>NC_143203.1:4121250-5571875 GCF_051530095.1 Phoenix dactylifera
TTATTTTTGGGCTTATTTGCATTTTAGGGCTTATTTGTGGTTTATTTGTGTTATTTGTGGGCTTATTAGGATTTATTTCTGTGTAAGGGGGTTTATGCAAATTGTGTATTTGGGCCCTATATATAAGAAACTTTTTTCATGATTAGGGTTAATAAAGGATGAATAATTTTTCCCCACGTCTTCCCCTCCTTTCTTCCTCCTTCCCTTCTCCTTCTTCTCTTCTTCTTCCTCTTCTTCTGCTTCCATTTTAAAGTTACAACACACGGCAATAATCTCAAGAGTGCATCGTCGCCGCTGCAGCCATTGTTCCCGGATTTGGTTCGGCATCAGCAGCTCTGTACTGCAACTCTAGGGTCAAAGGCAAGCTCTTTCATCTTGGCGACCTTATCTTAAGAAAGATCGAAGCAGCCCAACCATGAGAGCTTGAGAAGCTAAGCCTGAACTGGGGAGGCCTCTATTGGGTAACTAAAGCCATCCGACCAGGGACATACAGGCTGGAGCATGTTGATGGCGCTCCGATTCCACGGACTTGGAACTCTGATAATCTTCGCATCTATTATTAGTAAGGCTTATTGTAGTCTTGACTTATTTCTAATATAAATTCTCTTGTCGAATTTGTCTTTTAGATCAGACGACTATGACACCAGTATTCGACTTAGGGCACCCTAGGGATGCTTGGGCCCCAACAAATGAGACACCTCGGGGACACCTGGGGCCTTCTTAAATAGAACTCACCCGAGATCCCTCTAAGAGTGAAACTCTAGAGACGAAGAAAACCAAGCCCACTCAAAATTGCTCTAGGACCATAGTCCAAATCCTCTAGGACTGTAGTTTAGAGATGAAAAGACTGGCCTCCACACTGAACGCTTGATGTGTCAACCGACCTCTTTAGGTCGAAACAACCCAAGCAAAACACCGACCCCATGCCGAATGCTTGGCATGTCAACCAATCTTTTTAGGTCGAAACAGGGCAACCAGAAGATCGGCCCATGTACCAAAGGCTAGATGTGTCAATCGACCTCTTCAGGTCGAAACGGTCCAAGCAAAAGACTGGCCTCCGCACCAAAGGATTGGCATGGCAAACAACCTCTTTAGGTTGAAAAAGGCTCGAGCAGGAGACTGACCACCATGTCCAAGGCTTGGCATACCAACCGACCTCTTTAAGTTGAAAATGATTCGAGCAAAAGATTGGGCCCACTTAGATTCCTCTAGAATCATGTTGGAAATTGTATCCTAAATGTCAATCGTCGGCATGTTGATGATTGAATTTTGTAAATGAATTGACAAATTAATAAAGTGTTATTTGGCATTATTCATCATTTCATTGTACATCTTCAAATAAACTTTTATATGATGAAGTCCATAGGACTTATTTTATGATAAAGGAGGATTTATCTTCAAGTCCTTAAAACTGTTTGCGATCAAATGATATGCTCTTACTAGGACGACAGCATTATCGAGATTAGGTCGTTGTGTGACATATACGTTGGTTGTCCTCTTAACCAAGGAGTGTGGAGATACTGATATGTCACACAGGTGAAGTATAGGAGTACATTTCACTGAATATGACCAATTTCGGAACGCTCTACTGCCAAAAGATGTTCCGAGTGGATATGGGTATAAGTTTGGCCCTCTGACCTGAGACCGCAACCTGTGACTAGCAAGCAACTCACTTGTTGACCCCCTAATGGATTTTGATGAATACAAAACACTAGAGTATAATTTCATTTATCTTAACAATTTACTTGAGGATTTTATGTGTTTAATTAAGAATATTGTTAAGAAATGTCTAGGCAAGTTCCCATAATTTTATGAATTTATTGAAGAATTTTTGAGCTGAAGAAAACAGATCAGGGACAGCCGAGACGTCTCCGGGTTGTCTCAGAGACGTCTCTGGCACAAACAGGAAGAACTGGCACGACTGGAGACGTCCCCGGCACCTGCCGAGTCGTCCCCGCGATAGCGGAGTCGACTCTCTCAGTAGCGGAGTTGACTCTCTCAGAGGCGGCAGAAAGGCCGATTTCAAGTGATATGCGCGAGTCGTCTCCACAGTAAGCGGAGTCGTCCCCGCAAGTAAAAAGTAAACCTCCCGAGTCATCCCCGAGGTAGCGGAGTCGGCTCTCTCAGGGTATTCCAGAGGATGTCTTTTTCAGTGATAAGGCAGCGGAGACGTCCCCTGAAAGAGCGGAGTCAACTCTCTCAGAGAATTCCAGAAGACATGTTTTTCGGAGATATAACGGCAGAGTAGTCCCCAAGGCAGCGGAGTCGTCCCCATGCAAAAAGCGCAAACAAGCCAAGACGTCCCCGTAAAGCGCCGAGGTGACCCTCTCAGAAAAACAGAAAAACAAGGATTCAAACCGTTCATTATCGGAGTCGCCCCTGTAAAGTGCCGAGTCGACCCCAAACATCGTCAAAAGTAAAATCTCACAGCCGAGACGTCTCGCGATGAAGCGGAGACGTCTCCGGAGCGCCTGGGACGCGACTGACAACATTTGCAGGTTTGGTTTGAATTTCAAATCTCTTTAACTTTATCTCTAACGGCTATATTTGCTTTTTGGGCTATAAAAGGGAGCTCTTAAGTGCTTTCCAAAAACTTCTCACCAACCCAACACAAGATCATTCAAGAGAAAAGCAAGAGAGAGAGGTTCAAGGGAGTTAGTGCATTCAAGTGAAGAAATCAAGTGCCTTCAAGCTTCCCAAGTGATTTCGTGCACAACTACTCTCTTCCGCTAGGCATTCAAAGCTCACATTCAAGCCAACGCGATCCACATCGGAAGAACCACCATTTCCCACGCTTCCAACGGCTAAAAGGGTTCTTCCGGGTTTCATTGTTTATCATTGTTATATTTGCTTATTTAGAACTTTCAAATCTTTTGTAAAACTTTTTCAATATTGTGCTTATTCCAGTCAAGAGACTTGGAATAAGGGAAAGGCGTCCCAAGCCTAGGTGAAATTGGGGGTTTTAGGGTTCGTTGTTAGCCCGGTGTAAAACAACGAGTTGGGTAGTGCACTCGCAAAACTACCGTACTGTAATCTTGGATTATAGTGGAAATTTCCAAAGGTGCTTTGGGGAGTGGATGTAGGAGCAGTGGAAGCTCCGAACCACTATAAAAGCTTGTGTTTGCGATTGTGTGTTTTCATACCTTTATTTTTACTTTAGCT
The DNA here is from genome assembly GCF_051530095.1 of Phoenix dactylifera. NCBI lineage: Eukaryota > Viridiplantae > Streptophyta > Magnoliopsida > Arecales > Arecaceae > Phoenix > Phoenix dactylifera. The sequence goes on from NC_143203.1 coordinate 4,124,413, forward strand.
CATACATTTGTGTGTTTTATTAGACAAAAATTTTAAAACACCCAATTCACCCCCCTCTTGGGTGACCATCTCTGGGCAACAAGTGGTATCAGAGCAGGTGCTCTGTGTATTTCTTGAAAGACCTAACCGTCTTAGCCAAAGATCTAGATGGCAATACCCTTTAACAATGTTCCTGCTGAGGGGCAGGCAACCAATAGACCTCCACTCTTCAATGGGACAAATTATACCTATTGGAAGACTAGAATGAGGATCTTTATTCAAGCACAAGATTATGCCTTGTGGAGGGTTATAGTCAATGGACCACAAGAACCATCACACATGGTGAATGGCATTCAAGTTCCCAAACCTGAGGAGGATTGGGATGAGAATGATAATAGGATGGTTCAACTCAATTCTAGAGCCATGAACTCATTATTTTGTGCTCTAGATGTAAATGAGTTTAATAGAGTCTCCACATGTAGTTCCGCTAAGAAAATATGGGATAGGCTTGAAGTTACCCACGAGGGTATAAATCAAGTCAAAGAGTCTAAAGTGAACATTCTTGTTCACAAATATGAGTTGTTTAAGATGGAACCCAATGAAACCATCACATGCATGTTTACACGCTTCACCGATATAATTAATGGTCTAAAGAGTTTGGGTAAATCTTATACTAATCCGGAACTTGTGAGTAAAATTCTCAGGTCTTTGCCGAAAGCATGAGAAGCAAAGGTCACGGCAATCGTAGAAGCCAAAGACCTCAACACCTTGGGACTAGAACAACTATTGGGCTCATTGATGACACATGAGCTCACAATGAAGCAACATGAAGAAGAGTTGCCAAAGAAGAAGACAATCGCACTCAAGGCTACCTCGAGTGTGTGTGAAGAAGAAGGTAGTGAGAGTGAAGAAGAAAGCGAAGATGAGGATTTGGGTTTAATAGTAAGGAAGTTTAAGAAATTTATGAGAAGAAAGAAACCCTTTCCAAGAAAGAAATTTGGAGGGATAAATGATTGGGAAAAAGAAAAGAAAAAAGAAAGAGACCCAATCATATGCTATGATTGCAAGAGACCGGGACACATTCGTTCCGAATGCCCTCAACAAAAGAAGTACTTTGGGAAGAAGAAGAAGAAGGCATTAAAGGCAACTTGGGACGATAGTGACACATCCTCCTTCGAGGAAGAGATGAAAGAGACCGCCAATTTGTGCTTCATGGCGTTCGAAGACGACGAGGTATGTCAAAACTCAACTATAAATTTTACTTTAGAAGAATTGTATGAAGCTTTTCAAGAACTTATGAGTGATTGTAGTATGTTAGGAGCAAAGAATAGAGAATTAAAAGCCTCCAATCTAAAACTAAAGGATGATATTAAAAATCTATTGATTGAGAAAGAGAGCGTTGAAAATGCTAACACCATTGATCTAGAAAATAAAAATTCAAAACTTAGCATTGAAAATGAAACGGCAAAAACACTAATTAAGGAATTAAATCTAAAAGTAAAATCCCTACTCGATAATAATACCTCACTTGCACAACATGTTGAATCCCTTAAAAAGGATAAGAAAGAACTAGTTAAAGAAAATTTGAATCTTAAGAATGAGGTACATAAGTACAAACCAATTGTTGAAAAATTTACACAAAGCTCTGAAAAATTAAGTCTTATTCTTTCAAATCAAAGAGCTGTTTTTAATAAAGCCGGATTAGGATATAAAACTAACAAGCAACAAAAGTATCTAAAGAATTTCTTTGTGAAAGCAAAAGATGTCAAAACTAAAAAACCTACATGCTTTTATTGTGGAAAAAGTGGACATAAAGCTTACTCTTGTATTCAAAGAAAGATCCAAACAAACAAGAGTACATTTGTAAAAGCTAAAAACATAACTAAAGTATGGGTGCCTAAGGGAACCAACTACACTAACCACGAAGGACCCAAGAAAACTTGGGTACCTAAGAGCTTCACATGATCATTTTGCAGGTATGCCTTGCAGCCGAAAATAAAAAGAGAATGTGGTATCTTGATAGTGGTTGCTCAAGGCATATGACCGGTGACAAGAGTCTCTTCGTCACATTAAAATCAAAAGAAGGAGGAGTAGTTACATTTGGAGACAATGCAAAAGGTCAAATCATTGGTGTTGGTAAAATCTCCATATCACCCTCCTCATTTATTGACAATGTATTGTTAGTTAATGGACTAAAACATAATTTATTAAGTATAAGTCAATTTTGTGACAAGGGTTTTAAAGTGTCATTTGAATCTTCACTATGCATAATTAGTAGTCCAGTTGACAATGAGATCATACTTACGGAACATAGGCATGGAAATGTTTACATGGTAGATCTTGATGATCTCACCATGAAGGATGGCCAATGTCTTGTAGCCATGGATCCCAAAGTTAATGAGACTAGTTGGTTATGGCATCGTAGGTTAGGGCATGCTAGCATGGATTTAATTTCTAAATTGATTACAAAAGATCTAGTCAAAGGACTACCAAAAATAGACTTTGAAAAGAACAAAATTTGTGCTGCATGCCAATTAGGAAAACAAACAAGAAGTTCTTTCAAGTCTAAGAACATAGTCTCAACATCAAAACCCCTAGAACTAATTCACATGGATTTGTTTGGACCCACTAGAACTGCTAGTCTAGGGGGTAAGAAATTTGGTCTTGTAATTGTTGATGATTTTTCACGTTTTACATGGGTTTCATTTCTTGCACATAAAGATGAGTCCTTTCCCGCTTTTATCAAGTTTCATAATAGAGTTTCAAATGAACTCAATCTTAAACTAAAAGCAATTAGGAGTGATCATGGCACCGAGTTTGAAAATCAGTACTTTGAAAAGTTTTGTGACGAAAATGGTATCAATCACAATTTCTCGGCACCTAGGACACCTCAACAAAATGGGGTGGTAGAAAGGAAGAATCGCACACTAGCAGATATGGCTCGTACCATGTTGTGCGAATCGGATCTACCAAAGTACTTTTGGGCTGAAGCAATAAATACTTCATGTCATATTTTAAACCGTGCTTTAGTTAGATCCATCTTAAAGAAAACACCTTATGAGTTGATAAAAAGTAAGAAACCAAACATAAGCTATTTTCATGTTTTCGGTTGTCGATGCTTTATTTTAAACAATGAAAAGGACAATCTAAGCAAATTTAGTGCTAAATCAGATGAGGGGATCTTCTTAGGTTATTCCTCATCTAGTAGAGCATACAGGATCTTCAACAAGAGAACTCTCGTTGTTGAAGAATCCATTCATGTTGTTTTTGATGAAACTAATGGAGATTCTTCTAGAAAAGAAGAAGATAGTGATGCAGGTATACTTGAAGACAGAATGAAGGAATTCTCCATACAAGACAAGCAACTTGAAGATGAAGTCAAAGAAGATACAATTCAGCAAGATGAAGAAGATCAACCCCAAGCAAGAAATCAAGATCTTCCTAAGGAATGGAGGTATGCACATGGTCATTCAAGGGATCTAATCCTTGGTGATCCTTCGCAAGGGGTAAGAACAAGATCCTCTCTAAGAAATACTAGTAATTATCTTGCTTTCGTTTCACAAATAGAGCCTAAATCACTAGAAGAAGCCGAAAAAGATGATAATTGGATGAATGCTATGCAAGAGGAATTAAATCAATTTGAAAGAAATCAAGTTTGGACTTTAATGAAAAGACCCCCTAATGTTTCAATTATAGGCACCAAATGGGTATATAGAAATAAACTAGATGAAGATGGAGTAGTAATAAGAAACAAAGCTAGGCTAGTGGCCAAAGGCTATAATCAGGAGGAAGGAATAGATTTTGATGAAACTTTTGCTCCTGTTGCTAGGTTAGAGGCTATTAGATTACTTTTGGCATATGCATGCTTCATGGACTTTAAACTCTATCAAATAGATGTAAAAAGTGCATTTCTAAATGGTTATATAATGGAGGAAGTTTATGTAGGACAACCTCCAGGCTTTGAAAATCACTTACATCCAGATTACATCTATAAATTGCATAAAGCATTGTATGGGCTTAAGCAAGCTCCTAGGGCGTGGTATGAAAGATTAAGTAATTTTCTAATTGAAAATAAATTTAAGAGAGAAAATGTAGACAAAACCCTCTTCATTAAAAGAAAAGGAAATGACTTATTGCTTGTGCAAATTTATGTGGATGATATAATTTTTGGTGCTACTAATGATAGTCTTTGTCAAGAGTTTGCCAAGCTTATGCAGGGAGAATTTGAAATGAGCATGATGGGTGAGCTCAACTTCTTCCTTGGGCTACAAATAAAACAATCAGAGGAAGGCATCTTCATCAGTCAATCCAAATATATCAAGGAAATGTTAGAAAAATTCAAGATGAAGGATGCAAAGGAAATTAGCACACCCATGGGCTCAAGTTGCAAGCTTGACAAAGATGAAAAAGGTAAAAGTATAGACTGCAAATTGTACAGAGGTATGATAGGCTCTTTACTTTACCTTACTGCTAGTAGGCCAGATATATTATTCAGTGTTTGCATGTGTGCTAGATACCAAGCATGTCCTAAGGAATCACACTTGCAAGCTGTTAAAAGAATTTTTAGATATCTAGTAGGGACATCTAAAGTAGGCTTATGGTATTCTAAACAATCTGACATAAATTTAATTGCTTATTCCGATGCTGATTTTGCCGGGTGCAAACTCGACAGAAAAAGCACAAGTGGCACATGTCAATTCCTGGGTGCTAACTTGGTTTCTTGGTTTAGCAAGAAACAGAATTCAGTCGCCTTGTCCACAGCTGAGGCTGAGTACATTGCAGTTGGAAGCTGTTGTGCCCAAGTTCTTTGGATTAAGCAACAACTTGAAGACTTCGGTATCAAAATGGACAACATACCAATTAAATGTGATAATACAAGTGCAATCAATTTAACAAAAAATCCTGTCCAACACTCTAAATCAAAGCATATAGAAATTAGGCATCACTTTATTAGGGATCATGTGCTGAAAAATGATGTGATGATTGAATATGTATGTACTGAAAATCAATTGGCCGACATCTTTACAAAGCCCCTTTGTAAAGATAGGTTCAACTTCTTAAGGAATGCTTTGAGCTTGTATGATCCTAGCAAATAAATTCAACTTGTATTGCAATGCTTTGCTACTCAAGCTAGTAATCCACCTCAAGGTCAACATAAGTGAAAGCATGAATCCATCTAAGCTAAATGACGAACTGTTTGACTTTCCGGAGGATGGTTACCCTCCCTTGGACTCTTCATAGAGATATTTTCAGAGCTTATTTCATAGGTATTCGAAATTTGGTCAAACATTCCTCATTTCAACATTAATAATTCAAAAATCATTATCAAACCTCTATAGGATGTATTATTAAGGGGGAGGATCACAAACAAACTCATTCTGTATTCACCAAAAGAAATCATATTGATTAGTGTGATTAAATGAAACAAATTAGGAAAAGATAAAAATCAGTCTGAAATTTTTTCAGTGCCGGAGACGTCTCTGGTAAATCGCAGAGACGTCCCCCCGGCGAGACGTCTCGCCTTAGTCGCGGAGACGTCTCGGGGACCGAACGAGGGTTTTTAAAATAGGTCGAAACAGCTCGAGCCGACCCGAGCTATCCCTTTCATCCCCGACAAAAACAAAAACCCTAGCCTCCATTTTCTCTCCAACACAAACCCTAGCCTCTTTCTCCTCATTTCCCTAGGTTTTCCATTCAATGGCACCTAAAAGAGCTAGGAGGACTGGTGGGAGGCGTCCTAGGGCAGCGACCGACGGTGAGAAACGGAGGGAAGAGCCTTCCGCGCCGTCTCCTCCGGTTGCTCCGCCAACCGCGACCATTTCCTGTGCGAATCGCACAGTAACCACTGGGAGGTACATAGATTTCCATTTTCTAGATAGTGAGGGGTTCTCTATTGGAGAGAGACTCCGTGCCCAAGGGTGGGAATATCTTTGTACACTCAATACTTCAACCTACCCCGGCCTAGTTAGAGAACTATTTAGCAATATGGCCTTAGGGGACTTAGGGTACACTGCATATGTTCGGGGGACGTTGGTAGAAATTAATGAAGATGTCCTATCTAGCGTCTTGCAAATCCCTAAGGACGGTGAGGCTCTGACCTCACATCCCCAAAGGGAAATAGCCCTAAACTTGCTGTTAGGACGAGAGGACTGCGGCCCTCTCGATGTGGTTAACTCCCAAGACCTAAATGCCGAGATGAGACTCCTTTTGAGTATTGTCAACCGAGTCTTATTCCCTAAAACCGGCCGCTTCGATTTTGTTTTGGAGCGAGACCTAGTTATCATGCACCACATCCTACTAGGGATTCCCCTAAACCTCCCTAGACTTATGTTGAACTACATTGCTACATGTCATAGGTATTCTAGGTTTAGCATACCTTATGGGATGATCCTTACCCTACTCTTCAAACATTTCAAAGTACCCATTCCAGAAAATGAGCCTGCAAAACCCTTGAGAAACACCGACTATTATAATGAGAGCACAATGCGAAGAATGGAGTTTCACAAGGTAGATGGGTCATGGGTCAAGGTACCAAAGAGAAAAGCTCAAACCCTAGAGCCTGAGATCCCACTTCAGGAGCCTGATCACCACTCTCCTCCACATAGCCACATGGACCTTCCTGATGTACCCTCCAGCTCAGCTGGACCTTCCACATACATGCCACCACCTCCTCCAGTCAGTGGGCCCTACTCCCTATCAGAAGACCAGATGCGCATTTTAGCATCTGTTATTTGCCAGCAGATGAGAGAGGAGATGAGATCGATGATCTCTACTGAGTTGGCCCCCATCAGAGCCTCACATGAAGGGATTCTACAAGAGCTAAAGGAAATTAGAGCTCAAATAGAAGCTACAGTGCAAGAACTAGTTAGTGTGAATGCCACTCAAGCCTTCAGATCAATTGAGCTACAAGACAGCTTGAGGACCATTTCAAATAGCCTTCAAGAACTGACAAGCCCTGGAGGTAATGTGGGCACTGTGGTTGCCCAACTTCGAGGAAGAATTGAAAGGGCAAGCATTGAATTTGAAGCACTAGTGGCAGCCTTTCATCAGTCCCAGGGAGAGCAGTTCAAAACATTACTAGATTCCATCAATGCATTTATAGATGCAGCTTGTAGGGCTTATGAGCAACGTCGCCGATGAGGGACATTTTGTAGACATCTAGGGTTCTTCTTTTGTAAACCCTAGGCTCATTTTGAAACACTTTTTGTATTAGAAATCAATACTTGTAATGATTTCCTCTTTTAACTTTGTAATGACTTCAAAGGTTTACAATGATATATGAATGACATACAATTTCTTTTGAAACCTTGTGTACATTTCTGACTCTGTGTATGTGATTCTATGATGTGCCTTAAAGATCTCATAACATACCTTAAGTGCTCAAACATGACACAATTTATGAATGCATACAAAACAGGGGGAGCACATCTTGTGGTAACTATTTTAAACAAAAAGAGGAGTCTGAAATGAATTCCAGAACAAAGGGGGAGTGGTATGAATGCAGAATTCATTAATAGAAATAACTTGAATATCCTTAAGTGGCTCATGGTAATATGCAGAATTTTACTAGAACTTGAGTTTTAAGTACCTAAGGATAATTTGTCCCCTTCATTGTTGATGACAAAAAGGGGGAGTAGAATAGAACCAATATGGATATTGGATATATTGGAATGCAAAATTTATGGTGGAATGCAAAATTGAAGAATTAGAAGAGATAAAATTGAAGAATATTAGCTTTAAGATAATTGCCCTTCTGGAAAAGAAAGGGGGAGTCAAAAAGAACTTAGCTTTCAATTATCTTGAACATCAATATTTCAGTTGATATGCTAAAATTGCTTAAGAGCTATTAAGATCAATCTTATGCATAAGGATAGAAATGAAAGTTGACTATTTTGAATTATGCACACTGTATCTAGCTCTAATCAAAACATTATACTTGTACATCTGATCAAATACTGTGTATATGTTTAAATTTCGAATTTTGCATATACTCAGTGTTTTGTCATCATCAAAAAGGGGGAGATTGTTGACCCCCTAATGGATTTTGATGAATACAAAACACTAGAGTATAATTCCATTTATCTTAATAATTTACTTGAGGATTTCATGTGTTTAATTAAGAATATTGTTAAGAAATGTCTAGGCAAGTTTCCATAATTTTATGAATTTATTGAAGAATTTTTGAGCTGAAGAAAACAGATCAGGGACAGCCGAGACGTCTCCGAGTTGTCTCAGAGACGTCTCTGGCACAAACAGGAAGAACTGGCACGACTGGAGACGTCCCCGGCACCTGCCGAGTCGTCCCCGCGATAGCGGAGTCGACTCTCTCAGTAGCGGAGTCGACTCTCTCAGAGGCGGCAGAAAGGCCGATTTCAAGTGATATGCGCGAGTCGTCTCCACAGTAAGCGGAGTCGTCCCCGCAAGTAAAAAGTAAACCTCCCGAGTCGTCCCCGAGGTAGCGGAGTCGGCTCTCTCAGGGTATTCCAGAGGATGTCTTTTTCAGTGATAAGGCAGCGGAGACGTCCCCTGAAAGAGTGGAGTCGACTCTCTCAGAGAATTCCAGAAGACATGTTTTTCGGAGATATAATGGCGGAGTCGTCCCCAAGGCAGTGGAGTCGTCCCCATGCAAAAAGCGCAAACAAGCCGAGACGTCCCCGTAAAGCGCCGAGGCGACCCTCTCAGAAAAATAGAAAAACAAGGATTCAAACCGTTCATTATCGGAGTCGCCCCTGTAAAGCGCTGAGTCGACCCCAAACATCGTCAAAAGTAAAATCTCACAGCCGAGACGTCTCGCGATGAAGCGGAGACGTCTCCGGAGCGCCTGGGACGCGACTGACAATATTTGCAGGTTTGGTTTGAATTTCAAATCTCTTTAACTTTATCTCTAACGGCTATATTTGCTTTTTGGGCTATAAAAGGGAGCTCTTAAGTGCTTTCCAAAAACTTCTCACCAACCCAACACAAGATCATTCAAGAGAAAAGCAAGAGAGAGATGTTCAAGGGAGTTAGTGCATTCAAGTGAAGAAATCAAGTGCCTTCAAGCTTCCCAAGTGATTTCGTGCACAACTACTCTCTTCCGCTAGGCATTCAAAGCTCACATTCAAGCCAACGCGATCCACATCGGAAGAACCACCATTTCCCATGCTTCCAACGGCTAAAAGGGTTCTTCCGGGTTTCATTGTTTATCATTGTTATATTTGCTTATTTAGAGCTTTCAAATCTTTTGTAAAACTTTTCAATATTGTGCTTGTTCCAGTCAAGAGACTTGGAACAAGGGAAAGGCGTCCCAAGCCTAGGTGAAATTGGGGGTTTTAGGGTTCGTTGTTAGCCCGGTGTAAAACAACGAGTTGGGTAGTGCACTCGCAAACCTACCGTACTGTAATCTTGGATTATAGTGGAAATTCCCAAAGGTGCTTTGGGGAGTGGATGTAGGAGCAGTGGAAGCTCCGAACCACTATAAAAGCTTGTGTTTGCGATTGTGTGTTTTCATACCTTTATTTTTACTTTAGCTCATACATTTGTGTGTTTTATTAGACAAAAATTTTAAAACACCCAATTCACCCCCCTCTTGGGTGACCATCTCTGGGCAACATCACTGTACTTTGGTACCAGACTACCTGAATTTTTAATTCAGTGATGAAAGGTTACTGGGTACAGTCAAGTACTTACATAGTCAGTTGTGAGTCAAGATGGAATTGACCCCTCCTGAAAACAGGAGATAATGCTTTGTGTTCAATTTAGCAAAACCTTGGCTAGGATAATCATTGTGAGGAGTCACAGAATTTCTAAAGTTGAATCACATCATGGATGCACTTATTACAGAGTTGACAGAACTCTAAAGTCATCCTAGCATTTAGAAGTCATAGGGATAAATTATACGGTAACCATAGTCCAAGGATTTTTGAATGTTGCTTTGCAATCATTCGGCCTATCCGGACGTCGGGTATCATTACTAGATGGTCATTTCGATTAGTACAAGAAGTTGTTCTTATGCTACCGGCTTAGGTTCGAACCTATGGGGTCACACGCATAGAAGTTTCTAGGTTGATCAAATGGCTGATTGATGATTAAGAATCATTCAGGGATAATTTGGTCAATTCGATTGATAAATTATCCTAAGCAAAAGTTGCATTAAAAATTATTGGAGAGTTAATTAGTAATTGGATTACTAATAAATTCAATTTGATTGAATTATTGAACTTTAATTAAGCCAAATTGAATTAGATTCAATTTGGGCTAAATTAGGGTTTGATCTAATTCGATCGGGTTCGATCCGAGTCGATTGGGCATAACCTAATTGATCGGACTTGATCCAATTGGATTGGGATTGACTCAAGTCATTTAAGAGTTCTTATTTGATGAGGATTAAGAGTCCAAATAATCAGAATTTATTATGGAGAAGAATTCCTAAAATTTAGGACCCTAGCTTTCTTTCTTGGAGAAGAAAGACACCTCATCCTTATTCCTAAAAGCAGTGGTGCCTATACTCTTTATTTTTGGCCAATTTTTGGTGTGAGGAAAGAGGAGATGTGAGGTTATTTTTAAAAAAAATATGGCACCTCAAATCTTCCTAAAAAGATAGGAATCAAATTCCTAATTTGTAAGGACTGCATGACGCATCAAGCAGGGTGGCGTGTAGCTAAAGTTTGGGGCGCAATACACCCTAATTTTTAGGGATTCTTGGCACAAGATTAAAAGAGATATCTCAACTCTTTGAACCTTTCAAAAGTTTCAAATTTGTGTATCATACACATATCCATACCGTGAGTTATCATCGGTAAATGAAGTAAAAATTACAACCCCTAGCCTGCACATCGAATGGGCCACACACATCAGTGTGTACTAGGATAAGTATTTCAGTGGACCTCCCTGTATCCTATAAAGGATAATTTGGCCATCTTTTCTTTGAAGGCAGAATTCACAAATCAAATATGACTCGAAAGTCAATGAGCCCAAAAGCTCATGTTTCTCTAATTTGTTTATTCTGTCTTCTCCTATATGGCCAAGCCTGAGGTGCCACAAATACTTTAAATTTATCTCATTTCTGGATCTATTAGATCCTATGGTATTTACTGTTTGTTCAAATACATTCACAGATACATCCATATGTATGTGATAGAGACTGTCAATCGTAAAACCACGTTGAACCAATTTATTTCTCAAATAAATGGAACAGTAGTCTTATAAAAATCTTTCTGTGCTAAACAAGATACAGAAATCAAATTTCTGCTAGCAATAGGTAACAGTCCCTAAGTATCCTAAGCATATCTGACATACCTTCTGAAGGTCTGTCACTCTTCATGTTCTTTATGCTTCCTATGTATGTAGGACAGTTCCTCTTCCATTGGCCGTCCATGATGCAATGGAAACACTTTTCCTTGCAATTGGCCTTTTTTCTTGGAACTTCCTTACTTGGCATTTTCTCAGTCTTCTGCTTCTTCGCAGGTTTCTTCTTTTTCCAAATAGACTCTCTCTTGGAAGTAGAAACCAACTCGACAGCAAGAACGATGCCCCTTAAATTCTTCAAGGTCCCTAAGGTAGTTACCAATTTATTTAACAATTCTGTTTTTGGTGCATACAATCTTGTTCATATGGTAGTCTACTAGAAACTGTTCATATGAATCTAGAAGGAATTGCAGGATCAGATCTATTTGCAATTCCTTATGCATGGACATACCGAGCTTTTTAAGCTCCTCTAGGTCCTTGATCATAGTCAAACAGTGATCGTGGACAGACTGCCCCTCGCGCATCTTTGCCTTGAAGAGCCTTTTGGACACTTCAAAACATCCTGCGTGACTCTGATCACCATACAACTCTTGCAGGTGATTTAATATCTCCCTGGCAGTCTTCATGTTCTCATGCCGGCATTGTAATTCATTGGACATGGATGCCATTGTGCAGCACCTAACTTTATTGTCATTGTTCGTCGATTTAGCATGTGTCTTATGTTGATCAGTGATCGGACAGATTGGTAACACGGGGATTAAATGGTCTAGCACATACCCTAATTTCTCACAATTCAAAACTGTTTTGAAATTTGCTGAGCCAGTCTTTATAGTTGGATTTGGTCAAACGGTTGTTCTATAGGATATGAGTTAAAAGTCTAGAAGCTGACTTTATAATCCTCAGAGAGTAAAGATTCTAGTTAGAATTTTGTACTTGATCCTAATTTGTTCTAGGATCTTTTGGAACAAATGTACCTCCCACTATTTTCTCGAATTCCTCACACTCCCCTAGTAGGAAAACGGAAATCCTTTGTGACTAGGGTTTCTAGTGGGTACTGCGGTCCCACCGATTTATATGCCACCTCACCTAACAGTTATTGGTGACACATAAATGGATGAGTGTACAACTCTTGTACAATGCTTCTCAAGCATGTTGCAGTGCTACTTGGTCTCTAAGCCATGAAGACCTCACCTAACAGTTATTGGTCCCATTTCTTAGTTAAGTCAGACCCACCGTATAACCGTAGAAATAAAGTCGTCATTGGGTCCTCACCTAACAGTTATTGGTGCCCAACCCCACCTTTACCCTACAACATCTCATGTCTATAGAGAGGTCCAGCCCCCCGATGCAACTTCCCACTGTGTCCAGCCGAGACAAGTCAACATTAGAAAGACCTTAGCAGCTCTACTACGGTGGAAGACCTATTGACTTAATATTGGTTAATCATGTCTTAGTGTTTGCAATCTTGAGCTCTTCATAAGAGGTAATCGAATAATTGGCCAGGTAAGCAGGTGGGAGGCTCCCCTTACTCAGAGAGTAAGGTCCTAATTAAGTAACCACCTTTCATGCTTTCCTAGATACCAATTAGATTAATTAATCTAATATGACTCGCTCATGTTGGTTCACTCTCGACTTGATTGAGGAGGTTTTAGTTTAGGTCTCATTGGGTTTGCTACATCACATGTAAACCTATCTACCCCGCTCTCATTCACATCACATGCAAACGGCACATCGCAGGCAGTTATAATCGCAGTAATGAATAAAGCTAAACTTTAAATAGGTGATGATCATGGATTCTAATTAGGTCATATTACAAGCACATGCACGTCAGTCGATCAACGGGTCTTCAACTCTTGAATTGGTTCCAAGTCTCCTTGATTCGATCCTTGACCAACTCTTGATCCAATCGCCATCAACCGCTCAGATCGTCGTTCATCTCATGCACTATCTTCGACTTGATCGTTGACGTACATCACATCATAGAAATAAAACCAGATATAAAATAAAAATAATAATAAATTACATCCCTTTTTAGTAGGCACACAGGCCCCTCAAAACATCAAATAAGATGCATGCAAGCATCTGATAAATTACATGACATTACAGATCACATCGCAGGTCATTACATTTGATACCAAAAGGGTTTGAATCCTATGATCATCACCACATACAGCAATTATACTTTTCAGATCAGAAACTTAATTGATTATGTTATGACATAGGTTGCTGATCATGCTAATCATGATTCTAAACTTTGTAATCCCATTAACAATGTAATTAGAATCATCAATTTATCACATAAAAATCAGCATGCAAAAATCAGCAACCCTGAAAAATCTGCATGCAGAAAATTTTCAGCATACATATCCTTTTAAATTTCAGATCTATCATGCCCGTTAATAATTAATTCTAACCTTAATCTACGAAGCCTAGGCTCTGATACCACTGTTGGGGGAGTCTCCACTCCTACATGGGTTCGGTCCTATTAAAAATAGGGTGACACCCATGTATACCTATCAGAGCACGCATCTCTATACGCCTCCGGATGGAGAGCCAAGCTTCGTCACACGATCACGCGTGAGAGTTTCTGGAGATTAGTCACAACTCTTGGACCTTTGCTCTGATACCACTGTTGGGAGCCCGCCCATGCTGCAGAAAATTAAAAAAAATTTCAGATGCAGCGGAAGAGGCATAAGCGGGATCAATCGTTCATCCTATGAACGTTGTTCAATAACCGTTCGTAGATAGATTAGAATTAAAACTTTTAAAAAAATTATGAAGATTAGATCTTCACCTTGTGCGGGTAGATGATCACCGCAAACTGAAGTTCGTGGTTTAGGATGAAGGTTCGCTTGAAGCCGTTCACGCGTTCGGCCTCTACGGGTATCCACACGAAATAGAGATCCGATCAAAGCTTCCTTGTCTCCCCGGGGTGCTAGCTCCCTTGCAGAGACAACTTTGGATGGCTAATTTCCTTCTTTTGAATCAACCCTTGATTGTGCTTGGGAGGAGGAAGAAGAAGGAGGAACTTGGATGAAGAACCAAAAGCTAGACCTGCAGCCTTTTTCCTTGCTTGCGTTGGAACTCAAGAGAGGGAGAGGAGGGATGCCGCCAAGACTTTCTTTGCTTTTCCCTTGCTTGCGGCTGAACCAAGGAAGAGGAGAGGGAGGCCACGGCTTGGAGGAGAGAGGGCTTCTATCAATGCCCTAGGGTGCCGCCCACTTCTCCTTTTAAAGGCATGAAGGGCTCCTACAAATTAGGAGCCCTTGATCTTTTTCCAAGAGGGGCGCCGGCCCCTCTTGTGTTGCCGCACCAAGGAGGAAAAAGGGGAGGGGCGCAAGCCCCTCCCTCTTGGTTAGCCCTAATCCTCATCTAAGGAGGATTGGGATGCCCTAATGTGGCTAAGCCCTAATCTAATTAGGCTTAGTCCAAGGGTAAACCAATTTTGGGTTTAATCTAGGTAAGTCCTAATCCAATTAGAACTTAAATCAATTTTGACTCAATTGAACTCTTCAATCCTAATCCAATTAGGAGTCTTGTTAATTCATTAGATTAATAATTAATTAGGACTTAAGAAATCCTAATCCAATTAGGACTTATTTAATTTTAGTCCTAATCCAATTAGGACTTTAATTCGAATCCGAAGTTCTAATCCGATTAGGACTCTGGGAATCCTACTCCAAGTAGGAATTCAAATTTAATTCAAAACTTCTAATCTAATTAGGATTGTAGGAATCCTACTCCAAGTAGGAATCCCAGTCCTACTCCAAATAGGACTCCCAGTCCTAATCTAATTAGGACTGCAGGAATCCTACTCTAAGAAGGATTTGTATTTAAGTCCAATTAATTAATCCCCTTTGTTCCTTCTTCAACTGATCATCAATCAAATTAATTACTCGTGATTCATAATCACATTTCAACCATCGGATCGGTCAATACTTCTAGTGTGTGTGACAAACTCTATCACAATAGGTTCTATTCTGATTGGTAGTGAGATATATTGCAATCTCTATCACAATATCATTGAAAACTCTTTTCAATGGGTTGGAACAGTTCCAACTCAACTCATCAGGGTTTATCGATCATCGAGATATTCCCTGTGAGTCTCACCATCCACCAGTGACACCTAGCAGCATGTAGTGGCTACCCAGCAGAATGGAATAATGAACCTCTAGGTGCAGTTATTGTATGATACAGTCCTACTATCGTGGATCCCTACAGGACGGAGGTCATGGACAACTCGTCAAACCCCATCGTCCGTCATATGTTAAGATTTATTCGACTTAAGTTCGAGAATGGAAAACTCTTTCTCCACTGGTTCTACTGCCCCGGCCGAGGTCTTACGAACTCAGTCTTATAAATCACATAGGATCTCTCCTTATCTACCAAGGTCAATAGATTCCATATAGGTGTATACCCTACTCCTACAGTGAACCTATTACAGCCAATCTACACTGCATGGATCCGTAGTCTAGAGACCATGTATACGTGCAGTCAAACTACAATAACCTCACTGTGAGTAGCCGAAGCACCGCAGGTCAAAGGACCAATCACACTACTGCAACATCAAGCAAGTCACCGACGAGTGGATAGACATCCAAGTGACTTCTTGTCTTGGTCACGCTCAGTACCCTTGTTCTCTAACAAGCACTTGCACAATTGCTCCAGTGTCCCTATATTGTGGACTCAAGACTCGTCCATCAAAGAAAGCAATATGTGTACTAATCTCAGCGGATCAATCATCGTCCTCATGATGATCCATCGATCAGGAGCAATTCAGGAATTAATCACCAATGACACATGCCTCAAATTCTCAACTCTTGAGAATATACGTCATCATCTTATTAATTCCTTGGACGATTCATGGACACATAAGAATATGAATGAAAAGAATGCCCAACTTAATTAGGTCATAATAAGGTCAAGTACAAATTTATGTCCCAGAATAAAATAATGCGTCAGCCAAATTGGCTTCTAGGGCATACTTCTAACAACTGATACCTACTCGCTACTGCTAGTGAGTAAGCAACATCCGGTCTCGTACATGTCATGGCGTACATGATGGATCCCACTGCTGAAGCATATGGAATTCTACTCATACGCTTTCTCTCTTCGGAAGTTGCCGGACAATCTTTCTTAGAGAGAGAAATTCCTTGGCCTATCGAAAGATAGCCCTTCTTAGAATTCTCCATGTTGAACCGCTTCAACATAGTATCGATGTACATGGATTGGGACAATCCAAGCAACCTCTTAGATCTATCTCTATAGATCTTCATCCCTAGGATGTAGGATGCTTCTCCCAGATCCTTCATGGAGAACTGTGATGACAGCCAGAGTTTCACATTTTGTAATGCAGGGATGTCATTCCCAATTAGGAGAATGTCATCCACATACAAGACAAGAAATGTGATCACTGAACCGTTAGCCCACTTGTAAACACAAGATTCTTCTTCGTTCTTAACGAAGCCAGACGTTTTGATAGTTTTATCGAAATGTATGTTTCAACTTCGAGAAGCTTGTTTAAGTCCATAAATGGACTTTTGTAGCTTGTATACTTTGGACTCATCTGTGGATGTGAAACCCTCAGGTTGTATCATATACACCTCTTCTTCCAGCTCTCCATTTAGAAAAGCTGTTTTCACATCCATTTGCCAGATTTCATAATCCATATATGCTGCTATAGCAAGCATGATCCGAATAGATTTTAGCATTGCCACAGGGAAAAAAGTCTCGTTATAGTCGATACCATAACGTTGACAATACCCCTTGGCAACCAGACGGGCTTTATAGGTCTCCACCTTTCCGTTTGCGCCTCTCTTTCTTTTGAAGATCCATTTGCACCCTATGGGTTTTATCCCTTCGGGTGGATCAACTAGTGTCCATACACTATTGATTTTCATGAATTCCATTTCGGATCTCATGGCGTTAAGCCTAACTCAGAGTCGGACCTCTGCATAGCATCCATATAGGTGATCGGATCCTCATTGTTCTCATCGAGCTCAATGGGATCTGCATCTTGGACCAAGAAACCGTAGTATCTGTCCACTTGACGTGGTGCTCTACCTGATCGCCTTAATGGTGCTTCTATATTGGGCTCCGGGTTTGATCTAATTGAATCCGATTCTGTGGGTTCAATAGATTGTGTTAAATCTTCCACCTGTTGAACTTCACTAAGTTCAACCTTAGAGGCAACAATTCCTTCACTAAGGAATTCCCTTTCCAAAAAGGTTGCCTTAAGTCCTACGAACACCTCTTGTTCATTAGGAAGGTAGAAGCAATAACCCCTAGTTTCTTTGGGGTACCCTACAAAATAACACTTATCGGACCTAGGATTAAGTTTGTCAGTTTGAGAATGTTTAACATGAGCCGGACATCCCCAAACCCTAAGGTATGAAAGTGTCGGCTTACGCCTAGTCCATATCTCATATGGAGGCTTCTCAACAGACTTACTTGGAACCTTATTTAGTATGATACACACAGACTCTAAAGCATAACCCCAAAAAGATAGAGGCAGACTAGTAAACCCCATCATGGATCGAACCATGTCTAACAGAGTTCGATTCCTTCTTTCGGATACACCCTTGTGCTGAGGTGTTCCTGGAGGGGTCCATTGTGAGAGAATCCCATTCTCCTCTAGATAAGTCAAGAAATCACCGAAAAGGTATTCTCCTCTTCGGTCTGACCGAAGGATCTTAATACTCTTTCCAGTCTGTTTTTCTACTTCATTACGAAATTGTTTGAACATTTCAAATGATTCCGACTTATGCTTCATCAGATAGACATACCCATACCTGGATAGGTCATCTGTGAAGGTTATGAAGTAGGCATAACCGCCTTTGGCACTTACATTCATAGGTCCACATACATCAGTATGTATGAGGCCAAGAACATCGCTGGCTCGTTCACCCTTTCCAGAAAAAGGTGACTTGGTCATTTTACCCAGAAGACAGAATTCACAGATTGGCAATGATTCACAATCATTGATTTCTAAAATGCCCTGTTGGGCTAACCTGTTTTTCCTATTTTTATTTATGTGACCTAGCCGACAATGCCACAAATAGGCTTCATTGACATTATCTAACTTAGGGCATTTATTAGAAGTGTACATTACATTCACAGGCAGTGATAGAGTATAAATGTCATGTGTCAATTGTCCACGAAAAATTTTAATACCATTCAGAATGATATCACAAAAATTTTCTTTTATTGATAAACAATAACCATTTTTGGCCAAAAGGCCTACAGAGATGACATTCATCAAAAATGCTGGACAATAATGACAATCATCTAATATGACTACTCTAGATTCAAAAACAAGCTTAATGACTCTTAAAGCTAGGACTGGAATAGATCTTCCATCTCCAACGTTCAGGAATCTTTCACCATTCTTGAATCTTCTACTAACTTGAAATCCCTGCAACAAATTGCAAATATTAATTGGACTTCCGGTATCCAATACCCAAGCAGTAGAATCATAAACAGAAAAATTACAAGGTGTTATCATATAATTACCTTGTGCAGCAACTGTTTGCTACTTTTTCTTCTTAGGCCTGCTTGGATCAAGGGACGCTATGTAAGCCGGACAGTTCCACTTCCAATGACCCATCTTCTTACAGAAGAAGCACTCTGCCTTGCTCTTATCGGCTTTATGCTTCTTAGTCTGGCTACGCTTAGAGACCCCAGCACGAGCTTTCTGCACCTTCTTCTTCTTTCCTTTCTAAAGGAAGAAAGTCCTGCAGAAGTCCCACCTACCACATTCACCGTCTCCTTTTTGAGTTGGTGATCCTTCTTATAGGTCTGCAGTAAACCTAGCAAACCATGATAGGATACTTTAGGTTTAGTCATTCTATAATGACTAAGGAATTTCTAGTAATCAATTTTGCCCCAGATGGTAATCAGTAGGCAGAGGCCTCCACTGAAAATCCTGGTTAGGTCCAACCATTAATGAACTAACTCGATGACACTACCTAATGTATGATCAGGCCCGAGGAAGGCTCGGCCAACCTAATCACAATTAGATAGCTCAAAAAGCTATCATATAATGAAGGATAATTTCAGTATTCAGAGAAACACCAGACGGAAGCGTCCTGCATGTTCAACTGTAATATTGGACCCATTATCATTCACCTTAATGGGAGGCTATGATCTGGTTATCTATATAACTTCATCATTTTAAGGACCTAATAATTTTAGAGGATTTTAATTGATATGTGACACTGACCGATAATTCTAAATCCTCCCACTGACTTCACCAAGTGATACAGAGGACTAGCTCTTATTGGTCTATTAGACACCTAAATCAGTCACACTGATTTTTCTTAATGGCATGGGTGAGTGCCAAGTCTCAAGGTACCTTAATCAAAACTTGATCGACCAAATTGGCCAGGTAAGAGAGATCATGGGAAGGTTACGCCATTAACCTCTTTCCTAGACACCAACTATGTTGGCCAGATAAGAGGTAGCCCCAATTAAAAACCATGATCAAATGCCGACTTACCTTAGACACCAATTGGTTTATCAAGTTGATTTAGGTTATCCTTGGAAACTCGGGGTCGACCACTGAGCCATAATCAGATCCAATTGAAATATTTGGATATGATAAACTACAACTATTGAGTTTGATCATTTTATAAACCTTGATTTAGTCTGGTTCAACTATTGATTAGATTAAATCATGTTTCTTAAGTTAGTCCATTTCAATTTGATTTTATGATTAGGTCTAACCTAGTCAACTAATCTGATTGTGCTAAACCATGCCCCAAATCCCATGTTCAAATTTAAATTTTAATTCGAATTTCAAATTTTTAATTTTAAATCTTTATTTGAAATTCAAATTTTAAATTTTAAATTCAATATTTCATTCTTAATTAAATGTATTATGAACATGGATTCCAGGTGTTAATTTATTCCAAATATAAATAATTTATATTTAAATTTTGTGGTCATAATAAATTTAAAACTGAAATTTCATAAATATCAATTATGCATAATTTCACAAAAATAAACTATTTATTTTATGATACAAATTAATCTCAATCTTGTGCTAGGACAACCTTTTCACTATAAGGGGTTAATCTTATAGCAGGACAACCTTATAATTCAGCACAAGATTGATATTTTATCATTAAATCTAGATCTAATCTAAATTTAATCATGCATAATTCTAGATATTATAGGTCAATTCCATCGGCCAACCTGGCTCTGATACCAGTTGAAGGAAAAATTTCCCGAGTTGTCTGATAAAATCGGACGCCAGGCATAAAAAATCAGTTTTAAAATTTTTATTTATAACAATTATAAATATTAAACATACTAATATGTAAAACATACCTCGATCCCGCAGCGGAAGTTGGATGAGGTATGCTGGATCCGGATCTGGATCCCTGAAGGTAGCTTTACGAGGCTTGGTTCTACAGGCCCTCTACTTCGCATGCACGTCGAGCTTCGTAGGAAGGTATGATGACTTTGATATTCATGCAAAACACCTTTTGCAAAAGGGACCCTAGAAGAAAAGAAATTCCCTTTTCTTTTTTTCCTCTTTCTTTTCTTTTTCTTTAACGGCAAATCACTGTTTTCTTTTCTCCCGTTTCTTCACAGCACGTCTGGGCCACAGACGCCCATCTCTTGATCCTGATCACAGAGAGAATGGAAGGGAGGAGAGGACACCGGACCTAGGTCGAACTCCAAACCACTAGAGAGAAAGGACTCCTTCCTTTCTCTTCTTCTTCTTCACAGAATCAACCTCTCTCTGTCTGACGTTTTCTTCCCAAGAAAAATTCTCTCTCTCTCCTTCCGAGAGGAAACGGTGGCCTACAAATAGGCCAATGCTGAGAGGAGTTAAGAGGCGTAAATGGCCGAGCATTATTGTATTCATTCATTATCTAATATGAATGAATTTCATAACGTTTGTTTCAAAAACAACGTGGGGAAAAAACACCGATTAATGCCGATAACTGTCGTATTTCAAAAATCAAATTAAACTGGAATGTAGCCAGTTCAAAATCGGACATTCCAGTCCAAACGGCAATCCAAATGGAGTCCGGATGGAGACGTGGCGTGGCTTTGAAGCATCGGTGGAAAGTCCTCTATTTTTCTCCCAGGCTTTCTCCCATCGCGGCTCACAGGACACTTCTTAAGGGTCCATAGCTTTTATCCATCGCGGTTGGATGCTTAAGGGTCCATGGGAGCTTAAGGGTCCACGGGTCCATGGGTTATTTAAATTGGGATTGGGTCAGCAGTTCAATCAATTGGGTTAGCCTACTTGGTTCTAAACCAAATTGATAGCCCAATTGAATGATTTTTGACCAAAAAAAATTTCACATGAGTCCGACTCATGGAAGGTTCAATTGGGTCCAGTCTCAGCTCGATCCAAGTCCGACTTAGATCAAAACAAATACGAAATTAAATCCGAATTAAATCATGATCGAGCCCAATTACTCTAATTTAGACCCAATCAAACCCAATCTCAACAATTGAGTCCTGATCAAGTTCAATTACATTAATTGAAACTTGATTGACCTGAAATACAGACTTAATTAGTTGTTCATCCATGAAATTTAGCATGTACCTCATGCTCAGTGCTAGCTGAACATAGACAGAACCAAATTTCAAATGATCCATAATTTAATTCTTAATCAAATTGGGTCAAGACCTTCCTACTTAGCTTGACTAATGTGCGTGACTTCGATAGGTTCGAACACTAAGCCGGTAGTACATGAACTACTCCATGCACTAATCGAGGTGACCATCTAGCAATGATACCCGACGTCCGGATAGGTCAAATATGCAAAGCAACATTCAAGAACCTAGACGTTTGGTTATTGCATAATTCATCCCTATGACCATCGATGCTCAAGATGACCTCAGAGTGGACTGTCGAACTCTGGGTTCGGTCATCCATAGTGTATTTCAAATAATCAAATCAAGTGACCTATCACTTGGTTTACCCTAGCCAAGGTTTTACTAAATTGAAATACAGCGAGACATCAACTCCTATAATCTGGAACGGTCAATCCCATCTTGACTCATACACAGACTTTGCGAGTACTTGATTGCACCCAGCATCCTTCCGATCCCTGAATTAGAAATTTAGGTCGTCCAGTGCCTAAGTACAGTGAGTTGCTTGCAAATCACCGTGACAGTCTCAGGTCTAAGGGATACTTATGCCCATACACTTTGCTAGCTAACTTTCGATAGTGGAGTGCTACACAGGTGAGTCACTGTTCAGTGACGATGTACTCCTACATCTCACCTGTATACCATATAGTGTCTCCACACTTCTTGGTTTAAGAGGACAACCAACTAAATGGCACACAACAACATATACTTGACATAGCTATCGTCCAATTGACAGCTCATCATTTGGTTGCGAACTAGTTTAAGGACTAAATAATAAAACCTCCAGCACCAAATGTAGAACTTTTGATGCTCTAACTGAAGAGACAATTTGATAGTCAACTTTAAAGACCACGCAATAGCACGTATCTGGTAGGATAGTGATTACGGGTATCGATCCACAGAATTGGGGTACAGTTGTTTTCTTAAAAATAAAAATATTTAAAAGGAAGAGTTTGTGAAGAAAATTAAACTAAGGCCCTCCATGGAGTTCTAGACGATGGCAACAGCGCAGCAGCGGGCTTCCATCTATTCGTTCATTCTTCCTGGAGATTCCTCTGAAAACGACTCCCTCTCAGCACTTCCGCATTTCTTCTTATAGGAAGTTATTCATGGGATTCATGGGATTCGACCTACTCCAAGCTTGATGGGATCAACCTCGGTGGGAAGAAGGAAGAATGCCCTTCTTAGTTCACGCCTGGGCCTTTTATAGGCTGCAACTCCCCCTCGCTCCTCCCCTATTCCGAGTGCAGGATAAGGATGAAAGACGCGGTGGGTATCTTGCGGATGAGGATCTAAGTCTATCCGTGGCTGCTGGAACGAGCTGGGATGCTGGTGATGCGGAGAAAATCTTGGCTGGATGGCTGAATCTGTGGACGGCAGGGGCAAGCACGAGATGCTGGGAGATGATCACGGATGCTTCGAATCGGAGGATTCCTTCAGCTGGGAACAGGTGATGATCCACGGGATTCGGCAACTCGGGTGTTAGATGAACATCAGGGAGTGAAGGTACTGTGGGCATTTGAGAAGATCTCGGAGGAAGAGGATCACGGAGAAGATGGGAGGAAGTTGGGACTCGGGATAAGGATGATGTTGGAACAGGGGAGCTAGGACGGATGCAGAGGAATTCGGAAGAGATGAAGCTCGGGAATGGCTGGATTCGGCTAGTAACAGGGAATGGTGTGGATTTGTAAACGGGATAAGATTTGTTCCGCTGGGAACAGAGGAGCTGGCAGCTGATCCAGATGCTGGCCACGGGATCCTCGGATGCGGGAGGCTAAGAAATTTGGCTGGGATCAGTTCGGAAGATGGCTGGGACTCGTTCATGATCGGGAAGAGATCTGTGCTATCTACAGGAGACTCGGACGGGATGCTGGGAGGAAGTTGTTCCGAAACAGGGGAAGACCGTGGTCGTTGAGAGATGATATGTGAATGGCTGATGGATGAAGATTGATCGCAGATGATTCGGGAGGATGAGGAGGATAGGATGGAGTGCTGGATGCGGATGGGATGAAGATTTTCACGGTTGAAGCTGGGAGTCCAGAAGAAAAGGGTGGTTGCTGGGACGTTGGGAGATTCGAGAAGATGAAGCTGGACGTTGGGAGATTCGGGAAGATGAAGCTAAGGAGGGATTTGCGGATGGAGTTGGAAGAAGAAGATCCGCGGCTCTGTTCCTTGTTCTGTTTTGGGTCCGAATGAAGGCTTCGAACCAGGAAGGGGCACACGGCTTTGTTCCAAAGGTTATGGACACGGGAGCTGGGAAGGACACGAAGTTGAGATGGAATGAAGGGGGATTTGCATGATGATGTGGCTTGTTTGAAGATTCTAATTTGGTTTGGCTGGAAAGATGGAATTAATCCTATTTGGCTGGGAGCATGTGTAGGAAGAAAATTAGGTGACTAAGATGTGACGCAGGGAAGTTTTGTTGAGCCAAATATGGGAAAGAAACAAGGGAATTGGGATGAATCTGAGAGGGTCTTGACTTGCGGGGCTGCATGCGATTTGGGTTCAAGGATCATCCCAAATAAGTTTGACTTGACCTGCATTCATTAGGCTTAATCATTAAATAATCAAATCAACTCGAATTACCTCTTATAATTTATTAAAATGCAATGATGATGGGGAATGAATTTTCTTATGTTTAAAAATAATGATAAGTGCTATGAGAAAGAGGTTACTTTATGCATTATTTAGCACTTATCACACCCCCCAACCTATATTTTGCTAGTCCTCGAGCAAAATAAAATAAAAAAAAACTAACTCACTTTCGCAGGAATCGCGATTGCATTTACCGTATGCAATAAGGCTTTAACCCTAGGTGGCCCTAGTGGACGAGTTTTGTCTCGTGAGAGTTTCCGGCTCAGATACCCACAAACTACAGTCGCTACCTAAAGAATTTATCGTTACGTAAATTTTAATTTCAAATGCATAAGTGCCAAAAATTTTAAAAGCACACAAAGTTTCAATTACTAAGTCAGCCCAAATCCTAGGTCAGTATGCAACTTAAGTTGAAGTCATTAAGTTTCCGTTAGAAAGTTATAAGACTTATTTATACTTGGGTGCTCAGTGAAATCTGGACCATACACAAGCTAAGACCTTAGATCCTCCAAAATATTGCTAAAGCTAGTAGTTTCTAAGAATTGGTCAGATAAGACCTAATCACTGATTCAAAATCATCCTATCTTGCAGGATTCCGAGAGTTGTGGATATTTACTTTAATACCTCATGGGCTTTATCTATAATATTCTAGTTTACTCGAATTTTTACAACGACGGCTTTCACACTATCGTCTTTTTCAAGATCAATATTATTATTATTATTTTTTTATTTTGTATAAATAAATTGCGCACTTTCACTCTTGTAATGATTTCTCTGTGTAGCGAGTATTCAGTCAACACTCCCACACCAGATGGCATAAGGTGCTGGGCATCAAGACTCCCCTACGGACCTATGCTCGGATTCCTCATACAAGCCCGCTGACCTTTGACAATAGGTAGCCCTTTTCGATGTACCTGACTAAATTCACTCTTTTCTCTTTTTTTTAAATAAATATGGAATAATAGTGAATTAGATAGGTATGATTCATCAGGACTCAAGGTTGCTACCAGACTTAACAACATTATGTTGAACCTAATCCTTAGAAGTGCAGGCCATGTGTGTTGTAAAATTCCAAAGTAAAAATTATCTTACAACTCGCTAAAAGAACTTTTAATAAACAGAACTCAAATTGACTTATTCCTGACTAGTCATTGGGCTTTTTAGATTTTATATACTTTGTGTGTTTATCATTTCAGCACTAAAGCATAGAAATTAGGTTTTTTTTTTAAGATAAAATTTATTCAAAAATGCAAAAATGCAAAAAAAAAATTCAAAAATTTGAATCCTATACCCCCCAACCTAGATCAGACATTATCCTCAATGTGTTATTTTTTTAATATTATATTCTTATTTTTTTATTTTATGTTATTTTACTTTGGACGAAAATATGATGCATATGGAGGATAGAAGCATTTTACCTTAATTGCATCAGTAATATGAGGACTCCTAAAAAAATGCGACAAGAAAATGTGCAAAAATAACCTATGAGAATTGGGTTGCCTCCCAACAAGCGCTAAGTTTAACGTCTTCAGCCAGACACAGCGCATCCTTAATCATCCCGATAAATAGGATCCGTCAAATCAAGGGATTCAATCAACTGTCCATCTGCAACACACTCTATATAAGGTTTCAATCTTTGACCATTTACGTTCAGGACACGACCATCACTGATGTTCTGAATTTCTACTGCACCATGAGGAAAAACCTTTCTAACTAAAAAGGAACCATCCCACCTAGTGCGAAGTTTACCAGGGAAGAGACGCAATTTAGAATTGAATAGCCAAACCTTTTGATTAGGTTCGAAAGACTTACGGTTAATGTATTTGTCATGAAAAGCCTTAGTCCTTGCCTTGTAAATTTTGACATTTTCATATGCTTCATTGCGTAACTCTTCAAGCTCGTTGAGTTGAAGTTTCCGATTAGAACCAGCTGCTGCCATATCAAAGTTAAACTTTTTAATGGCCCAAAAAGCTCTATGCTCGAGTTCTACAGGTAAGTGGCAAGCTTTTCCAAAAATCAGTCGATAAGGAGACATGCCAATAGGAGTCTTATAGGCAGTACGATAAGCCCAGAGAGAATCGTTTAACCTCTGAGCCCAATCTTTCCTATCGGGGCGGATTGTTTTTTCTAAGATGTGTTTTATCTCCCTATTGGAAACTTCAACTTGCCCGCTTGTTTGGGGATGGTACGGGGTGGCAACTTTGTGGGTGATTGAATACTTGCGAACCAAAGCTTCAAAAGATCGGTTGCAAAAATGTGATCCCCCATCCCTGATGATAGCTCGGGGTGTGCCAAAGCGACTAAATATGTTTGTTTGTAAGAACTTAACCACAACCTTATGATCGTTAGTCTTAGTGGCAACTGCTTCTACCCACTTCGAGACATAGTCAACCCCGACAAGAATGTACTCAAAACCAAAAGAACGCGGAAAAGGACCCATGAAATCAATACCCCAGACATCAAAAATTTTTATAATTAAAATGGGGTTGAGTGGCATCATATCTCTATGGGTAATTGTACCCATTCGCTGGCATTGCTCACAACTCCGGCAAAAATCGTGAGCATCTTTGAACAAGGAGGGCCAATAAAATCCACTTTGTAAGACTTTGGCTGCAGTTTTTCTACCCCCAAAATGTCCCCTGCAGGCTTGGGTATGATAAAAATTAAGAATACTCTGAAATTCACGTTCAGGCATACATCAATGGATTACTTGATCAGGGCAGTACTTAAATAGATCGGGGTCATCCCAAAAGTAGAACTTAACTTGCGAAAAGAATCGATCCTTGTCCTGTTTGGACCAATGATCGGGAATTTGTCCTACGGCAAGATAGTTCACTATGTTGGCAAACCATGGTGTTTTTACTTATTGCACCTCAAACAATTGTTCATCTGGAAAGGAGTCATGAAGTGGGGAAGTGCTATGAGAAGGCTCGAGAAGAATTCTAGACAAATGGTCTGCTACAACATTTGTGGTACCTTTCTTATCACGAATTTGTAGATTAAATTTCTGTAACAACAGGATCCATCGAATTAGACGCGGCTTGGTGTCCTTCTTTGAAAGAAGGTACCCCGAAGAGCAGAATAATCAGTAAACACAATAACCTTGGACCCTAAGAGATAAGACCGAAATTTGTCCAAAGCAAATACTACAGCTAGTAATTCTTTCTCAGTAGTAGTGTAGTTCAATTGTGCATCGGAGAGTGTCTTACTAGCGTAGTAGATGACAAGAGGTAACTTATCTAGTTGTTGCCCTAAAACCGCCCCAATGGTATAGTCAGAAGCGTCACACATAAGTTCAAATGGAAGGGTCCAATTGGGAGGTTGTATGACAGGTGCTGTAGACAACTTAGATCGGAGTTTTTCAAAGGCCTCTTTACATGCTTCATCAAAGACAAAGGGTGTATCCTTGGCAAGGAGATTGCACAAGGGCCTAGAGATTTTGCTGAACTCTTTAATGAAGTGACGGTAAAAATCAGCATGGCCAAGAAAAGAACGGATTTGTTTCACAGATTTGGGTGGAGGAAGATTAGAAATAAGATCAACTTTTGCTTTATCTACCTCAATACCCCTTTTGGACATAATGTATCCCAAGACTATACCCTTTTGAACCATGAAATGGCTCTTTTCCCAACTTAGTATTAGATTGGTCTCCTTACATCTTTTTAGAACCAGTACTAAATTATTGAGACAATCATCGAATGAGGGGCCAAAAACTGAAAAATCGTCCATGAATACCGCCAGAAATTTTTCTACCATGTCAGAAAAAATTGCCATCATGCATCGTTGAAATGTCGCGGGTGCATTGCATAGTCCAAATGGCATTCTCCTATACGTAAATATCCCAAATGGACATGTGAAAGTGGTTTTCTCTTGATTATCGGGATACACGGCCACTTGGTTATATCCAGAATAACCATCTAGGAAACAGTAGAAACCCTGACCGGCTAGCCTTTCCAATATTTGGTCAATAAAGGGCAAAGAAAAATGGTCCTTCCTAGTCATGGAGTTTAACTTCCTGTAGTCAATGCAAACACGCCAGCTAGTGGTCGTGCATGTGGGCATCAACTCTCCTTCCGCATCTTCAACCACAGTAATGCCCGACTTCTTTGGTACTATTTGAGTCGGACTCACCCAGTTGCTATCAGAGATAGGGTAAATGATTCCGGCATCTAGCAACTTCACTACTTCTTTCTTGACCACCTCTTTCATGTTAGGATTGAGTCTCCTTTGCATTTCACGGGTCGATTTTGCATCTTCTTCTAGGTGAATTCGATGCATGCAAATAGATGGGTCAATCCCCTTCAGATCGGTTACAGACCATCCAATTGCATGTTTATATTCTCCTAGTACGCTCAAAAGTCGACTTTCCTGTTTGTTCGACAGGTCAGCCGCAATGATTACAGGTAGGGTGTCTTTTGGTCCTAGAAAAGCATACTTAAGTGTTACCGGAAGTGGCTTTAACCCAAGTTTGGGAGGAGACTCGATGGGGGGGCACTGTGGTGCACTAGAAAGGGTAGGAAGAGGTTCATATCAGATTCGCCAGGGATGAGAATTTGTGGGAGACGGATTGTCGAGTAGGACATTAGCTTCTTCTATGGCCTTGTCTAAATCAAAGTTATCAATGTCAAAATGGGCTAAACATGCTTCCAAAGGGTCATCTGCCAGAATATAGGGAAGGGCTTCTTCTACAAGATCGTCCATTTTGTCTACTAGGAAGCACTCATCTTCCCTTGCGGGTTGATCGGAGGCATGGAATAAATTTAGTTTGACTTTCATGTTCCCAAAAGATATATCCATCACCCCAGTTCTACAGTTAATACATGCATTGGTTGTAGCTAGGAAGGGGCGACCAAGAATCATAGGGATCTGTTTCTTAAGGTTCGGCACAGGTTCCATATCAAGGACAATGAAATCAACTGGAAAATAAAATTTATCTACCTTGACTAGGATATCTTTAATTGTCCCTCGTGGTATTTTAACAGATCGATCAGCCAATTGTAGGGACACCGAAGTAGGCTTTAATTCACCTAATTCGAACTTCTCGTAGACTGAATAAGGTAGAAGGTTCACACTTGCCCCTAAATCTAATAGTGCTCGATCAATGGAATTGTCTCCTACCACACAAGAGATGGTAGGCGCACTAGGATCCTTGAACTTAGGAGGGGTTTTGTGCTGGAGGATGGAACTTACTTGTTCAGTTAAGAAGACCTTTTTAGGCACATGTGACCTAGATTTTCATTTTTGGGTACACAAGTCTTTGAGAAATTTGGCATACGATGGAACTTGTTTTATGGCATCAAGGAGAGGGAGGTTGATTTTGACATGTTTGAATACCTCCATTATTTCTTCCAACGAAGTTCCTTTCTTGCTAAAGTGTTGCCCAGAGATGGTCACCCAAGAGGGGGGTGAATTGGGTGTTTTAAAATTTTTGTCTAATAAAACACACAAATGTATGAGCTAAAGTAAAAATAAAGGTATGAAAACACACAATCGCAAACACAAGCTTTTATAGTGGTTCGGAGCTTCCACTGCTCCTACATCCACTCCCCAAAGCACCTTTGGGAATTTCCACTATAATCCAAGATTACAGTACGGTAGTTTTGCGAGTGCACTACCCAACTCGTTGTTTTACACCGGGCTAACAACGAATCCTAAAACTCCCAATTTCACCTAGGCTTGGGACGCCTTTCCCTTGTTCCAAGTCTCTTGACTGGAACAAGCACAATATTAAAAAAGTTTTACAAAAGATTTGAAAGCTCTAAATAAGCAAATATAACAATGATAAATAATGAAACCCGGAAGAACCCTTTTAGCCGTTGGAAGCGTGGGAAATGGTGGTTCTTCCGATGTGGATCGCGTTGGCTTGAATGTGAGCTTTGAATGCCTAGCGGAAGAGAGTAGTTGAGCACGGAATCACTTGGGAAGCTTGAAGGCACTTGATTTCTTCACTTGAATGCACTAACTCCCTTGAATCTCTTTTTCTTTCTTCTCTCTTGAATGATCTTGTGTTGGGTTGGTAAGAAGTTGTTGGAAAGCACTTAAGAGCTCCCTTTTATAGCCTAAAAAGCAAATATAGCCGTTAGAGATAAAGTTAAAGAGATTTGAAATTCAAACCAAACCTGCAAAAGTTGTCAGTCGCGTCCCAGGCGCTCCGGAGACGTCTCCGCTTCATCGCGAGACGTCTCGGCTGTAAAATTTTACTTTTGATGATGTTTGGGGTCGACTCGGCGCTTTACGGGGGCGACTCCGATGATGAACGGTTTGAATCCTTATTTTTCTGTTTTTCTGAGAGGGTCGCCTCGGCGCTTTACGGGGACGTCTCGGCTTGTTTGCGCTTTTTGCATGGGGACGACTCCGCTGCCTTGGGGACGACTCCGCCGTTATATCTCCGAAAAACATGTCTTCTGAAATTCTCTGAGAGAGTCGACTCCGCTCTTTCAGGGGACGTCTCCGCTGCCTTATCACTGAAAAAGACATCCTCTGGAAAACCCTGAGAGAGTCGACTCCGCTACCTCGGGGACGACTTGGGAAGTCTGCTTTTTACTTGCGGGGACGACTCCGCGTTCTGTGGAGACGGCTCGCACGCATCTCTTGAAATCAGCCTTTCTACCGCCACTGAGAGAGTCGACTCCGACCCTGCGAGACGCCTCGCCAGGTGCCGGGGACGTCTCCCGACGTGCCAGTTCTTCCTGTTTGTGCCAGAGACGTCTCTGGGACAAACCGGAGACGTCTCGGCTGTCCCTGATCTGTTTTCTTCAACTTAAAAAATTCTTCAATAAATTCATAAAAATTATGGGAACTTGCCTAGACATTTCTTAACAATATTCTTAATTAAACACCTAAAATTCTCAAGTAAATTGTTAAGATAAATGGAATTATACTCTAGTGTTTTGTATTCATCAAAATCCATTAGGGGGTCAACAATCTCCCCCTTTTTGATGATGACAAAACACTGAGTATATGCAAAATTCGAAATTTAAACATATACACAGTATTTGATCAAATGTACAAGTCTAATGTTTTGATTAGAGCTAGATACAATGTGCATAATTCAAAATAGTCAATTTTCAGTTCTATCCTTATGCATAAAATTGATCTTAATAGCTCTTAGGCAATTTTAGCATATCTACTGAATTTCAATCAAGTTAAAATGTAGATGGATGCTAAAGACAATTGAGAGCTAAGTTCCTTTTTGACTCCCCCTTTCTTTTCCAGAAGGGCAATTATCTTAACGCCAATATTCTTCAATTTTAACTCTTCTAATTCAACTTTCGAGTATGATTGTAAATTTTGTATTTTGCATTTCATATATTGGTTCTACAAATGTGTTTTTCTACTCCCCCTTTTTGTCATCAACAATGAAGGGGACAAATTATCCTTAGGTGCTTAAAGCATACTTTCTAGTAAAATTCAGCATAGTACCATGAACCACTCAAGGGTATTCAAGTTATTGCTCCCCCTGTCCAAGTTATTTTTATTAATGGATTCATACCACTCCCCCTTTGTTCTGGAATTCATTTCAGACTCCTCTTTTTGTTTAAAATAGTTACCACAAGATGTGCTCCCCCTGTTTTGTATGCATTCATAAATTGTGTCA
Organism: Phoenix dactylifera; assembly: GCF_051530095.1. Classification (NCBI taxonomy): domain Eukaryota; kingdom Viridiplantae; phylum Streptophyta; class Magnoliopsida; order Arecales; family Arecaceae; genus Phoenix; species Phoenix dactylifera. Next base: position 4,156,427 of record NC_143203.1, read on the forward strand.
TGTTTGAGCACTTAAGGTATGTTATGAGATCTTTAAGGCACATCATAGAATCACATACACAGAGTCAGAAATGTACACAAGGTTTCAAAAGAAATTATATGTCATTCATATATCATTGTAAACCTTTGAAGTCATTACAAAGTTAAAAGAGGAGATCATTACAAGTATTCATTTCTAATACAAAAAGTGTTTCAAAATGAGCCTAGGGTTTACAAAAAGAAGAACCCTAGTTGTCTACAAGGTGTCCCTCATCGGCGACGTTGCTCATAAACTCTGGCAGCTGCATCTATAAATGCATTGATGGAATCTAGTAATGTTTTGAACTGCTCTCCCTGGGACTGATGAAAGGCTGCCACTAGTGCTTCAAATTCAATGCTTGCCCTTTCAATTCTTCCTCGAAGTTGGGCAACCACAGTGCCCACATTACCTCCAGGGCTTGTCAGTTCTTGAAGGCCATTTGAAATGGTCCTCAAGCTGTCTTGTAGCTCAATTGATCTGAAGGCTTGGGTGGCATTCACAATAACTAGTTCTTGCGCTGTAGCTTCTATCTGAGCTCTAATTTCCTTCAGCTCTTGTAGAATCCCTTCATGTGAGGCTCTGATGGGGGCCAACTCAGTAGAGATCATCGATCTCATCTCCTCCCTCATCTGCTGGCAAATAACAGATGCTAAAGTGCGCATCTGGTCTTCTGATAGGGAGTAGGGCCCACTGACTGGAGGAGGTGGTGGCATGTATGTGGAAGGTCCAGCTGAGCTGGAGGGTACATCAGGAAAGTCCATGTGGCTATGTGGAGGAGAGTGGTGATCAGGCTCCTGAAGTGGGATCTCAGGCTCTAGGGTTTGAGCTTTTCTCTTTGGTACCTTGACCCATGACCCATCTACCTTGTGAAACTCCATTCTTCGCATTGTGCTCTCATTATAATAGTCGGTGTTTCTCAAGGGTTTTGCAGGCTCATTTTCTGGAATGGGTACTTTGAAATGTTTGAAGAGTAGGGTAAGGATCATCCCATAAGGTATGCTAAACCTAGAATACCTATGACATGTAGCAATGTAGTTCAACATAAGTCTAGGGAGGTTTAGGGGAATCTCTAGTAGGATGTGGTGCATGATAACTAGGTCTCGCTCCGAAACAAAATCGAAGCGGCCGGTTTTAGGGAATAAGACTCGGTTGACAATACTCAAAAGGAGTCTCATCTCGGCATTTAGGTCTTGGGAGTTAACAACATCGAGAGGGTCGCAGTCCTCTCGTCCTAAAAGCAAGTTTAGGGCTATTTCCCTTTGGGGATGTGAGGTCGGAGCCTCACCGTCCTTAGGGATTTGCAAGACGCTAGATAGGACATCTTCATTAATTTCTACCAACGTCCTCCGAAAATATGCAGTGTACCCTAAGTCCCCTAAGGCCATATTGCTAAATAGTTCTCTAACTAGGCCGGGGTAGGTTGAAGTATTGAGTGTACAAAGATATTCCCACCCTTGGGCACAGAGTCTCTCTCCAATAGAGAACCCCTCACTATCTAGAAAATGGAAATCTATGTACCTCCTAGTGGTTACTGTGCGATTCGCACAGGAAATGGTCATGGTTGGCGGAGCAACTGGAGGAGACGGCGCGGAAGGCTCTTCCCTCCGTTCCTCACCGTCGGTCGCTGCCCTAGGACGCCTCCCACCAATCCTCCTAGCTCTTTTAGGTGCCATTGAATGGAAAACCTAGGGAAATGAGGAGAAAGAGGCTAGGGTTTGTGTTGGAGAGAAAATGGAGGCTAAGGTTTTTGTTTTTGTCGGGGATGAAAGGGATAGCTCGGGTCGGCTCGAGCTGTTTCGACCTATTTTAAAAACCCTCGTTCGGTCCCCGAGACGTCTCCGCGACTAAGGCGAGACGTCTCGCCGGGGGGACGTCTCTGCGATTTGCCAGAGACGTCTCCGGCACTGAAAAATTTCAGACTGATTTTTTTTTATCTTTTCCTAATTTGTTTCATTTAATCACACTAATCAATATGATTTCTTTTGGTGAATACAGAATGAGTTTGTTTGTGATCCTCCCCCTTAATAATACATCCTATAGAGGTTTGATAATGATTTTTGAATTATTAATGTTGAAATGAGGAATGTTTGACCAAATTTCGAATACCTATGAAATAGGCTCTGAAAATATCTCTATGAAGAGTCCAAGGGAGGGTAACCATCCTCCGGAAAGTCAGACAGTTCGTCATTTAGCTTAGATGGATTCATGCTTTCACTTATGTTGACCTTGAGGTGGATTACTAGCTTGAGTAGCAAAGCATTGCAATACAAGTTGAATTTATTTGCTAGGATCATACAAGCTCAAAGCATTCCTTAAGAAGTTGAACCTATCTTTACAAAGGGGCTTTGTAAAGATATCGGCCAATTGATTTTCAGTACATACATATTCAATCATCACATCATTTTTCAGCACATGATCCCTAATAAAGTGATGCCTAATTTCTATATGCTTTGATTTAGAGTGTTGGACAGGATTTTTTGTTAAATTGATTGCACTTGTATTATCACATTTAATTGGTATGTTGTCCATTTTGATACCGAAGTCTTCAAGTTGTTGCTTAATCCAAAGAACTTGGGCACAACAGCTTCCAGCTGCAATGTACTCAGCCTCAGCTGTGGACAAGGCGACTGAATTCTGTTTCTTGCTAAACCAAGAAACCAAGTTAGCACCCATGAATTGACATGTGCCACTTGTGCTTTTTCTGTCGAGTTTGCACCCGGCAAAATCAGCATCGGAATAAGCAATTAAATTTATGTCAGATTGTTTAGAATACCATAAGCCTACATTAGATGTCCCTACTAGATATCTAAAAATTCTTTTAACAGCTTGCAAGTGTGATTCCTTAGGACATGCTTGGTATCTAGCACACATGCAAACACTGAATAAAATATCTGGCCTACTAGCAGTAAGGTAAAGTAAAGAGCCTATCATACCTCTGTACAGTTTGCAGTCTATACTTTTACCTTTTTCATCTTTGTCAAGCTTGCAACTTGAGCCCATGGGTGTGCTAATTTCCTTTGCATCCTTCATCTTGAATTTTTCCAACATTTCCTTGATATATTTGGATTGACTGATGAAGATGCCTTCCTCTGATTGTTTTATTTGTAGCCCAAGGAAGAAGTTGAGCTCACCCATCATGCTCATTTCAAATTCTCCCTGCATAAGTTTGGCAAACTCTAGACAAAGACTATCATTAGTAGCACCAAAATCATCCACATAAATTTACATAAGCAATAAGTCATTTCCTTTTCTTTTAATGAAGAGGGTTTTGTCTACATTTCCTCTCTTAAATTTATTTTCAATTAGGAAATTACTTAATCTTTCATACCATGCCCTAGGAGCTTGCTTAAGCCCATACAATGCTTTATGCAACTTATAAATGTAATCTGAATGTAAGTGGTTTTCAAAGCCTGGAGGTTGTCCTACATAAACTTTCTCCATTATATAACCATTTAGAAATGCACTTTTTACATCCATTTGATAGAGTTTAAAGTCCATGAAGCATGCATATGCCAAAAGTAGTCTAATAGCCTCTAACCTAGCAACAGGAGCAAAAGTTTCATCAAAATCTATTCCTTCCTCCTGATTATAGCCTTTGGCCACTAGCCTAGCTTTGTTTCTTATTACTACTCCATCTTCATCTAGTTTATTTCTATATACCCATTTGGTGCCTATAATTGAAACATTAGGGGGTCTTTTCATTAAAGTCCAAACTTGATTTCTTTCAAATTGATTTAATTCCTCTTGCATAGCATTCATCCAATTATCATCTTTTTCGGCTTCTTCTAGTGATTTAGGCTCTATTTGTGAAACGAAAACAAGATAATTACTAGTATTTCTTAGAGAGGATCTTGTTCTTACCCCTTGCGAGGGATCACCAAGGATTAGATCCCTTGAATGACCATGTGCATACCTCCATTCCTTTGGAAGATCTTGATTTCTTGCTTGGGGTTGATCTTCTTCATCTTGCTGAATTGTATCTTCTTTGACTTCATCTTCAAGTTGCTTGTCTTGTATGGAGAATTCCTTCATTCTGTCTTCAAGTATACCTGCATCACTATCTTCTTCTTTTCTAGAAGAATCTCCATTAGTTTCATCAAAAACAACATGAATAGATTCTTCAACAACGAGAGTTCTCTTGTTGAAGACCCTGTATGCTCTACTAGATGAGGAATAACCTAAGAAGATCCCCTCATCTGATTTAGCACTAAATTTGCTTAAATTGTCCTTTCCATTGTTTAAAATAAAGCATCGACAACCGAAAACATGAAAATAGCTTATGTTTGGTTTCTTACTTTTTATCAACTCATAAGGTGTTTTCTTTAAGATGGATCTAACTAAAGCACGGTTTAAAATATGACATGAAGTATTTATTACTTCAGCCCAAAAGTACTTTGGTAGATCCGATTCGCACAACATGGTACGAGCCATATCTGCTAGTGTGCGATTCTTCCTTTCTACCACCCCATTTTGTTGAGGTGTCCTAGGTGCCGAGAAATTGTGATTGATACCATTTTCGTCACAGAACTTTTCAAAGTACTGATTTTCAAACTCGGTGCCATGATCACTCCTAATTGCTTTTAGTTTAAGATTGAGTTCATTTGAAACTCTATTATGAAACTTGATAAAAGCGGGAAAGGACTCATCTTTATGTGCAAGAAATGAAACCCATGTAAAACGTGAAAAATCATCAACAATTACAAGACCAAATTTCTTACCCCCTAGACTAGCAGTTCTGGTGGGTCCAAACAAATCCATGTGAATTAGTTCTAGGGGTTTTGATATTGAGACTATGTTCTTAGACTTGAAAGAACTTCTTGTTTGTTTCCCTAATTGGCATGCAGCACAAATTTTGTTCTTTTCAAAGTCTATTTTTGGTAGTCCTTTGACTAGATCTTTTGTAATCAATTTAGAAATTAAATCAATGCTAGCATGCCCTAACCTACGATGCCATAACCAACTGGTCTCATTAACTTTGGAATCCATGGCTACAAGACATTGGCCATCCTTCATGGTGAGATCATCAAGATCTACCATGTAAACATTTCCATGCCTATGTCCCGTAAGTATGATCTCATTGTCAACTGGACTACTAATTATGCATAGTGAAGATTCAAATGACACTTTAAAACCCTTGTCACAAAATTGACTTATACTTAATAAATTATGTTTTAGTCCATTAACTAACAATACATTGTCAATAAATGAGGAGGGTGATATGGAGATTTTACCAACACCAATGATTTGACCTTTTGCATTGTCTCCAAATGTGACTACTCCTCCTTCTTTTGATTTTAATGTGACGAAGAGACTCTTGTCACCGGTCATATGCCTTGAGCAACCACTATCAAGATACCACATTCTCTTTTTATTTTCGGCTGCAAGGCATACCTGCAAAATGATCATGTGAAGCTCTTAGGTACCCAAGTTTTCTTGGGTCCTTCGTGGTTAGTGTAGTTGGTTTCCTTAGGCACCCATACTTTAGTTATGTTTTTAGCTTTTACAAATGTACTCTTGTTTGTTTGGATCTTTCTTTGAATACAAGAGTAAGCTTTATGTCCACTTTTTCCACAATGAAAGCATGTAGGTTTTTCAGTTTTGACATCTTTTGCTTTTACAAAGAAATTCTTTAGATACTTTTGTTGCTTGTTAGTTTTATATCCTAATCCGGCTTTATTAAAAACAGCTCTTTGATTTGAAAGAATAAGACTTAATTTTTCAGAGCTTTGTGTAAATTTTTCAACAATTGGTTTGTACTTATGTACCTCATTCTTAAGATTCAAATTTTCTTTAACTAGTTCTTCCTTATCCTTTTTAAGGGATTCAACATGTTGTGCAAGTGAGGTATTATTATCGAGTAGGGATTTTACTTTTAGATTTAATTCCTTAATTAGTGTTTTTGACGTTTCATTTTCAATGCTAAGTTTTGAATTTTTATTTTCTAGATCAATGGTGTTAACATTTTCGATGCTCTCTTTCTCAATCAATAGATTTTTAATATCATCCTTTAGTTTTAGATTGGAGGCTTTTAATTCTTTATTCTTTGCTCCTAACATACTACAATCACTCATAAGTTCTTGAAAAGCTTCATACAATTCTTCTAAAGTAAAATTTATAGTTGAGTTTTGACATACCTCGTCATCTTCGAACGCCATGAAACACAAATTGGCGGTTTCTTCCTTCTCTTCCACGGATGAGGATGTGTCACTATCGTCCCAAGTTGCCTTTAATGCCTTCTTCTTCTTCTTCCCAAAGTACTTCTTTTGTTGAGGGCATTCGGAACGAATGTGTCCCGGTCTCTTGCAATCATAGCATATGATTGGGTCTCTTTCTTTTTCTTTTTCTTTTTCCCAATCATTTCTCCCTCCAAACTTTTTCCTTGGGAAGGGTTTCTTTCTTCTCATGAATTTCTTAAACTTCCTCACTATCAAACCCAAATCCTCATCTTCGCTTTCTTCTTCGCTCTCACCACTTTCTTCTTCACACACACTCGAAGTGGCCTTGAGTGCGATTGTCCTCTTCTTTGGCAACTCTTCTTCATGTTGCTTCATTGTGAGCTCATGCGTCATCAATGAGCCCAATAGTTGTTCTAGTCCCAAAGTGTTGAGGTCTTTGGCTTCTACGATTGCCGTGACCTTTGCTTCCCATGCTTTCAGCAAAGACCTGAGAATTTTACTCACAAGTTCCGGATTAGTATAAGATTTACCCAAACTCTTTAGACCATTAATTATATCGGTGAAGCGTGTAAACATGCATGTGATGGTTTCATTAGGTTCCATCTTAAATAGCTCATATTTGTGAACTAGAATGTTCACTTTAGATTCTTTGACTTGATTTGTACCCTCGTGGGTAACTTCAAGTCTATCCCATATTTCCTTGGCGGAAGTATAGGTTGAAACTCTATTGAACTCATTCACATCTAGAGCACAAAATAATGAGTTCATGGCTCTAGAGTTGAGTTGAACTATCCTATTATCATTCTCATCCCAATCCTCCTCAGGTTTGGGAACTTGAATGCCATTCACCATGTGTGATGGTTCTTGTGGTCCCTTAACTATAACCCTCCACAAGGCATAATCTTGTGCTTGAATAAAGATCCTCATCCTACTCTTCCAATAGGTATAATTTGTTCCATTGAAGAGTGGAGGTCTATTAGTTGCCTGCCCCTCAGCAGGAACATTGTTGAAGGGTGTTGCCATCTAGATCTTTAGCTAAGACGGTTAGGTCTTCAAGAAATATACAGAGCACCCGCTCTGATACCACTTGTTGCCCAGAGATGGTCACCCAAGAGGGGGGTGAATTGGGTGTTTTAAAATTTTTATCTAATAAAACACACAAATGTATGAGCTAAAGTAAAAATAAAGGTATGAAAACACACAATCGCAAACACAAGCTTTTATAGTGGTTCGGAGCTTCCACTGCTCCTACATCCACTCCCCAAAGCACCTTTGGGAATTTCCACTATAATCCAAGATTACAGTACGGTAGTTTTGCGAGTGCACTACCCAACTCGTTGTTTTACACCGGGCTAACAACGAACCCTAAAACCCCCAATTTCACCTAGGCTTGGGATGCCTTTTCCTTGTTCCAAGTCTCTTGACTGGAACAAGCACAATATTGAAAAAGTTTTACAAAAGATTTGAAAGCTCTAAATAAGCAAATATAACAATGATAAATAATGAAACCCGGAAGAACCCTTTTAGCCGTTGGAAGCGTGGGAAATGGTGGTTCTTCCGATGTGGATCGCGTTGGCTTGAATGTGAGCTTTGAATGCCTAGCGGAAGAGAGTAGTTGAGCACGAAATCACTTGGGAAGCTTGAAGGCACTTGATTTCTTCACTTGAATGCACTAACTTCCTTGAATCTCTTTTTCTTTCTTCTCTCTTGAATGATCTTGTGTTGGGTTGGTAAGAAGTTGTTGGAAAGCACTTAAGAGCTCCCTTTTATAGCCCAAAAAGCAAATATAGCCGTTAGAGATAAAGTTAAAGAGATTTGAAATTCAAACCAAACCTGCAAAAGTTGTCAGTCGCGTCCCAGGCGCTCCGGAGACGTCTCCGCTTCATCGCGAGACGTCTCGGCTGTAAGATTTTACTTTTGACGATGTTTGGGGTCGACTCGGCGCTTTACGGGGACGTCTCGGCTTGTTTGCGCTTTTTGCATGGGGACGACTCCGCTGCCTTGGGGACGACTCCGCCGTTATATCTCCGAAAAACATGTCTTCTGGAATTCTCTGAGAGAGTCGACTCCGCTCTTTCAGGGGACGTCTCCGCTGCCTTATCACTGAAAAAGACATCCTCTGGAAAACCCTGAGAGAGTCGACTCCGCTACCTCGGGGACGACTCGGGAAGTCTGCTTTTTACTTGCGGGGACGACTCCGCGTTCTGTGGAGACGGCTCGCGCGCATCTCTTGAAATCAGCCTTTCTGCCGCCACTGAGAGAGTCGACTCCGCTACTGAGAGAGTCGACTCCGACCCTGCGAGACGCCTCGCCAGGTGCCGGGGACGTCTCCCGATGTGCCAGTTCTTCCTGTTTGTGCCAGAGACGTCTCTGGGACAAACCGGAGACGTCTCGGCTGTCCCTGATCTGTTTTCTTCAACTTAAAAAATTCTTCAATAAATTCATAAAAATTATAGGAACTTGCCTAGACATTTCTTAACAATATTCTTAATTAAACACCTAAAATTCTCAAGTAAATTGTTAAGATAAATGGAATTATACTCTAGTGTTTTGTATTCATCAAAATCCATTAGGGGGTCAACATAAAGGAAGAAGATGCATTCAGACACCGAGGGAAAGGAGCCTTCGGTGTAAAAGGTATGGTTGATACTGGACTAGATGGAGACAAGGAAGTGTTTGGATTCTCGTTAGGCATAGTCATACTCTTATCTTCATTTTTCTTATGTTCTTTTTCTCCAACTTTATTGTCCACTACATGTCCGCTTCTTAAAGTAGTCATGGCATTAGCTTGTTCATGGTGAACATCATTTGGGTGGGTCTCGTGAGCCATGCATTGTCCCCTCGGGTTACTCACTGGTTGACTTGAAAGCTTGCCTTCCTCTCTCTTATTCAGTGCACTAGCTAGTTGCCCTAGCTGGGTTTCTAATTTGGCAATTGACTGAGTATGTGAGTGCAACAGTTGTGTATTGGCTTCCAGTCCTTGAAGGGCAGTCAAAACTTTTTGCTCAAAAGCCATATCTCTTTGGGGTGCTGGAGGAGGGACATGTTGAAATTGTGAATAGTGAGTAGGAGGATGGTTCGGATGAACATTCTGGAACGGTTGAAAGTTTTGGGAATAAGACTGGGAGGTATTGGAAGTCTGCTGCTTCTAAGAGAAATTTGGATGGTTGCGCCACCCCGGGTTATAAGTGTTAGAATACGGATCATTACCCGGTCGGGACTATGCTTGGGCAGCATTAACTTGTTCTTGCACAAATTCAGAGAATTGAACTGCCGAAGGGCATTCATGAATAGGGTGAGATGGGCTAGAACAAAGAGCACAAACTTGTGCTTGGGGAAAGTTTGGAAGCTGTTCTCTAGACATTAGCTGGTCCAATTTGCGGGACAGTGTATCTATTTTGTCGGATAGACCTATGGGCTGGCAAACTTCATATATGGTCCCTTTTCTTTGAGAACTCGGGGGTGCTTGACGAGCGGAGGAGGCATGGTGGAGACAATTTTTATTAAGGTTTTCAAACATCTGCCATGCCTCATGCTCACTCTTAAGCATGAAAGTTCCCCCATACGAAGCATCAACCATCTGACAGTTTCGTTCAGATAATCCGTCATAAAAGCATTGCACTAATTGCCATTTGGGTATTTGATGGTGCGGGCATTTTCGGAGTAAGTCTCTAAATTTTTTCCAGGTTTCATGAAATTCTTTCCCGTCAGATTGGGAGAAGCTCGTGATCGCACGTCTAAATTGGTTCGTTCTTCCTATGAGAAAATATTTTTTCAGAAATTCATGTTGCATTTGAGCCCAAGAGAGAATAAAATTGGCTTCTAATGAATGGAGCCACTGCTTAGCTCTATCCTTAAGGGAAAAAGGAAACAGCCTAAGTTTCAGAGCATCATCAGTGAAGTTCTGAATTTTGACAGTAGTGCAGATCTCAAGGAACTCATCTAAATGTTTGTATGGGTTTTCATTCTTGAGTCCATAAAAAGAGGGAAGCATTTGGATGACACTAGACTTAATTTCAAACTGCACAGCAGCAATGGTATCAAGTAGTCGAATACAAGATGGAGAGGTATAAATGGAAGGAGTAAAGTACTCCTTTAACAGCTTGGGTTATTCTTCAGCCATCTCGATAGGTGGAGCAGATCCTATGGTTCTATAGGTGCGGATTTCGGCTCGAAGGGCCCTAATAGAACGCTCTATTTTAAAATTAAAAGGTATTAATTCAGGAGATCTGGAACGACACCCTAGCATACACTAATACTCTTCTGATCAGTCAAGTACAGTCAAGCATGCACTAAAAGAAAAACACATCAAATCCTTGTACTTGCCCTAAAATCACTAGACAGCTCCTAACTGGTTTGAAGAGGGCACCTAAGCCTCCAATCTGGTCTAATGAACTGAGTTGACCAGGTAAGCTCCCAGGTAAGTGGGGGGGTCACGATGCATTCGCAAAGGTCCCACTTGAAAACCACTTGCCTTGAATAGATGAACTATCTCCCTTATAGGGACAAAACTTGCCTAGACATCAACTGAGCCAAAGAGCGAAATTGGTGCAACTTTCGGTGATCTTCATCCTATTGAGCTCGAATGTCCCTAGGGGCCAATGTCTAATTGATTTTAATTAACGTGATGGCTATGTGAGAATTGATTCACCTAATTTGGGCAAGAATCTGGTGATGAAATCCAGTTCTTATCTTGTTGGGATGATTGCCCTTACTATATGAGGATTAATTGGTGTATGTGTATCAAGCATGCATTCACATTTTTACTGAAATTAAAATCAAACAATTACCACAAAATTTCAAGCAAACTGGAAATCAATTTAAATAAGAAAGGTTTAGAGGTTACCAAAGAGAATTTCTCCAGCAATTTTTTTTTATTTTTAGACAAACCTCCACAGCATTCTTTTTTCAGCAGTTTCCTTTTTGATCGTCCCAGACTTCCTCTTCGATTCCTGATTAAATAATGCAAAGAGGAAAATCAAAAATTAGTAAGAGAGAAAAAGGAGATAAGTAAAGTAAAAATAGAAAATATTTTTTATTTTATTTTAGATATATATCTATATATATATATATATTTTGAAAGTTCAATTTATGGAAAGAAAAACAACTATGCTAGCAATCCCCGGCAACGGCGCCAAAAATTGATAGTTAACTTTAAAGACCACGCAATAGCACATATCTGGTAGGATAGTGATTACGGGTATCGATCTACAAGGATTGGGGTACAGTTATTTTTTTAAAAATAAAAATATTTAAAAGGAAGAGTTTGTGAAGAAAATTAAACTAATGAATTTAATAAAAAAATGCAATTAAAATGATATCAGTTTGAGGGAACCTAGGGCAAGGAATTTACCACTAACATCGGAACAAGGGTTATTTGTATTTTAATTCGTTCCTGGATTAACATGCAATTTGGCTACAAGCCTAATAAGAATTCAAATAAAAAATTCACTAAAGTAATTTAGGAACATCCATCTTCGGTCGGCATGAAATATCTATCCTAAACTAATGTGGCAGGACACTGCATCTTTCCTAAGCATGGGTGATCTTCTATTAACTTAGTGATCATGAAAAACAGTTGTATAAACGTCATAGTTAAAATCACAGAAATTAAATATGAGATGAAATAAAATATTCATTAAGAACAAAATAAGATTTATACAACTCCAAGAATAGAAATCAAAAATATAAAACCCTTATCCTTTTGTTAGGGCTGCATCCAGCCCTAGAGAAGAGCTCATCCCTCCATGGAGTTGTAGACGATGGCAACAGCGCAGCAGCGAGCTTCCATCTATTCATTCATTCTTCCAGGAGATTCCTCTGAAAACGACTTCCTCTCAGCACTTCCTCATTTCTTCTTATGGGAAGTTATTCCCAGAATATCCCAAAAATAATCTCTCTCTTGACTTCATGGGATTCGGCCTACTCCAAGCTTGATGGGATCAAGCCCGGTGGGGAAGAAGGAAGAATGCCCTTCTCGGTTCACGCCTGGGCCTTTTATAGGCTGCAACTCCCCCTCACTCCTCCCCTGTTCCGAGTGCAGGATAAGGATGAAAGACGCGGTGGGTATCTTGCGGATGAGGATCTAAGTCTATCCGTGGTTGCAGGAACGAGCTGGGACGCTGGTGATGCGGAGAAAATCTTGGCTGGATGGCTGAATCTGTGGACGGCCGGGGAAAGCATGGGATGCTGGGAGATGATCACGGATGCTTCGAATCGGAGGATTCCTTCGGCTGGGAACAGGTGATGATCCACGGGATTCGGCAACTTGGGTGTTAGATGAACATCAGGGAGTGAAGGTGTTGTGGGCGTTTGAGAAGATCTCGGAGGAAGAGGATCACAGAGAAGATGGGAGGAAGTTGGGACTCGGGATAAGGATGATGTTGGAACAGGGGAGCTGGGACGGATGCAGAGGAATTCGAAAGAGATGAAGCTCGGGAATGGCTGGATTCGGCTAGTAACAGGGAATGGTGTGGATTTGTAAACGGGATAAGATTTGTTCCGCTGGGAACAGAGGAGCTGGGAGCTGATCCAGATGCTGGCCACGGGATCCTCGGATGCGCGAGGCTAAGGAATTTGGCTAGGATCAGTTCGGAAGATGGCTGGGACACGTTCATGATCGGGAAGAGATCTGTGCTATCTACGGAAGACTCGGACGGGATGCTGGGAGGAAGTTGTTCCGAAACAGGGGAAGACCGTGGTCGTTGAGAGATGATATGTGAATGGCTGATGAATGAAGATCGATCGCAGATGATTCGGGAGGATAAGGAGGATAGGATGGAGTGCTGGATGCGGACGGGATGAAGATTTTCACGGTTGAAGCTGGGAGTCCGGAAGAAAAGGGTGGTTGCTGGGCCGTTGGGAGATTCGAGAAGATGAAGCTGGACGTTGGGAGATTCGAGAAGATGAAGCTAAGGAGGGATTTGCTGACGGAGTTGGAAGAAGAAGATCCGCGGCTCTGTTCCTTGTTCTGTTTTGGGTCCGAATGAAGGCTTCGAATTAGGAAGGGGCACACGGCTTTGTTCCAAAGGCTGTGGACACGGAAGTTGGGAAGGACACGAAGTTGAGATGGAATGAAGGGGGATTTGCATGATGACGTGGCTTGTTTGAAGATTCTAATTTGGTTTGGCTGGGAGGATGGAATTAATCCTATTTGGATGGGAGCATGTGTGGGAAGAAAATTAGGTGACTAAGATGTGCAGGGAAGTTTTGTTGAGCCAAATATGGGAAAGAAACAAGGGAATTGGGATGAATCTAAGAGAGTCTTGATTTGCGGGGCTGCATGCGATTTGGGTTCAGAGATCATCCCAAATAAGTTTGACTTGACCTGCATTCATTAGGCTTAATCATTAAATAATCAAATCAACTCGAATTACCTCTTATAATTTATTAAAATGCAATGATGATGGGGAATGAATTTTTTTATGTTTAAAAATAATGATAAGTGCTATGAGAAAGAGGTTACTTTATGCATTATTTAGCACTTATCATAATTCCACCATCTCAGCAGCCCCTTGAGGTTAGGCTTAATGGTGAGCAGCTCAGAGCACTGAGGGATGATATTTTAAGAGAACTAAGGAGTGCAACTAGTACATCCTCTACTGATCTGACCCCCTCAACTGCAGCAGTTTCACTAATGATTGCTGAAGTAAATGAGGAATTATCTAGTCTGAGATGTCTTATTCAGGGTCAATATATGAGATTCTCATATATTAAGGAAGATACAAAGAAGATGCAAGATTCAGTAAAATCAGAGTTGCTAAAGCTAAATGAAGGAGCTGAGAGAGTAGCAAACGTTGTTTTAAATAAGCTTGATGCGAACATCAACAATGTAACCCAGCTGACCCAAACCTACAATAGGACTACTTCAGAAATTATTCAGCAATTGGAAAATATCTCTAAGGCAGTTCGTTTGCTTATGGAGTGTCAACGACGAACCTTGGGAGCCTCCTCTTCTTCTAGGTGTCCACCTTCCTAAATTTGTATTTTCTTGAAAATCATTTGCAGTCCTTTTGGACTTTCAATCATTGTACTCAATTTTGTAATACTTACAATGAATTGAAAAGTCTTGTTTTTGTCTAAGAACTTGTGTATCTGTGTCACTCTCTCTCGTGCCATGATTGAAGGAGAAAACCAATATCAAAAATTGTAATGCAAACTTTAATAATGCACATATTCAAAATGTAAGGGGGAGAAATAAATTAAGAAACAAGAAGAAAACAAATTTTCGCCAATGTTCATGTTGCCCAAAGAGACAACCCAAGAGGGGGGATGAATTGGGTTTGGATTAATTCTCGACCAATTAAAAACTTGATTAGTAAATAATTAAATCTAATGCAAGCAAGTTAATTAAGCTTCTTGATGAGGAGATTGGAAGAGACAAATAGCCAATGCAAACACAAGAAGATTTTATAGTGGTTCGGAGCCAACCCTTGCTCTTACGTCCACTCCCCAAGCTTCACTTGGGAGTTCACTATAATCCCTTGGATTAGAGCCGGTTGTTTTACAAGTTCACAACCCAACTTGTTGTTTTCGCGAGATCACAACGAACTCGGTCGGTTTTCACAGGCTCACCGACTAGAACCACCCGATTGTTTTTCCGGGATCACAATCAAACCCTTACACCGTTGGTTTTATCTTCGGCTCACCAACAAACCTTACAACCCTTGATTCAATCCCCTGATTGAATCAAGTAAGAAAACAGTTTGGGAAAAGATACAAGGAAAGCTTCTTAACAAGCAAATATGAATCAATATGAATAGAGTAAAGTTAGAAGCCCTCAAACAGATTTCGGAAGAGGAAGAAAGGGCTTCTTGAACTCTGAGTCTCCTCTTTGAGTGCACTAAAGATCTGATGTCAGAAGAAGAGCCTTGAATGCAAAGGAAAGACTTCTTGGAATGTATTGAATGCGTTTCTTCCTTCTTTTCCTTGTCTTTTCTCTCAATGGACTCTTGTTAGTTGGAAAACACTTAATGCTCAGATGGAGTAACTCTCTTGTTGTCTACTACTGTTTACTCTGGCTATTTAAACAGTCCCTTTTGAAAAATAGCCGTTAGACACTGATTTGTGGCCGTTCTGCACAGTCTACACCTCCTGACAATGTATCCGTTGGGGTTGGAGTCGACTCGGCTGTTGCTGGAGTCGACTCATGCTTTACTGGAGACGACTCGCCTACTGTTCAAGATTTGAATTAAAGTGACGTTCCAACCCGGAGTCGACTCGGGCCAACCGTGGAATCGACTCGCCAAGATCTGGAGATGACTCGGCATTTTGGAGACGGCTCGTTCTCAGGATTCCAGAGATCTATTTTTCTGCATTTCTCTCTCGAATCGACTCGGATCCTCTTGGAGTCGACTCGGCTCTCAGAGCCTGAAAAACCGATTCTCTGTCTATTGATCTGAGCTGCTTCGGAGTTGACTCGCACTTTGTTGGGGTCGACTCGGCTGACTTGGGGTCGACTCTCGAATTCTCGGAGTCGACTCGTTCATAGGGTCACTGAGTTTGGTTTTCTGCCTTTCAGTCTGCTTTCCTCTGAGAGTCGACTCTGGCATGTTTAGGAGTCGACTCGCCAAACGTTGGAGTTGACTCGCATCCTTCTGGAGTCGACTCGGTAATAGGGTCTAGAAAACACTTCTCTGTCTTTCTGTCTGTTACTCCTTGGAGTCGACTCGGAACCGTCGGGAGTCGACTTGGCAAGCATCGGAGTCGACTCGAAATCTTCGGAGTCGACTCGGTGACAGGGTCTGAAATTCATCTTTCTGTCCTTCTATCTGTTCTCAGTTGGAGTCGACTTGTAGTGTATCGGAGTCGACTCGAGCTTGTGCCAGAAACTCTGAAACACTTAGAGTCGACTCGTAATCTTCCGGAGTCGACTCGAGCTTCAGACTTTGGCTTAATTGAATTCAACACTTAGCCAAATGACTTTGAACCAAGGCTCGATGCTCTTAAAGATAAATTCACATATATTCGCCTGAAACACTAGATTGAATTCATTAGTACAACATGAAATATACTCAAATGCTTTGAGCTCATCAAAACCGAATAGGGGTATAATCAATCACTCCACAATCTCTCCCTTTTTGATGATGACAAAACATTGAGTATTTGTAAAGTGAATTGCTCAACCAAGAGGTGGTTTATAGTAAAGTTTTGAAATGAATTCAAATGTCTAGTCATTTAATTTATCCAAAATTGAAAGGTATGAAACAGTAAATTCTGAAATTAAAGCTCCCCCTTTCATTTGGAATTATATAAGCCTTCTAATCATGTAATCAATTGTTTGGCTTATATATGATTAATGAATTTGCTTTCTTAAGATTTCAGATTCTTCCCCTCAACATGTGTATTCAATTTTGTTTAAGTTTTTTGAATTTACTTTAAATATTTTGAAACTTTTGAGCTTAAATTCTTACTTACAATTTGTTCTTGAGTATGATTCAACTAATCTCCGAATATTCCTTGAATAGATTCTGAAGATTACTCCTTGAGGAGCCCCAACAGAGAGATAATGAGCCTCGAGGTATTGAATCCACTAAGAACAAATTACATTTTGCTTTCTTAAGAATTTTCTTTTGTTTAGTGATTCCCTTTACATTTCAATTCATCATATTTTTTTCCCTCTTTTTGTCATCATAGCAAAAAGGCACATTACACAGAAAGAGATAACAAGACACATTGCACAATTTTTGAAAGGTAATTTCTATTCATTGTATTAAATTCAAGATTGAGTACAAAAGTGAATACATATTAGAAAAGTCCTCAAGGAACTGTACATAATAAAATCAAAAAGAAATACACTAGGGTCGTCTAGTAGTGGAGGATGTGGCTCCCGTACTCAGTCTAGCATGTTTCATGACCAAGCTTATCCCCTCAGATACATTCCCTAGTTGTGCGATGATCTCCGAGGTGGCCCTAGATTGTATCTCAGTGAGCTGGGTCACACTTTCCTGAATAGTGTCAAGCTTGAACATTAAGGCATTTGCAAGCCTTTCCGCTCCTTGACTCTGGCTACCCAACTCTTCTCTGATGCTGTCTCGCATCTTCCTCGTGTCATCCTTTATGTCGCTAAGGCTCCAGTATTGACCTTGGACTAGGCTCCTTATATTGTACATTTCCTCCTTAAGGTCTGCTATCATCTTGGACACCGCTGTGGTGGAGGGAACGACGTCAGTGGAGGGAGCACTAAGTGGACCTCGTAGCTCTCTCAATATATCATCTCTCAGCTCCCTCACTATCTCCTGTCTCATCTCCCGGAGCTGCTCAGTGCTGATCTGAACTTCTAGAGGTTGCTGAGGTGGTGGAGTTATAGATGGTCCAGCATAAGTAGATGGGAATGAGGGACCCGAAGTGGATGGAAAAGTGGAAGGAGCTGTGTAGTGGTCCTGGTTATGCTCAGGGCTAGGTGAATGGTGAGTAGTGGGGTCAGATGGTATGGATGAAGATATTTTCCTAACCCAGACATCCTCTACTTTATGGAAGCCCATTCTGTGGAGAGTCCCCTCACCCATATGATCAGTGAACCTAAGAAAGCGTGTGGGTTCTCTCTCACGGATAGGGACCTCTAACTCCCTAAAGATGAGTGTGAAGAGCATGCCATATGGAAGACTCAACCTAGGTTTATCTAGGGGTTCACAGATATATTTGTAGATGAGTTTGGGAAAGTTGATGGGAGTATTTTGGAGAATATGGAACATCAACGCTAGGTCTCTCTCAGATATGAAGTCAAATCTACCAGTCTTGGGAAAGAGAGTCCTAGAAATGATATTTAGGAGAAGCTGCATTTCAGCTGAAAGCTGATTTGCAAACACCTCCTCTATAGGGGATTGAGGTGGGCTTCCTAAGATGGCCGTAAGGACCTCAGTCCTATCATGGGGATGAGTGAAAAAAATCCCCTCTCAGGAGAGATGGAGGATTCGAGCAATGAAGTCCTCCGAGATGAAAATAGGCACACCCACTACGGTCCCCTGGATACCACCGCTACCTCGTGCGACAGTGCCATAAAATTTCCTAACTAACCTTGGGTAGGTAGGGAGGTCTAGTGAACAGAAGAACTCTAAGCCCTGAGCCCTAAGACGATGCCCTAAGGTGAACCCTTCCCGGAAGAGGAAGTCAAAGTTGACTTTCCTCCCGGTAGAGACTACCCTCCCGGCGCACGAACGCGAGGGAATCGGCCTCGACGGAGAAGGAACCGGAGAGGATGGCCTCATGGGTTCATTCCGCGCCTTGGACCGTCGCTCGGCGCCGCTCGACGCAAGAGGTCTCTTCCGGCAAGTGACAATGGATTTCCTAGGCATTTTGACCTGAAAACCGAAGGAAGGACAAGAAAAATGGAAGAAAACTCGAGGAAAAGGACCTAAAATGGGTCGGAGATGACTCTAGGGTTTTGGAAGAGTGGCGGCCGAAAATAGAAGTGAAGAATAGACGTTTCGATTAGGGTTAAAAATTGGATTTCCGACCTCGAGTCGACTCCAGTAAGGCGCAAGTCGACTCCTGAAATGCGCGAGTCGACTCGAACTCTGGTACATAACCAAAAACTCAGTTAATTCCGTGCCAATAGTGAGAGATATGGAAATATTTAAGACTTACAGGACTGATTCGATGACCATAGACAAGAAATCCTATGTCCAACATAAGCTAATCATCAAAATCAATGAATTAGAGGGGAGTATCACAAGAATGGATCAATCACTCCTAACCCTCTTCTAAGAATACAAAATCGATCTTCACTCAAGGGTTTTGTGAAGATGTCAGCAAGTTGATCATCAGTGCAAACAAATTCAAGCATCACATCACCATTTAACACATGATCTCTTATGAAGTAATGTCTTATCTCAATATGTTTAGTTCTTAAGTGTTGAATTGGATTTTTAGTTAGATTTATGGCACTTGTATTATCACAATTTATGGGAATCTTATTTTGTTTAATGCCATAATCTTCAAGTTGTTGCTTGATCCATAAAATTTGAGCACAACAACTCCCAGCAGCAACATATTCGGCTTCAACCGTAGATAGTGCAACCGAGTTTTGTTTCTTGCTAAACCATGAAATTAGGTTTTCTCCTAAAAATTGACAAGACCCGCTGGTGCTTTTTCTATCAAGTTTACAACCAGCGAAGTCTGAATCAGTGTACCCTATTAAGTTTATGCTTGATTCTTTAGAGTACCATAGACCTATGCTTTTTGTTCCTATGAGATATTTAAAAATTCTCTTAACTACAATTAGGTGTGATTCCTTAGGATTAGATTGATATCTAGCACACATGCATATACTAAATATGATATCAGGTCTACTTGCTGTAAGATATAATAAAGATCCTATCATACCTCTATACAGCTTTTGATCTATGATTTACCTGATTCATCTTTGTTTAGTTTGCATGATGAGCTCATGGGAGTGCCAATTGACTTGTTTCCATCCATATCAAACTTCTTTAGCATTTCCTTGATGTATTTAGCTTGATTGATGAAAATCCCTTCCTTGGATTGTTTGATTTGAAGTCCGAGGAAGTAGTTCAATTCTCCTATCATTCTCATCTCAAATTCACTCTGCATTAATTTAGCAAACTCTTCGCAAAGGCGATTGTTAGTAGCACCGAAAATAATATCATCTACATAAATCTGCACTACTAACATATTTTTGTTTTCCTTTTTCAAAAATAGAGTTGTATCAACATTTTCTCTAGAAAATTTATGGTCTAATAGAAATTTGCTAAGCCTTTCATACCATGCTCTAGGGGCTTGTTTTAGGCCATAAAGTGCTTTATTTAGTTTATAAACATGATTGAAATATTGATGATTCTCAAAATCAGGAGGTTGTTCTACATAAACCTCCTCATTAATATACCCATTCAAGAAAGCACTTTTTACATCCATTTGGAATAATTTGAAATCTTTATTACATGCAAATGCTAGTAACAATCTAATTGTCTCAAGTCTAGCTACAGAAGCAAAAGTCTCATCAAAGTCTATACCTTCTTCTTGATTATAGCCCTTTGCCACTAGTCTAGCCTTGTTCCTAACCACAACTCCATTTTCATCAAGTTTATTTTTGTATATCCATTTAGTTCCTATTATTGAGTATTCAGTGGGTCTTTCAACTAAGTTCCATACTTTATTTCTTGTAAATTGGTTAAGTTTCTCTTGCATAGCATTTATCCAGTTTACATCACTTTCAGCTTCTTCAATATTTTTAGGTTCTAAATGTGAAACAAATGCAAGATGATTATTTAAGTTTCTAAGAGAGGCTCTAGTTCTAACAGGTTGAGATGGATCATCTAAGATTAATTCTTTAGGATGACCGTGAGCATACCTCCAAGCCTTTGTAAGCCCATGTTCGGCAATTACATCTTGGCTTGTTGTAGTTTCTTCAACTTGCTTGGGTTCATCCTCTTGTAGAGTCATGTGATCCATCTTTTCTTCAATTATTCCTGCATCATCATCAAATACTACTCTCTTGCTGGAGGAAGCATCATTAGAATCATCAAAAACAACATGGATTGATTCTTCAATTACAAGGGTTCTTTTATTGAAGACTCTATTGTTGGGAACCCGCCCATGCCGCAGAAAATCAAAAAAAATTCAGATGGCAGCGGAAGAGGCATGCGCGGGATCACACGTTCATCCCATGAACGTTGTTCAAAAATCGTTCGTAGATAGATTAGAATTAAAAACTTTTAACTACATTAGGAAGATCAGATTTTCACCTTGTGCAGGTAGATGATCACCGCAAACTGAAGTTCGTGGTTTAGGATGAAGGTTCGCTTGAAGCCGTTCAAGTGTCCGGCCTCTATCGGTATCCACACGAAGCAGAGATTCGATCAAAGCTTCCTTGTCTCCCCGGGGTGCTAGCTCCCTTGCAGAGACTACTTTAGGTGGCTGATCTTCTCCCTTTTGATCAACCCTTGATTGTGCTTGGGAGGAGGAAGAAGAAGGATGAAGATTGAAGAAGAATCAAAGCACCTTTGAACCCTTTTCTTTCCCTTGCGTTGGATGAAGCAAAGGAGGAGGGAGGAGGCCGCCAAGCTTCTTTCTTCTCCTCTTCTTGCTTGCGGCTGAACCAAGGAAAGGGGAGAGGGAGGCCACGGCACAAACGGAAGAGGGCTTCTAATCAATGCCCTAGGTGCCTCCCATAGCCCTTTATAAGCAAGTGGAGCTCCTAACTTTTAGGAGCTCCTTGATAACCTTCCAAGAGGGGCGCCGGCCCCTCTTGTTTGCCGCACCAAGTAAGGAAAAGGAGGAGGGGCGTGTGCCCCTCCTTCATGGTTAACCTAATCCTCATTAAGTAAGGATTGGGATGCCCTAATGTGGCTAAGCCCTAATCTAATTAGGCTTAGTCCAAGGGTGAACCAATTTTGGGTTTGATCCATGCAATGTCCTAATCCAATTAGAACTCAATGAATCATGACTCAATTGAACCCTTCAATCCTAATCTAATTAGGAGTCATTAGATTAATAATTAATTGGGACTTAAGAAATTCTATTACAATTAGGACTTATTTAATTTTAATCCTAATCCAATTAGGACTCTAATTTGAATCCAAAGTCCTAATCCAATTAGGACTTCTAGGAATCCTATTCTAAGTAGGAATCCAAATTGAATTCAAAATCCTAATCTAATTAGGATTGTTGGAATCCTATTCTAAGTAGGACTCCCAGTCCTACTCCAAGAAGGATTCCCAGTCCTAATCCAATTAGGACTCCCGAAATCCTACTCCAAGTAGGATTCGTGTTTAAGTCCAATTAATTAATTCCCATTGTTCCTTCTTCAACTGATCATCAATCAAATTGATTACTCGTGATTCATAATCACATTTCAACCATTGGATCGGTCAATACTTCTAGTGTGTGTGACTCCATAGGTTCTATTCTGACTGGTAGTGAGATATATTGCAATCTCTATCACAATATCATTGAAAACTCCTTTCAATGGGTTGGAACGATTCCAACTCAACTCATTAGGGTTTATCGATCATCGAGATATTCCCTGTGAGTCTCACCATCCACCAGTGACACCTAGCAGCATGTAGTGGCTACCCAGCAGAATAGAATAATGAACCTCTAGGTGCAGTTATCGTATGATGCAGTCCTTCTACCGTAGATCCCTACAGGACGGAGGTAATGGACAACTCGTCAAACCCCATCGTCTGTCATATGTCAAGATTTATTCGATTTAAGTTCGAGTGTGGAAAACTCTTTCTCCACTGTGCATACTTCCCCGGCCGAGGTCTTACGAACTCAGTCTTATAAATCACATAGGATCTCTCCTTATCTACCAAGGTCGATAGTTTTCATATAGGTGCATACCCTACTCCTACAGTGAACCTATTGCAGCCAATCTACACTGCATGGATCCGTATGTCTAGAGACCATGTATACATGCAGTCAAACTACAATAACCTCACTGTGAGTAGTCGAAGCACCGCAAGTCAAAGGACCAGTCATACTACTGCAACATCAAGCAAGTCACTGACGAGTGGATAGACATCCAAGTGACCTCTTGTCTTGGTCACGCTCAGTACCCTTGTTCTTAACAAGCACCTGCACTATTACTTCAGTGTCGCCACACTGTGGACTCGAGTCTCGTCCATCCATAAGGAAAGCAATGTGTGCACTGATCGGATCGATCACTGTCCTCGTGATGATCCATTGATCAGCAGCATTCAGAAATTAATCACCAATGATGCATGGCTCAAATTCTTAACTCTTAAGAATATGCATCATCATCTTATTAATTCTTGGACGATTCATAGACACATAAACAATATGAATGAAAAAGATGCCTTTTATTTATTCAATAATAAATAGTCAAGTACAAAATTATGTCTCTAGAATTAACAATGTGTCAGCCAGATTGGCTTCTAAGGCATACATCTAACAATCTCTCACTTGCACTAAAGCCAACTGGTCATATATCTTAGTCCCATCTTCTCAAGGTGGGCTTCAGTCTTTTGCTGACTTAGCTGCTTAGTGAATGGGTCTGCCACGTTGTCCGCAGGGTCTGCCACGTTGTCCGGAGAGTCTACTCTCTGCACCTCAACATATTTCTTCTCAACGTATTCGCGTATGAGGTGATAGCGCCGCTCTATGTGCTTCGACTTCTGATGAGACCTTGGTTCCTTAGCAGGAGCTATGGCGTCATTATTATCGCAGTAGAGTGTTATGGCATCTGATGTCATCACATCCAATTCTGCAATGAATTTCTTGTACCAGAAGCCTTCCTTAGCAGCTTCAGATGCGGCGATGTATTCAGCTTCCATAGTAGAGTCAGCAATGATCGATTGTTTAGAACTCTTCCAATTCACCGTACCACCATTGCACAAGAACACATATCCGGACGTAGACTTTCTATCATCGACATCTGTCATGAAGTCTGAATCCGTGTATCCTTCTACCTTTAATTCTGATGCTCCTCCAAAGACCAAGAACAAATCTTTAGTTCTTCTTAAGTACTTAAGAATGTTCTTCACAGCAGTCCAGTGCTCCTCGCCTAGATTTGACTGATATCTGCTAGTGACACTCACTGCAAGTGCTATATCAGGTCGTGTACACAGCATGGCATACATGAGGCTTCCTATTGCTGAAGCATATGGAATCTTGCTCGTGCGTTGGATCTCCTCAGATGTGTTGGGGCACATCTTCTTTGAGAGATGAATTCCATGCCTAAGGGGTAAGAGACCCCTCTTGGAGTTTTCCATGCTGAACCTCTTCAGCACCTCCTTTATGTACATCTTTTGTGATAGGCCAAGCATCCTTTTAGATCTATCTCTATAGACCTTAATCCCCAAAATATAGGATGCTTCTCCAAGGTCTTTCATGGAGAACTCTTTTGACAACCAGACCTTGACCGAGGTTAGCATGGGAATATCATTCCCAATCAGGAGAATGTCATCTACGTACAGTACGAGAAAAACGATAGAACTCCCACTAACCTTTTTATAAACACACGGCTCCTCTTCGTTTTTGATGAAATCAAACGTTTTGATTGCATCATTGAAACGAGTGCTCCAACTCCGAGATGCTTGCTTTAATCCATAAATGGACCTTTGCAGCTTGCAGACCTTGTGATCTCCATCACTGGAAGTGAATCCCAAAGGTTGTTCCATATAGATATCTTCATCAAGATATCCATTCAGGAAAGCAGTTTTCACATCCATCTGCCAAATTTCATAATCATGAAATGCTGCAATGGCAAGCAGTGTACGGATGGATTTTAGCATGGCTACAGGTGAAAAGGTCTCCTGATAGTCAATGCCTTCGTGCTGACTATACCCTTTTGCCACAAGCCTTGCCTTATAGGTCTCTACCTTTCCATCTGAACCTATTTTTCTTTTGTAGATCCATTTACATCTAATAGGTACAATACCTTCTGGTGGATCTACTAAGGTCCAGACTTGGTTGGAATGCATGGAGTCTAACTTTGACTTCATGGCTTCCAGCCATTTCTCGGAATCGATATCTGATATCGCCTCATCGTAGGTTTTGGGATCTTGTATTTGTTCCCTATCTCTCATGAGAAACATTTTCTTAGTATCCTCTTCAAGCATAGCTAAGTATCTATCAGGAGGATGGGAGACCCTACTTGATCTATGAGGTGGAGGGGGGACAACGTGTACTGGATCTGTATGAATGGGTTCTATAGGATCCATGACTCGTTGCTTTTCAAAGACTTTCTCTTCAAGCTCAATTTTCCTCCCACTGCCTCTATCAAGGATAAATTGTTTTTCCAAGAAGATGGCATGTCGGCTCACAAATACATTATGATCCTCTGAGATGTAAAAATTATACCCTAAGGATTCTTTAGGATATCCGATAAAATGAGCATTTATGGTCCTAGCCTCTAACTTGTCTGCCTGTAGTCGCTTGACATGGGCCGGACATCCCCAAATCTTAAGATGACCAAGACTTGATTTCATACCATGCAATATCTCATACGGTGTGGTAGAAATGGATTTAGAGGGAACTCTATTCAGTAGATATACTGCGGTAAGTAAGGCATCTCTCCAAAGAAACATAGGTAGATCAGTGAAGCTCATCATGGACCGGACCATATCCAATAGAGTCCGATTTCTCCTTTCTGACATCTCGTTGAGTTGAGGTGTACCTGGAGGAGTCCATTGTGAGACTATGCCATTTTCCTTGAGATAGTTCCGAAATTTTCCACTAAGGTATTCTCTCCTCGATCTGATCGAAGAGCCTTAAGAGGTTTTTCAGTTTGTTTTTCTACTTCATTTTTGAACTCTTTGAACTTTTCAAAAGATTCAGACTTGTGTCTCATAAGATACATATACCTATATCGTGAATAATCATCGGTAAAGGTAATGAAGTATGAATAACGTCCCCTAGCTAGCACATCGAATGGGCCACACACATCTGTGTGTACTAGGATAAGTATTTCAGTGGTCCTCTCCCCATGTCATGCAAAGGATAATCTAGCCATTTTTTCTTGAATACAGGACTCGCAAATTGGATATGACTCGGAAGTCAATGAGCCGACAAGCCCATCTTTCTCCATTTTGTTCATTATGTCTTCTCCAATATGGCCAAGCCTGAGGTGCCACAAACACTTTTGGTTTATCTCATCCCTGGATCTCTTGGATCCTTTGGCATTCACTTCTTGCTCAGAAATATTCACAAACTCATCCATATGTAAATGATAGAGACTGTCAATCATAAAACCACGTGCGACTATTTTATTTCTGAAATAAATAGAACAGCAGTCTTTGTCAAATGTAAAAACATGACCTTCCTATGCTAGGCATGAAACAGAAATCAAATTTCTGCTAGCAGCAGGTACATAATAACAGTCTCTAAGTAATAAACTAAAATCAGACGGTAGTCGCAGAGGGTAGGTGCCCACAGCCACAGCAGCAACTTTTGCTCCATTGCCAACCCGAAGGGTTACCGCACCTTCCGCCAGCCTTCTACTTTCCTTTAGACCCTGCATGGTAGTGCACAAATGAGCACTAGAACCAGAATCTATAACCCAACTAGAAGTAGAAGAAACCGTTAGATTAGTTTCAATTACGAGCAAGTCTATACCTTCTGAAGGTGTGTCTCCCTTCTTGTTCTTCAAGCTCTCAAGATATGAAGGACAGTTTCTTTTCCAGTGGCCATCGACATTGCAGTGGAAACATTTTCCTTTGTCATTAGCCTTTTTCTTTTGAACTTCCTTCTTTGGCTTCTTGTCTTTCTTCTGCTTCTTTGCAGGCTTTTTTTTCTTCCAAGTAGACTTTCTCTTGGAACCAGAAGTCAACTCAGCAACAAGGACATTGCCCCTTGAACCTTTCAAGGCTCCCTCAGCAGTTACCAACATGTTTAACAGTTCAGTCTTAGTGCATTCAATCTTATTCATGTGGTAGTTTACTATAAATTGTCCAAATGAATCAGGAAGGGATTGAAGGATCAGATCTACTTGCAATTTCTTGTGCATGTTCATACCGAGCTTCTCAAGCTCCTCCAGGTTCTTGATCATAGTCAGACCATGATCATGGACAGACTGCCCCTCGCGCATCTTTACTTTGAAGAGCCTCTTGGACACTTCAAAACGAGCTGTGCGACTCTGCTCACCATACAACTCTTGCAGGTGTGCCAGTATGTCCCCAGCACTCTTCATATTTTCATGCTGGCATTGGAGTTCATTGAACATGGATGCCATGATATAGCACTTGACCCTAATGTCATCGTCTGTCCACTTTTCATGCGTTGCACGCTGATCAGTGGTCGGACGTGCTGGTAATGTGGGGATGTCATTGTCGAGCACATAGCCTATTTTCTCGCAACTCAGAACAATTTTGAGATTTCTAAGCCAGTCTCTATAATTGGTACCGGTCAATCGGTTGGTCTCAAGAATACGGGTCAAAGGGTTTGAGGCTGACATTATGATTTGCAGAGAGTAAAGATTCTAGTTAGACTTTTGTACTTGATCCTAATCTGTTCTAGGGTCTTTTAGAACAAATGTACCTCCTACTATTTTTTCGAATTCCTCACACTCTCTTGGTAGGAAAACGGAAATTCTACACGACTAGGATTTCTAGTGGGTACTGCGGTCCCACCGATTTACATACCACCTCACCTAATAGTTATTGGTGACACATAAATAGATGAGTGTACAACTCTTGTACAATGCTTCTCAAGCATGTTGCAGTGCTACTTGGTCTCTAAGCCATGAAGACCTCACCTAACAGTTATTGGTCCCATTTCTTAGTTAAGTCAGACCCACCGTATAACCGTAAAAATAAAATCGTCATTGGGTCCTCACCTAACAGTTATTGGTGCCCAACCCCATCTTTATCCTACAACATCTCATGTCTATAGAGAGGTCAAGTCCTCCGATGCAACTTGCCCACTGTGTCCAGCCGAGATAAGTCAACATCAGAAAGACCTTAGCAGCTCTACTACGGTGGAAGACCTATGGACTTAATATTGGTTAATCAAGTCATAGTGTTTGCAACTTGAGCTCTTCATAAGAGGTAATTGAACAATTGGTCAGGTAAGCAGGTGGGAAGCTCCCCTTACTCAGAGAGTAAGGTCCTAATTAAGTAACCACCTTTCATGCTTTCCTAGACACCAATTAGATCAATTAATCTAATATGACTCGATCATATTGGTTCACTCTCGACTTGATTGAGGAGGTTTTAGTTTAGGTCTCATTGGGTTTGCTACATCACATGTAAACCTATCTACCCCGCTCTCATTCACATCTCATGCAAATGGCACATCGCAGGCAGTTATAATCGCAGCAATAAATAAAGCTAAACTTTAAATAGGTGATGATCATGGATTCTAATTAGGTCATATTACAAGCAAATGCACGTCAATCGATCAGTTGGTCTTCAACTCTTGAATTGGTCCCGAGCCTTCTTGATTCGATCCCTGATCAACTCTTGATCCAATCACCATCAACCGCTCAGATCGCCGTTCATCTCATGCACTATCTTCGACTTGATCGTTGACGTACATCATATCACAGAAATACAACCAGATATAAAATAAAAATAATAATAAATTACATCCCCTTTCAAAACATCAAATAAGATGCATGCAAGCATCTGAAAAATTACATGACATTGCAGATCACATCACATGTCTTTACAATTGATACCAAAAGGGTTTGAATCCTATGATCATCACCACATGCAACAATTATAATTTTCAGATCTGAAATCTAATTGATCATCTCATGACATGGGTTGCTGATCATGCTAAATATAATTCTAAACTTTGTAATCCCATTAACAATGCAATTAGAATCATCAATTTATCACATAAAAATCAGCATGCAAAAATCAGCAACTTTGAAAAAATCTGCATGCAGAAAAATTTCAGCATGCATAATCTTTCAATTTTCAGATCTTATATGCCTGTTTACAATTAATTCTAATCTTAAACTACGAAGCCTAGGCTCTGATACCACTATTGGAAACCTGCCCATGCCGCAGAAAATCAAAAAAATTTAGATGGCAGAGGAAGAGGCATGCGCGGGATCACACGTTCATCCTATGAACGTTGTTCAAAAACCGTTCGTAGATAGATTAGAATTAAAAACTTTTAACTGCATTAGGAAGATCAGATCTTCACCTTGTGCGGGTAGATGATCACTGCAAACTGAAGTTCGTGGTTTAGGATGAAGGTTCGCTTGAAGCCGTTCAAGTGTCCGGCCTCTACGGGTATCCACACGAAGCAGAGATCCGATCAAAGCTTTCTTATCTCCCCGGGGTGCTAGCTCCCTTGCAGAGACTACTTTAGGTGGCTGATCTTCTCCCTTTTGATCAACCCTTGATTGTGCTTGGGAGGAGGAAGAAGAAGGATGAATATTGAAGAAGAATCAAAGCACCTTTGAAAACCTTTTCTTTCCCTTGCGTTGGATGAAGCAAAGGAGGAGGGAGGAGGCTGCCAAGCTTCTTTCTTCTCCTCTTCTTGCTTGCGGCTGAACCAAGGAAAGGGGAGAGGGAGGCCATGGCACAAAGGGAAGAGGGCTTCTAATCAATGCCCTAGGTGCGTCCCATAGCCCTTTATAAGCAAGTGGATGTTGACCCCCTAATGGATTTTGATGAATACAAAACACTAGAGTATAATTCCATTTATCTTAACAATTTAATTGAGGATTTCACGTATTTTATTAAGAATATTGTTAAGAAATGTCTAGACAAGTTCCCATGATTTTTTAAGGACTTATTGAAGAATTTTTGAGATGAAAGAAAAAGTTCAGGGACAGCCGAGACGTCTCCGGGTTGTCTCAGAGACGTCTCTGGCACAAACAGGAAAAACTGGCACGTCTGGAGACGTCCCCGGCACCTGCCGAGTCGTCCCCGCGATAGCGGAGTCGACTCTCTCAGTAGCGGAGTCGACTCTCTCAGTGGCGGCAGAAAGGCAGTTTTCAAGAGATATGCGCGAGACATCCCCACCGTACGCGGAGTCGTCCCCGCAAGTAAAAAGCAGACTTCCCGAGTCGTCCCCGAGGTAGCGGAGTCGGCTCTCTCAGGGTTTTCCAGAGGATGTCATTTTCGGTGATAAGGCAGAGGAGACGTCCCCGGAAAGAGCGGAGTCGACTCTCTCAGAGAATTCCAGAAGATATGTTTTTCGGAGTTATAACAGAGGAGTCGTCCCCAAGGCAGCGGAGTCGTCCCCATGCAAAAAGTGCAAACAAGCCGAGACGTCCCCGTAAAGTACAGAGACGACCCTCTCAGAAAAACAGAAAAATAAGGATTCAAACGATACAATTTCAGAGTCGTCCCCGTAAAGTGCCGAGTCGACCCCAAACAAAGTGAAAAGTAAATTTATACAGCCGAGACGTCTCGCGTTGAAGCGGAGACGTCTCCGGAGCGCCTGGGACGCGACTGACAACTTTTGCAGGTTTGGTTTGAATTTCAAATCTCTTTTACTTTATCTCTAACGGCTATATTTGCTTTTTGGGCTATAAAAGGGACCTCTTAAGTGCTTCTCAACAACTCTTCACCAACCCAAAGCTACATCATTTAAGAGAGAAGCAAGAGAAAGAAGTTCAAGGGAGTGAGTGCATTCAAGTGAAGAAATCAAGTGCTTTCAAGCTTCCCAAGTGATTTCAAGCTCAACCACTCTCTTCCGCTCGGGATTCAAAGCTCATACTCAAGCCTACGCGATCCACATCGGAAGAATCAT
Source organism: Phoenix dactylifera (assembly GCF_051530095.1). Lineage (NCBI taxonomy): Eukaryota > Viridiplantae > Streptophyta > Magnoliopsida > Arecales > Arecaceae > Phoenix > Phoenix dactylifera. Next base: position 4,186,756 of record NC_143203.1, read on the forward strand.
CATTTCCCACGCTTCCAACGGCAAAAGGATTCTTCCGGGTTCTATTGTTTATCATTGTCATATTTGCTTATTTAGAGCTTTTCAATCCCTTGTAAAACCTTTCATTGTGGTGCTTGTTCCAGTCAAGGGACTTGGAACAAGGGAAAGGCGTCCCAAGCCTAAGTGAAATTGGGGGTTATAGGGTTTGTTGTTAGCCCGGTGTAAAACAACGAGTTGGGTAGTGCACTCGCAAAACTACCGGACTGTAATCTTGGATTATAGTGGAAATTCCCAAAGGTGCTTTGGGGAGTGGATGTAGGAGCAGTGGAAGCTCCGAACCACTATAAAATCTTGTGTTTGCGATTGACCTTTCTCATTCCTCTTTCTTTACTTTAGTTCATACATTTGTGTGTTTTATTTTTAATTAGGCGAAAAGTTTTAAAACACCCAATTCACCCCCCCTCTTGGGTGACCATCTCTGGGCAACAAGTGGTATCAGAGCGGGTGCTCTGTGTATTTCTTGAAGACCTAACCGTCTTAGCCAAAGATCTAGATGGGAACACCCTTTAACAATGTTCCTGCTGAGGGGCAGGCAACCAATAGACCTCCACTCTTCAATGGGACAAATTATACCTATTGGAAAACTAGAATGAGGATCTTCATTCAAGCACAAGACTATGCCTTATGCCTTGTGGAGGGTTATAGTCAAGGGACCACAAGAACCATCACACATGGTTAATGGCATTCAAGTTTCCAAACCTGAGGAGGATTGGGATGAGAATGATGATAGGATGGCTCAACTCAATTCTAGAGCCATGAACTCATTATTTTGTTCCCTAGATGTAAATGAGTTTAATAGAGTCTCCACATGTAGTTCCGCTAAGAAAATATGGGATAGGCTTGAAGTTACCCACGAGGGTACAAATCAAGTCAAAGAGTCCAAAGTGAACATTCTAGTTCACAAATATGAGTTGTTTAAGATGGAACCCAATGAAACCATCACATGCATGTTTACACGTTTTACCGATATAATTAATGGTCTAAAGAGTTTGGATAAATCTTATACTAATCCGGAACTTGTAAGTAAAATTCTCAGGTCTTTGCCGAAAGCATGGGAAGCAAAGGTCACGGCGATCGTAGAAGCCAAAGACCTCAACACCTTGGGACTAGAACAACTTTTGGGCTCATTGATGACGCATGAGCTCACGATGAAGCAACATGAAGATGATTTGCCAAAGAAGAAGACAATTGCACTCAAGGCTACTTCGAGTGTGTGTGAAGAAGAAAGTAGTGAGAGTGAGGAAGAAAGTGAGGACGAGGACTTGGGTTTGATAGTTAGGAAGTTTAAAAAATTCATGAGGAAAAAGAAACCCTTCCCAAGGAGAAAGTTTGGAGGGAGAAATGATTGGGAAAAAGAAAAAGAAAAAGAAAGAGACCCAATCATATGCTATGATTGCAAGAGACCGGGACACATTCATTCCGAATGCCCTCAACAAAAGAAGTATTTTGGAAAGAAGAAGAAGAAGGCATTGAAGGCAACATGGGATGATAGTGACACATCATCTTCCGAGGAAGAGAAGGAAGAGATCGCCAATTTGTGCTTCATGGCGTTCGAAGACAACGAGGTATATCAAAACCTAACTATAAATTTTACTTTAGAAGAATTATATGAAGCTTTTCAAGAACTTATGGGTGATTGTAGTATGTTAGGAGCAAAGAATAAAGAATTAAAAGCCTCCAATCAAAAACTGAAGGAAGATATTGAAAACCTATTAATTGAAAAGGAGAGCATTAAAAATATTAACACTATTGACCTAGAAATCAAAAATTCAAAACTTAGCATTGAAAATGAAAAGGCAAAAATACTAATTAAGGAATTAAATCTAAAAGTAGAATCCCTACTCGATAATAATACCTCACTCGCACAAAATGTTGAATCTCTTAAAAAGGATAAGGAAGAACTAGTTAAAGAAAATTTGAATCTTAAGAATGAGGTACATAAGTACAAACAAATTGTTGAAAAATTCACACAAAGCTCTGAAAAATTAAATCTTATTCTTTCAAATCAAAGAGCTGTTTTTAATAAAGCCGGATTAGGATATAAAACTAACAAGCAACAAAAATATCTAAAGAATTTCTTTGTAAAAGCAAAAGATGTCAAAACTGAAAAACCTACATGCTTTCATTGTGGAAAGAATGGACATAAAGCCTACTCTTGTATTCAAGGAAAGATCCAAATTAACAAGAGTACATTTGTAAAAGCTAAAAACATAACTAAAGTATGGGTGCCTAAGGGAACCAACTACACTAACCACGAAGGACCCAAGAAAACTTGGGTACCTAAGAGCTTCACATGATCATTTTGCAGGTATGCCTTGCAGCCGGAAACAAAAAGAGAATGTGGTATCTTGATAGTGGTTGCTCAAGGCATATGACCGGTGACAAGAGTCTCTTCGTCACTTTGAAATCAAAAGAAGGAGGAGTAGTCACATTTGGAGACAATGCTAAAGGTCAAATGATTGGTGTTGGTAAAATCTCCATTTCACCCTCCTCTTTTATTGACAATGTATTGTTAGTTAATGGACTAAAACATAATCTATTAAGTATAAGTCAATTTTGTGACAAGGGATTTAAAGAGTCATTTGAATCATCACTATGCATAATTAGTAGTCCAATTGACAATGAGATCATACTCACAGGACATAGGCATGGAAATGTTTACATGGTTGATCTTGATGATCTCACCATGAAAGATGGCCAATGTCTTGTAGCCATGAATCCCAAAGTCAATGAGACTAGTTGGTTATGGCATCGTAGGTTAGGACATGCTAGCATGGATTTAATTTCTAAACTGATTACAAAAGATCTAGTCAAAGGACTACCAAAGATAGATTTTGAAAAGAACAAAATTTGTGCTGCATGTCAATTAGGGAAACAAACGAGAAGCTCTTTCAAGTCTAAAAACATAGTCTCAACAACAAAACCCTTAGAACTAATCCACATGGATTTGTTTGGACCCACTAGAACTGCTAGTCTAGGGGGTAAGAAATTTGGTCTTGTAATTGTTGATGATTTTTCACGTTTTACATGGGTTTCATTTCTTGCACATAAAGATGAGTCCTTTTCCGCTTTTATCAAGTTTCATAATAGAGTTTCGAATGAACTCAATCTTAAACTAAAAGCAATTAGGAGTGATCATGGTACCGAGTTTGAAAATCAGCACTTTGAAAAGTTTTGTGACGAAAATGGTATCAATCACAATTTCTCGGCACCTAGGACACCCCAACAAAATGGGGTGGTAGAAAGGAAGAATCGCACACTAGCAGATATGGCTCGTACCATGTTGTGCGAATCGGATCTACCAAAATATCTTTGGGCTGAAGCAATAAATACTGCATGTCACATTTTAAACCGTGCATTAGTTAGATCCATCTTGAAGAAAACACCTTATGAGTTAATAAAAGGTAAGAAACCAAATATAAGCTATTTTCATGTTTTCGGTTGTCGATGCTTTATTTTAAATAATGGAAAGGACAATCTAAGCAAATTTAGTGCTAAATCAGATGAGGGGATCTTCTTAGGTTATTCCTCATCTAGTAGAGCATACAGGGTCTTCAACAAGAGAACTCTTGTTGTTGAAGAATCCATTCATGTTGTTTTTGATGAAGCTAACGGAGATTCTTCTAGAAAAGAAGAAGATGGTGATGCAGGTATACTTGAAGACCGAATGAAGGAATTCTCCATACAAGACAAACAACATGAGGATGAGATCAAAGAAGATACAATTCAGCAAGATGAAGAAGATCAACCTCCATCAAGAAATCAGGATCTTCCTAAGGAATGGAGGTATGCACATGGTCATTCAAGGGATCTAATCCTTGGTGATCCTTCGCAAGGGGTAAGGACAAGATCCTCTCTAAGAAATACCAGTAATTATCTTGCTTTCGTTTCACAAATAGAACCTAAATCACTAGAAGAAGCCGAAAAAGATGATAATTGGATGAATGCTATGCAAGAGGAATTAAACCAATTTGAAAGAAATGAAGTTTGGACTCTAATGAAAAGACCCCCTAATGTTACAATTATAGGCACCAAGTGGGTGTATAGAAATAAACTAGATGAAGATGGAATAGTCATAAGAAACAAAGCTAGACTAGTTGCCAAAGATTATAATCAGGAGGAAGGAATAGACTTTGATGAAACTTTTGCTCCTGTTGCTAGATTAGAAGCTATTAGACTACTTTTGGCATATGCATGCTTCATGGATTTTAAACTCTATCAAATGGATGTAAAAAGTGCATTTTTAAATGGTTATATAATGGAGGAAGTTTATGTAGGACAACCTCCAGGCTTTGAAAACCACTTACATCCAGATTACGTTTATAAATTGCATAAAGCATTGTATGGACTTAAGCAAGCTCCTAGGGCATGGTATGAAAGATTAAGTAATTTCCTAATTGAAAATAAATTTAAGTGAGGAAATGTAGATAAAACCCTCTTCATTAAAAGAAAAGGAAATGACTTATTGCTTGTGCAAATTTATGTGGATGATATAATTTTTGGTGCTACTAACGATAGTCTTTGTCAAGAGTTTGCCAAGCTTATGCAAGGAGAATTTGAAATGAGCATGATGGGTGAGCTCAACTTCTTCCTTGGGCTACAAATAAAACAATCAGAGGAAGGCATCTTCATCAGTCAGTCCAAATACATCAAGGAAATGTTGGAAAAATTTAAGATGAAGGATGCAAAGGAAATCAGCACACCCATGGGCTCAAGTTGCAAGCTTGACAAAGATGAAAAAGGTAAAAATATAGACTGCAAATTGTACAGAGGTATGATAGGCTCATTACTTTACCTTACTGCTAGTAGACCAGATATATTATTCAGTGTTTGTATGTGTGCTAGATACCAAGCATGTCCTAAGGAATCACACTTGCAAGCGGTTAAAAGAATTTTTAGATATCTGGTAGGGACATCTAATGTAGGCTTATGGTATTCTAAACAATCTGACATAAATTTAATTGCTTATTTCGATGCTGATTTTGCCGGGTGCAAACTCGACAGAAAAAGCACAAGTGGCACATGTCAATTCTTAGGTGCTAATTTGGTTTCCTGGTTTAGCAAGAAACAAAATTCAGTTGCCTTGTCCACAGCTGAGGCTGAGTACATTGCAGCTGGAAGCTGTTGTGCCCAAGTTCTTTGGATTAAGCAACAACTTGAAGACTTCGGTATCAAAATGGATAATATACCAATTAAATGTGATAATACAAGTGCAATTAATTTAACAAAAAATCCTTTCCAACACTCTAAGTCAAAGCATATAGAGATTAGGCATCATTTTATTAGGGATCATGTGCTGAAAAATAATGTGATGATTGAATATGTATGTACTGAAAATCAATTGGCCGATATCTTTACAAAGCCCCTTTGTAAAGATAGATTCAACTTCTTAAGGAATGCTTTGAGCTTGTATGATCCTAGCAAATAAATTTAACTTGTATTGCATTGCTTTGCTACTCAAACTAGTAATCCACCTCAAGGTAAACATAAGTGAAAGCATGAATTCATCTAAGCTAAATGACGAACTGTTTGACTTTCCGGAGGATGGTTACCCTCCCTTGGACTCTTCATGGAGATATTTTCAGAGCCTATTTCATAGGTATCGAAATTTGGTCAAACATTCCTCATTTCAATATTAATAATTCAAAAATCATTATCAAATTATTATAGGATGTATTATTAAGGGGGAGGATCACAAACAAATTCACTCTGTATTTATCAAAAGAAATCATGTTGGTTAGGGTGATTAAATAAAAAATTGGGAAAAGATAGAATTCAGTCTGAAATTTTTCAGTGCCGGAGACGTCTCTGGCAAATCGCAGAGACGTCCCCCCAGGCGAGACGTCTCGCCTTAGTCGCGGAGACGTCTCGGAGACCGAACGAGGTTTTTTTTTAAATAGGTCGAAACAGCTCGAGCCGACCCGAGCTTTCCCTTTCATCCCCGACAAAAACAAAAACCCTAGCCTCCATTTTTCTCCAACACAAACCCTAGCCTCTTTCTCCTCATTTCCCTAGGATTTTCATTCAATGGCACCCAAAAGAGCTAGGAGGACTGGTGGGAGGCGTCCTAGGGCAGCGGCCGACGGTGAGGAACGGAGGGAAGAACCTTCCGCGCCGTCTCCTCCGGTTGCTCCGCCGACAACAACCATTTCCTGTGCAAATCGCATAGTGACAACCGGGAGGTACATAGATTTTCATTTTCTAGATAATGAGGGGTTCTCTATTGGAGAGAGACTCCGAGCCCAAGGGTGGGAGCACCTTTGTACCCTCAATACCTCGACCTACCCCGGCCTTGTTAGAGAAATGTTTAGTAATATGGCTTTAGGGGACTTAGGGTACACTGCATATGTCCGGGGGACATTAGTAGAAATTAATGAGGACATCTTATCCACTGTTTTGCAAATCCCTAAGGACGGTGAGGCTCCAACCTCACATCCCCAAAGGAAAATAGCCCTAAACTTACTTTTAGGACGAGAGGACTGCGGCCCTCTTGATGTAGTGAACTCACAAGACCTAAATGCCGAGATGAGATTACTTTTAAGTATTGTCAACCGGGTCTTGTTTCCTAAAACCGGTCGCTTCGATTTTGTTTCGGAGCGAGATTTAGTTATCATGCACCATATCCTACTAGGGATTCCTCTAAACCTCCCTAGACTCATGTTAAACTACATTGCTCTATGTCATAGGTATTCTAGGTTTAGTATACCCTATGGCATGATATTTACCCTAGTATTTAAACACTTTAAGGTTCACATTCCCGAAAATGAACCTGCAAAACCCTTGAGAAACACCGACTACTATAATGAGGGCACAATGCGAAGAATGGAGTTTCAAAAGGTAGATGGGTCTTGGGTCAAGGTACCAAAAAGAAAAGCTCAAACCCTAGAGCCTGAGATCCCACATCAGGAGTCTGACCACCACTCTCCTCCACCCAGCCACATGGATTTCCCTGATATACCCTCCAGCTCAGCTGGACCTTCCACATCCATGCCACCACCTCCTCCAGTCAGTGGGCCCTCCTTCCTATCAGAAGACCAGATGCGTACCTTAGCATCTGTCATTTGCCAGCAGATGAGGGAGGAAATGAGATCCATGATCTCTACTGAGTTGGCCCCCATCAGAGCTTCACATGAAGGGCTTCTACAAGAGCTGAAGAAAATTAGAGCTCAAATTGAAGCTACAACGCAAGAAATAGTTGGTGTGGGTGCCACCCAAACAATCAGATCAATTGAGCTAAAGGACAGCTTGAAGACCATTTCAAAGAGTCTTAAAGAGTTGACAAGCCCAGGAGGAAATGTGGGCACCTTGGTTGCCCAACTTAGAGGAAGAATTGAAATGGCAACCATAGAATTTGAAGCACTCGTGGCAGCCTTCCATAAGTCACAGGGAGATCAGTTCAAGACCCTAATGGATTCAATCAATGCATTTATAGATGCAGCTTGTAGGGCTTATGAGCAACGTCGCCGATAAGGCACTTTTTGTAGACATCTAGGGATCTTCTTTTTGTATACCCTAGGCTATTTTGAAACACTTTTTGTAGTAGAAATCAATACTTGTAATGATTTCTTCTTTTAACTATGTACTGACTTCAAAGGTTTACAATGATACATGAATACAATTTCTTTTGAAACCTTGTGTATGTGCTACTGTGTATGTGATTCTGTGACTGTGTATGTGTTTCTTGTGATGTGCCATAAAAATCTCATAACATACCTTAAGTATTCAAATTCAACACAACTTATCCATGCATATGACACAGGGGGAGCACATCTTGTGATAACTATGTTAAACAAAAAGAGGAGTCTGAAATGAATTCCAAAACAAAGGGGGAGTAATATGAATGACTAAAATTCTTTAATAGAAATAACTTGGACAGGGGAGCACAACTTGAATCTCCTTGAGTAGTTCATAGAAGGATAATTTGTCCCCTTCATTGTTGATGACAAAAAGGGGGAGTAGATATATAGAAGGGGAAGTAGAACCAAGAGTAGAACCAATATGGATATTGGATACATTGGAATGCAAAATACGAAATTCATACTCCAAAGTTGAATTAGAAAAGATAAAATTGAAAAATATTGGCTTTTAGATAATTGCCCTTCTGGAAAAGAAAGGGGGAGTCAAAAAGAACTTAGCTTTCAAATTTTAACTTAATTCAAATTCAGTTGATATGCTAAAATTGCTTAAGAGCTATAAAGATCAATCTTATGCATAATGATAGAACTGAAAATTGACTATTTTGAATTATGCACACTGTATCTAGCTCTAATCAAAACATTATGCTTGTACATCTGATCAAATACTGTGTATATGTTTAAAATTCGAATTTTGCATATACTCAGTATTTTGTCATCATCAAAAAGGGGGAGATTGTTGACCCCCTAATGGATTTTGATGAATACAAAACACTAGAGTATAATTCCATTTATCTTAACAATTTAATTGAGGATTTCACGTATTTTATTAAGAATATTGTTAAGAAATGTCTAGGCAAGTTCCCATGATTTTTTAAGGACTTATTGAAGAATTTTTGAGATGAAAGAAAAAGTTCAGGGACAGCCGAGACGTCTCCGGGTTGTCTCAGAGACGTCTCTGGCACAAACAGGAAAAACTGGCACGTCTGGAGACGTCCCCGGCACCTGCCGAGTCGTCCCTGCGATAGCGGAGTCGACTCTCTCAGTAGCGGAGTCGACTCTCTCAGTGGCGGCAGAAAGGCAGTTTTCAAGAGATATGCGCGAGACATCCCCACCGTACGCGGAGTCGTCCCCGCAAGTAAAAAGCAGACTTCCCGAGTCGTCCCCGAGGTAGCGGAGTCGGCTCTCTTAGGGTTTTCCAGAGGATGTCATTTTCGGTGATAAGGCAGAGGAGACGTCCCCGGAAAGAGCGGAGTCGACTCTTTCAGAGAATTCCAGAAGACATGTTTTTCGGAGTTATAACAGCGGAGTCGTCCCCAAGGCAGCGGAGTCGTCCCCATGCAAAAAGTGCAAACAAGCCGAGACGTCCCCGTAAAGTACAGAGACGACCTCTCAGAAAAACAGAAAAACAAGGATTCAAATGATACAATTCCAGAGTCGTCCCCGTAAAGTGCCGAGTCGACCCCAAACAAAGTGAAAAGTAAATTTATACAGCCGAGACGTCTCGCGTTGAAGCGGAGACGTCTCCGGAGCGCCTGGGACGCGACTGACAACTTTTGCAGGTTTGGTTTGAATTTCAAATCTCTTTTACTTTATCTCTAACGGCTATATTTGCTTTTTGGGCTATAAAAGGGACATCTTAAGTGCTTCTCAACAACTCTTCACCAACCCAAAGCTACATCATTTAAGAGCGAAGCAAGAGAAAGAAGTTCAAGGGAGTGAGTGCATTCAAGTGAAGAAATCAAGTGCTTTCAAGCTTCCCAAGTGATTTCAAGCTCAACCACTCTCTTCCGCTCGGGATTCAAAGCTCATACTCAAGCCTACGCGATCCACATCGGAAGAATCATCATTTCCCACGCTTCCAACGGCAAAAGGATTCTTCCGGATTCTATTGTTTATCATTGTCATATTTGCTTATTTAGAGCTTTTCAATCCCTTGTAAAACCTTTCATTGTGGTGCTTGTTCCAGTCAAGGGACTTGGAACAAGGGAAAGGCGTCCCAAGCCTAAGTGAAATTGGGGGTTATAGGGTTTGTTGTTAGCCCGGTGTAAAACAACGAGTTGGGTAGTGCACTCGCAAAACTACCGGACTGTAATCTTGGATTATAGTGGAAATTCCCAAAGGTGCTTTGGGGAGTGGATGTAGGAGCAGTGGAAGCTCCGAACCACTATAAAACCTTGTGTTTGCGATTGACCTTTCTCATTCCTCTTTCTTTACTTTAGTTCATACATTTGTGTGTTTTATTTTTAATTAGGCGAAAAGTTTTAAAACACCCAATTCACCCCCCCTCTTGGGTGACCATCTCTGGGCAACAGTGGTGCTCCTAACTTTTAGGAGCTCCTTGATAACCTTCCAAGAGGGGCGCCGACCCCTCTTGTTTGCCGCACCAAGCAAGGAAAAGGAGGAGGGGTGTGTGCCCCTCCTTTATGGTTAACCTAATCCTCATTAAGTAAGGATTGGGATGCCCTAATGTGGCTAAGCCCTAATCTAATTAGGCTTAGTCCAAGAGTGAACCAATTTTTGGTTTGATCCATGCAATGTCCTAATCCAATTAGAACTCAATGAATCATGACTCAATTGAACCCTTCAATCTTAATCTAATTAGGAGTCATTAGATTAATAATTAATTGGGACTTAAGAAATTCTATTCCAATTAGGACTTATTTAATTTTAATCCTAATCCAATTAGGACTCTAATTTGAATTCGAAGTCCTAATCCAATTAGGACTTCTAGGAATCCTATTCTAAGTAGGAATCCAAATTGAATTCAAAATCCTAATCTAATTAGGATTGTTGGAATCCTATTCTAAGTAGGACTTCTAGTCCTACTCCAAGTAGGATTTCCAGTCCTAATCCAATTAGGACTCCCGAAATCCTACTCCAAGTAGGATTCGTGTTTAAGTCCAATTAATTAATTTCCATTGTTCCTTCTTCAACTGATCATCAATCAAATTGATTACTCGTGATTCATAATCACATTTCAACCATCGGATCGGTCAATACTTCTAGTGTGTGTGACCCCATAGGTTCTATTCTGACTGGTAGTGAGATATATTGCGATCTCTATCACAATATCATTGAAAACTCCTTTCAATGGGTTGGAACGATTCCAACTCAACTCATTAGGGTTTATCGATCATCGAGATATTTTCTGTGAGTCTCACCATCCACCAGTGACACCTAGCAGCATGTAGTGGCTACCCAGCAGAATGGAATAATGAACCTCTAGGTGCAGTTATCGTATGATACAGTCCTTCTACCGTAGATCCCTATAGGACGGAGGTCATGGACAACTCGTCAAACCCCATCGTCTGTCATATGTCAAGATTTATTCGACTTAAGTTCGAGAGTGGAAAACTCTTTCTCCACTGTGCAACTACGCCGGCCGAGGTCTTACGAACTCAGTCTTATAAATCATATAGGATCTCTCCTTATCTACCAAGGTCGATAGATTCCATATAGGTGCATACCCTACTCCTACAGTGAACCTATTGCAGCCAATCTACACTGCATGGACCCGTATGTCTAGAGACCATGTATACGTGCAGTCAAACTACAATAACCTCACTGTGAGTAGCCGAAGCACCACAGGTCAAAGGACCAGTCATACTACTACAATATCAAGCAAGTCACTGACGAGTGGATAGACATCCAAGTGACTTCTTATCTTGGTCATGCTCAGTACCCTTGTTCTTAACAAGCACCTGCACTATTACTTCAGTGTCGCCACACTGTGGACTCGAGTCTCGTCGATCCATAAGGAAAGCAATGTGTGCATTGATCGGATCGATCACCGTCCTCATGATGATCCATTGATCAGGAGCATTCAGAAATTAATCACCAATGATGCATGGCTCAAATTCTTAACTCTTAAGAATATGCATCATCATCTTATTAATTCTTGAACGATTCAAAGACACATAAAAAATATGAATGAAAAAGATGCCTTTTATTTATTCAATAATAAATAATCAAGTATAAAATTGTGTTCCTAGAATTAACAATGTGTCAGCCAGATTGGCTTCTAGGGCATACATCTAACATCTATAAGCCTTACTTGACGTAGAATGTCCCAAAAAGATACCTTCATCAGATTTGGAGTCAAATTTACCTAAGTTATCTTTGCCATTATTATGAATGAAACACCTACATCCAAACACATGAAAGTAGTTTACTTTGGGCTTTCTATCTCTCCAAAGTTCGTAAGGTGTTTTCTTTATAATTGGTCTTAATAGAACTCTATTTAATATATGACATGATGTGTTAATGGCTTCTCCAAAACAAAAATACTTTGGGAGGTTACTTTCACACAACATGGTTCTAGCCATTTCCTCTAGGGTTCTATTCTTTCTTTTCACAACTTTATTTTGTTGTGGTGTCCTAGGTGCAGAGAAATTATGAGTTATTCCCTTTTTACTACGGAATTCATCAAATAGATAATTTTCAAATTCCGTTCCATGATCACTCCTAATAGCTATAACTAAAGCATTTCTTGAGTTAGTTACTTCCTTATGAAATTGCTTAAATACTGAAAATGCTTCATCTTTATCAGCTAAAAACATGATCCATGTGTATCTAGAAAAATCATCTACAATAACAAGGCTATACTTGTTTCCACCAAGGCTTGTGGTTCTAGTTGGTCCAAAAAGATCCATGTGAAGTAGTTCAAGGGATCTAGTAGTAGAGACACAATTTATGGATTTAAAGGAACTTCTAGATTGTTTGCCATATTGATATGCTTCATAAATTTTATTTTTCTCAAATTTTAGCTTTGGCAAACCAATCACAGAATCTCTTTTAACTAATTTTGATATTGTATCCATACTTGCATGACCTAATTTACGGTGCCATAACCAACTTGCATCATTGACTTTAGAATCACTAGCTACTAAGCAACGGCTATTTTTGGCGAGATCTTCAAGATCTACTACATAAACATTGCCACGTCTTATTCCTTTGAATACTAAGCTATTGTCAATTGAGTTGGTTATAATGCATAAAGATGGCTTAAATAGAACATCAAAACCTCTATCACATAATTGACTAACGCTAAGTAAGTTATGCTTAAGACCATCTACAAACCGTACATTATCAACGAAGGTTGAAGGGATGATTTGTATTTTACCTATACCAATGATGTGACCTTAGTTGTTGACTCCAAAAGTCACCGCACCTCCCTCTTTAGGCTCTAGGGTGAAGAATTGCTCCTTGTCACCTGTCATGTGTCTTGAGCAGCCACTATCCAAGTACCAACAATGTTTGTTGACCTTGGCTGCAAGACACTCCTATACAAGAAAATCATACAGTTTTAGGTACCCAAGTTTTCTTGGATCCTTCAAGGTTAGTAATGTTGGTTCCTTTTGGAATCCAAATCTTTTTAATCATTCGTTTAACTTTATTTTTTTGTGGTTACATACATTTGCTATATGTCCTACTTTACCACAACAAAAACAAGTTATATTTTTGGTTTTACTTTCTCCGGCTTTTACAAAAAAGTTTTTAAGAAATTTTTGCTTGTTGTTAGGCTTATACCCTAAATTGGCTTTATTAAATACAGCTCTTTGACTATTAAGAATCATTTCTAGTTTTTCAGAACTAAAGGTAAACTTCTCAACTATAGGTTTATATTTTTCAAGTTCTTTTGTTAAGTTCAGTTTTTCTGTTTTTAGTAAATTTAGATCTTTTGTAAAGTTATCTTTTAGAGTTCGGTTACTGTTTTTAAGTTCTGAAACTTTCTTAGTTAGTCTTTCGTTATCTTTAATTAAAGCATTAGTTTTTTGAGTTAGCAATTGTTTGCTTGTTTTAAGTTCTAAGTTTTCTTTGATGATAGAGTCCTTGTCCTTAATTAATTTATCGTACTTATGAGTGTAAGATTGATTAGTTAGTTTCAATTCTTTATTTTTAAGATTTATTGTCTTATATTCATCCATTAGTTCATTAAAAGCATCATACAATTCATCAAAGGTAAAATCTAAATGTGTTTCAGATATTACCTCATTTTCATTCGCCATAAAACAAAAATTTGCTTTTTTCTCTTGTTCCTCATCCGATGATGATTTTGATTGATCGGAGTCTGTCAAAGTGGAGACAAGAGCTTTCTTCTTCTTGTATTTGCTGCCATTCTTCAGCAAGGGACAGTCGATTCTGAAATATCCCGACTTCTTGCATTTATAGCATCCGATTCCCTCACTTTCTCTTTCCTTACCTTTATCCTTGTTGTAGGAACATGAGGAACCTCTCTTCTGATGAAAGGACTTCTTTCGGGTTGATGAATCTTCTGAACTTTCGCACGAGAAGAGCCTCATCTTCATCTCCCTCATTGTCTTCTTCTTCACTGCTGCTACTGCAAGAGGGATCCTTGTTAGAAGAAGTGGACTTAAGGACAATTACCTTTTTCTTATAGGAGGACTCTTCTTCACTGTGTTGCTTCATTATGAGCTCATGTGTCATCAAGAATCCAAGGAGCTCCTCGAGTGGCAGCTTGTTCAAGTCTTTAGCTTCTTGGATCGCCGTTACCTTGGCTTCCCATGACCTTGGTAAAGATCGAAGAATTTTCCTGACAAGGTCACTGTTAGTATAACTTTTGCCAAGGCTTTTTAAGCCGTTGACAATATCAGTAAATCTAGTGAACATGCGAGTGATGGTTTCATTAGATTCCATTTTAAATAGTTCATACTTATGAACTAGCATGTTTATTTTAGATTTCTTGACTTGATTCGTGCCCTCGTGGGTCACTTCAAGTCTATCCCATATCTCTTTTGCAGAATTGCAAGTAGAGATTCTATTGAATTCATTATGGTCTAAGGCACAAAAAAGTACATTCATTGCTTTGGCATTTAGTTGTGCCTTCCTTCTATCACTATCATTCCAATCTTTTTCAAGTTTGGGTATAGTAATGTTATCTACATAGATAGAAGGAATATATGGTCCATTAACTATGATGCTCCAAACATCATAGTCTTGGGCTTGGATAAATATCCTCATTCTAGCCTTCCAATAGGTGTAGTTAGTTCCATTGAAGAATGGAGGCCTATTGGTGGATTGCCCCTCACTAAGAGAAGATCCAAAAGGGGTTGTCATTTTGATCTTTTACTCTTTTAATATAAGAGCTCCGGCTATGATACCACTTGTTGCCCAAAGAGACAACCCAACAGAGGGGGTGAATTGGGTTTGGATTAATTCTCGACCAATTAAAAACTTGATTAGTAAATAATTAAATCTAATGCAAACAAGTTAATTAAGCTTCTTGATGAGGAGATTGGAAGAGACAAATAGCCAATGCAAACACAAGGAGATTTTATAGTGGTTCGGAGCCAACCCTTGCTCCTACGTCCACTCCCCAAGCTTCACTTGGGAGTTCACTATAATCCCTTGGATTACAGCCGGTTGTTTTACAAGTTCACAACCCAACTTGTTGTTTTCGCGAGATCACAACGAACTCGGTCGGTTTTCACAGGCTCACCGACTAGAACCATCCGATTATTTTTCCAAGATCACAATCAAACCCTTACACCGTTGGTTTTAACTTCGGCTCACCAACAAACCTTACAACCCTTGATTCAATCCCCTGATTGAATCAAGTAAGAAAATAGTTTGGGAAAAGATACAAGGAAAGCTTCTTAACAAGTAAATATGAATCAATATGAATAGAGTAAAGTTAGAAGCCCTCAAACAGATTTCAGAAGAGGAAGAAAGGGCTTCTTGAACTCTGAGTCTTCTCTTTGAGTGCACGGAAGATCTGATGTCAGAAGAAGAGCCTTGAATGCGAAGGAAAGACTTCTTGGAATGTATTGAATGTGTTTCTTCCTTCTTTTGCTTGTCTTTTCTCTCAATGGACTCTTGGTAGTTGGAAAACACTTAATGCACAGATGGAGTAACTCTCTTGTTGTTTACTACTATTTACTCTGGCTATTTAAACAGTCCCTTTTGTAAAATAGCCGTTAGATACTGATTTGTGGCCGTTCTGCACAGTCTGCACCTCCTGACAATGTATCCGTTGGGGTTGGAGTTGACTCGCTCGATCTGGAGTCGACTCAGCCGTTGCTGGAGTTGACTCATGCTTTACTGGAGACGACTCGCCTACTGTTCAGAATTTGAATTAAAGTGACGTTCCAACCTGGAGTTGACTCGGGCCAACCCTGGAGTCGACTCGCCAAGATCTGGAGATGACTCGTCATTTTGGAGACGGCTCGTTCTCAGGATTTCAGAGATCTATTTTTTCTGCATTTTTCTCTCGAGTCGACTCGGATCCTCTTGGAGTTGACTCGGCTCTCAGAGCCCGAAAAACCGATCCTCTGTCTGTTGATCTGAGCTGCTTCGGAGTCGACTCGCACTTTGTTGGGATCGACTCGGCTGACTTGGGATCGACTCTCGAATTCTCGGAGTCGACTCGTTCACAGGGTCACTGAGTTTGGTTTTCTGCCTTTCAGTCCGTTTTCCTCTGAGAGTCGACTCGCCAAACGTTGGAGTCAACTCGCCAAACGTTGGAGTCGACTCGCATCCTTCTGGAGTCGACTCGGTAACAGGGTCTAGAAAATACTTCTCTATCTTTCTGTCTGTTACTCCTTGGAGTCGATTCGGAACCGTCGGGAGTCGACTTGGCAAGCATCGGAGTCGACTCGAAATCTTCAGTGTCAACTCGGTGACAGGGTCTGAAATTCATCTTTCTGTCCTTCTGTCTATTCTCAGTCGGAGTCGACTCGTAGTGTATCGGAGTCGACTCGAGCTTGTGCCAGAACCTCTGAAACACTTAGAGTCGACTCGTAATCTTCCGGAGTCGACTCGAGCTTCAGACTTTGACTTAATTGAATTCAACACTTAGCCAAATGACTTTGAACCAAGGCTCGATGCTCTTAAAGATAAATTCACATATATTCGTCTGAAACACTAGATTGAATTCATTAATACAACATGAAATATACTCAAATGCTTTGAGCTCATCAAAACCAAATAGGGGTATAATCAATCGCTCCACAGTTCAGGGGGACCCTTGCTAGAAAATTCATAATCACATTTGGCACATAACATCCTTGATGCATTTTGTCTTGATCTGAAACTTAACTGATACATAAAAGAATTTATCATGGAACCACTTGCAAATGCATATTAATGTTTTTCTATCTTGCGTTTACCATGTTACATCACTCTAAACTCACACTAATGAACATTCCTCCTACTCAGGGGGAGAATTCCTTAAAACTATTTGTGTGAACCATTTCAATAGTCTTCTCGGCTTGATACATTTTCTTTTAAAAACTCTTCAGATATTTTCTTAACACTGATACATCTTTGATACATGAAAAATCTTTATGATACATCATGAGGCTTGCTATTTGGTTAATATATCTTGTGTATCAAGTATGAACCAAATTGCAATTCAAATAATTGATCTTAAGTGCCTCTAATTTAATACAAAAGGGGGAGAAAAATAGAAGTGAAAAATCAGTTTAGAACGTAATGTTTTATGTTTGATTCATGATCATTATTATCGATATTTGAAAAACATAAATAAATCTCAAGAGGCTTACATAAATGAAAGAAGAAATGAATGTTCTTAAAAGCTAAATCATTAAAGGCTACTCTATGAATATCTTTTGGAAGTTGAACCTTCATCTGTACTTAATTGGTAAATTATTTGCTTTGAAGGATTTCATCTGTCTTAGTACCGGAAATTTACATTGGATTCTACAAATGAGTTCTTATTGGCTTGCACTTTAGAGTTTCAATCTTATGCCAATTCATTTTAATTGATTTTGATGCTATTTTCTCCTTAAAGGAGTAAAAGAAAGTCTTTAAAAGAAAAAAAAAGTTGGATTTTCATTCGTACTTTCTTTGAATATCATTCTTGACACTTCTTGAATTAACTTGAAAAAAGTTCCACCTGTACTTGATTTGAAAACTATCTTTGAAATTACATTCAATGCGCTCTCATTATAATTTGCTTTGAAATCATCTTAATTAGCTCTGATCTATGCTCATTAATCTTACCCAGACACTATTGCCTTGAATGACATGATTCATATTCCTGCAATAATTTGACATACATTGAATGAAATTTAGAGTACAATAAGGAGAAAGCAATAATTTGCTTCATGTTTCATTATCCTGTAACCATTTTGATGTGTCAAAAAGGGGAAGAATTATTTGAGTATATGCTTTGCTGTGTTAATTCATAAGATAGCTAGTTTACGCTAATATACACAATCCTTTTATTTACACAATCTTTTTATTGTTGCATATACTCATAGTTTTCTCATCATCAAAAAGGAGGAGATTGCTGATCCTAGGTTTGATTTTGATGATCACAAAATCATGAATTATATTTACTAATGATTGTGTCTTTGGTTGAAAGAAAGAACTAGCATTTTATAAGATTTCTTGATAAAGAAAGAACATCAAAACATCAAAGAAGAGTTGACCTCTTGTATCCAAAGGTCGACCCCGAGAAGTCAAAATAAAAGAAAAGAAGAGCAAAGCACTGCACTAGAGTCGACCCCAGCACCTCAAGAGTCGACCCCAGCGAAGCTCGAGTCGACCTTAGTAAAAGATGAGTCGACCCCAAACAACCCGCAGAAAAGAAACAGAAAGAGGTTTCTGTCGGACTTGTAGGGTTCTAGCATGTCTTAATGGGCAGCGGAAGCTAGGGATTTTAAAAATTTCTTAATAAAGTCCATGTGCATGAAACCCTTTAAGCCTAGATCACCTTAATGATTACAATCAAATGATATAAAATAAATGTAGAATTAGTAGAATACCTCAAATGCTAATCCAAAGTGTACAATCTCCACGAGGCGTCCAAGTGTCCGCCTCCAATGGTGATCCACACGAAAACTTGATCAAGACTTTAGCTCCAAAGATTTTTGATCCTTGATGCAGAATTCTTCTAAAGAACTCTAATGGCTTGTTTTCCTTCCTTTCTATTTTTCTTTAGCCTTCTAAAATCGCTTCTAATCCTTTTGTCCTAAGGAAGACCATCTTGTCTTAGCTTAGGACACACTAGAAGCAATGTTAGAAAGAAAGAAACTAATGTAAGAAAGAAGGGATATGAGAGAGAGAGAGTTGGATTGATTTTTGATGATTAGAAAACACCGGGAGCATTCCTATTTATAGATGGCGTGGGGATGCATCACCAAAGGATGCATCCCATCCACACATCCTTCAGATGGGGCGTGATAAGAGGAGAGAAGGCGCCACAAAAATAGGGAGAGGCGTATCAAATAAGGATTTATCCTTATCCATCCAAGAGACGTATTTACGATACGTCTCTTCATTCTTTGCGCCGTACTTTTCCCTCATTTTCTTTCTTCTCATGCATGAAATGTAGGAGCCATTCCCATCCTTTGATCAAGCCTTGATGATGATCTAAAGGCCATGAAAGAGGGCGCCACATTCACCTTAGGCGTGATGAAGAGAGAAGAGAGAGAATGGATAAGATCAAATAAATGGTTCATCCTTATCCATTTAATCTTCACGTATTCTCTCTCTTTCCTTCACATATTTTTCATCACCATGCCTCCCAATGATATCCATCATGTCATCATGATCTTCCATCATCCTATGATGAAAATCCAATGGCTCCAATCCATGGCGCCATCCATTTGATCCATCTCTTCATCCAATGTTGATCCAACGGTCAAAAATGAATGATTTATCAAATCTAATTCAATTAGACTCAAACCAAGCCAATTAGGTGCCAACTCTTGGCTAACCCATATTAGAATATGATCTAATCAAATTAGATCAATTAAGAATCAGATTCGAATCCAATTCGAGTCAGGAGCTAAGGTTTGCAACACCTGCTAGGATGTTTATCTTGCAAACATGATCTAATCCAATTCGACCCTTGATAAGTTTCCTTGTGTGTGACCTATTGGGTTCCATACTTAGCCAGCAATAGGTGTGAGTGCGAGTTGACCCAACTTGATTAGAACTCTTCTAATCGATTTAAGTCCAAACTGCGCGAACCCGAACTTAATAATTAGAATTCTTTCTAATTGGTGATCGAATTAAACTCTTTAATTCGATCAAACCTATAAGGCAAGATTGACGTCTAGCAACGTGTCATGTCTACCCGAAAAATATGGAATTTGGTGGGAATACCAAAAATACCCTTCAGTGGCAAGTTACCGTGCAATTCAATCCTTTAATCAAACTGCATCCCAAATATGTATATGAGTATGAATATATGTCAAACTCAATTTCATATTCATATTTTTCTCAATTTTTTAATGATAATTCAAATAATGAATCATTAGAAACTCTTTCTAATTTTCATTCTGCTTTGATCAAAGGCTTCCTGAATTATCATATGATTAGAATAAATAGGATGCGATCTTCTCTTACTAGAAGTGATTAATTTCTTATTGACCTACTCATAATCTTCGTACACAATTCACCATATCCAGAAGACCTCGTACATAACTTATTGTTATGAATGAGTGTAAACCAAAACATGGGTTCATGTGCACAAGATACCATGGTGATCTCAGGTCATAGGATCCGTTGCACAACTCCCACTAAGATAATCATCTTTTGACATGTAAGTAAGACTTCATAAGATTTCTCTTTGTAGGTCAATTCAGTGAACTCATTCTTCTAATGAGCACCCACATCTTTGTATTAGTGTCTCCACACAAATGATTGTGAGATCAATCATCCTCTGCATCGAGCATACATAAGACGTGCCAGTCTTTCCGGTAAACATTGATCCCCGACTCAATGTACCACTGACTGAGAATATTTAAGATTAGGATTTTAGGATTTTAGGTCTCACTAGTATGATCTCATCATAGCCTCAAAACCATTGCCCTAATCTAAGGGGTTTATCACAAATATAATCAACAGCATATGATAAAACACAATGCCTTTATTCATATTTAAATGTCATGTACATGATTTGGACAAATCAAAAGAAAAATCCTTTGCAATACATATTGCGATTGGCTTGTAGGGCATCTACTCTTTCAATCTCCCACTTGCACTAAAGCCAATCGCTCTTATATTTCATCCCCATACAATCGAGGTGGCGATCGAACTGCTGTTGTGGTAGAGCTTTAGTGAACGGATCTGCTAGGTTGTTCTTTGTGTCTACTCGTTCAATGACTATGTCTTGTCTCTCGACAATCTCTCGAACAAGATGGAAGCGTCTTAGAATGTGCTTAGATTTATGATGAGACCTTGGTTCCTTCGCTTGAGCAACAGCTCCAGTGTTATCACAATAAACTGGGACTGGTCCAGCAATCTCTGGAACTACTCCTAACTCAGAGATGAACTTCTTCATCCAGACAGCTTCCTTAGCGGCTTCACTTACAGCAATGTATTCTGCCGCAGTAGTTGAGTTAGCTACAGTTTGCTGTTTGGAACTCTTCCAGCTCACTACACCACCATTTAGGGTAAAGACATACCCTGAAGTGGACTTGCTATCATCTGGGTCTGACTGAAAACTAGAATCAGAAAATCCTTCTAGTTTCAACTCAGATCCTCCATAAACTAGAAAAATATCTTTAGTCCTTCTTAAGTACTTAAGAATATTTTTCACAGCTATCCAATGATCCTCTCCTGGATCAGCCTGAAATCTGCTTGTTATGCCTAAGGCATAAGCAACATCAGGCCTAGTACATAGCATAGCATACATAATCGATCCTACTGCCGAAGCATAGGGAATAGAATTCATTCTATTTCTCTCTTCAGATATCTTAGGAGACATCTTCTTAGAGAGACGTATGCCATGACTCATAGGCAAGTAACTTCTTTTACTTCCTTCCATGCTGAATCTTTTCAGCACATGATCTATGTACCTAGACTGGGACAAGCCTAGCATCCTTTTAGATCTATCCCTATAGATCTTTATACCAAGTATATAGGATGCTTCTCCCAAGTCTTTCATGGAAAAACTTTTTGACAGCCAAGTCTTGACCGATTGTAACATTGGAATATCATTTCCAATGATTAGTATGTCATCTACATACAATATTAAGAAGACAATGGCACTCCCACTAGTCTTCTTGTACACACATGGTTCATTCATATTTTTGATAAAACCAAACTCTTTGACTGTTGTATCAAAATGGATGTTCCAACTCCTCGATGCTTGCTTTAATCCATAAATGGATCTCTTAAGCTTGCATACTTGATTTGCTCTCTTACTTGAGACAAATCCTTCTGGCTGTGTCATGTAAACCTCTTCCTCAAGATGACCATTAAGGAAGGCGGTTTTGACATCCATCTGCCAGATTTCATAATCATAGTATGCAGCTATTGCAAGCAAAATCCGAATAGATTTGAGCATAGCTACTGGTGAAAAAGTTTCATCATAGTCAATTTCTTGTTTTTGCCTGAAACATTTTGCCACCAATCGAGCCTTGTAGGTTTCTACTTGGCCATCTGCTCCAATCTTTTTCTTATAGACCCATTTGCAACCTATAGGGTTTACATCCTCTGGTGCATCAACCAAAGTCCATACTTGGTTGGTATACATAGAATCTATTTCGGATTTCATGGCTTCTAGCCATTTGTCAGAGTCACTACTCATGACAGCTTCTGAATAGGTCAGAGGATCATTATTCTGAACAATGTGGGCTTCATCATTCTCAATGATGAACCCATACCTCTCAGGTGCTCTTCGCACTCTATCTGACCTTCGGAGAGGAGATGTGTGTTGTGGTTGTTCCTCATTATGGGTACATCTGGTTGAAGAATTTCTTATGTTTCTATTTGTAGGTCTTGAACTTCATTAAGTTCAATTCTTCTTTCACTGCCCTTTTCTAAGATAAACTCCTTTTCTAAGAAGGTGGCATGCCTACTAACAAATACCTTTTGTTCAGTAGGGTGATAGAAGAGATATCCAATACTTTCTTTGGAATAACCTACAAATATACATTTATCTGATCTAGCACTTAGCTTATGTCCAAAATTTCTTTTGACATATGCTTGGCAGCCCCATATTTTAAAATATTTAAGATTGGGCTTTCTACCTCTCCATATCTCATATGGAGTACTAGATACAGATTTTGAAGGTATCCTGTTTAGCACTTATGTAGCAGTTTCTAAGGCATAACCCCAGAAGGAAATAGGAAGATCTGTAAAGCACATCATGGACCTTACCATATCTAATAGAGTACGATTCCTCCGTTCAGCTACACCATTTAATTGTGGTGTATACGGAGGTGTCCATTCAGAGAGAATGCCCTTTTCTTTAAGATGATTTAAAAACTCACTAGAAAGGTATTCACCTCCTCGATCAGATCGAAAGATTTTAATACACTTTCTGGTTTGTTTTTCAACCATACTTTGATACTCTTTAAACTTATCAAAGGCTTCGGATTTATGTTTCATAAGATACACAAATCCGAACCTTGATAAATCATCAGTGAATGTGATGAAGTAAGAGTATCCACCTCAGCTGGAGTTGTCATAGGACCACATACATCTGTATGTATAAGTCCTAATAACTCACTTGCCCTTTCTCCATGTCCAGTGAATGGAGACTTGGTCATTTTTCCCATAAGACAAGATTCACAAGTTCCTAATGATTCATAATCATAAGGATCAAAGAACTCTTCATTGTATAACTTGTTGATTCTTGATTCACTTATGTGACCAAGTCAGCAATGCCAAAGGAGGGTATTATTCCCTTCCTCTCTCTTTCTTTTATTGCTTTTATTAATATGAAAGACATTGTCATTAAGTAATAAAATAAGAAGACCATTTTCCATAATGCCATTGCAAAGATGCTTATTAGAAAAATAAATAGAGCAACCATTGCCCTTTCCATTAATTTCAAAGTCTTTCTTTAACAACAAAGGAATGGAAATTACATTTCTAATAATTTTGGGCATATAATAATAATCTTCTAATTGTAGGAGCTCTCCCGAAGGCAACTCCAAGTTGTAGGTTCCAACAGCTTCAGCCTGGATGGACTCTCCTCCAGCGCCATATAGCTCGAAGTCACCTTTCTTCAAAATTTTAATTTTCTATAGTCCATGCAAAGATTTGCAAATGTGAAAACCACAGCCAGTATCCAATACCCATGAATTTGAATTTGAAGAACTTAATGACAAGTTGGCATGTAACATAAACATACCTTTCGATGCAACTCTTGCATCGGTCTTCATACTTGCAAGAAAACTCTTGCAATTCCTTTTCCAGTGGCCAGCTTTGCCGCAATGAAAACAGGTACTTGATCCGGAGTTTTTCTTTCCTTTTTTCTTTTTGATGCTACTCTTAGGGTTCAATCTTTTCTTAGAACCCTTATTTCCCGATTTCCTCTTAGAGGTGCTATCTATAAGAAGGAGTGGACCTTTATCCTTCTTAATATGGCCTTCAGCTGTTTTGAGCATATTTAACAGCTCGGGTAGGGAGGTGTTCAGCTTGTTCATGTGAAAGTTCACAACAAACTGAGAGAATGAATCAGGCAGTGATTGCAGGATCAAATCCTGACTGAGCTCACTATCCATAGCAAAACCTAATTGACTTAATCTGGTGATTAAGTCTATAACCATAAGAACATGGTTTTGCACTGGAGTTCCTTCATTCATTCTAGCACAGAACAACTGCTTAGATATCTCATACCTAGCAGTCCTGCTTTGTTCTCCATACAACTCTTTTAAATTGAGAAGTATGGATTGAGTGTCCATGCTTTCATGTTGCCTCTGTAATTCATTAGGGTTTATCGATCATCGAGATATTTCCTGTGAGTCTCACCATCCACCAGTGACACCTAGCAACATGTAGTGGCTACCCAGCGGAATGGAATAATGAACCTCTAGGTGCAGTTATCGTATGATACAGTCCTTCTACCATAGATCCCTATAGGATGGAGGTCATGGACAACTCGTCAAACCCCATCGTCTGTCATATGTCAAGATTTATTCGACTTAAGTTCGAGAGTGAAAAACTCTTTCTCCACTGTGCAACTGCCTCGGCCGAGATCTTACGAACTCAGTCTTATAAATCACATAGGATCTCTCCTTATCTACCAAGGTCGATAGATTCCATATAGGTGCATACCCTACTCCTACAGTGAACCTATTGCAGCCAATCTACACTGCATGGACCCGTATATCTAGAGACCATGTATACGTGCAGTCAAACTACAATAACCTCACTGTGAGTAGCCGAAGTACCACAGGTCAAAGGACCAGTCATACTACTGCAATATCAAGCAAGTCACTGACGAGTGGATAGATATCCAAGTGACTTCTTGTCTTGGTCACGCTCAGTACCCTTGTTCTTAACAAGCACCTGCACTATTACTTCAGTGTCACCACACTGTGGACTCGAGTCTCGTCGATCCATAAGGAAAGCAATGTGTGCATTGATCGGATCGATCACCATCCTCATGATGATCCATTGATCAGGAGCATTCAGAAATTAATCACCAATGATGCATGGCTCAAATTCTTAACTCTTAAGAATATGCATCATCATCTTATTAATTCTTGAACGATTCATAGACACATAAAAAATATGAATGAAAAAGATGCCTTTTATTTATTCAATAATAAATAATCAAGTACAAAATTATGTTCCTAGAATTAACAATGTGTCAGCCAGATTGGCTTCTAGGGCATACATCTAACATCTATAAGCCTTACTTGATGTAGAATGTTCCAAAAAGATACCTTCATCAGATTTGGAATCAAATTTACCTAAGTTATCTTTGCCATTATTATGAATGAAACACCTACATCCAAATACATGAAAGTAGTTTACTTTGGGCTTTCTATCTCTCCAAAGTTCGTAAGGTGTTTTCTTTATAATTGGTCTTAATAGAACTCTATTTAATATATGACATGATGTGTTAATGGCTTCTCCCCAAAAATACTTTGGGAGGTTACTTTCACACAACATGGTTCTAGCCATTTTCTCTAGGGTTCTATTCTTTCTTTCCACAACTTTATTTTGTTATGGTGTCCTAGGTGCAGAGAAATTATGAGCTATCCCCTTTTTACTACAGAATTCATCAAATAGATAATTTTCAAATTCCGTTTCATGATCACTCCTAATAGCTATAACTAAAGCATTTCTTGAGTTAGTTACTTCCTTATGAAATTGCTTAAATACTGAAAATGCTTCATCTTTATCAGCTAAAAATATGATCCATGTGTATCTAGAAAAATCATCTACAATAACAAGGCTATACTTGTTTCCACCAAGGCTTGTGGTTCTAGTTGGTCCAAAAAGATCCATGTGAAGTAGTTCAAGGGATCTAGTAGTAGAGATACAATTTATGGATTTAAAGGAACTTCTAGATTGTTTGCCATATTGATATGCTTCACAAATTTTATTTTTCTCAAATTTTAGCTTTGGCAAACCAATCACAGAATCTCTTTTAACTAATTTTGATATTATATCCATACTTGCATGACCTAATTTACGGTGCCATAACCAACTTGCATCATTGACTTTAGAATCACTAGCTACTAAGCAACGGCTATTTTTGGCGAGATCTTCAAGATCTACTACATAAACATTGCCACGTCTTATTCCTTTGAATACTAAGCTATTGTCAATTGAGTTGGTTATAATGCATATAGATGGCTTAAACAGAACATCAAAACCTCTATCACATAATTGACTAACGCTAAGTAAGTTATGCTTAAGACCATCTACAAACCGTACATTATCAACGAAGGTTGAAGGGATGATTTGTATTTTACTTATACCAATGATGTGACCTTAGTTGTTGTCTCTAAAAGTCACCGCACCTCCCTCTTTAGGCTCTAGGGTGAAGAATTGCTCCTTGTCACCTATCATGTGTCTTGAGCAGCCACTATCCAAGTACCAACAATGTTTGTTGACTTTGGCTGCAAGACACTCCTATACAAGAAAATCATACAGTTTTAGGTACCCAAGTTTTCTTGGATCCTTTAAGGTTAGTAATGTTGGTTCCTTTTGGAACCCAAATTTTTTTAATCATTCTTTTAACTTTATTTTTTTGTGGTTACATACATTTGCTATATGTCCTACTTTACCACAACAAAAACAAGTTACATTTTTGGTTTTACTTTCTCCGGCTTTTACAAAAAAGTTTTTAAGAAATTTTTGCTTGTTGTTAGGCTTATACCCTAAACCGGCTTTATTAAATACAGCTCTTTGACTATTAAGAATTATTTCTAGTTTTTTAGAACTAAAGATAAACTTCTCAACTATAGGTTTATATTTTTCAAGTTCTTTTATTAAGTTCAGTTTTTCTATTTTTAGTAAATTTAGATCTTTTGTAAAGTTATCTTTTAGAGTTCGGTTACTGTTTTTAAGTTCTGAAACTTCCTTAGTTAGTCTTTCGTTATCTTTAATTAAAGCATTAGTTTTTTGAGTTAGCAATTGTTTGCTTGTTTTAAGTTCTAAGTTTTCTTTGATGATAGAGTCCTTGTCCTTAATTAATTTATCGTACTTATGAGTGTAAGATTGATTAGTTAGTTTCAATTCTTTATTTTTAAGTTTTATTGTCTTATATTCATCCATTAGTTCATTAAAAGCATCATACAATTCATCAAAGGTAAAATCTAAATGTGTTTCGGATATTACCTCATTTTTATTCGCCATAAAACAAAAATTTGCTTTTTCCTCTTGTTCCTCATCCGATGATGATTTTGATTGATCGGAGTCTGTCAAAGTGGAGACAAGAGCTTTCTTCTTCTTGTATTTGCTGCCATTCTTCAGCAAGGGACAGTCGATTCTAAAATATCTCGACTTCTTGCATTTATAGCATTCGATTCCCTCACTTTTCCTTTTCTTACCTTTATCCTTGTTGTAGGAACATGAGGAACCTCTCTTCTGATGAAAGGACTTCTTCCGGGTTGATGAATCTTCTGAACTTTCGCACGAGAAGAGCCTCATCTTCATCTCCCTCATTGTCTTCTTCTTCACTGCTGCTACTGCAAGAGGGATCCTTGTTAGAAGAAGTGGACTTAAGGACAATTACCCTTTTCTTATGGGAGGACTCTTCTTCACTGTGTTGCTTCATTATGAGCTCATGTGTCATCAAGGATCCAAGGAGCTCCTCGAGTGGCAGCTTGTTCAAGTCTTTAGCTTCTTGGATCGCTGTTACCTTGGCTTCCCATGACCTTGGTAAAGATCGAAGAATTTTCCTGACAAGGTCACTGTTAGTATAACTTTTGCCAAGACTTTTTAAGCCGTTGACAATATCAGTAAATCTAGTGAACATGCAAGTGATGGTTTCATTAGATTCCATTTTAAACAGTTCATACTTATGAACTAGCATGTTTATTTTAGATTTCTTGACTGGATTCGTGCCCTCGTGGGTCACTTCAAGTCTATCCCATATCTCTTTTGCAGAATTGCAAGTAGAGATTCTATTGAATTCATTATGGTCTAAGGCACAAAAAAGTACATTCATTGCTTTGGCATTTAGTTGTGCCTTCCTTCTATCACTATCATCCCAATCTTTTTCAAGTTTGGGTATAGTAATGTTATCTACATAGATAGAAGGAATATATGGTCCATTAACTATGATGCTCCAAACATCATAGTCTTGGGCTTGGATAAATATCCTCATTCTAGCCTTCCAATAGGTATAGTTAGTTCCATTGAAGAATGAAGGCCTATTGGTGGATTGCCCCTCACTAAGAGAAGATCCAAAAGGGGTTGTCATTTTGATCTTTTACTCTTTTAATATAAGAGCTCCGGCTCTGATACCACTTGTTGCCCAAAGAGACAACCCAAGAGAGGGGGTGAATTGGGTTTGGATTAATTCTCGACCAATTAAAAACTTGATTAGTAAATAATTAAATCTAATGCAAACAAGTTAATTAAGCTTCTTGATGAGGAGATTGGAAGAGACAAATAGCCAATGCAAACACAAGGAGATTTTATAGTGGTTCGGAGCCAACCCTTGCTCCTACGTCCACTCCCCAAGCTTCACTTGGGAGTTCACTATAATCCCTTGGATTACAGCCGGTTGTTTTACAAGTTCACAACCCAACTTGTTGTTTTCGCGAGATCACAACGAACTCGGTCGGTTTTCACAGGCTCACCGACTAGAACCATCCGATTGTTTTTCCGAGATCACAATCAAACCCTTACACCGTTGGTTTTAACTTCGGCTCACCAACAAACCTTACAACCCTTGATTCAATCCCCTGATTGAATCAAGTAAGAAAACAGTTTGGGAAAAGATACAAGGAAAGCTTCTTAACAAGCAAATATGAATCAATATGAATAGAGTAAAGTTAGAAGCCCTCAAACAGATTTCGAAAGAGGAAGAAAGGGCTTCTTGAACTCTGAGTCTTCTCTTTGAGTGCACGGAAGATCTGATGTCAGAAGAAGAGCCTTGAATGCGAAGAAAAGACTTCTTGGAATGTATTGAATGTGTTTCTTCCTTCTTTTGCTTGTCTTTTCTCTCAATGGACTCTTGGTAGTTGGAAAACACTTAATGCATAGATGGCGTAACTCTCTTGTTGTCTACTACTGTTTACTCTGGCTATTTAAACAGTTCCTTTTGAAAAATAGCCGTTAGACACTGATTTGTGGCCGTTCTGCACAGTCTGCACCTCCTGACAATGTATCCGTTGGGGTTGGAGTTGACTCGCTCGATCTGGAGTCGACTCAGCTGTTGCTGGAGTCGACTCATGCTTTACTGGAGACGACTTGCCTACTGGTCAGAATTTGAATTAAAGTGACGTTCCAACCTGGAGTCGACTCGGGCCAACCCTGGAGTCGACTCGCCAAGATCTGGAGATGACTCGGCATTTTGGAGACGGCTCGTTCTCAGGATTCCAGAGATCTATTTTTCTGCATTTCTCTCTCGAGTCGACTCGGATCCTCTTGGAGTTGACTCGGCTCTCAGAGCCCGAAAAACCGATCCTCTGTCTGTTGATCTGAGCTGTTTCGGAGTCGACTCGCACTTTGTTGGGATCGACTCGGCTGACTTGGGATCGACTCTCGAATTCTCGGAGTCGACTCGTTCACAGGGTCACTGAGTTTGGTTTTCTGCCTTTCAGTCCGTTTTCCTCTGAGAGTCGACTCGCCAAACGTTGGAGTCAACTCGCCAAACGTTGGAGTCGACTCGCATCCTTCTGGAGTCGACTCGGTAACAGGGTCTAGAAAATACTTCTCTATCTTTCTGTCTGTTACTCCTTAGAGTCGACTCGGAACCGTCGGGAGTCGACTCGGCAAGCATCGGAGTCGACTCGAAATCTTCGGAGTCAACTCGGTGACAGGGTCTGAAATTCATCTTTCTGTCCTTCTGTCTATTCTCAGTCGGAGTCGACTCGTAGTGTATCGGAGTCGACTCGAGCTTGTGCCAGAACCTCTGAAACACTTAGAGTCGACTCGTAATCTTCCGGAGTCGACTCGAGCTTCAGACTTTGACTTAATTGAATTCAACACTTAGCCAAATGACTTTGAACCAAGGCTCGATGCTCTTAAAGATAAATTTACATATATTCGCCTGAAACACTAGATTGAATTCATTAATACAACATGAAATATACTCAAATGCTTTGAGCTCATCAAAACCAAATAGGGGTATAATCAATCGCTCCACAGTTCAGGGGGACCCTTGCTAGAAAATTCATAATCACATTTGGCACATAACATCCTTGATGCATTTTGTCTTGATCTGAAACTTAACTGATACATAAAAGAATTTATCACGGAACCACTTGCAAATGCATATTAATGTTTTTCTATCTTGCGTTTACCATGTTACATCACTCTAAACTCACACTAATGAACATTCCTCCTACTCAGGGGGAGAATTCCTTAAAACTATTTGTGTGAACCATTTCAATAGTCTTCTCGGCTTGATACATTTTCTTTTAAAAACTCTTCAGATATTTTCTTAACACTGATACATCTTTGATACATGAAAAATCTTTATGATACATCATGAGGCTTGCTATTTGGTTAATATATCTTGTGTATCAAGTATGAACCAAATTGCAATTCAAATAATTGATCTTAGGTGCCTCTAATTTAATACAAAAGGGGGAGAAAAATAGAAGTGAAAAATCAGTTTAGAACGTAATGTTTTATGTTTGATTCATGATCATTATTATCGATATCTGAAAAACATAAATAAATCTCGAGAGGCTTACATAAATGAAAGAAGAAATGAATGTTCTTAAAAGCTAAATCATTAAAGGCTACTCTATGAATATCTTTTGGAAGTTGAACCTTCATCTGTACTTAATTGGTAAATTATTTGCTTTGAAGGATTTCATCTGTCTTAGTACCGGAAATTTACATTGGATTCTACAAATGAGTTCTTATTGGCTTGCACTTTAGAGTTTCAATCTTGTACCAATTCATTTTAATTGATTTTGATGCTATTTTCTCCTTAAAGGAGTAAAAGAAAGTCTTTAAAAGAAAAAAAAAAGTTGGATTTTCATTCGTACTTTCTTTGAATATCATTCTTGACACTTCTTGAATTAACTTGAAAAAGGTTCCACCTGTACTTGATTTGAAAACAATCTTTGAAATTACATTCGATGTGCTCTTATTATAATTTGCTTTGAAATCATCTTAATTAGCTCTGATCTATGCTCATTAATCTTACCCAGATACTATTGCCTTGAATGACATGATTCATATTCCTGCAATAATTTGACATACATTGAATGAAATTTAGAGTACAATAAGGAGAAAGCAATAATTTGCTTCATGTTTCATTATCCTGTAACCATTTTGATGTGTCAAAAAGGGGAAGAATTATTTGAGTATATGCTTTGCTGTGTTAATTCATAAGATAGCTAGTTCACGCTAATATACACAATCCTTTTATTTACACAATCTTTTTATTGTTGCATATACTCATAGTTTTCTCATCATCAAAAAGGAGGAGATTACTGATCCTAGGTTTGATTTTGATGATCACAAAATCATGAATTATATTTACTAATGATTGTGTCTTTGGTTGAAAGAAAGAACTAGCATTTTATAAGATTTCTTGATAAAGAAAGAACATCAAAACATCAAAGAAGAGTTGACCTCTTGTATCCAAAGGTCGACCCCGAGAAGTCAAAATAAAAGAAAAGAAGAGCAAAGCACTGCACTAGAGTCGACCCCAGCACCTCAAGAGTCGACCCCAGCGAAGCTCGAGTCGACCTTAGTAAAAGATGAGTCGACCCCAAACAACCCGCAGAAAAGAAACAGAAAGAGGTTTCTGTCGGACTTGTAGGGTTCTAGCATGTCTTAATGGGCAGCGGAAGCTAGGAATTTTAAAAATTTCTTAATAAAGTCTATGTGCATGAAACCCTTTAAGCCTAGATCACCTTAATGATTACAATCAAATGATATAAAATAAATGTAGAATTAGTAGAATACCTCAAATGCTAATCCAAAGTGTACAATCTCCACGAGGCGTCCAAGTGTCCGCCCTCCAATGGTGATCCACACGAAAACTTGATCAACACTTTAGCTCCAAAGATTTTTGATCCTTGATGCAGAATTCTTCTAAAGAACTCTAATGGCTTGCTTTCCTTCCTTTCTATTTTTCTTTAGCCTTCTAAAATCACTTCTAATCCATTTGTCCTAAGGAAGACCACCTTGTCTTGGCTTAGGACACACTAGAAGCAATGTTAGAAAGAAAGAAACTAATGTAAGAAAGAAAGGATATGAGAGAGAGAGAGTTGGATTGATTTTCGATGATTAGAAAACACCGAGAGCATTCCTATTTATAGATGGCGTGGGGATGCATCACCAAAGGATGCATCCCATCCACACATCCTTCAGATGGGGCGTGATAAGAGGAGAGAAGGCGCCACAAAAATAGGGAGAGGCGTATCAAATAAGGATTTATCCTTATCCATCCAAGAGACGTATTTACGATACGTCTCTTCATTCTTTGCGCCGTACTTTTCCCTCATTTTCTTTCTTCTCATGCATGAAATGTAGGAGCCATTCCCATCCTTTGATCAAGCCTTGATGATGATCTAAAGGCCATGAAAGAGGGCGCCACATTCACCTTAGGCGTGATGAAGAGAGAAGAGAGAGAATGGATAAGATCAAATAAATGGTTCATCCTTATCCATTTAATCTTCACGTATTCTCTCTCTTTCCTTCACATATTTTTCATCACCACGCCTCCCAATGATATCCATCACGTCATCATGATCTTCCATCATCCTATGATGAAAATCCGATGGCTCCAATCCATGGCGCCATCCATTTGATCCATCTCTTCATCCAATGTTGATCCAACGGTCAAAAATGAATGATTTATCAAATCTAATTCAATTAGACTCAAACCAAGCCAATTAGGTGCCAACTCTTGGCTAACCCATATTAGAATATGATCTAATCAAATTAGATCAATTAAGAATCAGATTCGAATCCAATTCGAGTCAGGAGCTAAGGTTTGCAACACCTGCTAGGATGTTTATCTTGCAAACATGATCTCATCCAATTAGACCCTTGATAAGTTTTCTTGTGTGTGACCTATTGGGTTCCATACTTAGCCAGTAATAGGTGTGAGTGCGAGTTGACCCAACTTGATTAGAACTCTTCTAATCGATTTAAGTCCAAACTGCGTGAATCCGAACTTAACAATTAGAATCCTTTCTAATTGGTGATCGAATTAAACTCTTTAATTCGATCAAACCTATAAGGCAAGATTGACGTCTAGCAACGTGTCATGTCTACCCGAAAAATATGGAATTTGGTGGGAATACTAAAAATACCCTTCAGTGGCAAGTTACCGTGTAATTCAATCCTTTAATTAAACTGCATCCCAAATATGTTTATGAGTATGAATATATGTCAAACTCAATTTCATATTCATATTTTTCTCAATCTTTTAATGATAATTCAAATAATGAATCATTAGAAACTCTTTCTAATTTTCATTCTGCTTTGATCAAAGGCTTCCTGAATTATCATATGATTAGAATAAATAGGATGCGATCTTCTCTTACTAGAAGTGATTAATTCCTTATTGACCTACTCATAATCTTCGTACACAATTCACCATATCCAGAAGACCTCGTACATAACTTATTGTCATGAATGAGTGTAAACCAAAACATGGGTTCATGTGCACAAGATACCATGGTGATCTCAGGTCATAGGATCAGTTGCACAACTCCCACTAAGAGAATCATCTTTTGACATGTAAGTAAGACTTCATAAGATTTCTCTTTGTAGGTCAATTCAGTGAACTCATTCTTCTAATGAGCACCCACATCTTTGTATTAGTGTCTCCACACAAATGATTGTGAGATCAATCATCCTCTGCATCGAGCATACATAAGACGTGCCAGTCTTTCCGGTAAACATTGATCCCCGACTCAATGTACCACTGACTGGGAATATTTAAGATTAGGATTTTAGGGTTTTAGGTCTCACTAGTATGATCTCATCATAGCCTCAAAACCATTGCCCTAATCTAAGGAGTTTATCACAAATATAATCAACAGCATATGATAAAACACAATGCCTTTATTCATATTTAAATGTCATGTACATGATTTGGACAAATCAAAAGAAAAATCCTTTGCAATACATATTGCGATTGGCTTGTAGGGCATCTACTCTTTCAATCTCCCACTTGCACTAAAGCCAATCGCTCTTATATTTCATCCCCATACAATCGAGGTGGCGATCGAACTGCTGTTGTGGTAGAGCTTTAGTGAACGGATCTACTAGGTTGTTCTTTGTGTCTACTCGTTCAATGACTATGTCTTGTCTCTCGACAATCTCTCGAACAAGATGGAAGCGTCTTAGAATGTGCTTGGATTTATGATGAGACCTTGGTTCCTTCGCTTGAGCAACAGCTCCAGTGTTATCACAATAAACTGGGACTGGTCCAGCAATCTCTGGAACTACTCCTAACTCAGAGATGAACTTCTTCATCCAGACAGCTTCCTTAGCGGCTTCACTTACAGCAATGTATTCTGCCGCAGTAGTTGAGTTAGCTACAGTTTGCTGTTTGGAACTCTTCCAGCTCACTGCACCACCATTTAGGGTAAAGACATACCCTGAAGTGGACTTGCTATCATCTGGGTCTAACTGAAAACTAGAATCAGAAAATCCTTCTAGTTTCAACTCAGATCCTCCATAAACTAGAAAATTATCTTTAGTCCTTCTTAAGTACTTAAGAATATTTTTCACAGCTATCCAATGATCCTCTCCTGGATCAGCCTGAAATCTGCTTGTTATGCCTAAGGCATAAGCAACATCAGGCCTAGTACATAGCATAGCATACATAATCAATCCTACTGCCGAAGCGTAGGGAATAGAATTCATTCTATTTCTCTCTTCAGATGTCTTAGGAGACATCTTCTTAGAGAGACGTATGCCATGACTCATAGGCAAGTAACTTCTTTTACTTCCTTCCATGCTGAATCTTTTCAGCACATGATCTATGTGTTGGGAATTGTGTCCTAAAGCCAATTTTTTAGTTGTAAAAAATTGAATTATGTATATGTTTTATTAAAATGAATAAAAATTTATTCTGGCAATTTTCTATTCATCACAAGTGTTGCATCTTCAAATTGAACTCCTGTGTATTGTGATGAAGTCCTTAGGACTAATTTAGTGGATAGAAGAGGTTTTATCATTTAGTCCTTAAATCAGTTCGTGACCAAATGATGAGCTATCAATTGGACGATAGCTATGTCAAGTATAGGTCGTTGTGTGCCATTTAGTTGGTTGTCCTCTTAAATCAAGGAGTGTGGAGACACTGTATGGCATACAGGTGAGATGTAGGAGTACATCGTCACTGAACAGTGACTCACCTGCATAGCACTCTACTGTCAGGAGTTAGCTTGCAAAGCGTATGGGCATAAGTACCCCTTAGACCTGAGACTGTCACGGTGACTTGCAAGCAACTCACTGTACTTAGGCACTGGATGACCTGAATTTCTAATTCAGGAATCGGAAGGATGCTGGGTGCAGTTAAATACTCGCGAAGTCTGTGTATGAGTCAAGAAGGGATTGACCGCTCCAGATTATAGGAGTTGATGTTTCGCTGTGTTTCAATTTAGTAAAACCTTGGCCAGGGTAAACCAAATGATTGGTCACTTGAATTTAATTAATTGAAATACAATATGGATGACCGGACCAAAGTGTGACAGTTCACTTTAGGTCATCTTGAGCATCGTTGGTCAAAAGGATGAATTATGCGGTAACCATATGAATGGGTTCTTGAATGTTGCTTTGCATATTCGACCTATCCGGACATCGGGTATCATTGCTAGATGGTCACCTCGATTAGTGCATGGAGTGGTTCATGTACTACCGGCTTAGTGTTCGAACCTATCGGAGTCACGCACATAAGTCAAGTTAAGTAGGAAGGACTTGATCCAATTTAATTGAGAATTAAATTGTGGGTCATTTGAGATTTGGTTTTGTCTATGTTCAGCTAGCACTGAACATGAGGTACGTACTGAATTTCATAGATGTGTATTTAATTATGTCTGTATTCTAGCTTAATCAAGTTTCAATTAATGTAATTGAAATTGATTTGGACTCATTTGTTGAGTTTGTTTTTGAATTGGATTCAAATGAATGTAATTGGGCTTAATGATGATTTTATTAGAATTTATTCCATATTTATTCTAGTCCAAGTGTGACTCGGATTGATCTGAAAATTGAACTAATTGGAGTTCACATGAATCAGATTCATGTGGAATTTTTTCGGATCCAAAATCTTTCAAATTGGTCTTCAATTTGGTTTAGAACCAATAATGGACCCAAGCCCATTTGAATTAACCCATTTAAGAAAAGTCAAATTTGATTTGGAAATTTACATGTTTGCCCCTCTATTTGAATGACACGTTTTTGGTTCTGGTTTCTTCCTCGGTCCAGTGGACCAATTTTTTTCTGCAAACCTTCTCCCGTGGACCGCGTTCTTCTTCTTCTTCCGAACACATCGAAGGCCGCTTGATCTTCCCTCTTTCGGCTACCATTTGGAGATCCGAAGAGACGTGTCTCTTCGGTTTTGAAACCTCATTAATATAGTACTGATTTAATTGAAATCAAACGGTTCAAAAAATTCAATAAAATCATAAAACGTTTGGCGTTCACTCTTCCCTTTTGGCGTTTTCTCTTCCCTGGTTCAGCCTTGTCTTTGCCTATAAATAGGCTAGCTTTCTCTTCATTCAGTGAAGAAAAATTTTATTTGGGGAGAGGGGAGATTCATGATCTTTTGAGTAGCCTGTAAAAGAAAGAAAAGAAAACGGGAAGAAAGAAGAAAAGAAAGAAAAAAAAAAGGAAGAAAGAATTTTTGAAATTCTTTTCTTCCAGGGGTTTATTTGCAAAAAGGGTTTTTGCACTATACAGACATCATCCTACCTTCCTGCATTTCTTGGCGTGCGTGTGAAGTAGAGGGTCCGTACATCCGGGCCTCGCATAGCACCAGATCCACCCGTACCAGATCCGGCACCAGATCCAGTTCCAGATCCAGTTTCCGATCCAGTATCTGTTCCAGCACTTGACCCTGTACCAGATTCTGTTCCTGAGTACCTCGACCATCTTCCGCTGCGGGATCGAGGTATGGTAAACATAATATAGTTATGTTATTTATTTATACCTGTTATAAATAAATAGATAAAATTTTAAAATTGATTTTCTGACCTGGCATCCGATTTTATCGGATTTTGCGGGATATTTTCCCTTCACTATGTACCTAGACTGGGACAAGCCTAGCATCCTTTTAGATCTATCCCTATAGATCTTTATACCAAGTATATAGGATGCTTCTCCCAAGTCTTTCATGGAAAAACTTTTTGACAGCCAAGTCTTGACCGATTGTAACATTGGAATATCGTTTCCAATGATCAGTATGTCATCTACATACAATATTAAGAAGACAATGGCACTCCCACTAGTCTTCTTGTACACACATAGTTCATTCATATTTTTGATAAAACCAAACTCTTTGATTGTTGTATCAAAATGGATGTTCCAACTTCTCGATGCTTGCTTTAATCCATAAATGGATCTCTTAAGCTTGCATACTTGATTTGCTCTCTTACTTGAGACAAATCCTTCTAGCTGTGTCATGTAAACCTCTTCCTCAAGATGACCATTAAGGAAGGCGGTTTTGACATCCATCTGCCAGATTTCATAATCATAGTATGCAGCTATTGCAAGCAAAATCCGAATAGATTTGAGCATAGCTACTGGTGAAAAGGTTTCATCATAGTCAATTCCTTGCTTTTGCCTGAAACCTTTTGCCACCAATCTAGCCTTGTAGGTTTCTACTTGGCCATCTGCTCCAATCTTTTTCTTATAGACCCATTTGCAACCTATAGGGTTTACACCCTCTGGTGCATCAACCAAAGTCCATACTTGGTTGGTATACATAGAATCTATTTCGGATTTCATGGCTTCTAGCCATTTGTCAGAGTCACTACTCATGACAGCTTCTGAATAGGTCAGAGGATCATTATTCTGAACAATGTGGGCTTCATCATTCTCAATGATGAACCCATACCTCTCAGGTGCTCTTCGCACTCTATCTGACCTTCGGAGAGGAGATGTGTGTTGTGGTTGTTCCTCATTATGGGTACATCTGGTTGAAGAATTTCTTATGTTTCTATTTATAGGTCTTGAACTTCATTAAGTTCAATTCTTCTTTCACTGCCCTTTTCTAAGATAAACTCCTTTTCTAAGAAGGTGGCATGCCTACTAACAAATACCTTTTGTTCAGTAGGGTGATAGAAGAGATATCCAATACTTTCTTTGGAATAACCTACAAATATACATTTATCTGATCTAGCACTTAGCTTATGTCCAAAATTTCTTTTGACATATGCTTGGCAGCCCCATATTTTAAAATATTTAAGATTGGGCTTTCTACCTCTCCATATCTCATATGGAGTACTAGATACAGATTTTGAAGGTATCCTGTTTAGCACATATGTAGCAGTTTCTAAGGCATAACCCCAGAAGGAAATAGGAAGATCTGTAAAGCACATCATGGACCTTACCATATCTAATAGAGTACGATTCCTCTGTTCAGCTACACCATTTAATTGTGGTGTATACGGAGGTGTCCATTCAGAGAGAATGCCCTTTTCTTTAAGATGATTTAAAAACTCACTAGAAAGGTATTCACCTCCTCGATCAGATCGAAGGATTTTAATACACTTTCTGGTTTGTTTTTCAACCATACTTTGATACTCTTTAAACTTATCAAAGGCTTCGGATTTATGTTTCATAAGATACACAAATCCGAACCTTGATAAATCATCAGTGAATGTGATGAAGTAAGAGTATCCACCTCTAGCTGGAGTTGTCATAGGACCACATACATCTGTATGTATAAGTCCTAATAACTCACTTGCCCTTTCTCCATGTCCAATGAATGGAGACTTGGTCATTTTTTCCATAAGACAAGATTCACAAGTTCCTAATGATTCATAATCATAAGGATCTAAGAACTCTTCTTTGTATAACTTGTTGATTCTTGATTCACTTATGTGACCAAGTCGGCAATGCCAAAGGAGGGTATTATTCCCTTTCTCTCTCTTTCTTTTATTGCTTTTATTAATATGAAAGACATTGTCATTAAGTAATAAAACAAGAAGACCATTTTCCATAATGCCATTGCAAAGATGCTTATTAGAAAAATAAATAGAGCAACCATTGCCCTTTCCATTAATTTCAAAGCCTTTCTTTAACAACAAAGGAATGGAAATTACATTTCTAATAATTTTGGGCATATAATAATAATCTTCTAATTGTAGGAGCTCTTCCGAAGGCAACTCCAAGTTGTAGGTTCCAACAGCTTCAGCCTGGATGGACTCTCCTCTAGCGCCATATAGCTCGAAGTCACCTTTCTTCAAAATTTTAATTTTCTGTAGTCCATGCAAAGATTTGCAAATGTGAAAACCACAGCCAGTATCCAATACCCATGAATTTGAATTTGAAGAACTTAATGACAAGTTGGCATGTAACATAAACATACCTTTCGATGCAACTCTTGCATCGGTCTTCATACTTGCAAGAAAACTCTTGCAATTCCTTTTTCAGTGGCCAGCTTTGCCGCAATGAAAACAGGTACTTGATCCGGAGTTTTTCTTTCCTTTTTTCTTTTTGATGCTACTCTTAGGGTTCAATCTTTTCTTAGAACCCTTATTTCCCGATTTCCTCTTAGAGGTGCTATCTATAAGAAGGAGTGGACCTTTATCCTTCTTAATATGGCCTTCAGCTGTTTTGAGCATATTTAACAGCTCGGGTAGGGAGGTGTTCAGCTTGTTCATGTGAAAGTTCACAACAAACTGAGAGAATGAATCAGGCAGTGATTGCAGGATCAAATCCTGACTGAGCTCACTATCCATAGTAAAACCTAATTGACTTAATCTGGTGATTAAGTCTATAACCATAAGAACATGGTTTTGCACTGGAGTTCCTTCATTCATTCTAGCACAGAACAACTGCTTAGATATCTCATACCTAGCAGTCCTGCTTTGTTCTCCATACAACTCTTTTAAATTGAGAAGTAAGGATTGAGTGTCCATGCTTTCATGTTGCCTCTATAATTCATTGCTCATAGAGGCAAGTATGATACATTGGACAGTCAAACTGTCATTTTTCCACATCTTATGTGTGGCAACCTCCTCTTCTGTAGCATCATCCCCTAGATCTCCAAGATCAGGGGTTTCAAGTATATAGGAAATTTTCTCCTGAGTGAGTACTATCTTTAAATTTCTCAACCAGTCCACATAGTTTGGATCGGTCAACTTGTTGGCATCTAAGATGCCTCTTAGTGAAAGTGAAGAAGCCATTTAATAATTCTACATATGCAAGAACAAAACTAACATAAGCAGACCAATCATGATGACATGTTTGCAACTAGATAAAGACTTTAATCTAATTTGTCTTCTACTATTTTTATCGAATATCATAGCCCTCTCCTATGATTAACGTGAAAATATAATTTTTCTTAGTAGGGTTGAGATCCTAATTCATCATAAAAAGCCTTGTGGTTACACAACAAACCCTTATGAGTTCAAAGATAGGAAACTCTTTCCAATTGCATCTCATGCAATTCTCAACTTTATCTTGTCCTCTTAAAACACTTATTGCCTTGTGTTAGCACAACAAACAATAATGTTTTAGTTAAGTCAAACCCTTCATTTCCATATAGTCATATTCGAATAATATTGCCCTTGTGGTTACACAACAAAGCAATATATTAAAATATGCGATAAGCATCTTAATGCACCAAGACAATATAAAATCAGTCCCCATAGCAAGCCTTGTGTTAGCACAACAAACTAGCATGGATCTTGACATAATAATGTCGAGGCATGAAGGAAGGCTATCAATAGTGTTATATCAATATTAAGCTTATCCAGAATAGGCAATCAAACAATTGGCCAGGTAAGCAGGTGGGAGGCTCCCCTTACTCAGAGAGTAAGGTCCTAATTAGAGAACCACCTTTAGTTTCCTTAGACACCAACTAGATTAATTGTTCTAGAATGGATTAGCCTAAAGTTTTTCAACACTATGACTTAATATAATTTTTATTGAGGGCTTACTAGTCTCTAGCACATTCTTTAATTGTAACATATATTTAACATGTCTAAAATAAACTATCATGCATCATGGCTATCTCATAGCATGTATAAATCATAAGCAATTAATTAACATGCTTCAACATATCTTCACATGAAAAATTTTATATCATGACATTTTATTACATATCATATCATATATGAATCATACATTTCAGCATTTCTCTAAGCATATGACATTACTATCTCATAGTAAATTAATAATCATACATCATGTATTATTGTTTGATTGAACCAATTAAGGATTGCTCTGATACCACTGTAGGGTTCTAGCATGTCTTAATGGGCAGCGGAAGCTAGGAATTTTAAAAATTTCTTAAATAAAGTCCCTGTGCAAGAAACCCTTTAAGCCTAGATCACCTTAATGATTACAATCAAATGATATAAAATAAATGCAGAATTAGTAGAATACCTCAAATGCTAATCCAAAGTGTACAATCTCCACGAGGCATCCAAGTGTCCGCCCTCCAATGGTGATCCACACGAAAACTTGATCAAGACTTTAGCTCCAAAGATTTTTGATCCTTAATGCAGAATTCTTCTAAAGAACTCTAATGGCTTGCTTTTCTTGCTTTCTATTTTTCTTTAGCCTTCTAAAATCACTTCTAATCCTTTTGTCCTAAGGAAGACCATCTTGTCTTGGCTTAGGACACACTAGAAGCAATGTTAGAAAGAAAGAAACTAATGTAAGAAAGAAGGGATATGAGAGAGAGAGAGTTGGATTGATTTCTGATGATTAGAAAACACCGGGAGCATTCTTATTTATAGATGGCGTGGGGATGCATCACCAAAAGATGCATCACATCCACACATCCTTCAGATGGGGCGTGACAAGAGGAGAGAAGGCGCCACAAAAATAGGGAGAGGCGTATCAAATAAGGATTTATCCTTATCCATCCAAGAGACGTATTTACGATACGTCTCTTCATTCTTTGCGCCGTACTTTTCCCTCATTTTCTTTCTTCTCACGCATGAAATGTAGGAGCCATTCCCATCCTTTGATCAAGCCTTGATGATGATCTAAAGGCCATGAAAGAGGGCGCCACATTCACCTTAGGCGTGATGAAGAGAGAAGAGAGAGAATGGATAAGATCAAATAAATGGTTCATCCTTATCCATTTAATCTTCACGTATTCTCTCTCTTTCCTTCACATATTTTTCATCACCATGCCTCCCAATGATATCCATCACGTCATCATGATCTCCCATCATCCTATGATGAAAATCCAATGGCTCCAATCCATGGCGCCATCCATTTGATCCATCTCTTCATCCAATGTTGATCCAACGGTCAAAAATGAATGATTTATCAAATCTAATTCAATTAGACTCAAACCAAGCCAATTAGGTGCCAACTCTTGGCTAACCCATATTAGAATATGATCTAATCAAATTAGATCAATTAAGAATCAGATTCTAATCCAATTCGAATCAGGAGCTAAGGTTTGCAACACCTGCTATGATGTTTATCTTGCAAACATGATCTAATCCAATTAGACCCTTGATAAGTTTCCTTGTGTGTGACCCATTGGGTTCCATACTTAGCCAGCAATAGGTGTGAGTGCGAGTTGACCCAACTTGATTAGAACTCTTCTAATGGATTTAAGTCTAAACTGCGCGAACCCGAACTTAACAATTAGAATCCTTTCTAATTGGTGATCGAATTAAACTCTTTAATTCGATCAAACCTATAAGACAAGATTGACGTCTAGCAACGTGTCATGTCTATCCGAAAAATATGAAATTTGGTGGAAATACCAAAAATACCCTTCAGTGACAAGTTACCGTGCAATTCAATCCTTTAATCAAACTGCATCCCAAATATGTATATGAGTATGAATATATGTCAAACTCAATTTCATATTCATATTTTTCTCAATCTTTTAATGATAATTCAAATAATGAATCATTAGAAACTCTTTCTAATTTTCATTCTGCTTTGATCAAAGGCTTCCTGAGTTATCATATGATTAGAATAAATAGGATGCGATCTTCTCTTACTAGAAGTGATTAATTCCTTATTGACCTA
This sequence comes from Phoenix dactylifera, assembly GCF_051530095.1. NCBI lineage: Eukaryota > Viridiplantae > Streptophyta > Magnoliopsida > Arecales > Arecaceae > Phoenix > Phoenix dactylifera. The sequence continues at coordinate 4,229,946 of NC_143203.1, forward strand.
CTCATAATCTTCGTACAGAATTCACCATATCCAGAAGACCTCGTACATAACTTATTGTCATGATTGAGTATAAACCAAAACATGGGTTCATGTGCACAAGATACCATGGTGATCTCAGGTCATAGGATCAGTTGCACAACTACCACTAAGAGAATCATCTTTTGACATGTAAGTAAGACTTCATAAGATTTCTCTTTGTAGGTCAATTCAGTGAACTCATTCTTCTAATGAGCATCCACATCTTTGTATTAGTGTCTCCACACAAATGATTGTGAGATCGATCATCCTCTGCATTGAGCATACATAAGACGTGCCTGTCTTTCCGGTAAACATTGATCCCCGACTCAATGTACCACTAACTGGGAATATTTAAGATTAGGATTTTAGGATTTTAGATCTCACTAGTATGATCTCATCATAGCCTCAAAACCATTGCCCTAATCTAAGGGGTTTATCACAAATATAATCAACAGCATATGATAAAACACAATGCCTTTATTCATATTTAAATGTCATGTACATGATTTGGACAAATCAAAAGAAAAACCCTTTGCAATACATATTGCGATTGGCTTGTAGGGCATCTACTCTTTCAGGACTGAGACCGAGCCACTCGGAGGACTCTTGAGTTGACTCAAGTCGATCATGAGTCGACCCCATAAAGACAGAAGTCGACTCCAGACAACCCGCAAAAAAGAAACAGAAAGAGGTTTCTGTCGGACTGAGACCGAACCGACTCAAAGGACTCTCGAGTCGACTCAAATCGATCACGAGTCGACCCTATAAAGATAGGAGTCGACCCCAGATACGTCTCAAGGCAAAGACAGAAAGCAACCGAAAATAGCCAAGCTCTAGAGTTGACCCAAAGCACATCCGAGTCGACCTCTGGTCAGCTAGAGTCGACTCCAATATTAAAGGAGTCAACTCCTTAAGAGTCTCAAAAAAATTCCAGAGAGCAGTCAAAACCAGCTAAGCCTGAGTGTCGACCCCATCCAGATTCAAGTCGACCTCTGGACAACATGAGTCGACCCCAGAACAAGTAGAGTCGACCCCTTAAGTTGCACAGAGCAAATCCAGAGAGCAGTTAAAGTCGCAGGCAAGCAAAAGCCGACTCCAAGACCTACCAAGTCAACTCGAGAGGAACACGAGTCGACCCCTGAAATCAGGAGTCGACCCCAGGCGACGGGATGAAGCTGCAACAGCTATTTTTCCACAGCAACGGCTAGTTTTATTTTCATCTCCAACGGCTCTATTTCATCTCCAACGACTCTAAAACAATTCCCAAGAGTCTCTAAGGTATAAATACAAGAGAACCAAGTGGATTAAGAGAGCGCTTAATGACCAAACTTCAAGATATCAATTTAAGAGCCCAAAATCCAGAGTATTGAAGTGAGTAAACCATTGGAAGCATTAAGTTCAATTATTCTACATCAATTCTCATCTCTGGAAGTTGGTGAAGCATTCAAGACATCTTTCTAGACCAACGACTTCTCTATTGCTCCTATCACTGTTTGTATCTATTCTTTTTCTATCTAAGCAATAGTGTGTTTAAATTCTTCCTATCTTATTTGTTCTAGTTTTAGAGGGTTCTGAAACTTGGGGGAAGGTCTTGTCCATACCTTAATTGGACTGTGTAAAGATTTTGGTTGGTAAGCCTTGGGAAAACTAACTGGGTTGGATTGTGAGCCCGAAAAAATAATCGGATTGGTTCTAGTCGGTGAGCCTGTGAAAATCGACCGAGTTCGTTGTGATCTCGTGAAAACAATAAGTTAGATTATGAGCTTATAAAACAACCAGACTGTAATCGGGATGATTATAGTGAAATTTCTAAGAAGTCTTGGAGAGTGAACGTAGGTGCAAGATTGGCACCGAACCACTATAAAATTCCTGTCTTTGTGTTGTTTTTGTTCAAATTGCTTTCTCATCTAGACTCTATTATTGCATATAATTAAAATCAAGAAAGCTTTCCTAATCAACACTAGACAACTTATAAATATCCCACGAACAACTGCCTAATATCTTATTGTTGCAATTAACTCTAAATGTGTTAAAGCTTAAATTTCAAATAGGATAAATTTCTTGAAAACCTAATTCACCCCCCCCCTCTTGGGTTGTCACCTTGGGCAACAAGAAGCTTCGACTGATTTCCTCACAGGAGCAAGTTTCAGATGAATGCCGGTGAGGATGATGAACTTTTTAGCTTTTTCCTTCTTCTTTCTTTTGTGGAAACTTTTCTTTCTTGATAGAATATTTCTCTCTTTTCTTATTGTTTCCCTTCTAAGGTTTCCTTGAATTTCTAGACAAGTTTTTCAGAGGGATTCAAATTCCTTTCTTGTCGTTCTGATGGGAATCTTTTCTGTTACAGTAAAAGATAAAAGTTGTTACAAGCTTCCTGTTGTGGTCCCAGCAGTACAAGAGTCGACTCATGTTTATCCTGGGTTGGCACTTTAAGATATTGAGACAGTTCTTGCTGTTGTAACTTCAAAGGGTCGACTCTTTAACCTTAAGGGTCGACTCATCTTGTTCAGAAGTCGCCTCTTTAAACACAAGGGTCAACTCTTCAAGGTCGGGGGTCGACTCATTTAGATCAAGGGTCGACTCTTCAAATCTTATCTCAGGCGGTAAAAGCTCTCTGTTTAATTTGAACTACACAATGGTTGACGTGTGTTTTGTGGAGGTCGACTCATTGACTATGCCACTTGAAGAAAACGTGTCAGAGTCAACTCAAACTTGTCCTTTTTGCTTAGGGGTCGCCTCAAGTTTCTCAAACAGAAAACTTTAGACTTCATCTTTGATCTCCATGGATTGGATTAAGATCATTTTCCTTTTAGAACATATCCAATAAAGTTTTCATGAAGAATTAAGGCTAATCATTTTACAATGCTTTATTTCTTCTGATTTTGCTTGACTTATAAAACTTCACAATTAAACCAACAACATTAGTACACAACATTATCTCAATTATTTTGTAATCATCAAAATTTATCCTTTAGGGTTGACAGATTAAAAAGTTACAACTAAGAGAGTAAACATATATCAGCCTGAATTACAACTACAAATAAATAGATTACAGACCTTATTACTCATAGCTAACGTTCAAATTTGAAAATATATTAAATATAAAAGTTTTAGATAAATAAGTTTTCTTTCCAGATCAGAAAGAATTTTATTAATATTATATTTTAATAAAACGTTATACAAAAAATACTAACACACATTCAGAATTCTAGCATTTGCCTTCAAAAGAAATTTTAATTTCTAATTTTCATTCGTTTGCTATAACAATAATAATGAACTAAATTTATTTGTTTGTTATCATCAAATCAAATAGTAAACTTTAGAAACCATGAGGTTAACAAGTTGCATTTTCCAAGGTCTCCTCTAAGAACTCCTCTGAGGCGCAGTACTCCTCGACTGCCTTCGTGACCTTCACCTTGGCACAGATGACCTACTCCCTAACCTCGGCAACCCACTGATTAGCATCATTGTTTGCTGCTCGGCCTTGGCAGCCTACTGCTCGGTCGCACAGGCCTTCTGGAACTTGGGCTAGCTTCATAGAAAGCCCCGCTGCCCTCTGATCAGTGGCTTTGAGGGTCTCCCTGGCTGCGGACAGTTGGGCCTCCTTCATGTCCACCTCGATCAAAGCAGCCAAGGCGCGGGCCTCCGCCGATCTGATCTCATCCTTGCGCAACTTCACCTTCACCTCGACCAGCATGGCCCACTCCTCGACAGCTCCCCGCTTCTCCTTGAGCACTGAGCTACGCTTCAAGAGCATCCCGTCCATCAGATATGCCTCACTAATCACATGGGCATGTTGCAAAGAAAAACAAGACTTGATAAGCAATGTAAAGGACTTAATGAAAGTTTGCAAGTAAGAGGCCTACCTAAATGACCATGGTGAAAGCCTCGTTGAAAAACTCAATGGCATTAATAGAGCACATAGTCTTCTTGTCAGCCAGGAGCTGCATGGAGTGGACCAACTGCTTCGCCACCTTAGGGTTTGTTAGAGCCGAATCTGACTCTCAGACAGACCAACTCGGGGAGTAAATCCTGAGGGCCTAGTTTAGAGCCAAAGGGCGCTCCTTGCTGGCAGACTAGCCTGGACCAGACCGAGCCAAGCCACTAGCCTCGGGGGTGACCAGAGTGGAGACATGACGACGGTAGAGGTCTATGCCGGGCGAACCCCCTTCGGAGGGGCCGACATGACTGGCGAGATAGCATTGGCCTCGGCATCGAGCCTCGCAGTCTCCCCCCTAAGGTGTCTGCAAGTCGGGGGACACCTTAGGGTTTAGAGCCTTGGGGACAATGGCTGAGGAGGGTTCCCTCCTTGGCCTTTTCTCTTGAGGGACCTCGACCTCAGTAGCTGCAGCCGACCTCTTCTTCATTTTTCTTCTCTGATGAATCAGCGTGAAGTTGATCTTTATGGTGGCGAGAACTGGAGAACCAGGGATGAGCTCAGAAAGGAATGCAACAAGATGGGAAGATAGAGGAAGAGTTTAGAAGGAGCTTACAAGGGGTTGGCCGAGCTCAGACCGATGTTAATCAGAGTGTACTCGGATAACAGCTCCTATGGGGCAAGAATCTCAGATTGAGATTCTAGAAGCTTGTCCAAGGCCTTTTGATCATCATTGGACAACCTCGGAGGCCAATTCAGGTCTCTCCGAGGCAGCTTCCACTCGGTCTCAAACCCCAATGGCTGCTCGGAGTGAATGGAGAAGAACCTTCATTTCCATCCATGGATGGAAGAGGGATTACCTTGGAGCAGCTGGCAGTCTTTCTGAGGAGCAAAATACCACCAACTACCATCCCGAAGGTGCCTCTTTAGGGTGTAGCATCCTCAAAAAAAAGACATTGAGGCTCAAATATTCCAAAGAAAACACAGGGAAAGAAAACAAACTAAGACCTGCCAGGAGTTCGGCACCAGATGGGTCGGAACAAGGCTGTATGACCTCATTAGCTGCACAAAGAAGGGGTGGAGAGGAAGTGTCAGCCTAACCCTCAGAGGCTCCTCACACAAGTTGAGTCGAGAAGGACGAGGGTTGGTCACCCAGTCGCCAGGACCGATGAGCTCAAAAGTAAACTCGGGGGGCACAAAATGCTAAGCTCAGATGAGTGCCATTTTCTACTGAGCGAGGACGGATGCCTCATAATCTGGGCCGACCAGACCCAGACTCAGCCTCACCCGAAGGTAATGGCTGCCGACCTTGAGAAGAGCAATCAGATGGCTGACTCCCCTCTGGAGCATTGGCCTCAACCCCGCTCATAGTGGCAAGGAAAAGATGAAGGGAAAGATCGGAAAAAAGATCAAGTATGAGACACATAAGAAGATCGAAGTACAGAAGAAGACAAAGAAGAGTGACCGAGCAGCAAACGAGCAGAAACCCACCAGATATCAGAGAATGTGGAAAGCGTCAGACTGCCAATTCTATTAAATCCAAACACAAATATCATAATTGGTTCTAACAGCTCCAAAAATGCTAGTGCTACAATACCCTTTGTGGAGTGATTGATTAAAACCCTATTTGATTTTGATGAGCTCAAAGCATTTGAGGTATATCTTTTGTTTACAAATGAATTCAATTGAGTGTTTCAGTGAAAATCTTGTCTAAGTGTTTCTAGACTTGGTTCAAGATATTTTGGATAAGTTAAGAAGTCAGTTTGAACCAAAGTCTGAGACTCGAGTCGACTCCGGGATATTACGAGTCGACTCCAAGCGTATCAGAATTACTGGCACGGGCTCGAGTCGACTCCGGATCATTACGAGTCGACTCCGACTGAGAATTGACAGACGAACAGAAAGACTCAACTCAAAATATGTCAGCGAGTCGACTCCGATGATTACCGAGTCGACTCCGGAGTAGTATGAGTCGACTCCAAGGAGTTACAGACAGAAAAGTCAGAGAGCGATTTTCGACCCTGAGATTCGAGTCGACTCCTGTGGAACGCGAGTCGACTCCGATGGTTGGCAGGTCGACTCTCAGTGGTACACAAGGCAAAAGTCAGAGAGCAGTTTTCGGACTCTGAGATCCGAGTCGACTTCCGCAATGCGCGAGTCGACTCCGAGACAGCGCGACCCCAAAAAGACAGAAGACCGAATTATTGTCTTTGGGAGCCGAGTCGACTCCCAGACAGCTCGAGTCGACTCGAAGGCAGCGCTACATCAAAAAGGCAGAAGGCTGTGTTTCGGAAACTGAGAGCCGAGTCGACTCCGGAACAGTTCGAGTCGACTCCAAGACTGGACGAGCCAAAAGACAGAAGATCGGGAGTTCAGGCTCTGAGCGCCGAGTCGACTCCCAGGATTGTCGAGTCGACTCGAGTGGGCCAAGTTGAAAAATTAGCTCCATGGACTTCATGGGATGAGCCGACTCCGAAAATGGCAAGTCAGCTCTAGAAGTTGGCGAGTCGACTCCGGGTTAAGTCGAGTCAACTCCCAGTCGTGGAGGTCACTTTAATTCAAATCCGGAACAGTTGCCGAGCCGACTCCAGAAAAGCATGAGTCGACTCCCGCTACAGCCGAGTCGACTCCAGATCGCGCGAGTCGACTTCGACCCCAACGGACATATTGTCAGGATGTGCAGAGTGTGCAGAACGGGCAGAAAAAGGTGTCTAACGGCTAGTTTCCGTGGGGGATGGCTTAAATAGCCACAGAGGACTGTACCAAGGCAGAGAAGCACCATTCCACTCAAAGAAATCAAGCATCCTATCTCTGCCAACTGGTTTTCAACAGAAAAGATGGAAGAGCGCCATTAACTCCATCCAGCTACCTCTTTCCAGCATTTAAAGAAGTCTCCTCCTGCCTTCAAGTCGACCAGACATTCAAGAGGAGACTCACAGTTCAAGAAGCCCTTCTCTACTCCAACTCAAAAGTGTTTGAGGGCTCTTAACTTCTCTCTAGTTTATATTGCCGTATATCTGCTTTTTAGAAGCTCTGTTTTTCTGTTTGTCCTTGTTCTTTCCATCTTGTCTTTGCTTGATTCAATCAGGGGATTGAATCAAGAGTGTAGAGGTTGGTTGGTGAGTGATGAGAGCACAAAAGTGTGATCTATACATCACTTAAATTAGTATTATTGCTAACAAATAATGATAAAATTGCCGCATTAATATTATATTTTTGTGAGGTGCAGGTGATCGGAAATCAAAGCTAAAATGCACATTGGGTTCAAAAAGATGCATCACTATAGGTGACCAGCCAACCGCATGGGTCGACCCCAGTTGCACACTAGGAGGAGGTCAAGTTCAGCTGTCTACTTCGTCGCAGCTTCAGTCTTCTGCAAGCCGGCATCTATTCAACGTCTCCGTCTGCGTGGAAGAAATGAGCATTCTCTTCTTTCCCCCATTTCAAAGGCTTTTGGAGTTCATCCTAGCCGTCACTCCCAGCGTCCGTGATCAACCCCCTCAGATTGTGTCCGTGCAATTCCCAGCATGCCACGTCCGTGAACCAGAATCTCCCAAGATTCAGCCTCCGTCTTCCTCGCAGTCCACCTCTTCCGGATTAAGCAAGCGATCGCGATCCACCCAGCCGTCCACGTTCGAGAATCTCCCAAGCTTGCATCCACATCTCAGCCCCCAGCAAAGAACCAGCTTCTAAGCCCGTGATTTCAGCATCCGTGATCACGCCCCGTCCGCAACCTCCCGCGAAGCATTCTTCCATGATCCCGTCCGACGAATCATCCCAAATCTCCCGAGATCCCAGCTTCGGTGATTAGGTCCCCGCGTCCACACCTCTTCCTCCCAGCCGTCCGCGTGCAAATCTTCCGCGAAGATCCCGCATCCACAGCACAAATCCAGCTCCTCCCAGATCCCGCAAGCGTCCGCTCTCCACGCGTCCGATCCCTCCGGAGCCAGCATCCCGTGGGATCAGGGACCTATCGCAGCAATAAAGAGGACTCTCTCGGCTGGGAAGAGGGGAGTTCATTCGGGAAGGAAAACAGAGGAGCCGGCCCTAGCATTTTGAAAGAAAAAAAAAGAGAGGAGGAAGAAACAGGGGATGTCCTGTTCTTCTGAAAAGAAAAGAAAAAAAAAAGGAGGGAGGGGCTAATGTTTTAATGGAGGGCTGAATCCTTCGGTGAAGGGTGATGGGAGAACCCTTGACTTGTTACTTTCTTGAAGTAAACTCTGAACTTTGGTTTTAATGGATTTACATCTTTTCATATGTTCTGATTCTCTCATTTTTTTTTTATTAGATAGATTCATCATGTTTTATATTTATTGATGCATGGATTGCTCTGATATTTGATTTGTCGTAGACATAACTGGCACGATGAATCTTAGACATTGAGTTCATGTATTCAAAAGATATATTTCATGATTGGAACTATTTTATTTATTTGATCCTTGATCGAGAATCACCAAGTTTATTTCTTGAACGCAATATTGTCAAGGGGGATTCCGGATCCCGAACCATTTCTATTTGATTGTGATGAGAGCACAAAAGTGCAATCATCGTACCACCTTAATTAGTATTATAGTTAATTTTTAATGATAAAATTAATTAATTAACATTGTATTTGTGTTTGAGTGCAAGGAGTCCAAGAGACCCAATAACATTGTGTTTGAGCCCAATGCCCGGCAGCTCGAGCTCAACAAATTCCCCAGTTGCCATGCAAGCATGAAATCCTGTGTCGTCCATCAGGTCACCTACCAAATCAGTCCCGCATCAAGGCCCTGCGATCATTTCCTTCTCGGCCATCTGCCCAGCCAATCATCAACATCCCAAATAAATCCACTCCGTCCGCATCGTCAACGAGTCCTCCTAGCATCCCACGGATCACGCCGTCATCACAGCCGTCCATCTCGTGATCGGATCAAGCTCCCACGTATGTGAAGCATCCGCGCGTCCCCACCTTCCTTCACAGCCGTGGCATCCATCCCAGCGATCCCGTCTTCAACGCCATTATCCCGCGGTCCGTGCGATCAATACTCAACCTTCATCCCGTGATAAGGATCCAGCGTCTCAGCCTTCCAACAGAGCCGCGTCCGAGTCCGCCTCCTTTGAAGCCGGTGATACATCCCAAGATTGCTCGCTCCCAGCGCCCTCTTCCGTGATCAACGTCCCTGTGATCTCAGCCTCCACTCCGAAGCCATGATCTCAGCCTGTGAAGCAGCCCAAGATCCCGTCCGTATTCATCTTCCTTCCGATTTCAAGCTGTAATCCCAGCTCCAGCCAGGATCCAAGCCGTGAACGCCTCCTGTCTTCAACACCATGATCCCGCGGCAACCTCCAAATGATCCCGGCTTCCTTCCCGAATCATCGTCCATGGATCACGCCATCATCGCCTCCTCACAGCATCCCGAAATCCCAGCCTCCAACGTCCGCGTCCCCAACGTGCCAGGCCGTCCATCTTCCATGGATCATCCCATGCCCGTCCGCTTCATCCACATCAAAGCAAGCTCCACCCTCTTCCGGATTCCCAGCCAAGAGCCCGTCTGCCTTCTTCCTCCTCCGCGATTCCTCCCATGATTTAGTCCGGAATTCCAGCGGCCATCATCCCACGCCCGCTCCGCATCCATCCCACAGCGTCCCCACCTTCCGCATGCATCAAATCCTCCATGATTCAGATCATCCACCACGGCCGTGATTGGCTCCTTCCACCCGATCCCTCCCTCCAAATCCTCCTCAAGCTTCTTCAGCCGCGTGCGAGCTCCATGGATCATCAAGACCCCAACCTCCGCCTCTACTTCCGCCCGTTGATCCCGCGCCCGTTTCTCTTCCATTCCAGGCTCGGGCGATCTATAAGAAGGGGAGGAAACAGAGAGGGAGGAGGGAGGAGTGCTCGGTGGAGGCTAAGAACCAGGGAGGAGGGAGGCCATCGGCTTGGGAGAGAAGAGAGAAAGAAAAGAACAGGGGATGCTCTGTTCTTTTGGGAAGAAAGAAAAAAAAAAGGGAAATTAGTATTTTATGTTCCACCGTGAGAGAGAGAGAGAGAGAGAGAGAGAGAGAGAGGGGAAAAGAGAAGTAATTTGTTTTTATTTTTCTTTCTTTATTTGATTTGCAAAATAGAAGGAGTATTAGCCCTCTAATCTCCATTTTTATTTGTAATCAGTTTTCCCTTTTATGAAATCCATCAATTTTCTTTCATGCAATCCCTATTCTAGATTCAAGTTAATTTCTATTTATGAAATCTTTTAATTGTTCTTTTTATGCAATACATTAAATCTTCCTTTATGCAAATTGTGTTCACTTCAATCTTCTTGTTTTCATCCATTTTAATTTATGCTAAAGCTTTTTTTTGATTAGTTAAATATATAAATGCTTTTCGAATTTAAATACCTACTTTTTAGTTAATTTCAATTAAAAAACATTCTCCGGTAGACTAGAGAATCCATCAACATCCTCAAAATAATGTTTTTCTTTAATCATTCAAAAATCGATTTCAAATCCGAGTGAACGTTCTGATTTTTATGCAACTCCAATCGCCTCTCTGTGGATCGACCTCTTACAACCGCTATTCTTCGAGTAGGAAAGGTAAGAGTAAAATTAAATATAACTTTTGTTCGTCGGTTCTAACAACGATCTGTCTAGCATATTTTTAGTTAGACAGGAAAGGACGAACAGAATTTTGGCGCCGTTGCCGGGGAGGCAAATCGAGAAGCAAGAACGATCACGAAGATCAAATCAAATTTTGGATACCCGGAGTGAACGCACTCTGGTAGTAAGTTTTTATTTTTATTATTTTGATTATTTTCAGTTAATAATTTCGTAGTTATTAAATTCTGAAATTTGAAATTCGAAAAAATAAAAAAAAAATTCAAAAAAAAATAGAAAAAAAAAATTTCAAAATTCAAAAATTCAAAAATTTAAATTCAAATTTGAATTCTGAAATTCAAAATTTGAAATTTAAAAAATAAAAAAAAAAAAAAATCAAAAAAATAATAAATAAAAAAAGTATATAAAAAAAATTATTATTTTTGCTAGTAATTGATAGGGTGCAATCTCCCGAGATTATCATACCTCTATTGGGACTCCTCACGGAGTAATCTCCAGAGCTTATTCAACGGGCATTCGAAGATTAACTGACGCATAAGGATTGTGTTTAGTTTACATTCAAGTTATTGCTAAAAAAAAAATAAAAAAAAATTAAAAAAAAAGTAAAAGTAAAAAAAAATATTTTGCTTGCTCATTTAATCAATACAACCTAATGACATTGCATAAACTTTAAAAAAAAAATATTGATTATTTGCTGCATTTAGTATTAAGCATTTGCATAAAGTAATTAAGGGCAAAACCTATTAAAAAGATAAGGTCGGGAAGTCATTACCTGTCCTTAGCCCAAAAATCACCACCTTGCATACTTATCCTAAGCCAAATTAAATTAAAATCAAATTAGACGTTGGCCTTAGGGTTTTGAGCTCAATTAGGCTCTTGGAAAGAAGCGGCTGAAAGCCACTCCAGTGAGAATTTAGTAATTGGTGATGTCTAGGAAAGTTTTACAACAGTGAGAACTGTTACGGGTATTGTGGTATCGGTGTATCCCTTCTGGCACCACCACACACCCCGGGACTTTCCTGGTCACTGATTACTGGATTGCTTAACTGGTAAACTCAAGCTTAATCTGAAAGGGAGATTAGGAGCTGTCTAATCTAGGAGAGAATTTCAGGAACTTTTTAACCTGATACATCTCTGTGCAACTAGATTTAAGAAGCTACTAAACCTCACTTAGCTCTAAGACTAATAGGGTCAAATTGTTGTGTGGTGTTGATTGTGGTCATCTTGGTCTAGCCCTTCTTCTTATCTTTTAGGATTTCGTTTAAAAAAATTGAGTCTAATTAAGTTGTGCAAAATGTATGCATGGTAGAAGGTCATTAAGGGATAAGTTAACCCCATTTGATCCTAAGATTGACAGAACTTTTCATCATAACCTGCGAACTGTAAACCAACCGTCGATCTCTACAATGGGTGAACATATTAGAACCCTGAATGAATTATTCGCTCCTGCATCTGCTAGTCCACCTACATGTATAGTATTGCCAATAAATAATGCAACCCAATTTGAAATTCGGGCTGCAACAATAAACATGTTACCCAAGTTTCATGGGTTCGAGAGTGAACAACCCTATATTCATCTAAACAAGTTTTTGACAATCTGTCAAACATTTAGAAATCAAAACTTAGATGAAGAGGGTATTAAATTAAGATTGTTTCCCATGACTTTAGAAGATCGTGCTGCTGCATGGCTGTATTCCCTTGCTTCAAATTCCATCACATCATGGGAACAGCTGTCTAGGAAGTTCATGGCTAAGTTCTATCCCATGGTAAAAACTGAAAAAATTAAGGATGCCATTAGAACTTTTAGAGGAAAATCTGAAGAAGAATTCTTTCAAACTTGGGAACGATTTCATGACTTGTTGGTCAAATGCCCACACCATGGGCTTGATAAGGCTGATCTGGTCCACTTCTTTTATAAAGGACTAACTCCGGCACATAGAAATATGATTGAGTCCATGCACAAGGGTAGGTTCATGAACCAAACCCCGGATCAAGCCTATGAATTTCTTGTTGACTTAGCTGAAAATGCTCAAAATTGGAGTAGCTATGGTGAGGAAGTAATTAGAGATGAGTTTGGAAAACCAGGTAATTATGAAATGAAAGCAGACCCAGAACTCAAAAATGTCATGTCTAATCTGGTGACTGGAATGAACAACTTAAGTAACAAGTTTGATGTTTTCACTGTTTCCACTAGTTCGAGTTCATACAAAGAGTCAAATCCCGTCATGAAAGTGGATCACGAGTCATATAATTTGTGTGTCTTGTGTAACAGTCCGGAGCATCTAGTGGAGTGCTGCCCTAATCTGCCCACCATAAAGGCCGAGCAAGCAAATGCTCTAAATTCATATAGTGCCTTTAAGAAGCCCACTCCCAACTCGTTCAGCCCAGTTTATCACCCTGATAATAGGTTCCACCCAAATTTTTCATACAAGCAAAATGAACCTATTCAGCATCAATGTGGTCCACCAGGTTTTCAGAACAACTTCCACAGGATAGGTCCATCACAAATGAACCAACCTTTGGTTCCATCTGTACCGCCTTATAATGCCCCTATCCCACAGCAACCTTCACAATTAGAAACCATGATGGCTAATATGATGAAACAACAACAAGATTTTATCAAGCGACAACAACAGACCAATACAGCCCAAGCCCAGACTAACCAATTCCATGCACAAGCAATTGCAAAACTTGAGGTTAGTCTGAGCCAAATAGCAAACTCTCTAGGGGATAGAAAGAAAGGTGAACTACCTAGTCAACCAGTGCCTAACCCTAGTAGACAACAAAATCAAGATCAAAGAGGTCAGTATCAAATCAATGGAAATCCGACCTATGAAGTCCAGGCGATTACCACTCTAAGGTCTGGCAAGCAAGTGGACAATAAAGTCCAACTTCCTGAAAATGAAAAAGAAAATAAAACTGAATCCGATAAAAACCCTATTCAGAAGAGGGGTCAAGAACAGGACAAACCGGAAAAAAGGGAAGAACCCATAAAAACATACAAACCCAAGGTTCCCTTTCCCAGTAGACTTCAAGACTCCAAGAAACAATCTAACTTTGATGATATCATGGAAGTCTTTAAAACTGTTCAAATAAATATACCTTTTCTCGATGCCATAAGACAAATTCCCTCCTATACAAAATTCTTGAAAGACCTCACCACGGTCAAAAGAAAAACAAGTATTCCTAGGCAAGCTGTTATGGCTGCACAAGCCTCATTCCTCATTCAACAACAGATTGTCCCGAAATTCAAAGACCCTGGTTGCCCAACTATTGAAATAAAAATAGGAGAGACGATCATCCAAAGAGCTCTATTAGATTTAGGAGCCAGTGTAAATCTACTTCCCTACTATGTGTACCAAAAGTTAGGTTTGGGGGAATTAAAGCCTACAAATATTACCCTTTCCTTAGCAGATAGGACAGTGAAGTACCCCAAGGGGATTGTAGAGGATGTAATAGTGAAAGTAAATGAGTTTTACTATCCTGTGGACTTCGTTATCCTTGAGACCGAACCTGTAATACATCCAGACAATCACACACCTATAATTTTAGGTAGACCCTTCTTAGCCACAGCAAATGCTGTGATCAATTGTCGGAATGGGATGCTGAAGTTATCTTTTGGCAATATGAAAGTCGAACTTAATGTCTTTAATATAAGTAAACAACCACCAGACGACAAAGAAATCAATGAAGTTGACATGATTGAAAGTCTGGTTCAAGAGACTTTCTTACAAACTTATAATAAGGACCCTTTAGAAGCTTACCTTGCCCATTCTGAGGAAGTGGTCGAGCATGCACCCCCTAGTTCTGTTCCTCTTATAAGCATAGATCGTCACCAGCCAACTGTTCTTCCTTGGACTCTTCCAAAACCATTCTTAGATAATGGTTGAAAAAATGGGGATTTACATTTTGTCTGGCTGAAGACATAAAACTTAGCGCTCTTGGGAGGCAACCCAACATGTAAATATTTTCAAAAAAAAAAAAAATTGCAGGTTTGTGATTTTTGCCCCTATTGTCACTTTACCTACCCATATCAGGTAACTTCTCCTCTATCCTATTACTGTTTTAAATTTTCTTTCACATTGAGGACAATGTTAGATTTAGGTGTGGGGGAGAGAATATTTTTGATGCAATTAAAAAAAAATATATTAAAATTAAAAAAAAATAAATAAAAAAAAGAGGATTTCAAATTTTTAACTCAAAATCTAATCTTTTTGGCTGTATAAAGTAGGAATTGCTTTGACAATAGCTTTGAGTTAAGGAATATGATAGCAGTTTTAGCTTGAGTTGTCGTCCCACCTATCTTCTGCTAACATGATACAAGATGAGTTAGCACCTACACATAAGCACATGAATAGTGGGGTATGTAAACTTACGACTAATATGAATACTTTTAATCTTCGGGATAATTTAGAGTTATATGTGTGATGAACACCCTAACCTAACAAAAAAAAAAGAGAAAAAAAGAAAAAAAAAAGAAGAGATAAAATAAAATAATGAGTTTAATTTAAGTCTCCTCACTGAGTAACCGGGCCTCCTGCCTGGCAAGCAGCGAGTGTTCGCGTAAAAAGGTGAGGACATTGAGATTAAACTCTGAGTGACTAATTTGGCCTTGAAGCCTAGTTAACTTGAGTTATTAAGCCTGTTAGGGTGTCTCTACACCTAGTGCCCTGAGCCATCTGGATCGGGAGTCATTGGCCTAACACTCGCTACATGGGTTAGCTAGAAAGCTTAATAAGGCTCGATATTGCACAAGTCATTCTTCTTAGCATTCAGTCTGAAAGAAAAAAAAAATGAATAAATAAATCCGGGGTGTTCATTACCATTTAACTCTAGAAAGTCTTGAAAAATGGAGTAATCATGTTGGAAGTAAGTAAAAGCCACTCATTTATATGATACTATCTTGCACCTCACTACATTCTTGACTTGTTAGCAGATAGATGGGGTGTAATAAAACTTGAGTTAGAGTCTGTTTAAATATGATAACAACAAGTCTCTATTGTCCTTGCAATTCTAGTTTCATACAGTAATACTTGTTCAAATTTCGAGTTAAAATTTGGAAATTTCTGACTAATGAAGTTTGTGGGTAACTTCTTTGCAAACCCTCACGAGACAACACTCGTCCACTAGGATAACCTAGGGGTTTAACGGCTTGTTGCACGTGCTAAGTGCAATCGTAATGCTCTACGAAAGTGAGTATTTATCTTAGTATATTTATATAATAAATAACACTTTTGCACTCTTATCATTTTCGCACTAAATTGCTAGAGACTAGCAATAAGCTAGTTGGGGGGTGTGATGAGAGCACAAAAGTGCAATCATCGTACCACCTTAATTAGTATTATAGTTAATTTTTAATGATAAAATTAATTAATTAACATTGTATTTGTGTTTGAGTGCAAGGAGTCCAAGAGACCCAATAACATTGTGTTTGAGCCCAATGCCCGGCAGCTCGAGCTCAACAAATTCCCCAGCTGCCATGCAAGCATGAAATCCTGTGCCGTCCATCAGGTCACCTACCAAATCAGTCCCGCATCAAGGCCCTGCGATCATTTCCTTCTCGGCCATCTGCCCAGCCAATCATCAACATCCCAAATAAATCCACTCCGTCCGCATCGTCAACGAGTCCTCCTAGCATCCCACGGATCACGCCGTCATCACAGCCGTCCATCTCATGATCGGATCAAGCTCCCACGCTCCCACGCATGTGAAGCATCCGCGCGTCCCCACCTTCCTTCACAGCCGTGGCATCCATCCCAGCGATCCCGTCTTCAACGCCATTATCCCGCGGTCCGTGCGATCAATACTCAACCTTCATCCCGTGATAAGGATCCAGCGTCTCAGCCTTCCAACAGAGCCGCGTCCGAGTCCGCCTCCTTTGAAGCCGGTGATGCATCCCAAGATTGCTCGCTCCCAGCGCCCTCTTCCGTGATCAACGTCCCTGTGATCTCAGCCTCCACTCCGAAGCCATGATCTCAGCCTGTGAAGCAGCCCAAGATCCCGTCCGTATTCATCTTCCTTCCGATTTCAAGCCGTAATCCCAGCTCCAGCCAGGATCCAAGCCGTGAACGCCTCCTGTCTTCAACACCATGATCCCGCGGCAACCTCCAAATGATCCCGGCTTCCTTTCCGAATCATCGTCCATGGATCACGCCATCATCGCCTCCTCACAGCATCCCGAAATCCCAGCCTCCAACGCCCGCGTCCCCAACGTGCCAGGCCGTCCATCTTCCACGGATCATCCCATGCCCGTCCGCTTCATCCACATCAAAGCAAGCTCCACCCTCTTCCGGATTCCCAGCCAAGAGCCCGTCTGCCTTCTTCCTCCTCCGCGATTCCTCCCATGATTCAGTCCGGAATTCCAGCGGCCATCATCCCACGCCCGCTCCGCATCCATCCCGCAGCGTCCCCACCTTCCGCATGCATCAAATCCTCCATGATTCAGATCATCCACCACGGCCGTGATTGGCTCCTTCCACCGATCCCTCCCTCCAAATCCTCCTCAAGCTTCTTCAGCCGCGTGCGAGCTCCATGGATCATCAAGACCCCAACCTCCGCCTCTACTTCCGCCCGTTGATCCCGCGCCCGTTTCTCTTCCATTCCAGGCTCGGGTGATCTATAAGAAGGGGAGGAAACAGAGAGGGAGGAGGGGGGAGTGCTCGGTGGAGGCTAAGAACCAGGAAGGAGGGAGGCCATCGGCTTGGGAGAGAAGAGAGAAAGAAAAGAACAGGGGATGCTCTGTTCTTTTGGGAAGAAAGAAAAAAAAAAGGGAAATTAGTATTTTATGTTCCACCATGAGAGAGAGAGAGAGAGAGGGGGGGAAAAGAGAAGTAATTTGTTTTTATTTTTCTTTCTTTATTTGATTTGCAAAATAGAAGGAGTATTAGGCCTCTAATCTCCATTTTTATTTGTAATCAGTTTTTCCTTTTATGAAATCCATCAATTTTCTTTCATGCAATCCCTGTTCTAGATTCAAGTTAATTTCTGTTTATGAAATCTTTTAATTGTTCTTTTTATGCAATACATTAAATCTTCCTTTCTGCAAATTGTGTTCACTTCAATCTTCTTATTTTCATCCATTTTAATTTATGCTAAAGCTTTTCTTTGATTAGTTAAATATATAAATGCTTTTCGAATTTAAATACCTACCTTTTAGTTAATTTCAATAAAAAAACATTCTCCGGTAGACTAGAGAATCCATCAACATCCTCAAAATAATGTTTTTCTTTAATCATTCAAAAATCGATTTCAAATCCGAGTGAACGTTCTGATTTTTATGCAACTCCAATCGCCTCTCTGTGGATCGACCTCTTACAACCGCTATTCTTCGAGTAGGAAAGGTAAGAGTAAAATTAAATATAACTTTTGTTCGTCGGTTCTAACAACGATCTATCTAGCATATTTTTAGTTAGACAGGAAAGGACGAACAGATTGAACTTAGTTTATTGATCTATTATTCTCTGCTTTTAATTTTTGAAAATCAAAACATAATTTTAATCCACAAATTTATTGAATTAATTAATCTAAAATTATATTAAATAATCTCTTATATATTCCGTTCCCTGAGGATTCGACCTCGGACTTCCGAGAATTTACTACTTGTGCGATTCTCCTACACTTGGGAGAACAATTTTATTTTTGCATCAAGTTTTTGGCGCCGTTGCCGGAGAACGGCTGATTTATTAGTATAATTTTAGATTTAATTTTTACTTTAGTAGTTAGTCTTTTTCTTTCGAAAAAAAAAAAAAATTCTTTACTGCTGTTTTTTTTAATTCCCTGCACAGTCTGCATCAAACTCTGATATCAAAGAAATTAACCGTCTGATTGAACTCAAATTTGGTCGTCAGCTGCAGGACCTGTGTTTCTTTCATCTGAACGGTCTGCTTGACATTCTGAAACTTTTAAGACTATCAGATTAATACGAAAACTTGCTGCTGTCTGTTTTGAATTTTCTGCATTTAATTGTTTTGAATCAGAATTTTATTGTTAACATATCTCATTAACCCTTGTTGCTAATTGAAAATTTAAAAAAAAAAGAAAAACCTAAAATTTCAAATTTCAAATTTCAGAATTCAAATTTCAAACTTCAATTCATAAAATTTAAAAAAATAAATAATTTGCTTGATCACCTATTCAATGAAATTTAATGTCATGTCATAAAATATTAAAAAAAAAAATCTCTTGATTGTTGCATATAGTATAAGGCATCAGCATAAAATATTCTAAGGGCTGAACCTATTTAAAAAGATAAGGTCGGGATTTCATCACTCGTCCTTAGCCCAAAAATCACCCCATTGCATAAATATTCTAAGCTTAATTAAAATCAACTAGACGTTGGCCCCTAAGGACATTCGAGCTCAATAGGACGAAGACCACCGAAAGTTGCACCAATTTCGCTCTGTGGCTTAGTTGATGTCTAGGCAAGCTTTGTCCCTATAAGGGAGACAGTTCATCTGTTCGAGGCAAGTGGGTTTTAAGTGGGACCTTTGCGAACGCATCGTGACCCCTCCACTTACCTGGGAGCTTACCTGGTCAACTCGGTTCATTAGACCGGATTGGAGGCTTAGGTGCCCTCTTCAAACCAGTTAGGAGCTGTCTAGAAATTTAGGAAAAACATTAGAAATTGAGGTGTAATGTTTAGTTGCATGTTTGATTGTGAATAGATTTTTGTCTTAGGGTGTAGTTTTAGGTTATCTTCAGTTGGTACTTACATTTATATTTATTTTTTTTAAAAAAAAATATAAAAAAAATTAAATTAATTAAATTTTGTATGCTAGGTTGGGATAGGGACGACACCGGTCGATTAAGTCGTACAACTTTAGATCAACCCTTAGGACATATCCTTGAAATTCCTTCGCATTATCTCACACCTTGTGAGATGGCAAATTTTCCTGATGATGTAGAAAGTCACCATGGTGATGAAGGTAGACCCCCAGTTATGACACTTCGACAATACTTACATCCCACTAGGACTAGTCAACCTTCATGCATGATTATTCCTGAAAATGTAGGACACTTTGAAATCAAACCAGGAGTAATTCAATTGCTGCCCAAGTATCATGGAATGGAATCTGAGAACCCTTATCTTCACCTTAAGGATTTTGAGGAAATTAGCATCACATTTAGAGTGCCAAATGTATCGGAAGATGTCCTTAAATTGACCTTGTTCCCTTTTTCCTTAAAGGATAAAGCCAAAACATGGCTGAACTCCTTAAGACCTAGATCGCTAGGAACATGGCATGATATGCAAAGAGAATTCTTGAAAAAATTCTTTCCCGCACAAAGGACTAACTTTTTAAAACGACACATTAGTAACTTCCAACAAAAAGACCATGAAACATTTTATGAATGCTGGGAGAGATTTAAAGATTTGCTTCTCTCTTGTCCTCATCATGGGTTTGAAACATGGAGAACCATTAGTTTCTTTTACGAAGGGTTGTCTCCACAGTTGAAACAATTTATAGAGACTATGTGCAATGGTCTATTTCTGGAAAAGCAACCCGATGAGGCATGGGACTATTTAGACTCTCTCGCAGAGACTGCATAATTATGGGATACAGGGGATAGAGTGAATAAACATTTGCCTAAGCCTACTAGCACTCCACACGGGGGCCTTTACAACCTTAGTACTCAGGATGATATTCAGGCTAAAATGGCAGCCCTTACTAGGAAGGTAGAGGAAATTGAACTTAGAAGGATTGAACCCGTCAAAATCGTAGAACATAACAGCGAGTGTTGTAGGATTTGCGAGATGCCTGGCCATCTCATCACTGATTGCCCCACAATACCCGCATTCAAGGAAGTCTTGCACGATCAGGCCAATGTTATGAATACCTATCAAAAATCTTTCAATAATCCTTTTTCGGGTACTTACAACCCTGGATGGAAGAACCATCCAAATTTCAGGTGGAGGAATGACCAATCTCAACAAGTATATAACCCAACTCCTCCACCTCCGCAACCTAATTATATACACGCACCCCCTCAAAAATCCAGTCTCGAAGAAACTTTGCAATCTTTCATGCAAGGTCAAGCTAAAATCAATGATGAATTAAGAAATCAACTGACAACGCTGACCACTGCTTTAAGTGCTCAAGAGAAAGGTAAGCTACCAGCTCAACCACAACCTAATCCTCAAGTCTATGGCAGTAGCAATGCATCATCATCAACTTTGCATAAAGAACAAGCAAAGAGTATAATAACTTTGCGAAGTGGAAAGATTATTGACCGACCAGTTCCAGAACAAACACAAGTCATACCTGATTCTGACCCTCCCAAGACAAAAGAAAAGGATAATAAAGAAACCGAAGCACCAACATCTACTGAAAAAATTGAATGTCCTTTTCCTGCACCATTTCCACAAAGATTAAAGCCCTTACAAAAGCTTGAACCAAACTCTGAAATTCTTGAGCTTTTTAAGCAAGTAAAAATCAATGTACCTCTTCTTGATGCAATCAAACAAGTGCCTTCCTATGCAAAATTTTTAAAAGATTTGTGCACTGTCAAGCGTCGTTTAAATATCAAGAAGAAGGCATTTCTGGCTGAAAATGTGAGTGCAATTTTACAGCATAACATTCTTCCTAAATATAAGGATCCAGGTTGCCCAACTATCTCATGCATCATTGGCAATTTTAAGATTGAGCGAGTATTGCTAGATTTAGGAGCGAGTGTGAACTTGTTGCCATATACGGTATATGAGCAACTCGGTTTGGGTGAGTTGAAGCCAACAACTGTGACCTTACAACTAGCTGACAGGTCAGTGAAAGTCCCTAGAGGGATTATCGAAGATGTGTTGGTCCAAGTAGACAAGTTCTATTTTCCTGTTGATTTTATCGTACTGGACACACATCCGGCTTCCAATTCACCATCTCAGATTCCGGTCATCTTAGGACGTCCATTCCTTGCAACTTCTAATGCATTGATCAATTGTAGGAATGGTGTCATGAAGCTTTCTTTTGGCAATATGACCTTGGAACTGAACGTCTTTAGTATAGGTAAACAACCCAGTGATCATGAAGAAAGTAAAGAAGTTGAATGGGTTGAAACCATTGCGGAAGAATATTTGTTAAAAGAAACATTTACTGAATCGGCCGACAATGGTTTGATAGATTGGTGTTCTGAAGGTACTGCTAATGATGTGGTCCCACCTGATTTAGATAATTCGGATGTTATGATGGTCAATGGGTGGAGACCGCGAATAGAGGAATTTGAACAGTTGCCACCTCGAAAAGCAAAGATAGTACCATCCCATGAACAAACACCTAAGCTCGAGTTGAAACCTTTACCGAAGGAACTCAAGTATGCCTTTCTTGGATCCGAGGACACTTTTCCTATAATCATCTCATCTGATCTGGATCATGCCCAAGAAAGAAAATTACTTGGGTTCTAAAGAATCATAAGGGAGCTTTAGGATGGTCTATTGCTGACTTGAAGGGGATTAGCCCTTTAATTTGCACGCACCGGATATATTTGGAGGACAATGCCAAAACCACAAGGCAAATGCAACGCAGGTTGAATCCTACGATGAGAGATGTGGTTAAAGCAGAAGTCCTCAAGTTGCTTGACGTGGGTATTATTTACCCAATTTTCGATAGCAAGTGGGTGAGTCCTACTCAAGTCGTGCCCAAGAAAGCAGGTCTGACGGTAGTCAAAAATGATCAGGGTGAACTAGTTCCAACTCGTGTT
This sequence comes from Phoenix dactylifera, assembly GCF_051530095.1. Taxonomy (NCBI): domain Eukaryota; kingdom Viridiplantae; phylum Streptophyta; class Magnoliopsida; order Arecales; family Arecaceae; genus Phoenix; species Phoenix dactylifera. Next base: position 4,252,117 of record NC_143203.1, read on the forward strand.
CCGACGAGTTGGCGCATGTGTGTTGACTACCGAAAATTGAATTTGGTCACTAGGAAAGATCACTTTCCCCTACCCTTCCTAGACCAAGTTTTGGAAAGAGTTGCAGGACACAAATTCTATTGTTTTCTCGATGGCTATTTCGGGTACTACCAAATCGAAATTTCACCTGAGGATCAAGAGAAGACTACCTTCACTTGTCCTTTTGGCACATTCGCTTTCCGTCGGATGCCATTCGGGTTGTGTAATGCACCTGCAACATTCCAAAGGTGTATGCTTAGCATTTTTGAAGAAATGAACGAGAAATTTTTAGAAGTGTTTATGGATGATTTCTCTATTTTTGGCGATTCTTTTGATGATTGTTTATTACATTTACAAGCAGTCTTAGCTCGATGCATGGAAAAGAATTTGATACTGAATTGGGAGAAATGCCACTTCATGGTGCCAAAGGGAATTGTCCTAGGACATATTGTTTCATCGAAGGGCATGGAAGTTGATAGAGCTAAGATTGACCTAATCGCCAAGCTACCTGCACCCAAGACGGTTAGAGATGTTAGATCATTTTTGGGTCATGCTGGATTTTATAGGAGGTTCATCAAGGACTTTAGTGTCATAGCTCGACCATTATGTAACCTCCTATCCCTTGATACACCGTTCAATTGGACTGAAACCTGTCAAGAGGCATTCGAAAAGTTGAAGTCTATGCTTAGCACTGCACCCATCGTGCGACCACCCGATTGGTCATTACCTTTTGAGATCATGTGCGATGCTAGTGACTATGCGATAGGAGCTGTCCTAGGACAACGCAAGGATAATAAGCCATATGTCATTTACTATGCAAACAAAACTTTAAATGATGCTCAAATGAATTACACCACCACCGAAAAGGAATTGCTTGCAGTAGTATTTGCATTAGACAAATTTCGCTCTTATATCCTTGGTGCTCCTATTGTTATCTTTATGGATCATGCAGCGCTAAAATATTTACTGGATAAGAAAGAGGCTAAACCACGCTTAATACGATGGATACTTCTACTCCAAGAATTTGACATCACTATCAAAGATAAAAAGGGAGTAGAGAATGTGGTTGCTGACCATTTATCACGGCTAGTTGTTCATGATTTGGTGCCACAGTTGCCCATCAAGGACTCGTTCCCTGAAGAGCAATTGTTTGCACTTTCTACTATGCTATGGTATGCTGATATTGTAAACTTTCTTGTCACGAACCGGATGCCGGAGCATTGGGGATCGAATGATAAGAATAATTTCTTGCGTGAAGTAAGGAGTTATTATTATGATGCCCCTTATTTGTTCAAGTATTGCAATGATCAAATCTTTAGAAGATGCATTCCGGATCATGAGATACAAAGTGTACTCTCTTTCTGTCATGCCAATGCTTGCGGAGGACACTTTGCATCTAAGAAAACGGCAGCTAAGGTGTTGCAATGTGGTTTTTATTGGCCTACACTATTTAAAGATGCCCACGAGTTCTGTAGGACATGTGACCCATGTCAACGTGTTGGAAGTCTAACTCGTAGGCAAATGATGCCTCTTCAGCCCATTACTGCTATTGAAATTTTTGACATGTGGGGCATCAATTTCATGGGCCCATTCCCACCGTCTTTTGGATATGAGTACATTTTGGTTGGTGTTGAGTATGTGTCCAAATGGGTAGAAGCTGTGCCTTGTCGAACAAATGACCACAAACCAGTTTTAAAATTTCTTAAAGAAAACATATTTTCTAGATTTGGGATGCCCAAGGTTATAATTAGTGATGGGGGAAAACATTTCTGTAATAAGTCTTTTGAGATCCTGTTACGAAAGTACGGTATCACTCATAGAATTGTAACTCCTTATCACCCGCAGACTAGTGGCCAAGTTGAGTTAGCTAATCGGGAGATTAAACGAATTTTAGAGAAAACGGTAAATCCATCACGCAAAGATTGGTCTTTAAAACTTTCTGACGCATTGTGGGCTTACCGTACTGCTTATAAAACTATTCTTGGTATGTCCCCGTATCGGCTAGTCTATGGAAAAGCATGTCATCTACCTGTTGAAATAGAGCATAAATCGTATTGGGCCATTAGAAAATTAAACTTTGAACTGTCAGATGCTGGTTTCGCTAGAAAATTACAATTAAGTGAATTGAATGAAATTCGTCGGGATGCGTATGACAATGCTAGACTCTGTAAAGAACGAATGAAAATTAGACATGATAAATCAATTCTAAGAAAATCTTTTGAACCTGCACAAAAAGTTCTTTGTTATGACTCCCGCTTACATCTGTTTCCTGAAAAGTTACGATCAAGATGGACAGGTCCTTTCATTATAAAAACTGTTTTTCCACATGGGGCAGTTGAAATTGAAAATCCACAGGATGGCACAATTTTTAAGGTAAATGGACAAAGATTAAAACCTTTTCTTGAGAATTTTGCAGATGAAGAGGACTCCTTTTCCTTGGAGGAGCCTTCTTATGACTGAGCATGACGGCCAAGGTATGTGTATATTAGTTAGAATTAATTTTTTTTCTTTTATTTCTAGTTTTCTTCTTATTTTGTAGTTCTTCTTTTCTGGAAATCAACAGCTCAAGGTATTTTTCTTCTCTCTATTATTTTCTCTGTTGTCTCCAATATATAATTTTCTTGCATTCTTTTTTTTTACATTGAGGACAATGCAATGTTTAAGTTGGGGGGAGGAAAATATTTTGATAAAAAAAAAAAAAAACTTGTTTTTGCATTTGATTTATTCTATTGCTTTCTTTTCTGAGCAAATGCACATGTATTTTCATATTGAGTTTGTGCAACTATTAAGGCAAGGAACACATGCATACTATGACTGATCAGAGACCTATTATTAGATCCCCACACGTGTACTTAATGACAATAGGAAGGCCTCAGGAGTTCATATTTGTTAACTGCATTTTTGTTAGCCTTATCCGTAAAAGAAGTATGAGTGTCCTTGTTTGTACTATAAGGTTCATGATTTGGTTTTCATATAAAAATAGAAGTTGAATATCCCGACTAGATTATTTAGGTGCCTTATGATCCGACCTTGGTTGACCTATAGTCACAATACAGTCACATATATAATAAAAATATCTATATGGTTCAGTCTACCATCTCTTTTCTTGCATAAAAAAAAAAAAAATCCTTATGATGACAAGTCTGGCCTCGTGGCGTAGTTTGGTTCGAGTAATTAAGCCCGAGGGGTGTTTCACCTAATGTCTTGAGCCAACTAGATCGGGGGTCATTGGCTGAAAGCTCGCTACATGAACCTTACTAGAGCCTAATGGGGTTGGATAGTTGTAGTTGTCATGTGTATTGAAAAAAAAAAAAAATTGAAATAAAAATAAGCATGAATGAGTTGGTTAGGCTGAACCTAGTGACATGTGGTAATGGCTGGTTTGACTCCATTGTATTGGACCTCTGTGTACCCGGGTTGTTTAGTTGAGATTGATAGCTCTTTCTTTACATGCGAACCATTCTAGACAAATTTAGACGACATGTGATATTCTGAAAATTTGATGGATCAGGTTCTAACAAATTGTAGAAAATACTTGTGAACTTGAGTAGTGCACCTAAAACTCAGGCCGTACCCTGTTGTGGTGGAGGTATTAGTACTCTGAGAAAGTCATGCTATTTTATGCACACTACATTTTCATATTTCCTTGCCTTGACAGTTGCCATGCTTGAAAATATATATCAATTAATTACATGTGTATTAGCTTAAGATTTATTTCATATTTTTATTAGAATCTCATGTCATATAATTCATGATGTTTGTGGGTAACATCTCTGAAAATCCTCACGAGACAACATTCGTCCACTAGGGTAACCTAGGGGTTTAACGGCTTGTTGCACGTGCTAAGTGCAATCGTGATTCCTACGAAAGTGAGTACATATCTTAGTTTTATATCTTCAGCTTCAATAAAAAGTCATAGGTTAAACCATACCTTTTGCACTCTCATTCTATTATCTGCTCATTAATTGCTAGAGACTAGCAATAAGCTAGTTGGGGGGTGTGATGAGAGCACAAAAGTGTGATCTATACATCACTTAAATTAGTATTATTGCTAACAAATAATGATAAAATTGCCGCATTAATATTATATTTTTGTGAGGTGCAGGTGATCGGAAATCAAAGCTAAAATGCACATTGGGTTCAAAAAGATGCATCACTATAGGTGACCAGCCAACCGCATGGGTCGACCCCAGTTGCACACTAGGAGGAGGTCAAGTTCAGCTGTCTACTTCGTCGCAGCTTCAGTCTTCTGCAAGCCGGCATCTATTCAACGTCTCCGTCTGCGTGGAAGAAATGAGCATTATCTTCTTTCCCCCATTTCAAAGGCTTTTGGAGTTCATCCCAGCCGTCACTCCCAGCGTCCGTGATCAACCCCCTCAGATTGTGTCCGTGCAATTCCCAGCATGCCACGTCCGTGAACCAGAATCTCCCAAGATTCAGCCTCCGTCTTCCTCGCAGTCCACCTCTTCCGGATTAAGCAAGCGATCGCGATCCACCCAGCCGTCCACGTTCGAGAATCTCCCAAGCTTGCATCCACATCTCAGCCCCCAGCAAAGAACCAGCTTCTAAGCCCGTGATTTCAGCATCCGTGATCACGCCCCGTCCGCAACCTCCCGCGAAGCATTCTTCCATGATCCCGTCCGACGAATCATCCCGAATCTCCCGAGATCCCAGCTTCGGTGATTAGGTCCCCGCGTCCACACCTCTTCCTCCCAGCCGTCCGCGTGCAAATCTTCCGCGAAGATCCCGCATCCACAGCACAAATCCAGCTCCTCCCAGATCCCGCAAGCGTCCGCTCTCCACGCGTCCGATCCCTCCGGAGCCAGCATCCCGTGGGATCAGGGACCTATCGCAGCAATAAAGAGGACTCTCTCGGCTGGGAAGAGGGGAGTTCATTCGGGAAGGAAAACAGAGGAGCCGACCCTAGCATTTTGAAAGAAAAAAAAAGAGAGGAGGAAGAAACAGGGGATGTCCTGTTCTTCCGAAAAGAAAAGAAAAAAAAAAGGAGGGAGGGGCTAATGTTTTAATGGAGGGCTGAATCCTTCGGTGAAGGGTGATGGGAGAACCCTTGACTTGTTACTTTCTTGAAGTAAACTCTGAACTTTGGTTTTAATGGATTTACATCTTTTCATATGTTCTGATTCTCTCATTTTTTTTTTTATTAGATAGATTCATCATGTTTTATATTTATTGATGCATGGATTGCTCTGATATTTGATTTGTCGTAGACATAACTGGCACGATGAATGCTTAGACATTGAGTTCATGTATTCAAAAGATATATTTCATGATTGGAAGTATTTTATTTATTTGATCCTTGATCGAGAATTACCAAGTTTATTTCTTGAACGCAATATTGTCAAGGGGGATTCCGGATCCCGAACCATTTCTATTTGATTGAACTTAGTTTATTGATCTATTATTCTCTGCTTTTAATTTCTGAAAATCAAAACATAATTTTAATCCACAAATTTATTGAATTAATTAATCTAAAATTATATTAAATAATCTCTTATATATTCCGTTTTCTGAGGATTCGACCTCGGACTTCCGAGAATTTACTACTTGTGCGATTCTCCTGCACTTGGGAGAACAATTTTATTTTTGCATCAGTGAGCCGAGGGTAAAACCAACGTGTAAGGGTTTGATTGTGATCCCGGAAAAACAATCGGGGTGGTTCTAGTCGGTGAGCCTGGGAAAACCGACCGAGTTCGTTGTGAGCTCGTAAAACAACAAGTTGGGTTGTGAGCTTGTAAAACAACCGGCTGTAATCCAAGGGATTATAGTGAATTCCCAAGTGAGACTTGGGGAGTGGACGTAGGAGCAAGGGTTAGCTCCGAACCATTATAAACATTGTGTTTGTGATTGCTTGTGTCTCTCTCTCTCACTCTCATTTCACTCACAGCACATAGCAACTAATTAATCATCTTGCAAAAGTATTAATTAGTCATCCTCAAACGTTTTAATTGCAAAATTATTTTAAAACCCAATTCACCCCCCCTCTTGGGTTGTCTATCTGGGCAACAAGTGGTATCAGAGCCTAAACTCTTCTACCCTAAGAGTAAAAGATCAAAATGACAACCCCATTTGGATCTTCCCACATTGAGGGTCAGTCCATCCAAAGACCCCCATTCTTTAATGGATCCGACTACTCATATTGGAAGGCTAGGATGAGAATATTTATCCAAGCCCAAGACTATGAGATGTGGACCATTGTAGTAAATGGACCATACATCCCATCCATCTATGTAGAGGGTGTCACTGTACCCAAACTCGAAAAGGATTGGGATGACCATGACATGAGAAAGGCACAACTCAATTCCAAAGCAATGAATGTGCTTTACTGTGCATTAGATAGGAATGAATTCAATAGAGTCTCTACTTGCAATTCTGCAAAAGAGATTTGGGATAGACTTGAAGTAACCCATGAGGGCACGAATCAAGTCAAAGAATCCAAAATAAACATATTGGTTCATAAGTATGAACTATTTAAGATAGATTCTAATGAAACAATCACTTGCATGTTCACTAGATTTACTGACATTGTCAATGGCCTAAAAAGCCTTGGCAAAAACTATACTAACAGTGATCTTGTCAGGAAGATTCTTCGCTGTCTACCAAGGTCATGGGAAGCCAAGGTGACGGCAATCCAAGAAGCCAAGGACTTGAACAAGCTACCACTTGAGGAGCTTCTTGGATCCCTAATGACGCACGAGCTAACAATGAAGCAACACAGCGAAGAAGAGTCCTCCCATAAGAAAAAGGTAATAGCTCTCAAATCTACATCATCTAACAAAGACTTGTCTTGCAGTAGCAGCAGTGAAGAAGAAGATCACGAGGGAGAGGATGATGAGGCTCTTCTCGTACGTAAGTTCAGAAGATTCATCAACCAAAAGAAGTCCTTTCATCAAAGGAGAGGCCCCTCAAATTTCTATCGAAAGGATAAAGGTAAGGAAAGGAAAAATGAGGGGATTGGATGTTATGAGTGCAAGAAGCCGGGACACATCAGAGCTGAGTGTCCTTTACTGAAGAAGGGGAGCAAGTACAAGAAGAAGAAAGCCCTTGTCACCACCCTATCGGACTCCGACACATCATCATCATCATCGGATGAGGAACAAGGAAAAAAGGCCAATTTCTGCTTCATGGCCAATGAAAATGAGGTAACATCCGCATCACATTTAGATTTTACTTTCGATGAATTATATGATGCTTTCAATGAATTAATGGATGGATACAAAACAATAAACGTTAAAAACAAAGAACTAAAAGTAACTAACCAAACTCATCTCCGTAAGTATGATTCATTAGTTAAGGATAAAGATGTTCTTATCAAAGAAAATGCAGAACTTAAAACAAGTAACCAAATCTTGATACAAAAGAATAATACCTTAACTAAAGAAAATGAAAGGCTGAACAAAGAAACATTAGAACCCAAAAACAATAAACATATAAATGAGAGTCTCACAAAAGAACTAAATGATCTAAAAGCAGAAAAACAAACACTAACTAAAGAACTTGAAAAATACAAACCCTTGGTTGAAAAATTTACATATAGTTCTGAAAAATTGAATATGATACTTAATAGTCAACGAGCGGTATTCAATAGAGCAGGTTTAGGGTATAAACCTAAACATAAGCAAAAACTTCTTAGTAACTTCTTTGTTAAAGCAGGGGAAAGTAAAACTAAGAAAATAACCTGCTTTTGTTGTGGAACTTTAGGACATAAAGCAAATGTGTGTAATTATAGGAAAGGGAAAACTAAAAGAAAAATTAAGAGGGTTTGGGTTCCAAAAGGAACCAACATTACTAACCATGAAGGACCCAAGAAAACTTGGGTACCTAAGATTATATGATTTGCTTGTGTAGGAGTGTCTTGCAGCCAAGGTCGACAAAAATTGTTGGTACTTGGATAGTGGCTGCTCAAGACACATGACGGGTGACAAGGATCAATTCTTCACCCTTGAAGCTAAGAAGGGAGGTGTTGTGACTTTTGGAGACAATAACCAAGGTCACATCATTGGTATAGGTAAAGTACAAATTACCCCTTTAACTTTTATTGATAATGTTCGATATGTTGATGGTCTTAAGCATAATTTATTAAGCATTAGTCAATTATGTGATAGTGGTTATAATGTTATGTTTAAACCATCACTATGCATCATAACAAACTCAAATGACAATAGTTTAGTTTTTAAAAGAATAAGACGTGGAAATGTGTATGTTGTAGACCTTGAGGATCTTGCCAAACACAACCCATGTTTAGTTGTTAATGAAACTAAGGATAATGATGCTAGTTGGTTATGGCACCGTAAGTTAGGTCATGCAAGCATGGACACCATATCTAAACTAGTTAAAAGAGATTCTGTGATAGGTTTGCTAAAATTAAAGTTTGAAAAGAATAAAATATGTGAAGCATGTCAATTTGGCAAACAATCAAGGAACTCCTTTAAATCTATAAATTGTGTCTCTACCTCTAGACCTCTAGAACTACTACACATGGACCTATTCGGACCAACTAGAACCACAAGTCTAGGTGGAAATAAATATGGTCTAGTTATTGTAGATGATTATTCTAGATATACTTGGGTCATGTTCTTAGGCCATAAGGATCAAGCATTTTCAATTTTCAAGAAATTTCATAAAGAAGTAACAAATGCTAGAGATACTTCAGTAATAGCTATTAGAAGTGACCATGGTACCGAATTTGAAAATCATTTATTTGATGAGTTTTGTAGTAAAAAGGGAATAACACACAATTTTTCTGCACCTAGGACACCACAACAAAATGGAGTTGTGGAGAGGAAAAATAGAACTCTAGAGAAAATGGCTAGAACTATGTTGTGTGAAAGTAACCTCCCTAAGTACTTTTGGGGAGAAGCCGTCAAAACTTCTTGTCATATATTAAATAGAGTTTTATTAAGACCCATCATAAAGAAAACACCTTATGAACTTTGGAAAAATAGAAAACCAAAAGTGAACTATTTTCATATTTTTGGATGTAGGTGTTTTGTTCATAATAATGGAAAAGATAATCTAGGAAAATTTGACTCTAAATCTGATGAGGGTATATTCTTGGGGTACTCCACAACTAGTAAAGCCTATAGAATCTTTAATAAAAAAACCCTAGTTATAGAAGAATCCATACATGTTGTTTTTGATGATTTTAGTGATATCTCTTCTAGCAAGAGAGTTAATTTTGATGATGATGGTGAAATTCTTGAAGAGAAGATAGATGAGATGACATTACAAGATGATAATCAAAAATTAATTGGAAATGCATCATCAAGCCAAGAGGCTATTATGGATCATGGGCTGACTAAGGCTTGGAGGTTTGCTCACGGGCATCCTAAGAAATTAATTCTAGATAATCCATCTCAACCTGTTAGGACTAGAGCATCTCTTAGGAACTTAAACAATCATCTAGCTTTCGTTTCACATTTTGAGCCCAAACACATAGAAGAAGCTGAAAAAGATGTAAATTGGATAAATGCAATGCAAGAAGAATTAAACCAATTTACTAGAAACAAAGTATGGAATCTAGTTGAAAGACCTACTGAATATTCAATTATTGGTACCAAATGGATTTATAAAAATAAACTTGATGAAAATAGAATTGTAATAAAGAATAAGGCTAGACTAGTAGCAAAGGGTTATAATCAAGAAGAAGGTATAGATTTTGATGAAATCTTTGCTCCTGTAGCTAGACTTGAGGCAATTAGACTTTTACTAGCATTTGCATGCTCTAAGGACTTCAAATTATTTCAAATGGATGTAAAAAGTGCATTCTTAAATGGTTATATTAATGAGGAGGTATATGTAGAACAACCTCCTGGTTTTGAAAATCATCAATACCCTAATCATGTATATAAATTGAACAAGGCACTTTATGGTTTGAAACAAGCACCTAGAGCATGGTATGAGAGGCTTAGCAAATTCCTATTAGAACATGAGTTTTCTAGGGGTAATGTAGATACAACATTGTTTCTAAAGAAGAAAAACAAAGATATGTTGTTAGTGCAGATTTATGTTGATGATATTATTTTCGGTGCTACTAACAATCGCCTCTGCGAAGAATTTGCTGACTTGATGCAGAGTGAATTTGAAATGAGCATGATGGGAGAGCTGAATTATTTCCTCGGGCTTCAAATCAAACAATCTGAAGAAGGCATCTTCATCAATCAAGCTAAATACATCAAGGAGATGCTTAAGAAGTTTGATATGGAGGGGAACAAGTCAATCAGCACCCCCATGAGCTCATCATGCAAATTAGACCAAGATGAATCAGGTAAATCTGTAGATCAGAAACTATATAGAAATATGATAGGATCTTTATTGTATCTTACTGCAAGTAGACCTGATATCATGTTTAGTATTTGCATGTGTGCTAGATATCAGTCTAATCCTAAGGAATCTCATCTAATTGCAGTCAAGAGAATCTTTAAATACCTAATAGGAACAAAGAATATAGGGTTATGGTATTCTAAAGAATCTAGCCTAAACTTAATAGGATACACAGATTCAGACTTTGCTAGATGTAAACTTGATAGAAAAAGCACCAGCGGGTCATGTCAATTCCTAGGAGAAAACTTAATCTCATGGTTTAGCAAGAAACAAAACTCGGTTGCATTATCTACTGCTGAAGCTGAATATGTTGCAGCCGGGAGTTGTTGTGCTCAAATCTTGTGGATCAAACAACAATTGGAAGATTATGGCATTAAACAAGATAAAATTCCCATTAATTGTGATAATACAAGTGCCATTAATCTAACTAAAAATTCAATTCAACATTCAAGAACTAAACATATTGAGATAAGACATCACTTCATAAGAGATCATGTACTGAATGGTGATGTGACACTTCAATTTGTTTGCACTGATGATCAATTAGCTGACATTTTTACAAAACCCTTAAGTGAAGAGAGATTTAGTGTGCTTAGGAGGGGATTGGGAGTGATTGATCCATCCTAGTGGTATTTTCCACTAGTTCATTGATTTTGATGATTAGATTGTGGCTAATTTAGAGTTTCTTTACAATGATCATCAAATCAGATCATAACTTAGTGATTTTCCCTCATTCAGCACGAACATAGCATGATTTTTAGGTGCGTGCCAGAGTTCGAGACGACTCGAGCAAGTTTCAGAGTCGGCTCGTAACGGGGAGTCGACTCGCACATTTACGGGAGTCGACTCGAGATCGATGGCAGCAGAGGGGGAGTCGACTCGCATTCAGTCGAGAGTCGACTCGAGGTCAATAGGCGCATAAGGAGAGTCGACTCGCGCATACTTTGGAGTCGACTCGAGGTCGAGTCGACTCGCGACTCAGAGGAGTCGACTCGCAGTCGGGATCCGATTTTTTAACCCTAACTTCATCGTTTACTCAACACTTCTATTCACCGCCGCCACTATTCACAAGCCCTAGAGCCGACTCCTAGAGCGTCTCCGGCCGACCTTAAGGTTTTTCCCATCCATCTTCCTCGCTTCTTTAGGTTCCTTCCTCTTCCCTAGGTCAAAATGCCTCGTAAAGCCGTTGTCCGGAAGAGACCCCAACCCGCAACCGGTGCCGAGCGGCATTCCAAGGCTCGGAACGATCCCGCGAGGCCACAACCTCCGGCTCGTTCCCCGCCGAGGGAGGTTCCCTCGAGGCCGTGCGCCGGGAAGGCGGTCTCCACCGGAAGATACGTCGATTTCGACTATCTCTCCCGGGAGGGCTTTACTATAGGAGAGAGACTGCGGGCCCAGGGCTTAGAGTATTTTTGTTCCCTAGATCTCCCCACATACCCTGGCCTAGTTAGGGAGTTCTACGGTACTGTACATAGGGGCGATGGGGGTATCGAGGGCACGGTAGCCGGTGTCCCATTGTTCATTTCGGAGGATATCATTGCTCAGGTCCTCCATCTTCCACAAGTAGGGGTGGCTCCCACACACCCCGAGGATAGGACTGAGGCCCTTACGGCCATTCTAGGACATCCACCTCAGTCCCCCTTAGATGAGGTGTCCGCTAGCTCACTTTCAGTTGAGATGCGGCTCCTCTTGAGTATCATCTCTAGGTCCCTCTTTCCGAAGACTGGCCGCTTCGATTTTGTATCTGAGAGAGACCTAGCTCTTATGTTCTACATCCTCCAGGACACCCCAATCAACTTTCCCAAGATGATGTATAGATACCTATGTGAGCCACTAGATAGACCTAGGCTCACCCTCCCCTATGGCATGATGTTCACTCTTCTATTTAGGGAGGCCGAGATTTCCATTCCTGAGGGGGAACCCTCTCGCGCATTGCGATGGACAGATCGCATGCGTCCGGAAACCCTACACAGGATGGGGTTTCAGAAGGTCGAGGGAACCTGGGTTAGAAAATCATCCACCTCCACACATACCACCAGACCTTCCCCCAGTCCTGACCCAGACTCAGACTATCCTACCTTTCCCTCCACTTCTGCTCCCACCACCTCAGCCGGACCCTCCTCCTCAGCTCTACCTACTCAGCCCATGGAGGTCCGGATCGCTCCTGAGCAGCTCCGGGAGTTGCGGCAGGAGATAGTTAGAGATCTCCGGGACGACCTACTTAGGGAGCTCCGGGGTTCAGTGCCTGCTCCTTCTCCTGCACCTTCTTCAGCGTTGGTCCCTTCCCTGTCAGCCGTGGCTGAGATGACGGCCCATGTGCGGGAAGAGATCTACAATGTAAGGTTCCTGATCCAAGCCCAGTTCCACAGCATGAGCGAAGTCACGAGCACCACTCGGAAGATGCGCGATGACATGCGACACGACATGGGCACCACTACCCAGGGGGCCGAGTGCTTGGCGAATGTGCTCATCGCCAAGCTTGACACACTTCAGCAGTTGGTGACCGAGCTCGATACGACACATAGCAGGGCCACCTCGGCCATTATCCGACAACTCGAGCACGTCACCAATGCAGTCATACTACTTGCAGAGCGCATGCCCCGGGGAGCCGCATCCTCCTCGAGGAAGCCTTAGATATCTTTTTGTATTTTGACATGTATTCTTTTTGCTTTACTTATTGTATTCACAAATGTATTTACATACACATCAATACAATGAGTAGACATATTCTCTTTAATTTTGTGCAATTTGCTCTCTAAATGATTGCGTGTTATACTCACTTCCTTTTTGATACGATGACAAAAAGGGGGAGAAATATTTAATAGATATGTAAATGGAATCAACATAAAAGGAATCAAAAATTAAAACATAATTTGTTCTTAATGGATTTGGTACCTCGAGGCTCATTATCTCTCTGTTGGGGCTCCTAATGGAGTAATCTCCAGAATCTATTCAAGGGATATTCGGAGATTAGTTGAATCCTACTCAAGAACAAATTGACAGATTTTCCCTCTAAAAACCAAAAATTTCAGTTCAAAAACTTCAATGCATTAAAAGAAAATTCAGAGAATCAAAACAAAGTAGAATGCATATGTTGAGGGGGAGAATCTGAATTTTTAAGAAAGTCAAATCATTAAATATATATAAGCCAAACAATTGAGTGCATGACATGAAGGCTTATATAATTCCAAATGAAAGGGGGAGCTTTAACTCCAAAATTTATTGTTTCACACCTTTCAAGTTTGGATAAATTAAAAAACCAGACACTTGAATTCATTTATAGATTTCATTTCCTTGTTTATTGAGAAATTCACTTTACATATACTCAATGTTTTGTCATCATCAAAAAGGGGGAGATTGTGGAGTGATTGATTAAAACCCTATTTGATTTTGATGAGCTCAAAGCATTTGAGTATATCTTTTGTTTACTAATGAATTCAATTGAGTGTTTCAGTGAAAATCTTGTCTAAGTGTTTCTAGACTTGGTTCAAGATATTTTGGATAAGTTAAGAAGTCAGTTTGAACCAAAGTCTGAGACTCGAGTAAACTCCGGGATATTACGAGTCGACTCCAAGCGTATCAGAATTACTGGCACGGGCTCGAGTCGACTCCGGATCATTACGAGTCGACTCCGACTGAGAACTGACAGACGAACAGAAAGACTCAACTCAAAACCTATCAGCGAGTCGACTCCTGAAGTGCGCGAGTCGACTCCGATGATTACCGAGTCGACTCCGGAGTAGTATGAGTCGACTCCAAGGAGTTACAGACAGAAAAGTCAGAGAGCGATTTTCGACCCTGAGATTCAAGTCGACTCCTGTGGAACGCGAGTCGACTCCGATGGTTGGCAGGTCAACTCTCAGTGGTACACAAGGCAAAAGTCAGAGAGCAGTTTTCGGACTCTGAGATCCGAGTCGACTCCCGCAATGCGCGAGTCGACTCCGAGACAGCGCGACCCCAAAAAGACAGAAGACCGAATTATTGTCTCTGGGAGCCGAGTCGACTCCCAGACAGCTCGAGTCGACTCCAAGGCAGCGCTACATCAAAAAGGCAGAAGGCTGTGTTTCGGAAACTGAGAGCCGAGTCGACTCCGGAACAGTTCGAGTCGACTCCAAGACTGGACGAGCCAAAAGACAGAAGATCGGGAGTTCGGGCTCTGAGCGCCGAGTCGACTCCCAGGATTGTCGAGTCGACTCGAGTGGGCCAAGTTGAAAAATTAGCTCCATGGACTTCATGGGATGAGCCGACTCCGAAAATGGCAAGTCAGCTCCAGAAGTTGGCGAGTCGACTCCGGGTTAAGTCGAGTCGACTCCCAGTCGCGGAGGTCACTTTAATTCAAATCCGGAACAGTTGCCGAGCCGACTCCAGAAAAGCATGAGTCTGTTAGATGTATGCCCTAGAAGCCAATTTGGCTGACGCATTGTTGATTCTAGGGACATAATTTTGTACTTGACTATTTATTATTGAATAAATAAAAGGCATCTTTTCATTCATATTGTTTATGTGTCTATGAATCGTCCAAGAAATTAATAAGATGATGATACATATTCTCAAGAGTTGAGAATTTGAGCCATGTATCATTGGTGATTAATTTCTAAATGCTCCTGATCAATGGATCATCACGAGGACGGTGATCGATCCGATCAGTGCACAGATCACTTTCCTTCTGGATGGACGAGACTTGAGTCCACAGTGTAGGGACACTGAAGTGATAGTGCAGGTGCTTGTTAGAGAACAAGGGTACTGAGCGTGACCAAGACAAGAAGTCACTTGGATGTCTATCCACTCGTCAGTGACTTGCTTGATGTTGCAGTAGTGTGACTGGTCCTTTGACCTGCGGTGCTTCGGCTACTCACAGTGAGGTTATTGTAGTTTGACTGCACACATACATGGTCTCTAGCCATATGGGTCCATGCAGTGTAGATTGGCTGCAGTAAGTTCACTGTAGGAGTAGGGTATGCACCTATAAGGAATCTATCGACCTTGATAGAAGAGGAGTGATCCTATGTGATTTGTTAGACTGAGTTCTAAGACCTTGGCCAGGGCAGTAATATAAAGTGGAAAAAGAGTTTTTCATTAGCGAACTCAAGTCGAATAAATCTTGACATATGACAGACGATGGGGTTTGACGAGTTGTCCATGACCTCCGTCCTGTAGGGATCCACGATAGTAGGACTGTATCACATGTTAACTGCACCTAGAGGTTCATCATTTCATTCTGCTGGGTAGCCACTACATGCTGCTAGGTGTCACTGGTGGATGGTGGGACTCATAGGGATTATCTTGATGATCGATAAACCCTAATGAGTTGAGTTGGAATCGTTCCAACCCATTGAAAGGAGTTTTCAATGATATAGTGATAGAGATCACAATATATCTCACTACCAGTCAGAATAGAACCTATGGGGTCACACACACTAGAAGTATTGACCGATCCGATGGTTGAAATCGTGATTAGGAATCACAAGAAATCAATTTGATTGATAAGAAGTTGAAGAGGAACAAAGGGAATTAATTAATTGGACTTAAACACAAATCCTACTTCGGATAGGATTCCTAGAGTCCTAATTGGATTAGGACTGGGAATCCTAGTTGGAGTAGGACTGGGATTCCTATTTGGAATAGGATTCCTACAATCCTAATGAGATTAGGAATTTTGAATTGGATTCCTACTTGGAGTAGGATTCCTAGAAATCCTAATTGGATTAGGACTTCGGATTCAAATGGAGTCCTAATTGGATTAGGACTAAAATTAAACAAATCCTAATTGGATTAGGATTCCTTAAGTCTAAATTAATTAATAATCTAATGAATCAACATGACTCCTAATTGGATTAGGATTGAAGAGTTCAATTGAGTCATGGTTCATTCAAGTCCTAATTGGATTAGGACTAGCGAAGATTGAACCCAATATGGTCAATCCTAATTAGATTAGGACTTAACCATAAGAGAGGCACCCAATCCTCTTTGGAAGAGGATTAGGGCAACACAAGAAGGAGGGATCACGCCCCTCCTCCTCTCCTTGTGTGCGGCATGAAGAGAGGGGCCGGCGCCCCCCTTCCCTCTTTGGAAAATCATCTAGGGCTCCTACTTTGGAGGAGCCCTTGATGGCTATAAGAGAGGCACTAGGGCCGGCGCCCTAGATGAGTCTTCTCCTCCTCTTCAAGCCGTGGAAGCCCCCTCTCCTCCTCTTTAGTTGCAGCCGCAAGCAAGGGAAAAGATCTCCAAGTGTTGGCGGCCTCCTTCCCTTCCCTTCCTTCATCCAACGCAAGGAATAAGAGAAGGCTGCGTAGAGGATCATCTTCTTCCTATTCTTCATCCTTCTTCTTCCTCCTTCTAAGCACAATCAAGAGTTGATTGAGAGGAAGGACATCAGCCATCAAAGCTATCTTTGCAAGGGAGCTAGCACCCCGGTGAGATAGAGAGCTTGGATCGGATCCTGCTTCGTGTGGATACCCGTAGAGGCCGGACGTTTGAACGGCTTCAAGCGAACCCTCTTCCAAAACCACGAATTCAGATTTGCGGTGATCATCTACCCGCGCAAGGTGAAGATTTGATCTTCCTAATAGTTTTAAAAGTTTTAATTCTTACCTAATTACGAAAGGTCTCGAAACAAGCGTTCATGCGATGAACGTCGAACCCGTGCATGCCGATTCCGCTGCCATCTGAAAATTTTTGAAATATCAGCGGCATGGGCGGGTTCCCAACAGTGGTATCAGAGCCTAGGCTTCGTAGATTAAGGTAAGAATTAAATATCTAAAGGCATATTAGATCTGAAAATTAAATGATCATGCATGCTGAAAAATTCTGCATGCAGATTTTTCAGGGGTGCTGATTTTTACATGCTGATTTTTATGTGATAAAAAGATGATTCTAATTGCATTGTTAATGGGATTACAAAGTTTAGAATCATGATTAGCATGATCAGCGACCTATGTCATGATATAATCAGTTAAGTTTCAGATCTGAAAATTATAATTGTAGCATACGGTGATGATCATAGGATTCAACCCCTTTTGGTATCAAATGTAATGACCTGCGATGTGATCTGCGATGTCATGTAATTTTTCAGATGCTTGCATGCATCTTATTTGATGTTTTGAGAGGCCTGCGTGCCTCCTAAAAGGAGATGTAAATTATTTTTATTTTTATTTTACATCTGGTTGTATTTCTGTGATGTGATGTACATCAACGATCAAGTTGAAGCAAAGGCATGAGATGAAAGGTGATCCAAGCGGTTGATGGCGATGGGATCAAGGGTTGATCAAGGATCGAATCAAGGAAGCTTGGAACCAATTCAAGAGTTGAAGACCACTTGATCAATTGATGTGCATGTGCTTGTAATACGACCTAATTAGAATCCATGATCATCACCTAGTTAAAGTTTAGCTTTAATTATTGCCGCGATTATAACTGCCTGCAATGCGCCGTTTGCATGTGATGTGAATGAGAGTTGGGTAGATAGGTCTACATGTGATGTAGCAAACCCAATTGAGACCTAAATCAAAACCTCCTCAATCAAGTCGAGAGTGAACCGACATGAGCAAGTCATATTAGATTAATTGATCTAATTGGTGTCTAGGAAAGCATGAAAGGTGGTTACTTAATTAGGACCTTACTCTCTGAGTAAGGGGAGCCTCTCACCTGCTTACCTGGCCAATTGTTCGATTACCTCTTATGAAAGGCTCAAGTTGCAAACACTAAGACCTGATTAACCAATATTAAGTCAATAGGTCTTCCACTGTAGTAGAGCTGCTAAGGCCTTTCTGATGTTGACTTGTCTCGGCTGGATATAGTGGTCAAGTTGCATTTGGGGGCTGGACCTCTCTATAGACATGAGATGTTGTAGGGTAAAGGTGGGGTTGGGCACCAATAACTGTTAGGTGAGGACCCAATGACGACTTTATTCCTACGGTTATACAGTGGGTCTGACTTAACTAAGAAATGAGACCAATAACTGTTAGGTGAGGTCTTCATGGCTTAGAGACCAAGTTGCACTGCAACATGCTTGAGAAGCATTGTACAAGAGTTGTACACTCATCCATCTATGTGTCACCAATAACTGTTAGGTGAGGTGGCATGTAAATTGGTGGGACCGCAGTACCCACTAGAAACCCTAGTCGTGTGGGATTTCCGTTTTCCTACCAGGGGAGTGTGAGGAATTCGAGAAAATAGTGGGAGTCACAATTTGTTCTAAAAGACCTTAGGACAGATTAGGATCAAGTACAAAAGTCTAACTAGAATCTTTACTCTCTGCAGATACAATGTCAGTTTCAAACCCTTTGACCCGTATTCTTGAGACCAACCGACTGACCGGAACCAATTACAAGGACTGGCTTAGAAATCTCAAAATAGTTTTGGACTGTGAGAAGATAGGCTACATACTCGATTCAGATATCCCCACATTACCAGCACGTCCCACTGATGTTCAGCGTGAGATGCATAAAAAGTGGTTGGACGATGACATTAGAGTAAAATGCTATATGATGGCATCTATGTCTAATGAACTCCAATGCCAGCATGAAAATATAAAGACTGCCAGGGACATACTGGCACACCTACAAGAGTTGTATGGTGAGCAGAGTCGCACAGCTCGTTTTGAAGTGTCCAAGAGGCTTTTCAAAGCGAAGATGCGCGAAGGGCAGTCTGTCCATGATCACGGTCTGACCATGATCAAGGACCTAGAGGAGCTTGAGAAGCTCGGTATGGACATGCACAAGGAATTACAAGTGGATTTGATCCTACAGTCACTTCCTGATTCATTTGGTCAGTTTATAGTAAACTACCACATGAATAAGATTGAATGCACTAAGACTGAACTAATCAACATGTTGGTAACTGCTGAGGGAGCCTTGAAAGGTTCAAGGGGCAATGTCCTCGCTGCTGAGTTGACTTCTGGTTCCAAGAGAAAGTCTACTTGGAAGAAAAAGAAGC
This sequence comes from Phoenix dactylifera, assembly GCF_051530095.1. Lineage (NCBI taxonomy): Eukaryota > Viridiplantae > Streptophyta > Magnoliopsida > Arecales > Arecaceae > Phoenix > Phoenix dactylifera. Next base: position 4,271,410 of record NC_143203.1, read on the forward strand.
CTGCTAAGAAGCAGAAGAAAGACAAGAAGCCAAAAAGGAAAGTTCAAAAGAAAAGTGCTAACGACAAAGGAAAATATTTCCACTGCAATGTCGAAGGCCACTGGAAGAGAAACTGTCCTTCATACCTCGAGAGCCTGAAGAACAAGAAAGGTGACACACCTTCAGAAGGTATAGACTTGCTCATAATTGAAACTAATCTAACGGTTTCTTCTACTTCTAGTTGGGTTATAGATTCTGGTTCTAGTGCTCATCTGTGCACTACCATGCAGGGTCTAAAGGAAAGTAGAAGGCTGGCGGAAGGTGCGGTAACCCTTAGGGTTGGCAACGGGGCAAAAGTTGCTGCTGTGGCTGTGGGCACCTACCATCTGCGACTACCGTCTGGATTTAGTTTAATACTTAGAGACTGCTATTATGTACCTGTTGCTAGCAGAAATTTGATTTCTGTTTCATGTCTAGCACAGGAAGGTCATATTTTTACATTTGACAAAGACTGCTGTTCTATTTATTTGAGAAATAAAATAGTCGCACGTGGTTTTATGATTGACAGTCTCTATCATTTACATATGGATGTATCTGTGAATGTTACCGAGCAAGAAGTGAGTGCCAAAGGATCCAAAAGATCCAGAGATGAGATAAACCAAAGATATTTGTGGCACCTCAGACTTGGCCATATTGGAGAAGATAGGATGAACAAAATGGATAAAGATGGGCTCTTAGGCTCATTGACTTCCGAGTCATATCCAGTTTGCGAGTCCTGTCTTCAAGGAAAAATGGCTAGACTGCCCTTTGTAGGACATGGGGAGAGGACCACTGAAATACTTACCCTAGTACATACAGATGTATGTGGCCCATTCGATGTGCTTGCCAGGGGACGTTATTCATACTTCATTACCTTTACCGATGATTATTCACGATAAGGGTATGTGTATCTTATGAGACACAAGTCTGAATCCTTTGAAAAGTTCAAAGAGTTCAAGAATGAAGTAGAAAAACAAACTGGAAAACCTCTTAAGGCTCTTCGATCAGATCGAGGAGGAGAATACCTTAGTGGGGAATTCCGGGACTATCTCAAAGAAAACGGCATAGTCTCACAATGGACACCTCCGGGTACACCTCAACTCAACGGGGTGTCAGAGAGGAGGAATCGGACCCTATTGGATATGGTCAGGTCCATGATGAGCTTCACTAATTTACCTATGTTCCTTTGGGGAGATGCCTTACTCACAGCGATTTATTTATTGAATAGAGTTCCCTCTAAATCCGTTCCTACCACACCGTATGAGATATGGCATGGTAAGAAACCAAGTCTGGGTCATCTCAAGATTTGGGGATGTCCGGCCCACGTCAAGCGACTACAGGCGGACAAGTTAGAGGCTAGGACCATAAGTGCTCGTTTTATAGGATATCCTAAAGAGTCATTAGGATACAATTTCTACATCTCAGAGGATCACAATGTGTTTGTGAGCCGTCATGCCATCTTCTTGGAAAATCAGTTTATCCTTGATAGAGGCAGTGGGAGGAAAATTGAGCTTGAAGAGAAAGTCTCTGAAAAGCAACGAGTCATGGATCCTATAGAACCCATTCATAAAGAGCCAGTACACGATGTCCCTCAACCACCTCGTAGATCTAGTAGGGTCTCCCATCCTCCCGATAGATACTTAGGTATACTAGAAGAGGATGCCGAGGAAATGTTCCTAGTGGGAGATAGGGATCACATACAGGATCCCAAAACCTACAACGAGGCGATATCTGATATCGATTCCGAGAAATGGCTGGAAGCAATGAAGTCAGAGTTAGACTCCATGCGTTCCAACCAAGTCTGGACCTTAGTAGACCCACCAGAAGGTATTGTACCTATTGGATGCAAATGGATCTACAAAAGGAAGATAGGTTCGGATGGAGAGGTAGAGACCTATAAGGCAAGGCTTGTGGCGAAAGGGTATAGTCAGCGCGAAGGTATTGACTATCAGGAGACCTTTTCACCTGTAGCCATGCTAAAATCCATCCGGACATTGCTTGCCATTGCAGCATTTCATGATTATGAAATCTGGCAGATGGATGTGAAAACTGCTTTCCTAAATGGATATCTTGATGAAGATATCTATATGGAACAGCCTTTGGGTTTCACTTTCAGTGATGGAGATCACAAGGTCTGCAAGATGCAAAGGTCCATCTATGGACTAAAGCAAGCCTCTCAGAGTTGGAACACTCGTTTCAATGACGCAATCAAAACGTTTGATTTCATCAAAAACGAAGAGGAACCGTGTGTTTACAAAAAGGTTAGTGGGAGTGCTGTCGTTTTTCTCGTACTGTACGTAGATGACATTCTCCTGATTGGGAATGATATTCCCATGCTAACCTCGGTCAAGGTCTGGTTGTCAAAAGAATTCTCCATGAAAGACCTTGGGGAAGCATCCTATATTTTGGGAATAAAGGTCTATAGAGATAGATCTAAAAGGATGCTTGGCCTTTCACAGAAAATGTACATAGAGGAGGTGCTGAAGAGGTTCAGCATGGAAAACTCCAAGAGGGGTCTCTTACCCCTAAGGCATGGAATTCATCTCTCCAAGAAGATGTGCCCCAACACATCTGAGGAGATTCAACGCATGAGCAAGATTCCTTATGCATCGGCAATAGGAAGCCTCATGTATGCCATGCTATGTACACGACCTGATATAGCTCTTGCTGTGAGTGTCACAAGCAGATATCAGTCGGATCCAGGCAAGAAGCACTGGATAGCTATGAAAGAACAGTCTTAAGTACTTGAGAAGAACTAAGGACATGTTCTTGGTCTTTGGGAGAAGATCAGAGTTGAAGGTAGAAGGATGCACACATATTGATGATAGAAAGTCTACATCAGAATATGTGCAATTGTGGTTCAGTAAATTGGAAGAGTTCCAAACAACCGATCATTATAGATTCTACCTTAGAAGCTGAATGTTAAGCCATATCTAAGGGTGCAGTGGAAACCTTCTGATTAAAAGTTAATTGCAGAGTTAGGTGTAATGTCATTAGATGCCATAACACTTTACTGCGATAACATTGGCACCATAGCACTAGCTATGGAGCCATGGTCTCATCAGAAGTCCAAGCACATAGAGCGGCACTTCCATTTCATACGCGACTATGATGTAGAGGTGCAGAGAGTAGACTCCGCGGATAACGTGGCAGACCCGTTCACTAAGCAGCTGAGTCAGCAAAAGACTGAAGCCCACCTTGAGAAGATGGGCCTAAGATATATGACCAATTGGCTTTAGTGCAAGTGGGAGATTGTTAGATGTATGCCCTAGAAGCCAATTTGGCTGACGCATTGTTGATTCTAGGGACATAATTTTGTACTTGACTATTTATTATTGAATAAATAAAAGGCATCTTTTCATTCATATTGTTTATGTGTCTATGAATCGTCCAAGAAATTAATAAGATGATGATACATATTCTCAAGAGTTGAGAATTTGAGCCATGTATCATTGGTGATTAATTTCTAAATGCTCCTGATCAATGGATCATCACGAGGACGGTGATCGATCCGATCAGTGCACAGATCACTTTCCTTCTGGATGGACGAGACTTGAGTCCACAGTGTAGGGACACTGAAGTGATAGTGCAGGTGCTTGTTAGAGAACAAGGGTACTGAGCGTGACCAAGACAAGAAGTCACTTGGATGTCTATCCACTCGTCAGTGACTTGCTTGATGTTGCAGTAGTGTGACTGGTCCTTTGACCTGCGGTGCTTCGGCTACTCACAGTGAGGTTATTGTAGTTTGACTGCACACATACATGGTCTCTAGCCATATGGGTCCATGCAGTGTAGATTGGCTGCAGTAAGTTCACTGTAGGAGTAGGGTATGCACCTATAAGGAATCTATCGACCTTGATAGAAGAGGAGTGATCCTATGTGATTTGTTAGACTGAGTTCTAAGACCTTGGCCAGGGCAGTAATATAAAGTGGAAAAAGAGTTTTCCATTAGCGAACTCAAGTCGAATAAATCTTGACATATGACAGACGATGGGGTTTGACGAGTTGTCCATGACCTCCGTCCTGTAGGGATCCACGATAGTAGGACTGTATCACATGTTAACTGCACCTAGAGGTTCATCATTCCATTCTGCTGGGTAGCCACTACATGCTGCTAGGTGTCACTGGTGGATGGTGGGACTCATAGGGATTATCTTGATGATCGATAAACCCTAATGAGTTGAGTTGGAATCGTTCCAACCCATTGAAAGGAGTTTTCAATGATATAGTGATAGAGATCACAATATATCTCACTACCAGTCAGAATAGAACCTATGGGGTCACACACACTAGAAGTATTGACCGATCCGATGGTTGAAATCGTGATTAGGAATCACAAGAAATCAATTTGATTGATAAGAAGTTGAAGAGGAACAAAGGGAATTAATTAATTGGACTTAAACACAAATCCTACTTCGGATAGGATTCCTAGAGTCCTAATTGGATTAGGACTGGGAATCCTAGTTGGAGTAGGACTGGGATTCCTATTTGGAATAGGATTCCTACAATCCTAATGAGATTAGGAATTTTGAATTGGATTCCTACTTGGAGTAGGATTCCTAGAAATCCTAATTGGATTAGGACTTCGGATTCAAATGGAGTCCTAATTGGATTAGGACTAAAATTAAACAAATCCTAATTGGATTAGGATTCCTTAAGTCTAAATTAATTAATAATCTAATGAATCAACATGACTCCTAATTGGATTAGGATTGAAGAGTTCAATTGAGTCATGGTTCATTCAAGTCCTAATTGGATTAGGACTAGCGAAGATTGAACCCAATATGGTCAATCCTAATTAGATTAGGACTTAACCATAAGAGAGGCACCCAATCCTCTTTGGAAGAGGATTAGGGCAACACAAGAAGGAGGGATCACGCCCCTCCTCCTCTCCTTGTGTGTGGCATGAAGAGAGGGGCCGGCGCCCCCCTTCCCTCTTTGGAAAATCATCTAGGGCTCCTACTTTGGAGGAGCCCTTGATGGCTATAAGAGAGGCACTAGGGCCGGCGCCCTAGATGAGTCTTCTCCTCCTCTTCAAGCCGTGGAAGCCCCCTCTCCTCCTCTTTAGTTGCAGCCGCAAGCAAGGGAAAAGATCTCCAAGTGTTGGCGGCCTCCTTCCCTTCCCTTCCTTCATCCAACGCAAGGAATAAGAGAAGGCTGCGTAGAGGATCATCTTCTTCCTATTCTTCATCCTTCTTCTTCCTCCTTCTAAGCACAATCAAGAGTTGATTGAGAGGAAGGACATCAGCCATCAAAGCTATCTTTGCAAGGGAGCTAGCACCCCGGTGAGATAGAGAGCTTGGATCGGATCCTGCTTCGTGTGGATACCCGTAGAGGCCGGACGTTTGAACGGCTTCAAGCGAACCCTCTTCCAAAACCACGAATTCAGATTTGCGGTGATCATCTACCCGCGCAAGGTGAAGATTTGATCTTCCTAATAGTTTTAAAAGTTTTAATTCTTACCTAATTACGAAAGGTCTCGAAACAAGCGTTCATGCGATGAACGTCGAACCCGTGCATGCCGATTCCGCTGCCATCTGAAAATTTTTGAAATATCAGCGGCATGGGCGGGTTCCCAACAGAGTCGACTCCCGCTACAGCCGAGTCGACTCCAGATCGCGCGAGTCGACTCCGACCCCAACGGACATATTGTCAGGATGTGCAGAGTGTGCAGAACGGGCAGAAAAAGGTGTCTAATGGCTAGTTTCCGTGGGGGATGGCTTAAATAGCCACAGAGGACTGTAGCAAGGCAGAGAAGCACCATTCCACTCAAAGAAATCAAGCATCCTATCTCTGCCAACTGGTTTTCAACAGAAAAGAAGGAAGAGCGCCATTAACTCCATCCAGCTACCTCTTCCCAGCATTTAAAGAAGTCTCCTCCTGCCTTCAAGTCGACCAGACATTCAAGAGGAGACTCACAGTTCAAGAAGCCCTTCTCTACTCCAACTCAAAAGTGTTTGAGGGCTCTTAACTTCTCTCTAGTTTATATTGCTGTATATCTGCTTTTTAGAAGCTCTGTTTTTCTGTTTGTCCTTGTTCTTTCCATCTTGTCTTTGCTTGATTCAATCAGGGGATTGAATCAAGAGTGTAGAGGTTGGTTGGTGAGCCGAGGGTAAAACCAACGTGTAAGGGTTCGATTGTGATCCCGGAAAAACAATCGGGGTGGTTCTAGTCGGTGAGCCTGGAAAAACCGACCGAGTTCGTTGTGAGCTCGTAAAACAACAAGTTGGGTTGTGAGCTTGTAAAACAACCGGCTGTAATCCAAGGGGTTATAGTGAATTCCCAAGTGAGACTTGGGGAGTGGACGTAGGAGCAAGGGTTAGCTCCGAACCACTATAAACATTGTGTTTGTGATTGCTTGTGTCTCTCTCTCTCACTCTCATTTCACTCACAGCACATAGCAACTAATTAATCATCTTGCAAAAGTATTAATTAGTCATCCTCAAACATTTTAATTGCAAAATTATTTTAAAACCCAATTCACCCCCCCTCTTGGGTTGTCTATCTGGGCAACACCCTCTGACCCATATATCATGGCCAGTCTGCATTGATATCTTTTATAACAACTCAGAATTTTTTCTAAAAATACTTGTCAAAAAGTATTATTTAGATTTAGTCTTGTGCAAGGATTTAAGAGTATTCCATTGCACAATCAATATGGGACTAAGCATAGCCTGCATGAGTCCTCAAATATACTACCCTTCCACATTATATTTTCTGGCCATCTTCTTCCCTCTTTCCCTCTCCAGAAAAAGATTGATTGGAGAGCAAATTTTGCCGGAAGCTCTATTGCAGAGTTCAGACCTAACAATTACAGGAGAAGCCATGGGACCAAAAACATGGTTAGCAGTCGGCTATTAAAACAAAGGTTAGAGGCATGCCTGCGCCCATAGGAGGAAAGAAACGATAATTTAGAATATCCATGCCTTGTAACATCCTGCGCTTTTTTTTTCTAAGACATGGCATCTGATAAATGAAGTGGAAAGGTGCGTTGGGGACGCGTGACTGTCTCTTGCTCTTGAGGTCTCAAAAAGAGCTTCTCAAATAACACTTCAAAAAGAGCTTCTCAAATAACACTTCAAAAAGAGCTTCTCAAATAACACTTCAAAACGAGCTTCTCAAATAACACTGCAAATGGTAACATGATAATAGTGAGGATGTTAGGCTCACAAAAAAAGAAAAAGAAAAAGAAAAAAGTAGGATTCATGCACGTAAGATGAGTGTGACGTATCTGAGAATGTTGATAGAAGTTGTGGATACATTCAAAGAGTAAGTGGATTGATACGTAAGCATGTTTAAAGAGGTTTTGGTAGGGTGATAGCTCAAGACTGCCTCGAAGGATCACAAAGCTAGCATGTGTGGAGATTGTAAAGTTTTAATTGGAAGATCTGGCCATAGGCCTTTGGAATAGATGGGAACATGGAATACATGCAACAAATTTGAGATATCTGTATTAGAGTTGCCAATAATAAATGGCATTAAGTAATTAAAGAATTAAGTACTGCTCATGGTTTCCACCTAAACTGGCTGATACACCATGATCTGTGTGTGAAAATCTGGACACCGAAGTGAAAGGCAGATAGGTGGCTAGACATAGGAATTTATGGTCCATTATTTAATATGGATATATTTCTTAAAAACTATAGGTATTATAAAGGTGCATATGTACATACATTTATATTTTCAAAGCCCATGCACACATTAAGGCCGAAAGGTAGGCTGCGTTGGTGATAAGAATAAGGGAGCTAAAGTAGGGCTTGGTTTGCCCCTTTCCGCTGTACATGAGGGTGGAAGAACTCTTTACAAGAGAAACAGAGAAAAAAAAAGGGATAAAGCCGGGGTCGTGTCATCATCTATAGCAACCATTTACGTCAAAATAAAATAACTAGGCCTCTCTTTCTTCCAAGGTAGGGCAATTCTTCGTCTATCTCTTGCACTTGGAGACAAGTTAGAAGGTGAAAAGTTGCACCATGACAGATTACTTCATATGGTCACTAATGGAACATATATAATAGAGTTTTATTCGTATCACATTCAAGCTACTAGACCCATATAATGTTAATTTAATTTGCAAGGAGAACCTTAGATTAAAGTTCCATTAGCAGACTCTGAAGAAACCGTAAATGTTAGTGGAGATTGTTTGATGTTCTATAGCATACTTTAATATCTATTAATTCCCAAAAAAAAATCAAACATCTCTCACACTGTTCTCTTTTTCCTCCCTAAGTTTGAAGAGGGATCATCAACCATGCTCTCATGGATTATCTATTTGATTTTAAACATTTCGTATTCTCCTCCTCCCTCTCCACTCAATTGGAGACCACCTTTCTCCAAAACTGCAACCGTAGAGATTAAAATTCTGAAGGAAATCCTTCCAGATAGCTTAATGCCTTGCAATAGTCAAGGATCACAACAATGACCATCATCATTACAGCAGTTGGGGATGACAATAGTCGGGAGAGCCCATGAACTCACAAGCGACGTTGGTGTGGAGAGAGTTGTATAGGCTAAAGTGGATGACCTCGCGTGTGGGGTCGAGGCTGAGAGAGTCAAAATCGATCATTTCTTTCATAAACATTAGGGCTGAAATCGGATCGAATACTAATATATCCATATGCTTATTTATTTTGTTTGATGAATATAGATACAAATATGGATGCTAGCTAGATGCAAAAACTTTATTGACCCAAAGGATTGATTTTTGATAAATGCAAAATATTTGAGTATGATACCAATGATTATGCATTCTTAGAGTACTTAAGTTGCTTTGTAAGGAAGTTAAATAAATTAGAAATGATTTGAATGCTTGGATATGCATTAGAGTTAAATTTTCTAAGTTGGAAAAATTTTTCACAAGATTAGTGTAGTTCTACAGTGAAAGAGTTGAGCTAAGTTAATGTTGGGATCCCGCGCATGCCACAGAAAAATCAAAATGAAGCGAAAGAGGCATGCGCGGATCCGTGTTCATCGCATGGACGTATTTTAAAATCGACATTCGTAGATAGATTAGAATTAAAAACTTTTTGGGGTTAAGAAAGATCAGATCTTCACCTTGTGCGGGTAGATGTTCATCATAATCTGATGATCGTGGATTTGTTGGAAAGTTCACTTGAAGCCACACACGCGTGCGGCCTCTATGGGTATCCACATAAGGCAGAGGACCAATCCAAATGCCTGAATCTCTCCGGGGTGCTAACTTCCTTGTAGAGATTTATTTTTAGATGGCTGAAATCCTCTCTTGATTTATCAACTCTTGGATAGATCTCAAGAGGAAGAAGAAGGACTTGAAAGGGAGGAAGAAGAGCCACCCTTTTCAGCCTTTTCTTTGATTCGGTGGAAGAAGGAATGAGAGGAGGAAATAGGCCACACGCCACCACCCTTTTTTTCTTTTTCCCTTACGGCTCCGAAAGGGGAAGAGGAGAGGAGGCTCACGGCTGAAAGATGAGAAGAAAAACCTAAGGGGGCCGCCCCTTATTTTCCTTCCTATCTAGATGTGCAAGCCAAGAGGAGGGGCGTACGCCCCTCCTTTCTTTTCCTCACGTATTGGCCAAGAGAGGGGCATATGCCCCTCCCTCTTTTCCCCTCTTCACGCACGCCCCCCACTTAATTAAGTTAAGTGGGGCATGGGGCCTCTTTCATGGGTGTCTAATCCTCTTCTAAAGGGGATTAGGTGGCCTCCAAGACTTATCCATAAGAGTCCTAATCCAATTAGGATCCAATTGGATCATAACTCAATTGAACTCTTTAATCCTAATCTAATTAGGAGTCTTCTTAATCTATTAGATCAATAATTAAGACTTTAGAAATTCTAATCCAATTAGGACTTATATAATTTCAGTCCTAATCTAATTAGGACTTTAGGAATCCTACTCCAACTAGGACTCTAATTTAATGAGATCAAGCCTAATTAATTAAGTCCAATTGATTCAATTACATTGCAATCCAATTGCAATTAATTCTTTTTCAACTCACTAATTCTTAATGGGTTAAACCAATTATCAATCAAAGAAGGGTATTATTCACCTCTTCTCTCTTTCTTTTATTATTTTCATCAATATTAAATACATTGTCATTAAGAGATAGAACAAGAAGACCATTTTTCATAATGCCATTGCAATAGATTTTATTAGAAAAAGAAATTGAGCAACCATTGCTCTTTACATTAATTTCAAATCCTTTCTTTAACAACAAAGAAATAAAAATTACATTTCTAATAATCTTGGGCATATAATAACAATATTCTAATTGCAGGAACTCTCCTGAATGCAATTCAAGTAGTAGGTTCCAACAGCTTCAGCCTGGATAGACTCTCCTCCAGCGTCATAAAGCTCGAAGTCATCTTTCTTCAAACTTCTAATTTTCTGTAGTCCATGCAATGATTTGCAAATATGAGAACCACAGCCGGTATCCAATACCCATGAATTTAAATTTGAAGAATTTAATGATAAATTGGCATGTAACATAAACATACCTTTTGATGCAACTCTTGCATCAGGCTTTACAATTGCAAGAAAGCTCTTGCAATTTCTTTTCCAGTGACCTTCTTTGCCGCAATGGAAATATGTACCGGGTTTGGAGATTTTCTTTCCTTTCTTTTTTTTATTGATGCTACTCTTAAGGTTCAACCTTCTCTTAGAACCTTTATTGCCTGACCTTTTTCTGGAGGCACCATCTACAAGAAGAATTGGACCCTTCTCTTTCTTGATGTGACCCACAGCTATTTTGAGTATATTTAATAGCTTAGGCAAAGAGGTATTCAGTTTGTTCATGTGATAGTTCATAACAAACTGAGAGAATGAATCAGGTAGTGATTGCAGGATCAAATCCTGACTGAGCTCACTATCCATGGCAAAACCTAACTGACTTAATCTGATGATCAAGTCTATAACCATAAGAACATGATTTTGCACTGGAGTTTCTTCACTCATTCTAGCACGAAATAATTGCTTAGATATCTCATATCTAGCAGTTCTACTTTGCTCTCCATATGGCTCCTTTAAATTGAGAAGTATGGAGAGAGTATCCATGCTATCATGCTGCCTTTGCAATTCATTGCTCATGGAGGCCAGCATGATATATTTGACAGTCAAACTGTCATTCTTCCACATCTTGTGTGTGGCAACCTCTTCTTCTGTAGCATCATCCCCTAGATCTCCAAGATCAGGGGTTTCAAGAATATAAGAAATTTTCTCCTAAGTGAGTACAATCTTAAGGTTCCTCAACCAGTCCACATAGTTTGGATTGGTCAACTTGTTGGCATCCAAGATGCCTCTTAGTGATAGTGAAGATGCCATTTAATTCAGAATTAATTCTACATAAGCAAAGAACAAAACTAACATAAGCAAACCAATCATGATGACATATATACAGTTAAATAAGGATTTTATCTAATTGTTACTCCCACTATTTTTATCGAATATCATAGCCCTCTTCTATGATAAACGAGAAAGTCAAATTTTTCCTTAGTGAGGTTGAGATCCTAATTCCATATAAAAGCTTTGTGTTTACACAACAAACTTTTATGAGTTCATAGGTAGAAAACTCTTTCCAATTGCATCTCATGCAATTCTCAACTTTATCTTATCCTCTTAAAACACTTATAGTCTTGTGGTTGCACAACAAACTATAATGTTAACTATAAGTCAAACCCTTCATTTCCATACAATCATATTCGAATAATATTGCCCTTGTGTTTGCACAACAAAACAACATATTAAAATATGCCGTAAGCATCTCTATGCACCAAGATAGTATAATATCAGTCCCTATTGCAAGCCTTATGGCTGCACAACAAAGTAGCATGGATCTTGACATAATAATATCGAGGTATGAAGGAAGGATATCAGTAGTGCTTTATCAATCATTAAGCTTATCCATAATAGGCAATCAAACAATTAGCCAGATAAGCAGGTGGGCGGCTTTCCTTACTCAGAGAGTAAGGTCCTAATTAAGTAACCACCTTTAGTGCTTTCCTAGACACCAATTAGATTAATTGTTCTAGAATGAGTTAGCTCAAAGTTTTTCAACACTATGACTTAATATAATTTTTATTGAGGGTTTACTAGTCTCAAGCACATTCTATAATTGTAACATATTTAACATGTCTATGTATATGCTACAATAAACTATATATCTATCTCATAGCATATATAAAAGAAAAGCAATTATCATAGCTATCTCATAGTATGTACAAATTATTACCAATTGATTGAATCAATTAACATGTTTCAACATATCGTCATATGAAAAAATTCATATCATGACATTTTATTATATATCAAATCATATAATTCAGCATTCTTCTAAACATATGACATTACTATCTCATAGTAAATTAACAATCATACATCATGCACAATCATTTGATTGAACAAATTAAGGGTGGCTCTGATACCACTGTAGGGTTCTAACATGTCATGTGGGTGCAGCAAAAGCTAGGGATTTTAAAAATCTTCTTAATAAAATTCCTTAACATAAAACCCTATTAAGCCAAAATTACCTTAATGGTAGCAATCAAATGATATAATATAAATACAGAAATAGAAGAATACCTCTAACGCTAATCCAATGTGTACAATCTTTATGAGGCGTCCAAATGTCCGCCCTCCAATGGTGATCCACACGAAAACTTGATTCAAGACTTTAGCTCCATGTAGAATTCTTCTAAAGAACTCTAATGGCTTGCTTTCCTTCGTTTCTATTTTTCTTTCACCTTCTAAAATCACTTCTAATCCTCTTGTCTTAAAGAAGACCACCTTGTCTTGGCTTAGGACACTCTAGAAGCAATGCTAGAAAGAAAGAAACTAATGTAAGAAAGAAGGGATAAGAGAGAGAGTTGGAATTCTAGAGTTCCGATGATTAGAAAACACCGGAAGCATTCCTATTTATAGATGGCATACGGATGCATTGTAGCCATCCATTCATGCATCAAGGGGGGCGTGGGATCCAAGGGATGCGCCTCCTAATGAGAAGTCTTATCTAGATAAGGCGTGATGAGGAGAGATAAGGAGATATGATAAGTGGATAAGAAGTCAGTTATGTTTCATCCTTATCCATCCATAGAAGCGCCTCTTCATGATACGGTGATTTATATCATGCGCCCATCTCCTTCTCACGCACTCATTCTCACGTCATCACACCTCCCAAGAAGCCCATCATGCCATCCAATGGTGATTATGATGTGCCATCACATGATCACGATCTAATGGCTAGGAATGCATGCGCCATCATACTTGATCCATCTCATCATCAAAGATGATCCAAGGGCTCTAATTCAAGGCGCCTCATCATGATCCTATTATGTCTTCATCTAATGGCTGATGAAGATCAAATGGTCATGATTAAAGGCCCTATCTAATCCAATCCAATTGGGTTCAAACCAACTCACCATTATGTCTTCATCCAACGGTAGATGAAGATCTAATGGTCAATAAATGATTTATCAAATCTAATCCAATTAGACTCAAACTAAGCCAATTAGGTGCCAACTCTTGGCTAACCTATATTAGGATATGATCTAATCAAATTAGATTAATTAAGAATCAGATTCGAATCCTATTCAAATTAAATTCAAATCCAATTCGAATCAGGAGCTAAGGTTTGCAACACCTGCTAGGATGTTTATCTTGCAAACATGATCTAATCCAATTAGAGCCTTGATCAGTTTTCTTGTATGTGACCCATTGGGTTTCATACTTAGCCAGCAATAGGTGTGAGTGCGAGTTGACCAAACTTGATTAGAACTCTTCTAATCGATTTAGGTCCAAACTGCGCGAACCCGAACTTAACAATTAGAATCCTTTCTAATTGGTGATCGAATTAAACTCTTTAATTTTATCAAACCTATAAGACAAGATTGACGTCTAGCAACGTGTCATATCTATCCAAAAAATATGAAATTTAGTGAAAATACCAAAAATACCCTTCAGTGGCAAGTTACCATGCAATTTAATCCTTCAATCAAACTGCATCCCGAATATGTATACGAGTATGAATCTATGTCAAACTCAATTATATATTCATGTTTCTCTTAATCTTATAATGATAATTCGAATCATGAAACATTAGAAATTCTTTCTAATTTTTATCCTGCTTTGATCAAAAACTTCCAGAATTATCATATGATTAGAATAAATGGGATGTGATCTTCTCTTACTAGAAGCGATTGATTCTTTGTTGATCTACTCATAATCTTCGTACACAATTCACCATATCCAGAAGACCCCGTACACAACTTAAAGTCATGAATGAGTATAAACCAAAATATGGGTTCATGTGCACAAGATACCATGGTGATCTCAGGTCATAAGATCAGTTGCACAACTCCCACTAAGAGAATCATCTTTTGACATGTAAGTAAGACTTCATAAGATTTCTCTTTGCAGGTCAATTCAGTGAACTCATTCCTCTAATGAGCACCCACATTTTTGTATTAGTGTCTCTACACAAGTGATTGTGAGATCAATCACCCTCTGCATCGAGCATACATAAGACGTGCCAGTCTTTCCCGTAGCATTGATCCCCGACACAATGTACCAACGATTGAAAATATTTTAGATTAAAGTTTTAGAATTTTAAGTCTCACTATTATGATCTCATCATAGCCCTAAATCCATTATCCTAATCTAAGGGATTCATCACAAATATAATAAACAGCGTATGATGAAACACAATGCCTTTATTCATAATTAAATATCATGTACATGATTTGGACAAATCAAAAGAAAAATCCTTCGCAATACATATTGCGATTGGCTTGTAGGGCATCTATTCTTTCAATCTCCCACATGCACTAAAGCCAATCGCCTTTATATTTCATCCCCATACAAGATGGCGATCGAACTGCTGCTGTGGTAGAGCTTTAGTGAACGGATCTGCTAGGTTGTTCTTTGTGTCTACTCGTTTAATGACTATGTCTTGTCTCTCGACAATCTCTTGAACGAAGTGGAAATATCAACCCTAAAGGATGAATTTTGATGATTACAAAACACTTGAGATCATGTTGTGTACTAATGACATTGGCCTAATTGTGAAGATTTCTAAGTTAAGAAAAATCAGAAGGAATGAAGCACTGCAAAATCATAAGTTCTTCGCAAACATCTCATTGGACATATTCCAAAAGAAAATGATCATAATCTAATCCATGGAGATCAGAGATGAAGTCTAAAGTTTTCTGTTTGAAAAACTTGAGTCAACCCCTAAGCAAAAAGGACAAACTTAAGTTGATTCTGATAAGTTTTATTTAAGGAACACAGTCAATGAGTCGACCCTCGTATAGTTTAAAGTAAATAGAAAGTTTTTACCGCCTGAGAGAAGCTTGAAGAGTCGATCCTTGTTCAAAATGAGTCGACCCCTGAAATTGAAGAGTCGACCCTTGCGTTTGAAGAGTCGACCCCAGCTCAGTTTAAGCGACAGCCGGAAAATTATGGTATGAGTCGACTCTTACATTTAAAGAGGCGACTCCTGAAGACGATGAGTCGACCCTTGTGTTTAAAGAGGCAACTCCTAATGAAGATGAGCTGACCCTTAAGAATTAAGAGACGACCCTTTGAAGATGACACAGCAAAAGCTTTCTCCACATTTTGAAGTGCCGATCCAGAATGAACATGAGTCAACCCCTGAGTTATATGAGTCGACCCTTGTACTGCTGGGACCACAACGGAAAGCTGTGAATGACTTTTATCTTCTTCTGTAACAAAAAAAGATTCTCATCAGAACGGGAAGAAAGGAATTCAAATTCTGCCGAAGAATTTGTCTATAAATACGAGGAAACCTCAGAATGAAAAAAAAAAAAAAGATCCTATTGAAAACAAAAGATTTCCATTGAGAAAAAGAGAATAAAAACTTAACAGTTCATCATCCTCACCAGCATTGTAAATCTGAAACTTTCTCTTGTGAGGAGATCAGTCGAAGTTTCTCACTGTATCGTGAAGAGCTGCTGTTCAGAATTGGAACATCCTTCTACAGCCAATTTCTTCATCAGCTTCAGCTTTTACTTTCATTGATTTATTCTTTATATGCTGAAGCTTTAAGTTTTCTAGTTACAGCATTCTTTTAGTTGGATTAATTACTGCTGTAACAGTTTCATTGATTTGAAACTTGTAAAGGCTCTTCCAAGCCTCGATTGGAAGTTGCTGAATCAGAAATATTCAGCAAGGAAAAAGTTTCTGGTTGGTTTATTTGAAAACCAACTGGGTTGTTTGTGAGCCCAGAAAAACAAACGGTGTAAAGTTTTTGGTCGGTTTATCTGAAAACCAACTGGATTGTTTGTGATCCCGGAAAACAAAAGGTTTTCGGTTGGTTGCCTGGAAAAACCAACTGGATTTTGATTGTGAGCCCGGAAAACAATCAGGCTGTAATCTGCTGGGTTATAGTGAAATCTTAAGGTAGACTTGAGGAGTGGACGTAGGTGCTGGGAGTGCAACGAATGTTGGAAATTATGTCCCAAAGCCAATTTTTTAAATGTAAGAAATTGGATTATGTATATATTTTTGTAAAATGAATAAAAATTTATTCTAGCATTTTTTTATTCATCACAAGTGATACATCTTCAAATTGAACTCCTGAGTATTGTGATGAAGTCCTTAGGACTAATTTAGTGGATAAAGGAGGTTTTATCATTTAGTCCTTAAATCAATTCGCGACCAAATGATGAGCTGTCAATTGGACGATAGCTATGTCAAGCATAGGTCGTTGTGTGCCATTTAGTTGGTCGTCCTCTTAAACCAAAAAGTATGGAGACACTGTATGGCATACAGGTAAGATGTAGTAGTACATCGTCACTGAACAGTGACTCACCTACGGAGTACTCCGCTGTCGGGAGTTAGCTCGCGAAGCGTATGGGCATAAGTACCCCTTACACCTGAGACTATCATGGTGACTTGCAAGCAACTCACTGTACTTAGGCATCGGACGACCTGAATTTCTAATTCAGGGATTGGAAGAATGCTAGGTGCAGTCAAGTACTCGCAAAGTCTGTGTATGAGTCAAGATGGAATTGACCACTCTAGATTATAGGAGTTGATGTCTTGCTATATTTCAATTCAGTAAAACCCTGGCTAGGGTAAACCAAGTGATAGGTCACTTGATTTGATTAATTGAAATACACTATGGATGACCAGACCTAGAGTTCGACAGTCCACTCTGAGGTCATCTTGAGCATCGATGGTCATAGGGATAAATTATGCAATAACCATACGTCTAGATTCTTGAATGCTGCTTTGCATATTTGACCTATCCGGACGTCGGGTATCGTTGCTAAATGGTCACCTCGATTAGTGCATGGAGTAGTCCATGTACTACCGGCTTAGTGTTCGAATCTATTGGAGTCACGCACATTAGTCAAGCTAAGTAGGAAGGTCTTGCCCAATTTAATTAAGAATTAAATTGTGGGTCATTTGGAATTTGGTTCTGTCTATGTTCAGCTAGCACTGAACATGAGGTACATACTAAATTTTATGGATGAACAACTAATTAAGTCCGTATTTCGGGTCAATCAAGTTTCAATTAATATAATTGAACTTGATCAGGACTCAATTATTGAGATTGGGTTTGATTGGGTCTCAATTAGTGTAATTGGGCTCGATCACGATTTAATTGGAATTTAATTTCGTATTTGTTCTGATCTAAGTCGGACTTGGATCGAGCCGAAACTGGACCTAATTAAGTCTCCCATGAGTCGGACTCATGTGGAATTCTTTCGGATCAAAAATCATTCAAATGGGCTGTCAATTTGGTTTACAACCAAATAGGCTCCCACTTAAATGGTTGACGGCTAACCTGTTTTAAAATCCTGTGGACCATCCATGGACCGTCAACAACCGTGGACCCTTAAGAGTTTTTCTCATGAACCGCGATGGGAGAAACACCTGGGGGCAAAATAGAGCCTTCTCCACCGATGCTTCAAAGCCACGCCGCGCCACCATCCAGCCTCCGGCTGCTCTGCCGTCTAGACCGGAATGTCCGATTTTGAACCGACTACATTCCGATTAAATTTGATTTTTGAAATCCAGCTGTTATCGGATGAATTGGATGATTTTCTCCACATTTATTTTTTTAAAACAAACGTTACGAATCTTACTTTTAACTCGATAACGGCAGCTCATAACTCCTCTTAAATCCTCACTGCGTTGGCCTATAGATAGACCAATGTTTTCCTCTAGAAATAGAGAACAAATTAGAGAGGAAAAATTAGAGTGAATCTATCTATGAAATCGTTGGAAGAAAACTTCACAGACAGAGGCTTCGGTGGGAGTTTTCTAAAGGAGAAGAGGAAGAGAGAAGAAGTGGTCCTTCTCTCTCAATCTTCTCTCCAGTGGCAAGCATCCAGATCCGGCTTTCTGGTCTCCTCTCTTCTCCTCTGCGATCGGTCCAGAATTGAAGCTCTCAGGTTGGAAACGGGAGAGAAGGAAGAAGAAGAAGGAGAAGAAAAGAAAAGTGTTTTCTTCTAGGGTCCTTTTTGCAAAAAGTGTTTTTGCAAAATACAGATATCGTCCAACCTTCCTGCGAAGCTCGACGTGCGTGCGAAGTAGAGGGCTTGCAGATCCAGGCCTCGTGAAGCAACGTTCAAAGATCTAGATCCGGTCTACCTCGACCATCTTCCGCTGCAGGATCGAGGTATGGTTTACATATTAGTATGTTTAAGATTTATAATTGTTATAAATAAATAAAAAATTAAAACTAATTTTCATGCCTGGCATCCGATTTTATCGGACAGCTCAAGAAATTTTTCTTCAACTGGTATCAGAGCCAGGTTGGCCGATGGAGTTGGCCTATAACATCTAGAATTATGCATGATTTAATTTTTTTAAATTTAGATTAGATCTAGATTTAATGATAAAATATCAATCTTGTGCTGAATTATAAGGTTGTCCTGTTATAAAGTTAACCTCTTATAGTGAAAAGGTTGTCCTAGCACAAGATTGAGATTAATTTGTATCATAAAATAAATAGTATATTTTTGTGAAATTATGCATAATTGATGTTTATGAAATTTCAGTTTTAAATTTATTATGACCACAAAATTTAAATATAAATTGTTTATATTTGGAATAAATTGACACCTTGAATCCATGATCATAATACATTTAATTAAGAATTAAATGTTGAATTTAAAATTTAAAATTTGAATTTCAAATAAAGATTTAAAATTTAAAATTTGAAATTTGAATTAAAATTTAAATTTGAACATGGGATTTAGGGAATGGGTTAGCACAATCAGATTAGTTGACTAGGTTAGACCTAATCATGAAATCAAATTGAAATGGACTAACTTAAGAAACATGATTTAATCTAATCAATAGTTGAATTAGACTAAATCAAGGTTTCTAAAATGATCAAATTCAATAGTTGTAGTTTATCATATCCAAACATTTTAATTGGATCTGATTGTGGCTCAGTGGTCGAGCTCGAGTTTCCATGGATAACCTAAATCAACTTGATAAACCAATTGGTGTCTAAGGTAAGTCGGTATTTTTGATCATGGTTTTTAATTGGGGCTACCTCTTACTTGGCCAACATAGTTGGTGTCTAGGAAAGAGGTTAATGGCGTAACCTGTTAGAATTTATATCCTAAATGTCAATTGTCAGCATATTGATGATTGAATTTTGTGAATGAATTGATAAATTAATAAAGTGTTATTTGGCATTATTCATCATTTTATCTTCAAATGAACTCTTATATGATGAAGTCCTTAGGACTTATGTTATGATAAAGGAGAATTTATCTTTGAGTCCTTAAACTTGTTCGCAACAAATATGTTGTTACTAGGACGACAGCATTATCGAGATTAGGTCATTGTGTGACATATACGTTGGTTGTCCTCTTAACTAAGGAGTGTGGAGATACTGGTATGCCACATAGGTGAAGTGTAGGAGTACATTTCACTAAACATGACCAATTTCGAAACGCTCTACTGTCGAAAGATGTTCCGAATGGATATGGGTATAAGTTTGACCCTCTGACCTGAGACCGCAACCTGTGATTAGCAAGCAACTCACTGTACTTTGGTACCGGATTACCTGAATTTCTAATTCAGTGACGGAAGGTCACTGGGCGCAGTCAAGTACTTGCGTAGTCAGTTGTGAGTCAAGATGGAATTGACCCCTCCTGAAAATAGGAGATAATGTCTTATGATTAATTTAGCAAAACCTTGGTCAGGATAATCCCAGTGAGGAGTCACGGGATATCTAAAGTTAATCACATAATGGATGTACCAATTATAGGGTTAACAGTGAGCTCTAAGTCATCCTAGCATTAGGAGTCAAAGGGATTGAATTATACAGTAACCATAGTCCAGGATTTCAGAATATTTGCTTCGCATATATTCGGCCTATCCGGACGTCGGGTACCATTGCTAGATGGTCACATCGATTAGTGTAGGAAGTCGTTCCTATACTACCGGCCTAGGTTCGAACCTATGAGGTCACACGCATAGAAGATTCCTGATTGATCAAGAAGGCTGATGAATGATTAAGAATCATTCAGGGATAATTTGGTCAATTTGATTGACAAATTATCTTATAAAATAATTAAAGTAATTATTGGAGGATTAATTAGTAACTAATTACTAATAAACTCAATTTGATTGAGTAATTGTGCTAAGGATGAGCCAAATTGAATTGGATTCAACTTTGGGCTCAATCAGGGTTTTGACCTGATTGGATTAGGTCAGAACCAAAAAGGACTTAAGCTGATCAAATTAATTTTAAATTAATTTGCGCTTAATTGGGGATTGACCTAATTGGATTAGGTCCAACACAAAGTAATTAATTCAATTTGATTGAGTTTGGATGAGCCAAAAAATGAATTGGATTCAATTTGAGCTCAATCAGGGTCTGACCTGATTAGATTGGGTTCAACCAAATTGCTTTGTTTTAATCCGGGTTTGACCAAATTTGATTAGGTGCAACCCAAGAGGATTAGGCTCAGATGATGTGGCAATTAATGGTGACATGGAATTGGATTTCATGAATTTTAAATAAACTAAAATTATTGCATAGCGCATGGACCAATTGCTTAACACATGGCGACATTGTTTGTTTTTTGAATTTGAATTCAAACATTAAGCAATATATTAAATGATTTCATACATTAAATAACTTCCCTAGCTGGCGTGTGAAGCTCTGAATCATTTAAATTCGAATTTCAAATGAAATATATGCGACAAGAGGAAGGAAAATTCTGCCGCATGGATTTCAAATTCCTCTCCTCTTGCACATGTGTTTAAAATTTGAATTTAAATCAGATTTGGTTGAGATCTGATTTGGGTTGTTCCCATTCCATTGCATGCGCCAACTAAAGGAGATTTTCTGAAGATAATTTTTGAATTTTGAATGAAATTCGGAGGCCATTAAAAAGGGTAAAATATGGGCGCCGGCAATACATCTATTGTAGCCTTCTTCCTCACACGCCTCCTCCTCCTCTTCTTCTCCATTTTAGATAGGGTTTTCAGGGTGAATATCTAGAAGATTCAAGATCAGATCTAAGTCCTCTACTTTCCTTACAAACCTCATCTCCATCTGCTTCAAGACGATTGATCAAGAGTTGATTGAATCCCGGCAAGCAGATTTCAGCTTTTAAGTGTTCTGCAGCTGCTAGCACTGTTGCGGAAGAATATCCTTCTGGGCTTCGTGTGTACTTCTCGTAGAGGCCATTCGTGTGCGTGGTTGCGAAGTCAAGAATCAGGTCCACAACTTTCATCCATCATAAAAGGTATTAATTTAGCATTAATCATTTATTATGGTGTTAAGGTCTAGGTCCGATTCTCCGAGATTTTACCCTCTTTTGGGGCTCCTCACGGAGATATCTCCAGAATTTATTCGATGGATATTCAGAGATTAATTAGAGTAGAGTTCTTAAGTTTCAGATTTAATAGTTAATCATGCATAAAAGTTTTAGCATAAATGTTTAAACGATTCCTGCATAATCCTATGCGTCTTAATGTGCTGATTTCTAGATTGATCTTGTAAGCATGCATGAATTAAATTGTTCGATTCATTTTTTCGCTGCATTTTTGAAACTTAAAAAGAACTATGTATGGCTTGATCCCCCTTGTGAAGGGGTACGTAGGCAACCTGATCCGGTTCAGCCATGGTTTTCAAAAAAAAAAAAAAATTCAGCATGCTAAACACCGAAGAACCTAGAATGCACTTTCAGTGGTATCAGAGCCAGGTTTATGTTTAAACTTTTATGTTTTAATTCTTGCAATTAAATATGAAATCATTAACATATTTAGATTAGATATAAAGTGCTTTTTATAATTGATTTAATTGCTGATTATGCATGATTAAGTAGATCTAAAATTTTGGATGCATATGATGCATGTTTGTGTTAGGATTAGTAACATGAATAAATCTGAAATCATAATATTGTTTAGATTAGATCTAAATAAAGTTTATGATTCATATGATCTCTGATTTTAATGAACAAATCAGATCTAAAAATAAAAGTGAAAAAATAAATACATAAGATGTATGTTGTTTGTATTAATTCATGTTGTTATATATATGTGATGCATGAACATAAAACATAATGACTTAAACATGAATTAAATCTGATTACATGTGATTAATTACAAAAACTCAGATCTGAAAATGTATTTTAAGAACTGAAAGATTGAAATTAATATGTAATTAAAAAGAAATATGCAATGATCAAAACTTTCATAAGTCTAAACTCAATTAAGAATTAAGTGTTATGAAATAGAATTGTAACTCAATTAATTGACATTGTATAATTTTTTGGGCATATGGGTTAGTTTGAATCAAGTTCTTATGATTGGGTTAAACCTAAGGTTAGAATCATACATGAACTAATAGAATTAATTAATCAAATCTAATTAAGTAGTAACTAGATTAGGTCAAGAAAATTCTAGATCAATTTACAATAGTTGTAGATGGATCAAGTCCATGTCTTTGATTAGACCAAGATGGAACTTGATTTAGGCTCAGTAGTGTAGTCCGAGTTATTTGAGTAATCAAATCGAAATTGATTAACCAGTCGGTGTCTAAGGTAAGTTTGGCAGACTCGACCGGTGGTTTTTAATTGGGAGCTACTCGCACTGATTTGTCTTTGTCGAGTTAATGGCATATCCCTTCACCGATCTCACTTACCTGACCGACATGGTCAATCACATTTTCATTGGATCACTTAATGATTCGAGTTAGCCCATGCCTTAAGAAAAATTAGTATGACTGATTTAGGTGTCTCCTTAATCGGTTTAAGTCTAATCTGATTTGGTGAAGTCAGTGGGAGAAATTAAACTAACCGGACCCTCTTATCTATCCCAATTATGAAATCCTCTAAAATTATTAGGTCCTTAAAATGAAATGGTTATGGGGATAACTAGATCATAGCCTCCCAATAAGTTGGGTGATAATGGGCCAATGTTTTGATAATTATTGGAGGTGCGACACACCTGGTACTTATCAAGCATTGGAATTGTTATTCAATATATGATGAGTTAAGTGTACCTTCAATAGACGGTCAGGTGAGCCGAGCCACACTCGAGCTTGGTCGTCTATTAGTTGATTAGACTTAACTCTATCATTTAATGGTTGGATCTGACTAGGGTATTCGGTGGACGCGCCACACGCCTGCCGAAGAACCTAGGGCAAAATCATCGCTAGAAGTTGCTTGGTGAAGCAATTGTTTAAGAACCTATCAATAGGTGCATATGAGTTGGCCGAGCCACACTCGGGCCTATATGCGATCTATTGGGTTCTAGTGCCCACTAAAAAATTAAGGGTAATTTTTTGAATTGAAGGTAGAGGCTACTAATTTGTATAAAATAGTGGAAGTACCTTTAGACTAAAGTCCAAGTCTATTGAGTTTAGTCAATTCATATACTAATAGCCAAAAATTTTTTATGCAGAAATGGTCACTAATTTGTCACTTCGCTTATTGTTGGACAATGACAAGTTGACTGGTCCAAATTTCAATAATTGGCATAGAAAACTGAAAATAGTGCTAGAGCATGAGAGGATTCTTTATGTGATAATGGATTCAGCACCTGAGCAGCCCGCTGCTAGTGCATCAAGATCGGCCAGAGGCACTTATCAAAAGTGGCTTTGTGATCGGATCACTGTTCGATGCATCATGTTGGCAGCAATGAGTGATGAGTTTAGTAGGTGTTTTGAGAATACGCAGCCGGAAGATATCATTCAAATGTTGAATAAATCATTTGGCGTTCCTAATGACGTTGAAAGGTACAAAACTAGTTGTGCCATCTTCAGTGCCCGAATGAAAGATGGGACCTCGGTAACTGATCATGTACTGTACATGATTGAGTTGATCGAGCGTCTAAGCTCTCTTGGCTTTCCTCTTCATGATCTATTAGGGAAGGATGCCATACTAAACTCATTGCCTGGATCATACCGTCCTTTTCTCACTCATTTTCGTATGACGAAATCTGTAGTAAATTATTACCAATTGTTGGGATTACTACAGACGTTTGAGAATGATCACCAACTTCTTAAGAAAACAGTGAACTTAGTGGAAGGTTCATCCAAGGGTCGCCCCTTTAAGAAAAGAAAAAATAAAAATAAAATCCAAAAGAAACAGGTGCACCATGCTCAGCCTAGTCAGAAAAAGAATAAAAAGGCTGATCAGAGAAAGATGGAGTGCTTCTTCTGCAAGAAGCAAGGATATTGGAAGAGGAACTGTCCTCTTTACATTCATCCCTCGATCCGAACCGGCCTAAGAAAAGTGGCCAATCAGTTTCCAATCAAGGTACTTATATGATAACACCTTGCAATTTTTCTATTTATGATAATTCGACCTGGGTATTAGATACCGGTAGTCCTTTTAATATTTGCAATTCGTTGCAGGGGCTACAAGTCAGTAAGAGGTTTGAAGAAAGAGAAAGGTTCCTGAATGTTGGAGATGGAAGACCAGTTCCAGTTCTAGTTTTAGGAATTCTTAAACTTGAATTCAGCTCTCAGGTAAATGTCCTTAGTGATTATCACTATTGTCCAAGTTTTCTATTAAATATCATTTCTGTAGGCCTTTTGGCCAAAAATGGTTATGAAATATCAATAAAAAAGGATTATTGCAATGTCATTTGGAATGGTGTTGTTGTAATGAATGGAATTCTAAGTAATGGCATTTACATTTTGTCACAGCCTGTTCATGTAATGTATAAATCCAATAAGCGCCATAGAATAGATAATGTCACGGATATCTACCTTTGGCATCATAGGCTACGTCATATTAACAAGAACAGGATGAACAGGTTAAGTAAAAAGGGAATCCTCGATGTTAATGATTATGAATCATTGACAACCTGTGAATCATTCCTTCTTGGTAAAATGACCAAATCACCTTTTATCAGAAAAGATGAACGAGCCAGTGATTTATTGACCCTTGTACATTTTAATGTCTGTGGGCCAATGAGTACAAATGCTAGAGATGGGTATTTATATTTCATTACGTTTACAGATGACTTTTTTAGGTATGGTTATGTCTATTTAATGAGACATAAATTTGAATTATTTGAAATGTTCAAATTATATCGTAATGAAGTAGAAAAACAAACTGGAAAGAGTATTAAAACTCTTCGATCAGATTGAGGAGGTGAATAGCTCTCCACTGAGTTTTTGACATATCTAGGAGAAAATGGGATTCTTTTCCAATGGACTCCTCCTGGTACACCACAATATAATGGTGTGTCAGAAAGGAGAAATCGAACTCTGTTAGACATAGTTCGATCCATGATGGGGTTTGCTGATCTGCCCATATCCTTTTGGGGATATGCTCTTGAGTCAACCTGCTATATTCTAAATAAGGTTCCAAGTAAGTCTGTAAATAAAACACCACATGAGATGCAGACTGGATGTAAGCCGATGCTCTCTCACCTTAGGGTTTGGGGGTATCCGGCATACGTCAAACGTTTGAAGACTAACAAACTTAAACCCAAGTCTGACAAATGTTTCTTTGTTGGTTACCCTAAAGAAGCTAAAGGATATTACTTCTACTTTGCTGAAAAACAAAAGTTGTTCGTAAGCAATAGAGTAATTTTCTTAGAGAAGGAATTCCTTGGTGAAGGAACAAAAAGCTCTAATGTTGAGCTTAGAGAAGTTCAACATGTAGAAGATCCGACACCATCTACTGAACCAATTGAGTCGGATTTGATTAGATCAGATCCAGAACCCATATTAGATGCACCATTACGGCGATCGGGTAAAGTACCACGTCAGCCGGATAGATACTACGGTTTCTTAGTCCGGGACGGGGATCCTATCGAACTTGATGAAAACAATGAGGATCCGATCACATATATGGATGCAATGCAGAGGTATGACTCTAATAAATGGCTTGGAGCCATATAATCCAAAATGGAATTTTTGAAGGCCAATGATGTATGGACATTAGTTAACCTATCCGAAGGGATTAAACCCATAAGGTGTAAGTGGATATTCAAAAGAAAACGGAGCGCAGACGGAAAGGTAGAGACCTATAAAGCCCGTCTGGTTGCCAAGAAATATCATCAACATTATGGTATTGACTATGACGAGACGTTTTCTTCTGTGGCAATGCTCAAGTCTATTCGAATTGTGGTTGCGATAGCAGCACATTTAGACAAAGAAATCTGACAAATGGATGTAAAGACCGCATTTTTAAATAGAGATTTAGAAGAGGAAGTGTATATGATACAACTTGAAGGTTTTACATCTGCAGATAAGTCTAAAGTGTGCAAGCTTCAAAAATCCATTTATGGATTAAAGCAAGCTTCACGGAATTGGAATATACATTTTGATAAGATCTTCATTAAGAATGAAGAGGAACCTTACATTTATAAATGGGCAAATGGTTCAGTTATTATATTCCTTATTTTGTATGTGGATGACATTCTTTTAATCGGAAATGACATTCCTGCATTACAAGGAATAAAGGTATGGCTATCATCTCAATTTGCCATGAGGGATTTGGAAGAAGCATCTTACATCCTAGGAATGAAGATCTAGAAGATTACTTGGATTATCCCAATTCATATACATTGATACTATACTGAAAAGGTTCAGTATGATTAATTCCAAAAAATGCTATCTTCCGATGGGCCATGGAATTAACCTCTCTAAAAGGGATTGTCCGACAACCCCTCAAGAAAGAGAGAGTATGGATAGAATTCCATATACTTTGGCAGTGGGATCTATAATGTATGCCATGATATGTGTTAGACCAGACGTGGCATACTCACTAAGAGTAGTGAGCAGATACCAGTCTGATCCAGGTAGTAACCATTGGAAGGTTGTAAAAACCATCCTTAAGTATTTGAGAAATACTAAAAATTAGTGGCTTATCTATGGTGATTCTGACTTAAAACTTGAGGGATATACCAATTCAAGTTTTCAGTCAGATCAAGATGATAGCAAGAGCGTCTCAGGATATATCTTCACTCTTAAGGGTGGGGCCATCTATTGGAAGAGTTTCAAGCAGCATACAGTGGCAGATTCTACATATGAAGCAGAATATATCGCAGCATCTGATGCCGCCAAGGAAGCTGTATAGTTGCGGAAGTTCATCACCGAGCTTGGAGTGACACCCTCCATTGATGGTCCAGTGCCTGTATTTTGTGACAATATTGGGGCCATAGCTCAAGCAAGAGAACTCAAAACACATCAGCGGACCAAGAATATTCTACGTCGTTACCACCTGGTTCGAGAGATCGTCGATCGAGATGATATTGATCTTCAGAAGATTGGCACAAAAGAAAATCTGGCTGACCCATTTACCAAAGTCCTCGGCATCAAAGAGTTCGACGAACACAAGTCGAAGATGGGTATTAGATACTGGGCCGATTGGCATTAGGCTAAGTGGGAGTTGTTGGAATTTGTATCCTAAATGTCAATCGTCAGCATATTGATGATTGAATTTTATAAATGAATTGACAAATTAATAAAGTGTTATTTGGCATTATTCATCATTTCATCTTCAAATGAACTCTTATATGATGAAGTCCTTAGAACTTATGTTATGATAAAGGAGGATTTATCTTTGAGTCCTTAAACTTGTTCGCGACCAAATGATATGTTGTTACTAGGACGACAGCATTATCGAGATTAGGTCGTTGTTTGACATATACGTTGGTTGTCCTCTTAACCAAGAAGTGTGGAGACACTGGTATGCCATACAGGTGAAGTGTAGGAGTATATTTTGTTGGAATTTGTATCCTAAATGTCAATCGTCAGCATATTGATGATTGAATTTTGTAAATGAATTGACAAATTAATAAAGTGTTACTTGGCATTATTCATCATTTCATCTTCAAATGAACTCTTATATGATGAAGTCCTTAGGACTTATGTTATGATAAAGGAGGATTTATCTTTGAGTCCTTAAACTTGTTTGCGACGAAATGATATGTTGTTACTAGGACGACAACATTATCGAGATTAGGTCGTTGTGTGACATATATGTTGGTTGTCCTCTTAACCAAGGAGTGTGGAGACACTGGTATGCCACATAAGTGAAGTGTAGAAGTACATTTCACTAAACGTGACCAATTCCGGAACGCTCTACTGTCGAGAGATGTTCCGAGTGGATATGGGTATAAGTTTGGCCCTCTGACCTGAGACCGCAACCTGTGACTAGCAAGCAACTCACTGTACTTTGGTACCGGACTACCTGAATTTCTAATTCAGTGACGGAAGGTCAATGGGTGCAGTCAAGTACTTGCGTAGTCAGTTGTGAGTCAAGATGGAATTGACCCCTCCTGAAAATAGGAGATAATGTCTTGTGATTAATTTAGCAAAACCTTGGCCAGGGTAATCCCAGTGAGGAGTCACGGGATATCTAAAGTTAATCACATAATGGATGTACTAATTATAGGGTTGACAGTGAGCTCTAAGTCATCCTGGCATTAGGAGTCAAAGGGATTGAATTATACAGTAACCATAGTTCAGGGTTCCAGAATATTTGCTTCGCATATATTCGACCTATCCGGACGTCGGGTACCATTGCTAGATGGTCACATCGATTAGTGTAGAAAATTGTTCCTATACTACCGGCTTAGGTTCGAACCTATGAGGTCACACGCATAGAAGATTCCTGATTGATCAAGAAAGCTGATGAATGATTAAGAATCATTCAGGGGTAATTTGGTCAATTTGATTGGCAAATTATCTTATAAAATAATTAAAGTAATTATTGAAGGATTAATTAGTAATTAAATTACTAATAAACTCAATTTGATTGAGTAATTGTGCTAAGGATGAGCCAAATTGAATTGGATTCAAGTTTGGGCTCAATCAGGGTTTTGACCTGATTGGATTAGGTCAGAACCAAAAAGGACTTAAGCTGATCAAATTAATTTTAAATTAATTTGTTCTTAATTGGGGATTGACCTAATTGAATTAGGTCCAACACAAAGTAATAATTTAATTTGATTGAGTTTGCATGAGCCAAAATTGAATTGGATTCAATTTGAGCTCAATCAGGGTCTGACCTGATTAGATTGGGTTCAACCAAATTGCTTTGTTTTAATTCGGGTTTGACCAAATTTGATTAGGTGCAACCCAAGGGGATTAGGCTCAGATGATGTGGCAATTATTGGTGACATGGAATTGGAATTCATGAATTTTAAATAAACCAAAATTATTGCATGGCACATGGACCCATTGCTTGACACATGGCGACATTGTTTGTTATTTGAATTTAAATTCAAACATTAAGCAATGTGTTAAATGATTTTAATCACTCAAACCATCAGCCAAGGTGGCGTCTGAATTTTTGAATGGATTAAATTCAAATTTCAAGAGGTGATTTCGAAATTATGAAGTGTTTTACCTTGCCGCATGGATTTCAAATTCCTTCCCTCTTGCACATGTGTTTAAAATTTGAATTTAAATCAGATTTGGTTGAGATCTGATTTGGGTTGTTCCTATTCCTTTGCATTTGCCAACTAAAAGAGGTTTTCTAAAAATAAATTTCGAATTTTGAATGAAAATTCGGAGGCCATTAAAAGGGGTCAAACATGGGCACCAAAAACACATCCATTGCAGCCTTCTTCCTCACCCGCCTCCTCCTCCTCTTCTTCTCCATTTTAGATAGGGTTTTCAGGGTGAATATCTTGAAGATTCAAGATCAGATCTGAGTCCTCTACTTCCCTTACAAACCTCATCTCTATCTGCTTCAAGACGATTGATCAAGAGTTGATTGAATCCCGGCGGGCAGATTTCAGCTTTCAAGTGTTCTGCAGCTGCTAGCACTGTTGCGGAAGAAGATCCTTCAGGACTTCGCGTGTACTTCTCGTAGAGGCCATTCGTGTGCGTGGCTGCGAAGTCAAGAATCAGATTCACAACTTTCATCCATCATAAAAGGTATTAATCTAGCATTAATTATTTATTATGGTGTCAAGGTCTAGGTCCAATTCCCCGAGGTTTTACCCTCTTTTGGGGCTCCTCACGGAGATATCTCCAGAATCCATTCGATGGATATTCGGAGATTAATTAGAATAGAGTTCTTAAGTTTCAGATCTGATAGTTAATCATGCATAAAAGTTTTAGCATAATGGTTTAAACGATTCCGGCATAATCCTATATGTTCTTAAGGTGCTGATTTCTAGATTTGATCTTGTAAGCATGCATGAATTAAATTGTTTGATTCGGTTTTTTCCGCTGCGTTTTAAAACTTAAAAAGAACTACGTATGGCTTGATCCCCCTTATGAAGGGGTACGTAGGCAACCCGATCAGGTTCAGCCATGGTTTTCAAAAAAAAAAAAAAAATCAGCATGCTAAACACCGAAGAACCTAGGATTCACTTTTAGTGGTATCAGAGCCAGGTTTATGTTTAAACTTTTATGTTTTAATTCTTGCAATTAAATATGAAATCATTAACATGTTTAGATTAGATCTAAAGTACTTTTTATGATTGATTTAATTGCTGATTATGCATGATTAAGTAGATCTGAAATTTTGGATGCATATGATGCATGTTTGTGTTAGGATTAGTAACATGAATAAATCTGAAATCATAATATTGTTTAGATTAGATCTAAATAAAGTTTATGATTCATATGATCTCTGATTTTAATGAACAAATTAGATCTGAAAATAAAAGTGAAAAAACAAATACATAAGATGTATGTTGTTTGTATTAATTCATGTTGTTATGTATATGTGATGCATGAACATAAAACATAATGACTTAAACATGAATTAAATCTGATTACATGTGATTAATTACAAAAACTCAGATCTGAAAATGTGTTTTAAGAACTGAAAGATTGTAATTAATATGTAATTAAAAAGAAATATGCAATGATCAAAACTTTCATAAGTGTAAACTTAATTGAGAATTAAGTGTTATGAAATAGAATTGTAACTCAATTAATTGACATTGCATAATTCTTTGGGCATATGGGTTAGCTTGAATCAAGTTCTTAGGATTGGGTTAGACCTAAGGTTAGAATCAAACATGGTCTAATTAGAGTTAATTGATCAAATCTAATTAAGTAGTAACTAGATTAGGTCAAGAAAACTCTAGGTTAAATACAATAGTTGTAGATTGATCAATTCCATGTCTTTGATTAGACCAAGATGGAACTTGATTTAGGCTCAGAGGTGTAGCCCGAGTCATTTGAGTAATCAAATCGAAATTGATTAACCAGTCGGTGTCTAAGGTAAGTTTGGCAGTTTTGACCGGTGGTTTTTAATTGGGAGCTACTCGCACTGATTCGTCTTTGTCGAGTTAATGGCATATCCCTTCCACCGATCTCACTTACCTGGCCGACATGGTCAATCACATTTTGATTGGATCACTTAATGATTCGAGTTAGCCCATGCCTTAAGGAAAATCAGTATGACTGATTTAGGTGTCTCCTTAACCGGTTTGAGTCTAATCTGATTTGGTGAAGTCAGTGGGAGAAATTAGACTAACCGGATCTTCTCATCTATCCTAATTATGAAATCCTCTAAAATTATTAGGTCCTTAAAATGAAATGGTTATGGAGATAACTAGGTCATGGCCTCCCATTAAGTTGGGTGATAATGGGTCCAATGTTTTGATAATTATTGGAGGCGCCACACGCCTGGTACTTATCAAGCATTGGAATTGTCATTCAATATATGATGAGTTAAGTGTACCTTCAATAGGCGGTCAGGTGAGCCGAGCCACACTCGGGCTTGGTCGTCTATTAGTTGATTAGACTTAACCCTATCATTTAATGGTTGGACCTGACTAGGGTATTCGGTGGAGGCGCCACACGCCTGCCGGAAATCTTAGGGCAAAATCATCACTAGAAGTTACTTGGTGAAGCAATTGGTTAAGAACCTATCAATAGGTGCATATGGGTTGGCCGAGCCACACTCGGGCCTATATGGGATCTATTGGGTTCTAGTGCCCACTAAAGAATTAGGAGTAATTTTTCGAATTAGAGGTAGAGGCTACTAATTTGTATAAAATAGTAGGAATATCTTTAGACTAAAGTCCAAGTCTACTGTGTTTAGTCAATTCATATACTAATAGCCAAATTTTCTTTTTATGCAGAAATGGCCACTAATTTATCACTTCGCTCATTGTTGGACAATGACAAGTTGACTGGTCCAAATTTCAATAATTGGCATAGGAAACTGAAAATAGTGCTAGAGCATGAGAGGATCCTTTATGTGATAACGGATCAAGCACCTGAGCAGCCCGCTGCTAATGCATCAAGATCGGCCAGAGACACTTATCAGAAGTGGCTCAGTGACCGGATCACTGTTCGATGCATCATGTTGGCAGCAATGAGTGATGAGTTTAGTAGGCGTTTTGAGAATACGCAGCCGGAAGATATCATTCAAGTGTTGAATGAATCATTCGGCGTTCCTGACGACGTTGAGAGGCACAAAACTAGTTGTGCCATCTTCAGCGCCCGAATGAAAGATAGGACCTCGGTAACTGATCATGTACTGTACATGATTGAGTTGATCGAGCGTCTAAGCTCTCTTGGCTTTCCCCTTCATGATCAATTGGGGAAGGATGCCATACTAAACTCATTGCCTGGATCATACCGTCCTTTTCTCACTCATTTTCGTATGACGAAACCTGTAGTGAATTATCACCAATTGTTGGGGTTACTACAAACGTTTGAGAATGATCACCAACTTCTTAAGAAGACGGTGAATTTAGTGGGAGGTTCATCCAAGGATCGCTCTTTTAAGAAAGGGAAAAAGAAAAATAAAATCCAAAAGAAACAGGTGCACCATGCTCAGCCTAGTCAGAAAAAGAATAAAAAGGCTGATCAGAGCAAGGCGGAGTGCTTCTTCTGCAAGAAGCAAGGACATTGGAAGAGGAACTGTCCTCTTTACATTGCATCCCTCGATCCGAACCGGCCTAAGAAAAGTGGGCAATCAGTTGCCAATCAAGGTACTTATATGATAACACCTTGCAATTTTTCTATTTGTGATAATTCGACCTGGGTATTGGATACCGGTAGTCCTTTTAATATTTGCAATTCGTTGCAGGGGCTACAAGTCAGTAAGAGGTTTGAAGAAGGAGAAAGGTTCCTGAATGTTGGAGATGGAAGACCAGTTCCAGTTCTAGCTTTAGGAATTCTTAAACTTGAATTCAGCTCTCATGTAAATGTCCTTAGTGATTGTCACTATTGTCCAAGTTTTCTATTGAATATCATTTCTGTAGGCCTTTTGGCCAAAAATGGTTGTGAAATATCAATAAAAAAGGATTATTGCAATGTCATTTGGAATGGTGTTGTTGTAATGAATGGAATTCTGAGTAATGGCATTTACATTTTGTCACAGCCTGTTCATGTAATGTATAAATCCAATAAGCGCCCTAGAATAGATAATGTCATGGATGTCTACCTTTGGCATCATAGGCTAGGTCATATTAACAAGAATAGGATGAACAGGTTAAGTAAAGAGGGAATCCTTGATGTTAATGATTGTGAATCATTGACAACCTGTGAATCATGTCTTCTTGGTAAAATGACCAAATCACCTTTTATCGGAAAAGGTGAACGAGCCAGTGATTTATTGACCCTTGTACATTCTGATGTATGTGGGCCAATGAGCACAGATGCTAGAGGTGGGTATTCATATTTCATTACGTTTACAGACGACCTTTCTAGGTATGGTTATGTCTATTTAATGAGACATAAATCTGAATCATTTGAAATGTTCAAATTATATCGTAATGAAGTCGAAAAACAAACTGGAAAGAGTATTAAAACTCTTCGATCAGATCGAGGAGGTGAATACCTCTCCAGTGAATTTTTGACATATCTAGGAGAAAATGGCATTCTCTCCCAATGGACTCCTCCTGGTACACCACAATATAATAGTGTGTCAGAAAGGAGAAATCAAACTCTGTTAGATATGGTTCGATCCATGATGGGGTTTGCTAATCTGCCCATATCCTTTTGGGGATATGCTCTTGAGTCAGCCTGCTATATTCTAAATAAGGTTCCAAGTAAGTCTGTAAATAAAACACCACATAAGATGTGGACTGGACGTAAGCCGATGCTCTCTCACCTTAGGATTTGGGGGTGTCCGGCGTACGTCAAACGTTTGAAGACAGACAAACTTGAACCCAAGTCTGACAAATGTTTCTTTGTTGGTTACCCTAAAGAAACTAAAGGATATTACTTCTACTTTGCTGAAGAACAAAAGTTGTTCGTAAGCAATAGAGCAATTTTCTTAGAAAAGAAATTTCTTGGTGAAGGAACAAATAGCTCTAATGTTGAGCTTAGAGAAGTTCAACATGTAGAAGATCCGACACCATCTACTGAACCAGTTGAGTCGGATTTGATTAGATCAGATCCAGAACCCATATTAGATGCACCATTAAGGCGATCGGGTAGAGTACCACGTCAGCCGGACAGATACTACGGTTTCTTGGTCCG
The DNA here is from genome assembly GCF_051530095.1 of Phoenix dactylifera. NCBI lineage: Eukaryota > Viridiplantae > Streptophyta > Magnoliopsida > Arecales > Arecaceae > Phoenix > Phoenix dactylifera. Next base: position 4,306,267 of record NC_143203.1, read on the forward strand.
GGATGGGGATCCTATCGAACTTGATGAAAACGATGAGGATCCGATCACATATATGGATGCAATGCAGAGGTATGACTCTGATAAATGGCTTGGAGCCATGCAATCCGAAATGGAATCCATGAAGGTCAATGATGTTTGGACATTAGTTGACCCACCTGAAGGAATTAAATCCATAGGGTGTAAGTGGATATTCAAAAGGAAACGGGGCGCTGACGGAAAGGTAGAGACCTATAAAGCCCGTTTGGTTGCCAAGGGTTATCGTCAACGTTATGGTATTGACTATGACGAGACGTTTTCTCCTGTGGCAATGCTCAAGTCCATTCGGATTGTGCTTGCGATAGCAGCACATTTAGACTATGAAATCTGGCAAATGGATGTAAAGACCGCATTTCTAAATGGAGATTTAGAAGAGAAAGTGTATATGATACAACCTGAAGGTTTTACATCTGCAGATGAGTCTAAAGTGTGCAAGCTTCAAAAATCCATTTATGGATTAAAGCAAGCTTCACGGAGTTGGAATATACGTTTTGATAAGGTAATCAAAACATATGGCTTCATTAAGAATGAAGAGGAACCTTGCATTTATAAATGGGCAAATGGTTCAGTTATTATATTCCTTATTTTGTATGTGGATGACATTCTTTTAATCGGGAATGACATTCCTGCATTACAAGGAATAAAGGTTTGGCTATCATCTCAATTTGCCATGAAGGATTTAGGAGAAGCATCTTACATCCTAGGGATGAAGATCTATAGAGATAGATCTAGAAGATTGCTTGGATTATCCCAATCCACATACATTGATACTATACTGAAGAGGTTCAGTATGATTAATTCCAAGAAAGGCTATCTTCCGATGGGCCATGGAATTAACCTCTCTAAAAGGGATTGTCCGACAACCCCTCAAGAAAGAGAGAGTATGGATAGAATTCCATATGCTTCGGCAGTGGGATCTATAATGTATGCCATGACATGTACTAGACCAGACGTGGCATACTCACTAGGAGTAGTGAGCAGATACCAGTCTGATCCAGGTAGCAACCACTGGAAGGTTGTAAAAACCATCCTTAAGTATTTGAGAAATACTAAAGATCAGTGGCTTGTCTATGGTGATTCTGACTTAAAACTTGAGGGATATACTGATTCAAGTTTTCAGTCAGATCAAGATGATAGCAAGAGCATGTCAGGATATATCTTCACTCTTAAGGGTGGGGCCATCTGCTGGAAGAGTTCCAAGCAGCATACAGTGGCAGATTCTACATGTGAAGCAGAATATATCGCAGCATCTGATGCCGCCAAGAAAGCTGTATGGTTGCGGAAGTTCATCACCGAGCTTGGAGTGACACCCTCCATTGATGGTCCAGTGCCTGTATTTTGTGACAATACTGGGGCCATAACTCAAGCAAGAGAACCCAAAGCACATCAGCGGACCAAGCATATTCTACGTCGCTACCACCTGGTTCGAGAGATCATCGATCGAGGTGATATTGATCTTCAGAAGATTGACACAAAAGAAAATCTGGCTGACCCATTTACCAAAGTCCTCGGCATCAAAGAGTTCGACGAACACAAGTCGAAGATGGGTATTAGATACTGTGCCGATTGGCATTAGGCTAAGTGGGAGTTGTTGGAATTTGTATCCTAAATGTCAATCGTCAGCATATTGATGATTGAATTTTGTAAATGAATTGACAAATTAATAAAGTGTTATTTGGCATTATTCATCATTTCATCTTCAAATGAACTCTTATATGATGAAGTCCTTAGGACTTATGTTATGATAAAGAAGGATTTATCTTTGAGTCCTTAAACTTGTTTGCGACGAAATGATATGTTGTTACTAGGACGACAACATTATCGAGATTAGGTCGTTGTGTGACATATATGTTGGTTGTCCTCTTAACCAAGGAGTGTGGAGACACTGGTATGCCACACAAGTGAAGTGTAGAAGTACATTTCACTAAACGTGACCAATTCCGGAACGCTCTACTGTCGAGAGATGTTCCGAGTGGATATGGGTATAAGTTTGGCCCTCTGACCTGAGACCGCAACCTGTGACTAGCAAGCAACTCACTGTACTTTGGTACCGGACTACCTGAATTTCTAATTCAGTGACGGAAGGTCACTGGGTGCAGTCAAGTACTTGCGTAGTCAGTTGTGAGTCAAGATGGAATTGACCCCTCCTGAAAACAGGAGATAATGTCTTGTGATTAATTTAGCAAAACCTTGGCCAGGGTAATCCCAGTGAGGAGTCACGGGATATCTAAAGTTAATCACATAATGGATGTACTAATTATAGGGTTGACAGTGAGTTCTAAGTCATCCTGGCATTAGGAGTCAAAGGGATTGAATTATACAGTAACCATAGTTCAGGGTTCCAGAATATTTGCTTCGCATATATTCGTCCTATCCGGACGTCGGGTACCATTGCTAGATGGTCACATCGATTAGTGTAGAAAATTATTCCTATACTACCGGCTTAGGTTCGAACCTATGAGGTCACACGCATAGAAGATTCCTGATTGATCAAGAAAGCTGATGAATGATTAAGAATCATTCAGGGGTAATTTGGTCAATTTGATTGGTAAATTATCTTATAAAATAATTAAAGTAATTATTGAAGGATTAATTAGTAATTAAATTACTAATAAACTCAATTTGATTGAGTAATTGTGCTAAGGATGAGCCAAATTGAATTGGATTCAAGTTTGGGCTCAATCAGGGTTTTGACCTGATTGGATTAGGTCAGAACCAAAAAGGACTTAAGCTGATCAAATTAATTTTAAATTAATTTGTTCTTAATTGGGGATTGACCTAATTGAATTAGGTCCAACACAAAGTAATAATTTAATTTGATTGAGTTTGCATGAGCCAAAATTGAATTGGATTCAATTTGAGCTCAATCAGGGTCTGACCTGATTAGATTGGGTTCAACCAAATTGCTTTGTTTTAATTCGGGTTTGACCAAATTTGATTAGGTGCAACCCAAGGGGATTAGGCTCAGATGATGTGGCAATTATTGGTGACATGGAATTGGATTTCATGAATTTTAAATAAACCAAAATTATTGCATGGCACATGGACCCATTGCTTGACACATGGCGACATTGTTTGTTATTTGAATTTAAATTCAAACATTAAGCAATGTGTTAAATGATTTTAATCACTCAAACCATCAGCCAAGGTGGCGTCTGAATTTTTGAATGGATTAAATTCGAATTTCAAGAGGTGATTTCGAAATTATGAAGTGTTTTACCTTGCCGCATGGATTTCAAATTCCTTCCCTCTTGCACATGTGTTTAAAATTTGAATTTAAATCAGATTTGGTTGAGATCTGATTTGGGTTGTTCCTATTCCTTTGCATGTGCCAACTAAAAGAGGTTTTCTGAAAATAAATTTTGAATTTTGAATGAAAATTCGGAGGCCATTAAAAGGGGTCAAACATGGGCACCAAAAACACATCCATTGCAGCCTTCTTCCTCACCCGCCTCCTCCTCCTCTTCTTCTCCATTTTAGATAGGGTTTTCAGGGTGAATATCTAGAAGATTCAAGATCAAATCTGAGTCTTCTACTTCCCTTACAAACCTCATCTCTATCTGCTTCAAGACGATTGATCAAGAGTTGATTGAATCCCGGCGGGCAGATTTCAGCTTTCAAGTGTTCTGCAGCTGCTAGCACTGTTGCGGAAGAAGATCCTTCAGGACTTCGCGTGTACTTCTCGTAGAGGCCATTCGTGTGCGTGGCTGCGAAGTCAAGAATCAGATTCACAACTTTCATCCATCATAAAAGGTATTAATCTAGCATTAATCATTTATTATAGTGTCAAGGTCTAGGTCCAATTTCCCGAGGTTTTACCCTCTTTTAGGGCTCCTCACGGAGATATCTCCAGAATCCATTCGATGGATATTCGAAGATTAATTGGAATAGAGTTCTTAAGTTTCAAATCTGATAGTTAATCATGCATAAAAGTTTTAGCATAATGGTTTAAACGATTCCGGCATAATCCTATATGTTCTTAAGGTGCTGATTTCTAGATTTGATCTTGTAAGCATGCATGAATTAAATTGTTTGATTCGGTTTTTTCCGCTGCGTTTTAAAACTTAAAAAGAACTACGTATGGCTTGATCCCCCTTATGAAGGGGTACGTAGGCAACCCGATCAGGTTCAGCCATGGTTTTCAAAAAAAAAAAAAAAATTCAGCATGCTAAACACCGAAGAACCTAGGATTCACTTTCATATTTCACTGAACGTGATCAATTTCGAAACACTTTACTATCGAGAGATGTTCCGAGTGGATATGGGTATATGTTTGGCCCTCTGACCTGAGACCGCAACCTGTGACTAGCAAGCAACTCACTATACTTTGGTACCAGACTACCTAAATTAATTCAGTGACGGAAGGTCACTGGGTGCAGTCAAGTACTTGCGTAGTCAGTTGTGAGTCAAGATGAAATTGACCCCTCCTAAAAATAGAAAATAATGTCTTATGATTAATTTAGCAAAACCTTGGCCAGGGTAATCCCAGTAAGGAGCCACGAGATATCTAAAGTTAATCATATAATGGATGTACTAATTATAGGGTTGACAGTAAGCTCTAAGTCATCTTGCCATTAGGAGTCAAAGGGATTGAATTATACAGTAACCATAGTCCAAATTTCCAAAATATTCGCTTCGCATATATTCGGCCTATCCGGACGTCGGGTACCATTGCTAGATGGTCACATCGATTAGTGTAGGAAGTCGTTCCTATACTACCGGCCTAGGTTGGAACCTATGAGGTCACACGCATAGAAGATTTCTGATTGATCAAGAAGGCTGATGAATGATTAAGAATCATTCAGGGATAATTTGGTCAATTTGATTGGCAAATTATCTTATAAAATAATTAAAGTAATTATTGGAGGATTAATTAGTAATTAACTTACTAATAAACTCAATTTGATTGAGTAATTGTGCTAAGGATGAGCCAAATTGAATTGGATTCAACTTTTGGCTCAATTAGGATTTTGACCTGATTGGATTAGGTTGGAATCAAAAAGGACTTAAGCTGATCAAATTAATTTTAAATTAATTTGCACTTAATTGGGGATTGACCTAATTGGATTAGGTCCAACACAAAGTAATTAATTCAATTTGATTGAGTTTGGATGAGCCAAAAATTGAATTGGATTCAATTTGAGCTCAATCAGGATCTGACCTGATTAGATTGGGTTCAACCAAATTGCTTTGTTTTAATCCAGGTTTGACCAAATTTGATTAAGTGCAACCCAAGAGGATTAGGCTCAGATGATGTGGCAATTATTGGTGACATGCAATTGGATTTCATGTATTTTAAATAAACCAAAATTATTGCATGGCGCATGGACCCATTGTTTGACACATGGCGACATTGTTTATTGTTTGAATTTGAATTCAAACATTAAGCAATATATTAAATGATTTCATACATCAAATAACTTTTCTAGCTGGCGTGTGAAGCTCTGAATCATTTAAATTCAAATTTCAAATGAAATATATGCGACAAGAGGAAGAAAAATTCTGCCGCATGGATTTCAAATTCCTCCCCTCTTGCACATGTGTTTAAAATTTGAATTTAAATCAGATTTGGTTGAGATCTGATTTGGGTTGTTCCTATTCCATTGCATGCGCCAACTAAAGAAGATTTTCTAAAGATAATTTTTGAATTTTGAATGAAATTCGGAGGCCATTAAAAAGGGTAAAATATGGGCACCGGCAATACATCCATTGCAGCCTTCTTCCTCACACGCCTCCTCCTCCTCTTCTTCTCCATTTTAGATAGGATTTTCAGGGCGAATATCTAGAAGATTCAAGATCAGATCTGAGTCCTCTACTTTCCTTACAAACCTAATCTCAATCTGCTTCAAGACGATTGATCAAGAGTTGATTGAATTCCGGCGAGCAGATTTCAGCTTTCAAGTGTTCTACAGCTGCTAGCACTGTTGCGGAAGAATATTCTTCAGGGCTTCGCGTGTACTTCTCGTAGAGACCATTTGTGTGCGTGGCTGCGAAGTCAAGAATCAGATCCACAAATTTCATCCATCATAAAAGGTATTAATCTAGCATTAATCATTTATAATAGTGTCAAGGTCTAGGTCCGATTCTCCGAGGTTTTACCCTCTTTTGGGGCTCCTCACGGAGATATCTCCAGAATCCATTCGATGGATATTTGGAGATTAATTGGAATAGAGTTCTTAAGTTTCAGATCTGATAGTTAATCATGCATCAAAATTTTAGCATAATTGTTTAAACGATTCCGACATAATCCTATGTATTCTTAATGTGCTGATTTCTAGATTTGATCTTGTAAGCATGCATGAATTAAATTGTTTGATTCATTTTTCTGCTGCATTTTTGAAACTTAAAAAGAACTTCGTGTGGCTTGATCCCCCTTGTGAAGGGGTACGTAGGCAACCCGATCAGGTTCAGCCATGGTTTTCAAAAAAAAAAAAAATTCAGCATGCTAAACACCGAAGAACCTAGGATGCACTTTCATAACCTTCCCATGATCTCACTTACCTGGCCAATTTGGTCGATCAAGTTTTGATTAAGGTACCTTGAGACTTGTTACTCACCCATGCCATTAAGAAAAATCAGTGTGACTGATTTAGGTGTCTAATAGACCAATAAGAGCTAGTCCTCCGTATGACTTGGTGAAGTCAGTGGGAGAATTTTGAATTATCAGTCAGTGTCACATATCAATTAAAATCCTCTAAATTATTAGGTTCTTAAAATGATAAAGTTGTATAGACTAGATCATAGCCTCCCATTAAGGTGAATGATAATGGGTCCAATATTACAGTTGAACATGCAGGACGCTTCGTCTAGTGTTCCTCTGAATACTGGAATTATCCTTCATTATATAATAGCTTTTTGAGCTATCTAATTGTGATTAGGTTGGCCAAGCCTTCCTCGGGCCTGATCATACATTAGGTAGTGTCATCGAGTTAGTTCATTAATGGTTGGACCTAACCAGGATTTTCAGTAGAGGCCTCCGCCTACTGATTACCACCTGGGGCAAAATTGATTACTTGAAATTGTTTAGAGAAACAATTGGTAATGTACCTACTCTTAGATGCACATAGGTTGGCCGAGCCTTCCTCAGGCTCGTATGCAGTCTATGTGGATTCTAGTACCCACTTAGGAATTAAAGTAATTTCTCGAATTAAAGGTAGAGGCTATTAATTCGATTAAAATAGTGGGAGAATACTTTAGACTAAAGTCCAAGTCTTTAGGATTAAATAAATCATATACTGATTAGTTGGGTTTTCCTTTATTTTTCAGATATGGCTAACTCATTGTCCCTCCAAACACTATTAGACAATGATAAGCTTAATGGACCTAACTTCCATAGCTGGTATCGAAAGTTGAAAATAGTATTAGAGCATGAGCGGATCCTGTATGTGATATCGGACCTGCACCTGAAGAACCTGCAGCCAATGCACCACGTGCAATCAGAGACGCTTATCAGAAGTGGCTCAACGATCGCACTATAGTGTGCTGCATCATTAGGGCCTCGATGAATGACGAGTTTAGTCATAAATTCGAGGAAGCGCAGCCAGTGGAAATCCTTCAAATGTTGAAGAAGTCTTTCGGCACACCTGATGATGTCGAACGACATAAGACCTCCTGCATTATATTCAATGCCCGCATGAGGGAAGGGGCATCGGTCACCGATCATGTATTGTACATGGTCGAACAAATCGATCACCTGAGTAAACTTGGCTTTGTTTTGCACGAGCAATTGGGCAAGGACGCCATTTTGAACTCACTTCCCAAGTCCTACCTGACCTTCCTTAGTCATTATAGAATGACTAAACCTGAAGTATCCTATCATGGTTTGCTAGGTTTACTGCAGACCTATTAGAAGGATCACCAACTCAAAAAGGAGTCGGTGAATATGGTAGGTGGGACTTCTGCAGGACTTTCTTCCTTTAAGAAAGGAAAGAAGAAGAAGGTGCAGAAAGCTCGTGCTGGGATCTCTAAGCCCAGCCAGACTAAGAAGCATAAAGTCGATAAAAGTAAGGCAAAGTGCTTCTTCTGTAAGAAGATGGGTTATTGGAAGCAAAACTGTCCGGCTTACATAGCGTCCCTTGATCCAAACAGGCCTAAGAAGAAAAAGCAGCAAACAGTTGCTGCACAAGATAATTATATGATAACACCTTATAATTTTTCTGTTTATGAGTCTCCTGCTTGGGTATTGGATACCGGAAGTCTAATTAATATTTGCAATTCGTTGCAGGAATTTCAAGTTAGTAGAAGATTCAAGAATGGCAAAAGATTCCTAAACGTTGGAGATGGAAGATCAGTTCCAGTCCTAGCTTTAGGAGTCATTGAGCTTGTTTTTGAATCTAGAGTAGTCATATTAGATGATTGTCATTATTATCCAGCATTTTTGATGAATGTCATCTTTGTAGGCCTTTTGGCCAAAAATGGTTATTGTTTATCAATAAAAATTTTTTTTTGTGATATCATTCTGAATGGTATTAAATTTTTTCATGGACAATTGAAACATGATATTTATACTCTATCACTGCCTGTGAATGTAATGTACACTTCTAATAAACACCCTAAGTTAGATAATGTCAATGAAGCCTATTTGTAGCATTGCCGACTAGGTCACATAAATAAAAATAAGATAAACAGGTTAGCCTAACAGGGCATTTTAGAAATCAATGATTGTAAATCATTGCCAACTTGGGAATCCTGTCTTCTGGGTAAGATGACCAAGTCACGTTTTTCTGGAAAGGGTGAACGAGCCAGTGATGTTCTTGGCCTCATACATACTGATGTATGTGGACCTATGAACATAAGTGCCAAAGGTGGTTATGCCTACTTCATAAACTTCACAGATGACCTATCCAGATATGGGTATGTCTATCTGATGAAGCATAAGTCGAAATCATTTGAAATGTTCAAACGATTTCGTAATGAAGTAGAAAAACAGACTGGAAAGAGTATTAAGATCCTTCGGTCAGACCGAGGAGGAGAATACCCTTCGGTGATTTCTTGACTTATCTAGAGGAGAATGGAATTCTCTCACAATGGATCCTTCCAGGAACACCTCAGCACAATGGTGTATCCGAAAGGAGGAATCGAACTCTGTTAGATATGGTTCGATCCATGATGGGGTTTACTAGTCTGCCTCTATTATTTTGGAGTTATGCTTTAGAGTCTGCATGTATAATCCTAAATAAGGTTCCAAGTAAGTCTGTTGAAAAGACTCCATATGAGATATGGACTGGGCGTAAGCCGACACTTTCATACCTTAGCGTTTGGGGATGTTCAGCTTATGTTAAATATTCTCAAACTGACAAACTTGGTCCTAGGTCCGATAAGTGTTATTTTGTAGGGTACCCCAAGAATAGGGGTTATTACTTCTACCTTCCTAATGAACAAAAGGTGTTCGTAGGACTTAAGGCAACCTTTTTGGAAAAGAAATTCCTTAGTGAAGGAATTGTTGCCTCTAAGGTTGAACTTAGTGAAGTTTAGCAGGTGGAAGATTTAACATAATCTACTGAACCCACATAACCGGATTCGATTAGATCAAACTCGGAGCCCAATGTAGAAGCACAATTAAGGTGATCAGGTAGAGTACCGCGTCAGATGGACAGATACTACGGTTTCTTGGTCCAAGACGCAGATCCTATTGAGCTCGATGAGAACAATGAGGATCCGATCACCTATATGGATATTATGTAGAGGTCCAACTCTGAGTTATGGCTTAACACCATGAGATTCGAAATGGAATCCATGAAAATCAATAGTGTATGGACACTAGTTGATCCACCCGAAGGGATAAAACCCATAAGGTGCAAATGGATCTTCAAAAGAAAGAGAGGCGCAGACGGAAAGATGGAGACCTATAAAGCCCGTCTGGTTGCCAAGGGGTATCGTCAACGTTATGGTATCGACTATGACGAAACTTTTTTCCCTGTGGCAATGCTAAAATCTATTCGGATCATGTTTGCTATAGCAGCATATATGGACTATGAAATCTGGCAATAGATGTAAAAACAGCTTTTCTAAATAGAGAGCTGGAAGAAGAGGTGTATATGATACAAACTGAGGGTTTCACTGTCGGGTTACCCCCGCACGCGTTGCGACGATCGCAGCGGAAAGACACGCGCGGGGTCGTTCATCTCATGAACGTCCCTAGAAACGTAGATTTCAAAAATTCGGAGTTCTCTAACTCAGAAGATTATAAAATCTAAAGGATAGATTAAAATTAATTTCTTGATTAATTTTCAGATCTACAAAAATAATTGTAAAGATTAAATCTTTACCTTTGAGCGGGTAGATCTCCACCGCTATCTGATGACCGTAGAAATTGGGTTCGTTTGAAGCCGCACAAGCGTCCGGCCTCTACGGGTATCCACATGAAGATCTGGATCGATCAAGATCATGATCTCACCGGGGTGCTAACTCCCTTGCAAAGATCCTTTTTTGATGGTTGGAACTCCTCCAAGCAATCAACTCTTGATTGCTTCCAAGAGAAGGAAGAAGGAGAAGGAGAAACGCTTTCTCCTTTTCTTTACCATGGAAGAATAAGGAGGGAAAAGAGGAACACCTGCCTCTCTATGTTTTCTTCCATGTGGCTGATGAAGAGGAGAAAGAAGGAGAACCATGCTCGCTGCCCCTTTCCTTTGCCTTTGCGGATGGAAGAAGGAAGAGAGGGAGAGATGGCCGCCATGATGAAAAGAAGAGTCTTTTTTCCAAGGGGGGCTGGCCCCCCTTTTATTCTTTTCATCTTGATGCCCTAGGCGTGGCCTCTTCCTTAAAATTAGGAGGAGCCATGCCCCAGCCGGGTCTCGCATCCCGGACACCTGGGACGCGCGTCCCGGCCATCCGGGATGTGGATCCGGGGAGCACGCCCCACTTGATCAAATCAAGTGGGCATGGGGCCTCCTTTGATTGGATGTTGAAATCCTCCTCTAAGAAGAATTAGGTGAATCCAATCCTTATCCATATTAGTCCTAATCTAATTAGGACCCAATTGGATCATGACTCAATGGAACTCTTCAATCCTAATCTAATTAGGAGTCATCTTCATCTATTAGACCAATAATTAATTAGGACTCTAGGAGTCCTAGTCCAATTAGGACTCATACAATTTTAGTCCTAATCCAATTAAGACAGGAATCCTACCCCAATAATTTGAATTTCTAATCAAATTAGAACTCTAGGTGCCCTACTCCAAGTAGGACTCTTGAACCTTATCATATAAGATTGAGCCCAATTAATTAAGTCCAATTGATTCAATCAAATTGCAATCCAATTACTATTAATTCCTTCTTCAACTCACTAACTCTTAGTGGGTTAAATAAATTATCAATCAAATTGACAATTACAAACTATTGTGATTCGAAATCACAATCCAACCATTAGATCAATCAGATCCTCTATTGTGTGTGACCCCATAGGTTCTATTCTGTCTGGTAGTGAGATATATTGTGATCCCTATCACAATATCATTGAAACTTCTTTCAATGGGTTGGAACAATTCCAACTCTTCTCATTCTGGTTCACTGATCATTAAGTGAATGCTTCTGAGTCTCACAATCTACCAGTGACACCTAGCAACATGTAGTGGCAATTCAGCAGAATGAAATAGATGAACCTCTAGGTGTAGTTAGCGTATCATACAGTCCCTCTATCGTGGATCCCGACAGGATGGAGGTCATAGATAACTCGTCAAACCCCATCATCTGTCATATGTAAAATTTATTTGACTCCAGTTCGAGATTGGAAAACTTTTTTTCCAAAAACTACCTTGGCCAATAATTTATGAACTCAGTCTCATAAATCACATAGGATCTCCTAATCTATTAAGATCGATAGATTCCATCTAGATGCAATCCTACTCCTACAATGAACCTACTACAGTCAATCTGCACCACAAGGATCAAAATGGATAGGGCCCATGTTTATGTGCTCGTCAAACTACAGCAACCTCACTGTGAATAGCCGGGCATCGCAGGTCAAAGGACCAGTAATACAACTGCAGCATTAAGTAAGTCACTGACGAATGGATAGACATCCAAGTGACTACTTACTTTGGTCATGCTCAGTACCCTTGTTCTCTAACAAGCACTTGCACAATCACTCTAGTGTCCCCACATTGTGGACTCAAGACTCATCCATCTGACTAAGTGATCTGTGCACTAATCTCAGCAGATCAATCACCATCCCTCGTGATGGATCCATCGATTATGAGCAATTCAGGAATTAATCACTAATGACACATGCCTCAAATTCTCAACTCTTGAGAATATGTGTTATCATCTTATTAATTTCTTGGACGATTCATGGACACATAAAAACATGAATGAAAAGAATGCCCATCCTAATAAATTCATTATTAGGTCAAGTATAAATTTATGTTCCAGAACAAAATAATGCGTCAGCCAAATTGGCTTCTAGGGCATACTTCTAACAATCTCCCACTTGCACTAAAGCCAATCAGCCATAAATCTAAGCCCCATCTTCTTAGGATGTGCTTCAATTTTCTGCTGACTTAGCTGCTTAGTGAATGGGTCCACCACATTTCCTGTTGGGTCTACTCTCTGTACCTTTACTTATTTTTTTTCGATGTAGTCACGTATCAGGTTAAACTGCCGCTCTATGTGCTTAGACTTCTGGTGAGACTTTGGCTTCTTAGTAAGTGCTATAGTGCCATTTTTATCGTAGTATAGTATTATGGCATCTGATGACATTACACCTAATTCTGCAATAAAATTCTTGATCCAGAAGGTTTCCACTACACCTTTAGAGGCGGCGATATATTTAGTTTCCAAGGTAGAATCTATAATGATAGTTGTTTAGAACTCTTCCAAATTACCGAACCACCATTGCACATATTCTGATGTAGACTTTGTATCATCAATATGTGTGTATCCTTCTATCTTTAACTCTGATCTTCTCCTAAAGACCAAGAACATGTCCTCAATTCTTCTCAAGTACTTAAGACTGGTCTTCACAGCTATCCAGTGCTTGAGGCCTGGATTTGACTGATATATGCTCGTGACACTCACAGCATGTGCTATATCAAGTCGTGTACATAGCATGGTATATATGAGGCTCCCTATAGCCGAAGCATAAGGGATCTTACTCATCTGCTGAATCTCTTCAGATGTGTTGGGGCATATCTTCTTGGAGAGATTTATCCCATGCCTAAGGGGTAATAATTCTCCTTTTAGAGGTTTCCATGCCGAACCTCTTCAGCACTTCCTTTATGTACATATTCTGTGATAGGACAAGCATCCTCTTAGATCTATCTCTATAAACCTTAATTTCCAAAATATAGGATGCTTTCTTAAGGTCTTTCATGGAGAATTTTTTAGACAATCATACCTTGACCTTAGTTAGCATAGAAATATCATTCCCAACAAGAAGGATATCATCCGCGTACAATACGAGAAATATAATAACCCTCCTACTAACTTTCTTATAAATACATGGTTACTCTTCGTTCTTGATGAAATCAAACGATTTGATTACATCGTTGAAATGAATTTTCCAACTCCGAGATGCTTGCTTTAGTCCATAGATGGACATTAGCAGTTTATAGACCTCGTGATCACCATCACAATATCTGATTTGCTGCAACAGCAAGCAATATTCGAATGGACTTCAGCATGGCTACAAGTGGAAAGGTATTCTGATAGTCAATGCTTTCGCACTGACTATAACCTTTCACCACTGGCCTTTCCTTATAGGTCTCTACCTTGCCATCCGAACTTAATTTTCTCTTATAGATCCATTTACACCCAATAGGTACTATACCTTCTGGTGGATCTATTAAGGTCCAGACTTAGTTGGAATATATGGAGTCCATCTTTGACTTCATTGCTTCCAGCCATCTCTCGAAATCGATATCTAACATTGCCTCGTTGTAGGTATTGGAATCCGTACCTTGATCCCTATCTTCCATGAGGAATATTTTCTCTACATACTCTATAAGCATACCTAAGTACCTTTTAGGAGGACGGGAGATCATACTAGATCTACGAGGTAGAGGAGGTACTGCATGTACTGGCTCGATATGAATAGGTTCTATAGGCACAATGGCTTGTTGCTCTTCAGAAACTTTCTCTTTGAGCTCAATTTTTCTCCCACTGCCTCTATCAAGAAAAAACTATTTTTCATGAAGATAGCATGTCAGCTCACAAACACTTTGTGATCCCGTGGGACGAAAAATTGTATCCTAATGACTCTTAAGGATATCCATTAAAACGAGCACTAATTGTCCTATCCTCTAACTTGTCCGCCTATTGTCGCTTGACTTGGGCCGGACATCCCCAAATCTTAAGATAACCAAGAATCGGCTGCTTACCATGTCATATCTCATATGGTGTGGTAGAAACGGACTTTAGAGAAAACTCTATTCAATAAGTAAATAGCTAGCCAATTTGGCTGATGCATTATTTTGTTCTGGGAAATAAATTTATACTTGACCTAATAATGAATTTATTAGGATGGGCATTCTTTTAACATTCACATCCACAGACGAATCCAAAATCTGCAAGCTACAAAAGTCCATTTATGGACTTAAGCAAGCTTCTCGAAGTTGGAACATACGTTTCGATAAAACTATCAAAACGTATGGCTTCATTAAAAACGAAGAAGAATCTTGTGTCTACAAGTGGGCTAACGGTTCAGTGATCACATTCCTTGTCTTGTATGTGGATGGCTTTCTCTTAATTGGGAATGACATTCCTGCATTACAGAATGTGAAACTCTGGCTGTCATCACAGTTCTTCATGAAGGATTTGGGAGAAGCATCCTACATCCTAGGGATGACAATCTATAGAGATAGATCTAAGAGGTTGCTTAGATTGTTCCAATCCACGTGCATCGACACTATGTTGAAGCGGTTCAACATGGAGAATTCCAAGAAGGGCTATCTTCCGATAGGCCAAGGAATTTCTCTCTGTAAGAAAGATTATCCGATAACTTTCGAGGAGAGAAAGCGTATGAGTAGAATCCCATATGCTTCTGCAGTAGGTTCTATCATGTACGCCATGACATGTACGAGACCGGATGTTGCTTACTCACAAGCAGTAGCGAGTAGGTATCAGTCTGATCCGGGTGAGAACCATTGGAAGGTGGTGAAAACCATCCTTAAGTATTTGAGAAATACTAAGGACCAATGGTTAATCTATGGAGAATCTGAGTTAAAACTTGTGGGGTTTACAGACTCTAATTTTAATCAGACCATGATGACAGTAAGAGTATGTCAGGATTTGTGTTTATCCTAAATGGAGGAGCAGTCTGCTAGAAAAGTTCCAAGCAGCATTCAGCAGCTGATTCCGTATGCAATGCAGAACATGTTGCTGGATCAGATGCCGCAAAGGAAGCTGTTTGGATCAAGAAGTTCGTAAATCAACTTGGTGTTGCTCCCTCAATCAACGGTCCAGTTCTTTTATATTGTGACAATACTGGAGCCATTGCACAAGCAAAGGAGCCAAAGTCTTACCACAGGACCAAGCACATTCTGCGTCGCTACCACCTTGTATGGGAGATCGTGGAACGAGGTGACGTCAATCTTCAGAAGATCAATGGAAAGGAGAACCTAGCTAACCCATTCACTAAAGCCTTTTCTGTAAAGGAGTTCGATTATCACAAATCGAAGATGGATATAAGATACTGTACAAATTGGCTTTAGTCCAAATGGAAGTTGTTGGGAATTGTGTCCCAAAGTTAATTTTTTAATTGTAAGAAATTGGATTATGTATATATTTTATTAAAATGAATAAAAATTTATTCTAGCATTTTTCTATTCATCACAAGTGATAGATCTTCAAATTGAACTCCTGTGTATTGTGATGAAGTCCTTAGGACTAATTTAGTGGATAAAGGAGGTTTTATCATTTAGTCCTTAAACCAGTTCGTGACCAAATGATGAGCTGTCAATTGGACGATAGCTATGTCAAGCATAGATCGTTGTGTACCATTTAGTTGGTTGTCCTCTTAAACCAAGAAGTGTGGAGACACTGTATGGCATACAGGTGAGATGTAGCAGTACATCGTCACTGAACAATGACTCACCTACGGAGCACTCCACTGTCGAGAGATAGCCCGCGAAGCGTATGGGCATAAGTAACCCTTACACCTAAGACTATCACGGTGACTTGCAAGCAACTCACTGTACTTAGGCACTGGACGACCTGAATTTCTAATTCAGGGATTGGAAGAATGCTGGGTGCAGTCAAGTACTCGCGAAGTCTATGTATGAGTCAAGATGGGATTGACCACTCCAGATTATACGAGTTGATGTCTTGCTGTATTTCAATTCAGTAAAACCTTGGCCAGGGTAAACCAAGTGATAGGTCACTTGATTTGATTAATTGAAATACACTATGAATGACCAGACCCAGAGTTCGACAGTCCACTCTGAGGTCATCTTGAGCATCGATGGTCATAGGGATAAATTATGCAATAACCATACATTTAGGTTCTTGAATGTTGCTTTGCATATTCGACCTATCCGGACGTCGGGTATCATTGCTAGATGGTCACCTCGATTAGTGTATGGAGTAGTCCATGTACTATCGACTTAGTGTTCGAACCTATTGGAGTCACACACATCAGTCAAGCTAAGTAGGAAGGTCTTGACCCAATTTAATTAAGGATTAAATTATGGGTCATTTGGAATTTGGTTCTGTCTATGTTCAGCTAGCACTGAACATGAGGTACATGCTAAATTTCATGGATGAGTAACTAATTAAGTCTGTATTTCGGATCAATCAAGTTTCAATTAATGTAATTGAACTTGATCAGGACTCAATTGTTGAGATTGGGTTCGATTGGGTACAGCCATCATGGCTGCAAGCCGCCGTAGTAGGTCGTGGAGCTACAGACCACAGTCATAGGCCATTTTTGTAGGCCGCCACCATAGATCCTGCACGAAGCAAGGCCTTCTTTAGAATTGGCTTATCAAGTCTGCCGCATGCTCTCTAGCAAGATGCGCTCCTCCTTCATCAGATTTGTCATGCTCCATAGCGATCTCCAACCATCCTCTTCGAGATCCTCGATGGGCTCTGCCTCTATTGTCGGTCACCACTACCTCTTATATCAGGGCTTACTTCTTAATCGCCACCGAGAGATCCCATGTTGTCGTCTGCCTCTCCCTACTGAGAGGCATTGCGTCGTTGTCCTTCTCTCTTCGTCGATAGGTTCCACGCCACCACCATCATTGCGATTAGGGCTTTGATTCAAGCCCTTGCAAGAAGGAAGAAGGAGACTAGGTCACACTTGCCTCAAGCAGGTCTGAAGGAAATATCCAACTCGAAATCGAGTTCGTTTAACTTAAATCAAGCCTAGTCCAGTCAATTGCCATGTTATCAAATATTTGCTATGTCAGCGACCATGTTACCTTCACCAGCCAGTTCTACTTACCATGTTAGCAGCGACACATCGGTAGTGACACCTTAGCACTTCTGCCATGTAAGTAGACCCTTTATTAGCTATGTCAACCACTATGTAGGTGCCAGTAGGGCCTCAAGCCATGACAGTTTGAAGTGCCACCCATCACGTCAACAAGCATCTTATCTACTATATCAGTAGGTGCAGCAAAATTGGTCCATGCCATCTGCCATGTCAACTACTACGTCAGCATGTCCTACCACGACAACATCTGGAGCTGATTGGTCCAGCTCAGTAAAATTAGCCAGATCGGTTCAAATCAGTCTAATTACATTGACTGCCAGATTCATTCATTTTTAAATCAATTTTAGATCGGTTCAGACTGGTTTCTTATATTTTCAAGTATTTTCTTTGCATTTTTAGCATTTGTTTACCCTAATTCTACCTCCATACTTTTTTTTTTTGCATCTATTTCTTTGGTTCATCATTGCATACTTGCGATTATGAATGAATATGATGCTTCTCTAGCTATTTTTACTACATTGGATGGATTCAACACATCAACTAGCTTTATTAGCATGCAAAATTGCCAAATCTGCCGAGCTCAATAACTTAAGATTAAAACCTAAGCGGGGACAACCAAGTAATGGTGGCTGGACCAAGCTGCAAAAGTACAACAAGTTGGAGGCGTCGCTCAAAGATCACCGACCACAAAATTCTAATGTCATAAATTGGACAAGTCTCTCAAAGACCACATATTGCAAGTCCCACAAGTCGGAAGCATCTCTCAAAGACTACTGACCACGGACAATAAGTCGAATGCATCTCACAAACTATCAACGGTATCATACTCGAGCGTCATAGGTCGGATGAGCCTCCTAAGAGGCCACTGGCCTACAAGCTAATGAGGCTAGGGAGCAACTGGGAGAGCATACCTCATTCCTCCAATGGAGATAGCCCAAAAGCAACTAGGACCTCCGTTCAACTGGCCAAGTGTTGATGAAGAGATCTAATAAAACCTAGGCTTAGATGGGAGGAGTCATGCTCGACCTGATCATTCGGATGCTAGCTATCTAGAGAACCTAACTGGCTGAAGACCTGGCGACCTAAACTTCTAGTAACCCAACCTTTTCAAGTTGGGAATAGAGACCCTAGGATGAGAAGTTGACCTCAAAGCAATGACAAAGTGGGCACAACCCACCAACCTGAAAGTATCGACGAATGGGGGGACCAAGGTTCGAGCTGATCCCAAATATTTAAAGGCCTTCCTGACAAGTTCCATGGCTCACAAATACTACCAACAAATCTATAACCCACAAGCCTTGGCATCTAGGGAGCTAAACCTCATGGAACTCCCACCTACATGCCTACACTCGTAGAGAATCGAAGTTCTCAATCTTGGCTTAATAGTGCTGAGATATGCAAAAAGCGGTCCCTTACACCTTAGGAAGAGCTGGCCATAGATTCTTCGAGCTGCCTAAAATCTAGCATGCTGACCTCAATGTTAATAGGACAACCTTAGATGTTCTAGTAAAAAAACAAATACTCAAACACAATGAGGTGTGAGCAAAATCAGCAAGCCTAACCTCATTGGTCTTAAGCAAAGCTAGCAGATGAATGTGTTAGAAGTATGCCCTATAAGCCAATTTGGCTGATGCATTATTTTGTTCTGGGACATAAATTTATACTTGACCTAATAATGAATTTATTAGGATGGGCATTCTTTTCATTCATGTTCTTATGTGTCCATGAATCGTCCAAGGAATTAATAAGATGATGACACATATTCTCAAGAGTTGAGAATTTGAGGCATGTGTCATTGGTGATTAATTTCTGAATTGCTCCTGATCGATGGATCCATCACGAGGGACGGTGATCGATCCGCTGAGATTAGTGCACAGATCACTTAGTCAGATGGATGAGTCTTGAGTCTACAATGTGGGGACACTGAAGTGATTATGCAAGTGCTTGTTAGAGAACAAGGGTACTAAGCGTGACCAAAATAAGTAGTCACTTGGATGTCTATCCGCTCGTCAGTGACTTACTTGATGCTGCAGTTGTATGACTGGTCCTTTGACCTGCGATGCCTCGGCTATTCACAGTGAGGTTGCTGTAGTTTGACAAGCACATAAACATGGGCCCTATCCATTTGGATCCTTGTGGTGCAGATTGGCTGCAGTAGGTTCATTATAGGAGTAGGGTAGATGGAATCTATCGACCTTGATAGATTAGGAGAGATCCTATGTGATTTATGAGACTGAGTTCGTAAATTCTTGGCCAAGATAGTTTTTGGAAAAAAAGTTTTCCAATCTCGAACTGGAGTCGAATAAATTTTACATATGACAGATGATGGAGTTTGACGAGTTATCCATGACCTCCATCCTGTCGGGATCCACGATAGAGGGACTGTATCATACGCTTACTGCACCTAGAGGTTCATCTATTCCATTCTGCTGGGTTGCCACTACATGCTGCTAGGTGTCACTGGTGGATTGTGAGACTCAGAGGCATTCACTTAATGATCAGTGAATCCGAATGAGAAGAGTTGGAATTATTCCAACCCATTGAAAGGAGTTTCAATGATATTGTGATAGGGATCACAATATATCTCACTACCAGACAGAATAGAACCTATGGGGTCACACACAATAGAGGATCTGATTGATCTAATGGTTGGATTGTAATTTGGAATCACAATAATTTATATTTGTCAATTTGATTGATAATTGGTTTAACCCACTAAGAGTTAGTGAGTTGAAGAAGAAATTAATTGCAATTGGATTGCAATTTGATTGAATCAATTGGACTTAATTAATTGGACTCGATCTTATTTGATAAGGTTCAAGAGTCCTACTTGAAGTAGGACTCCTAGAGTTCTAATTAGATTAGGACTTCAAATTATTAGAGTCCTACTTGGAGTAGAATTCCTAAAAGTCCTAATTGGATTAGAACTAAAATTATATGAGTCCTAATTTGATTAGAATTCCTAGAGTCCTAATTAATTTTGGTCCAATAGATAAAGATGACTCCTAATTAGATTAGGATTCATGTGAATCAAAAAGGGAGACTAATTGGTTCCTACTTAGATTAGGATTCAATGAACTAAGGACCACCTAAATCCTAATTTGATTAGGATTAGAAGGAAGGGGCTCTTCCCCCTCCCTTCCTCGGATGCTCCCGGAATCCGCATGCCGGATGGCCGGGATGCGCGACCCGGATGGACGGGACTCGCATCCCGGATGCCCGGGTCGCGAGACCCATTTTGGCAAAACTTTGGTGCGGCTCCTCCTAACTTCTAGGAGGAGTCCATGCCTAGGGCTTCAAAGAAAAGGAATAAAAAGGGGGGCAGCCCCCCTTGGGATTATTCTTGGTGGTTCTTTTTAGGCGAGCGGCCTCCATCTCTCCCTTCTTCTTCTTCCATCCGCAAGGCATAAAGAGGGGCAGCAAGCATGGAGTCTTCTTCCTCCTCTTGGTCAGCTACATGGAAGAAAATAAAGAGAGGAAGGTGTTCCTCTCTTCCCTCCTTCTTCATCCATGGTAAAGGAAAGGCGAGAAAGTGTTTCTTCTTTCTCCTTCTTCTTCCTCTTGGAAGCAATCAAGAGTTGATTGCTTGGAGGAGTTCCAACCATCAAAGAGGGATCTCTGCAAGGGAGCTAGCACCTCGGTGAGATCATGATCTTGATCGATCCAGATCTTCGTGTGGATACCCGTAGAGGCCGGACGCTTGTGCGGCTTCAAACGAACCCAATTTCCACGGTCATCAGATAGCGGTGAAGATCTACCCGCTCAAAGGTAAAGATTTAATCTTTACGATTATTTTTGTAGATCTGAAAATTAATCAAGTAATTAATTTTAATCTATCCTTTAGATTTTATAATCTTCTGAGTTAGAGAACTCCGAATTTTTTTGAAATCTACGTTCCTAGGGACGTTCATAAGATGAACGACCCCGCGCGTGTCTTTCCGCTGCGATCGTTGCAACGCGTGCGTGGGTAACCCGACAGTGGTATCTGATCGGTTCTTTCAATTTCAAAAATAAACCACGCAATAGCACGTATCCTGTAGGATAGTGATTACGGGTGTCGGTCCACAGGGATTGGAGACATGTTATTTTTCTTTTAAAAATAAATCACGAAGAAGAATTTGCTAACTTGATTTAACTAAATTAATCTATGAGTACGAATTAAAATTTATCAAAGTAGATAGATCTAGGGTTTGGAATCCACCGCGTAGCATTGCATTAGGGACTGTGTTCTTAATTTTTATCTTTTGGAGAGGCATGCAAATTGGCTACAAGCCTTTTAAAATAAAAACATAAAGAGTGTTAGGAAGATCCATCTTCGGTGTAGCATGAAGTGTCTATCTAAGTATGCTAATCTAGGATGCAGCACACTTCATCTTCCTAGGCATAGATCATCTTAGACTACTTTAGCAAACATGATTAGTAACTAGCATGCTCAAAGTTTAAATATCATAAAGGAATATTTCATTGAAAATAAGAATTTAAACAAGCTCCAAAATAATAAAAAAAAATAAGAACTACAATGCCCTGATACATTGCTAGGGCTTCATCCAGCCCTAGACTAGACGTTTAGCTGCGCATGGCTTCCGGACGACCTCCCATCTTCAAATGAAATTGATCACTTCCCATTATTCCCAAAATATCCAAAACTATTCTCTTTCCCCCTCCTTTCTCTCTTTTTTTTATTTCTTTTTCTCTTCTTTCCTCTTGGTTTTCTTCTTCTTTTCACCGAAACAGGGGGTCTCCCCTGTTTTCTCAACCGAGCTCTCCCAAGCCGATGGCCACCCTCCTCCTTTTATAGAGGATGAAGGGCGTTAATCTGTGGAATGGCTGGATCTTAGGAGAATTCGTGGAGCGCCGGATTGATTGTAGATGGCCGGAAATGGAGCTGGCCGCTGGATCGACGGGAGGTGGACGGAAGAAGATGAGATGGCCGCGGGATCGATGGGAGGCTGATGCGGAATGTCTGGATCTCGGAGAAGACGGGGACAGAGCTGGAGATGGATGCCGAGCTGGGTTACCGGCTGTTGGGAGCCGATCACGGCTTGGTGCTAGGAATGAATCTGGAAGGGAAGACGTCGCAGATGCTCGGGTGCTGGGCGATTGCTGGGTCGGAGGCGTCACGGGCGGAAGAAGAGGCGGGAGATCCGGTCGCTGGCTGCACCACGTGGGACTCGTGGTTGGAACGGGAGAATCATCGGGTGGCGACTCGATTCTCGGCCGTGATCCACCGCGGGAGGAAGAAGATGAACAGTGGAGATTTTATCCTGCTGTAAACGGGCTAGGACGAGCGGCCGGTCTGGGATGCTGCGGCTATAAACGGAAGGGAGTGATCTGGGAAGATTAGGAGAAGACGACGATGCTGGGAGGAATTCCTTTGATCGCGCGGGGGAGGATGCGGAGGGGATCACTCGGTATGTTCCAAAACAGGGAGGGGAAGAGAGTAAATATGATGTGGGAGATGAATGCGTTAGAGTTATTATATATATTTATATATTTTATATATATATATTTTTTATTTTTATTATTATTATTATTTGTTTTGAAAGGTGGTTGGGCTCCACTTGGGTAGGTTGGAAGGGCTTGGTCCTGAATCTGAAATAGAGGAAGTTTGGACATGTGGAGAAAATGGGAGAGGCCTTTGTTTTGCTAGGTTGGGAAGCTTAGTGCACACGGAGAAATATGACATGGACAAAGGAATGGATAGCTTCATGCACATGTGGGAGAAAGCAATCCACACATGGAACTGATTGGGACTAATTCGTGAATGGGGTGACTCGACCTGCACACATTAGACTAGATTAATATAAAAAAAATCAATCAAACTTGAATAATTTGTCTAATGATAAATGAAACACATTTTCCTATGTTTAAATCCAAAGTTTGTGCATAAAAATAATAATAAGTGCTAGGTAAAGTAGGTTAATTTATACATTATTTAGCACTTATCACACCCCCAAACCTACATTTTGCTAGTCCTCGAGCAAAATAGAATTACAAAAGAAAAACTCTAACTCACTTTCGCAGGCATCGCGATTGCATTTACTATATGCAACAAGGCTTTAAACCTCTAGGTTATCCTAGTGGACGAGTTATAGTCTCATGAGGGTTTCCAGTGAAGATACCCACAAACTTCAATCTTAAAATAAATCATTTAATTTTTTTATTATTATATATTTTTTTTATTTTTTTATTTTTATTTTTTTTATTTTTTTTATTTTTTTTATTTTTTTAGATCGATTGATCTATGAAGATTAAATTCCAAATGCATACTAGCTAAGATTTTCAAAAACTCTTTTTTTATTATTATTATAAAAATCTAATTTAAGATACATAAATGATAAGAATTTCAAAGCTCACACGGTTTTATTTACTAAGTCAGCCCAAATTCTAGGTTAGTATGCAATCTAAGTTAAAGTCATTAAGTTTCCGTTTAGGAAGTTGTAAGACTCATTTATACTGGAGTGCTCGGTGAAATCTGGACCGTACACAATCTAAGGGTTCGAATCTCCAAAATATTGCTAATACTAGTAGTTTCCAAGGATTGGTCGAAAGAACCTGCTCACTGATTCAAAATCATCTTATCTGCAGAATTTCGAGAGTTATGGATGTTTACTTTAGTACCTCACGGGCTTTATCTGTAATATTCCAGTTTACTCGAATTTTTACAACGACGGCTTTCACACTATTATCTTTTTCAAGGTCAATACAGAGTTTTTTTTTTAAATATATAAATTATGCACTTTTACTCTTATGGTGATTTCTCCGTGTAATGAGCAATCAGTCGACAACTCTCACACCAGTTGGCATAAGGTGTCGAGCATCGAGACTCCCCTACGGACTTATGCTCGGAGTCCTTATCACAAGCCCATTTGACCTTTGACAATAGATAGCCCTTTTCAATGTTCCTGACTAAATCTATTTTTATTGATGATTTTTTTTTTTTTGGATTCGATAAATATGATTCATCAGGGTCCAAGGTGGCTACTATACTATCAACATATTGTCGAGCCTAGACCTTAGAAGGGTCGGCCAGTGTGTAGTGAAATTTCAAAGTATTAATTAGCTTACAACTCCCTAAGAGAGACTTAATAAAAAGAACTTAAATTTGTATGACTTCCGGCTAGTCATTGGGCTTTTTAGATTTTATATACCTTGTGTATTTATCATTCTCGCATAAATGTATAGAAATTAGTTTTTTTTTAAAAAAACAAAAAAAAATTTAAATTTTTATTATTATTATTATTTATTATTATTTTATAAAAAATAAAAATGAACACACATTTTTTTATATTTTTTTCTTTTTTTTTTGGATGAAAATCAAGATGAATACCCCCAAACCTAAACCTGACATTGTGAAGTGAAAACGAATGCAAGAGATGCAAACAAAACAAAAATGATTAAAAATATTTAAAAATATACCCCCAAACCTAAACCTAACATTGTCCTCAATGTTAAAGAAAATTAAAAGAATTGGGTTGCCTCCCAACAAGCGCTAAGTTTATTGTCTTCAGCCAGACACAGTGGATCCTTAATTATTTTGATAAACAAGGTTCGTCAAATTAAGGGATTCGATCAATTGCCCGTTGGCAACACAGTCCACATAAGGTTTTAATCTTTGGCCATTGACTTTTAAAACATGTCCACCATTGAGGTGTTGGATCTCTACTACACCACAAGGAGAAACCTTTTTTACTACGAATGGTCTATCCCACCTAGAGCGAAGTTTACCCGGAAAGAGTCGCAACTTGGAATTGAATAGCCAAACATTTTGACCAGGTTCGAAGGACTTACGGTTAATGTTTTTATCATGAAAAGCCTTAATCCTTGCTTTATAAATTTTAGCATTTTCATAGGCCTCATTGCGCAACTCTTCAAGTTCACTTAGTTGGAGTTTTCGGTTAGGACCAGCTGCTGCCATGTCTAAGTTAAACTTTTTGATAGCCCAGAAAGCTCTATGTTCAAGTTCTACCGGTAAGTGACAAGCTTTTCCAAAAACTAATCGGTAGGGGGACATGCCAATAGGAGTTTTGTAGGCAGTACGGTATGCCCAGAGAGCATCATTTATCCTTTGAGACCAATCTTTTCTATCGGGACGTACCGTTTTCTCTAAGATGTGTTTTAACTCCCTATTGGACACCTCGACTTGTCCACTCATTTGGGGATAGTATGGGGTAGCAACTTTGTGGGTGATGTTATATTTGCGAACCAAAGCCTCGAAAGACCGGTTGCAAAAATGAGATCCCCCATCACTGATGATGGCTCTGGGTGTGCCAAAACGACAAAAGATATTTTCATGTAAAAATTTAACCACAACCTTATGGTCATTAGTTTTAGTGGCGACAGCTTCTACCCATTTTGAGACATAATCAACCCCTACTAGAATGTATTCGAAACCAAAAGATGGTGGGAAAGGGCCCATAAAGTCAATTCCTCAGACGTCAAAGATTTCTACAATTAAAATAGGATTGAGAGGCATCATATCTCTACGGAAGATGGTACCCATCTGTTGGCATCGTTCACAAGTTTGGCAAAAGTTATGGGCATCTTTAAAAAGAGTGGGCCAATAAAATCCACTCTGTAAAACTTTTGCTGCAGTTTTTCTACCCCCAAAATGTCCCCCACAAGCTTATGAATGGCGGAATGAAAGAATACTTTGAAATTCGCATTCGGGGACACATCGACGGATTACTTGATCGGGACAATACTTGAATAGATCGGGATCATCCCAATAATAGAATTTCACTTGTGAAAAGAATCGGTTCTTGTCTTGAGTTGACCAATCATCAGAAATTCATCCTATGGCCAGGTAATTTACTATGTTTGCAAACCATGGTGTTTTTATTCCTTGTACCTCAAATAATTGTTCATCTGGGAAAGCATCATGTAAGGATGAGGTATTCTTAGAGGGCTCAAGAAGAATCCTAGATAAGTGGTCTGCTACGACATTTGCAGTTCCTTTCTTGTCACGAATTTCTAGGTCAAATTCTTGTAGTAAAAGAATCCATCGAATTAGACGGGGTTTGGTGTCCTTCTTTGCAAGAAGGTGTCGAAGGGCAGCATGATCAGTAAATACGGTAACCTTGGATCCTAATAGGTAAGATCGAAACTTGTCTAGCGCAAATACTACAGCTAGCAATTTTTTCTTAGTGGTGGTGTAGTTCAATTGTGCATCTGAGAGTGCTTTACTAGCGTAGTAGATGACATGAGGTACTTTATCTAGCCGTTGCCCTAAAACTGCCCCAATTGCATAGTCGGATGCATCACACATTAATTCAAATGGAAGGGTCCAATTAGGAGGCCGTATGATAGGTGCAGTGGTCAATTTCGAGTGAAGATTTTCAAATGCCTCCTCGCATACTTTATCAAAGACAAAGGGAGTGTCCTTGGCAAGAAGATTGCATAAGGGTTTGGAAATCTTACTGAAATCCTAAATGAAGCGACAGTAGAAACCAGCATGGCCAAGGAATGATCGGATTTGTTTCACAGTTTTAGGTGGAGGGAGATTGGAAATAAGATCGACTTTGGCTTTATCTACTTCAATGCCCCTCTTGGACACGACGTGTCCTAAAACTATGCCTTCTTGAACCATGAAATGGCTCTTTTCCCAACTTAATACTAGGTTGGTCTCCTTACATCTTTTCAAAACTAAGGTCAAATTGTCCAGACAATCGTCAAAGGATAGGCCAAAAACTGAGAAATCATCAATGAACACTTCTAGAAAGTTTTTCACCATATCTGAAAAAATGGCCATCATGCATCATTGAAAAGTTGCGGGTGCATTGCATAATCCAAAAGGCATCCTCCTATATGCAAATGTCCCAAATGGGCAAGTAAAAGTAGTTTTCTCTTGATCGTCTGGGTAAACAGGTACTTGACCAGCCAACCGTTCCAAAATTTGATCTATGAAAGGTAGAGGGAAATGGTCCTTCCTAGTCATTGAATTAAGTTTCCTGTAGTCAATGCACACGCGCTAACTCGTGGTTGTGCGTGTTTGTATCAATTCTCCTTCCGTATTTTCAACCACAGTGATACCTGATTTCTTGGGTACCACTTGTGTCGGACTCACCCACTTACTATCAGAAATTGGGTAGATGATTCTGACATCTAGTAACTTCACCACTTCTTTCTTGACCACCTCCTTCATGTTAGGATAGAGTCTTCTTTGCATTTCTCGGGTGGGCTTTGCATCATCTTCGAGATGGATTCGATGCATGCATATGGAGGGGTCAACCCCTTTCAAATCGGCTACAGACCATCCTATGGCATGTTTATTCTCTTCTAGTACCCTTAAAAGTTTATCCTCCTATTCAGTAGATAAGTTGGCTGCGATGATTACAGGGAGGCTATCTTCTGATCCTAAAAAGGCATACTTAAGATTTGTCGGAAGTGACTTCAACTCAAGTTTAGGTGGAGAATCAATGGAAGGACAAAGTGGTGTGCTAGCAATGGGTGGAAGAGGTTCAGGTCGGATCTTCCAAGGAAGGGAACTCATGGGAGATTGATTGTCGAGTAAGATGTTGACTTCTTCTATGGTCTTGTCTATGTCAAAGTTGTCAATGTCAAAATGGGCCAAGCATGCCTCTAGGGGGTCATCTGCTAAGATATAGGGAAGGGCTTCCTCTACAAGATCATCCATTTCATCAATTAGGCAACACTCGTCTTCCCTCACATGTTGGTCAGTGGCATGAAACACATTCAACTTAATTTTCATGTTCCCAAATGATATATTCATTGCCCCAGTTCTACAGTTGATACATGCATTGGCTGTCGCTAAAAAGGAACGATCAAGAATCACAGGGATTTGTTTTTTTAGGTTGGGCACATGTTCCATGTCAAGGATAATAAAATCTACTGGAAAATAGAATTTGTCTACCTTGACAAGAACATCTTCAATCATCCTCCGTGGTATCTTCACAGATCGATCAGCCAATTGTAAAGACACCGAGGTAGGTTTTAATTCACCTATCCCAAATTTTTCATAGACTAAATAGGGTAGAAGATTTACACTTGCCCCTAGATCTAAAAGTGCTCGGTCGATGGAGTTATTTCCTATGACACAGGAAATAGTGGGAGCACCAGGATCTTTGAACTTTGGAGGGGTGTTGTGTTGGAGAATGGAACTTACCTGCTCAGTTAGGAGGATCTTTTTAGGCACATGTGTCCTAGATTTCCACTTTTG
Source organism: Phoenix dactylifera (assembly GCF_051530095.1). Lineage (NCBI taxonomy): Eukaryota > Viridiplantae > Streptophyta > Magnoliopsida > Arecales > Arecaceae > Phoenix > Phoenix dactylifera. The sequence continues at coordinate 4,334,855 of NC_143203.1, forward strand.
GGTGCAAAGGTCTTTGAGAAATTTGGCATAGGAGGGAACTTGTTTGATGGCATCAAGGAGTGGGAGGTTGATTTTAACTTGTTTGAAGACCTCCATCATCTCTTCTAATGAAGTTCCCTTCTTGCCAAAGGGAGAGGGTGCATTAAGTGCTTCAGGGAATGGAGCCTTTGGAATGTGGGTTGTGGCAGATGGTGGACTAGCTGAAGAAGGTTTTAGGTTTTCATGTGATATATTCCTCTCCTCTTCTTCATCTTCCTTATTGTTACCCTCCCCAATCTTATTTTCTATTATACGTCCACTCCTTAGGGTAGTCAAAGCATTGGCTTGCTCATGATTTAGTCAAGTTTCTTGAACCACGTATTGTCCCCTAGGATTACTCATTGGTTGACTTGGAAACTTACCTTCCTCTCGCTTGTTTAATGCATTGGCTAGTTGACCCATTTGGGATTCTAGCTTAGCAATTGATTGCGTGTGAGAGTGCAATAGTTGTGTGTTTGCCTCCAAACCTTGAAGGGCAGTCAACACTTTCTCCTCAAAGGCTGTATTTCTTTGGGTTGGAGGAGGAGGGTGTTGAAATTGAGTTGAGGGACGGTAGAGATGAAAATTTTGGGAGTAGGGTTGGGCATTATTCGAAGCTTGCTGCCTCCAAGAAAAATTTGGATAATTCCGCCATCCCGGGTTATATGTATTGGAAAATGGGTCATTACCCGGTCTGGGTTGTGTTTGGGCAGCATTGATGTATTCTTGTACGAGTTCGGGAAATTGGGGTGCTGAGGGGCACTCATGAATAGGGTGCGATGGGCTAGAACAGATAGCACACACTTGTGCTTGGGAAGAGCTAACAATATATCCTCCTATCATCAATTGATCAATCTTATGGGACAATGCATCTACCATGCTAGACAGGTCCATGGAATGACTTATTTCACAAATGGTCCCTTTTCTTTGAGAACTCGGGGTTGCTTGACGAGAACAGGAAGCATGGTGGAGGGAGTTTTCATTAAGATTTTCAAATAATTGCCATGCTTCATGCTCATTTCGAAGCATGAAAGTCCCCCCGCATGCAGCATCGATCATCTGACGATTTCGTTCAATCAATCCGTCATAGAAACATTGCACTAGCTGTCACTTAGGTATTTGATGATGAGGGCATTTACGAATTAGGTCCCGAAATCTCTCCCAAGTTTCATGAAATTCTTCTCCCTCAGTTTGGGAGAAGCTTGTAATGGCACGTCTAAATTGGTTCGTTCTTCCTATGGGAAAGTATTTTTTAAGAAATTCTTGTTGCATTTGATCCCAAGAACGAATCGAGTTGGCTTCTAAAGAATTCAGCCATTGTTTGGCTCTATCTTTAAGGAAGAAGGGAAATAATCTAAGTTTCAGAGCATCATCAGTGAAGTTCTGAATCTTGACAGTGGTGCAAATCTCAAGGAATTCATCTAGGTGTTTATATGGGTCTTCATTGGTGAGCCCATAAAAAGATGGGAGCATTTGGATCACACTAGACTTTATTTCATATTGTACCGCTGCTACCTCAGGTAATCGAATGCAAGATAGGGAAGTGTAAATGGTGGGAGTAAAGTACTCCCTCAGGAGTTTGGGTTGTTCTTCAGCCATCTCAGGAGGTGGGAATGATTCTAATGTTCTGATCTCAGCTCGAATATTCCTAAGGGTCCGTTCTATTTCAGGGTCAAAAGGTAATAGGTCACATACTCTAGAACGACTCCCTTGCATATACTAGTACTTGATCAGTCAAGCATGCAATAAAAGATAAACACATCAATCCTTGTATTTGTCCTAAAATCACTCGACAACTCCTAACTGGTTTGAAGAGGGCACCTAAGCCTCCAATCCGGTCTAATGAACCGAGTTGACCAGGTAAGCTCCCAGGTAAGTGGAGGGGTCACGATGCGTTCGCAAAGGTCTCACTTAAAACCCACTTGCCTCGAACAGATGAACTGTCTTCCTTATAGGGACAAAGCTTGCCTAGATATCAACTAAGCCACAGAGCGAAATTGGTGCAACTTTCGGTGATCTTCGTCCTATTGAGCTCGAATGTCCCTAGGAGCCAACGTCTAATTGATTTTAATTAAGCTGACACTATGTGCGATTGAGTTCACCTAAGTTGGGCAAGAGTCCGATGATGAAATCTGGCTCTTATCTTGTTGGGGTGATTGCCCTTACTATGTGCGGATTAATTTGTGTATGTGTATCAAGCATGCATTCACACTTTTGCTGAAATTAAAATCAAATAATCACCATAAAATTTCAAGCTAATAATCAATTTAAATAAAAAAAAAGTTTAGAAGTTACCAAAGGGAATTTTCCCAGCAATTTTTTTTTTTTAAGCAAACCTCTAAAGCATTCCTTTTTGATAGCCCAGATTTTCTCTTCGATTCCTGAACAAATAATACCAAAAGGGAAATTAAAAATTAGTAAGAGAGAAAAAAAAGATAAGAAAAGTAACAACAATAGAAAATATTTTTATTTTAGCTATATATATATTTTAAATTTTTTTTAATTTATTTTTTTTTAATGATAGGAAAAATAACTATGCAAGCAATCCTCGGCAACGGCGCCAAAAATTGATCGGTTCTTTCAATTTCAAAAATAAACCACGCAATAGCATGTATCCTGTAGGATAGTGATTACGGGTGTCGGTCCACAGGGATTGGAGACAAGTTATTTTTCTTTTAAAAATAAATCACGAAGAAGAATTTGCTAACTTGATTTAACTAAATTAATCTATGAGAACGAATTGAAATTTATCAAAGTAGATAGATCTAGGGTTTGGAATCCACCGCGTAGCATTGCATTAGGGACTGTGTTCTTAATTTTTATCTTTTGGAGAGGCATGCAAATTGGCTACAAGCCTTTTAAAATAAAAGCATAAAGAGTGTTAGGAAGATCCATCTTCGGTGTAGCATGAAGTGTCTACCTAAGTATGCTAATTTAGGATGCAGCACACTTCATCTTCCTAGGCATGGATCATCTTAAACTACTTTAGCAAACATGATTAGTAACTAGCATGCTCAAAGTTTAAATATCATAAAGGAATATTTCATTAAAAATAAGAATTTAAACAAGCTCCAAAATAATAAAAAAAATAAGAACTACAATGCCCTAATACATTGCTAGGGCTTCATCCAGCCCTAGACTAGACGTTTAGCTGCGCATGGCTTCCGGACGACCTCCCATCTTCAAATAAAATTGATCACCTCCCATTATTCCCAAAATATCCAAAACTATTCTCTTTCCCCCTCCTTTCTCTCTTTTTTTATTTCTTTTTCTCTTCTTCCCTCTCGGTTTTCTTCTTCTTTTCACCGAAATAGGGGGTCTCCCCTGTTTTCTCAACCGAGCTCTCCCAAGCCGATAGCCACCCTCCTCCTTTTATAGAGGATGAAGGGCGTTAATCCGTGGAATGGCTGGATCTTGGGAGTGATTTGTGGAGCGCCGGATTGATTGTAGATGGCCGAAAATGGAGCTGGCCGCTGGATCGACGGGAGGTGGACGGAAGAAGATGAGATGGCCGCGGGATCGATGGGAGGATGATGCGGAATGTCTGGATCTCGGAGAAGATGGGGACAGAGCTGGAGATGGATGCCGAGCTGGGTTACCGGCTGTTGGGAGCCGATCACGGCTTGGTGCTAGGAATGAATCCGGAAGGGAAGACGTCGCAGATGCTCGGGTGATGGGCGATTGCTGGGTCGGAGGCGTCACGGGCGGAAGAAGAGGTGGGAGATCTGGTCGCTGGCTGCACCGCGTGGGACTCGTGGCTGGAACGGGAGAATCATCGGGTGGCGACTCGATTCTCGGCCGTGATCCACCGCGGGAGGAAGAAGATGAACAGTGGAAATTTTATCCTGCTGTGAACGCGCCGGGACGAGCGGCCGGTCTGGGATGCTGCGGCTGTAAACGGAAGGGAGTGATCTAGGAGGATTAGGAGAAGACGACGATGCTGGGAGGAATTCCTTTGATCGTGCGGGGGAGGATGCGGAGGGGATCACTCGGTATGTTCCAAAACAGGGAGGGGAAGAGAGTAAATATGATGTGGGAGATGAATGCGTGAGAGTTATTATATATATTTATATATTATATATATATATATTTATTATTATTATTATTATTATTATTTGTTTTGAAAGGTGGTTGGGGTCCACTCGGGTAGGTTGGAAGGGCTTGGTCCTGAATCTGAAATAGAGGAAGTTTGGACATGTGGAGAAAATGGGAGAGGCCTCTGTTTTGCTAGGTTGGGAAGCTTGGTGCACACGGGGAAATATGACGTGGACAAAGGAATGGATAGCTTCATGCACATGTGGGAGAAAGCAATCCACACATGGAACTGATTGGGACTAATTCGTGAATGGGGTGACTTGACCTGCACACATTAGACTAGATTAATATAAAAAAAATCAATCAAACTTGAATAATTTGTCTAATGATAAATGAAACACATTTTCCTATGTTTAAATCCAAAGTTTGTGCATAAAAATAATAATAAGTGCTAGGTAAAGTAGGTTAATTTATACATTATTTAGCACTTATCAGTATCTGAGCCACATTTATGAGATTTAAATTAAAATTGATAGACTTGATTAGGATTTAATTTAGATCTGAAAAATTTATATGCTTGCTGAAATTTCTGCGTGCTGAAATTTCAGATTTCAGCATGCAGATTTTTGTTTGGAAAATCTAGATCTTGTATGATTAATTTTAATTACAATGAGATTACAATAATTAAAATCATATCTTGCATGATCAGAATTTCAGTTGATGGCATATTTAATTAAAATTTCCAGATCTGAAATTACATAAGAAGTATGTGATAAGATTCAATTAAAGATTCATGATAATAAAAGATAAATTTCTATTTATGCCTAGGCTTAAAAGGAAATTGATATTTTCATGATATGCATAAGATATGATCAAATCATAGAATCATGTTTATTAAAGGATAATTTTGTTTAGGATTGTGCTTAAAAAGAAAATTAATATATGCATGAGATGTATATATATGCTAAGCAATGTTTACATGGGATGTAAATAAAACCCAAATAGGTTAGGTTATTTACATAAGATGTAAACCTAAACTAATATGTCATTTACATAAGATGTAAACACGTAACATATGAAAGGGTTTCATGTTCACATTGGATATAAACCTAAACAAATATGTCATTTACATAAGATATAAACGCATAACATATGAAAGGAGTTTCATATTTACATAAGATGTAAACCCTAATCGAAACCTAAATCGATTAAAACCTCCTCAATCAGTCGAGAGTGAATGATACATTGAGCTAGCCATATTTGATTAATTGTTCTAATTGGTATCTAGGAAAGCATTAAAGGTGGTTACTTAATTAGGATCTTACTCTTTGAGTAAGGGGAGCCTCCCACCTGCTTACCTGGCCAATTGATCGATTATCACCTATGAAAAGCTCAAAGTTGGAATCACTAAGACTAGATTACCTAATATTAAGTCTAGAGGTCTTCCACCGTAGTAGAGCTGCTAAGTCTTTCCGGCATTGATTTGTCTCGGCTGGATCCAGTGGGCAAGTTGCATCGGGGGACTGGACCTCTCTATTGACATGAGATGTAGTGGGAGTAAAGATGGGGTTGGGCTCTAATAACTGTTAGGTGAGGACCCAATGACAACTTTATTTCTGCGGGATATATGATGGGTCTGACTTAACCAAGAAACGGGGCCAATAACTGTTAGGTGAGGTCCTTATGACTTGGAGACCAAGTTGGCTACAACTTGCTTGAGAAGCATTGTACAAGGAATTGTACACTCATCGTTTATATGTCACCAATAACTGTTAGGTGAGGTGACATGTAAATTGGTGGGACCATAGCACCCCACTTGAAACCTAGAGTCGCAGGTTTTCGTTTCTCTACCGGAGGAGTGTAAGAGATTCGAGAAAATAGTGGGAGGTGTTTGTTTTAAATGTCCCTAAAACAAATAGAGTTCAAGTGCAAAATTTTAACTAGAATTTTTACTCTCTGAGGATTATAAAGTTAGCTTCCAAACTCTTAACTCATATCCTAAAGAACAACTGTTTGACCAAACTCAATTATAAAGACTCGCTCAGCAATTTCAAAATAGTTTTGAATTGTGAGAAATTAGGGTATATGCTAGACCATGACATTCCTGTGCTACCAGTTTGTCCGATCACTGATCAGCGTAAGATGCATGACAAGTAGACGAACGATGACAATAAAGTTATGTGCTACATAATGGCATGAGAACATGAAGACTGCCAGGGACATATTGAATCACCTGCAAGAGTTGTAGGGTGAACAGAGTCGCGTAACATGGTTTGAAGTATCCAAAAGGCTCTTCAAAGCTAAGATACGCGAAGGGTAGTCCGTCCATGATCATGGTTTGACCATGATAAAGGGCTTAGAAGAGCTTGAGAAGCTCAGCATGACCATGCATAAGGAATTGCAAACGGATTTGATCCCGCAAACCCTTCCAGCTTCATATGAACAGTTTATAGTAAACTATCATATGAACAAGACTGTATGCACCAAAACAGAATTGTTAAATAAATTGGTAACTACCTTAGGGATCTTGAAGAGTTTAAGGAGCATAGTTCTCGCTGTCGAGTTGGCTTCTACGTCCAAGGGAGAGTCTACCTAGAAGAAGAAGAAGAAGCCTGCGAAGAAGCGGAAGACGGAGAAAAGGCCAGGTAAGAAAGTTTCAAGAAAAAGGCTGATTGCAAGGAAAAGTATTTCCATTGCATTATGTACGGCCATTAGAAGAGGAATTGTCCTACATACATGGAAAGCATAAAAAGCATGAAAGGGTGACACACCTTAAGAAGGTATGTCAAATATGCTCAGGATACTTAGAACTGTTACTTGCTGTTAGCAGAAATTTGATTTCTATATCTTGTTTGGCACAGAAAGATTTGTATAAGATTGTTGTTCCATTTATTTGAGAAATAAATTAGTTCCACATGATTTTATGATTGACAGTCTCTATCACTTACATTTGGATGTATCTGTGAAATTATCTGAGCAAATAGTGAGTACCATAGGATCCAAAAGATCTTGAAATGAGATAAATCTAAACTATTTGTGGCACCTCAGGCTTGGCCATTTAGGAGAAGATAGAATAAACAAATTGGAGAAACATGGGCTTCTAGCTCATTGACTTTCGAGTCATATCCAATTTGTGAATCCTGCCTTCAAGGAAAGATGGCCAAATTACCCTTTGTAGGACATGGGAAGAGGTCCACTGAAATACTTACCCTAGTACACACTGACGTGTGTGGCCCATTTGATGTGCAGGCTAGGGGTCATAATTTTTACTTCATTTACCGATGATTACTCACGGTATGGATATGCGTATGAGACACAAATCTAAAGCTTTTGAAAAGTTCAAAGAGTTCAGATATGAAGTAGAAAAACAAACAAAAAAACTCATTAAGGTTCTTCGTCGGATCGAGGAGGTGAACACATTAATGGAGAGTTCCATGATTATCTCAAGGAGAATGGTATAATTTCATAATGGACCCCTCCTGGCACACCTTAGCTCAATGGGGTGTTAGAAAGGAGGAATCAGATCCTATTGGATATGATCAGGTCCATGATGAGTTTCACTGATTTACCCTTGTTTCTTCAGAGAGATACCCTATTTTTAGCTATTTACTTATTGAATAGAGTTCCCTCTAAAGTTTATTTCTACCACACCGTATGAGATATGACATGGTAAGAAGCTGAATCTTGGTTATCTTAAGATTTGGGGATGTCCGGCCCAAGTCAAGCGACAATAGGCGGACAAGTTAGAGGATAGGACAATTAGTGCTCGTTTTAATGGATATCCTTAAGAGTCATTAGGATACAATTTTTCGTCCCACGGGATCACAAAGTGTTTGTGAGCCTACATGCTATCTTCATGAAAAATAGTTTTTTCTTGACAGAGGCAGTGGGAGGAAAATTGAGCTCAAAGAGAAAGTTTCTGAAGAGCAACGATCCATTATGCCTATAGAACCTATTCATATCGAGCCAGTAAATGCAGTACCTCCTCCACCTCATAAATCTAGTATGATCTTCTGTCCTCCTAAAAGGTACTTAGGTATGCTTACAGAGGATGTAGAGAAAATGTTCCTCATGGAAGATAGGAATTAAGGTACGGATTTCAATACCTACAACGAGGCGATGTTAGATATCAATTTCGAGAGATGACTGAAAGCAATGAAGTCAAAGATGGACTCCATGCATTCCAACCAAGTTTGGACCTTAGTAAATCCACCAGAAGGTATAGTACCTATTGGGTGTAAATGGATCTACAAGAGAAAATTAAGTTCGGATAACAAGGTAGAGACCTATAAGGCAAGGCTAGTGGCGAAAGATTATAGTCAGTGCGAAAGCATTGACTATCAGGATACCTTTTCACTTGTAGCCATGCTGAAGTCCATTCGAATATTGCTTGCTGTTGCAGCAAATCATGATATTGTGATGGTAATCACAAGGTCTGTAAACTGCTAATATCCATCTATGGACTAAAGCAAGCATCTCAGAGTTGGAAAACTTATTTCAACGATGTAATCAAATCGTTTGATTTCATCAAGAACGAAGAGTAACCATATATTTATAAGAAAGTTAGTGGGAGGGTTATTGTATTTCTCGTATTGTACGCGGATGATATCCTTCTTGTTGGGAATGATATTCCTATGCTAACTAAGGTCAAGGTATGATTGTCTAAAAAATTCTCCATGAAAGACCTTAGGAAAGCATCCTATATTTTGAGAATTAAGGTTTATAGAGATAGATCTAAGAGGATGCTTGTCCTATCATAGAATATGTACATAAAGGAAGTGCTGAAGAGGTTCGGCATGGAAACCTCTAAAAGGAGAATTATTACCCCTTAGGCATGGGATAAATCTCTCCAAGAAGATGTGCCCCAACACATCTGAAGAGATTCAGCGGATGAGTAAGATCCCTTATGCTTCGGCTATAGGAAGCCTCATATATACCATGCTATGTACACGACTTGATATAGCACATGCTGTGAGTGTCACGAGCATATATCAGTCAAATCCAGGCCACAAGCACTGGATAGCTGTGAAGAACAGTCTTAAGTACTTGAGAAGAATTGAGGACATGTTCTTGGTCTTGAGGAGAAGTTCAGAGTTAAAGGTAGAAGGCTACACACATATTGATGATAGAAAGTCTACATCAGAATATGTGCAATGGTGGTTCGGTAATTTGGAAGAGTTCCAAACAACTATCATTACAGATTCTACCTTGGAAACTAAATATATCGCCGCCTCTAAAGGCGTAGTGGAAACCTTCTGGATCAAGAATTTTATTGCAGAATTAGGTGTAATGTCATCAGATGCCATAACACTATACTGCGATAAAAATGGCACTATAGCACTTGCTAAGGAGCTAAGGTCTCACCAGAAATCTAAGTACATAGAGCAGCGGTTTAACCTGATACGCGACTACATCGAAAAGAAATAAGAAAAGGTACAGAGAGTAGACCCCACAGGAAATATGGTGGACCACTAAGCAGCTAAGTCAGCAGAAAATTGAAGCACATCCTGAGAAGATGGGGCTTAGATTTATGGCTGATTGGCTTTAGTGCAAGTGGAAGATTGTTAGAAGTATGTCCTAAAAGCCAATTTGGCTGACACATTATTTTGTTCTGGGACATAAATTTATACTTAACCTAATAATGAATTTATTAGGATGGGCATTCTTTTCATTCATGTTCTTATGTATCCATGAATCGTCCAAGAAATTAATAAGATGATGACACATATTCTTAAGAGTTGAGAATTTGAGGCATGTGTCATTGGTGATTAATTCCTGAATTGCTCCTGATCGATGGATCCATAATGAGGGATGGTGATTGATCTGCTGAGATTAGTGCATAAATCACTTAGTCAGATGGATGAGTCTTGAGTCCACAGTGTGGGGACACTAGAGTGATTGTGCAAGTGCTTGTTAGAGAACAAGGGTACTGAGCGTGACCAAAGCAAGTAGTCACTTGGATGTCATCCTCTCGTCAGTGACTTACTTGATGCTGCAGTTGTATGACTGGTCCTTTGACTTGCGATGCCTCGGCTATTCACAGTGAGGTTGCTCTAGTTTAACGAGCACATAAATATGGGCCCTATCCATTTGGATCCTTGTGGTGCAGATTGGCTGCGGTAGGCTCATTGTAGGAGTAGGGGTGCCTCTAGATGGAATCTATCGATCTTGATAGATTAGGAGAGATCCTATGTGATTTATGAGACTGAGTTCGTAAATCCTTGGCCAAGATAGTTTTTGGAAAAAGAGTTTTCCAATCTCGAACTGAAGTTGAATAAATTTTACATATGACAGATAATGGGGTTTGACGAGTTATCCATGACCTCCATCCTGTCGGGATCCACGATAGAGGGACTGTATCATACACTTACTGCACCTAGAGGTTCATCTATTCTATTCTGCTGGGTTGCCACTACATGCTGCTAGGTGTCACTGGTGGATTGTGAGACTCAGAGGCATTCACTTGATGATCAGTGAACCCGAATGAGAAGAGTTGGAATTGTTCCAACCCGTTGAAAGGAGTTTCAATGATATTGTGATAGGGATCACAATATATCTCACTACCAGACAGAATAGAACCTATGGGGTCACACACAATAGAGGATCTGATTGATCTAATGGTTGGATTGTGATTTGGAATCACAATAGTTTGTATTTGTCAATTTGATTGATAATTGGTTTAACCCACTAAGAGTTAGTGAGTTGAAGAAGGAATTAATTGCAATTGGATTGCAATTTGATTGAATCAATTGGACTTAATTAATTGGACTCGATCTTATTTGATAAGGTTCAAGAGTCCTACTTGAAGTAGGACTCCTAGAGTTCTAATTAGATTAGAACTTCAAATTATTAGAATCCTACTTGGAGTAGAATTTCTAAAAGTCCTAATTGGATTAGGATTCCTAGAGTCCTAATTAATTTTGGTCCAATAGATAAAAATGACTCCTAATTAGATTAGGATTCATGTGAATCAAAAAGGGAGACTAATTGGTTCCTACTTAGATTAGGATTCAATGAACCAAGGACCACCTAAATTCTAATTTGATTAGGATTAGAAGGGAGGGGCTCTTCCCCCTCCCTTCCTCGGATGCTCCTGGGATCTGCATGCCGGATGGCCGGGATGCGCGACCCGGATGGACGGGACTCGCATTCCGGATGCCTGGGTCGTGAGACCCGTTTTGGCCAAACTTTGGTGCGGCTCCTCCTAACTTCTAGGAGGAGTCCACGCCTAGGGCTTCAAAGAAAAAGAATAAAAAGGGGGGCAGCCCCCCTTGGGATTATTCTTGGTGGTTCCTTTTAGGCGAGCGGCCTCCATCTCTCCCTTCTTCTTCTTCCATCCGCAAGGCATAAAGAGGGGCAGCAAGCATGGAGTCTTCTTCCTCCTCTTGGTCAGCTACATGGAAGAAAATAAAGAGAGGAAGGTGTTCCTCTCTTCCCTCCTTCTTCATCCATGGTAAAGGAAAGGCAAGAAAGTGTTTCTTCTTTCTCCTTCTTCTTCCTCTTGGAAGCAATCAAGAGTTGATTGCTTGGAGGAGTTCCAACCATCAAAGAGGGATCTCTGCAAGGGAACTAGCACCCCGATGAGATCATGACCTTGATCGATCCAGATCTTCGTATGGATACCCGTAGAGGCCGGACGCTTGTGTGGCTTCAAACGAACCCAATTTCCACGGTCATCAAATAGCGGTGAAGATCTACCCGCTCAAAGGTAAAGATTTAATCTTTATGATTATTTTTGTAGATCTGAAAATTAATCAAGTAATTAATTTTAATCTATCCTTTAGATTTTATAATCTTCTGAGTTAGAGAACTCCAAATTTTTTTGAAATCTACGTTCCTAGGGACGTTCATAAGATGAACGACCCCGCGCGTGTCTTTCCGCTGCAATCGTCGCAATGCGTGCGTGGGTAACCCGACAGAATGGGGGGCAAGCGCTTAGCAGCTGATCTTAGGCCATAATGGCTCTTAAGCCAATCTCAAAGGACTATATCCTCAACAATTTGACCTCTAGCATTACTTTGCACAGCTATAAGAGTTTTACTTTTTACATACAAGAAGGATCTGGATCGGTCTAAGTACGATGAGCTAACCTCTTGCAAGTGATCTATAGGAGGCCGATCTATTGCAAGTCAAAGAGCTGACTTTACACAAGTCGCAGAGTTGATCTCCTATAGGTTGTAGAGCCAACCTTAATGGCTTTCAGTATAAGAAGCCAACCCCGATGACTCTCAAAATAAAATGAGTCCAATGGCCCAAACTAGCCAAAATTTATGCACCTAATCATGTTCTTGACCCGTGAATTTAAAAGTTAGGTGAGACAAGATAGGCCCAAAACCTGCCTACAGTTGGTTAAGTTGACTACTTCCTTTATCCAAGCTGAAAAAATAGCTTAGACTCAGAAGTGGAGCATATGTGATGTGGCCTAATCTGACATGCCTACCATACGCCGACTCATGGCCTAGCAGAGAGCCAATTTTAGTAGGACTCTTTATTTCTTGACTGATCTAGATAAGAAAAACTAAGAGGTAGTCTCTTACTTAAATTTAAACTCTGAAGAGTCCAACTCCGATTGGATAGAAACTCTTCATCTATAGAAGGGCTTAAGAACCCAGGTATGCGAAGGACACAGGTTACACTACAACATGCTCTCTTTTTTCTCTTGTTGTTTCTAATATCTTATTTAACTTATGCATTAGAGGGCCTGATCGGAGACAATCTAACAAGCTCTTTTGTTTCTCTTTCTCCTTGTATGCAGGTTGACCAACGCTCTCCAGGACTCCACCATCGTCGGGCAAAATTTGGGCATTAACACATGGAATCATCAATAAAAGAGAACACAAATAGGACAAGACATAGATCAAAGTCCAGAACCGCAATTACAAGACAATAATTTATTGAGAATCATTGCTTGTTTACATACTAAGATCCTATTCCTAGTTTCATTCTATTGAGAAAAATAAAATTATCCATGTGTATTATATTGTTTTAATGATCACAAAATTATTTGGTTCAAATATTGCATATTATATGTGTAATGCATTTAGCTCGGTCTTATGAAAAATTGTTTAAGTTGTCTGGGTTTAATGATCTTATAATTTTAGACTAATCCATAGTATTAGTTAATCTTCCCACTAATGAGATTTGGCCAGCCCATTGAGATAAAATATGCTCCAATATGCCATATCATTACGTTATAACGTGTTTGCTAAAAAGTGTACTTGAATTTGATTGATTTAATGTATGCTTAGATTTAAGAAATTAATCAAAAGATCAATGGTTGTGATTAAATTAGGATTGTCTCTAATAATTTTTGTCCAACATGAAATATGACAACAAATTATGCACACACTTGAGCATATATGAGACACATGTGCAATTCTATTTTTAATAAGTTTCTTAAAGACTACTCTGTGTATTTTGGATATTTGACTAATCAAATAATTTTAAAAAATTACAAACCTTATATCACTAGAAAGCTATTGAAACAAGCTTTCTAATGATACCAATATTGATAGAGTTTGAATAAAAATTAAATACAAAATAATATGATCTTTGCACACTATCAGTTTTAAATTCGATTTTTGTAAACTTTAAAATTATGCTATCATATCTTATTTTTATGTCATCATATTATTATAAATGATATTAATTAATGTTTATTTGTCGAGGGTTCATGTGTTCTCTCATTTACAGCCCCACCTAAAGGTAATTTGGGATTAATATCTTAAATGGTCCACTAGTTACACCCAATTTTGTCATATGTGCAAAATCTAAGTGATTTTAATTTTATTTGTCAAATCTCTCTAAATGGAGTGTAAGAGAACTTTAAAAATATGTATTTGCTGATTGAAGAGAAAAAAATTCGTCCATTCCATCAAAAGCATAAATAATACAAGCAAATTAACTAAATCAAGCTTGAATGGTCTAGATAATGCTATATATCATCCTCGTCATGTTGAAAAATTATCTTGCCACAAGAAGGAGATGTTCAATCTACATACTGAAGCATGTCAACCACACTTAGACATGTGGAAAATTCAAATCATGTCAAGTTATGAAAAACAAGATCAATTTGAGCTTATGTTGATTGAAAAAATCAATCTAATCAAGCCATTCATGCCTTATGGTTGAAGATTGATGGGAATCAAGCTTTAAATGCCCTCCAATGTCTCTTGCCCTCTCAAACCTATAAATAGAAACCATTAGTGAAGTCTTAAAGTACACTGTTCGTCCCTTTCCTGTCTACCTAAAAATATGCTAGACAGATCGTTGTTAGAACCGACAAACAAAGTTTAAATTTAATTCTACTCTTACCTTTTCTACTCGAAGAATAGTGGTTGTAAGAGGTCGATCCACAGGGAGGTGATTGGAGTTGCTTAAAAATAAAAACGTTCACTCGGATTCAAAATCGAGTTTTTGAATGATCAAAGGAAAACATTACGTCGGGGATGTTTGAATTCTCTAGTCTACCGGAGAATATTTTTTAATTGAAATTAACTAAAAGACAGGTATTTAAATTCGAAAAGCATTTATATATTTAACTAATCAAAGAAAAGCTTTGGCATGAATTAAAATGGATGGAAACAAGAAGATTGAAGTGAACACAAATTGCATAAAGGAAGATTTAATGTATTGCATAAAAAGAAAAATTAAAAGATTTCATAAAAAGAAAACAGAAATTAACTTGAACCTAGAACAGGGATTGCATGAAAGAAAATTGCTAGGTTTCATAAAAAGAAAATTGATTACAAAAATAAAATGAGGATAGGAAACTTAATGCTTCCTCCCTTCTACAAAACAAGACATAAAAACAAAGAGAGAAAAAAAAGAATAACAAAACAAAACAGAGCTTTCTTCACTCCCCGTTCAAATTAAATATGCTTTCTTCTCCGAATGAAACAGAGCATGGCTCTGTTTCCCTTTTTTTTTTTCCTCTCTCTTACAAACAAACAGAGCTTTCGCTCCCCACCGAGAGCTCCCCCTTGGACCCGCCGGCCACCACCCCTCTCTCCCCTCTCCCCGATGGCCTCTCCCTCTTTTTATAGGCCCTTGGAAATGTGGTGGAGGCGAGATCAGCGGGATCGGCGGAATGCTTGATGCGGAAGGTGGGGACGCGGATCCGGGCGCTGGGAGGAGCCGATCACGGAAGAGCTGGCACGGACGTTTGGATGCGGAGGAATCTGGACGGGATGATGGCGGGATCCGAGGTTTGGATGCGATCTGTGAGGTGGCTCCTTGATGGCTGCTGATTTGGGAGGCTCGGGATCGACGGGATGCTTGAAGATGGCTTGAGATGCGGACGGGCTGATGCGGAAGGAAGGCGCTGGGATCTCGAATCCGGCTCGGCCGCGATGCTGGGAGCTGAGATTTGCTGGCTGTGAACACGTTGATGGCGTGGGATAGCTGATGATGAAGCGGAAGAGGAAGATGGCTGCGTGATGCTGGGGATCCGACGGGAGCTGGCACGGTGGCTGGCACGGAATCAACGGGAGGATGTGGATCCGTGGGTGCAGAGGCGGAGGCTGCCGTGGGACCACCGCAAGCATCACGGGAGGGTGATCGACGGAGGAGGTGCTGGGATTTCGTAGAGGAAGGAGATCACGGCTTTGGAAGGTGCAAGCGGACAGGATTGGAAGGAGTTGGGAATCCGGAAGAGGAACACGGATGGGATGAGCAAGCGAGAGTGCAGGCTCGCCTCGAAAGCGAGCCGGGAGCGATCAAAAGCGATAAATGCAATTTTTAGGTAGACAGGAAAGGGACGAACAGAATTTTGGTGTGTTACGTGAAAACACTGTTCATATGAACAGTGTTACGAGAAAACACTGTTCATATGAACAGTGTTACGAAAAATATACTAATGTTCTTCCTCCCGCAGTGTTCCCGCCGGATCAGCCTTCACGCGTCCCTGCTTCGTCCGCAACGCCCGCGTCTCCTTCCTTCCCGTGATCCAAGCAAGGCCACATCCTTCCTCTTCAGCCCGCGTCCCCACCTTCCATCCGCGTCGCTGCCAGCTCGTCCCCAACGCGCAATCAGCGCACCTCAACAGCACAGCACCCAGCTTCATCCCGTGCGAAAGAAGGGGAGAAGAAAGGATTCATCCCATCCGTGTTCCTCTTCCGGATTCCCAACTCCTTCCAATCCTGTCCGCTTGCACCTTCCAAAGCCGTGATCTCCTTCCTCTACGCCATCAAAATCCCAGCACCTCCTCCGTCGATCACCCTCCCGTGATGCTAGCGGTGGTCCCACGGCAGCCTCCGCCTCTACACCCACGGATCCACGTCCTCCCGTTGATTCCGTGCCAGCCACCGTGCCAGCTCCCGTCGGATCCTCAGCATCACGCAGCCATCTTCCTCTTCCGCTTCATCATCAGCTATCCCACGCCATCAACGCGTTCACAGCCAGCAAATCTCAGCTCCCAGCATCGCGGCCGAGCCGGATTCGAGATCCCAGCGCCTTCCTTCCGCATCAGCCCGTCCGCATCTCAAGCCATCTTCAAGCATCCCGTCAATCCCGAGCCTCCCAAATCAGCAGCCATCAAGGAGCCACCTCACAGATCGCATCCAAACCTCGGATCCCGCCATCATCCCGTCCGGATTCCTCCGCATCCAAACGTCCGTGCCAGCTCTTCCGTGATCGGCTCCTCCCAGCGCCCGGATCCGCGTCCCCACCTTCCGCATCAAGCATTCTGCCGATCCCGCTGATCTCGCCTCCACCACATTTCCAAGGGCCTATAAAAAGAGGGAGAGGCCATCGGGGAGAGGGGAGAGAGGGGTGGTGGCCGGCGGGTCCAAGGGGGAGCTCTCGGTGGGGAGTGAAAGCTCTGTTTGTTTGTAAGAGAGAGGGAAAAAAAAAGGGAAACAGAGCCATGCTCTGTTTCATTCGGAGAAGAAAGCATATTTAATTTGAACGGGGAGTGAAGAAAGCTCTGTTTTGTTTTGTTATTCTTTTTTTTCTCTCTTTGTTTTTATGTCTTGTTTTGTAGAAGGGAGGAAGCATTAAGTTTCCAATCCTCATTTTATTTTTGTAATCAATTTTCTTTTTATGAAACCTAGCAATTTTCTTTCATGCAATCCCTGTTCTAGGTTCAAGTTAATTTCTGTTTTCTTTTTATGAAATCTTTTAATTTTTCTTTTTATGCAATACATTAAATCTTCCTTTATGTAATTTGTGTTCACTTCAATCTTCTTGTTTCCATCCATTTTAATTCATGCCAAAGCTTTTCTTTGATTAGTTAAATATATAAATGCTTTTCGAATTTAAATACCTGTCTTTTAGTTAATTTCAATTAAAAAATATTCTCCGATAGACTAGAGAATTCAAACATCCCCGACGTAATGTTTTCCTTTGATCATTCAAAAACTCGATTTTGAATCCGAGTGAACGTTTTTATTTTTAAGCAACTCCAATCGCCTCCCTGTGGATCGACCTCTTACAACCACTATTCTTCGAGTAGGAAAGGTAAGAGTAGAATTAAATTTAAACTTTGTTTGTCGGTTCTAATAACGATCTGTCTAGCATATTTTTAGGTAGACAGGAAAGGGACGAACAGAATTTTGGCGCCATTGCCGGGGAGGCAAATCGAGAAGCAAGAACGATCACGAAGATCAAATCAAATTTTGGTTGCCCGGAGTGAACGTACTCCGGTAGTAAGTTTTTATTTTTATTTTTATTAATTTTCCTTATTTTGATAATTTCTAGTTAATAATTTTGTAGTTATTAAATTCTGAAATTTGAAATTCGAAATTTAAAATTCAAAAAAAAAATTAAAATAAAAAAAAATTTCAAAAATTCAAAAATTTTCTAAATTCAAAATTTGAATTCTGAGATTCAAAATTTGAAGTTTAAAAAGAAAATTTTTTTAATTAAATCAAAAAAAAATATAAAAAAAATTATTATTTTTGCTAGTAATTGATAAGGTGCAATCCCCCGAGGTTATCATACCTCTATTGGGACTCCTCACGGAGTAATCTCCAGAGCTTATTCAACGGGCATTCGGAGATTGACTGACGTATAAGGATTAGTTTTAGTTTACATTCAAGTTATTGCTATATAAAAATTTAAATATAAAAAAAAAATAAGAAAATAGTAAATATATAAAAAAATAAAAAAAAAATTTGCTTGCTCATTTAATCAATACAACCTAATGACATTGCATAAACTTTAAAAATGTTGGGAACCCGCCCATGCCGCTGATATTTCAAAAATTAAATCAGATGGCAGCGGAATCGGCATGCACGGGTTCGACGTTCATCGCATGAACGTTGTTTCGAGACCTTTCGTAATTAGGTAAGAATTAAAACTTTTAAAACTATTAGGAAGATCAAATCTTCACCTTGCGCGGGTAGATGATCACCGCAAATATGAATTCGTGGTTTTGGAAGAGGGTTCGCTTGAAGCCGTTCAAACGTCCGGCCTCTACGGGTATCCACACGAAGCAAGATACGATCCAAGCTCTCTATCTCACCGGGGTGCTAGCTCCCTTGCAGAGATAGCTTTGATGGCTGATGTCCTCTCTTTCAATCAACTCTTGATTGCACTTGAGGGGAGGAAGAAGAAGGATGAAGAAGAGGAAGAAGATCAAATCCCTTCGCAGCCTTCTTCTCTTCACACGCGCTGAAGCCAAGGAAGAAGACCAAGAGGAGGGAGACGCCTCCTCTTCTTTTCCCTTTGCTGATGGCGGCTGAACCAAGGAGAGATGGAGAGGGGGTGGCCACGTGATGAAGAGGAGAAAGGTTCATCTAGGGCGCCGGCCCTAGTCCTCCTTTAATAAGGATGAAGGGCTCCTACAAGTTAGGAGCCCTTGACTACTTTCCAAGAGGGGGCGCCGGCCCCCTTCTCTCTTCATGTCGCACCAACTAAGTGAAGAGGGGCTGATGCCCCTCTTACTTGGTTAACCCAATCCTCTTCCAAAGAGGATTAGGTGCCTCTCTCATGGTTTAATCCTAATCTAATTAGGATTAGCCAAATTTGGGTTCAATCTACGCTAGTCCTAATCCAATTAGAACTTGAATGAATCATGACTTAATTGAACTCTTCAATCCTAATCCAATTAGGAGTCATGTTGATTCATTAGATTAATAATTAATTTAGACTTAAGGAATCCTAATCCAATTAGGATTTGTTTAATTTTAGTCCTAATCCAATTAGGACTTTATTTGAATTTGAAGTCCTAATCCAATTAGGATTTCTAGGAATCCTACTCCAAGTAGGAATCCAATTTTAATTCAAAGTTCCTAATCTCATTAGGATTGTAGGAATCCTATTCCAAGTAGGAATCCCAGTCCTACTCCAACTAGGATTCCCAGTCCTAATCCAATTAGGACTCTAGGAATCCTACCCAAAGTAGGATTCT
This sequence comes from Phoenix dactylifera, assembly GCF_051530095.1. Classification (NCBI taxonomy): domain Eukaryota; kingdom Viridiplantae; phylum Streptophyta; class Magnoliopsida; order Arecales; family Arecaceae; genus Phoenix; species Phoenix dactylifera. The sequence goes on from NC_143203.1 coordinate 4,354,260, forward strand.
TGTTTCAAGTCCAATTAATTAATTCCCTTTCCTTCTTCAACTTCTTATCAATCAAATTGATTACTTGTGATTCCTAATCACGATTTCAACCATCGGATAGGTCAATACTTCTAGTATGTGTGACCCCATAGGTTCTACTCTGACTGGTAGTGAGATATATTGTGATCTCTATCTCAATATCATTGAAAACTCCTTTCAATGGGTTGGAACGATTCCAACTCAACTCATTAGGGTTTATCGATCATCAAGATAATCCCTATGAGTCCCACCATCCACCAGTGACACCTAGCAGCATGTAGTGGCTACCCAGTAGAATAGAAAGATGAACCTCTAGGTGCAGTTAACGTGTGATACAGTCCTACTATCGTGGATCCCTACAGGACGGAGGTCATGGACAACTCGTCAAACCCCATCGTCTGTCATATGTCAAGATTTATTCGACTTGAGTTCGCTAATGGAAAACTCTTTTTCCACTTTATATTACTGCCCTGGCCAAGGTCTTAGAACTCAGTCTAACAAATCACATAGGATCACTCCTCTTCTATCAAAGTCGATAGATTCCTTATAGGTGCATACCCTACTCCTACAGTGAACTTACTGCAGCCAATCTACACTGCATGGACCCATATGGCTAGAGACCATGTATGTGTGCAGTCAAACTACAATAACCTCACTGTGAGTAGCCGAAGCACCGCAGGTCAAAGGACCAGTCACACTACTGCAACATCAAGCAAGTCACTGACGAGTGGATAGACATCCAAGTGACTTCTTGTCTTGGTCACGCTCAGTACCCTTGTTCTCTAACAAGCACCTGCACTATCACTTCAGTGTCCCTACACTGTGGACTCAAGTCTCGTCCATCCAGAAGGAGAGTGATCTGTGCACTGATCGGATCAATCACCGTCCTCGTGATGATCCATTGATCAGGAGCATTTAGAAATTAATCACCAATGATACATGGCTCAAATTCTCAACTCTTGAGAATATGTATCATCATCTTATTAATTTCTTGGACGATTCATAGACACATAAACAATATGAATGAAAGGATGCCTTTTATTTATTCAATAATAAATAGTCAAGTACAAAATTATGTCCCTAGAATCAACAATGTGTCAGCCAAATTGGCTTCTAGGGCATACATCTAACAATCTCCCACTTGCACTAAAGCCAATTGGTCATATATCTTAGGCCCATCTTCTCAAGGTGGGCTTCAGTCTTTTGCTGACTCAGCTACTTAGTAAACGGGTCTGCCACGTTATCCGCGGAGTCTACTCTCTGCACCTCTACATATTTCTTCTCCACATAGTCGCGTATGAGGTGAAAGCGCCGCTCTATATGCTTAGACTTCTGATGAGACCTTGGCTCCTTAGCAAGGGCTATGGCGCCATTATTATCGCAGTAGAGTGTTATGGCATCTGATGTCATCACATCCAACTCTGCAATGAATTTCTTGAACCAGAAGCCTTCTTTAGCAGCTTCAGAGGCGGCGATGTATTCAGCTTCCATAGTAGAATCAGCAATGATCGGTTGTTTAGAACTCTTCCAATTCACCGCACCACCATTGCACAAGAATACGTATCCAGATGTTGACTTCCTGTCATCGACATCAGTCATGAAGTCTGAATCTGTGTACCCTTCTACCTTTAACTCTGATGATCCTCCAAAAACCAAGAATAAATCTTTAGTTCTTCTCAAGTACTTAAGAATATTCTTCACAGCTGTCCAGTGTTCTTCACCTGGATTCGACTGATATCTGCTTGTGACACTCACAGCAAGAGCTATATCAGGTCGTGTACATAGCATGGCATACATGAGGCTTCCTATTGCCAATGCATAAGGAATCTTGCTCATGCGTTGAATCTCTTCAGATGTGTTGGGGCACATCTTCTTGGAGAGATGAATTCCATGCCTTAGGGGTAAGAGACCCCTCTTGGAGTTTTCCATGCTGAACCTCTTCAGCACCTCCTCTATGTACATTTTCTGTGACAGGCCAAGCATCCTTTTAGATCTATCTCTATAGACCTTTATTCCCAAAATATAGGATGCTTCCCCAAGGTCTTTCATGGAGAATTCTTTTGACAACCAGACCTTGACCGAGGTTAGCATGGGAATATCATTCCCAATCAGGAGAATGTCATCTACGTACAGTACGAGAAAAACTACAGCACTCCCACTAACCTTTTTGTAAACACATGGTTCCTCTTCGTTTTTGATGAAATCAAACGTTTTGATTGCGTCATCGAAACGAGTGTTCCAACTCCGAGATGCTTGCTTTAGTCCATAGATGGACCTTTGCAGCTTGCAGACCTTGTGATCTCCATCACTGGAAGTGAAACCCAAAGGCTGTTCCATATAGATATCTTCATCAAGATATCCATTCAGGAAAGCAGTTTTCACATCCATCTGCCAGATTTCATAATCATGAAATGCTGCAATGGCAAGCAATGTTCGGATGGATTTTAGCATGGCTACAGGTGAAAAGGTCTCCTGATAGTCAATGCCTTCGCGCTGACTATACCCTTTCGCCACAAGCCTTGCCTTATAGGTCTCTACCTTTCCATCCGAACCTATCTTCCTTTTGTAGATCCATTTGCATCCAATAGGTACAATACCTTCTGGTGGATCTACTAAGGTCCAGACTTGGTTGGAATGCATGGAGTCTATCTCTGACTTCATAGCTTCCAGCCATTTCTCGGAATCGATATCAGATATCGCCTCGTTGTATGTTTTGGGATCCTGTATGTGATCCCTATCTCCCACTAGGAACATTTCCTCAGTATCCTCTTCAAGTATACCTAAGTATCTATCGGGAGGATGGGAGACTCTACTAGATCTACGAGGTGGTTGAGGGACATCGTGTACTGGCTCCTTATGAATAGGTTCAATAGGATCCATGACTCGTTGCTTTTCAGAGACTTTCTCTTCAAGCTCAATTTTCCTCCCACTGCCTCTATCAAGGATAAACTGATTTTCCAAGAAGATGGCATGACGGCTCACAAACACATTGTGATCCTCTGAGACGTAAAAATTGTATCCTAATGACTCTTTAGGATATCCTATAAAACGAGCACTTATGGTCCTAGCCTCTAACTTGTCCGCATGTAGTCTCTTGACATGGGCCGGACATCCCCAAATCTTGAGATGACCCAGACTTGGTTTCTTACCATGCCATATCTCATACGGTGTGGTAGGAACGGATTTAGAGGGAACTCTATTCAATAAATAAATCGCTGTGAGTAAGGCATCTCCCCAAAGGAACATAGGTAAATCAGTGAAGCTCATCATGGACCTGACCATATCCAATAGGGTCCGATTCCTCCTCTCTGACACCCCGTTGAGTTGAGGTGTACCCGGAGGTGTCCATTGTGAGACTATGCCGTTTTCTTTGAGATAGTCCCGGAATTCCCTACTAAGGTATTCTCCTCCTCGATCTGATCGAAGAGCCTTAAGAGGTTTTCCAGTTTGTTTTTCTACTTCATTCTTGAACTCTTTGAACTTTTCAAAAGACTCAGACTTGTGTCTCATAAGATACACATACCCATACCGTGAGTAATCATCGGTAAAGGTAATGAAGTAAGAATAACGTCCCCTGGCTAGCACATCGAATGGGCCACATACATCTGTATGTACTAGGGCAAGTAATTCAGTGGTCCTCTCCCCATGTCCTACAAAGGGCAGTCTTGCCATTTTTCCTTGAAGACAGGACTCGCAAACTGGATATGACTCGGAAGTCAATGAGCCTAAAAGCCCATCTTTATCCATTTTGTTCATTCTGTCCTCTCCAATATGGCCAAGCCTGAGGTGCCACAAATATCTTTGGTTTATCTCATCTCTGGATCTTTTGGATCCTTTGGCACTCACATCTTGCTCGGTAACATTCACAGATACATCCATATGTAAATGATAGAGACTGTCAATCATGAAACCACGTGCGACTATTTTATTTCTCAAATAAATAGAACAGCAGTCTTTGTCAAATGTAAAAACATGACCTTCCTGTGCTAGACATGAAACAGAAATCAAATTTCTGCTAGCAACAGGTACATAATAGCAGTCTCTAAGTATTAAACTAAATCCAGACGGTAGTCGTAGATGGTAGGTGCCCACAGCCACAGCAGCAACTTTTGCCCCGTTGCCAACCCGAAGGGTTACCGCACCTTCCGCCAGCCTTCTACTTTTCTTTAGACCCTCCATGGTAGTGCACAAATGAGCACTAGAACCAGAATCTATAACCCAACTAGAAGTAGAAGAAACCGTTAGATTAGTTTCAATTATGAGCAAGTCTATACCTTCTGAAGGTATGTCACCTTTCTTGTTCTTTAGGCTCTCGAGGTATGAAGGACAGTTTCTCTTCCAGTGGCCTTCGACATTGCAGTGGAAACATTTTCCTTTGTCGTTAGCCTTTTTCTTTTGAACTTCCTTCTTTTGCTTCTTGTCTTTCTTTTGCTTCTTAGCAGGCTTCTTTTTCTTCCAAGTAGACTTTCTCTTGGAACCAGAAGTCAACTCAGCAGCGAGGACATTGCCCCTTGAACCTTTCAAGGCTCCCTCAGCAGTTACCAACATGTTGATTAGTTCAGTCTTAGTGCATTCAATCTTATTCATGTGGTAGTTTACTATAAACTGACCAAATGAATCAGGAAGTGACTGTAGGATCAAATCCACTTGCAATTCCTTGTGCATGTCCATACCGAGCTTCTCAAGCTCCTCTAGGTCCTTGATCATGGTCAGACCGTGATCATGGACAGACTGCCCTTCGCGCATCTTCGCTTTGAAAAGCCTCTTGGACACTTCAAAACGAGCTGTGCGACTCTGCTCACCATACAACTCTTGTAGGTGTGCCAGTATGTCCCTAGCAGTCTTTATATTTTCATGCTGGCATTGGAGTTCATTAGACATAGATGCCATCATATAGCATTTTACTCTAATGTCATCGTCCAACCACTTTTTATGCATCTCACGCTGAACATCAGTGGGACGTGCTGGTAATGTGGGGATATCTGAATCAAGTATATAGCCTATCTTCTCACAGTCCAAAACTATTTTGAGATTTCTAAGCCAGTCCTTGTAATTGGTTCCGGTCAGTCGGTTGGTCTCAAGAATACGGGTCAAAGGGTTTGAAGCCGACATTGTATCTGCAGAGAGTAAAGATTCTAGTTAGACTTTTGTACTTGATCCTAATCTGTCCTAAGGTCTTTTAGAACAAATGTGACTCCCACTATTTTCTCGAATTCCTCACACTCCCCTGGTAGGAAAACGGAAATCCCACATGACTAGGGTTTCTAGTGGGTACTGCGGTCCCACCGATTTATATGCCACCTCACCTAACAGTTATTGGTGACACATAGATGGATGAGTGTACAACTCTTGTACAATGCTTCTCAAGCATGTTGCAGTGTAACTTGGTCTCTAAGCCATGAAGACCTCACCTAACAGTTATTGGTCCCATTTCTTAGTTAAGTCAGACCCACCGTATAACCGTAGGAATAAAGTCGTCATTGGGTCCTCACCTAACAGTTATTGGTGCCCAACCCCACCTTTACCCTACAACATCTCATGTCTATAGAGAGGTCCAACCCCCCAATGCAACTTGACCACTGTATCCAGCCGAGACAAGTCAACATCAGAAAGGCCTTAGCAGCTCTACTACAGTGGAAGACCTATTGACTTAATATTGGTTAATCAGGTCTTAGTGTTTGCAACTTGAGCCTTTCATAAGAGGTAATCGAACAATTGGCCAGGTAAGCAGGTGGGAGGCTCCCCTTACTCAGAGAGTAAGGTCCTAATTAAGTAACCACCTTTCATGCTTTCCTAGACACCAATTAGATCAATTAATCTAATATGACTTGCTCATGTCGGTTCACTCTCGACTTGATTGAGGAGGTTTTGATTTAGGTCTCAATTGGGTTTGCTACATCACATGTAAACCTATCTACCCGACTCTCATTCACATCACATGCAAACGGCGCATTGCAGGCAGTTATAATCGCGGCAATAATTAAAGCTAAACTTTAACTAGGTGATGATCATGGATTCTAATTAGGTCGTATTACAAGCACATGCACATCAGTCGATCAAGTGGTCTTCAACTCTTGAATTGGTTCCAAGCTTCCTTGATTCGATCCTTGATCAACTCTTGATCCCATCGCCATCAACCGCTTAGATCACCGTCATCTCATGCCTTTGCTTCAACTTGATCGTTGATGTACATCACATCACAGAAATACAACCAGATGTAAAAATAAAAATAAAAATAAATTACATCTCCTTTTAGGAGGCATGCAGGCCTCTCAAAACATCAAATAAGATGCATGCAAGCATCTAAAAAATTACATGACATCGCAGATCACATCGCAGGTCATTACATTTGATACCAAAAGGGTTTGAATCCTATGATCATCACCGTATGCTACAATTATAATTTCAGATCTGAAAACTAACTGATTATATCATGACATAGGTCGCTGATCATGCTAATCATGATTCTAAACTTTGTAATCCCATTAACAATGCAATTAGAATCATCTTTTTATCACATAAAAATCAGCATGAAAAAAAAATCAGCACCCCTGAAAAATCTGCATGCAGAATTTTTCAGCATGCATGATCATTTAATTTTCAGATCTAATATGCCTTTGGATATTTAATTCTTACCTTAATCTACGAAGCCTAGGCTCTGATACCACTGTTGGGAACCCGCCCATGCCGCTGATATTTCAAAAATTAAATCAGATGGCAGCGGAATCGGCATGCACGGGTTCGACGTTCATCGCATGAACGTTGTTTCGAGACCTTTCGTAATTAGGTAAGAATTAAAACTTTTAAAACTATTAGGAAGATCAAATCTTCACCTTGCGCGGGTAGATGATCACCGCAAATCTGAATTCGTGGTTTTGGAAGAGGGTTCGCTTGAAGCCGTTCAAACGTCCGGCCTCTACGGGTATCCACACGAAGCAGGATACGATCCAAGCTCTCTATCTCACCGGGGTGCTAGCTCCCTTGCAGAGATAGCTTTGATGGCTGATGTCCTCTCTTTCAATCAACTCTTGATTGCACTTGAGAGGAGGAAGAAGAAGGATGAAGAAGAGGAAGAAGATCAAATCCCTTCGCAGCCTTCTTCTCTTCACACGCGCTGAAGCCAAGGAAGAAGACCAAGAGGAGGGAGACGCCTCCTCTTCTTTTCCCTTTGCTGATGGCGGCTGAACCAAGGAGAGATGGAGAGGGGGTGGCCACGTGATGAAGAGGAGAAAGGTTCATCTAGGGCGCCGGCCCTAGTCCTCCTTTAATAAGGATGAAGGGCTCCTACAAGTTAGGAGCCCTTGACTACTTTCCAAGAGGGGGCGCCGGCCCCCTTCTCTCTTCATGTCGCACCAACTAAGTGAAGAGGGGCTGATGCCCCTCTTACTTGGTTAACCCAATCCTCTTCCAAAGAGGATTAGGTGCCTCTCTCATGGTTTAATCCTAATCTAATTAGGATTAGCCAAATTTGGGTTCAATCTACGCTAGTCCTAATCCAATTAGGACTTGAATGAATCATGACTTAATTGAACTCTTCAATCCTAATCCAATTAGGAGTCATGTTGATTCATTAGATTAATAATTAATTTAGACTTAAGGAATCCTAATCCAATTAGGATTTGTTTAATTTTAGTCCTAATCCAATTAGGACTTTATTTGAATTTGAAGTCCTAATCCAATTAGGATTTCTAGGAATCCTACTCCAAGTAGGAATCCAATTTTAATTCAAAGTTCCTAATCTCATTAGGATTGTAGGAATCCTATTCCAAGTAGGAATCCCAGTCCTACTCCAACTAGGATTCCCAGTCCTAATCCAATTAGGACTCTAGGAATCCTACCCAAAGTAGGATTCTTGTTTCAAGTCCAATTAATTAATTCCCTTTCCTTCTTCAACTTCTTATCAATCAAATTGATTACTTGTGATTCCTAATCACGATTTCAACCATCGGATCGGTCAATACTTCTAGTGTGTGTGACCCCATAGGTTCTACTCTGACTGGTAGTGAGATATATTGTGATCTCTATCTCAATATCATTGAAAACTCCTTTCAATGGGTTGGAACGATTCCAACTCAACTCATTAGGGTTTATCGATCATCAAGATAATCCCTATGAGTCCCACCATCCACCAGTGACACCTAGCAGCATGTAGTGGCTACCCAGTAGAATAGAAAGATGAACCTCTAGGTGCAGTTAACGTGTGATACAGTCCTACTATCGTGGATCCCTACAGGACGGAGGTCATGGACAACTCGTCAAACCCCATCGTCTGTCATATGTCAAGATTTATTCGACTTGAGTTCGCTAATGGAAAACTCTTTTTCCACTTTATATTACTGCCCTGGCCAAGGTCTTAGAACTCAGTCTAACAAATCACATAGGATCACTCCTCTTCTATCAAGGTCGATAGATTCCTTATAGGTGCATACCCTACTCCTACAGTGAACTTACTGCAGCCAATCTACACTGCATGGACCCATATGGCTAGAGACCATGTATGTGTGCAGTCAAACTACAATAACCTCACTGTGAGTAGCCGAAGCACCGCAGGTCAAAGGACCAGTCACACTACTGCAACATCAAGCAAGTCACTGACGAGTGGATAGACATCCAAGTGACTTCTTGTCTTGGTCACGCTCAGTACCCTTGTTCTCTAACAAGCACCTGCACTATCACTTCAGTGTCCCTACACTGTGGACTCAAGTCTCGTCCATCCAGAAGGAGAGTGATCTGTGCACTGATCGGATCAATCACCGTCCTCGTGATGATCCATTGATCAGGAGCATTTAGAAATTAATCACCAATGATACATGGCTCAAATTCTCAACTCTTGAGAATATGTATCATCATCTTATTAATTTTTTGGACGATTCATAGACACATAAACAATATGAATGAAAGGATGCCTTTTATTTATTCAATAATAAATAGTCAAGTACAAAATTATGTCCCTAGAATCAACAATGTGTCAGCCAAATTGGCTTCTAGGGCATACATCTAACAAAAAAATATATTGATTATTTGCTGCATTTAGTATTAAGCATTTGCATAAAGTAATTAAGGGCAAAACCCACTAAAAAGATAAGGTCGGGAAGTCATTACCTGTCCTTAGCCCAAAAATCACCACCTTGCATACTTATCCTAAGCCAAATTAAATTAAAATCAAATTAGACGTTGGCCTTAGGGTTTTCGAGCTCAATTAGGCTCTTGGAAAGAAGCGGCTGAAAGCCACTCCAGTGAGAATTTAGTAATTGGTGATGTCTAGGAAAGTTTTACAACAGTGAGAACTGTTACGGGTATTGTGGTATCGGTGTATCCCTTCTGGCACCACCACACACCCCGGAACTTTCCTGGTCACTGATTACTGGATTGCTTAACTAGTAAGCTCAAGCTTAATCTGAAAGGGAGATTAGGAGCTGTCTAATCTAGGAGAGAATTTCAGGAACCTTTTAACCTGATACATCTCTGCGCAACTAGATTTAAGAAGCTACTAAACCTCACTTAGTTCTAAGACTAATAGGGTCAAATTGTTGTGTGGTGTTGGTTGTGGTCATCTGTGTCTAGCCCTTCTCTTCTTTTAGGATTTCGTTCATTGTAGGAGTCAAATCTAATTAAGTTGTGATAATGTATGCATGGTAGAAGGTCATTAAGGGATAAGTTAACCCCATTTGATCCTGAGATTGATAGAACTTTTCATCACAACTTGCGAACTATAAACCAACCGTCGATCTCTACAATGGGTGAACATATTAGAACCCTGAATGAATTATTCGCTCCTGCATCCGCTAGTCCACCTACATGTATAGTATTGCCAATAAATAATGCAGCCCAATTTGAAATTCGGGCTGCAACAATAAACATGTTACCCAAGTTTCATGGGTTCGAGAGTGAACAACCCTATATTCATCTAAACAAATTTTTGACAATATGTCAAACGTTTAGAAATCAAAACTTAGATGAAGAGGGTATTAAATTAAGATTGTTTCCCATGACTTTAGAAGATCGTGCGGCTGCATGGCTGTATTCCCTTACTTCAAATTCCATCACATCATGGGAACAGTTGTCTAGGAAGTTCATGGCTAAGTTCTATCCCATGGTAAAAACTGAAAAAATTAAGGATGCCATCAGAACTTTTAGAGGAAAATCTGAGGAGGAATTTTCCCAACTTTGGGAAAGATTCCATGATCTGTTAGTCAAGTGCCCGCACCATGGGCTTGACAAGGCTGATCTAGTACATTTCTTTTACAAAGGACTAACTCCGGCACATAGAAACATGATTGAGTCCATGCACAAGGGTAGGTTCATGGACCAAACCCCGGATCAAGCCTATGAATTTCTTATTGACTTAGCCGAGAACGCCCAAAATTGGAGTAGCTATGGTGAGGAAGTAAATAGAGATGAGTTCAGGTCTAGAAAACTAAGTAATTATGAAATGAAAGCAGACCCAGAACTCAAAAATGTCATGTCCAATCTGGTGACTGGAATGAACAACTTAAGCAAAAAGTTTGATGCTTTCACTGTTTCCACTAGCTCAAGTTCATATAAAGAGTTAAATCCCATCATGAAAGTGGATCATGAGTTACAAAGTTTATGTAACAGTTCTGAGCATCTAGTGGAGTGTTGTCCTAGTTTACCCACCATAAAGGCCGAGCAAGCAAATGCTCTAAATTCATATAGTGCCTTCAAAAAGCCCACTCCCAATTCATTCAGTCCAGTCTACCACCCTGATAATAGGTTCCATCCAAATTTCTCATACAAGCAAAATGAACCTATTCAGCATCAAGGTGGTCCACCAGGTTTTCAGAACAACTTCCCCAGGATAGGTCCACCACAAATGATCCAACCTTTGGTTCCATCTGTACCGCCTTATAATGCCCCTATCCCACAGCAACCTTCACAATTAGAAACCATGATGGCTAATATGATGAAACAACAACAAGATTTTATCAAGCAACAACAACAGACTAATACAGCCCAAGCCCAGACTAACCAATTCCATGCGCAAGCAATTGCAAAACTTGAGGTTAGTCTGAGCCAAATAGCTAACTCTCTAGGGGATAGGAAGAAAGGTGAACTACCTAGTCAACCAGTGCCTAACCCTAGTAGACAACAAAATCAAGATCAAAGAGGTCAGTATCAAATCAATGGAAATCCGACCTATGAAGTCTAGGCAATTACCACTTTAAGGTCTGGCAAGCAAGTGGACAATAAAGTCCAACTTCCTGAAAATGAAAAAGAAAATAAAACTGAATCCGATAAGAACCCTATTCAGAAGAGGGGTCAAGAACAGGATAAATCAGACCAAAAGGAAGAACCCATAGAAACATACAAACCCAAGGTTCCCTTTCCCAGTAGACTTCAGGACTCCAAGAAACAATCTAACTTTGATGAAATCATGGAAGTCTTTAAAACTGTTCGGATAAATATACCTTTTCTCGATGCCATAAGACAAATTCCCTCCTATACAAAATTCTTGAAAGACCTCACCATGGTCAAAAGAAAAACCAGCATTCCTAGGCAAGCTGTTATGGCTGCACAAGCCTCATCTCTCATTCAACAACAGATTGCCCCGAAATTCAAAGACCCTGGTTGCCCCACCATTGAAATAAAAATAGGAGAGACGATCATCCAAAGAGCTCTATTAGATTTAGGAGCCAGTGTAAACCTACTTTCCTACTATGTGTACCAAAAATTAGGTTTGGGGGAATTAAAGCCTACAAATATTACCCTTTCCTTAGCAGATAGGACAGTGAAGTACCCCAAGGGGATTGTAGAGGATGTAATAGTGAAAGTAAATGAGTTTTACTATCCTGTGGACTTTGTTATCCTTGAGACTGAACCTGCAATACATCCAGACAGTCACACACCTATAATTTTAGGTAGACCTTTCTTAGCCACAGCAAATGCTGTGATCAACTGTCGAAATGGGATGCTGAAGTTATCTTTTGGCAACATGAAAGTCAAGCTTAATGTCTTCAACATAAGTAAACAACCACCAGACGATAAAGAAATCAATGAAGTTGACATGATTGAAAGTCTGGTTCAGGAGATTTTCTTACAAACTTATAATAAGGACCCTTTAGAAGCTTACCTTGCCCATTCCGAGGAAGGGGTCAAGCATGCGCCTCTTAGTTCTGTTCCCCTTATGAGCATAGATCGTCATCAGCCGACTGTTCTTCATCGGACTCTTCCAAAACCATTCTGAGATAATGGTTGAAAAAAAAAGGAGATTTACATTTTGTCTGGCTGAAGACATAAAACTTAGCGCTCTTTGGGAGGCAACCCAACATGTAAGTTTCTTTTATTAAAAAAAAAAATCATCAATAAATTACTAACATGCAGGTTTGGGGGATTTTGCCCCAACTTTCAATTTACCCACCCATATCAGGTACTTCTCCTCTGTCCTCTTACTGCTTTAAATTTTCTTTAACATTGAGGACAATGTTAGATTTAGGTTTGGGGGTATTTTTAAGCATTTTAAATTTTATAAAAATAAAAAAAAAGAGTTTTTAGGTAAAATTTTTGAAAAAAAAAAAATTTACAACACACAAGGTATATAAAATCTAAGAGCCCAATGACTAGTTGGAAGTAGTGCAAAGTGAGTTCTTTTTATTAAGTTCCTTTTAGTGAGTTGTAAGCTAATTAGTGCTTTGAATTTCACAACACATCTGGCCTGCACTTTCTAAGGTATAGGTTCGACATTGTGTTGAGAATATGGTAGCAATCTCGAATCCTGATGAACCATCTTTTTCTGATCCAAAAAAAAAAAAAAAGGATTTAGTCAGGTACATCGAAAAGGGCTACCTATTGTCAAAGGTCAGCGGGCTTGTGATGAAGAACCCGAGCATAGGTCCGTAGGGGAGTCTTGATGCCCGACACCTCATGCCAACTGGTGTGAGAATTGTCGACTAATTGCTCGCTACATGGAGGAATCATCACAGGAGTAAAAGTGCACAATATATACATTATCATTTCTCTTTCAAAAAAAAAAAAAAGAGAGAAGAAAAAAAAATGAAAAACAAAAAAATGTATATTGACCTTAAAAAAAGACAATAGTGTGAAAGCCGTCGTTGTAAAAATTCGAGTAAACTGGAATATTACATATAAAGCCCATGACGTATTAAAGTAAACATCCACAGCTCTCGAAATCCTGCAGAAAAGATGATTTTGAATCAGCAAATAGGTCTTGTCCGACCAATTCTTGGAAACTACTAATATTAGCGATATTTTGGAGATCCAAAACCTTAGCTTGTGCATGGTCCAAACTTCACTGAGCACTCAAGTATAAATAAGTTTTACAACTCTCTAACGGAAAACTTAATGACTTCAACTTAAATTGCATACTAACCTAGAATTTGGGCTACTTAGTAATTAAAACCTTGTGTGCTTTTGAAATTCTTATCAGTTATGTACTTGAAATTAGACTTTCATTTAATAAAATAAATTTTATTTTGGGATTGAAGTTTGTGGGTAACTTCACTGCAAACCCTCACGAGACAACACTCGTCCACTAGGGTAACCTAGGGGTTTAAAGGCTTGTTGCACGTGCTAAGTGCAATCGTAATGCTCTACGAAAATGAGTATTTATCTTACTATTTTTAAATAATAAATTACACTTTTGCACTCTCATTTTATCATTTTCACACTAAATTGCTAGAGACTAGCAATAAGCTAGTTGGGGGGTGTGATGAGAGCACAAAAGTGCGACCTACATGTCACCTAAATTAGTATTATTTCTAACCGATAATGATAAATTCACTGGATTAATATTATATTTGGGTTTGGCACAGATTTTCATAAATTAGAGATAAAATGCACATTAAGTACAAATTTGACTAAAAAAGGATCCCTTCCCAGATCTGACCCGGTTGAAGATCGGGTCGGGTCCGAGTCGGGTTTGGGTCCGAATCGGGTCCATTTCTTTTGTGCTTTTTGAAAATAATTTTGGGCAAATCTAAATTGGCTATATCATAACTATAAGGTGCTGGGTGACCCATGACTTAAAAGATTTGCAATTGACCTCCAGTGAGAATAGATGACCCGTGACGAATCCGTCTACAACCCAAATTTCATATCACATTATTTATTTTATCTATATGACTGATTGGACGGAACTTGGTGATTCCCACTCTCACTTCATCACAAAGAAAAAGAACTTTTTAACTTCCAATCTCATGAACAAAAGCTGAAATTACTATTTATTTCCAAAATTTCTATTCATGGCTGAAAACACTGTTCATATGAACAGTGTTCGAGATGACACTGTTCATATGAACAGTCTTACGTGAAAACACTGTTCATATGAACAGTGTTACGTGAAAACACTGCTCATATGAACAGTGTTACGAGAAAACACTGTTCATATGAACAGTGTTACGAAAAATATACTAATGTTCTTCTTCCTCCCGCAGTGTTCCCGCCGGATCAGCCTTCACGCGTCCCTGCTTCGTCCGCAACGCCCGCGTCTCCTTCCTTCCCGTGATCCAAGCAAGGCCACATCCTTCCTCTTCAGCCCGCGTCCCCACCTTCCATCCGCGTCGCTGCCAGCTCGTCCCCAACGCGCAATCAGCGCACCTCAACAGCACAGCACCCAGCTTCATCCCGTGCGAAAGAAGGGGAGAAGAAAGGATTTCAAATTAAATATGCTTTCTTCTCCGAATGAAACAGAGCATGGCTCTGTTTTCCTTTTTTTTTTTCCTCTCTCTTACAAACAAACAGAGCTTTCACTCCCCACCGAGAGCTCCCCCTTGGACCCGCCGGCCACCACCCCTCTCTCTTACAAACAAACAGAGCTTTCACTCCCCACCGAGAGCTCCCCCTTGGACCCGCTGGCCACCACCCCTCTCTCCCCTCTCCCCGATGGCCTCTCCCTCTTTTTATAGGCCCTTGGAAATGTGGTGGAGGCGAGATCAGCGGGATCGGCGGAATGCTTGATGCGGAAGGTGGGGACGCGGATCCGGGCGCTGGGAGGAGCCGATCACGGAAGAGCTGGCACGGACGTTTGGATGCGGAGGAATCCGGACGGGATGATGGCGGGATCCGAGGTTTGGATGCGATCTGTGAGGTGGCTCCTTGATGGCTGCTGATTTGGGAGGCTCGGGATCGACGGGATGCTTGAAGATGGCTTGAGATGCGGACGGGCTGATGCGGAAGGAAGGCGCTGGGATCTCGAATCCGGCTCGGCCGCGATGCTGGGAGCTGAGATTTGCTGGCTGTGAACGCGTTGATGGCGTGGGATAGCTGATGATGAAGCGGAAGAGGAAGATGGCTGCGTGATGCTGGGGATCCGACGGGAGCTGGCACGGTGGCTGGCACGGAATCAACGGGAGGACGTGGATCCGTGGGTGCAGAGGCGGAGGCTGCCGTGGGACCACCGCTAGCATCACAGGAGGGTGATCGACGGAGGAGGTGCTGGGATTTTGATGGCGTAGAGGAAGGAGATCACGGCTTTGGAAGGTGCAAGCGGACAGGATTGGAAGGAGTTGGGAATCCGGAAGAGGAACACGGATGGGATGAATCCTTTCTTCTCCCCTTCTTTCGCACGGGATGAAGCTGGGTGCTGTGCTGTTGAGGTGCGCTGATTGCGCGTTGGGGACGAGCTGGCAGCGACACGGATGGAAGGTGGGGACGCGGGCTGAAGAGGAAGGATGTGGCTTTGCTTGGATCACGGGAAGGAAGGAGACGCGGGCGTTGCGGACGAAGCAGGGACGCGTGAAGGCTGATCCGGCGGGAACACTGCGGGAGGAAGAAGAACATTAGTATATTTTTCGTAACACTGTTCATATGAACAGTATTTTCTCGTAACACTGTTCATATGAACAGTGTTTTCACGTAACACTGTTCATATGAACAGTGTTTTCACGTAAGACTGTTCATATGAACAGTGTCATCTCGAACACTGTTCATATGAACAGTATTTTCGGCCATGAATAGAAATTTTGGGAATAAATAGTAATTTCAGCTTTTGTTCATGGGATTGGAGGTTAAAAAGTTCTTTTTCTTTGTGATGAAGTGAGAGTGGGAATCACCAAGTTCCGTCCAATCAGTCATATAGATAAAATAAATAATGTGATATGAAATTTGGGTTGTAGATGGATTCGTCACGGGTCATCTATTCTCACTGGAGGTCAATTGCAAATCTTTTAAGTCATGGGTCACCCAGCACCTTATAGTTATGATATAGCCAATTTAGATTTGCCCAAAATTATTTTCAAAAAGCACAAAAGAAATGGACCCGATTCGGACCCAAACCTGACTCGGACCCGACCCGATCTTCAACCGGGTCAGATCTGGGAAGGGATCCTTTTTTAGTCAAATTTGTACTTAATGTGCATTTTATCTCTAATTTATGAAAATCTGTGCCAAACCCAAATATAATATTAATCCAGTAAATTTATCATTATCGGTTAGCAATAATACTAATTTAGGTGACATGTAGGTCGCACTTTTGTGCTCTCATCATACACCACTCAACCAAAGCATCCCTCTCTCAACCGAGTTTCCATCTCATCTCATAGTACTCTTATATTGCTTCTATTGTGTTCTTATTTTACTATAGTGAGATAATTGTATAGTGAGCTTAATTATGTATTAGATTTGTGAGAATCAACATTTGTAATTATGAAAACAAGTGTTGCCCAGAGGTGCAGCCCAAAAAGGGAGGGGGGGGGGGGGTGAATTGGGTCTTTTTAAAAAATAATTAAAGATAAAATGTATAGAGAGTATGGGTTACTATTATCTTATAGATTCAGCAGCGAAAATAAGATTGCACAAATACGATAGTGAATAAAGTTAGGAAAGCAGTCAGAAAAATGCAAAGAAAAGGAAGAGAAGAACCATAATCACAAATACCAAAGTTTATAGTGGTTCGGTGCACTTCCAGCACCTACATCTATGTTTGGTTTTTCAGTGCCCTAGGGCGCAGCGGAAGATACGGAATTATAAAATTTTCTTATAAAACCCATTATATGAAACCCTAATAAGCCAAGATCACCTTAATAGTATAACCAAATAATGTAGAAAATATAATCTTGGTATAGAAGAATACCTATCATGCTATATCCAATATGTCTAAAGATGTCCTAAGGTGCCCAAATGTTCACTCTCCAATGTTGATCCACACATGAATAGGTTCAAGACTCTAGCTCCACCAAAACTTGATTATAGTTGTTCAAACCTTCCAAAGAATTTAATTGGCTGATTTTCCTTCACTTCCTTCTTCCTTTCTACCTCTAAAACATTCACTAGCCTTTTTGTCCTAAAGAAGACCCTCTTGTCTTGGGTTAGGACAAAAGAGAGAGGCTTGTAAGAAAGAAGGGATAAGGAAGAGAGAAGAAGAGGCTTTTTCTTGGATGATGTTTAGAACCCCAGGGCGCCTTCTTATTTATAAGAGATGGAGGGATGCATCATAAAGGGATGCATCCCATCCACACACCTCATCATGATGAGGCATGTGCCAAGAGGGGCATCCCATCATGATGGGGTGCTAAGGAGAAGGGCGTATCAAGCTTTAGAAAAAGCCGTATCTAACGATACACTTCTTTCTCACATCTTCCTCTTAAATCCTGATGATCCAAGGGGCCCAAATGCAGTGAACCAAAGCCAATGGTCCAAATCTAGGCACTATCTAATGGTCTAGATCAAGGCATCATCATCCAGGGTGCCATCCAATGGTCCAGAAGCAAGATGCCATCACCGATGATTCAGATTCAGGCGCTGAGCAACGGTCCAGATCTTTCATACAGAGAGCCATCCAGTGGTCCAGATTCAGGCACTGACCAATGGTCCAGATCTTTCATCCAGAGAGCCATCCAGTGGTTCAAATTCAGGCGCTGACCAATGGTCCAGATCCTTCATCCAGGGAGCGATCCAATGGTCCAGAAGTGAAGGCCCTATCAAACCCAATCCAATTGGGTTTAACCAACTTAAAGGAAACATTAAACCTAATCAAATCAGGTCTAATTAAAGCCAAATGGGTTCCAACTCTTGGCTAACCCATATTAGGTCATGATCTGATCATATTAGATCAACCTAATCTAAGAATCATATTCAAATTTAATTTGAATCAGGAGCTAGGATTTGCAACATGTGCTAGCATGTTCATCTTGCAAACATGATCTAATCCAATTAGACCCTTGATCAATTTTCTTATGTCTGACCCATTGGGTTCCTTATCTTAGCCAGCAATAGGTGCAGGTGCAAGTTGACCTAACCTGATTGGAATACCTCTAATCCAATTTAGGTTCAATTTAGTGCTAAACCTGACTTAGCAATCAGAAACTTTCTGATGCTTTGATCTAATCAAACTCTTTGATCCGATCAACCCACAAAACAAGATTGACGTCTAGCAACGTATCATATCTACCCGGAAGATGAGGAATGTATTGGACAAATCCAAACATACCCTTCAGTGGCAAGTTACCGTGCAATTCAATCCCTCAGTCATACTACATCCTGAATAAGTGCATGAGTATGGATCAATATCAAACTCAATCACTTATTCATGTCTCTCTCAATCTTTTATATGATAATTCAAACAATGAAACATTAGAAACTCTTTCTAATATTCATTTTGCTTTGATCAAAGGCTTCTTGAATCATCATAAGATTAGAATAAGTAGGATGTTACCTTCTCTTACTAGAAGTGACTGATTCCTTGTTGACCTACTCACAACCTTCGTACAAAATCTACCATATCCAGAATACCCCGTACACAACGCAATGTCGTGAATGAGGGTAAACCAAAACATAGGTTCAAGTGCACAAGATACCATGGTGATCTCAGGTCTAAGGATCACTTGCACAACTCCGACTATGAGAACCATCTTTTGACAATTAAGTAAGAATCCATAAGATATTCTCATGGCTGGTCATTTCAGTGAACTCATTCCTCTAATGAGCACCCACATCTTTGTATTAGTGTCTCACACAAGTGATTGTGAGGTCAATCACCCTCTACATTGAGCATACATAAGATGTACCAGTCTTTCCAGTAATATTGATCCCCGACTCAATATACCAATTTGACTGAAAATATTCTAAATTAGGATTTTAGGATTTTAGGTCTCACTGGTATGATCTCATCATAATCCTAAAACCAATGTCCTAATTTATGGGGTTCATCATCCAATAATAAAACATAAGCAGCAAATGATGAAACACAATGCCTTTATTGATATATATCAAGTGTCAAAGTACATGATTTGGAGGATTACAAAGAGAAACCTATCAAATGATTGGATTATAGGGCATCTATTCTTTCAATCTCCCACTTGCACTAAAGCCAATCGCCCTTATATTTTAACCCCATACAATCGAGGTGACGATTGAATTGCTGCTGTGGTAGAGCTTTAGTAAATGGGTCTGCTATATTGTTCTTTGTGTCTACTCGTTCAATCTTGACGTCTTGTCTGTCGATTATCTCTCGAACAAGGTGGAAGCGTCTCAAAATGTGCTTGGATCTATGATGAGACCTTGGTTTCTTAGCCTGTGCAACAGCTCCAGTGTTATCGCAATAAACTGGGACTGGTCCGGCAATCTCAGGAACTACACCCAGCTCTGTGATGAACTTCTTCATCCAGACTGCTTCCTTAGCAGCTTCACTAACAGCTATGTATTCTGCCTCAGTAGTTGAGTCAGCTACAGTTTGCTGTTTGGAACTCTTCCAACTCACAGCTCCACCATTCAAAGTAAAGATATATCCAGAGATTGACTTGCTATTATCTGGATCAGATTGAAAGCTAGAATCTGAATAGCCTTCTAGTTTCAATTCTGATCCTCTATAAATCAGAAAAACTTCTCTAGTCCTTCTCAAGTATTTGAGAATGCTTTTCACAATTTTCCAATGATCCTCCCCGGGATCTGCCTGAAATCTACTTACCATACCCAAGGCATAAGCTACATCAGGCCTGGTACATAACATAGCATACATGATCGACCCTACTGCCGAAGCATAGGGAATAGACTCATTCTATTCCTCTCTTCAGATGTGTTAGGCGACATCTTCCTAGAGAGTTGTATGCCATGTCCTATGGGTAAGAAACCTTTCTTACTTCCATCCATGCTGAACCTCTTCAGCATATTATCTATGGACTAGACTGGGACAAACCTAGCATCCTTTTAGATCTATCTCTATAAATCCTTATACCAAGTATATAGGATGCTTCACCCAAGTATTTCATGGAAAATTTCTTTGATAGCCAAGTCTTGACAGATTGCATCATTGGAACATCATTTCCAATGACCAATATATCGTCCACATATAATATCAAGAAGACAATAGCACTCCCACTAGTCTTCTTGTACACACAAGATTCATCTATATTTTTAATGAAGCCAAACTCTTTGACTATCATGTTAAAATGGATGTTCTAACTCCTAGATGCCTGCTTTAATCCATAAATGGATTTCTTAAGCCTACATACTTGATTTGCTCTTCCTCTTGAGACAAATCCCTCTGGCTGTATCATATAAACCTCTTCCTCAAAGTGACCATTAAGGAAGGTGGTTTTGACATCCATCTGCCAGATCTCATAATCATAGTATGCAGCTATAGCAAGCATAATCCGAATAGATTTGAGCATAGCTACTGGTGAAAAAGTTTCATCATAATCAATACCTTATTTTTACCTGAAACCTTTTGCCACTAGCCTGGCCTTGTAGGTTTCTACTTGGCCATCAGCTCCTATCTTCTTCTTGTATACCCATTTGTACCTTATTAGAATCACTCCCTCAGGTGCATCAACCAAAGTCCACACTTGGTTTGTATACATAGAATCTATCTCGAATTTCATGGCTTCCAGCCATCTGTCAGAGTCCTTACTCTTGACAGCTTCCGAATAAGTCAGAGGGTCATCGTTATCAACGATGTAGGCTTCATCATTCTCAATGATAAACCCATACCTCTTAGGTGCATTTCGCACTCTTTCTGACCTTCGGAGAGGAGTAGTGTGTAGTGGCTGTACCTCTTCCATGGGTACATCTGGTTGAGGATTATTATGTGTCTCACCTTGTAGGTCTTGAACTTCATCAAGTTCAATTCTTCTATCTTTGCCTTTTTCTAAGAAAAACTCTTTTTCCAAGAAAGTGGCATGCCTAGCAACAAATACCTTTTGTTCAGTAGGATCATAGAAAATATATCCTAAACTGTCTTTAGGATAACCTACAAATATACATTTGTCCGATCCAGCACTTAGCTTATGTCCAAAATTTCTTTTGACATAAGCATGACAACCCCATATCTTAAGATACTTAAGATTAGGTTTCTTTCCTTTCCATATCTTATATGCAGTGCTAGATACAGACTTAGATGGTACTCTATTTAATACTAATGCAGCAGTTTCTAGGACATATCCCCAGAAGGAAATTGGAAGATTTGTGAAGCACATCATGGACCGTACCATATCTAATAAGGTACGATTTCTTCTTTCAGCTACACCATTTAATTGTGGCGTATATGGAGGTGTCCATTCAGAGAGTATACCCTTTAATCTAAGATAGTCCAAAAATTCACTAGAAAGGTATTCTCCTTCTCGATCAGATCGAAGGATTTTAATACACCTCCCAGTTTGTTTTTCGACCATACTTTGATACTCTTTAAATTTATCAAAGGCTTCGGATTTATGTTTCATTAGATACACAAAACCGAACCTTGATAAGTCATCAGTAAATGTGATGAAGTAAGAGTATCTACCTCTAGTTGGAGTTGACATAGGACCGCACACATCAGTATGCACGAGTTCTAACAACTCACTTGCCCTTTCTCCATGTCCCGAGAATGGAGACTTGGTCATTTTACCCATAAGACAAGATTCACAAGTTCCTAATGATTCAAAATCATAAGGATCAAAGAATTTATCTTTATACAACTTGTGTAACCTTGTCTCACTAATATGATCTAATCGATAATGCCAGAGGAGGGTATTATTAATATTCTCTCTTTTTATTTTATTATATTTGCCAATATGAAAAATAAAATTATCCATGTGTGTTATATTGTTTTAATGATCAAAAAATTATTTGGTTCAAATATTGCATATTATATGTGTAATGCATTTAGCTCGGTCTTATGAAAAATTGTTTAAGTTGTTTGGGTTTAATGATCTTATAATTTTAGACTAATCCATAGTATTAGTTAATCTGCCCACTAATGAGATTTGGCCAGCCCGTTGAGATAAAATATGCTCCAATATGCCATGTCATTACGTTATAACATGTTTGCTAAAAAGTGTACTTGAATTTGATTGATTTAATGTATGCTTAGATTTAAGAAATTAATCAAAAGATCAATGGTTGTGATTAAATTAGGATTGTCTCTAATAATTTTTGTCCAACATGAAATATGACAACAAATTATGCACACACTTGAGCATATATGAGACACATGTGCAATTCTATTTTTAATAAGTTTCTTAAAGACTACTCTGTGTATTTTGGATATTTGACTAATCAAATAATTTTAAAAAATTACAAACCTTATATCACTAGAAAGCTATTGAAATAAGCTTTCTAACGATACCAATATTGATAGAGTTTGAATAAAAATCAAATACAAAATAATATGATCTTTGCACACTATCAGTTTTAAATTCGATTTTTGTAAACTTTGAAATTATGCTATCATATCTTATTTTTATGTCATCATATTATTATAAATGATATTAATTAATGTTTATTTGTCGAGGGTTCATGTGTTCTCTCATTTACAGCCCCACCTAAAGGTAATTTGGGATTAATATCTTAAATGGTCCACTAGTTACACCCAATTTTGTCATGTGTGCAAAATCTAAGTGATTTTAATTTTATTTGTCAAATCTCTCTAAATGGAGTGTAAGAGAACTTTAAAAATATGTATTTGCTGATTGAAGAGAAAAAAATTCGTCCATTCCATCAAAAGCATAAATAATACAAGCAAATCAACCAAATCAAGCTTGAATGGTCTAGATGATGCTATATATCATCCTCGTCATGTTGAAAAATTATCTTGCCACAAGAAGGAGATTTTCAATCTACATACTGAAGCATGTCAACCACACTTAGACATGTGCAAAATTCAAATCATGTCAAGTTATGAGAAACAAGATCAATTTGAGCTTATGTTGATTGAAGAAATCAATCTAATCAAGCCATTCATGCCTTATGGTTGCAGATTGATGGGAATCAAGCTTTAAATGCCCTCCAATGTCTCTTGCCCTCTCAAACCTATAAATAGAAACTTTTAGTGAAGTCTTAAAGTACACCACTCAACCAAAGCATCCCTCTCTCAACGAAGTTTCCATCTCCTCTCATAGTACTCTTATATTGCTTCTATTGTGTTCTTATTTTACTATTGTGAGATAATTGTATAGTGAGCTTAATTATGTATTAGATTTGTGAGAATCAAAATTTGTAATTATGAAAACAAGTGTTGCCCAGAGATGCAGCCCAAAAAGGAGGGGGTGAATTGGGTCTTTTTAAAAAATAATTAAAGATAAAATGTATAGAGAGTATGGGTTACTATTATCTTATAGATTCAGCAGCGAAAATAAGATTGCACAAATACGATAATGAATAAAGTTAGGAAAGCAGTCAGGAAAATGCAGAGGAAAGGAAGAGAAGAACCACAATCACAAACACCAAGGTTTATAGTGGTTCGGTGCACTTCCAGCACCTACGTCTATGTTAGGTTTCTTAGTGCCATAGGGCGCAGCGGAAGATACGGAATTATAAAATTTTCTTATAAAACCCATTATATGAAATCCTAATAAGCCAAGATCACCTTAATAGTATAACCAAATAATGTAGAAAATATAATCTTGGTATAGAAGAATACCTATCACGCTATATCCAATATGTCTGAAGATGTCCTAAGGTGCCCAAAGGTTCATCCTCCAATGTTGATCCACACAAGAATGGGTTCAAGACTCTAGATCCATCAAAACTTGATTATAGTTGTTCAAGCCTTCCAAAGGATTTAATTGGCTGATTTTCCTTCACTTCCTTCTTCCTTTCTACCTCTAAAACATTCACTAACCTTTTTGTCCTAAAGAAGACCCTCTTGTCTTGGGTTAGGACAAAAGAGAGAGGCTTGTAAGAAAGAAGGGATAAGGGAGAGAGAAGAAGAGGCTTTTTCTTGGATGATCTTTAGAACCCCAGGGCGCCTCCTTATTTATAAGAGATGGAGGGATGCATCATAAAGGGATACATCCCATCCACACACCTCATCATGATGAGGCATGTGCCAAGAGGGGCATCCCATCATGATGGGGTGCTAAGGAGAAGGGTGTATCAAGCTTTAGAAAAAGCCGTATCTAACGATATGCTTCTTTCTCACATCTTCCTCTTAAATCCTGATGATCCAAGGGGCCCAAATGTAGTGAACCAAAGCCAATGGTCCAGATCTAGGCACTATCTAATGGTCTAGATCAAGGCATCATCATCCAGGGTGCCATCCAATGGTCCAGAAGCAAGATGCCATCACCGATGGTTCAGATTCAGGCGCTGAGCAACGGTCCAGATCTTTCATACAGAGAGCCATCCAGTGGTCCAGATTCAGGCACTGACTAATGGTCCAGATCTTTCATCCAGAGAGCCATCCAGTGGTCCAAATTCAGGCGTTGACCAATGGTCCAGATCCTTCATCCATGGAGCGATCCAATGGTCCAGAAGTGAAGGCCCTATCAAACCCAATCCAATTGGGTTTAACCAACTTAAAAGAAACATTAAACCTAATCAAATCAGGTCTAATTAAAACCAAATGGGTTCCAACTCTTGGCTAACCCATATTAGGTCATGATCTAATCATATTAGATCAACCTAACCTAAGAATCAGATTCAAATTTAATTTGAATCAGGAGCTAGGGTTTGCAACACGTGCTAGCATGTTCATCTTGCAAAAATGATCTAATCCAATTAGACCCTTGATCAATTCCCTTGTGTGTGACCCATTGGGTTCCTTATCTTAGCCAGCAGTAGGTGCAGGTGCAAGTTGACCTAATCTGATTAGAATACCTCTAATCCAATTTAGGTTCAATTTAGTGCTAAACCTGACTTAACAATCAGAACATTTCTGATGCTTTGATCTAATCAAATTCTTTGATCCGATCAATCCACAAAACAAGATTGACGTCTAGCAACGTATCATGTCTATCCGGAAGATGAGGAATGTATTGGACAAATCCAAACATACCCTTCAGTGGCAAGTTACCGTGCAATTCAATCCCTCAGTCATACTACATCCTAAATAAGTGCATGAGTATGGATCAATATCAAACTCAATCACTTATTCATGTCTCTCTCAATCTTTTATATGATAATTCAAACAATGAAATATTAGAAACTCTTTCTAATATTCATTTTGCTTTGATCAAAGGCTTCTTGAATCATCATAAGATTAGAGTAAGTAGGATGTTACCTTCTCTTACTAGAAGTGACTGATTCCTTGTTGACCTACTCACAACCTTCGTACAAAATCCACCATATCCAGAATACCCCGTACACAACGCAATATCGTGAATGAGGGTAAACCAAAACATTGGTTCAAGTGCACAAGGTACCATGGTGATCTCAGGTCTAAGGATCACTTGCATAACTCCCACTATGAGAACCATCTTTTGACAATTAAGTAAGAATCCATAAGATGTTCTAATGGCTGGTCATTTCAGTGAACTCATTCTTCTAATGAGCACCCACATCTTTGTATTAGTGTCTCACACAAGTGATTGTGAGATCAATCACCCTCTATATTGAGCATACATAAAATGTACCAGTCTTTCCAGTAATATTGATCCCCGACTCAATATACCAATTTGACTGGGAATATTCTAAATTAGGATTTTAGGATTTTAGGTCTCACTTGTATGATCTCATCATAATCCTAAAACCAATGTCCTAATTTATGGAGTTCATCATCCAATAATAAAATAGATAAGCAGCAAATGATGAAACACAATGCCTTTATTGATATATATCAACTGTCAAAGTACATGATTTGGAGGATTACAAAGAGAAACCTATCAAATGATTGGCTTATAGGGCATCTACTCTTTCAATCTTCCACTTGCACTAAAGCCAATCGCCCTTATATTTTAACCCCATACAATCGAGGTGACGATTGAATTGCTGCTATGGTAGAGCTTTAGTAAATGGGTCTGCTATATTGTTCTTTATGTCTACTCGTTCAATCTTGACGTCTTGTCTTTCGATTATCTCTCGAACAAGGTCGAAGCTTCTCAAAATGTGCTTGGATCTATGATGAGACCTTGGTTCCTTAGCCTGTGCAACAGCTCTAGTGTTATCGCAATAAACTGGGATTGGTCCGACAATCTCAGAAACTACACCCAGCTCTGTGATGAATTTCTTCATCCAGACTGCTTCCTTAGCAGTTTCACTACGAGCTATGTATTCTGCCTCAGTAGTTGAGTCAGCTACAGTTTGCTGTTTGGAACTCTTCCAACTCACAGCTCCACCATTCAAAGTGAAGATATATCCAGACATTGACTTGCTATCATCTGGATCAGATTGAAAGCTAGAATTTAAATAGCCTTCTAGTTTCAATTCTGATCCTCCATAAATCAGAAAAACATCTCTAGTCCTTCTCAAGTATTTGAGAATGCTTTTCACAATTTTCTAATGATCCTCCTCGGGATCTGCCTGAAATCTACTTACCATACCCAAGGCATAAGCTACATCAGGCCTGGTACATAACATAGCATACATGATCGACCCTACTGCCGAAGCATAGGGAATAGAACTCATTCTATTACTCTCTTCAGATGTCTTAGCAGACATCTTCCTAGAGAGTTGTATGCCATGTCTTATGGGTAAGAAACCTTTCTTACTTCCATCCATGCTGAACCTCTTCAGCACATTATCTATGTACCTAGACTGGGACAAACCTAGCATCCTTTTAGATCTATCTCTATAAATCCTTATACCAAGTATATAGGATGCTTCACCCAAGTCTTTCATGGAAAATTTTTTTGATAGCCAAGTCTTGACCGATTGCATCATTGGAACATCATTTCCAATGACCAATATATCGTCCACATATAATATCAAGAAGACAATAGCACTCCCACTAATCTTCTTGTACACACAAGATTCATCTATATTTTTAATGAAGCCAAACTCTTTGACTATCATGTCAAAATGGATGTTCCAACTTCTAGATGCCTGCTTTAATCCATAAATGGATTTCTTAAGCCTACATACTTGATTTGCTCTCCCTCTTGAGACAAATTCCTCTGACTGTGTCATATAAACCTCCTCCTCAAGGTGACCATTAAGGAAGGCGGTTTTAACATCCATCTGCCAGATCTCATAATCATAGTATGCAGCTATAGCAAGCATAATCCGAATAGATTTGAGCATAGCTACTGGTGAAAAAGTTTCATCATAATCAATACCTTGTTTTTGCCTGAAACCTTTTGCCACTAGCCTGGCCTTGTAGGTTTCTACTTGGCCATCAGCTCCTATCTTCTTCTTGTATACCCATTTGCATCCTATTGGAATCACTCCCTCAGGTGCATCAACCAAAGTCCACACTTGGTTTGTATACATAGAATCTATCTCGGATTTCATGGCTTCCAGCCATCTGTCAGAGTCCCTACTCTTGACAGCTTCCGAATAAGTCAGAGGGTCATC
The DNA here is from genome assembly GCF_051530095.1 of Phoenix dactylifera. NCBI lineage: Eukaryota > Viridiplantae > Streptophyta > Magnoliopsida > Arecales > Arecaceae > Phoenix > Phoenix dactylifera. The sequence goes on from NC_143203.1 coordinate 4,381,899, forward strand.
GTTATCAACGATGTGGGCTTCATCATCCTCAATGATAAACCCATACCTCTCAGGTGCATTTCGCACTCTTTCTGACCTTCGGAGAGGAGTAGTGTGTAGTGGTTGTACCTCTTTCATGGGTACATCTGGTTGAGGATTATTATGTGTCTCACCTTGTAGGTCTTGAACTTCATCAAGTTCAATTCTTCTATCCTTAACTTTTTCTAAGAAAAACTCTTTTTCCAAGAAAGTGGCATGCCTAGCAACAAATACCTTTTGTTCAGTAGGATCATAGAAGATATATCCTAAACTGTCTTTAGGATAACCTACAAATATACATTTGTCCGATCTAGCACTTAGCTTATGTCCAAAATTTCTTTTGACATAAGCATGACAACCCCATATCGAGATTAGGTTTCTTTCCTTTCCATATCTCATATGGAGTGCTAGATACAGACTTAGATGGTACTCTATTTAATACTAATGCAGCAGTTTCTAGGGCATGTCCCCAGAAGGAAATTGGAAGATTTGTGAAGCACATCATAGATCATACCATATCTAATAAGGTACGATTCCTCCTTTCAGCTACACCATTTAATTGTGGCGTATATGGAGGTGTCCATTCAGAGAGTATACCCTTTAATCTAAGATTGTCTAAAAATTCACTAGAAAGGTATTCTCCTCCTCGATCAGATCGAAGGATTTTAATACACTTCCCAGTTTATTTTTCGACCATACTTTGATACTCTTTAAATTTATCAAAGGCTTCGGATTTATGTTTCATTAGATACACAAAACCGAACCTTGATAAGTCATCAGTAAATGTGATGAAGTAAGAGTATCCACCTCTAGCTGGAGTTGACATAGGACCGCACACATCAGTGTGTACGAGTTCTAACAACTCATTTGCCCTTTCTCCAAGTCCCGAGAATGGAGACTTAGTCATTTTGCCCATACGACAAAATTCACAAGTTCCTAATGATTCAAAATCATAAGGGTCAAAGAATTTATCTTTATACAACTTGTGTAACCTTGTCTCACTAATATGACCTAATCGGTAATACCAGAGAAGGGTATTATTAATATTCTTTCTTTTTCTTTTATTATCTTTGCCAATATGAAACATAACATTATTAAGACATAATACTAAAAGACCATTTTCTATAGTGCCATGACAATAATACTCATTAGATAAAGAAATAGGCAACCATTGCTCCTTCCATTTATTTCGAATCCTTTCTTAAGCAACAAAGAAATTGAAATTACATTTCTAATGATTTTTGGCATAAAATAACAGTCTTATAGCTTCAAGAACTTCCCGGAGGGTATCTCCAGTATGTAGGTGCCAACAGCTTCAGCCTGGATGGATTCTCCTCCAGCGCCATATAGCTCGAAGTCACCATTCTTCAGACTTCTAATTTTCTGCAGTCCATGCAAAGATTTGCATATGTGAGAACCACAACCGGTATCCAATACCCATGAATTAGAATCAGAAGAACTTAATGTCATATTGGCATGTAATAAAAATATACCTTTTGATGCAACACTTGTATCAGGCTTCACACTTGCAAGAAAGCTCTTGTAGTTCCTTTTCCAATGCCCCGTCTTGCCGCAGTGAAACAGGTACCGGGTCCAGAGATTTTCTTTCCCTTCTTCTTTTTGATGCGACTCTTAGGGTTTAGTTTTTTCTTTGAACCCTTGTTGCCCGACTTCTTCTTTGAGCTCTCACCAACTGTTAGATGTATGCCCTAGAAGCCAATTTTGGCTGACACATTATTAATTATGGGACATAATTTGTATTTGACTTTATTATTATTGAATAAATAAAAGGCATCTTTTTCATTCATATTGTTTATGTGTCTATGAATCGTCCAAGAATTAATAAGATGATGATGCATATTCTTAAGAGTTAAGAATTTGAGCCATGCATCATTGGTGATTAATTTCTGAATGCTCCTGATCGATGGATCATCACGAGGGCGGTGATCGATCCGATGAGATCAGTGCACACATTACTTTCCTTATGGATGGACGAGACTCAAGTCCACAGTATGGCGACACTGAAGTAATAGTGCAGGTGCTTGTTAAGAACAAGGGTACTGAGCGTGACCAATACAAGCAGTCACTTGGATGTCTATCCACTCGTCAGTGACTTGCTTGATGTTGCAGTAGTGTAACTGGTCCTTTGACCTGCGGTGCTTCGGCCACTCACAGTGAGGTTATTGTAGTTTGACTGCACACATACATGGTCTCTAGCCATATGGGTCAATGCAGTGTAGATTGGCTGCAGTAGGGTCACTGTAGGAGTAGGGTATGCACCTATAAGGAATCTATCGACCTTAATAGATAAGGAGAGATCATATGTGATTTATAAGACTGAGTTCGTAAGACCTCAGCCGGGGCAGATTGCACAGTAGAGAAAGAGTTCTCCGCTCTCAAACTTAAGTCGAATAAATCTTGACATATGACAGCCGATGGGGTTTGACGAGTTGTCCATGACCTCCATCCTGTAGAGATCCACGATAGAAGGACTGTATCACATAATAACTGCACCTAGAGGTTCACCATTCTATTCTGCTGGGTAGCCACTACATGCTGCTAGGTGTCACTGGTGGATGGTGGGACTCATAGGGATTGTCTCGATAATCGATAAACCCTAATGAGTTGAGTTGGAATCGTTCCAACCCATTGAAAGAAGTTTTCAATGATATTGTGATAGAGATCGCAATATATCTCACTACCAGTCAGAATAGAACCTATGGGGTCACACACACTAGAAGTATTGACCGATCCGATGGTTGAAAAGTGATTATGAATCACGAGTAATCAATTCGATTGATAATAAGTTGAAGAAGGAATGGAAATTGATTAATTGGACTAAAAACGTGAATCCTACTTGGAGTAGGATTCCTAGAGTCCTAATTGGATTAGGACTGGGAGTCCTACTTCGATTAGGATTCCCACAATCCTACTTAGAATAGGATTTTGAATTCAATATGAATTCCTATTTAGAATAGGATTCCTGGAAGTCCTAATTGGATTAGGACTTCGGATTCAAATAAGAGTCCTAATTAGATTAGGACTAAAATTAAATAAGTCCTAATTAGATTAGGATTTATTAAGTCCTAATTAATTCTTAATCTAATGGATCAACATGACTCCTAATTGGATTAGGATTGAAGGGTTCAATTGAGTCATGGTTCATTCAAGTCCTAATTGGATTAGGACTAGCATTGATTGAACCCAATTGATTCAAGCCTAATTAGATTAAGATTAAACCATGAGAGGGACACCTAATCCTCCTTGGAGGAGGATTAGGTTAACCAAATAAGAGGGGCATAAGCCCCTCTCATCTTATTTGGTGCGGCATGAAGAGAGGGGGCCGGCGCCCCCTCTTTGGAAAATAGTCTAGGGCTCCTAAATTGTAGGAGCCCTAGATTGGTTTAAAAGAGGAGCAAGGGCCGGCGCCCTAGGATCATTGGAAGCCCTCTTCCTCCAAGCCGTGGCCACCTCTCTCCCCTCCTTGGTTCAGCCGCAAGCAAAGGAAGAAAAGAAGAAGCCATTGGCGGCCTCCTCCTCCTCCCTTCTTCCTTCCAACGCAGGGAAAAGAAAGAAGGCTGCAGGGGCTTTAATCTTCTTCCTCTCTTCATCCTTCTTCTTCCTCCTCCCAAGCACAATCAAGGGTTGATTAAAAGGGAGGACATCAGCCATCAAAGTTATCTCTGCAAGGGAGCTAGCACCCCGGGGAGATAGAAAGCTTGGATCGGTTCCTGCTTCGTATGGATACCCATAGAGGCCGGACACTTGAACGGCTTCAAGCGAACCTTCATCCAAAAATCATGAACTCCAGTTTGCGGTGATCATCTACCCGCACAAGGTGAAGATCTGATCTTCTAAAGTTTTTAAAAAGTTTTTAATCCTTACCTAACTACGAACGGTTCATGAAACAACGTTCATGAGATGAACGTCGATCCCGCTTATGTCGATTCCGCTGCCATCTGAATTTTTTTGAATTTTCTGCGGCATGGGCAGATTTCTAACAGTGGTATCAGAGCCTAGGCATCGTAGATTAAGGTAAGGATTAATTATTAATAGGCTTATTAGATCTGAAAATTGAATGATCATGCATGCTGAAAATTTTCTGCATGTAGATTTTTTCTAGGGTGCTGATTTTTGCATACTGATTTTTATGTGATAAAAGGATAATTCTAATTGCATTGTTAATGGGATTACAAAGTTTAGAATCATGATTAGCATGATCAGCAACCTATGTCATGAGATAATCAATTAGTTTTCAGATCTGAAAATTATAATTGCTGCATGTGGTGATGATCATAGGATTCAAACCCATTTGGTATGAAATGTAAAGACCTGCGATGTGATCTGCAATGTTATGTAATTTTTCAGATGCTTGCATGCATCTTATTTGATGTCTTGAGAGGCCTGCGTGCCTCCTAAAAGGGGATGTAATTTATTATTATTTTTATTTTACATCTGGTTGTATTTCTGTGATGTGATGTACGTCAACGATCAAGTTGAAGATAAGGCATGAGATGAACGGCGATCTAAGCGGTTGATGACGATGGGATCAAGAGTTGATCAAGGATCGAATCAAGGAGGCTTGGAACCAATTCAAGAGTTGAAGATCAGTTGATCGATTGACGTGCATGTGCTTGTAATATGACCCAATTAGAATCCATGATCATCACCTATTTAAAATTTGGTTTTACTTGATGCTGCGATTATAACTGCCTGTGATGTGCTATTTGCATGTGATGTGAATGAGAGTCGGGTAGATAGGTTTGCATGTGATGTAACGAACCCAATTGAGACCTAAACTAAAACCTCCTCAATCAAGTCGAGAGTGAACCGACATGAGCAAGTCATATTAGATTAATTGATCTAATTGGTGTCTAGGAAAGCATGAAAGGTGGTTACTTAATTAGGACCTTACTCTCTGAGTAAGGGGAGCCTCCCACCTGCTTACCTAGCCAATTGTTCGATTACCTCTTATGAAGAGCTCAAGTTGCAAACACTAAGACCTAATTAACCAATATTAAGTCAATAGGTCTTCCACTGTAGTAGAGCTGCTAAGGTCTTTCTGATGTTGATTTGTCTCGGCTGGATACAGTGGGCAAGTTGCATCGGGGTGTTAGATGTATGCCCTAGAAGCCAATTTGGCTGACACATTGTTGATTCTAGGGACATAATTTTGTACTTGACTATTTATTATTGAAATAAATAAAAGGCATCTTTTTCATTCATATTGTTTATGTGTCTATGAATCGTCCAAGAAATTAATAAGATGATGATACATATTCTCAAGAGTTGAGAATTTGAGCCATGTATCATTGGTGATTAATTTCTAAATGCTCCTGATCAATGGATCATCACGAGGACGGTGATCGATCCGATCAGTGCACAGATCACTTTCCTTCTGGATGGACGAGACTTGAGTCCACAGTGTAGGGACACTGAAGTGATAGTGCAGGTGCTTGTTAGAGAACAAGGGTACTGAGCGTGACCAAGACAAGAAGTCACTTGGATGTCTATCCACTCGTCAGTGACTTACTTGATGTTGCAGTAGTGTGACTGGTCCTTTGACCTGCGGTGCTTCGGCTACTCACAGTGAGGTTATTGTAGTTTGACTGCACACATACATGGTCTCTAGCCATATGGGTCCATGCAGTGTAGATTGGCTGCAGTAGGTTCACTGTAGGAGTAGGGTATGCACCTATAAGGAATCTATCGACCTTGATAGAAGAGGAGTGATCCTATGTGATTTGTTAGACTGAGTTCTAAGACCTTGGCCAGGGCAGTAAAGTGGAGAAAGAGTTTTCCACTATCGAACTCAAGTCGAATAAATCTTGACATATGACAGACGATGGGGTTTGACGAGTTGTCCATGACCTCCGTCCTGTAGGGATCCACGATAGTAGGACTGTATCACATGTTAACTGCACCTAGAGGTTCATCATTCCATTCTGCTGGGTAGCCACTACATGCTGCTAGGTGTCACTGGTGGATGGTGGGACTCATAGGGATTATCTTGATGATCGATAAACCCTAATGAGTTGAGTTGGAATCGTTCCAACCCATTGAAAGGAGTTTTCAATGATATAGTGATAGAGATCACAATATATCTCACTACCAGTCAGAATAGAACCTATGGGGTCACACACACTAGAAGTATTGACCGATTCGATGGTTGAAATCGTGATTAGGAATCACAAGAAATCAATTTGATTGATAAGAAGTTGAAGAAGGAAAAGGAATTAATTAATTGGACTTGAAACAAGAATCCTACTTCGGGTAGGATACCTAGAGTTCTAATTGGATTAGGACTGGCATTCCTACTTGGAATAGGATTCCTCAATCCTAATGAGATTAGGAGTTTTGAATTAAAATTGGATTCCTACTTGGAGTAGGATTCCTAGAAATCCTAATTGGATTAGGACTTCGGATTCAAATAGAGTCCTAATTGGATTAGGACTAAAAATTAAACAAATCCTAATTGGATTAGGATTCCTTAAGTCCTAATTAATTATTAATCTAATGAATCAACATGACTCCTAATTGGATTAGGATTGAAGAGTTCAATTGAGTCATGATCCATTCAAGTCCTAATTAGATTGGGACTAGCATAGATTGAACCCAAATTGGCTAATCCTAATTAGATTAGGATGAAACCATGAGTGAGGCACCTAATCCTCTTTGGAAGAGGATTAGGTTAACCAACTAAGAGGGGCATCAGCCCCTCTCCAATTGCTTGGGGCGACAAGAAGAGAGGAGCTAGGGCCGGCGCCCCCTTCTTTCTTTGGAAAGTTATCTAGGGCTCCAACTTTGGAGGAGCCCTTGATAGCTATAAGAAGCACCATGAGGCCGGCGCCCTAAGCATTGGAGCCCTCTTCCCTTGTGCCGTGGCCACCCTCTTCCTCCCTCTTAGTTGCAGCCGCAAGCAAGAAAGAAGGAACCTCCAAGTGTTGGCGGCCTCCTCCTCTTCCTTTTCTTCATCCAGCGCAAGCAACAGAAAGAAGGCTGTGCAGGGGTTCATCTACTTCCTCTTCTTCATCCTTCTTCTTCCTCCTCTCAAGCACTTTCAAGAGTTGAAAGAAAGAGAAGAGATCAGCCATCAAAGGAGTCTTTGCAAGGGAGCTAGCACCCCGGGAAGACAAGAAAGCTTTGATCGGTTCTCTACTTCGTGTGGATACCCGTAGAGGCCGGACGTTTGAACGGCTTCAAGCGAACCCTCTTCCTAAAACCACGAATTCAGATTCGCGGTGATCATCTACCCGCGCAAGGTGAAGATTTGATCTTCCTAGTAGTTTTAAAAGTTTTAATTCTTACCTAATTACGAAAGGTCTCGAAACAACATTCATGCGATGAACGTCGAACTCGCGCATGCCGATTCCGCTGCCATCTGAAAATTTTTGAAATATCAGCGGCATGGGCGGGTTCCCAACAGTGGTATCAGAGCCTAGGCTTCGTAGATTAAGGTAAGAATTAAATATCTAAAGGCTTATTAGATCTGAAAATTGATTGATCATGCATGCTGAAAAATTCTGCATGCAAATTTTTCAGGGGTGCTGTTTTTTGCATGCTGATTTTTATGTGATAAAAAGATGATTCTAAATGCATTGTTAATGGGATTACAAAGTTTAGAATCATGATTAGCATGATCAGTGACCTATGTCATGATACAATCAGTTAGTTTTCAGATCTGAAAATTATAATTGTTGCATACGGTGATGATCATAGGATTCAAACCCTTTTGGTATCAAATGTAATGACCTGCGATGTGATCTGCGATGTCATGTAATTTTTCAGATGCTTGCATGCATCTTATTTGATGTTTTGAGAGGCCTGCGTGCCTCCTAAAAGGAGATGTAATTTATTTTTATTTTTATTTTACATCTGGTTGTATTTCTGTGATGTGATGTACATCAACGATCAAGCTGAAGCAAAGGCATGAGATGAAAGGTGATCTGAGCAGTTGATGGCGATGGGATCAAGAGTTGATCAAGGATCGAATCAAGGAAGCTTGGAATCAATTCAAGAGTTGAAGACCACTTGATCGATTGATGTGCATGCGCTTGTAATACGACCTAATTAGAATCCATGATCATCACCTAGTTAAAGTTTAGCTTTAATTATTGCCGCGATTATAACTGCCTGCAATGCGCCGTTTGCATGTAATGTGAATGAGAGTCGGGTAGATAGGTCTACATGTGATGTAGCAAACCCAATTGAGACCTAAATCAAAACCTCCTCAATCAAGTCGAGAGTGAACCGACATGAGCAAGTCATATTAGATTAATTGATCTAATTGGTGTCTAGGAAAGCATGAAAGGTGGTTACTTAATTAGGACCTTACTCTCTGAGTAAGGGGAGCCTCCCACCTGCTTACCTGGCCAATTGTTCGATTACCTCTTATGAAGGGCTCAAGTTGCAAACACTAAGACCTGATTAACCAATATTAAGTCAATAGGTCTTCCACTGTAGTAGAGCTGCTAAGGCCTTTCTGATGTTGACTTGTCTCGGCTGGACACAGTGGTCAAGTTGCATTGGGGGGCTGGACCTCTCTATAGACATGAGATGTTGTAGGATAAAGGTGGGGTTGGGCACCAATAACTGTTAGGTGAGGACCCAATGACGACTTTATTCCTACGGTTATACAGTGGGTCTGACTTAACTAAGAAATGGGACCAATAACTGTTAGGTGAGGTCTTCATGGCTTAGAGACCAAGTTACACTGCACCATGCTTGAGAAGCATTGTACAAGAGTTGTACACTCATCCATCTATGTGTCACCAATAACTGTTAGGTGAGGTGGCATGTAAATCGGTGGGACCGCAGTACCCACTAGAAACTCTAGTCGTGTGGGATTTCCGTTTTCCTACCAGGAGAGTGTGAGGAATTCGAGAAAATAGTGGGAGTCATATTTGTTCTAAAAGACCTTAGGACAGATTAGGATCAAGTACAAAAGTCTAACTAGAATCTTTACTCTCTGCAGATACAATGTCGGCTTCAAACCCTTTGACCCGTATTCTTGAGACCAACCGACTGACCGGAACCAATTACAAGGACTGGCTTAGAAATCTCAAAATAGTTTTGGACTGTGAGAAGATAGGCTACATACTCGATTCAGATATCCCCACATTACCAGCACGTCCCACTGATGTTCAGCGTGAGATGCATAAAAAGTGGTTGGACGATGACATTAGAGTAAAATGCTATATGATGGCATCTATGTCTAATGAACTCCAATGCCAGCATGAAAATATAAAGACTGCTAGGGACATACTGGCACACCTGCAAGAGTTGTATGGTGAGCAAAGTCGCACAGCTCGTTTTGAAGTGTCCAAGAGGCTTTTCAAAGCGAAGATGCGCGAGGGGCAGTCTGTCCATGATCACGGTCTGACCATGATCAAGGACCTAGAGGAGCGTGAGAAGCTCGGTATGGACATGCACAAGGAATTGCAAGTGGATTTGATCCTACAGTCACTTCCTGATTCATTTGGTCAGTTTATAGTAAACTACCACATGAATAAGATTGAATGCACTAAGACTGAACTAATCAACATGTTGGTAACTGCTGAGGGAGCCTTGAAAGGTTCAAGGGGCAATGTCCTCGCTGCTGAGTTGACTTCTGGTTCCAAGAGAAAGTCTACTTGGAAGAAAAAGAAGCCTGCAAAGAAGCAGAAGAAAGACAAGAAGCCAAAGAAGGAAGTTCAAAAGAAAAAGGCTAACGACAAAGGAAAATGTTTCCACTGCAATGTCGAAGGCCACTGGAAGAGAAACTGTCCTTCATACCTCGAGAGCCTGAAGAACAAGAAAGGTGACACACCTTCAGAAGGTATAGACTTGCTCATAATTGAAACTAATCTAACGGTTTCTTCTACTTCTAGTTGGGTTATAGATTCTGGTTCTAGTGCTCATCTGTGCACTACCATGCAGGGTCTAAAGGAAAGTAGAAGGCTGGCGGAAGGTGCGGTAACCCTTCGGGTTGGCAACGGGGCAAAAGTTGCTGCTGTGGCTGTGGGCACCTACCATCTGCGACTACCGTCTGGATTTAGTTTAATACTTAGAGACTGTTATTATGTACCTGTTGCTAGCAGAAATTTGATTTCTGTTTCATGTCTAGCACAGGAAGGTCATGTTTTTACATTTGACAAAGACTGCTGTTCTATTTATTTAAGAAATAAAATAGTCGCACGTGGTTTCATGATTGACAGTCTCTATCATTTACATATGGATGTATCTGTGAATGTTACCGAGCAAGATGTGAGTGCCAAAGGATCCAAAAGATCCAGAGATGAGATAAACCAAAGATATTTGTGGCACCTCAGACTTGGCCATATTGGAGAAGATAGGATGAACAAAATGGATAAAGATGGGCTCTTAGGCTCATTGACTTCCGAGTCATATCCAGTTTGCGAGTCCTGTCTTCAAGGAAAGATGGCTAGACTGCCCTTTGTAGGACATGGGGAGAGGACCACCGAAATACTTACCCTAGTACATACAGATGTATGTGGCCCATTCGATGTGCTAGCCAGGGGACGTTATTCATACTTCATTACCTTTACCGATGATTATTCACGGTATGGGTATGTGTATCTTATGAGACACAAGTCTGAATCCTTTGAAAAGTTCAAAGAGTTCAAGAATGAAGTAGAAAAAACAAACTGAAAAACCTCTTAAGGCTCTTCGATCAGATCGAGGAGGAGAATACCTTAGTGGGGAATTCCGGGACTATCTCAAAGAAAATGGCATAGTCTCATAATGGGCACCTCCGGGTACACCTCAACTCAACGGGGTGTCAGAGAGGAGAAATCGGACCCTATTGGATATGGTCAGGTCCATGATGAGCTTCACTGATTTACCTATGTTCCTTTGGGGAGATGCCTTACTCACAGCGATTTATTTGTTGAATAGAGTTCCCTCTAAATCCGTTCCTACCACACCGTATGAGATATGGCATGGTAAGAAACCAAGTCTTGGTCATCTCAAGATTTGGGGATGTCCGGCCCACGTCAAGCGACTACAGGCGGACAAGTTAGAGGCTAGGACCATAAGTGCTCGTTTTATAGGATATCCTAAAGAGTCATTAGGATACAATTTTTACGTCTCAGAGGATCACAATGTGTTTGTGAGCCGTCATGCCATCTTCTTGGAAAATCAGTTTGTCCTTGATAGAGGCAGTGGGAGGAAAATTGAGCTTGAAGAGAAAGTCTCTGAAAAGCAACGAGTCATAGATCCTATAGAACCCATTCATAAAGAGCCAGTACACGATGTCCCTCAACCACCTCGTAGATCTAGTAGGGTCTCCCATCCTCCCGATAGATACTTAGGTATACTAGAAGAGGATACCGAGGAAATGTTCCTGATGGGAGATAGGGATCACATACAGGATCCCAAAACCTACAACGAGGCGATATCTGATATCGATTCCGAGAAATGGCTGGAAGCTATGAAGTCAGAGATAGACTCCATGCATTCCAACCAAGTCTGGACCTTAGTAGATCCACCAGAAGGTATTGTACCTATTGGATGCAAATGGATCTACAAAAGGAAGATAGGTTCGGATGGAGAGGTAGAGACCTATAAGGCAAGGCTTGTGGCGAAAGGGTATAGTCAGCGCGAAGGTATTGACTATCAGGAGACCTTTTCACCTGTAGCCATGCTAAAATCCATCCGGACATTGCTTGCCATTGCAGCATTTCATGACTATGAAATCTGGCAAATGGATGTGAAAACTGCTTTTCTGAATGGATATCTTGATGAAGATATCTATATGGAACAGCCTTTGGGTTTCACTTCCAGTGATGGAGATCACAAGGTCTGCAAGCTGCAAAGGTCCATCTATGGACTAAAGCAAGCCTCTCGGAGTTGGAACACTCGTTTCGATGATGCAATCAAAATGTTTGATTTCATCAAAAACGAAGAGAAACCATGTGTTTATAAAAAGGTTAGTGGGAGTGCTGTCGTTTTTCTCGTACTATACGTAGATGACATTCTCCTGATTGGGAATGATATTCCCATGCTAACCTCGGTCAAGGTCTGGTTGTCAAAAGAATTCTCCATGAAAGACCTTGGGGAAGCATCCTATATTTTGGGAATAAAGGTCTATAGAGATAGATCTAAAAGGATGCTTGGCCTTTCACAGAAGATGTACATAGAGGAGGTGCTGAAGAGGTTCAGCATGGAAAACTCCAAGAGGGGTCTCTTACCCCTAAGGCATGGAATTCATCTCTCCAAGAAGATGTGCCCCAACACATCTGAGGAGATTCAACGCATGAGCAAGATTCCTTATGCATCGGCAATAGGAAGCCTCATGTATGCCATGCTATGTACACGACCTGATATAGCTCTTGCTGTGAGTGTCACAAGCAGATATCAGTCGAATCCAGATGAAGAACACTGGACAGCTGTGAAGAATATTCTTAAGTACTTGAGAAGAACTAAAGATTTATTCTTGGTTTTTGGAGGATCATCAGAGTTAAAGGTAGAAGGGTACACAGATTCAGACTTCATGACTGATGTCGATGACAGGAAGTCAACATCTGGATACGTGTTCTTGTGCAATGGTGGTACGGTGAATTGGAAGAGTTCTAAACAACCGATCATTGCTGATTCTACTATGGAAGCCGAATACATCGCCGCCTCTGAAGCTGCTAAGGAAGGCTTCTGGTTCAAGAAATTCATTGCAGAGTTGGATGTGATGACATCAGATGCCATAACACTCTACTGCGATAATAATGGCGCCATAGCCCTTGCTAAGGAGCCAAGGTCTCATCAGAAGTCTAAGCATATAGAGCAGCGCTTTCACCTCATACGCGACTATGTGGAGAAGAAATATGTAGAGGTGCAGAGAGTAGACTCCGCGGATAACGTGGCAGACCCATTCACTAAGCAGCTGAGTCAGCAAAAGACTGAAGCCCACCTTGAGAAGATGGGCCAAAGATATATGACCAATTGGCTTTAGTGCAAGTGGGAGATTGTTAGATGTATGCCCTAGAAGCCAATTTGGCTGACACATTGTTGATTCTAGGGACATAATTTTGTACTTGACTATTTATTATTGAAATAAATAAAAGGCATCTTTTTCATTCATATTGTTTATGTGTCTATGAATCGTCCAAGAAATTAATAAGATGATGATACATATTCTCAAGAGTTGAGAATTTGAGCCATGTATCATTGGTGATTAATTTCTAAATGCTCCTGATCAATGGATCATCACGAGGACGGTGATCGATCCGATCAGTGCACAGATCACTTTCCTTCTGGATGGACGAGACTTGAGTCCACAGTGTAGGGACACTGAAGTGATAGTGCAGGTGCTTGTTAGAGAACAAGGGTACTGAGCGTGACCAAGACAAGAAGTCACTTGGATGTCTATCCACTCGTCAGTGACTTACTTGATGTTGCAGTAGTGTGACTGGTCCTTTGACCTGCGGTGCTTCGGCTACTCACAGTGAGGTTATTGTAGTTTGACCGCACACATACATGGTCTCTAGCCATATGGGTCCATGCAGTGTAGATTGGCTGCAGTAGGTTCACTGTAGGAGTAGGGTATGCACCTATAAGGAATCTATCGACCTTGATAGAAGAGGAGTGATCCTATGTGATTTGTTAGACTGAGTTCTAAGACCTTGGCCAGGGCAGTAAAGTGGAGAAAGAGTTTTCCACTATCGAACTCAAGTCGAATAAATCTTGACATATGACAGACGATGGGGTTTGACGAGTTGTCCATGACCTCCGTCCTGTAGGGATCCACGATAGTAGGACTGTATCACATGTTAACTGCACCTAGAGGTTCATCATTCCATTCTGCTGGGTAGCCACTACATGCTGCTAGGTGTCACTGGTGGATGGTGGGACTCATAGGAATTATCTTGATGATCGATAAACCCTAATGAGTTGAGTTGGAATCGTTCCAACCCATTGAAAGGAGTTTTCAATGATATAGTGATAGAGATCACAATATATCTCACTACCAGTCAGAATAGAACCTATGGGGTCACACACACTAGAAGTATTGACCGATCCGATGGTTGAAATCGTGTTAGGAATCACAAGAAATCAATTTGATTGATAAGAAGTTGAAGAAGGAAAAGGAATTAATTAATTGGACTTGAAACAAGAATCCTACTTCGGGTAGGATACCTAGAGTTCTAATTGGATTAGGACTGGCATTCCTACTTGGAATAGGATTCCTCCATCCTAATGAGATTAGGAGTTTTGAATTAAAATTGGATTCCTACTTGGAGTAGGATTCCTAGAAATCCTAATTGGATTAGGACTTCGGATTCAAATAGAGTCCTAATTGGATTAGGACTAAAAATTAAACAAATCCTAATTGGATTAGGATTCCTTAAGTCCTAATTAATTATTAATCTAATGAATCAACATGACTCCTAATTGGATTAGGATTGAAGAGTTCAATTGAGTCATGATCCATTCAAGTCCTAATTAGATTGGGACTAGCATAGATTGAACCCAAATTGGCTAATCCTAATTAGATTAGGATGAAACCATGAGAGAGGCACCTAATCCTCTTTGGAAGAGGATTAGGTTAACCAACTAAGAGGGGCATCAGCCCCTCTCCAATTGCTTGGGGCGACAAGAAGAGAGGAGCTAGGGCCGGCGCCCCCTTCTTTCTTTGGAAAGTTATCTAGGGCTCCAACTTTGGAGGAGCCCTTGATAGCTATAAGAAGCACCATGAGGCCGGCGCCCTAAGCATTGGAGCCCTCTTCCCTTGTGCCGTGGCCACCCTCTTCCTCCCTCTTAGTTGCAGCCGCAAGCAAGAAAGAAGGAACCTCCAAGTGTTGGCGGCCTCCTCCTCTTCCTTTTCTTCATCCAGCGCAAGCAACAGAAAGAAGGCTGTGCAGGGGTTCATCTACTTCCTCTTCTTCATCCTTCTTCTTCCTCCTCTCAAGCACTTTCAAGAGTTGAAAGAAAGAGAAGAGATCAGCCATCAAAGGAGTCTTTGCAAGGGAGCTAGCACCCCGGGAAGACAAGAAAGCTTTGATCGGTTCTCTACTTCGTGTGGATACCCGTAGAGGCCGGACGTTTGAACGGCTTCAAGCGAACCCTCTTCCTAAAACCACGAATTCAGATTCGCGGTGATCATCTACCCGCGCAAGATGAAGATTTGATCTTCCTAGTAGTTTTAAAAGTTTTAATTCTTACCTAATTACGAAAGGTCTCAAAACAACGTTCATGCGATGAACGTCGAACTCGCGCATGCCGATTCCGCTGCCATCTGAAAATTTTTGAAATATCAGCGGCATGGGCGGGTTCCCAACACGGGGGGCTGGACCTCTCTATAGACATGAGATGTTGTAGGGTAAAGGTGGGGTTGGGCACCAATAACTGTTAGGTGAGGACCCAATGACGACTTTATTCCTACGGTTATACGGTGGGTCTGACTTAACTAAGAAATGGGACCAATAACTGTTAGGTGAGGTCTTCATGGCTTAGAGACCAAGTAGCACTGCAACATGCTTGAGAAGCATTGTACAAGAGTTGTACATTCATCAATTTATGTGTCACCAATAACTGTTAGGTGAGGTGGCATGTAAATCGGTGGGACCGCAGTACCCACTAGAAATTTTAGTCGTGTAGGATTTCTGTTTTCCTACCAGAGAAGTGTGAGGAATTCGAGAAAATAGTGGGAGATACATTTGTTCTAAAAGACCCTAGAACAGATTAAGGATCAAGTACAAAAGTCTAACTAGAATCTTTACTCTCTGCAGATCATAATGTCAGCCTCAAACCCTTTGACCCGTATTCTTGAGACCAACCGATTGACCGGTACCAATTACAGAGACTGTCTTAGGAATCTCAAAATTATTCTGAGTTGCGAGAAAATAGGCTATGTACTCGATTCAGACATCCCCGCATTACCAGCACGTCCGACCGCTGATCAGCGTGCGACGCATGAGAAGTGGACAGACGATGATATTAGGGTCAAGTGCTATATCATGGCATCCATGTCCAATGAACTACAATACCAGCATGAAAATATGAAGACTGCTAGGGACATACTGGCGCACCTGCAAGAGTTGTATGGTGAGCAGAGTCACACAGCTCGTTTTGAAGTGTCCAAGAGGCTCTTCAAAGCAAAGATGCGCGAGGGGCAGTCCGTCCATGATCACGGTTTGACTTTGATCAAGGACCTAGAGGATCTTGAGAAGCTTGGTATGAACATGCACAAGGAATTGCAAATAGATCTGATCCTTCAATCCCTTCCTGATTCATTTGGTCAGTTTATAGTAAACTACCACATGAATAAGATTGAATGCACTAAGACTGAACTGATAAATATGTTGGTAACTGCTGAGGGAGCCTTGAAAGGTTCAACGGGCAATGTCCTTGCTGCTGAGTTGACTTCTGGTTCCAAGAGAAAGTCTACTTGGAAAAAAAAGAAGCCTGCTAAGAAGCAGAAGAAAGACAAGAAGCCAAAGAAGGAAGTTCAAAAGAAAAAGGCTAATGACAAAGGAAAATGTTTCCACTGCAATGTCGACGGCCACTGGAAGAGAAACTGTCCTTCATACCTCGAGAGCCTGAAGAACAAGAAAGGTGACACACCTTCAGAAGGTATAGACTTGCTCATAATTGAAACTAATCTAACGGTTTCTTCTACTTCTAGTTGGGTTATAGATTCTGGTTCTAGTGCTCATCTGTGCACTACCATGCAGGGTCTAAAGAAAAATAGAAGGCTGGCGGAAGGTGCGGTAACCCTTCGAGTTGGCAACGGGGTAAAAGTTGCTGCTGTGGCTGTGGGCACCTACCATCTGCGACTACCATCTGGTTTTAGTTTATTACTTAGAGACTGTTATTATGTACCTGTTGCTAGCAGAAATTTGATTTCTGTTTCATGTCTAGCACAGGAAGGTCATGTTTTTACATTTGACAAAGACTGCTGTTCTATTTATTTCAGAAATAAAATAGTCGCACGTGGTTTTATGATTGACAATCCCTATCATTTGCATATGGATGTATCTATAAATGTGTCTGAGCAAGAAGTGAATGCCAAAGGATCCAAAAGATCCAGGGATGAGATAAACCAAAAATATTTGTGGCACCTCAGGCTTGGCCATATTGGAGAAGACAGAATGAACAAAATGGATAAAGATGGGCTTCTCGGCTCATTGACTTTCGAGTCATATCCAGTTTGCGAGTCCTGTCTTCAAGAAAAAATGGCGAGATTGCCCTTTGTAGGACACAGGGAGAGGACCACTGAGATACTTACCCTGATACACACAGATGTGTGTGGCCCATTCGATGTGCAAGCCAGGAAACGTTATTCGTACTTCATTACCTTTACCGATGATTATTCATGGTATGGGTATGTGTATCTTATGAGACACAAATCTGAATCTTTCGAAAAGTTCAAAGAGTTCAGAAATGAAGTAGAAAAACAAACTGGAAAACCCCTTAAGGCTCTTCGATCAGATCGAGGAGGAGAATACCTTAGTGAAGAATTCTGGGACTATCTCAAGGACAATGGCATAGTCTCACAATGGACTCCTCCCGGTATACCTCAACTCAACGGGGTGTCAGAGAGGAGAAATCGGACTCTATTGGATATGGTCCGGTCCATGATGAGCTTCACTGATCTACCGATGTTTCTTTGGGGAGATGCCTTACTTACCGCAGTATATCTACTGAATAGGGTTCCCTCTAAATCCGTTCCTACCACACCGTATGAGATATGGCATGGTAAGAAACCAAGTCTTGGTCATCTCAAGATTTGGGGATGTCCGGCCCACGTCAAAAGACTACAGGCGGACAAACTAGAGGCTAGGACCATAAGTGCTCGTTTTATAGGATATCCTAAAGAGTCATTAGGATACAATTTTTACGTCTCACAGGATCACAATGTGTTTGTGAGCCGTCATGCCATCTTCTTGGAAAATCAGTTTATCCTTGACAGAGGCAGTGGGAGGAAAATTGAGCTTGAAGAGAAAGTCTCTGAAAAGCAACGAGTCATGGATCCTATCGAACCCATTAATACAGAGCCAGTACACGATGTTCCTCAACCACCTCGCAGATCTAGTAGGGTCCCCCATCCTCCCGATATATACTTAGGTATACTAGAAGAGGATACCGAGGAAATGTTCCTAGTGGGAGATAGGGATCACATGCAAGATCCCAAAACCTACGACGAGGTGATATCTGATATCGATTTCGAGAAATGGTTGGAAGCCATGAAATCAGAGTTAGACTCCATGCGTTCCAACCAAGTCTGGACCTTAGTAGATCCACCAGAAGGTATTGTACCTATTGGATGCAAATGGATCTACAAAAGGAAGATAGGATCGGATGGAAAGGTAGAGACCTATAAAGCAAGGCTAGTGGCGAAAGGGTATAGTCAACGCGAAGGCATTGATTATCAGGAGACCTTTTCACCTGTAGCCATGCTGAAATCCATCCGAACATTGCTTACCATTGCAGCATTTCATGATTATGAAATCTGGCAGATGGATGTGAAAACTGCTTTTCTGAATAGACATCTTGATGAAGATATCTATATGGAACAGCCTTTGGGTTTCACTTCCAGTGATGGAGATCACAAGGTTTGCAAGCTGCAAAGGTCCATCTATGGACTAAAGCAAGCATCTCGGAGTTGGAACACTCGTTTCGATGACGCAATCAAAACGTTTGATTTCATCAAAAACGAAGAGGAACCGTGTGTTTACAAAAAGGTTAGTGGGAGCGCTGTCGTATTTCTCGTACTGTACGTGGACGACATCCTCCTGATAGGGAATGATATTCCCATGCTAATCTCGGTCAAGGTCTGGTTGTCAAAAGAGTTCTCCATGAAAGACCTTGGGGAAGCATCCTATATTTTGGGAATAAAGGTCTATAGAGATAGATCTAAAAGAATGCTTGGCCTATCACAGAAAATGTATATAGAGGAAGTGCTGAAAAGGTTCAACATGGAAAACTCCAAAAGGGGTCTCTTACCCCTTAGGCATGGAATTCATCTCTCCAAGAAGATGTGCCCCAACATATCTGAAGAGATTCAACGCATGAGCAAGATTCCCTATGCATCGGCAATAGGGAGCCTCATGTATGCCATGCTATGTACATGACCTGATATAGCTCTTGCTGTGAGTGTCACAAGCAGATATCAGTCAAATCTAGGTGAAGAACACTGGACAGCTGTGAAGAATATTCTTAAGTACTTGAGAAGAACTAAAGATTTATTCTTGGTCTTTGGAGGATCATCAGAGTTGAAGGTAGAAGGATACACAGATTCAGACTTCATGACTGATGTCGATGATAGGAAGTCAACATCTGGATATGTATTCTTGTGCAATGGTGGTACGGTGAATTGGAAGAGTTCTAAACAACCGATCATTGCTGATTCTACTATCGAAGCTGAATACATCGCCGCCTCTGAAGCTGCTAAGGAAGGCTTCTGGTTCAAGAAATTCATTGCGAAATTGGATGTAATGTCGTCAGATGCCATAACACTCTACTGCGATAATAATGGCGCCATAGCTCTTGCTAAGGAGCCAAGGTCTCATCAGAAGTCCAAGCATATAGAGCGGCGCTTCCATCTCATACGCGACTATGTTGAGAAGAAGTATGTCGAAGTGCAGAGAGTAGACTCCGCGGACAACGTGGCAGACCTGTTCACTAAACAGCTAAGTCAGCAAAAGACTGAAGTCCACCTTGAGAAGATGGGACTAAAATATATGACTGATTGGCTTTAGTGCAAGTGGGAGATTGTTAGATGTATGCCCTAGAAGCCAATTTTGGCTGACACATTATTAATTATGGGACATAATTTGTATTTGACTTTATTATTATTGAATAAATAAAAGGCATCTTTTTCATTCATATTGTTTATGTGTCTATGAATCGTCCAAGAATTAATAAGATGATGATGCATATTCTTAAGAGTTAAGAATTTGAGCCATGCATCATTGGTGATTAATTTCTGAATGCTCCTGATCGATGGATCATCACGAGGGCGGTGATCGATCCGATGAGATCAGTGTACACATTACTTTCCTTATGGATGGACGAGACTCGAGTCCACAGTGTGGCGACACTGAAGTAATAGTGCAGGTGCTTGTTAAGAATAAGGGTACTGAGCGTGACCAATACAAGCAGTCACTTGGATGACTATCCACTCGTCAGTGACTTGCTTGATGTTGCAGTAGTGTAACTGGTCCTTTGACCTGCGGTGCTTTGGCCACTCACAGTGAGGTTATTGTAGTTTGACTGCACACATACATGGTCTCTAGCCATATGGGTCCATGCAGTGTAGATTGGCTGCAGTAGGGTCACTGTAGGAGTAGGGTATGCACCTATAAGGAATCTATCGACCTTGATAGATAAGGAGAGATCCTATGTGATTTATAAGACTGAGTTCGTAAGACCTCGGCCGGGGCAGATTGCACAGTAGAGAAAGAGTTCTCCGCTCTCGAACTTAAGTCGAATAAATCTTGACATATGACAGCCGATGGAGTTTGACGAGTTGTCCATGACCTCCGTCCTGTAGGGATCCACGATAGAAGGACTGTATCACATAATAACTGCACCTTGAGGTTCACCATTCTATTCTGCTGGGTAGCCACTACATACTGCTAGGTGTCACTAGTGGATGGTGGGACTCATAGGGATTGTCTCGATGATCGATAAATCCTAATGAGTTGAGTTGGAATCGTTCCAACCCATTGAAAGAAGTTTTCAATGATATTGTGATAGAGATCGCAATATATCTCACTACCAGTCAGAATAGAACCTATGGGGTCACACACACTAGAAGTATTGACCGATCCGATGGTTGAAAAGTGATTATGAATCACGAGTAATCAATTCGATTGATAATAAGTTGAAGAAGGAATGGAAATTGATTAATTGGACTAAAAATGCGAATCCTACTTGGAGTAGGATTTCTAGAGTCCTAATTGGATTAGGACTGGGAGTCCTACTTGGATTAGGATTCCCACAATCCTACTTAGAATAGGATTTTGAATTCAATATGAATTCCTACTTAAAATAGGATTCCTAGAAGTCCTAATTGGATTAGGACTTCGGATTCAAATAAGAGTCCTAATTAGATTAGGACTAAAATTAAATAAGTCCTAATTAGATTAGAATTTATTAAGTCCTAATTAATCATTAATCTAATGGATCAACATGACTCCTAATTGGATTAGGATTGAAGGGTTCAATTGAGTCATGGTTCATTCAAGTCCTAATTGGATTAGGACTAGCATTGATTGAACCCAATTGATTCAAGCCTAATTAGATTAGGATTAAACCGTGAGAGGGACACCTAATCCTCCTTGGAGGAGGATTAGGTTAACCAAATAAGAGGGGCATAAGCCCCTCTCATCTTATTTGGTGCGGCATGAAGAGAGGGGGCCGGCGCCCCCTCTTTGGAAAATAGTCTAGGGCTCCTAAATTGTAGGAGCCCTAGATGGGTTTAAAAGAGGAGCAAGGGCCGGCGCCCTAGGATCATTGGAAGCCCTCTTCCTCCAAGCCGTGGCCACCTCTCTCCCCTCCTTGGTTCAGCCGCAAGCAAAGGAAGAAAAGAAGAAGCCATTGGTGGCCTCCTCCTCCTCCCTTCTTCCTTCCAACGCAGGGAAAAGAAAGAAGGCTGCAGGGGCTTTAATCTTCTTCCTCTCTTCATCCTTCTTCTTCCTCCTCCCAAGCACAATCAAGGGTTGATTAAAAGGGAGGACATCAGCCATCAAAGTTATCTCTGCAAGGGAGCTAGCACCCCGGGGAGATAGAAAGCTTGGATCGGTTCCTGCTTCGTGTGGTACCCGTAGAGGCTGGGCACTTGAACGGCTTCAAGCGAACCTTCATCCAAAAACCACGAACTCCAGTTTGTGGTGATCATCTACCCGCACAAGGTGAAGATCTGATCTTCTAAAGTTTTTAAAAAGTTTTTAATCCTTACCTAACTACGAACGGTTCATGAAACAACGTTCATGAGATGAACGTCGATCCCGCTTATGTTGATTCCGCTGCCATCTGAATTTTTTTGAATTTTCTGCGGCATGGGCGGGTTTCTAACACCAACAAGAAGGATCGGACCCTTGTCCTTCTTGATGTGAGACTCTGCTATTTTCAGCATATTTAGATGCTCGGCAGGGAGGAATTCAGTTTGTTCATATGATAATTCACGACAAATTGAGAGAATGAGTCGGGTAGTGATTGCAGGATCAAATCCTGACTGAGCTCACTGTCCATAGCAAAACCAAGTTGACTCAATCGAGTGATCAAGTCTATAACCTTTAAACAGTGATCTTGCATAGACGATCCCTCGATCATTCTTGCACGGAACAACTGCTTAGATATCTCATATCTAGCAGTTCTGCTCTGCTCACCATATAACTCCTTCAAGTTAAGAAGTATGGAGTGAGTATCCATGCCATCATGCTGCCTCTGCAATTCATTATTCATAGAAACAAGCATGATACATTTGACAGTCAAACTATCATTTTTCCACATACGATATGTGGCCAATTCCTCCTCAGTTGCATCTTTCCCTGCTGACCCTAGGTCAGGGGTTTCAAGAATGTAGGAAAGTTTTTCTTGTATGAGAACAATCTTTAAATTCCTCAACCAGTCCACATAGTTGGGACCAGTCAATTTGTTTGTATCTAAGATACCTCTAAGTGAGAGTGAAGATGCCATTTATGCAGAATTAATCTATAATTACAAAGAACACTAATATAAGTAGACCAATCATGATGACATGTATTCAATCAGACAAGGATTTTTATCTAATTGTTACTCCCTCTATTTTTACGAATATCATAACCCTCAAGTATGATGAACGAGAATATACTAATTTTTTTAGTGGGGTTGAGATCCAAATTCCTTATAAAAGACCTTGTGGAAATCACAACAAGTCCTTATAAGTTCAAAGGTAGGAAACTCTTTCCAATTACATCCCATGCAATTCCCAACTTTATCCTATCCTCTAGCACACATATAGTCTTGTGGGAATCACAACAAACTATTGTGTCTAGTTAAGTCAAACCCTTCATTTTTATACAGTCATATTTGAATAATGCTGCCCTTGTGGGAATCACAACAAGGCAACATATTAAAATATGCCATATGCATCATATGCACCAAGATATTACAATATCAATCCCTAATACTAGCCTTGTGGGAATCACAACAAGCTAACATAGATATTGACATAATAATATCTAAGCATGAAGGAAGGACCTTTATAGTGTTATATCAACAATTAGCTTTTTCATGGAGGTCAATCAAATAGTTGGCCAGGTAAGCAGATAGGAGGCTCTCCTTACTTAGTAAGGTCCTAATTAAATAACCACCTGTAGCCTCTTCCCTAGACACCAACTCAGTCAATTGATTCAGAATGGCTCAGCTTAAAGCAATTAACACTACGACTTAATTATGAATTTAGTGAGGGCTTTCAAATAGTAGTATCTTACTAACATTAAGCTCAACCATAAAAGACAATCAAATAATTGGTCAGGAAAGCAGGTGCAAGGCACCCCTCACTCAGAGAGTGAGATCCTAATTAAGTAACCACCTGTGGCTTCCTTCCTAGACACCAATTGAGTCGATTGTTCCAGAATGGGTTAGCCCAAAGTTTTCATATTACTATTTTGGTCTCATTGCACATTTTATAATTTAGCACTAGCAATTATACTGTGCTACAACATGAATATAACACTATCTCATAGCATAAACTAATCATGCATACAAACAACCTAGCTATCTCATAGCATCAAGATAATAGCATGTATTATCATTTGGTTAAACTGATTAAGGGTGGCTCTGATACCACTGTTAGGTTTTCTAGTGCCCTAGGGTGCAGCGGAAGATACAGAATTATAAAATTTTCTTATAAAACCCATTATATAAAACCCTAATAAGCCAAGATCACCTAAATAGTATAACCAAATAATATAGAAAATATAATCTTGGTATAGAAGAATACCTATCACGCTATCTCCAATATGTCTGAAGATGTCCTAAGGTGCCCAAATGTTCACCCTCCAATGTTGATCCACACAAGAATGGGTTCAAGACTCTAGCTCCACCAAAACTTAATTATAGTTGTTCAAGCCTTCCAAAGGATTTAATTGGCTGATTTTCCTTCACTTCCTTCTTCCTTTCTACCTCTAAAACATTCACTAGCCTTTTTGTCCTAATGAAGACCCTCTTGTCTTGCGTTAGGACAAAAGAGAGAGGCTTGTAAGAAAGAAGGGATAAGGGAGAGAGAAGAAGAGGCTTTTTCTTAGATGATCTTTAGAACCCTAGGGCGCCTCCTTATTTATAAGAGATGGAGGGATGCATCATAAAGGGATGCATCCCATCCACACACCTCATCATGATGAGGCATGTGCCAAGAGGGGCATCCCATCATGATGGGGTGCTAAGGAGAAGGGTGTATCAAGCTTTAGAAAAAGCCGTATCTAACGATACGCTTCTTTCTCACATCTTCTTCTTAAATTCTGATGATCCAAGGGGCCCAAATGCAGTGAACCAAAGCCAATGGTCCAGATCTAGGCGCCATCTAATGGTCCAGATCAAGGCATCATCATCCAGGGTGCCATCCAATGGTCCGAAGCAAGATGCCATCACCGATGGTTCAGATTCAGGCGCTGAGCAACGGTCCAGATCTTTCGTCCAGAGAGCCATCTAGTGGTCCAGATTCAGGCACTGACCAATGGTCCAGATCTTTCATCCAGAGAACCATCCAGTGGTCCAGATTCAGGCGCTGACCAATGGTCCAGATCCTTCATCCAGGGAGCGATCCAATGGTCCAGAAGTGAAGGCCCTATCAAACCCAATCCAATTGGGTTTAACCAACTTAAAGGAAACATTAAACCTAATCAAATCAGGTCTAATTAAAGCCAAATGGGTTCCAACTCTTAGCTAACCCATATTAGGTCATGATCTAATCATATTAGATCAACCTAATCTAAGAATCAGATTCAAATTTAATTTGAATCAGGAGCTAGGGTTTGCAACACGTGCTAGTATGTTCATCTTGCAAACATGATCTAATCCAATTAGACCCTTGATCAATTCCCTTGTGTGTGACCCATTGGGTTCCTTGTCTTAGCCAGCAGTAGGTGCAGGTGCAAGTTGACCTAACCTGATTAGAATACCTATAATCCAATTTAGGTTCAATTTAGTGCTAAACCTGACTTTGCAATCAGAACCTTTCTGATGGTTTGATCTAATCAAACTCTTTGATCCGATCAACCCACAAAACAAGATTGATATCTAGCAACGTATCATGTCTACCCGAAAGATGAGGAATGTATTGGACAAATCCAAACATACCCTTCAGTGGCAAGTTACCGTGCAATTCAATCCCTCAGTCATACTACATCCTGAATAAGTGCATGAGTATGGATCAATATCAAACTCAATCACTTATTCATGTCTCTCTCAATCTTTTATATGATAATTCAAATAATGAAACATTAGAAACTCTTTCTAATATTCATTTTGCTTTGATCAAAGGCTTCTTGAATCATCATAAGATTAGAGTAAGTAGTATGTCACCTTCTCTTATTAGAAGTGACTGATTCCTTGTTGACCTACTCACAACCTTCGTACAAAATCCACCATATCCAGAATATTCCGTACACAACGCAATGTCGTGAATGAGGGTAAACCAAAACATAGGTTCAAGTGCACAAAGTACTATGATGATCTCAGGTCTAAGGATCACTTGCACAACTCCCACTATGAGAACCATCTTTTGACAATTAAGTAAGAATCCATAAGATGTTCTCATGGCTGGTCATTTCAGTGAACTCATTCCTCTAATAAGCACCCACATCTTTGTATTAGTGTCTCACACAAGTGATTGTGAGATCAATCACCCTCTACATTGAGCATACATAAGATGTACCAATCTTTCCAGTAATATTGATCCCAATTTGACTGGAAATATTCTAAATTAGGATTTTAGAATTTTAGGTCTTACTGGTATGATCTCATCATAACCCTAAAACCAATGTCCTAATTTATGGGGTTCATCATCCAATAATAAAACAGATAAGCAGCAAATGATGAAACACAATGCCTTTATTGATATATATCAAGTGTCAAAGTACATGATTTGGAGGATTAAGAGAAACCTATCAAATGATTGGCTTATAGGGCATCTACCCTTTCAGTCTACTCCTCAAGCCTAGCTTGAGATTGTACTATAACCCAGCAGATTACAGCCTGATTGTTTTCCGAGTTTACAATCAAAACCCAGTCGGTTTTCCCAGGCAACCAACCGAAAATCTTTTATTTTTCGAGATCACAAACAACCCAGTTGGTTTTCAGATAAACCAACCAAAAACTTTACACCGTTTGTTTTTCCGGGCTCACAAACAATCCAGTTGGTTTTCAGATAAACCAACCAAAAACTCTAAACCTTGCTGAATGTTCCCGATTCAGCAACTTCTAATCGAGGCTTTACAAGTTTCAAATCAATAAAACTGTTACAGCAACAATTAATCCAACTAAAAGAATTTTGTAACCAATAAACTTAAAGATTCAGAATATAAAGAGTGAATCAATGAAAATAAAAGCTGAAGCCGATGAGGAAGTTGGCTGTGGAAGGATGTTCCAATGTCCGAACAGCAGCTCTTCACGTTGCAGTGAAAAGCTTCGACTGATTTCCTCACAGGAGAAAGTTTTTGATTCAATGCCGGTGAGGATGATGAACTGTTAAGCTTTTCTTCTCTTTTTCTCAGTGGAAATCTTTTGGTTTTCTATAGAATCTTTTTTCTTTTCTTGTTGTTTCCATTCTGAGGTTCCCTCGTATTTATAGATAAATTCTTCGGCGGGATTTGAAATTCTTTCTTTCCATTCTGATGAGAATCTTTGTCTATTACAGAAGAAGACAAAAGTCATTCAAAGCCTCCTGTTGTGGTCCCAGCATTACAAGGGTCGACTCATGTAACTCAGGGATCGACTTATGTTCATTCTGGATCGGCACTTCAAAATGTTGAGAAGGCTTATGCTGTGATATTTGCAAAGGGTCGACTCTTTATCCTTAAGGGTCGGCTCATCTTCATCAGGAGTCGCCTCTTTAAACACAAGGGTCGGCTCACGCTTTGGTTTTTCAGCCGGTGCTGAGACTGAGCAGGGGTCGACTCTTCAAACACAAAGGTCGACTCTTCAATTTTGGAGGTCGACTCATTTTGAACAAGGGTCGACTCTTCAAACTTTGTCTCAGGCGGTGAAAGCTTTTTGTTTACTTTGAACTATGCAAGGATCAACTCATGTTTTGCGGGGGTCGACTTATTGACTGTGTTCCTTGAATAAAATATATCAAAATCAACTTAAACTTGTTCTTTTTTGCTTAGGGGTTGACTTAAGTCTTTTAAAAAGAAAACTTTAGACTTCATCTCTGATCTCCATGGACTAGATTAAGATTATTTCCTTTTAGATCATGTCCAGTGAGATATTTGCGAAGAACTTAAGATTTTGTAGTGTTTCAATTCTTCTGATTTTTCTTGACTTATAAAACTTCAAAATTAAGCCAATGTCATTAGTACACAAAATCATCTCAAGTGTTTTGTAATCATCAAAATTCATTCTTTAGGATTGACAATCTCTCCCTTTTTGATGATGACAAAACCATTAAGTTACAAAAGAATTTTACAATAAATTTCACTGCAATTATCAGAATTAGGATGAAGTTCAGAGCTGATGACCCAAAAATTGATTTAAAGATTAATTTTGATGATCACAAAATCTTGAAGTATAATTACTAATGCTTGTGTTGCAAGAAGAAAGATAATTTGTTTTGCAAGGAACATATCAAGTTGGAAAAATACAAGAAGGCTTCAAAAGCTCTCAACAAAAGTTGGAAGAAAGCTACACTTCATTGGCCCAAGTTTCAAGTTCAAAGGATTCAAGTTGGAGGAGCAAATTCAAAGAAAGATTCAAAAGAATAGTCCTCGAGTCGACTCCTGGAAGTTCCGAGTCGACTCTGGCACTCTAGAGTTTCAAGAAACATTGCTCGAGTCGACTCCGATACTCTACGAGTCGACTCCAACTGAGAACAAACAAAAAGACAGAAAGTTGATTTTCAGCGCTACAGTGATCTCGAGTCGACTCCAACTTCAGCGCTACAGTGCGGAGCCGACTCCCAGTTACAGTGCCGGCAGACTACTATTCACAGATCGACTCCTGTTTCAGCCGAGTCGACTCCTACTTCAGCCGAGTCGACTCGAGCACGCTGGGAGGCATAATGGCTAGTTTTTTCTTGATTCCAACGGCTCTATTTTTGTCTCTAACGGCTAGATTTTTGTTTCCACTCCCTCTAAAGCTATAAAATCAAGAGGAGAGCTAGGGGAGAAGGTATGGAAGTGGGAGAAAACATTTAGGGAAGAGATTTGAAAGAGATTACAAGGAAAATCTCCCATGAGCACAAAAGGGCCATTCAAAGTAAAATAGAGAGAAGAAGAGCATCCAAGTGAATCCCAAAGCTTCCTCTCCATCTGTGTGCTACCTCGGAGATCCTCTACTTCGTGCAAAATCAGAAGAGGGTCAAGTGAAGAAGAAGCCGAGTTCCTCCATCTACAAATTAGTTTGAGGGCTTCTTCTCTTTTCTTTACTTATTTATATTTGCTATATTTGCTTATGTGAGAAGCTTGTATTTGATTTAAACTCTTGTTCTAATATCTTGTAACTTGATTCAATCAAGGGATTGAATCAAGGGGTTAAGGTTTGTTGGTGAGCCAAAGGGAAAACCAACGTTGTAAGGTTGTGGTTGGTGAGCCTTTGGGAAAACCAACTGGGTTGATTGTGAACCCGAAAAACAATCATTGTAAGGTTGTGGTTGGTGAGCCTTTGGGAAAACCAACTGGGTTGGATTGTGAGCCCGTGAAAACAATCGGTTGGTTCTAGTCGGTGAGCCTGTGAAAACCGACCGAGTTTGTTGTGATCTCGTAAAACAACAAGTTGGGTTGTGAGCTTGTAAAACAACCGGCTGTAATCTGAGGGATTATAGTGAAATTCCCAAGAGGTCTTGGAGAGTGGATGTAGGTGCTGGGATGCACCGAACCACTATACTTTTGTTGTGTTTGTGATGCTCTTCGTTATCTAACTTCCACACTCACTTACTTACTTAGATACATTGCTTGCTTAACTCTTCTCCGAGCATCCTTTAGTTGCAAGCATATTCAATTTACTTAATCAAGTCTCATTCAATATAACAGAATTAAGACTCATTGTATTGAATTGCATACTTGGGCAAACTAAGACTAATCTTTTATTGAGTCCGCTGCTTAATAGTTGATTAGATTAGAATCATACTCTTGCTAAGTTTAAATTCCACTATGCATCTATACAACTTAGCTTAATTAACTCTAAAAGATTAGAAGTAGAAGAAAAGTTAATAAAAGACCCAATTCACCCCCCCCCTCTTGGGTTGTCACCTTGGGCAACAAGTGGTATCAGAGCAGGTGCTCTTCTATTAATTATAGTCTTAACCGACTAGAGCTAAAGATTATGACAACCCCACATAACATATTATTTGCCGAGGGACTTTCCATAAACAGACCTCCACTGTTTGATGGAACTTATTATATTCAATGGAAAGCTAGAATGAAAATTTTTGTTCAATCACAAAACTATAAAATGTGGAATATCATTATAAATGGACCTCACACACTTTCTCAAAATGTCAATGAAAAAGACTTAGCACAATTGAATGCTAATGCTATGAACTTTCTATATTGTGCTATCCATGAATCTATATTTCATAAGATTTCTGCATGCTTATCTGCTAAAGAAATCTGGGATACTTTAACAATTATTTATGATAAATCTCAGATTAGCTCACATGTGCTTCAATTGCGTACTAACAATGAGATTGCAGAATCCTCCACAGTAGCCGAGTCGACTCCCAGTTTGTCCGAGTCGACTCCTAGAGAAGAACAGTCTGAAGGGCAGAGACACAGTCTTGAAGACCCTGTGAACGAGTCGACTCCAAGTATTTCCGAGTCGACTCCCAAGTTAGCCGAGTCGACTCCAAAAAGACCCGAGTCGACTCCGAGGCAGAACAGTTCAAAAGACAGAGAATCATCTTTTAGGCCTCTGAGAACGAGACGTCTCCCGAAGATCTCGAGTCGACTCTCAAGTCAGTCGAGTCGACTCCAAGTAAACCCAAGTCGACTCGAGGAAGAAAGAACAACAAAAAAATTCAAAAGCTTCCTAAAGACAAAGAAGAAGAGGAAGCAAGAAGAAAGAAAGAAAGAGATAAAAAGGAAGAAAGTTTTGACCAAGGAAGAGTCAAGCAAGGAAATAAAAGCTAGGAGCAACAATGATGATATTAGCTCCAAGGAACTACAAGAGGTAACTAACTTTTGCTTTATGGCACAAGAAGATAAGGTAAAATCTGAATCTAATTTTACACCAAATGAATTTCATGAAGAATTTTCTTATGATGAACTTTTAAATGCTTTTCATGATTTGTATGGCGAATGTAGAAAATTAGCTATGAAAAATAAAAATCTTAAAAAGCTAAATTTGGAAATTTCAAAAGAAAGAAATTCTATTGCTGAAATACAAGACAAACTGAATTCTGAAAATAAAAGCTTAAGGTCATTTTCAGAAGAATTGATTCAGAAAAATCATAGCTTAATTAAAGAAAATCAAAACTTAAGTAAAGAAATTAATTAATTAAAATCTTTTATTAACAAATTCACCGTAAGTTCAGAACGATTAAAAATGATGTTTGAAAGCCAATATGTTACTTATGATAAATCAAAACTTGGCTTGACTCCTTTACTTAACAATAAATCTCAAGAGAAAAAGGTTATCAATTCACCAAGCAAACCATTAGATAAGATAACTTATTTCAAACATGAAAAGAATGGGCATAACAACCTTTTCCATCGTTCTAACACAATTAAATCAAATGGTAAAGTTATTACTATTAAACAGATTTGGGTTTCAAAAGGAACCATATGTCCTAACTCTCAAGGACCCAAGCAAGCTTGGGTACCCAAAATGAAAATATGAGGATGTAGACATAGGTGTGCCAAGATACCCATGGAACAAAAGAAACTTAAAATATACTTATGAAAAGTAATTAACAAAAATAATAATAATGAAATCAGTAATCCTTGCATCTCATCATTATTTTTGCTTTAGTATTTGATATGAATTGCAAGTATTGATCAATTTTGTGATATAGAAAATACTTTTGGAAATATAATCAAATCATTTCATTTTATAGTATACTTTACTCACTATTGGATAAGTTGCTAAATGATTAATCAATTTATTAAGAATAACTCTATGAATTCTCTATATGCTTGATTGAGAGTTTTTATCCATGGCATTATTGTTTATTGATCATAGATATGATAATGTGTACTTGGTGTGCTTTTGAATATATGCACTATGAATACCAAGATTAAAGAAACCATCTTTGGCATATAAAATCAACTCATGCTAGTATGTACTTAATCTCAAAAGACCTTGTCATTGGCTTACTTAGATTATCTTCTGAAAGGTCAAAAATTTGCTATGCATGCTAACTAAGGAAACAAACAAGAATCAATTTCTAAATCTAAAGATGTTATTTCCATCACTAAGTTTTCAAAAGCTTACATTGGATTTGTTCTTGGCAAATAAAATTGAAGTATTTTCTGTATTTGCTAAATCTTATAAAAATATTTTAAATGAAAAAGATTTCCAAACTGTGAAGATAAAGAGTTCAAGGCACAGTGTTGAAAACCAAAATCCTGATAAAGTTTATACAGAAAATAATATTAAATCCAATTATTTCAGCACCAAGGACACCATAAGTAAAATAGTGTTAATGAAACTCTTGAAGAAATGAAAAAGACAATGGTGTATGATAGTCTACTTAAATGATTTTTGTTAAAAGCTATCATCACTGCTTGTCATACATATGATTTCTATTATATCTATTTTTGATGAAAACTCCTTTTGATCGTCTGAAAAATAGAAAATAAACTATTGCATATCTTTCATATTTTTCAGTCGTACATGTTATGCTTGATATGTTCTTATGAAAATAATGCCAAATCTGATAGAGATATGTCTATCCTTGGATATCATTCATCAAGCAATGCATATAGAATATTCAATGAAAAGATTTTAGTTGCAGAAATATCAAGTCATTTTATTCTTTATGAGACTAATGATATATTATCAAGATACTAAAATCAAATTATATATATATATATGGTTAATCTTTTACATATAACAATCTGAAAACATGTTAATAATTAGAACCAAATTGAGTTTTTCAGAAATGCACTTAATAAAGAAAAATTGATGACTACTAAAAGACTAAATCAAGAAAAGATGAAATAGATCTTGATGAAATTCTTGCATGATTAGAAGTAAAGATCACCATTATCATTTGCTTGCTTTATGAGCTTTATATTCTATCAAATGAGTGTGTAGAATGGACTCCTATGTGCTTACTTTATTAAAGAAGATATATGTTAAATAACCACCATATTTGAAAACACTTACAAATATGATAAAGCAATATATGATTTGAAACAAGCATCAAAAGCATGATATAAAAGCTTAAGCAACCTTTTTGATAGAAAGTAATAGTGATAAATCTATGCATCAAAAGAAGAATTTGTGATATCTTACTTGCTCAAAGTATACATTGATGATATCATTTTTGGTTCTACTAATGGAGATTTATATGAAGATTTTACTAAGCTCGTGCAAGGTGAGTTTGAAATATGTATGATGAATGAATTAACATTTTCTCTCAAACTCCAAATTAAGCCAAACAAGAAAGGAAATCTTCATTGACCAAAGTTAGTCCACAAGACAACTCTTATAGAAGATTGGCATGAAGAAGGTATGTCTATGACCCCATCTTGTAGAATTTGAAAAGGATGAGCAAAGTAGATATATTATTTTAAAGCTGTATTGAAGCATGATAGAATAATTATTTTATCATACAGCTAGTAACCAGATTGTATGCTCATTATGTGCCCTTGTGCAAGACTTCAATCTAACTCTAATGTTTCATAATCTGAATTTTGATAGAAACAACTGTTTAAGATAAATTGATTAAAACTTAGCTAACATGTCTTATTGATAATTATCTTAAGCAAATAGAATCTAAGCTAAATTGATTCTGAAAATAAAAAAAAAA
Source organism: Phoenix dactylifera (assembly GCF_051530095.1). Classification (NCBI taxonomy): domain Eukaryota; kingdom Viridiplantae; phylum Streptophyta; class Magnoliopsida; order Arecales; family Arecaceae; genus Phoenix; species Phoenix dactylifera. Next base: position 4,415,032 of record NC_143203.1, read on the forward strand.
AAATTTTGACCTTGATAAATCTTCCTATTGCTTCACATGCTTGTCCTTGAACCTCTCTTAAGTTCAAGTGACATGTGTTTGCTTATATTTAGGCAATCTCTTGAGTAAAATGACTCAACATTCAATTGTTGTCATATCTTATGATTGAGTCACCTAGTTAAGAAATATGCTATATGAATGTTTTGTATCTTGAAGAAATTAATGACTTTTCTTCAAGAAAGAAAAGAATTTTGTTAATAATGCAGGATCCTTGAGCAAGAAAATGAGAAATTTCAACTTGAAGGATATCTCCATGTAAGATACAATAAACATTCACATGCAAACAAGAGAGAGGACCTTCTTCAGCCAAAAGCTCATACATAAGAAATTTAGTAGGTATTTGACTTGAAGAATGCAGAATGAATCGGTAATTTTAGATACCTCTCTCATAAAATAGCTAAGCAAAGTCAATAACTTAAATCTTATTGTGGCATGATTAAAATCTTTAAATATTAATTTCTAGATATCATGTCTATATATGCATTAATTGACTTATGCTTTTAGAAATTATTTCATGGTTTGCTCAAACTAAAATATTTCTTTATTCTGCTCTTTCATGTAAATTACTTGAGAATAACAAAAAGAGAGAGAGATAAAGAAAGGAAAATGGATATTATTCAAGTAAAGTAAAATCTAAGTAAAGGCAAATACTCCAATCTTAAGGAAAAGCAAAACAAGCATAATATATTCGGCACATTTGTGAGACTTGTGTGAGCATTCTTTTAGAAGGGATAAAATCCGTAATTAATTACACTTAAACAAGGAGAGTTTGAAGTAAACATTTTAACATTTCTATATTGCTCATCATAGGGATGGTGCCAATGGGGAGGCTAGTGGTAGTACCCGGCACTATTTGACCCAACTATTCGGTGTAGGGTATATTAGGGACGGCACAAGAGGGAGGCTAGTGGTAGTACCTCGTGCCCCTTCCAACTCCACCGGATAGGGAGCAAATAGAGTATAGAGCATAAGTAAGTAAAAACGAAAAACAATATCAAAATGTTCGTTAATTGGTTAAGAAAAGAAATTCAAAAAAAATGAGGAAATGAATGACAAAGTAAATGAAAGTATATAAGAAGAATCCAGTCAAGTTTTAATCACTTGGAAACATATCTTAAGGATGAAATTATTGGAAGATTATATTTAAATAGGGGGAGTTTACTTGAAAAGAATTGATTTTGATCCTTGACATGCTTGTTCTTAATATTTTAATACATGACTTAACACATAATATATTTTGCATGTGGCATGATGTTTTGAATTATGGGTTCTCAATATTTTGTAATGCTCCATGCTTGGATAAGTTGATTGAAATATGTCTTAACTTTGCTCATAAGTCTTTGCTTCACCCTTGCCTCAAACTAACTTGTGTTCCAATGCTTGAATGTTTAAAATACTACATAAAGTTTTTTCTTATAAGTAATATTAAAAAGAAATTTCAGTTTTATCATTCACGATTATCTTTGAAAGTTAAATAGATTTACAAAAAGAAGAAGAGAAGGATATCTCTATTTAGGCAAAATGAATTGATCTTGATCTATCTTTCTACTTGCCTAACTTTGATACATAATGTCCTAATACTTGTTAAAATATCCTTTATTTTGTATCGAAACTCAATATTAAATACAAAGATTCTGAAAGTGCTCGAATGTTATTGAAATATGTGTTTCCAATCTTAGTGATTTAAGATGAGCTACAATGTAGAAGATACATATCTCAAATTATAATTGTGAAAGCCTTCTTGGAAATTCTTATGAAAATTCAGAATCTGATTTTGTATAAAAGCTTAAACTTAATTTAAAAATGCTTATATCGTTACATCTTTGTAACCTTAGTTATATGCTTCAATGATCACGTCATTCAGGAGAATAACTCAATATGATTTCTAAATGAAAATTTTAATATAAGAAAAACAGAATTAATTTTGACGCCTTGGTTGATTGTCTCGATACGCATCCGATGTTGGGAACCCGCACACGCCGCTGATATTTCAAAAATTAAATCAGATGGCAGCGGAAGAGGCATGTGCGGGATCGACCGTTCATCGCATGAACGTTGTTTCATGAACCGTTCGTAGTTAGATAAGAATTAAAACTTTTAAAACCATTAGGAAGATCAGATCTTCACCTTGCGCGGGTAGATGATCACCGCAAATCTGAATTCGTGATTTTTAGAAGAGGGTTCGCTTGAAGCCGTTCAAACGTCCGGCCTCTACGGGTATCCACACGAAGCAGGAACCGATCCAGGCTCTCTATCTCACCGGGGTGCTAGCTCCCTTGCAGAGATAGCTTTTGATGGCTGATCTCCTCTTTTTCAATCAACCCTTGATTGTGCTTGAGAGGAGGAAGAAGAAGGATGAAGATGGGAAGAAGATCAAAAACCCCTGCAGCCTTCTTCTCTTTTCATGCGTTGGAGCCAAGGAAGAAGACCAAGAGGAGGGAGACGCCTCCTCTTCTTTTCCCTTTGCTGATGGCGGCTGAACCAAGGAGAGAGGAGGCCACGGCTGGAAGGAGGTTATTCATCCACCTAGGGTTCCGCCAAGGCCTCTCCTTTTAAAGGTGTGGAGCTCCTAACTTTTAGGAGCTCCTTATTTTCTTCCAAAGAGGGGCGCCGGCCCCTCTCTTCATGCTGCACCAAAGAAGAGCAAAGGAGGGGCGTGATCCTTCTTTATTGTGTTGCCCTAATCCTCCTCTAAGGAGGATTAGGTGTCCCTCTTATGGCTAAGTCCTAATCCTATTAGGCTTTAACCAAATCATGAATCAATTGGGTTCAATCCATGCTAGTCCTAATCCAATTAGAACTTGAATGAACCATGACTCAATTGAACTCTTCAATCCTAATCCAATTAGGAGTCATGTTGATTCATTGGATTAATAATTAATTAGAACTTAAGGAATCCTAATCCAATTAGGATTTGTTTAATTCTAGTCCTAATCCAATTAGGACTCTAATTTAAATTCGGAGTCCTAATCCGATTAGGACTCTAGGAATCCTACTCCAAGTAGGAATCCAATTTTAATTCAAAACTCCTAATCTCATTAGGATTTTAGGAATCCTATTCCAAGTAGGAATCCCAGTCCTACTCCAACTAGGATTCCCAGTCCTAATCCAATTAGGACTCTAGGAATCCTACCCGAAGTAGGACTCTTGTTTTAAGTCCAATTAATTAATTTTCTTTGTTCCTTCTTCAACTTCTTATCAATCAAATTGATCACTTGTGATTCCTAATCACGATTTCAACCATCAGATCGGTCAATACTTCTAGTGTGTGTGACCCCATAGGTTCTACTCTGACTGGTAGTGAGATATATTGTGATCTCTATCTCAATATCATTGAAAACTCCTTTCAATGGGTTGGAACGATTCCAACTCAACTCATTAGGGTTTATCGATCATCCAGATAATCCCTATGAGTCCCACCATCCACCAGTGACACCTAGCAGCATGTAGTGGCTACCCAGCAGAATAGAATGATGAACCTCTAGGTGTAGTTAACGTGTGATACAGTCCTACTATCGTGAATCCCTACAGGACGGAGGTCATGGGCAACTCGTCAAACCCCATCGTCTGTCATATGTCAAGATTTATTCGACTTGAGTTCGATAGTGGAAAACTCTTTTTCCACTTTATATATTACTGCCCTGGCCAAGGTCTTAGAACTCAGTCTAACAAATCACATAGGATCACTCCTCTTCTATCAAGGTCGATAGATTCCTTATAGGTGCATACCCTACTCCTACAGTGAACTTACTGTAGCCAATCTACACTGCATGGACCCATATAGCTAGAGACCATGTATGTGTGCAGTCAAACTACAATAACCTCACTATGAGTAGCCGAAGCACCGCAGGTCAAAGGACCAGTCACACTACTGCAACATCAAGCAAGTCACTGACGAGTGGATAGACATCCAAGTGACTTCTTGTCTTGGTCACTCTCAGTACCCTTGTTCTCTAACAAGCACATGCACTATCACTTCAGTGTCCCTACACTGTGGACTCAAGTCTCGTCCATCCATAAGAAAAGTGATCTGTGCACTGATCGGATCGATCACCGTCCTCGTGATGATCCATTGATCAGGAGCATTTAGAAATTAATCACCAATGATGCATGGCTCAAATTCTCAACTCTTTAGAATATGTATCATCATCTTATTAATTCCTTGGACGATTCATAGACACATAAATAATATGAATGAAAAGATGCCTTTTATTTATTCAATAATAAATAGTCAAGTACAAAATTATGTCCCTAGAATCAACAATGTGTCAGCCAAATTGGCTTCTAGGGCATACATCTAACAATCTCCCACTTGCACTAAAGCCAATTGGTCATATATCTTAGGCCCATCTTCTCAAGGTGGGCTTCAGTCTTTTGCTGACTCAGCTGCTTAGTGAACGGGTCTGCCACGTTATCCGCGGAGTCTACTCTCTACACCTTTACATATTTCTTCTCAACATAGTCGCGTATGAGATGGAAGCGCCGCTCTATATGCTTAGACTTCTGATGAGACCTTAGCTCCTTAGCAAGGGCTATGGCGCCATTATTATCGCAGTAGAGTGTTATGGCATCTGATGTCATCACGTCCAACTCTGCAATGAATTTCTTGAACCAGAAGCCTTCCTTAGCAGCTTCAGAGGCGGCGATGTATTCAGCTTCCATAGTAGAATCAGCAATGATCGGTTGTTTAGAACTCTTCCAATTTACCGTACCACCATTACACAAGAACACATATCCAGATGTTGACTTCCTATCATCGACATCAGTCATGAAGTCTGAATCTGTGTACCCTTCTACCTTTAACTCTGATGATCCTCCAAAAACCAAGAATAAATCTTTAGTTCTTCTCAAGTACTTAAGAATATTCTTCACAGCTGTCCAGTGTTCTTCACCTAGATTCGACTGATATCTGCTTGTGACACTCACAGCAAGAGCTATATCAGGTCGTGTACACAGCATGGCATACATGAGGCTTCCTATTGCCGATGCATAGGGAATCTTGCTCATGCGTTGAATCTCTTCAGATGTGTTGGGGCACATCTTCTTGGAGAGATGAATTCCATGCCTAAGGGGTAAGAGACCCCTCTTGGAGTTTTCCATGCTGAACCTCTTCAGCACCTCCTCTATGTACATTTTCTGTGAAAGGCCAAGCATCCTTTTAGATCTATCTCTATAGACCTTTATTCCCAAAATATAGGATGCTTCCCCAAGGTCTTTCATGGAGAATTCTTTTGACAACCAGACCTTGACCGAGGTTAGCATGGGAATATCATTCCCAATCAGGAGAATGTCATCTTCGTACAGTACGAGAAAAACGACAGCACTCCCACTAATCTTTTTGTAAACACACGGTTCCTCTTCGTTTTTGATGAAATCAAACATTTTGATTGCGTCATCGAAACGAGTGTTCCAACTCCGAGATGCTTGCTTTAGTCCATAGATGGACCTTTGCAGCTTGCAGACCTTGTGATCTCCATCACTGGAAGTGAAACCCAAAGGCTGTTCCATATAGATGTCTTCATTAAGATATTCATTCAGGAAAGCAGTTTTCACATCCATCTGCCAGATTTCATAATCATGAAATGCTGCAATGGCAAGCAGTGTTCGGATGGATTTCAGCATGGCTACAGGTGAAAAGGTCTCCTGATAGTCAATGCCTTCGCGTTGACTATACCCTTTCGCCACCAGCCTTGCCTTAAAGGTCTCTACCTTTCCATCCGAACCTATTTTCCTTTTGTAGATCCATTTACATCCAATAGGTACAATACCTTCTGGTGGATCTACTAAGGTCCAGACTTGGTTGGAATGCATGGAGTCTAACTCTGACTTCATGGCTTCCAGCCATTTCTCGGAATCGATATCAGATATCGCCTCATCGTAGGTTTTGGGATCTTGTGTATGATCCCTATCTCCCACTAGGAACATTTCCTCGGTATCCTCTTCTAGTATACCTAAGTATCTATGGGAGGATGGGAGACTCTACTAGATCTACGAGGTGGTCGAGGGACATCGTGTACTGGCTCTGTATGAATGGGTTCGATAGGATCCATGACTCGTTGCTTTTCAGAGACTTTCTCTTCAAGCTCAATTTTCCTCCCACTGCCTCTATCAAGGATAAACTGATTTTCCAAGAAGATGGCATGACGGCTCACAAACACATTGTGATCCTCTGAGATGTAAAAATTGTATCCTAATGACTCTTTAGGATATCCTATAAAACGAGCACTTATGGTCCTAGCCTCTAACTTGTCTGCCTGTAGTCGCTTGACGTGGGCCGGACATCCCCAAATCTTGAGATGACCAAGACTTGATTTCTTACCATGCCATATCTCATACGGTGTGGTAGGAACGGATTTAGAGGGAACTCTATTCAATAAATAAATCGCTGTGAGTAAGGCATCTCCCCAAAGGAACATAGGTAAATCAGTGAAGCTCATCATGGACCTAACCATGTCCAACAGGGTCCGATTCCTCCTCTCTGACACCCCATTGAGTTGAGGTGTACCCGGAGGTGTCCATTGTGAGACTATGCCGTTTTCTTTGAGATAGTCCCGGAATTCCCCACTAAGGTATTCTCCTCCTCGATCTGATCGAAGAGCCTTAAGAGGTTTTCCAGTTTGTTTTTCTACTTCATTCTTGAACTCTTTGAATTTTTCAAAAGATTCAAACTTGTGTCTCATAAGATATACATACCCATATCGTGAATAATCATCGGTAAAGGTAATGAAGTAAGAATAACGTCCCCTGGCTAGCACATCGAATGGGCCACATACATCTGTATGTACTAGGGTAAGTATTTCAGTGGTCCTCTCCCCATGTCCTACAAAGGGCAGTCTAGCCATTTTTCCTCGAAGACAGGACTCGCAAACTGGATATGACTCGGAAGTCAATGAGCCTAAAAGCCCATCTTTATCCATTTTGTTCATTCTGTTTTCTCCAATATGGCCAAGCCTGAGGTGCCACAAATATCTTTGGTTTATCTCATCTCTAGATCTTTTGGATCCTTTGGCACTCACTTCTTGCTCGGTAATATTTACAGATACATCCATATGTAAATGATAGAGACTGTCGATCATAAAACCACGTGCGACTATTTTATTTCTCAAATAAATAGAACAGCAGTCTTTGTCAAAAGTAAAAACATGACCTTCCTGTGCTAGACATGAAACAGAAATCAAATTTCTGCTAGCAGCAGGTACATAATAGCAGTCTCTAAGTAATAAACTAAATCCAGACGGTAATCGCAGATGGTAGGTGCCCACAGCCACAGCAGCAACTTTTGCCCCGTTGCCAACCCGAAGGGTTACCGCACCTTCCGCCAGCCTTCTACTTTCCTTTAGACCCTGCATGGTAGTGCACAAATGAGCACTAGAACCAGAATCTATAACCCAACTAGAAGTAGAAGAAACCGTTAGATTATTTTCAATTATGAGCAAGTCTATACCTTCTGAAGGCGTGTCACCTTTCTTGTTCTTCAGGCTCTCGAGGTATGAAGGACAGTTTCTCTTCCAGTGGCCTTCGACATTGCAGTGGAAATATTTTCCTTTGTCGTTAGCCTTTTTCTTTTGAACTTCCTTCTTTGGCTTCTTGTCTTTCTTCTGCTTCTTAGCAGGCTTCTTTTTCTTCCAAGTAGACTTTCTCTTGGAACCAGAAGTCAACTCAGCAGCAAGGACATTGCCCCTTGAACCTTTCAAGGCTCCCTCAGCAGTTACCAACATGTTGATTAGTTCAGTCTTAGTGCATTCAATCTTATTCGTGTGGTAGTTTACTATAAACTGACCAAATGAATCAGGAAGTGACTGTAGGATCAAATCCACTTGTAATTCCTTGTGCATGTCCATACCGAGCTTCTCAAGCTCCTCCAGGTCCTTGATCATGGTCAGACCGTGATCATGGATAGACTGCCCCTCGCGCATCTTTGCTTTGAAAAGCCTCTTGGACACTTCAAAACGAGCTGTGCGACTCTGCTCACCATACAACTCTTGCAGGTGTGCCAGTATGTCCCTAGCAGTCTTCATATTTTCATGCTGGCATTGGAGTTCATTAGACATGGATGCCATCATATAGTATTTTACTCTAATGTCATCATCCAACCATTTTTTATGCATCTCACGCTGAACATCAGTAGGACGTGTTGGTAGTGTGGGGATATCTGAATCGAGTATGTAGCCTATTTTCTCATAGTCCAAAACAATTTTGAGGTTTCTTAGCCAGTCCTTGTAATTGGTTCCGGTCAATCGGTTGGTCTCAAGAATACGGGTCAAAGGGTTTGAAGCTGACATTGTATCTGCAGAGAGTAAAGATTCTAGTTAGACTTTTGTACTTGATCCTAATCTGTTCTAAGGTCTTTTAGAACAAATGTAACTCCCACTATTTTCTCGAATCCCTCACACTTCCCTGGTAGGAAAACGGAAATCCCACACGACTAGGGTTTCTAGTGGGTACTGCGGTCCCACCGATTTACATGCCACCTCACCTAACAGTTATTGGTGACACATAGATGGATGAGTGTACAACTCTTGTACAATGCTTCTCAAGCATGTTGCAGTGCAACTTGGTCTCTAAGCCATGAAAACCTCACCTAACAGTTATTGGTCCCATTTCTTAGTTAATTCAGACCCACCGTATAACCGTAGGAATAAAGTCGTCATTGGGTCCTCACCTAACAGTTATTGGTGCCCAACCCCACCTTTACCCTACAACATCTCATATCTATAGAGAGGTTCAGCCCCCCGATGCAACTTGACCACTGTGTCCAGCCGAGACAAATCAACATCAGAAAGGCCTTAGCAGCTCTACTACAGTGGAAGACCTATTGACTTAATATTGGTTAATCAGGTCTTAGTGTTTGCAACTTGAGCCCTTCATAAGAGGTAATCGAACAATTGGCCAGGTAAGCAGGTGGGAGGCTCCCCTTACTCAGAGAGTAAGGTCCTAATTAAGTAACCACCTTTCATGCTTTCCTAGACACCAATTAGATCAATTAATCTAATATGACTTGCTCATGTCGGGTCACTCTCGACTTGATTGAGGAGGTTTTGATTTAGGTCTCAATTGGGTTTGCTACATCACATGTAAACCTATCTACCTGACTCGCATTCACATCACATGCAAATGGCACATCACAGGCAGTTATAATCGCAGCATCAAATTAAAGCTAAACTTTAAATAGGTGATGATCATGGATTCTAGTTAGGTCGTATTACAAGCACATGCACGTCAATCGATCAACTGGTCTTCAACTCTTGAATTGGTTCCAAGCCTCCTTGATTCGATCCTTGACCAACTCTTGATCCAATCGCCATCAACCGCTTAGACCCCTGTTCATCTCATGCCTTGTCTTCAACTTGATCGTTGACGTACATCACATCACAGAAATACAACCAGATATAAAATAAAAATAAAAATAATTTACATCTCCTTTTAGGAGGCACGCAGGCCTCTCAAAACATCAAATAAGATGCATGCAAGCATCTGAAAAATTACATGACATCGCAGATCACATCGCAGGTCATTACATTTGATACCAAAAGGGTTTGAATCCTATGATCATCACCGTATGCAACAATTATAATTTTCAGATCTGAAAACTAACTGATTATATCACGACATAGGTTGCTGATCATGCTAATCATGATTCTAAACTTTGTAATCTCATTAACAACCCAATTAGAATCATCATTTTATCACATAAAAATCAGCATGCAAAAATCAGCACCCCTGAAAAATCTGCATGCAGAATTTTTCAGCATGCATGATCATTTAATTTTCAGATCTAATAAACCTTTAGATAATTAATTCTTAACTTAATCTACGAAGCCTAGGCTCTGATACCACTGTTGGGAACCCGCACACGCCGCTGATATTTCAAAAATTAAATCAGATGGCAGCGGAAGAGGCATGTGCGGGATCGACCGTTCATCGCATGAACGTTGTTTCATGAACCGTTCGTAGTTAGATAAGAATTAAAACTTTTAAAACCATTAGGAAGATCAGATCTTTACCTTGCGCGGGTAGATGATCACCGCAAATCTGAATTCGTGGTTTTTAGAAGAGGGTTCGCTTGAAGCCATTCAAACGTCCGGCCTCTACGGGTATCCACACGAAGCAGGAACCGATCCAGGCTCTCTATCTCACCGGGGTGCTAGCTCCCTTGCAGAGATAGCTTTTGATGGCTGATCTCCTCTTTTTCAATCAACCCTTGATTGTGCTTGAGAGGAGGAAGAAGAAGGATGAAGATGGGAAGAAGATCAAAAACCCCTGCAGCCTTCTTCTCTTTTCATGCGTTGGAGCCAAGGAAGAAGACCAAGAGGAGGGAGACGCCTCCTCTTCTTTTCCCTTTGCTGATGGCGGCTGAACCAAGGAGAGAGGAGGCCACGGCTGGAAGGAGGCTATTCATCCACCTAGGGTTCCGCCAGGGCCTCTCCTTTTAAAGGTGTGGAGCTCCTAACTTTTAGGAGCTCCTTATTTTCTTCCAAAGAGGGGCGCCGGCCCCTCTCTTCATGCTGCACCAAAGAAGAGCAAAGGAGGGGCATGATCCTTCTTTATTGTGTTGCCCTAATCCTCCTCTAAGGAGGATTAGGTGTCCCTCTTATGGCTAAGTCCTAATCCTATTAGGCTTTAACCAAATCATGAATCAATTGGGTTCAATCCATGCTAGTCCTAATCCAATTAGAACTTGAATGAACCATGACTCAATTGAACTCTTCAATCCTAATCCAATTAGGAGTCATGTTGATTCATTGGATTAATAATTAATTAGAACTTAAGGAATCCTAATCCAATTAGGATTTGTTTAATTCTAGTCCTAATCCAATTAGGACTCTAATTTAAATTCGGAGTCCTAATCCGATTAGGACTCTAGGAATCCTACTCCAAGTAGGAATCCAATTTTAATTCAAAACTCCTAATCTCATTAGGATTTTAGGAATCCTATTCCAAGTAGGAATCCCAGTCCTACTCCAACTAGGATTCCCAGTCCTAATCCAATTAGGACTCTAGGAATCCTACCCGAAGTAGGACTCTTGTTTTAAGTCCAATTAATTAATTTCCTTTGTTCCTTCTTCAACTTCTTATCAATCAAATTGATCACTTGTGATTCCTAATCACGATTTCAACCATCGGATCGGTCAATACTTCTAGTGTGTGTGACCCCATAGGTTCTACTCTGACTGGTAGTGAGATATATTGTGATATCTATCTCAATATCATTGAAAACTCCTTTCAATGGGTTGGAACGATTCCAACTCAACTCATTAGGGTTTATCGATCATCCAGATAATCCCTATGAGTCCCACCATCCACCAGTGACACCTAGCAGCATGTAGTGGCTACCCAGCAGAATAGAATGATGAACCTCTAGGTGTAGTTAACGTGTGATACAGTCCTACTATCGTGGATCCCTACAGGACGGAGGTCATGGACAACTCGTCAAACCCCATCGTCTGTCATATGTCAAGATTTATTCGACTTGAGTTCGATAGTGGAAAACTCTTTTTCCACTTTATATATTACTGCCCTGGCCAAGGTCTTAGAACTCAGTCTAACAAATCACATAGGATCACTCCTCTTCTATCAAGGTCGATAGATTCCTTATAGGTGCATACCCTACTCCTACAGTGAACTTACTGCAGCCAATCTACACTGCATGGACCCATATAGCTAGAGACCATGTATGTGTGCAGTCAAACTACAATAACCTCACTGTGAGTAGCCGAAGCACCGCAGGTCAAAGGACCAGTCACACTACTGCAACATCAAGCAAGTCACTGACGAGTGGATAGACATCCAAGTGACTTCTTGTCTTGGTCACGCTCAGTACCCTTGTTCTCTAACAAGCACATGCACTATCACTTCAGTGTCCCTACACTGTGGACTCAAGTCTCGTCCATCCATAAGGAAAGTGATCTGTGCACTGATCGGATCAATCACCGTCCTTGTGATGATCCATTGATCAGGAGCATTTAGAAATTAATCACCAATGATACATGGCTCAAATTCTCAACTCTTTAGAATATGTATCATCATCTTATTAATTCCTTGGACGATTCATAGACACATAAATAATATGAATGAAAAGATGCCTTTTATTTATTCAATAATAAATAGTCAAGTACAAAATTATGTCCCTAGAATCAACAATGTGTCAGCCAAATTGGCTTCTAGGACATACATCTAACATCCGAAACATATCTTTTCTTATCCTTAAAGTGTACTAATATTGGTCTAAATGATGTGTCTTTCAATGATCTTAATTGCAAACAAATATTTTTAAATATATGATTTTATTTTGATATTAAAAAGATTTATTGTGCTTCATGTATACATTGCTGAAAAACTATGATTAAGAAATTGAGTTCTATAAATATATATACTTCAATGATCATCTATATGTTTTTCTCTCCTACATTATTAAAGACTTCCATCAATATATATATATATTATTAAGAGAGTGAATGATCTTAAGTCTAGAAACATTTCAGCTCACTCAAATGATTCTTAAAAGAAAGAAAATGTAAATGCTTTTGAAAGAATTTGAGCTTCAAATGAATCATTTTCTGATTAATATTTCAGTACATTTTCTCAAAGATTAAGAGGAAGCATAACTTGTTCTTGAAAGATTAAACAGGGTGATTGCTATAAATTTTGAATAATTCTAGATCATTCTACATTCTTGATATTATAAAATTTCAGTTTTATTCATATTTATCATTAAAATCTGAAATTCAACAAAAGAAAAGAATGATTAAAGAAGAATGCATCTTTTGAGGGGGAGCTTTAGATATTCAGTATCTTATCCTAAAGTTACTTTAATTTGATGCATACCTTGAATTTTATGGATTGATTTTGATGAACCTCCTTATATTGCAAGACTTGCTTTAATTATATAATAAGTTTATACCTTGAGATGAGTTCTATAAAGGTTGTCTTATCTCAAACCTTGAGTCTTATGAAAATAAGCTGAAACTTATAGAAAATATTTTTTTTAAGATTGACAATTTTATTGAACATTATCTTCAAATTCTAAACTCTTAAATGGAATGATCAATTGAGGAGAAGAAAGAAAATTTCAGAAGGAGAGATCTTATGGAACTTAATCGCATAAATCTATAACTAAAGGAGAGAGAAAGAATACTAAATGAGAAGTGATCCTAATACTCTCCAATATGTATCATTTGAAATTTAAATCTGAAAATCTTTATGATACACCTTGAGGCTTGTTATTTGGTTAGTATATCTTATGCATCAATCATGAACCAAATTACAATTCAAACAGTTGATCTTAAGAGCCTCTAGTTTAATGAAATAGAGGAAGAATAATGTGTTGAATTTTTCTTGAGTATCTCTTAGAAAACCTATTTTTGGAATTCACTAATGAGTTCTTATTGGCTTGCTCTTTAGAACTTCAATTTTGTGCCAATTCATTATTATATGTATCAAAATGCACTTATTTTTAAAGGAATAAAAGAACTTTGAAATCATACTTAATATATTGCTATTATACTCCAAAAAGAAAATTAGTTCAATTGCTCTCATGCTGCTAAAATACTTAATATATTGGGCAAAAGATCTTAAATGAACAAGCTTTCATACTTATTATTAAAGAATGATTAGATTTTCATTCGTGCTTTCTTTGAATATCATTCTTGGTACTTCTTGAATTAACTTCAGAAAGTTTCCACCTACACTTGATTTGAAAACTATCCTTGGAATCACATTCGATGTGTTCTCCTCTGAAATTATCCTAATTGGCTCTGATCTATGCTCATTAATCTTTTTCTAACATTATTGCCTTGAGTTATATGATTCATATTCTTGCAATAATTTGACATGCAAATCAGAGTACAAAAAGAAAAAGAAATATTTGAGTATTCTTATCTTTGTGCTTAATGTTTCATTATCTTGCAACCTTTTTGATGTTGTCAAAAAGGGGGAGAAATATCTAAGTATATGCTCATAATGCTTTATGTTTTTGAATTGAATACAAATCAGCTTAAATTGAAATATGTTGATTGTGTTACGCTGATTAAATCTAAAGCATTATCATGAAGTATGTTTTAAATATATATGTTTTCTACTTCATGCAACTTAGCTATGCATTACTTCTAGAACACAATATATTTTATATTGCATATACTCTAAGTTTTGTCATCATCAAAAAGGGGGAGATTGATGACCCAAAAATTGATTTAAAGATTAATTTTGATGATCACAAAATCTTGAAGTATAATTACTAATGCTTGTGTTGCAAGAAGAAAGATAATTTGTTTTGCAAGGAACATATCAAGTTGAAAAAATACAAGAAGGCTTCAAAAGCTCTCAACAAAAGTTGGAAGAAAGCTACACTTCATTGGCCCAAGTTTCAAGTTCAAAGGATTCAAGTTGGAGGAGCAAATTCAAAGAAAGATTCAAAAGAATAGTCCTCGAGTCGACTCCTGGAAGTTCCGAGTCGACTCTGGCACTCTAGAGTTTCAAGAAACATTGCTCGAGTCGACTCCGATACTCTACGAGTCGACTCCAACTGAGAACAAACAAAAAGACAGAAAGTTGATTTTCAGCGCTACAGTGATCTCGAGTCGACTCCAACTTCAGCGCTACAGTGCGGAGCCGACTCCCAGTTACAGTGCCGGCAGACTACTATTCACAGATCGACTCCTGTTTCAGCCGAGTCGACTCCTACTTCAGCCGAGTCGACTCGAGCACGCTGGGAGGCATAACGGCTAGTTTTTTCTTGATTCCAATGGCTCTATTTTTGTCTCTAACGGCTAGATTTTTGTTTCCACTCCCTCTAAAGCTATAAAATCAAGAGGAGAGCTAGGGGAGAAGGTATGGAAGTGGGAGAAAACATTTAGGGAAGAGATTTGAAAGAGATTACAAGGAAAATCTCCCATGAGCATAAAAGGGCCATTCAAAGTAAAATAGAGAGAAGAAGAGCATCCAAGTGAATCCCAAAGCTTTCTCTCCATCCGTGTGCTGCCTCGGAGATCCTCTACTTCGTGCAAAATCAGAAGAGGGTCAAGTGAAGAAGAAGCCGAGTTCCTCCATCTACAAATTAGTTTGAGGGCTTCTTCTCTTTTCTTTACTTATTTATATTTGCTATATTTGCTTATGTGAGAAGCTTGTATTTGATTTAAACTCTTGTTCTAATATCTTGTAACTTGATTCAATCAAGGGATTGAATCAAGGGGTTAAGGTTTGTTGGTGAGCCAAAGGGAAAACCAACGTTGTAAAGTTGTGGTTGGTGAGCCTTTGGGAAAACCAACTGGGTTGATTGTGAACCCGGAAAACAATCGTTGTAAGGTTGTGGTTGGTGAGCCTTTGGAAAAACCAACTGGGTTGGATTGTGAGCCCGTGAAAACAATCGGTTGGTTCTAGTCGGTGAGCCTGTGAAAACCGACCGAGTTCGTTGTGATCTCGTAAAACAACAAGTTGGGTTGTGAGCTTGTAAAACAACCGGCTGTAATCTGAGGGATTATAGTGAAATTCCCAAGAGGTCTTGGGGAGTGGATGTAGGTGCTGGGATGCACCGAACCACTATACTTTTGTTGTGTTTGTGATGCTCTTCGTTATCTAACTTCCACACTCACTTACTTACTTAGATACATTGCTTGCTTAACTCTTCTCCGAGCATCCTTTAGTTGCAAGCATATTCAATTTACTTAATCAAGTCTCATTCAATATAACAGCATTAAGACTCATTGTATTGAATTGCATACTTGGGCAAACTAAGACTAATCTTTTATTGAGTCCGCTGCTTAATAGTTGATTAGATTAGAATCATACTCTTGCTAAGTTTAAATTCCACTATGCATCTATACAACTTAGCTTAATTAACTCTAAAAGATTAGAAGTAGAAGAAAAGTTAATAAAAGACCCAATTCACCCCCCCCCCCCCTCTTGGGTTGTCACCTTGGGCAACAAGAGCAAATATGACATTCAGAGATATATACATAATTTCACCAAATTAAGGAGAAAAGTCTCCTCCTATCAATTATAAACATTGGAATTATGCAGAGTTCTTGTTCTTCATCTTTTCTTAAGTTTTGTTTACAATCATAATTTAAATCTCCCCCTATATATTATCTTTAATGTAGAGATTGATATTCTGAATTCTTTTCACATTTCTTATTTCTCAGATTAGAATTCTTTTTCATATATTTCTCCCGATTTGTATTCTGAATTCTTTTCACATTTCTTATTTCTCAGTTTAGAATTCTTTTTCATATATTTCTCCCCCTTTTTGTCATCAATAAAAGGAATAAAACTAAAAATAATATCTGACACCAACATTAAGGATTTTGATACTATTACGGATTTTGATAGGTATCAGAGTAGTGTATAAACTAATAAAGACATATACTTCAAGAAAGATAATCATTCATTGTGAAGTACATTTGATAAATCAGAAGATTACAATTTGTATCAATTGGTATCAGTCAGTATACAAGTGTGCTAAATAAACATCAGCTTAGTACAAGATTATATTTTGAAAACATGCGTTCCAGTCTAAGTTCAGGTTAGGTTCAGTCTAAGGTCAGTCTAGGTTGAAGGTTTTGAAGATGAAGGTCCAAACTGATCTTCCTTTGGCTCTTCCATCGGCTTGTCAATTTTACTGTTTAGTGCAGTGATGCAGCTAGTGAGCTGATTGTTTTCTTCTTTCAATGCTTGTACAGAGCCTTGAACAGAATTTCTTTGAATCCTAAGTTGCTCTTCAATTGCTGCCATTCTTCTTTGTCGATTAGTTGCAAGTTGCCTTAAACCTTGCAGTTCTATTTTCACTTCTTGGGTCATGTTAGTGAGATGATGGACTTTGCTAAAACTGACTCCAGAATTAAGCAATGCTATAATAATGTTGTCCCCAATAGCTTTTAACTGCTATTTCTCAAATCTAAGTAGAGGATCTGATGGCCTTTGTATTGGAGGAGGCTGACTGACTGGAGATTCTGTTGGAGGTGCTTGTGTAGGAATTCTTTTGCCTTTGTGTGGTATAGGAGTGTCTTGACCATGTTCATCTTGAATTCCCTTCCCTTTATGAGTCCATTTTTCCTCCATTTTGTCAAATCCCATCCTCTTCAGTGATTTGTCATTGTAAACATCAGAAGACTGTAGTTCCTTCTTGGTCTCCCATTCTAGATTTACATTGAAGTAACAGAAGACTTGAGTTAAGACCATACCATAAGGAAGTGGAGCTCCTTTTCTCTGTCCTTGAGCTTCCATGTATCTAAGCATCGGGCAGGGTAGGTTCAGTGGGAGTCTTTGTAGAATATGATGCATTACTAGTATATCCCGTTCTAAAACATGATCAAATTTTCCTATCTTCGAGAAGAACATTTTGTTGATCATGTGATGCAGTAGATGTTGGGAATTGTATCCTAAATGTCAATCGTCAGCATGTTGATGATTGAATTTTGTAAATGAATTGACAAATCAATAAAGTCTCTTTTTTGGCATTATTCATCATTTTACATCTTCAAATAAATTCTTATATGATGAAGTCCTTAGGACTTATTAATGATAAAGGAGGATTTATCTTCGAGTCCTTAAACTAGTTCGCGACCAAATGATATGTTGTTATAAGGACGACAGCATTATCGAGATTAGGTCGTTGTGTGACATATACGTTGGTTGTCCTCTTAACCAAAGAGTGTGGAGACACTGGTATGCCACACAGGTGAAGTATAGGAGTACATTTCACTGAACGTGACCAATTCCGGAATGCTCTACTGTCAAGAGATGTTCCGAGTGGATATGGGTATAAGTTTGGCCCTCTGATCTGAGACCGCAATATGTGACTAGCAAGCAACTCATTGTACTTTGGTACCGGACTACCTGAATTTCTAATTCAGTGACGGAAGGTCACTGGGTGTAGTCAAGTACTTGCGTAGTCAGTTGTAAGTCAAGATGGAATTGACCCCTCCTGAAAACAGGAGATAATGTCTTGTGATTAATTTAGCAAAATCTTGGCCAGGGTAATCCTAGTGAGGAGTCACAGGATATCTAAAGTTAATCACATAATGGATGTACTAATTATAGGATTGACAGTAAGCTCTAAGTCATCCTGGCATTAGGAGTCAAAGGGATTGAATTATACAGTAACCATAGTTTAGGGTTCCAGAATATTTGCTTCGCATATATTCGATCTATCTGGACGTCGGGTACCATTGCTAGATGGTCACATCGATTAGTATAGGAAGTCGTTCCTATACTACCAGCTTAGGTTCGAACCTATGAGGTCACACGCATAGAAATTCCTGATTGATCAAGAAGGCTGATGAATGATTAAGAATCATTCAGGAATAATTTGGTCAATTCGATTGGTAAATTATCTTATAAAATAATTAAAGTAATTATCGAAGGATTAATTAGTAATTAGATTGCTAATGAACTCAATTGGATTGAGTAATTAGACTAAGGATGAGCCAAATTGAATTAGATTCAATTCTGGGCTCAATCAGGGTTTTTGACCTGATTGGATTAGGTCTGAATCAAGAGGACTTAGGTTGACCAAATTAAATTAGATTAAATTTGTGCTTAATTAGAGATTGACCTAATTGGATTAGGTTCAACTCATAGTAATTGGATCATTCTAATTGTTAGGATTTAATTAAATTAAATAGGTTTGATCTGAAACTGTTCGGATCTTGAAATCCACTTGTCACATATCCATGCATGGCGCCATAAATTGATTTTTAATATGATTAAAAATTAATTTAATTTATTTAATGGTGCCATGGGACACTTGGCAATATCAGAGACCTCTTTCATCATTAGATGGGTCGAAATGGAGAGATAAATTCATGAAAAAAATTGGATAAGATCAAATTCTCTCTCTTCATGGCATATGTCATCCTTATCTTTATCTCACTTCTAATTAAGGTTGAATTTTGAATTTAATCACCACAAAATCACCACGTGACCCTCTAATATGATTGGGGGCATGGGAATTTCAAAATTGAAAGAGGAAAGTGGCAACATGATGAATGGTTTAGATTAGATCAAGCTTCATCATGTAATGGCACATGAATTTGAATTTTGAATTCGAAATTCAAAATCCCACAAAATCCTCTACAAATATGGGATGGTTGGCATGAAGTTAGAGGGGATAGCAACATTAAAAAGACCTCCATCAGCTGTTGGTCGAATTCAAGGAAAAAAGAGAGAAAAAGAAAAAAAAAGGAAAAAGAAAAGAGAGGAACCCTAGTTCATGCATGAAAAAATTCTGCATTCAATCTAGCCGACTTCTTCCTCCTCTAAGTCCATCGCATCATTAGTGTTAGGGGTCCCTGATAAGAGTCTTTAGATCAGATCTAAGTCCTCTTAAATCCCTCCAAACCTTTTCTCCAAGTTCTTCCAAGAAGGCGGTTCAAAAGTTGATAGCATTGGGAAGATCAAATTTCATCCTCAAGAAATTTTGCGCAAGCTAGCCCTTCCGCAGGATTGGATCTCTTCTGGAACTTCACGTGTACTACTCATAGAAGCCATTCGTGTGCGTGGCTGCGAAGTCAAGGATCAGATCCACAACTTTCATCCATCATAAAAGGTATTAATCTAGCATTAATCATTTATTATGGTGTCAAGATCTAGGTCGATTCTCCGAGGTTTTACCCTCTTTTGGGGCTCCTCACGGAGATATCTCCAGAATCCATTCGGTGGATATTTGGAGATTAATTGGAATAGAGTTCTTAAGTTTCAGATCTGATAGTTAATCATGCATGAAAGTTTTAGCATAATTGTTTAAACGATTCCGGCATAATCCTATGTGTTCTTAAGGTGCTGATTTCTAGATTTGATCTTGAAAGCATGCATGAATTAAATTGTTTGATTCGATTTTTTCGCTGCATTTTTTAAACTTAAAAAGAACTACGTATGGCTTGATTCTTCTTATGAAGGGGTACGTAGGTAACCCGATCAGGTTCAGCCATGGTTTTAAAAAAAAAAAAAATCAGCATGCTTAACACCAAAGAACCTAGGATTCACTTTCAGTGGTATCAGAGCCAGGTTCATGTTTAAACTTTTATATTTTAATTTTTACAATTAAATCTAAAAAATTATGAGCATGCTTAGATTAGATCTAAAGTATTTTTTATGATTGATTTAATTGCTGATTATGCATGATTAACTAGATCTGAAATTTTGGATGCATATGATGCATGTTTGTGTTAAGATTTGTAACATAAATAAATCTGAAATCATAATATTGTTTAGATTAGATCTAAATAAAATTTATGATTCATATGATCTCTGATTTTAATGAATAAATCAGATCTGAAAATAAAAGTGAAAAAATAAATACATAAGATGTATGTTGTTTGTATTAATTCATGTTGTTATGTATATGTGATGCATGAACATAAAACATAATGACTTAAACATGAATTAAATCTGATTATATATGATTAATTACAAAAAATCAGATCTGAAAATATATTTTAAGAACTGAAAGATTGTAATTAATATGTAATTAAAAAGAAATATGCAATGATCAAAACTTTCATAAGTCTAAACTTAATTGAGAATTAAGTGTTATGAAATAGAATTGTAACTTAATTAATTGACATTGCATAATTCTTTAAGCATATGGGTTAGCTTGAATCAAGTTCCTAGGATTGGGTTAGACCTAAGGTTAGAATCATACATGGACAAATAGAATTAATTGATCAAATCTAATTAAGTAGTTACTAGATTAGGTCAAGAAAATTCTAGGTCAATTTACAACAGTTGTAGATGGATCAAGTCCATGTCTTTGATTAGACCAAGATGGAACTTGATTTAGGCTCAAAGGTGTAGCCCGAGTCATTTGAGTAATCAAATCGAAATTGATTAACCAGTCGGTGTCTAAGGTAAGTTTGGCAGTTTTGGCCGGTAGTTTTTAATTGGGAGCTACTCGCACTGATTCGTCTTTGTCGAGTTAATGGCATATCCCTTCCACCGATCTCACTTACCTAGCCGACATGGTCAATCACATTTTGATTGGATCACTTAATAATTCGAGTTAGCCCATGCCTATAAGAAAAATCAGTTTGACTAATTTAGGTACCTCCTTAACCGGTTTGAGTCTAATCTGATTTGGTGAAGTTAGTGGGAGAAATTAGACTAACCGGATCTTCTCATCTATCCTAATTATGAAATCCTCTAAAATTATTAGGTCCTTAAAATAAAATGGTTTTGGGGATAACTAGGTCATAGCCTCCCATTAAATTGGGTGATAATGAGTCCAATATTTTGATAATTATTGGAGGCGCGACATGCCTGGTACTTATCAAGCATTAGAATTGTTATTCAATATATGATGAGTTAAATGTACCTTCAATAGGCGGTCAGGTGAGCCGAGTGACACTCGGGCTTAGTCGTCTATTAGTTGATTAGACATAACCCTATCATTTAATGGTTGGACTTGACTAGGATATTCGGTGGAGGCGCCACACGCCTGCCGAAGAACCTAGGACAAAATTATCACTAGAAGTTGCTTAGTGAAGCAACTGGTTTAGAACCTACCAATAGGTGCATATGGATTGGCCAAGCCACACTCGGGCCCATATGCGATCTATTGGGTTCTAGTGCCCATTAAAGAATTAAGAGTAATTTTTTGAATTGGAGGTAGAGGCTACCAATTTATATAAAATAGTAGGAGTATCTTTAGACTAAAGTCTAAGTCTACTGTGTTTAGTCAATTCATATACTAATAGCCAAATTTTCTTTTATGTAGAAATGGCCACAAGTTTGTCACTTCGCTCATTATTGGATAATGACAAGTTAACTGGTCCCAACTTCAATAATTGGTATAGAAAGCTGAAAACTCAGCATAGTCAGACCAAAAAGATTAAGGATGACCAAAGTCAGGTACAATGCTTCTATTGTAAGAAGCAGGGACATTGGAAGAGGAATTGTCCTCAGTACCTTACCTCACTTGATCCGAATAGGCCAAGCAAGAGAAAAGGGCAATCAGTTGCTGATCAAGGTATTTATATGATAACACCCTGTAATTTCTCTGTTAGATGTATGCCCTAGAAGCCAATCTGGCTGACACATTATTAATTCTAGGGACATAATTTTGTACTTGACTATTTATTATTGAATAAATAAAAGGCATCTTTTCATTCATATTATTTATGTGTCTATGAATCGTCCAAGAAATTAATAAGATGATGATGTATATTCTCAAGAGTTGAGAATTTAAGCCATGTATCATTGGTGATTAATTTCTAAATGCTCCTGATCAATGGATCATCACGAGGACGGTGATCGATCCGATCAGTGCACAGATCACTTTCCTTCTGGATGGATGAGACTTGAGTCCACAGTGTAGGGACACTGAAGTGATAGTGCAGGTGCTTGTTAGAGAACAAGGGTACTGAGCGTGACCAAGACAAGAAGTCACTTGGATGTCTATCCACTCGTCAGTGACTTGCTTGATGTTGCAGTAGTGTGACTGGTCCTTTGACCTGCGGTGCTTCGGCTACTCACAGTGAGGTTATTGTAGTTTGACTGCACACATACATGGTCTCTAGCCATATGGGTCCATGCAGTGTAGATTGGCTGCAGTAGGTTCACTGTAGGAGTAGGGTATGCACCTACAAGGAATCTATCGACCTTGATAGAAGAGGAGTGATCCTATGTGATTTGTTAGACTGAGTTCTAAGACCTTGGCTAGGGCAGTAATATAAAGTGGAAAAAGAGTTTTTCACTATCGAACTCAAGTCAAATAAATCTTGACATATGACAGACGATGGGGTTTGACGAGTTGTCCATGACCTCCGTCCTGTAGGGATCCACGATAGTAGGACTGTATCACACGTTAACTGCACCTAGAGGTTCATCTTTCTATTCTACTGGGTAGCCACTACATGCTGCTAGGTGTCACTGGTGGATGGTGGGACTCATAGGGATTATCTTGATGATCGATAAACCCTAATGAGTTGAGTTGGAATCGTTCCAACCCATTGAAAGGAGTTTTCAATGATATTGTGATAGAGATCATAATATATCTCACTACCAGTCAGAGTAGAACCTATGGGGTCACACACACTAGAAGTATTGACCGATCCGATGGTTGAAAAGTGATTATGAATCACAAGTAATCAATTTGATTGATAAGAAGTTGAAGAAGGAACAAAGGGAATTAATTAATTGGACTTAAAACAAGAGTCCTACTTCGGGTAGGATTCCTAGAGTCCTAATTGGATTAGGACTGGGAATCCTAGTTGGAGTAGGACTGGGATTCCTACTTGGAATAGGATTCCTGCAATCCTAATGAGATTAGGAGTTTTGAATCAAAATTGGATTCCTACTTGGAGTAGGATTCCTAGAGTCCTAATCGGATTAGGACTTCGGATTCAAATAGAGTCCTAATTGGATTAGGACTAAAATTAAATATGTCCTAATTTGGATTAGGGTTTTTTAAGTCACAATTAATTATTAATCTAATGAATCAATAAGACTCCTAATTGGATTAGGATTGAAGAGTTCAATTGAGTCAAAATTGATTTAAGTTCTAATTGGATTAGGACTTATCTAGATTGGATCCTAATTGGTTCACCCTTGGGCTAAGCCTAATTGGATTAGGGCTTGACCACATTAGGGCATTTCAAACCCTACTTAATGTGGATTAGGGTTAACCATGAGGAGGGGAATATGCCCCTCCCTTTTCCATGTGGAGAAGGGAGAAGAGAAAGGCAAGTTGTCATGGAGCTCCTAAATGTTAGGAGCTCCACTCCCTTTAAAAGGAGGACTAGGGCCGGCCCCCAAGGAAGAACCCCTCTCTTCCTCCTCCAAGCCGTGGCCATCCTCATCCTCCCTTGTTTCAGCCGCAAGCAAGAGAGAAGCCAAAAAGAAAGGGTGGCGGCCTCCTTCCCTTCTCTTCCTTCATCCAACGCAGGGAGATAAAAGAAGGCTGCAGGGGTTTGGATCTTCTTCCTCTTCTTCATCCTTCTTCTTCCTTCTCTCAAGTGCAATCAAGAGTTGATTGAAAGAGAGGAGATCAGCCATCAAAAGAAGTCTTTGCAAGGGAGCTAGCACCCCGGGAAGACAAGAAAGATTTGATCGGTCCTCTACTTCGTGTGGATACCCGTAGAGGCCAGACGTTTGAACGGCTTCAAGCGAACCCTCTTCCAAAAACCACGAATTCAGATTTGCGGTGATCATCTACCCGCGCAAGGTGAAGATCTGATCTTCCTAATAGTTTTAAAAGTTTTAATTCTTACCTAATTACGAAAGGTCTCGAAACAACGTTCATGCGATGAACGTTGATCCCGCACATGCCCCCTTTCCGCTGCCATCTGATTTTTGTTTTGAAATATCAGCGGCATGGGCGGGTTCCAACAGTGGTATCAGAGCCTAGGCTTCGTAGATTAAGGTAAGAATTAAATATCTAAAGGCTTATTAGATCTGAAAATTGAATGATCATGCATGCTGATCATGCATGCTGATTTTTGCATGCTGGTTTTTATGTGATAAAAAGATGATTCTAATTACATTGTTAATGGGATTACAAAGTTTAGAATCATGATTAGCATGATCAGCGACCTATGTCATGATATAATCAGTTAGTTTTCAGATCTGAAAATTATAATTGTTGCATACGGTGATGATCATAGGATTCAAACCCTTTTGGTATCAAATGTAATGACCTGCGATGTGATCTGTGATGTCATGTAATTTTTCAGATGCTTGCATGCATCTTATTTGATGTTTTGAGAGGCCTGCGTGCCTCCTAAAAGGAGATGTAATTTATTTTTATTTTTATTTTACATCTGGTTGTATTTCTGTGATGTGATGTACGTCAACGATCAAGTCGAAGACGATGCATGAGATGAACAGGGGTCTAAGCGGTTGATGGCGATTGGATCAAGAGTTGGTCAAGGATCGAATCAAGGAGGCTTGGAACCAATTCAAGAGTTGAAGACCACTTGATCGATTGATGTGCATGTGCTTGTAATACGACCTAATTAGAATCCATGATCATCACCTATTTAAAGTTTAACTTTATTTGATGCTGCGATTATAACTGCCTGTGATGTACCGTTTGCATGTGATGTGAATGCGAGTCGGGTAGATAGGTTTACATGTGATGTAGCAAACCCAATTGAGACCTAAATCAAAACCTCCTCAATCAAGTCGAGAGTGAACCGACATGAGCAAATCATATTAGATTAATTGATCTAATTGGTGTCTAGGAAAGCATGAAAGGTGGTTACTTAATTAGGACCTTACTCTCTGAGTAAGGGGAGCCTCCCACCTGCTTACCTGGCCAATTGTTCGATTACCTCTTATGAAGGGCTCAAGTTGCAAACACTAAGACCTGATTAACCAATATTAAGTCAATAGGTCTTCCACTGTAGTAGAGCTGCTAAGGCCTTTCTGATGTTGATTTGTCTCGGCTGGACACAGTGGTCAAGTTGCATCGGGGGGCTGGACCTCTCTATAGACATGAGATGTTGTAGGGTAAAGGTGGGGTTGGGCACCAATAACTGTTAGGTGAGGACCCAATGACGACTTTATTCCTACGGTTATACGGTGGGTCTGACTTAACTAAGAAATGGGACCAATAACTGTTAGGTGAGGTTTTCATGGCTTAGAGACCAAGTTACACTGCAACATGCTTGAGAAGCATTGTACAAGAGTTGTACACTCATCCATCTATGTGTCACCAATAACTGTTAGGTGAGGTGGCATGTAAATCGGTGGGACCGCAGTACCCACTAGAAACCCTAGTCGTGTAGGTTTTCCATTTTCCTACCAGGGGAGTGTAAGGAATTCGAGAAAATAGTGGGAGTTACATTTGTTCTAAAAGACCTTAGAACAGATTAGGATCAAGTACAAAAGTCTAACTAGAATCTTTACTCTCTGCAGATACAATGTCAGCTTCAAACCCTTTGACCCGTATTCTTGAGACCAACCGACTGACCGGAACCAATTACAAAGACTGGCTTAGAAACCTCAAAATTGTTTTGGATTGTGAGAAAATAGGCTACATACTCGATTCAGATATCCCCACACTACCAACACGTCCTACTGATGTTCAGCGTGAGATGCATAAAAAGTGGTTGGATGATGACATTAGAGTAAAATGCTATATGATGGCATCCATGTCAAATGAACTCCAATGCCAGCATGAAAATATGAAGACTGCTAGGGACATACTGGCACACCTGCAAGAGTTGTATGGTGAGCAGAGTCGCACAGCTCGTTTTGAAGTGTCCAAGAGGCTTTTCAAAGCGAAGATGCGCGAGGGGCAGTCTGTCCATGATCACGGTCTGACCATGATCAAGGACCTGGAGGAGCTTGAGAAGCTCGGTATGGACATGCACAAGGAATTACAAGTGGATTTGATCCTACAGTCACTTTCTGATTCATTTGGTCAGTTTATAGTAAACTACCACATGAATAAGATTGAATGCACTAAGACTGAACTAATCAACATGTTGGTAACTGCTGAGGGAGCCTTGAAAGGTTCAAGGGGCAATGTCCTTGCTGCTGAGTTGACTTCTGGTTCCAAGAGAAAGTCTACTTGGAAGAAAAAGAAGCCTGCTAAGAAGCAGAAGAAAGACAAGAAGCCAAAGAAGGAAGTTCAAAAGAAAAAGGCCAATGACAAAGGAAAATGTTTCCACTGCAATGTCGACGGCCACTGGAAGAGGAACTGTCCTTCATACCTCGAGAGCCTGAAGAACATGAAAGGTGACAAACCTTCAGAAGGTATAGATTTGCTCATAATTGAAACTAATCTAACGGTTTCTTCTACTTCTAGTTGGGTTATAGATTTTGGTTCTAGTGCTCATCTGTGCACTACCATGCAGGGTCTAAAGGAAAGTAGAAAGCTGGCGGAAGGTGCGGTAACCCTTCGGGTTGGCAACGGGGCAAAAGTTGCTGCTGTGGCTGTGGGCACCTACCATCTGCAACTACCGTCTGGATTTAGTTTATTACTTAGAGACTGCTATTATGTACCTGCTGCTAGCAGAAATTTGATTTCTGTTTCATGTCTAGCACAGGAAGGTCATGTTTTTACATTTGACAAAGACTGCTGTTCTATTTATTTAAGAAATAAAATAGTCGCACGTGGTTTCATGATCGACAGTCTCTATCATTTACATATGGATATATCTGTGAATGTTACCGAGCAAGAAGTGAGTGCCAAAGGATCCAAAAGATCCAGAGATGAGATAAACCAAAGATATTTGTGGCACCTCAGGCTTGGCCATATTGGAGAAGACAGAATGAACAAAATGGATAGAGATGGGCTTTTAGGCTCATTGACTTCCGAGTCATATCCAGTTTGCGAGTCCTGTCTTCAAGGAAAAATGGCTAGACTGCCCTTTGTAGGACATGGGGAGAGGACCACTGAAATACTTACCCTAGTACATATAGATGTATGTGGCCCATTCGATGTGCTAGCCAGGGGACGTTATGCTTACTTCATTACCTTTACCGATGATTATTCACGGTATGGGTATGTGTATCTTATGAGACACAAGTCTGAATCTTTTGAAAAGTTCAAAGAGTTCAAGAATGAAGTAGAAAAACAAACTGGAAAACCTCTTAAGGCTCTTCGATCAGATCGAGGAGGAGAATACCTTAGTGGGGAATTCCGGGACTATCTCAAAGAAAACGGCATAGTCTCACAATGGACACCTTCGGGTACACCTCAACTCAACGGGGTGTCAGAGAGGAGGAATCGGACCCTTTGGACATGGTCAGGTCCATGATGAGCTTCACTGATTTACCTATGTTCCTTTGGGGAGATGCCTTACTCACAGCGATTTATTTATTGAATAGAGTTCCCTCTAAATCAGTTCCTACCACACCGTATGAGATATGGCATGGTAAGAAACCAAGTCTTGGTCATCTCAAGATTTGGGGATGTCCGGCCCACGTCAAGAGACTACAGGCAGACAAGTTAGAGGCTAGGACCATAAGTGCTCGTTTTATAGGATATCCTAAAGAGTCATTAGGATACAATTTTTACATCTCAGAGGATCACAATGTGTTTGTGAGCCGTCATGCCATCTTCTTGGAAAATCAGTTTATCCTTGATAGAGGCAGTGGGAGAAAAATTGAGCTTGAAGAGAAAGTCTCTGAAAAGCAACGAGTCATGGATCCTATAGAACCCATTCATAAAGAGCCAGTACACGATGTCCCTCGACCACTTCGTAGATCTAGTAGGGTCTCCCATCCTCCCGATAGATACTTAGGTATACTAGAAGAGGATACCGAGGAAATGTTCCTAGTGGGAGATAGGGATCACATACAGGATCCCAAAACCTACAACGAGGCGATATCTGATATCGATTCCGAGAAATGGCTGGAAGCCATGAAGTCAGAGTTAGACTCCATGCATTCCAACCAAGTCTGGACCTTAGTAGATCCACCAGAAGGTATTGTACCTATTGGATGTAAATGGATCTACAAAAGGAAAATAGGTCCGGATGGTAAGGTAGAGACCTTTAAGGCAAGGCTGGTGGCGAAAGGGTATAGTCAACGCGAAGGCATTGACTATCAGGAGACCTTTTCACCTGTAGCCATGCTGAAATCCATTCGAACACTGCTTGCCATTGCAGCATTTCATGATTATGAAATCTGGCAGATGGATGTGAAAACTGCTTTCCTGAATGGATATCTTGATGAAGATATCTATATGGAACAGTCTCTGGGTTTCACTTTCAGTGATGGAGATCACAAGGTCTGCAAGCTGCAAAGGTCCATCTATGGACTAAAGCAAGCCTCTCGGAGTTGGAACACTCGTTTCGATGACGCAATCAAAACGTTTGATTTCATCAAAAACGAAGAGGAACCGTGTGTTTACAAAAAGGTTAGTGGGAGCGCTGTCGTATTTCTCGTATTGTACGTGGACGACATCCTACTAATAGGGAATGATATTCCCATGCTAACCTCGGTCAAGGTCTGGTTGTCAAAAGAATTCTCCATGAAAGACCTTGGGGAAGCATCCTATATTTTAGGAATAAAGGTCTATAGAGATAGATCTAAAAGGATGCTTGGCCTATCACAGAAAATGTATATAGAGGAAGTGCTGAAAAGGTTCAGCATGGAAAACTCCAAAAGGGGTCTTTTACCCCTTAGGCATGGAATTCATCTCTCCAAGAAGATGTGCCCCAACACATCTGAAGAGATTCAACGCATGAGCAAGATTCCCTATGCATCGGCAATAGGAAGCCTCATGTATGCCATGCTATGTACACGACCTGATATAGCCCTTGCTGTGAGTGTCACAAGCAGATATCAGTCGAATTCAGGTGAAGAACACTGGACAGCTGTGAAGAATATTCTTAAGTACTTGAGAAGAACTAAAGATTTATTCTTAGTTTTTGGAGGATCATCAGAGTTAAAGGTAGAAGGGTACACAGATTCAGACTTCATGACTGATGACGATGACAGAAAGTCAACATCTGGATATGTGTTCTTGTGCAATGGTGGTACGGTAAATTGGAAGAGTTCTAAACAACCGATCATTGCTGATTCTACTATGGAAGCTGAATACATCGCCGCCTCTGAAGCTGCTAAGGAAGGCTTCTGGTTCAAAAAATTCATTGCAGAGTTGGACGTGATGACATCAGATGCCATAACACTCTACTGCGATAATAATGGCGCCATAGCCCTTGCTAAGGAGCCAAGGTCTCATCAGAAGTCTAAGCATATAGAGCGGCGCTTCCATCTCATACGCGACTATGTTGAGAAGAAATATGTAGAGGTGCAGAGAGTAGACTCCGCGGATAACGTGGCAGACCCGTTCACTAAGCAGCTAAGTCAGCAAAAGATTGAAGCCCACCTTAAGAAGATGGGGCTTAGATATATAACTAATTGGCTTTAGTGCAAGTGGGAGATTGTTAGATGTATGCCCTAGAAGCCAATCTGGCTGACACATTATTAATTCTAGGGACATAATTTTGTACTTGACTATTTATTATTGAATAAATAAAAGGCATCTTTTCATTCATATTATTTATGTGTCTATAAATCGTCCAAGAAATTAATAAGATGATGATGCATATTCTCAAGAGTTGAGAATTTAAGCCATGTATCATTGGTGATTAATTTCTAAATGCTCCTGATCAATGGATCATCACGAGGACGGTGATCGATCCGATCAGTGCACAGATCACTTTCCTTCTGGATGGATGAGACTTGAGTCCACAGTGTAGGGAAACTGAAGTGATAGTGCAGGTGCTTGTTAGAGAACAAGGGTACTGAGCGTGACCAAGACAAGAAGTCACTTGGATGTCTATCCACTCGTCAGTGACTTGCTTGATGTTGCAGTAGTGTGACTGGTCCTTTGACCTGCGGTGCTTCGGCTACTCACAGTGAGGTTATTGTAGTTTGACTGCACACATACATGGTCTCTAGCCATATGGGTCCATGCAGTGTAGATTGGCTGCAGTAGGTTCACTGTAGGAGTAGGGTATGCACCTACAAGGAATCTATCGACCTTGATAGAAGAGGAGTGATCCTATGTGATTTGTTAGACTGAGTTCTAAGACCTTGGCCAGGGCAGTAATATAAAGTAGAAAAAGAGTTTTTCACTATCGAACTCAAGTCAAATAAATCTTGACATATGACAGACGATGGGGTTTGACGAGTTGTCCATGACCTCCGTCCTGTAGGGATCCACGATAGTAGGACTGTATCACACGTTAACTGCACCTAGAGGTTCATCTTTCTATTCTACTGGGTAGCCACTACATGCTGCTAGGTGTCACTGGTGGATGGTGGGACTCATAGGGATTATCTTGATGATCGATAAACCCTAATGAGTTGAGTTGGAATCGTTCCAACCCATTGAAAGGAGTTTTCAATGATATTGTGATAGAGATCATAATATATCTCACTACCAGTCAGAGTAGAACCTATGGGGTCACACACACTAGAAGTATTGACCGATCCGATGGTTGAAAAGTGATTATGAATCACAAGTAATCAATTTGATTGATAAGAAGTTGAAGAAGGAACAAAGGGAATTAATTAATTGGACTTAAAACAAGAGTCCTACTTCGGGTAGGATTCCTAGAGTCCTAATTGGATTAGGACTGGAAATCCTAGTTGGAGTAGGACTGGGATTCCTACTTGGAATAGGATTCCTGCAATCCTAATGAGATTAGGAGTTTTGAATCAAAATTGGATTCCTACTTGGAGTAGGATTCCTAGAGTCCTAATCGGATTAGGACTTCGGATTCAAATAGAGTCCTAATTGAATTAGGACTAAAATTAAATATGTCCTAATTTGGATTAGGGTTTTTTAAGTCACAATTAATTATTAATCTAATGAATCAATAAGACTCCTAATTGGATTAGGATTGAAGAGTTCAATTGAGTCAAAATTGATTTAAGTTCTAATTGGATTAGGACTTATCTAGATTGGATCCTAATTGGTTCACCCTTGGGCTAAGCCTAATTGGATTAGGGCTTGACCACATTAGGACATTTCAAACCCTACTTAATGTGGATTAGGGTTAACCATGAGGAGGGGAATATGCCCCTCCCTTTTCCATGTGGAGAAGGGAGAAGAGAAAGGCAAGTTGTCATGGAGCTCCTAAATGTTAGGAGCTCCACTCCCTTTAAAAGGAGGACTAGGGCCGGCCCCCAAGGAAGAACCCCTCTCTTCCTCCTCCAAGCCGTGGCCATCCTCATCCTCCCTTGTTTCAGCCGCAAGCAAGAGAGAAGCCAAAAAGAAAGGGTGGCGGCCTCCTTCCCTTCTCTTCCTTCATCCAACGCAGGGAGATAAAAGAAGGCTGCAGAGGTTTGGATCTTCTTCCTCTTCTTCATCCTTCTTCTTCCTTCTCTCAAGTGCAATCAAGAGTTGATTGAAAGAGAGGAGATCAGCCATCAAAAGAAGTCTTTGCAAGGGAGCTAGCACCCCGGGAAGACAAGAAAGATTTGATCGGTCCTCTACTTCGTGTGGATACCCGTAGAGGCCGGACGTTTGAACGGCTTCAAGCGAACCCTCTTCCAAAAACCACGAATTCAGATTTGCGGTGATCATCTACCCGCGCAAGGTGAAGATCTGATCTTCCTAATAGTTTTAAAAGTTTTAATTCTTACCTAATTACGAAAGGTCTCGAAACAACGTTCATGCGATGAACGTTGATCCCGCACATGCCCCCTTTCCGCTGCCATCTGATTTTTGTTTTGAAATATCAGCGGCATGGGCGGGTTCCAACATTCTCTATATGTGATAATTCGACCTGGGTATTAGATACTGGAAGTCCGTTTAATATATGCAATTCGTTGCAAGAACTTCAGGTCAATGAGAGATTTGAAAACAGCGAGAGATTCCTGAATGTAGATGGAAGATCTGTTCCAGTTCTAGCTTTAGAAAATCTCAAACTTGTTTTCAGTTCTCATGTAGTTGTCTTGAGTGATTGTCACTATTGTCCTACGTTCTTATTGAATGTAATTTCCGTAGGCCTTTTGGTCATGAACGGTTATGAAATTTCAAAAAAGAAATGTTCTTGTGATATCATTATGAATGGTGTTACTGTAATGAATGGACGATTGAGCAATGGCATCTACTTGTTATCATAACCTGTTAATATAATGTACACATCAAGTAAGCGTCCTAGATTAGATAATATCACGGATGTCTACCTTTGGCATCATAGGCTAGGTCATATTAACAAGAACAGGATGAACAGGTTAAGTAAAGAGGGAATCCTCAATGTTAATGATTGTGAATTATTGACAACTTGTGAATCATATCTTCTTGGTAAAATAACCAAATCACCTTTTACCGAAAAAGGTGAACGAGCCAGTGATTTATTTATCCTTGTACATTCTGATGTATGTGGGCCAATGAGCATAGATGCTAGAGGTGGGTATTCATATTTCATTACGTTTACAGACGACCTTTCTAGGTATGGTTATGTCTATTTAATGAGACATAAATCTGAATCATTTGAAATGTTCAAATAATATCGTAATGAAGTAGAAAAACAAATTGGAAAGAGTATTAAAACTCTTCGATCAAATCGAGGAGGTGAATACCTCTCCAGTGAGTTTTTGACATATCTAGGAGAGAATGGGATTCTCTCCCAATGGACTCCTTCTGGTACACCACAGTATAACGGTGTATCAGAAAGGAGAAATCGAACTCTGTTAGACATGGTTCGATCCATGATGGGGTTTGCGAGTCTGCCCATATCCTTTTGAGGATATGCACTTGAGTCAGCCTGCTACATTCTAAATAAGGTTCCAAGTAAGTCTGTAAATAAAACACCACATGAAATGTGGACTGGACGTAAACCAATGCTCTCTCACCTTAGGGTTTGGGGGTGTCTGGCATATGTCAAACGTTTGAAAATAGACAAACTTGAACCCAAGTCTGACAGATGTTTCTTTGTTGGTTATTCTAAAGAAATTAAAAGATATTACTTCTACTTTGCTGAAGAACAAAAGTTGTTCGTAAGCAATAGAGCTGTTTTCTTAGAGAAAGAATTCCTTAGTGAAGGAACTAAAAGCTCTAATGTTGAGCTTAGGGAAGTTCAACAGGTAGAAGATCCAACACCATCCACTAAACCAATTAAGTTGGATTTGATTAGATCAGATCCAGAACCCATCTTAGATACACCATTAAGGCGATCAGGTAGAGTACCACGTCAGCCGGATAGATACTATGGTTTCTTGGTCCGGGACGGGGATCTTATCGAACTTGATGAAAACGATGAGGATTCGATCACCTACATGGATGCGATGCAGAGGTATGACTCTAATAAATGGCTTGGAGCCATGCAATCCGAAATGGAATCTATGAAGGTCAATGATGTATGGACATTAGTTGACCCATCCGAAGAGATTAAACCCATAGGGTGTAAGTGGATGTTCAAAAGAAAACGGGACGCAGACGGAAAGGTAGAGACCTATAAAGCCCTTCTGGTTGTCAAGGAATATCGTCAACATTATGGTATTCACTATGACGAGACATTTTTTTCTGTGGCAATGCTCAAATCCATTCGGACTATGCTTGCGATAGCAGCATACTTAGATTATAAAATCTGGCAAATGGATGTAAAGACCGCTTTTCTAAATGGAGATAGAAGAGGAGGTGTATATGATGCAACCTGAAGGTTTTATATCTGCAGACGAGTCTAAGGTGTGCAAGCTTCAAAAATCCATTTATGGATTAAAGCAAGCTTCACGGAGTTGGAATATACGATTTGATAAGATGATCAAATCGTATGGCTTCATTAAGAATGAAGAGAAACCTTGCATTTATAAATGGGCAAATGGTTCAGTTATCATATTTCTTGTTTTGTATGTGGATGACATTCTTTTAATTGGAAATGACATTCCTGCATTACAAGGAATAAAGGTTTGGCTATCATCTCAATTTGCCATGGAGGATTTGGGAGAAGCATCTTACATCCTAGGGATGAAGATCTATAGAGATGGATCTAGAAGATTGCTAGATTATCTCAATCCACATACATTGATACTATACTGAAAAGGTTCAGTATGATTAATTCCAAGAAAGGCTATCTTCCGATGGGCCATGGAATTAACCTCTCTAAGAGGGTTATCCGACAACCCCTCAAGAAAGAGAGAGTATGGATAGAATTCCATATGCTTCGGCAGTGGGATCTATAATGTATGCCATGACATGTACTAGACCAGACGTGGCATACTCACTAGGAGTAGTGAGCAGATATCAGTCTGATCCAAGTAGCAACCACTGAAGGTTGTAAAAACCATCCTTAAGTATTTGAGAAATACTAAAGATCAGTGGCTGGTCTACGATGATTCTGACTTAAAACTTGAGGGATATACCGACTCAAGTTTTCAGTCAGATTAAAATGATAGCAAGAGCGTGTCGGGATATATCTTTACTCTTAAGGGTGGGGCCATCTACTAGAAGAGTTCCAAGTAGTATACAGTGGCAGATTCTACAGGTGAAGCAGAATATATCGCAGCATCTGATGCCGCCAAGGAAGGTGTGTGGTTGCGAAAGTTCATCACCGAGCTTGGAGTGACACCCTCCATTGATGGTCCAGTGTCTATATTTTGTGACAATACTGGAGCCATAGCTCAAGCAAGAGAACCCAAAGCACATCAGCGGACCAAGCATATTCTACGTCGCTACCACTTGGTTCGAGAGATCGTCGAACGAGGTGATATTGATCTTCAGAAGATCGATACAAAATAAAATCTGGCTGACCTATTTACCAAAGTCCTCGGCATCAAAGAGTTCAACGAACATAAGTTGAAGATGGGTATTAGATACTGTGCCGATTGGCTTTAGGCTAAGTGGGAGTTGTTGGAAATTGTATCCTAAATGTCAATCGTCAGCATGTTGATGATTGAATTTTGTAAATGAATTGACAAATCAATAAAATCTTTTTTTTGGCATTATTCATCATTTTACATCTTCAAATGAACTCTTATATGATGAAGTCCTTAGGACTTATTAATGATAAAGGAGGATTTATCTTCGAGTCCTTAAACTAGTTCACGACCAAATGATATGTTGTTACAAGGCCGACAGCATTATCGAGATTAGGTCGTTGTGTGACATATACATTGGTTGTCCTCTTAACCAAGGAGTGTGGAGACACTGGTATGCCACACAGGTGAAGTGTAGGAGTACATTTCACTGAACGTGACCAATTATGGAACGCTCTACTGTCAAAAGATGTTCCGAGTGGATACTCTATTTAGTAATTTTTTAATTTGTCATTATTTTTATAGACACCTAATTCACCCCTCCCCCCCCCCCCTCAGGTGTTGATTTCACATTCTATTTAGTTATCCTACCTAGAATAGATACTCTTTATTCTACTTAGTTATTTCTTCTAAAATAGTTATTTTTATCCTTTAGTGGTTATAAAAGTTTGTCTTTTAGTGGGTATTGGCTTTTGAATTTAGGTAGGGGAGAGAGAGAGGGAGAGAGTGAGAGGTGTCTTCTTTGGTGATGCATGAGAAAGAGCCTTCTTGTGTGGCTTAATTTTTTAATAAAATATTTTTCTCTCTCATAATTTTTTCTTCCAGCATATTTTTTTGTGATTGTTCAGGGTCCTGAGTTGGCATGGTCAATCTAGTTTAGGCAATGTGTCATTCTACTTGGTATCAGAGCTATAAGCTTGGAGATCAGTTGTTTGTATTTTCATCAGTATGGTTGAAGAGTTTTCAATAATTTTCTATGCGGTGGTGCAAGCGTATGGACTATTTTTATTTGGCAATTTAAGAGATGAATTATCATAACTGAAGCTACTACTATCTATTGCATTGAGATCAAAAAAATGAACATCACCAATTATTTATATTGGAAGGCTTGCATCAAGTCTTATTAAATTGGACAAGATTTATGGAAGATCATGAACAAAATAGATACGGTGAAGCCAGCAAAAACTTTTCTAACAATGCAGAATGAGAAAAAAGTGGAAGATTAAAGCTACAAAGGCAATTCATAATCTCATAATGAATATGGATGAAGATAATTATCAATATATTCAAAATATAAAAGAGCTAAAAATACTATGGGATATTTTTGCTATTGTCCACTCAAAATCTAATGAGGCATGGATTCAATTAATTTTTGGAGAACGAGACTAGTGCTCTTAAACAAGGTAATCTTACAATCTCCCAATATTTTTTTAAGAAAATAAATTATTTGATGAGCTTGGTATACTTGACCCAAATTATCTTTATGATGAAATAAATGGTGTAGACTATTAGTTTGTGGTTTGAATAAAAAATATAGTGCTTATAGGCTTGCTATTTCTAGATGGGCTAAACAATTTATATTAGTATGAGTTAGAAAATATATTTGTTAATCAAGAAACACTTAATACTCAGATATGTGATTTGACTAGATCCCCTCAGAAAGAAGAGGCCTTATCTTTTGGTAGTAAAACTTAAAATAAGAAGTGGAGTAGTAAAGGCTAGTTGGAGAATCTAATGACAAAAATCCAAATTAGAAGAAAAATTATAAATGAAAGGAGAACTATCATAGATAGAGAAAATTTGGCTAAAAAATTCAAAGATTGCAGGGTAAAGCTCAAACAATCTAATATTGCATTCTCTACATCAAAGCATGGGGGAGAGAAGGAAACTGGTAGTTGGGCTCTTACTACGACTACTATTGTTGATTCTAATTGCCTTGATAGACAACATGTAAGTGTTTCTACTTCTTCTAATGTGCGAGACATTGATTTTGCTCATAATTGGATTGTTGACTTTGCGTGCTCTAATTATCTAAGTGGTAATTGAGAGATATTTGATTCTCTGTGTCGATGATTCACTTTATCCTATCAAATGTATTGGTGATTTATCTTGCATATCATCTATTGTTTTTTATTAATAATGTTTAGTGTGTGCTTGTCATGAAAACAAATTTGATTTTTGCTTCACAAATCACAGACAAAGGATATATTGTTTTATTTGGACTTGATACTATAGAGATTTATGCTAATGTTAAAGCTTCTAAAAAGCTTAATACTTAAGATAGAAAAATGAACAAATTTTATATTACATCTGCTAATAATTCTTAAGTTGATTGGACTCTTATGTATGATACCACTAATTTATGATATATTAAATTGGCTTATTGAGCTGTAACTAACTTCAAGATATGCAGACTAGAGGATTGGTTAATAAGCTTCGATGAAGATCAATACTAGCACTATCTGCATTGGTTGCTAATATGGAAAGATGCATAAGCTATCTTTTAAAGAAAGCCAAACAAGATCTTCTTGACCACTACATTGGATACATTTAAATCTCACAAAAGGGATTAGCACTCCATCTTTCACTAATTTGAGGTATATAGTTATCTATATTGATGATTTCTATAGATAAACCTTGGCTTATTTTATTAGAAAAAATCAAAAGTATTTGAGAAATTTTGCTAATTTAAAAATATGGTTGAAAATCTCTTAAAATTAAAAATCAACTGCTTAAAAATTGATGGAGGTGGTGTATATATTTCAAAGGAGTTCTCTATCTGATTTATCATGGCATACATAGACAACTTACTTGCCCAGTTATTCCTAAATAGAATGGTATAGCAGAGAGGATGAATAGAAATCTAGTTAAGACTATCTACAGTATGATTTATGCAAAAAATATGTAGTATGAATTCTTGGCAGAGTACATACAAACAGTAGTTTATGTTCTTAATAAAATGTCTTTGAGAAGTATTGATAATATGGCCCTATGAAATTGTTTCGAAAGCACCCCGATATTTCTTATCTTCGTGTGCTTGGATGTGTTTGCTTTGTGCATAACTATAATGCATTCTCTAATAAGCTAGATAAGAAGCTTGTCATATGCATGTTTCTTAGCTATAATGAGGTTAGGAAAGTTGGAGATGCATTAATCATAAGGTAATGAATATTTATATCTTCAGGCATGTTGTTTTTGAGGAGAGATCCTCTTGATGGTCTATTGATGGGTCCTATTTTCTAGTTAATAAGTTTAGATCAGTTTCTAATGAGGGTTAGGTATCTCCAAAGGATGTTTTTTCCACAAAAATTGCTTTGCTCTAGCTTCTTCTTCTTCTTCAGCTCAACTGCCATAGTCTTATTCATCTTTGCGTACTTCTAGTATGCATAAAAGTTAATGAAAAACTAGTGTACATACCTCAAATTCTAAGAAAAAAGAACATATTATTAAAGAAGACCAAGATATGAAGTTATTTGAAGATGATCCTCAAGCTCCCAAGGATCCATCACCATTTGCAGAGAAACAAGAGAGAAAAAAAACCATTCAAGTATGGAGACAGGTCTTATCCTTCTATTGCTTATTGCTATGCTTCTACTGTTGTTGATCAGCTAAAACCTACTTCATATGATAAAGCTAAAGGCACCAGTATGGGAGGATACCATGAAAAAAGAGATTTCAGCTCTTAAGAACAATGAGATATGGGATTTGGTTCCTTTGCCTATTGATGTTTTTTCTATTTCTTGTAAGTGAGTTTACAAGGTAAAAAGGAAGAATGATGGTTCTATTGAGTGCTACAAAGCCAGGCTTATAGCAAGAGAATTCTCATAAAAGTATAGGGTTGATATAATGGGATCTTTAGCCCAGTTACAAAATTAACTACTGTCAAAGTACTTTATTTTCTTAGTAGTCGCCAAAGGTTCGTCGTTGTAGCAAATAGATGTCAAGAATGATTTCTTGTATGGTGATCATGATAAGAATATTTATATGTTGCAACCTTCTAGTTTTGTTGACTCTTCTTATTTTAAGTTTGTTTGCAAACTTAGGAAAGCTTTGTATGGTCTCAAGCAGACGCCTAGAGCATGGTATGGAAAAAAAGTTGCAGAATATTTATCATTTTATAGTCATTCTTTACTTTTGCAGACTCTAGTTTATTTGTGAAGCCTACTAGTAAAGGTATAATAATTATTTGCCACTATATTGATGATTTAATTGTTATTGGTGATAATATTGATGAGGTCCGTTGTGTTCATGGACATCTATCTATACAGTTTGAGACGAAAGAACTTGGTGAATTGAGATTGTTGCCCAGATAGACAACCCAAGAGGGGGAGGGTGAATTGGGTCTTAAAATAATTATAGCAATTAAAAGGTTTGTGAATAACTAATTAATGCTTTTTGCAAGTGGATTAATTAGATGCTATGTGCAGTGTATGAAATGAAAGTAAGAGACAACAAGACAATCACAAACACAAGGAAATTTATAGTGGTTCGGAGCTAACCCTTGCTCCTACGTCCACTCCCCAAGCCTCACTTGGGAATTCACTATAACCCCTCGGATTATAGCCGGTTGTTTTACAAGCTCACAACCTAACTTGTTGTTTTACGAGATCACAACGAACTCGGTCGGTTTTTCCAGGCTCACCGACTAGAACCACCCGATTGTTTTTCCGGGATCACAATCAAACCCTTACACGTTAGTTTCAACCTAGGCTCACCAACAAATCTTTACACCCTTGATTCAATCTCCTGATTGAATCAAGTAAGTAACAAATGGATTGAAAAACAAACAGAAAAATACAGCTTCTAAACAAGCAAATATTCAGCGATATAAATAAGAGAGAAGTTAAGAGCCCTCAAACGAATTTATGAAGATGTAGAGGAGGGCTTCTCGAACTCGGGGTCTCCTCTTGAATGTCTTGAAGACTTGAAGACTGAAGGAGACTTCTTTAATGCTGGAAAGAGTTGGTTGGATGAAGTTAATGGCCCCTCTTCCTTCTTTTTCTTTGAAATTCTTTGGTAGATGAAGATTTCTTGTTTTCTTTGAATGGAATGTCGCTTCTCTACCTTGCTACAGTTCTCTGTGGCTATTTAAGCCATTCCCCACGGAAACTAGCCGTTAGACACAATCTTCTAGCCGTTCTGCACATTCTGCACATCCTGACAATGTTTCCGTTGGGATCGGAGTCGACTTGCGCGATCTGGAGTCGACTCGGCTGCAGCAGGAGTCGACTCATGCTTTTCTGGAGTCGGCTCGGCAACTGTTCCGGATTTGAATTAAAGTGCTCTTCTCGACTGGGAGTCGACTCGACTTAACCCGGAGTCGACTCCCCAAAGTCTGGAGCTGACCTGGCACTTTTGGAGTCGACTCATTCCAAGGAATCCATAGATGTATTCTTCAACTTTGCTCACTTGAGTCGACTCGGAAATTCTGGGAGTCGACTCGGCGCTCAGAGTCCGAACTTCCGATCTTCTGTCTTTTGACTCGTGCCGTCCTGGAGTCGACTCGAACTGTTTTGGAGTCGACTCAGCTCTCAGTATCCGAAAAACAGTCTTCTGTCTTTTTGGGGTAGCGCTGTCTTGGAGTCGACTCGAACTGTCTTGGAGTCGACTCGCCTCTCAGAGACGAAAATACTGTCTTCTGTCTTTTTGGGGTCGCGCTGTCTTGGAGTCGACTCGGACTTTGCGGGAGTCGACTCGGCTCTCAGTGTCCGAAAGTTGCTCTCTGACTTTTGCCTTGTATCACACTGGGAGTCGACTCTCGCTTCCTTTGGAGTCGACCTGCCAACCATCGGAGTCGACTCGAGTTCCTCAGGAGTCGACTCGGCTCTCAGGATCCAAAATAACTTCTCTGTCTTTCTGTCTGTAACTCCCTGGAGTCGACTCGTACTACCCTAGAGATGACTCGACAGTATCGGAGTCGACTCGCGTTCTTCAGGAGTCGACTCGTTGACAGGTTCTGAGATGGATCTTTCTGTCCGTCTGTCTGTTCTCAGTCGGAGTCGACTCGTAATGTACAGGAGTCGACTCGAGCCTGTGCCAGTGCTTCTGATACGCTTGGAGTCGACTCGTAATCTTCCGGAGTCGACTCGAGTCTCAGACTTAGGTTCAAATTGACTTCTTAACTTATCCAAAATGTCTTGAACCAAATCTAGAGACACTTAACCATAAATTTACAAGAATTTCACTGAAACACTAGATTGAATTCATTAGTAAACATAAGATATACTCAAATGCTTTGAGCTCATCAAAATCAAATAGGGTTATAATCAATCACTCCACAATCTCCCCCTTTTTGATGATGACAAAACATTGAATATATGTAAAGTGAATTGCTCAACAAACAAGGAGATTTATAGTAAAATTTTAAAATGAATTCAAGTGTCTAGTTATTTTAATTTATCCAAAACTGAAAGGTGTGAAATAGTAAATTTTGAAGTTAAAGCTCCCCCTTTCATTTGGAATTATATAAGCCTTCATGTCATGCAATCAATTGTTTGGCTTATATATATTTAATGAGTTTGCTTTCTTAAAAATTCAGATTCTCCCCCTCAACACATGCATTCAATTTTGTTTTGATTTTCTGAAATTTCTTTTAGTGTATTCAAGCTTTTGAACTTAAATTTTCGATTTTTAGAGGGAAAATCTGCCAATTTGTTCTTGAGTATGATTCAACTAATCTCTGAATATCCCTTGAATAGATTCTGGAGATTACTCCGTTAGGAGCCCCAACAGAGAGATAATGAGCCTCGAGGTATCGAATCCACTAAGAGCAAATTATTGTGTGTTTTAAAAGTTTGCTTTTTATTGATTTTCATTGATTCCCTTTACATGTCTATTCAATGTATTTTCTCCCCCTTTTTGTCATCATAGCAAAAAGGAAGAAAGCACATCACACAAGCAATTAGAGATTAAATTTGCACAGTATTGAAGAAAATTGTCTACTCATTGTATTGATTGTATATGTAGGTACACTTGTAGATACAAAGAGTAAAGCAGTAAGTACATGTCAAAATGAAAAAGCAAGCTAGGGCTTCTTTGAGGAGGATGTGGCTCCCTTGCTCAGTCTTGATTGTTCCATAAGTAGACTGACCCCATCTGTGACGTTCCCTAGCTGCGTGATGATCGCCGAGGTGGCCCTACTGTGGATCGAGGAGAGCTCAGTCAGACTCTCCTGAAGGGTATCCAACTTGGAGATCAACACATTCGCCAGACGCTCGGCCCCCTGACTCTGGCTGCCCAAGTCGTGTCGGATGTCATCTCGCATCTTTCTTGTGTTGCTTGTGACATCACTCATATTTGAGAACTGGGCTTGTATAAGGCTGCTGACGTTGTAAATCTCTTCCCTCAGATGAGCCGTCATCTCGGTCACGGCTGACAATGAGGGAACCAATGCAGAAGAGGGGGCAGTGGCTGGACCTCGGAGCTCCCTCAGTAGGTCATCCCGAAGATCCCGCACGATCTCCTGCCGCAGCTCCCGGAGCTGCTCAGGAGAGATCCGGACCTCTAGTGGCTGAGTAGGAGGTGCTGAAGAGGAGGGTCCGGCTGAAGTGGATGGTGCTGAGGTGGAGGGATAGGTGGGAAAGTCAGAATCATGATCAGGGCTGGGGGAGTGTCGAGTAGTAGGTGTGGAAGAGGATGATTTCCTGACCCAGACTCCCTCAACCTTATCAAATCCCATCCTGTGAAGGGTTCCCTCACCCATGCGATCTGTGTATCGCAGTGCGCAAGAGGGTTCCCCCTCAGGAATGGGGACCTCGGACTCCCTAAAAATCAGGGTATACAACATCCCATATGGAAGGGTGAGCCTAGGTTTGTCTAGTGGCTCACATAGGTATTTGTAGATCAGCTTAGGAAAGTTAATTGGGGTATCTTGAAGAATATAGTACATTAGGGCTAGGTCCCTCTCGGATACAAAGTCAAAACGGCCGGTCTTAGGAAAGAGGGTCCTAGATATAATACTCAGGAGGAGCCGCATTTCAACTGAAAGCTGACTAGCGGACACCTCATCTAGTGGGGACTGGGGTGGACTCCCTAATATGGCTGTAAGGGCCTCAGTCCTATCGGCCGGGTGAGTGGGAAACACCCCTACTTGGGGAAGATGTAGGATTTGTGCTATAAAATCCTCTGAAATGAATAAAGGGACACCGGCTACGGTTCCCTGTATCCCACCATTACCCCTAGAAACTATCCCATAAAACTCCCTAACTAGCCCCGGGTAAGTAGGGAGATCCAGGGAGCAAAGCAACTCTAATCCTTGGGCCCTCAACCTATGCCCTATTGTGAAGCCTTTCCGGGAGAGATAGTCGAAGTTGACATATCTCCCGGTGGAGACCGCCTTCCCGGCGCACGGACGCGAGAGAACCGGCCTCGGCGGGGAAGGAACCGGAGGTTGTGGCCTCACGGGTTCATTCCGAGCCTTGGATCGTCGCTCGGCGCCGCTCGCGGATTGAGGCCTCTTCCGGCTCGGGACAACTACCTTACGAGGCATAGTAGACCTAGAGAGGGGGAAAAGTCCTAATAGTCGGAAGAAGCTCGACGGAAAAGCCCTAATGGAGGTCGGAGATGGTTCTAGGGTTTGTGAACAGTGGAGGCGGTGAATAGAAGTGTTGATTAAATGCTTCGATTAGGGTTAAAACATCGGATTCCCGACCGTGAGTCGACTCCAGTAAGTCGCGAGTCGACTCGACCTCGAGTCGACTCCAAAAATATGCGCGAGTCGACTCCCCATATGTTGCCATCGACCTCGAGTCGACTCCCATCTGTGTGCGAGTCGACTCCTCCTCATGAGCCGACTCTGAAACGTATCCGAGTCGACTCGAACTCTGGCACGCACCTAACAATCATGCTATTTTCGTGCCAAACAAGGGATAATCACAAAGTTTATGATCTGATTTGATAATCATCGATGAGAGACTCTATATTTAACACAACCTAATCATCAAAATCAATGAACTAGAAGAGAACATCACTAGAATGGATCAATCACTCCTAATCCTCTCCTAAGCACACTAAATCTCTCTTCACTCAAGGGTTTTGTAAAGATGTCAGCTAGTTGATCATCAGTGCAAATAAATTGAAGTGTAACATCACCATTCAGTACATGATCTCTTATGAAGTGATGTCTTATTTCAATGTGTTTGGTTCTTGAGTGCTGAATTGGATTCTTAGTTAAGTTAATATTACTTGTATTGTCACAATTAATGGAAATTTTATCTTGTTTAATTCCATAATCTTCCAGTTGTTGTTTGATCCACATGATTTGAGCACAGCAACTCCCGGCAGCAACATATTCAGCTTCAGCAGTAGATAATGCAACCGAGTTTTGTTTCTTGCTAAACCATGAGATTAAATTTTCTCCTAAGAATTGACATGACCCGCTGGTGCTTTTTCCATCAAGTTTACAACCAGCAAAGTCTGAATCTGTGTATCCTATTAAGTTCAGGCTAGATTCTTTAGAATACCATAAACCTATATTTTTTGTTCCTATTAGGTATTTGAAGATTCTCTTGACTGCAATTAGATGAGATTCCTTAGGATTAGACTGATATCTAGCACACATGCATATACTAAACATGATATCAGGTCTACTTGCAGTGAGATACAATAAAGATCCTATCATACCTCTATACATCTTTTGATCTACAGATTTACCTGATTCATCTTGGTCTAGTTTGCATGATGAGCTCATGGGTGTGCTGATTGACTTGTTTCCCTCCATATCAAACTTCTTAAGCATCTCCTTGACGTATTTAGCTTGATTGATGAAGATCCCTTCTTCAGATTGTTTGATTTGAAGCCCGA
Source organism: Phoenix dactylifera (assembly GCF_051530095.1). Lineage (NCBI taxonomy): Eukaryota > Viridiplantae > Streptophyta > Magnoliopsida > Arecales > Arecaceae > Phoenix > Phoenix dactylifera. The sequence continues at coordinate 4,460,029 of NC_143203.1, forward strand.
GGAAATAGTTCAGCTCTCCCATCATGCTCATTTCAAACTCACTCTGCATCAGGTCAGCAAATTCTTCGCAGAGGCGATTGTTAGTAGCACCGAAAATAATATCATCAACATAAATCAGCACTACTAACATTTCTTTGTTTTTCTTCTTTAAAAATAGTGTTGTATCTACATTTTTCCTAGAGAACTCATGATCTAGTAGAAATTTGCTAAGTCTTTCATACCATGCTCTAGGTGCTTGTTTCAAACCATAAAGTGCTTTGTTCAATTTATACGCATGATTAGGGTATTGATGATTTTCAAAACCAGGAGGTTGTTCTACATACACCTCCTCATTAATATACCCATTCAAAAATGCACTTTTTACATCCATTTGAAATAATTTGAAATCCTTAGAGCATGCGAATGCTAGTAATAATCTAATTGCCTCAAGTCTAGCTACAGGAGCAAAGGTTTCATCAAAATCTATACCTTCTTCTTGATTATAGCCCTTTGCTACTAGTCTAGCCTTATTCCTAATTACAATTCCATTTTCATCAAGTTTATTTTTATATATCCATTTGGTACCTATAATTGAATATTCAGAGGGTCGTTCAACTAGGTTCCATACCTTGTTTCTAGTAAATTGGTTTAGTTCTTCTTGCATTGCATTTATCCAATTTACATCTTTTTCAGCTTCTTCTATGTGTTTGGGTTCAAAATGTGAGACAAAAGCTAGATGATTATTTAAGTTCCTAAGAGATGCTCTAGTCCTAACAGGTTGAGATGGATCATCTAAAATTAATTCCTTAGGATGCCCATGAGCATACCTCCAAGCCTTAGTCAGCCCATGATCCACAATAGCCTCTTGGCTTGATGATGCATTTCCAATTAATTTTTGTTCATCTTCTTATAATGTCATCTCATCAATCTTTTCTTCAAGAATTTCAGCATCATCATCAAGATCAACTCTCTTGCTAGAAGAGATATCACTAGAATCATCAAAAACAACATGTATAGATTCTTCAATAACAAGGGTTCTTTTATTAAAAACTCTATAGGCTTTACTAGTTGTAGAATACCCCAAAAATATACCCTCATCAGATTTAGAGTCAAATTTACCTAGATTATCTTTTCCATTATTATGAACAAAACACCTACATCCAAAGACATGAAAATAGTTTACTTTTGGTTTTCTATTTTTCCAAAGTTCATAAGGTGTTTTCTTTATAATGGGTCTCAATAAAACTCTATTTAATATATGACATGAGGTATTAATGGCTTCTCCCCAAAAGTACTTAGGGAGGTTACTTTCACATAGCATGGTTCTAGCCATTTCCTCTAGGGTTCTATTTTTCCTTTCTACAACTCCATTTTGTTGTGGTGTTCTAGGTGCAGAAAAATTATGAGTTATTCCCTTTTTATTGCAAAATTCATCAAATAGATGATTTTCAAATTCCGTTCCATGATCACTTCTAATAGTTATGACTGAAGTATCTCTAGCATTTGTTACTTCCTTATGAAATTTCTTAAATACTGAAAATGCTTGATCTTTATGAGCTAAGAACATGACCCAAGTATATCTAGAAAAATCATCTACAATAACTAGACCATATTTATTTCCACCTAGACTTGTGGTTCTAGTTGGTCCGAATAGATCCATGTGTAGTAGTTCTAGAGGTCTAGAGGTAGAGACACAATTTATGGATTTAAATGAGTTCCTTGATTGTTTGCCATATTGACAAGCTTCACATATTTTATTCTTCTTAAACTTTAGTTTTGGCAAACCTATCACGGAATCTCTTTTAACTAGTTTTGATATTGTGTCCATACTTGCATGACCCAACTTACAGTGCCATAACCAACTAGCATCATTATCCTTAGTTTCATTAACAACTAAACATGGGTTATGTTTGGCAAGATCCTCAAGGTCTACTACATACACATTCCCACGTCTTATTCCTTTAAAAACTAAACTGTTGTCATTTGAGTTGGTTATGATGCATAAAGATGGTTTGAACAAAACATCAAAACCTCTATCACACAGTTGACTAATGCTAAGTAGATTATGCTTAAGACCATCAATATATCTAACATTATCAATAAAGGTTGAAGGGGTGATTTGTACTTTACCTATACCAGTGATGTGACCTTGGTTATTGTCTCCAAATGTCACAGTACCTCCCTTCTTAGGCTCAAGGGTGAAGAATTGGTCTTTGTCACCCGTCATATGTCTTGAGCAGGCACTATCCAAGTACCAATAATTTTTGTCGACCTTGGCTGCAAGACACTCCTACACAAGCAAATCATACAATTTTAGGTACCCAAGTTTTCTTGGTCCTTCATGGTTAGTAATGTTGGTTCCTTTTGGAACCTAAACCCTTTTAATTTTTCTCTTAGTTTTTCCTTTTCTATAATCACACACATTTGCTTTATGTCCTAATATTCCACAGCAAAAACATGTTATTTTCTTAGTTTTGCTTTCCCCTGCTTTTACAAAAAAATTACTAAGGAGCTTTTGCTTATTTTTAGGTTTATACCCTAAACCAGCTCTATTGAACACAGCTCGTTGACTATTAAGTATCATTTCTAATTTTTCTGAGCTATATATAAATTTTTCTACAAAAGGCTTGTACTTTTCAAGTTCTAGTGCCAATTTTTGTTTTTCTGTTTTTAGTCCATTTAGATCTTTTGTGAGACTCTCTTTTATGATTTGTTTATTGTTTTTAAGTTCTAATATTTCTTTGGTTAGTCTTTCGTTATCTTTAATTAGGGCATTAGTCTTTTGAATTAACATTTGGTTGCTTGTCTTAAGTTCTGAATTTTCTTTAATGATAACATCTTTATCCTTAATTAATGTATCGTACTTACGGAGGTGAGTTTGGTTAGTTAGTTTCAACTCTTTGTTCTTAAGGTTTATTGTCTTATACTCGTCCATTAATTCATTGAAAGCATCATATAATTCATCAAAGGTAAAGTCTAAATGTGTTTCGGATGTTACCTCATTGTCGTTAGCCATAAAACATAGGTTGGCCTTTTCTTCTTGTTCCTCATCCGATGATGATGATGATGTATCGGAGTCCGATAGGGTGGAGACGAGGACTTTTTTTTTCTTGTACTTGCTCCCCTTCTTCAGCAAAGGACACTCAGCTCTGAAATGCCCCGGCTTCTTACACTCATAACATCCGATCCCCTCATTTTCCCTTTCCTTACCTTTATCCTTGTGATAGGAGCTTGAGGGGCCTCTCCTTTGATGAGAGGACTTCTTCCGGTTGATGAATCTACGAAATTTTCTTACAAGGAGAGCCTCATCATCATCTCCCTCATTGTCTTCCTCTTCACTGCTACTGCTGCAAGACAAATCTTTGTTAGTGGAAACAGGTTTTAGTGCTATTACCTTTTTCTTGTGAGAGGACTCTTCTTCATTGTGTTGTTTCATTGTTAGCTCATGCGTCATGAGAGATCCAAGTAGCTCCTCGAGTGGCAGCTTGTTTAAGTCCTTGGCTTCTTGGATTGCCGTCACCTTGGCTTCCCATGACCTTGGTAGACAACGAAGAATCTTCCTGACAAGCTCACTGTTAGTATAATTTTTGCCAAGGCTTTTTAGGCCATTGACAATGTCAGTAAATCTAGTGAACATGCAAGTGATTGTTTCATTAGAATCCATTTTAAATAATTCATACTTATGAACTAATATATTTATTTTGGATTCTTTTACTTGATTTGTGCCCTCGTGGGTCACTTCAAGTCTATCCCAAATCTCTTTTGCAGAAATGCAAGTAGAGACTCTATTGAATTCATTTCTATCTAAAGCACAATAAAGCACATTCATGGCTTTGGCATTTAGTTGTGCCTTCCTTATGTCATTGTCATCCCAATCCTTTTCAAGCTTGGGTACAGTGACACCCTCTACATAAATGGATGGGATGTATGGTCCATTTAGTATGGTGGTCCACATCTCATAGTCTTAGGCTTGGATAAATATTCTCATCCTAGCCTTCCAATATGAGTAGTCGGATCCATTAAAAAATGGAGGTCTATGGGTGGACTGGCCCTCAATGTGAGAAGATCCAAATGGGGTTGTCATTTTGATCTTTTACTCTTTGGGTAATAGAGTTCCGGCTCTGATACCACTTGTTGCCCAGATAGACAACCCAAGAGGGGGGGTGAATTGGGTCTTAAAATAATTATAGCAATTAAAAGGTTTGTGAATAACTAATTAATGCTTTTTGCAAGTGGATTAATTAGATGCTATGTGCAGTGTATGAAATGAAAGTAAGAGACAACAAGACAATCACAAACACAAGGAAATTTATAGTGGTTCGGAGCTAACCCTTGCTCCTACGTCCACTCCCCAAGCCTCACTTGGGAATTCACTATAACCCCTCGGATTACAGCCGGTTGTTTTACAAGCTCACAACCTAACTTGTTGTTTTACGAGATCACAACGAACTCGATCGGTTTTCCCAGGCTCACCGACTAGAACCACCCGATTGTTTTCCCGGGATCACAATCAAACCCTTACACGTTGGTTTCAACCTAGGCTCACCAACAAACCTTTACACTCTTGATTCAATCCCCTGATTGAATCAAGTAAGTAAAAAATGGATTGAAAAACAAACAGAAAAATACAGCTTCTAAACAAGCAGATATTCAGCGATATAAATAAGAGAGAAGTTAAGAGCCCTCAAACGAATTTATAAAGATGTAGAGGAGGGCTTCTCGAACTCGGGGTCTCCTCTTGAATGTCTTGAAGACTTGAAGACTGAAGGAGACTTCTTTAATGCTGGGAAGAGTTGGTTGGATGGAGTTAATGGCCCCTCTTCCTTCTTTTCCTTTGAAATCCTTTGGTAGATGAAGATTTCTTGTTTTCTTTGAATGGAATGTCGCTTCTCTACCTTGCTACAGTTCTCTGTGGCTATTTAAGCCATTTCCCACGGAAACTAGCCATTAGACACAATCTTCTAGCCGTTCTGCACATTCTGCACATCCTGACAATGTTTCCGTTGGGATCGGAGTCGACTCGCGCGATCTGGAGTCGACTCGGCTGCAGCAGGAGTCGACTCATGCTTTTCTGCAGTCGGCTCGGCAACTATTCCGTATTCGAATTAAAGTGCTCTTCTCGACTGGGAGTCGACTCGACTTAACCCGGAGTCGACTCCCCAAAGTCTGGAGCTGACCTGGCACTTTTGGAGTCGACTCATTCCAAGGAATCCATAGATGTATTCTTCAACTTTGCTCACTTGAGTCGACTCGGAAATTCTGGGAGTCGACTCGGCACTCAGAGTCCGAACTCCCGATCTTCTGTCTTTTGACTCGTGCCGTCCTGGAGTCAACTCGAACTGTTTTGGAGTCGACTCGGCTCTCAGTATCCGAAAAACAGTCTTCTGTCTTTTTGGGGTAGCGCTGTCTTGGAGTCGACTCGAACTGTCTTAGAGTCAACTCGCCTCTCAGAGACGAAAATACTGCCTTCTGTCTTTTTGGGGTCGCGCTGTCTTGGAGTCGACTCGGACTTTGCGGGAGTCGACTCGGCTCTCAGTGTCCGAAAGTTGCTCTCTGACTTTTGCCTTGTATCACACTGGGAGTCGACTCTCACTTCCTTTGGAGTCGACCTGCCAACCATCGGAGTCGACTCGAGTTCCTCAGGAGTCGACTCGGCTCTCAGGGTCCAAAATAACTTCTCTGTCTTTCTGTCTGTAACTCCCTGGAGTCGACTCGTACTACCCTGGAGTCAACTCGGCAGTATCGGAGTCGACTCGCGTTCTTCAGGAGTCGACTCGTTGACAGGTTTTGAGATGGATCTTTCTGTCCATCTGTCTGTTCTCAGTCGAAGTCGACTCGTAATGTACAGGAGTTGACTCGAGCCTGTGCCAGTGCTTCTGATACGCTTGGAGTCGACTCGTAATCTTCCGGAGTCGACTCGAGTCTCAGACTTAGGTTTAAATTGACTTCTTAACTTATCCAAAATGTCTTGAACCAAATCTAGAGACACTTAACCATAAATTTACAAGAATTTCACTGAAACACTAGATTGAATTCATTAGTAAACATAAGATATACTCAAATGCTTTGAGCTCATCAAAATCAAATAGGGTTATAATCAATCACTCCACAGAGATATTTCCTTAGCATTGAAATAGCTAACCTTAAAGATGGCTATTTTATTTATTAAAGAAAATATGCTCTTGAATTATTGAATAAGTATGAATTGGCTAATTGCAAGTATACGGGGACACCAATTGAATCAAATTTAAAGTTGAGCAAAGAGTAAAGCAAACTTCTTGATGATCTTACTATGCATAAACAAGTTGTGGGTAGTTGGACCTATTTGACTATCATAAGGCCAGATATTTCTTATGTAGTTGTCGTTGTCAACTAAAATATACAGTATCCTCGTCGGCCATAACTTGATGCAGTTTTACGGATCCTAAGATATATTGCTAAAACTATTGATTATGATATTTTATACTAATAATTATTTACTCAAGCTAGCCGATTTTACGGATGCAGACTATGCTGGTGATGTAAACACAGGTAAGTATACCATTGATTATTCTTTTGACATAGGATCTAGTATTGTTTTTTTGATGTAGTAAGAGACAGACTACTATTACACTATCTTATACAGATACAGAGTATCATGCAGCCTCGAAGAGTTGGCTCATGAGATTGCTTGATGGTTTAGGTCACGACATTAACTATATTGTTCTTCTTTATTGTGATAATGAGAGTGCAACACGATTGGTGAGGAATTTGGTGTTTCATGTGAGAATAAAGCATATTGAGATTCATCATCACTTTATTAGAGAGAAAAATGCACATGGAAAGATTGATTTGTTTCCAGTTTTTGAAGGGAAAATCCGGTTTTTGCATGCATGTAATTTTAAAAAATTTTAGAAAAATGCAGCAGAAAGATAGAATTAAACTCTTTAATTCCAAGCATGCAAGGGAGATCATATCTCAAAAATAAATTACAGGAACGTTTAAACTATTTATGTAAAAATAACTATAAGCATGATTAATCATAGAATTACAAAATCACCAATCCTTGTTAAGTTCTAAACCTAACTAAGATAAAATAAATCTCATACTTTATGATAAAGAGGTTAAATTTGAAGATCTGAAAGTCGAGCCTCGTAGCCACACACGTGTCTGGCCTCTACAAATGATCCACGCGAAGTTCCAGATTGATCTGATCCCGCGGAAGTGCTAGCTTGCGCGGAACCCTGCTGTGGATGATTTTGTTCTTCCTAAAATCAATCAACCTTTGATTGATCTTATGAGATGAAGGAAGAAGATGAAGAAGGAGAAGAGGAGAAGTAATGAAGTGATCCTTTTCTGCATTTTTCAGAACTCTAAGTTCTAAAAAAAATCATAATCACTAAACCCTTGGCGTGGAGAGGAAGAGGAGAGAATTAATTCATAATGTCTCTCTTGCTACCTTTTTATAGATTGGATTTAGGGCTTCTCCTAATCTTATTAGGAGTATGGGACTATAACCCACCCTTAGATTAATGCCAAGTGTCCAATCCTTGTACTCATAGATGCATAACATGTGTCCACTTAATAAATTGATTAATTTTCTAATCACATTAGGATTCCTAATCTCATTAGAAGAATTAATTGATTTGGGAGCATGCATCCTACGACGCCATGTGGACTTTAAAGTCCGCATAATGTGAACATAACTTAAGTCATATTCATCCTACGACGACATGTGGTCTTTAAAATCCACACAAACCTTGATTTAATCAAATTGACCCAATCATGAACCCAAATTGATTTGGGTCGAACCCAATTTGATTTGGCTCATTAATTCAGCCCAATTGCAATCCAATTGCAATTAATTCTACTTAATTATTCATAATAATGACTCTTAATTGACTAGAGTCAAACCCTAATTTAGCCCAAATTGAATCTAATTCAACTTGGCTTAATTAAAGTCCAATAATTCAATCAAATCGAATTTATTAGTAATCCAATTACTAATTAACCCTCCAATTATTCAATAATTATTTTAATGCAACTTTTGCTTAGGATAATTTTGTCAATCGAATTGACCAAATTACCCCTGAATGATTCTTAATCATTAATCAGCTATTTGATCAATCTAGAAACTTATATGCGTGTGACCCCATAGGTTCGAACCTAAGCCAGTAGCGCAAGAACAACTTTTTGTACTAATCGAAATGACCATCTAACAATGGTACCCGACGTCCAGATAGGCCGAATGATCGCAAAGCAACATTCAAAAACCCTTGGACTATGGTTACCGTATAATTTATCCCTATAACTCCTAAATGCCAGGATGACTTCAGAGTTCTGTCAACTTTGTAATAAGTGCATCCATGATGTGATTTAACTTTAAAAATTCTGTGACTTCTCACAAGGATTATCCTGGCCAAGATTTTGCTAAATTGAACATAAGGCATTATCTCATGTTTACAGGAGGGGTCAATTCCATCTTGACTCACAACTGACTACGCAAGTACTTGACTATACCCAGTGACCTTCCGTCACTGAATTAGAAATTCAGATAGTCCGGTACCAAAGTACAGTGAGTTGCTTGCTAGTCACAGGTTGCGGTCTCAGGTCAGAGGGCCAAACTTATACCCATATCCACTCAGAACATCTCTTGACAGCAGAGCGTTCCGAAATTGGTCACGTTCAGTGAAATGTACTCCTACACTTCACCTGTGTGACATATCAGTGTCTCCACACTCCTTGGTTAAGAGGACAACTAATGTATATGTCACACAACGACCTAATCTCGATAATGCTGTCGTCCTAATAATAGCATATCATTTGATCGCAAATAGTTTTAAGAACTTGAAGATAAATCCTCCTTTATCAATAAAACAAGTCCTATGGACTTCATCATTTAAGAGTTCATTTGAAGATGTACAATGAAATGATGAATAATGCCAAATAATATTTTATTAATTTGTCAATTCATTTACAAAATTTAATCATCAGCGCACTGACGATTGACTCTTAGGATACAATTTCCAACAACTCCCACTTAGCCTAAAGCCAATCGGCACAGTATCTAATATCCATCTTCGACTTGTGTTCGTTGAACTCTTTAGTGCCGAGGACTTTGGTAAATGGGTCAGCCAGATTTTCTTTTGTGTCCATCTTCTGAAGATCAATATCGCCTCGTTCGACGATCTCTCGAACCAGGCGGTAGCGATGTAGAATATGCTTGGTCTGCTGATGTGCTTTGGATTCTCTTGCTTGAGCTATGGCTCCAGTGTTGTCACAAAATACAGGCACTAGACCATCAATGGAGGGTGTCACTCCAAGCTTAGTGATGAACTTCCGCAACCATACAGCTTCCTTGGCGGCATCAGATGCTGTGATGTATTCTACTTCACATGTAGAATCTGCCACTATATGCTGTTTGGAACTTTTCCAGCAGATGGCCCCACCCTTAAGAGTAAAGATATATCCCGACACGCTCTAGCTATCATCTTGATCTGACTGAAAACTTGAATTGGTATATCCCTCAAGTTTTAAGTCAGAATCACCGTAGACAAGCCACTAGTCTTCAGTATTTCTCAAATACTTAAGGATGGTTTTTACAACCTTCCAGTGGTTGCTACCTGGATCAGACTGGTATCTGCTCACTACTCCTAGTGAGTATTCCATGTCTGGTCTAGTACATGTCATGGCATACATTATAGATCCCACTGCCGAAGTGAAGGAAAAAGCCAATTTTTGCATGCATGTAATTTTAAAAATTTTCAGAAAAATGCAGCGGAAAGATAGAATTAAACTCTTTAATTCCAAGAATGCAAGGGAGATCATATCTCAAAAATAAATTACAGGAACGTTTAAACTATTTATGTAAAAATAACTATAAGCATGATTAATCATAGAATTAGAAAATCAGCAATCCTTGTTAAGTTCTAAACCTAACTAAGATAAAATAAATCTCATACCTTATGATGAAGAGGTTGGATTTGAAGATCTGAAAGTCGAGCCTCGTAGCCACACACGTGTCTGGCCTCTACAGATGATCCACGTGAAGCTCCGGGTTGATCTGATCCCGCAGAAGTGTTAGCTTGCGCGGAACCCTGCTGTGGCTGATTTTGTTCTTCCTAAAATCAATCAACCTTTGATTGATCTTATGAGATGAAGGAAGAAGATGAAGAAGGAGAAGAGGAGAAGTAATGAAGTGACCCTTTTCTGAATTTTTCAGAACTCTAAGTTCTTAAAAAAAGTCATAATCACTAAACCCTTGGCGTGGAGAGGAAGGGGAGAGAATTAATTCATAATGTCTCTCTTGCTACCCTTTTATAGATTGGGTTTAGAGCTTCTCCTAATCTTATTAGGAGTATGGCACCATAACCCACCCTTGGATTAATGCCAAGTGTCCAATCCTTGTGCTCATAGATGCATGACATGTGTCCACTTAATCAATTGATTAATTTTCTAATCACATTAGGATTCTTAATCTTATTAGGAGAATAATTGATTTGGGAGCATGCATCCTACGACGCCATGTGGACTTTAAAGTCCGCATAGTGTGAGCATGACTTAAGTCATATTCATCCTACGACGACATATGGTCTTTAAAATCCGCACAAACCTTGGTTTAATCAAATTGACCCAATCATAAACCCAAATTAATTTGGGTCGAACCCAATTTGATTTGACTCATTAAATCAGCCCAATTGCAATCCAATTACAAATAATTCTACTTAATTCTTCATAATAATGACTCTTAATGGACTAGAGTCAATTCCAATCCAATTGGGTCAAGTCCGATCAATTAGGTTATGCCCAATCGGCTCGGATCGAACCCGATCGAATTAAGTCAAACCCTAATTTAGCCCAAATTGAATCTAATTCAATTTGGCTTAATTAAAGTCCAATAATTCAATCAAATTGAATTTATTAGTAATCCAATTACTAATTAACCCTCCAATAATTCAATAATTATTTTAATGCAACTTTTGCTAAGGATAATTTGTCAATCGAATTGACTAAATTACTCCTGAATGATTCTTAATCATTAATCAGCCATTTGATCAATCTAGAAACTTCTATGCGTATGACCCCATAGGTTCGAACCTAAGCCGGTAGCACAAGAGCAACTTCTTGTACTAATCGAAATGACCATCTAGCAATGGTACCCGACGTCCGAATAGGCCGAATGATCGCAAAGTAACATTCAAGAATCCTTGGATTATGGTTACCGTATAATTTATCCCTATGACTCCTAAATGCCAGGATGACTTCAGAATTCTGTCAACTCTGTAATAAGTGCATCGATGATGTGATTCAACTTTAGAAATCCTGTGACTTCTCACAAGGATTACCCTGGCCAAGGTTTTGCTAAATTGAACACAAGGCATTATCTCCTGTTTCCAGGAGGGATCAATTCCATCTTGACTCACAACTGACTACGCAAGTACTTGACTATACCCAGTGACCTTCCATCACTGAATTAGAAATTCAGGTAGTCCGGTACCAAAGTACAGTTAGTTGCTTGCTAGTCACAGGTTGCGGTCTCAGGTCAAAGGGCCAAACTTATACCCATATCCACTCGGAACATCTCTTGATAGTAGAGCGTTCCGAAATTGGTCACGTTCAATAAAATATACTCCTACACTTCACCTGTGTGACATATCAGTGTCTCCACACTCCTTGGTTAAGAGGACAACCAACGTATATGTTACACAACGACCTAATCTCGATAATGCTGTCGTTCTAGTAACAGCATATCATTTGATCGCGAACAGTTTTAAGGACTTGAAGATAAATTCTCCTTTATCATAAAACAAGTCCTATGGACTTCATCATATAAGAGTTCATTTGAAGATGTCAATGAAATGATGAACAATGCCAAATAACATTTTATTAATTTGTCAATTCATTTACAAAATTTAATCATCAGCGCACTGACGATTGACTCTTAGGATACAATTCCCAACAACTCCCACTTAGCCTAAAGCCAATCGGCACAGTATCTAATACCCATCTTCGACTTGTGTTCATTGAACTCTTTAATGCCGAGGTCTTTGGTAAATGGGTCAGCCAGATTTTCTTTTGTGTCAATCTTCTGAAGATCAATATCACCTCGTTCGACGATCTCTCGAAGCAGGTGGTAGCGACGTAGAATATGCTTGGTCGCTGATGTGCTTTGGGTTCTCTTGCTTGAGCTATGGCTCCAGTGTTGTCAGAAAATACAAGCACTGGACCATCAATGGAGGGTGTCACTCCGAGCTCGATGATGAACTTCCGCAACCATACAGCTTCCTTGGCGGCATCAGATGCTGCGATGTATTCTGCTTCACATATAGAATCTGCCATTGTATGTTGCTTGGAACTCTTCCAGCAGATGGCCCCACCCTTAAGAGTAGAGATATATCCCGACACGCTCTAGCTATCATCTTGATCTGACTGAAAACTTGAATCGGTATATCCCTCAAGTTTTAAGTCAGAATCACCGTAGACAAGCCACTGGTCTTTAGTATTTCTCAAATACTTAAGGATGGTTTTTACAACCTTTTAGTGGTTGCTACCTGGATCAGACTGGTATCTCCTCACTACTCCTAGTGAGTATGCCACGTCTGGTCTAGTACATGTCATGACATACATTATAGATCCCACTGCCGAAGCATATGGAATTCTATCCATACTCTCTCTTTCTTGAGGGGTTGTCGGACAATCCCTCTTAGAGAGGTTAATTCCATGGCCCATCGGAAGATAGCCTTTCTTGAAATTAATCATACTGAACCTCTTCAGTATAGTATCAATGTATGTGGATTGGGATAATCCAAGCAATCTTCTAGATCTATCTCTATAAATCTTCATCCCTAGGATGTAAGATGCTTCTCCCAAATCCTTCATGGCAAATTGAGATGATAGCCTAACCTTTATTCCCTAAACCATTTGCCCATTTATAAATGCCATGTTTCTTTTCATTCTTAATGAAGCCATACGATTTAATCACTTTATCAAATCGTATGTTCCAACTCCGTGAAGCTTGCTTTAATCCATAAATGGATTTTTGAAGCTTGCACACCTTAGATTCATCTGTAGATATAAAACCTTCAGGTTGCATCATATAAACCTCCTCTTCTAAATTTTCATTTAGAAAAGCGGTCTTTACATCCATTTGCCAGATTTCATAATCTAAGTGTGCTGCTATCGCAAGCATAATCCGAATGGATTTGAGCATTGCCACAGGAGAAAACATCTCATCATAGTCAATACCATAACGCTGACGATATCCTTTGGCAACCAGACGAGCTTTATAGGTTTCTACCTTTCCATCTGCGCCCTGTTTCCTTTTGAAAATCCATTTACACCCTATGGGTTTAATCTCTTCGGGTGGGTCAACTAATGTCCATACATCATTGACCTTCATGGATTTTATTTCGGATTGCATGGCTCCAAGCCATGCATCAGAGTCATACCTCTACATTGCATCCATGTAGGTGATCGGATCCTCATCGTTTTCATCAAGTTCGATAGGATCCCCATCCCGGATCAAGAAACCATAGTATCTGTCCGGCTGACGTGGTACTCTACCTGATCGTCTTAATGGTGCATCTAAGATGGGTTCTGGATCTGATCTAATCAAATCCGACTCAATTTGTTCAGTGGATGGTGTCAGATCTTCTACATGTTGAACTTCCCTAAGTTCAACATTAGAGCTATTAGTTCCTTCACTAAGGAATTCTTTCTCTAAGAAAACAGCTCTATTGCTTACGAACAACTTTTGTTCTTCAGCAAGATAGAAATAATATTCTTTAGTTTCTTTAGAGTAACTGACAAAGAAACATTTGTCAGACTTGGGTTCAAGTTTGTCTATCTTCAAACGTTTGACGTACGCCGGACACCCCCAAACCCTAAGGTGAGAGAGTACCGGTTTCCGTCCTATCCATATCTCATGTGGTGTTTTATTTACAGATTTACTTGGAACCTTATTAAGTATATAACAGGCTGACTCAAGTGCATATCCCCAAAAGGATATGGGCAGATTAGCAAACCCCATCATGGATCGAACCATATCTAATAGAGTTCGATTTCTCCTTTCTGACACGCCGTTATACTGCGGTGTATCAGGAGAAGTCCATTGAAAAAGAATTCCATTCTCTTCCAGATATGTCAAAAACTCATTGGAAAGGTATTCACCCCCTCGATCTGATCGAAGAGTTTTAATACTCTTTCCAGTTTGTTTTTCTACTTAATTACGATGCAATTTGAACATTTCAAATGCTTCAGATTTATATCTCATTAAATAGACATAACCATACCTCGAAAGGTCGTCTGTGAAAGTAATGAAATATGCATATCCGCCTCTAGCATTTGTGTTCATTGGCCCACATACATCAGAATGTACTAGGGTCAATAAGTCATTGGCTCGTTCACCTTTTCTAGTAAAAAGTGACTTGGTCATCTTACCAAGAAGGCATGATTCACAGGTTGTTAATGATTCACAATCATTAATATTGAGGATTTTCTCTTTATTTAACCTGTTCATCCTGTTCTTGTTAATATGACCTAGCCTATGATGCCAAAGGTAGACATCCGTGACATTATCTATTCTAGGGCGCTTATTGGACTTGTACATTACATGAACAGACTGTGATAATATGCAAATCCCATTACTCAATTGTCCATGCATTACAGTCACACCATTCATAACGATATCACAGTAATTTATTTTTATTGAAATCTCATAACCGTTCATGGCCAAAAGGCCTACAGAAATTACATTCAATAAGAAAGAAGGACAAAAGTGACAGTCACTTAAGACTATTATTTGAGAATTGAATACAAGTTTCAGAATCCCTAAAGCTAGAACTGGAACTGATCTTCCATCTCCGACATTTAGGAATCTTTCGCTTTCTTCAAATCTCTCACTGACCTGTAGTCCCTGCAACGAATTACAAATATTAAAAGGACTTCCGGTATCCAATACCCAGGTCAAATTATCACATATTGAAAAATTACAAGGTGTTATCATATAAGTAGCTTGATCTACAACTGTTTGCATCTTTTTCTTTGGCCTGTTCGGGTCAAGAGAGGCAATGTACTGAGGACAGTTCCTCTTCCAATGCCCTTGCTTCTTACAGTAGAAGCACTCTGCCTTACTCTGATCAGCCTTCTTATTCTTAATCTGACTTTGCTCTGCACGATGCATCTTTTTCTTTTGATTTTTGTTTTTCTTCTTTCCTTTCTTAAAAGGACCACGACCCTTGGACGAACCTCCCACTAAATTCACCGACCCTTTTAGTAGTTGGTGATCCTTCTCAAAAGTTTGCAGTAAACCCAACAATTGGTGATAATTTACTACCGGTTTCGTCATACGAAAGTTGGTGAGAAATGGGCGATATGAACCAGGAAGAGAGTTCAGTATAGCATCTTTCCCCAATTGATCATGAAGGGGAAAACTGAGAGTGCTCAGACGCTTGATCAACTCAATCATGTACAATACATGATCAGTCACCGATGCCCCATCCTTCATCCGTGCGCTGAAAATAGCACAACTAGTCCTGTGTCTTTCAACATCGTCGGGAGTGCTAAAAGATTCGTTCAACACTTGAACGATTTCTTCGGGCTGGGCGTTCTCGAACCGGCGACTGAACTCGTCGCTCATTGCAGCAAGCATAATGTTATCGGACAGTGATACGGTCACTGAGCCACTTCTGATAAGTTTCTCTGACCGCACCCTGTGCATTAGCAGCAGGCTGCTCAGGTGTTGGATCTGTTATCACATAAAGGATCCATTCATGCTCTAGCACAATCTTAAGTTTTCTAAGCCAGTTATTGAAATTGGGTCCAGTCAAATTGTCATTATCCAACAATGAACGAAGTGACAAATTAGTGGCCATCTCTGCATAAATAAAAAAATCGGCTATCAGTATATGAATTGACAATACCCTAAAGACTTGGACTTTAGTCTAAAGGTCCTCCCACCATTTTATACAAATTTGTAGCCTCTACCTCAAATTCGAAGAATTACACTTAAATCTTTAGTGAGCACTAGAACCCATTGATCGCATATGGGCCCGAGTGTGGCTTGGCCAACCCATATGCGCCTATTGGTAGGTTCTGAACCAATTGTTTCACCAAACAATTTCTAGTGATAATTTTGCCCCAGTCTCTTTGGCAGGCGTGTGGCGCCTCCACCGAAGATTCTGGTTAGGTCCAACTATTAAATGATAGGGTTCCGTGTAATCAACTAATACATGACCAAGCCTGAGTGTGACTCGGCCCACCTGACCATCTATTGAAGGTACACTCGACTTATCATATATCAAATGACAATTCCAATGCCCGATAAGCACCAGGCGTGTGGCGCCTCCAATGATTATCGAAACATTGGACTCATTATCATCTAACTTAATGGGAGGCTATGACCTAGTTATCCCCATAACTATTTCATTTTAAGGACCTAATAATTTTAGAGGATTAAATTAGGATAGATAAGAAGATCCAGTTAACCTAAATTCTCCCACTGACTTCACCAAGTCAGATTATAAAGAATTAGATTCAAACCGGTTAAGAAGGCACCTAAATCAGTCAAACTGATTTTTCTTACAGGCATGGGTTAACTCGAATCATTAAATGATCCAATCAAAAAATGATTGACCAAATCGGTCAGGTAAGTGAGATTGGTGGAAGGGATATGCCATTAACTCGACAAAGACGCATCAGTGCGAGTAGCTCCCAATTAAAAACCACCGGTCGAGTCTGCCAAACTTACCTTAGACACCGACTGGTTAATCAATTTTGATTTTGACCATCCTAATGACTGATAAGTGCTAAATAATGCAAAAATTAATGTCTTCTTCATAGCACTTATCATTATTTTAATTCACATATTTTATAAATTTAACTAAAAAAAATTGTGTTACCTTCATCATTGCATTTTAAATAAATTATTCAAGTTTGATTGATTTTTTTGATATTATTGGTCAAGTGTGCAGGTCAAGTCAAACTAACTGGGATGATGTCTGAACTAATGTGTGCAGGTCATATTTTACAACTGAACCCGTGTCCACTGTCCAAGCCAATCCAAGCATCCCAAACAACTTCGTCCCAAGTGCATACATTCCAACATCTTACATAGCTATGAGTCCCACTCCCGTGTTCCCCTTGTTAGCATCCCTCATATGCCATGAAAATTTCGAAATAATTTTCAGATTGCAGCGAAAAATATATGCGGGATCCGTTCATCGCATGAATGTATTTTAAAACCTTTCGTTTGTAGATAGATTAGAATTAAATTATTTTAAACCATTTTAAAATCATTAAGAAGATCAGATCTTCACCTTGTGCGGGTAGATGGTCTCCGCAAATCTGATTTACGTAGTATTTGATCAAGGCTCAGTGGAAGCCGCACACGTGTCTGGCCTCTACGGGTATCCACACGAAGTAGTGAGTCGATCGAAGCCTTTGGATCTCCCCGGGGTGCTAGCTCCCTTGCAGAGAAGGCTATGGATGGCTAAAGTCCTCTCCTTTGAATCAACCTTTGATTGGCTTGAGAGGAAGAAGAAGAAGGAAGTGCCAAGGAAGAAGAAACGAAGGCTCTTCGCGGCCTTTTACTTTTCCTTGCGCTAAAACCAAAAGAAGAGGAGGAAGGAGATCACGTCGCCCTTGGTTTCTTCCCTTGTTCTTGTGGCTGAAGAGAGGAATGAGAGGAGAGTGCTTGCTACCGTGAATGACAGAAAAACCATGAATGCTGGCCGAAATCCCATGCACTTTTTAATGTGCTAAGGGATAAAGATGAGTTCCTATTTTTTAGGAACTCATTCTTATCCCCAATGTGGCAAGCAAGGAGGGGCGTAGCCCCCTCCTTTTCTTCTCACGCAAGTCAAGTCCAATTAAATCCACCATTTAATCAAATTAAAGGGTGATTTAATTTGGGTTCATTTCATGAGTCCAATCCTATTTAAAATAGGATTTTATGAACCCATTTTAATTTCCTCCTTATCCTAATCTAATTAGGATTTAATTGAACCATGACTCTATTAAACTCTTCAATCCTAATCCAATTAGGAGTCACAAAATTAATTAGATTAAATTTAAAATTAATTAGGACTTAAGAAAATCCTAATCTAATCAGGACTTGTTCAAATTTCAGCTCTAAAACAATTAGGACTTAAGAAATCCTACTCCTAGTAGGACTCTAATTTAATTTGAAATTCTAATCCAATTAGGACTCCAAGGATCCTACTCCAAGTAGAACTCATGATCAAGTCCAATTAATTAAATTAAATTGAAATTCGATTGCAATTGTTCCTTCTTCCAACCACTAACTCTTAGCGGGTTATCCATTTATCAATCTAATTGATTATTTGTGATTCCTAATCACATTCAACCATCGGATCGGTCAATACCTCTAATGTGTGTGACCCCATAGGTTCTATTCTGACTGGTAGTGAGATATATTGCGATCTCTATCACAATATCATTGAAAACTCCTTTCAATGGGTTGAAACAATTTCAACTCAACTCACCAAGGATTATCGACCATCAAGATGATCCCTGTGAGTCTCATCATCCACCAGTGACACCTAGCAGTATGTAGTGGACACCCAGCAGAATAGAATGATGAACCTCTAGGTGCAGTTATCGTATGATACAGTCCTTCTATCGTGGATCCCTACAGACCGGAGGTCATGGATAACTCGTCAAACTCCGTCGTCTGTCATATATCTAGATTTATTCGACTTGAGTTCGAGAGTAGAAAACTCTTTTTCACTATATATTCTGCCCTGGCCAAGATCTTAGAACTCAGTCTTATAAATCACATAGGATCTCTCCTCATCTATCAAGGTCGATAGATTCCATGTAAGTGCATATCCTACTCCTACTGTGAACCTACTGCAGCCAATCTACACAACAAGGACCCATATGACTAGAGACCATGTATATGTGCAGTCAAACTACAATAACCTCACTATGAATAGCCGAAGCACCGCAGGTCAAAGGACCAGTCACACTACTGCAACATCAAGCAAGTCACTGACGAGTGGATAGACATCCAAGTAACTTCTTATCTTGGTCACGCTCAGTACCCTTGTTCTCTAACAAGCACCTACACTATCACTTCAATGTCCCTACACTGTGGACTCGAGTCTCATCCATCCATAAGAAAAGCGATCTGTGCACTGATCGGATCGATCACCATCCTCGTGATGATCCATTGATCAGGAGCATTTAGAAATTAATCACCAATGATACATGGCTCAAATTCTCAACTCTTGAGAATATGTATCATCATCTTATTAATTTATTGGACGATTCATAGACACATAAATAATATGAATGAAAAGATACCCATTTATTATTCAATAATAATAAAGTCAAGTACAAATTTATGTTCCAGAATTAATAATGTGTCCGCCAGATTGGCTTCTAGGGCATACATCTAACAATCTCCCACTTGCACTAAAGCCAATAAGTCATATATCTAAGTCCCATCTTCTCAAGGTGGGCTTCAGTCTTTTGCTGATTTAACTGCTTAGTGAGCGGATCCGCCACGTTGTCCGTGGAGTCTACTCTCTGCACCTCGACATATTTTTTTTCGAGGTAGTCGCATATGAGGTGAAAGCACCGCTCTATGTGCTTGGACTTCTGATGAGACCTAGGCTCCTTAGCAAGAGCAATGGCGCCATTATTTTTGCAATAGAGTGTGATGCCATCTGATGGCATTACATCTAGCTCTGCAATGAATTTCTTGAACCAGAAGGCTTCCTTTGCAGCTTCAGAGGCGGTGATATACTCAGCTTCCATGGTAGAATTAGCAATGATTGGTTGATTGGAACTCTTCCAGTTTACCGTACCACCATTGCACAAGAACACATATCCAGATGTAGACTTTTTATCATCAATATCAGTCATGAAATCTGAATCTGTGTATCCTTCTACCTTTAACTCTGATGATCCTCCAAAAACCAAGAACAAATCTTTAGTTCTTCTTAAGTACTTAAGAATGTTCTTCACAGCAGTCCAGTGCTCTTCGCCTGGATTCGACTGATATCTACTGGTGACACTCACAGCTAGAGCTATATCAGGTCGTGTACACAGCATGGCATACATGAGGCTTCCTATTGCCGAAGCATAAGGAATTCTGCTCATGCGTTGAATCTCTTCAGATGTGTTGGGGCACATCTTCTTGGAGAGATGAATCCCATGCCTTAGGGGTAATAGACCCCTCTTGGAGTTTTCCATACTGAACCTCTTCAGTACCTCCTCTATGTACATCTTCTGTGATAGGCCAAGCATCCTTTTAGATCTATCTCTATAGACCTTAATCCTCAAAATGTAGGATGCTTCCCCAAGGTCTTTCATGGAGAACTCTTTTGATAACCAGACCTTGACCGAAGTTAGCATAGGAATATCATTCCCTATCAGAAGGATGTCGTCTACGTACAGTACGAGGAACACGACAGCACTCCTACTACCTTCTTGTAAACACACAGTTCCTCTTCGTTTTTAGTGAAATCAAACGATTTGATCGCATCATTGAAATGAGTGTTCCAACTCCGAGATGTTTGCTTTAGTCCATAGATGGACCTTTGCAGCTTGCAGACCTTGTGATCACCATCACTGGAAGTGAAACCCAAAGGCTGCTCCATATAAATATCTTCATCAAGATATCCATTTAGGAAAGTAGTTTTCACATCCATCTGCCAGATTTCATAATCATGAAATGCTGCAATAGCAAGCAATGTTCGAATGGATTTTAGCATGGCTACAGGTGAAAAGGTCTCCTGATAGTCAATGCCTTCGCGCTGACTATACCCTTTCGCCACTAGCCTTGCCTTATAGTGTTGCCCAAGGTGACAATCCAAGAGGGGGGGTGAATTGGTTTCTTCTAAATTTTGGTGTTTTAAAAGTTTTCTTAATTAAGTGCGGTGGATGCATTCTTAAATTATTTGAATGAGTTAAACTAGAACAAAGATGGAAGATATTGCAAGAATAAACGTAAGCACATGCACAACACAAACACAACAATATATAGTGGTTCGGTGCTCTCCTTAGCACCTATGTCCACTCCCCAAGCGACCCCTTGGGAATTCACTATAATCCCGCGGATTACAGTTGGATTGTTTTCCGGGCTCACAATCCAAAAACCTTTGTTGGTTTTACGGGCTCACCAACGAACCTATACACTTTGGTTTTCCGGGTTCACCAAAAACCTTTGTTGGTTTTGCGGGCTCACCAACGAACCTTTATCCTTTGGTTTTCCGGGTTCACCAAAAACCTTTGTTGGTTTTACGGGTTCACCAACGAACCTTTACAAATAGTTTGACAAACAAAAAGAAAGATTCAAACTCCTAAATGAGCAAATGTAACAATATTAACTACAAAGAAGAGTTAGAAAATATTTATCGCTTTGAAGTGGCTTCTCTCTTCTTTGTCAAGGATGCTTCACTCTTCAAGGGAGGATGGAGCTCTTGATGACTCTTTGAATCTGCTCAACCTCTTTCTTTGATTCTTGAATGAAGCTCTTGAATGAAGAAGATTAGGGCACTTTTGTTTTCTTGTGTACTCTTTGATATTCCTTGCAAAAGTTATTCTATCTGATGAATAGTGCCCCTTTAAATAGCTTTCCACATCCTTTGGTCAAGCCCCAATGGTTAGATTTGAAAAACTAGCCGTTACTGACCTTGGGAAGGACAAAAAGTACATCTGCAGAACTAGCCGTTATGCTTCAGCCCGTGTTTGGGTCGGCTCAACCTGTCCTTGGGTCGACCCAACTTTCACTTGGGTCGACTCAAACATTCCTTGGGTCGACCCTCTCAGAAAACACAGAAACTTGAAATTCAGCCTTCCTTCCCTTGGGTCGACCCAACCTTTCTTTGGGTCGACTCAAACCTTGGGTCAGCTCAAACTTTTCTTGGGTCGACTCAAACCTTGGGTCAGCTCAAATTTTTCTTGGGTCGACCCAACTTTCAGAAAATTCAGAATCTTGAATTTCAGCCTTTCTTCACTTGGGTCGACTCAACCTTTCTTTCGGTCAACTCAAGATTTACTTGGGTCGACTCAACTTCTTCTTGGGTCGACCCTCTCAGTAAATCCAGAGAACCATTTTCTGAGTTGTTTGAGGATCTTGATGTTTGGGTCGACTCATGCTTTCCTTGGGTCGACCCAACTCACTGTTCATCTGTGCCATTTTTGCAGAAGTGTGCCAAATGATTTCTTGATGTGCCGGGGTCGACCTAATCATCCTTTGGGTCGACTCAATCCACACTTTGCTGCATCTCAAGGTTAGATTCATTCATATAAACAATGAAATGTATCTATATCAATTTATACAAATATACTGAGAGTAATGAACTTATAAATGAAGTATCGATTTAACTTATAACATACTCTTGTTAAATGCTTGTTAATCATCAAAATAACACTATCATTCTCATATAGGTCTCTACCTTTCCATCCGAACCTATCTTCCTTTTATAGATCCATTTGCATCCAATAGGTACTATACCTTCTGATGGATCTACTAAGGTCCAGACTTGGTTGGAATACATGGAGTGTATCTCTGACTTCATGGCTTCCAGCCATTTCTCGGAATCGATATCAGATATCGCCTCATTGTAGGTATTGAAATCCTGTATATGTTCCCTATCTCCTATGAGGAACATTTTCTCGGTGTCCTCTACTAGATACCTAAGTATCTATCGGAAGGATGGGAGACCCTACTAGATCTACGAGGTGGAGGAGGTACTATATGTACTAGCTCTATGTGAATAGGTTCTATAGGATCCATGACTCGTTGCTTTTCAGAGACTCTCTCTTCAAGCTCAATTTTCCTTCCACTACCTCTATCAAGGATAAACTGTTTTTCCAGAAAGATAGCATGTCGACTCACAAACACATTGTGATCCTCTGAGACGTAAAAATTGTATCCTAATGACTCTTTAGGATATCCAATGAAACGAGCACTTATGGTCCTAGGCTCTAACTTATCCGCCTGTTGTCGTTTAACATGGGCCGGACATCCCCAAATCTTGAGATGACCAAGACTCGGCTTCTTACTATGCCATATCTCATACGGTGTGGTAGGAACGGATTTAGAGGAAACTCTATTCAATAAATAAATCGCGGATAATAAGGCATCTCCCCAAAGAAACATAGGCAGATCTGTGAAGCTCATCATGGATCGGACCATATCCAATAGAGTCCGATTCCCTTTTCTGACACCCCGTTGAGTTGAGGTGTACCCGGAGGCATCCATTGTGAGACTATGCCATTATCCTTGAGATAATTCCGGAATTTCCCACTAAGGTATTCTCCTCCTTGATCTGATCGAAGAACCTTAAGGATTTTTCCAGTCTGTTTTTCTACTTCATTTCTAAATTCTTTGAACTTTTCAAAAGACTCAGATTTGTATCTCATAAGATACACATACCCATATCGTGAATAGTCATCGGTAAAGATAATGAAGTACGAATAACGACTCCTGGCTGACACATCAAATGGGCCACACACATCAGTATGTACCAAGGTAAGTATTTCAGTGGTCCTCTTCCCATGTCCTACAAAGGGCAATTTAGCCATTTTTTCTTGAAGACAAGACTCACAAACTGGATATGACTCGGAAGTCAATGGGCCAAGAAGCCCATCTTTCTCCATTTTGTTCATCTGTCCTCTCCAATATGGCCAAGCCTGAGATGCCACAAATACTTCTAATTATCTCATCTCTTGATCTTTTAGATCCTATGGCACTCACAACTTGCTCAGACACATTCACAGACACATCAATATGCAAGTGATAGAGACTGTCAATCATGAAACCACGTGCAACTAATTTATTTCTGAAATAAATAGAACAGCAGTCTTTGTCAAATGTCATAAAATGACCATCCTGTGCTAAACATGAAATAGAAATCAAATTTCTGCTAGCAGCAGGGACATAATAACAGTCTCTAAGCAATAAACTAAACCCAGACGGTAATCGCAGAGGATAGGTGCCCACAGCTACAGCAACAACTCTTGTCCCGTTGCCAACCTGAAGGGTCACTGCACCTTCCACCAGCCTCCTACTTTTCTTTAGACCCTGCATAGTAGTGCACAAATGAGCACTAGAACCAGAATCTTTAACCCAACTAGAAGTAGAAGACACTGTAAGGTTAGTTTCAATTACAAGCAAGTCTAACATACCTTCTGAAGGTGTGTCTGCCTTTTTGTTCTTTAGGCTCTCGAGGTATGAAGGGCAGTTTCTTTTCCAATGGCCGTCGACGTTGCAGTGAAAACATTTTTCCTTGTCATTAGCCTTTTTCGTATGAACTTCCTTCTTAGGCTTCTTGTCTTTCTTTTGCTTCTTTACAGGCTTCTTTTTCTTCCAAGTAGACTTTCTCTTAGAACCAGAAGTCAGCTCAGTAGCCAGAACAGAGCCCCTTTAACTTTTCAAGGCTCCCTCAGCAGTTACCAACATATTCAACAATTCGGTCTTAGTGCAATCAATCTTATTCATATGGTAGTTTACTATAAACTGCCCAAATGAATCAGGAAGGGATTGCAGGATCAGATCCATCTGCAGTTCCTTATTCATGGTCATACCGAGCTTCTCAAGCTCCTCTAGGTTCTTGATCATAGTCAAACAGTGATCGTGGACAGACTGCCCCTCGCGCATCTTTGCCTTGAAAATCCTCTTGGATACTTCAAAGCGAGCTGTGCGACTCTGCTCACCATACAATTCTTGCAGGTGTGCCAGTATTTTCCTAGCAGTCTTCATATTCTCATGCTGGCATTGAAGTTCATAAGTCATGGATGCCATGATGTAGCACTTGACCCTAATGTCGTCATCTGTCCACTTTTGATGCATCTCATGCTGATCATTAGTAGGACGTGCTGGAAACTTGGGAATATCATTCTCGAGTACATACCCTAGTTTCTCACAATTCAAAACTATTTTGAGGTTTCTCAGCCAGTCTTTGTAATTGGTTCCGGTCAGTCGGTTGGTTTCAAGAATACGGGTCAAAGGGTTTGAAGCTGACATTATGATCTGTAGAGAGTAAAGATTCTAGTTAGACCTTGTACTTGAACTTAATTTGTTTTAGGAACTTTAAAAACAAATACGCTCCCACTATTTTCTCGAATCTCTCATTCTCCCCTGATGGAGAAACGAAAATTCTACGCGACTAGGATTTTTAGTGGGTACTGCGGTCTCACCGATTTACATGCCGCCTCATCTAACAGTTATTGGTGACATATAAATGGATGAGTGTACAACACTTGTACAATGCTTCTTAAGCAAATTGCAGTGGTACTTGGTCTCTAAGTCATGAAGACCTCACCTAATAGTTATTGGCCCCATTACTTAGTTAAGTCAGACCCACCGTATAACCGCAGAAATAAAGTCGTTATTGGGTCCTCACCTAACGGTTATTGGTGCCCAACCCTACCTTTATCTCACAACATCTCATGTCTAATAGAGAAGACCAGTCTCCCGATGCAACTTGCCCACTGTGTCCAGCCGAGACAAATCAACACTGAAAAAACCTTAGCAGCTCTACTACGGTGGAAGACCTATGGACTTAATATTGCATAATCAAGTCTTAGTGTTTGCAACTTGAGTTCTTCATAAGAGGTAATCGAACAATTGGCCAGGTAAGCAGGTGGGAGGCTCCCCTTACTCAGAGAGTAAGGTCCTAATTAAGTAACCACCTTTTAGGCTTGCCTAGACACCAATTAGATCAATTAATCGAATATGACTAACTCATGTTGGTTCACCCTTGACTGATTAGGGAGGTTTCGATTTAGGTCTCACTCGATCGCGTATTCACATCTCATGCAAATATAAATCTACCCGCATAAACATAAGTGTTGCTGGTGGTCCAAACCGAGAACGATTGGCACTGCGGTGTGAACGGGGTTCCGTCTGAGTTGTCTTGGTTGGTGTTGGTTGCGCTCCACCTTCCGCCAAGAAACCTGCAAACAAGCCTTGCACCACCACCAGGGTGGTGATGGCCCTCCGACGGTCAAGTCAGAGGAGATTGGAGGAGGAGGAGAGGTGATAATCGCAAGTAAGAGAGTGCTCTGGGAGATATTGCTTACCTCCCCCCTTTCTCCCCCCAGCCGCATATATACCTGGCTGGGGGGTCTCTCAGGGGGGTTCGTCATCGTGGGGCACGATGGTGTGGCCACTGACATGGCCGTTACAGGGCGTCGTGGAGCAGCACCGGGTACGGCCACGTCAGGGCATAGTGGGGCTCCGCTTTGTACGGCTGATGCAGGAGATCGTGGAGCAGCATCGGATACAACCGTTGCAGGGAGTAGTGGAGCAGGAGGCCGCGGCGTGCCTCTGGGGAATAGCCTGTCGTTATCAAGAGATCTCCGACTCGGGGTCGGAGCGCTGGATCAAGGGGCAGCCGACTCGGGGTCGGGCTGCGGAGCCGAGGATGTCCGACTCGGGGTCGGATTGCTGGATCAAAGGGCAGCCGACTCGGGGTCGGGCTGCGGAGCCGAGGATGTCCGACTCGGGGTCGGATTGCTGGATCAAAGGGCAGCCGACTCGGGGTCGGGCTGCGGGGCCGAGGATGTCCGACTCGGGGTCGGATTGCTGGATCAAAGGGCAGCCATAGTCTTCCTGGGCGCGCGTGCCGGTCACGTGGGGCATGGCGGCTTATTTCCCCCGTAACAGTAGCCCCCCACTTCCGAGCCTGGAACCAGAAGGGGAACAGGTGAAGGGAGTGATGTTTCGGGATTGCCGCCGTTCCTCGGAGAGGCGCGCGCGCTTCGAGCTCCCCGCCCTTTTTATGGCGTATGGCGGTTATTGCCGACCTGGCAGTCTGAGGATTTCGGCGGACATCCTTCCTTAATGGTGTCGATTCGCCTTTGGGGCGCGAGCGACCCTTCGGCAGCCAGGCGTCCTCTGGCGTCATCGAGGCGTCACTTGCCTTTCCGCCTATTTAATCGGGGGCCTTTCCCCGTCCGTCTTCTTCTTTACAGATATTTTCAAGTTTTCCCTTTGCGCAGCTGTTGCTGCCGTCGGACTGTTCACTTGTTTCTCCTTTGGCGCTCTCGGAGCCGTTCTTACCTCTTTTCCGGTGAGTTTTCCCCATTCTTCTACTTAGGGCTCTCCATACTTTCCCCTCTTATACTAGTGTACTCCAGTCGCTCCGGTCTTTCCCCCCTTCCTGTCCCCGTTCTGACCGTAGGTTTATTGGCCATTAGGAATGGGCGAAGTGAGAGCAGACCAAATTAAGTCGGAGCTGATCGCCACAGACTTAGACAGACTCGTGGCTCGGTACCACCTTCCCGAGGCCTGCAACGCCACGCTCCCGGGGCCTGAGGAGAGGATGTCCCATCCTCCTCCAGGGAAGATCGCCATCAATGAGGGCATTCTCCAGGCCGGGTTCCGCTTTCCCCCTTCGGACTTGGTCATGCAGGTGCTACGGGGTTTAAGAGTGGCACCGACGCAACTGGTGCCGAACTCGTGGCGGGCCCTGACGGTCTTCCAGGTTCTCTGCCGTATGCACGAGATCTCCGCCACCCTGAATGTTTTTTGGGAGTTCTACAGCCTGAGCGGCCACCCCCAGGACAAAGGGTGGTGGTGCTTCGCAGCGCGGCGAGGATGCAGCCTTGTCAAGGAGGCTCCTACCTCCATTCACAAATGGAAGGAGCGCTTCTTTTTTGTTGATGCAGATCCCTCTTGGGAAATCAGGGCGACCTGGGAGACCCCGATGAAGTCTCCGATCGGCCTATCGAGACTGTCAAGGGAGGAGTCCGATGGCTTGGCCGCCTTGAAGGGGTTGGTTGCCGAGGGCCAGCT
The DNA here is from genome assembly GCF_051530095.1 of Phoenix dactylifera. Lineage (NCBI taxonomy): Eukaryota > Viridiplantae > Streptophyta > Magnoliopsida > Arecales > Arecaceae > Phoenix > Phoenix dactylifera. The sequence goes on from NC_143203.1 coordinate 4,487,762, forward strand.
CCCCCCGGTGGCCCGCCTTATTTCCGAGGATACTTTGGTGAATGTCGGTCTGAGCTCGGTCCCCACCGACCGTGAGTCCGCCATCGATTCTTTCTTGACTTTTTCCCTTCTTTCGTCCCGTTCTTTTCTTTGGTTTCTCCGTCTCCGACTATCCCGTCCTTTTTGCAGAGATCGACGACGTCATGCGGTCGGTGAAGACAAAGGCTGTTGGTAGGGCGTCCCTGCTGGAAGCAGCCCAGAGGAGGAAACGAGCTCTTCCGAGCGGGGCCCCACCGGCGAAGAAGTCCCGTAAGGAGGTGCCTCCGACGCCGACCGACGAGTCCGGGCCCACCGATCAGGGAGACGTCGTGGGCACGGACCGGCAGCTGACGCTGTATCAGCCCTCCGGTGGTAAGATTGCCGCTACTCCGGAGGTATCATCTGAGCCTGTCCGAGACGGACGGGTCGGGCGTGATCAGTCCCCGACCCGGCCTTCGACTCGGTCGGCTCCTGATGACTCGAGGAGGGACGCGCCGAGGCCCCGACCGAGCGGGACCCTATCAATTCCTGGGGTGACCCCCGCCCCGAGCGCGATCGGCCGGACTCTTCCCCAGGCGATGGATAGGGGTAAGGCTGCAGAACCACCGTCCGGCTCTGGAGAGAAATCGGGGTCTGCCTTCACTACCGATGGCGCCCGAAATCTCATCGAAACAGTGCTGCTGGAGAAGGACCGTCGGCGGGTCCGGGAGTTGGAGGTCTCTGACGTTGGGGCTGCCAGCTGTGTCTGTCTCATGTCGGTGAGTGTTCTTCTGGCCGCTTTTCACCATTTATTGGCTCTGTTGTTCTCCGCCTGACTCCCTTATTTTTCCTATTTCTTAGCTCGCCCAGTACATGATCCGTCTGGAGGAGTGCTACAAGGAACAGGCGGGGCTTCTGGCGAAGGCCGAGGACCGGCTGAAAGCAGTGGAAAAGGGAGGCCAGGCCGTGGCAGGCAGGACGACCGGGGACTTCGAGGCGAGGCTCCGGGAGGCCGAAGAGCGGGCACTCGGCTTTGCTGCCCTCGAGAAGCAACTGTTGGAGGCTCAGGAACAGCTCAAGGTTGCCTCGGGTCTCGAGGGCGAGGTCAAGAAGGCGGATGAGCGGGCCGAGAAGCAGTCCCGGAAGGCTGCCGACTACCGGGAGAGGTGGGAGAAGGCCCAGCGGTCAGCCGACAACGCCCGCAACCGAATCCGGTCTCTTGAAGCTAAGCTGGGCGAATTGGAGTCGGCCTTGGAGAAGTCCCGTGCGAGCGATCAGGAGCTTCATTCGCGCCTGACGGAGGCTGAGGCTGCTCGCATTGCTGCCGAAGTGAAGCACAAGGAGGCTCGGGCTGAGCTGCTGAGGGTCTCCACCGAGGCGGAAGGCCGGATTGTGGCGAAGGTCTTGGAGGCGAAAGCCCAGATTATGGAGCGGGCAGAGGCGGCGCTGGCCGAGAGGAGTGCGGAAATCGGGCGTCAGGCGGTAGAGGCTTATCGCCAGTCCGCCGAGTTCGCTCATGATATGTCGGAGGCAGTACAGACCTATCGTCAGTCCGACGAGTTTGTCCGTGACGCGTCGGACGCGGGGGCCGAAGCCTTTATCTTAGGCTTCGAGGAGGGCCTGGCAAGGGTGTCGGCTAAGTACCCCGAAGTTGACCTGAGCGAGATTTCCCTTCTCGACTCCTCTCCGGCGCCATTGCCTGCTGGTTCTCCTGCTGCTTCCCTACCTCCTGCGGACGAGCCCGACGTTCCCGACCCGGGAGTTCCTCCAAGCTGACCTCTTGTACCTTTCGTTGTTTTCTCTTTTTTTTTTTTTTTGTATACCGGGGTTTTGCCAAATTGTATGGGCCTCGGCCCTGAAACAATGAAAATTAATGCAAGTTGAATGTTGCTTCATCTCGCCTTCGTCCTTCTTTTTCTTTTAACTCTCGGTAGCGTCTTGCTGACTCCTGGCTCCCGAAATTCTTCCGGCGCTAGGCCAGGCATCCGAGGGTTAGGCCTCAGGAAACTCTTCCGGCGCTAAGCCAGGCATCCGAGGGTTGGGCCTCGGGAAATTCTTCTGGCGCTAAGCCAGGCATCCGAGGGTTAGGCCTCGGGAAATTCTTCCGGCGCTAAGCCAGGCATCCGAGGGTTAGGCCTCCGGAAACTCTTCCGGCGCTAAGCCAGGCATCCGAGGGTTAGGCCTCAGGAAATTCTTCCGGCGCTAAGCCAGGCATCCGAGGGTTAGGCCTCAGGAAACTCTTCCGGCGCTAAGCCAGGCATCCGAGGGTTGGGCCTCAGGAAATTCTTCCGGCGCTAAGCCAGGCATCCGAGGGTTAGGCCTCGGGAAATTCTTCCGGCGCTAAGCCAGGCATCCGAGGGTTAGGCCTCAGGAAATTCTTCCGGCGCCAAGCCAGGCATCCGAGGGTTAGGCCTCAGGAAATTCCACTCGTTGGTCGACCAAGGCTGGCGCATGCCGAGGCAACTGGTCGGGGCTTCAGGCTAGTCTGCTCCCGGGATGGTCATCGGGTTAGCCTGGCATCCGAGGGCCGAGCCTCGGGACCTTCCACTCGTTGGTCGGCCAAGGCTGGCGCAAGCCGAGGCGACCGGTCGGGGCTTCCGGCTAGTCTGCTCCCGGGATGATCATCGGGCTAGCCAGGCATCCGAGGGCCGTCAAGCCTCAGGAAATTCCGCTCGTTGGTCGGCCAAGGCTGGCGCAAGCCGAGGCGACCGGTCGGGGCTTCAGGCTAGTCTGCTCCCGGAATGATCGTCGGGTTAGCCTGGCATCCGAGGGTTGTCAAGCCTCAGGAAATTCCGCTCGTTGGTCGGCCAAGGCTGGCGCAAGCCGAGGCGACCGGTCGGGGCTTCAGGCTAGTCTGCTCCCGGGATGATCGTCGGGTTAGCCTGGCATCCGAGGGTTGTCAAGCCTCAGGAAATTCCGCTCGTTGGTCGGCCAAGGCTGGCGCGAGCCGAGGCGACCGGTCGGGGCTTCAGGCTAGTCTGCTCCCGAGATGGTCATCGGGTTAGCCTGGCATCCGAGGGCCGAGCCTCGGGACCTTCCACTCGTTGGTCGGCCAAGGCTGGCGCAAGCCGAGGCGACCGGTCGGGGCTTCCGGCTAGTCTGCTCCCGGGATGATCATCGGGCTAGCCAGGCATCCGAGGGCCGTCAAGCCTCAGGAAATTCCGCTCGTTGGTCGGCCAAGGCTGGCGCAAGCCGAGGCGACCGGTCGGGGCTTCAGGCTAGTCTGCTCCCGGAATGATCGTCGGGTTAGCCTGGCATCCGAGGGTTGTCAAGCCTCAGGAAATTCCGCTCGTTGGTCGGCCAAGGCTGGCGCAAGCCGAGGCGACCGGTCGGGGCTTCAGGCTAGTCTGCTCCCGGGATGATCGTCGGGTTAGCCTGGCATCCGAGGGTTGTCAAGCCTCAGGAAATTCCGCTCGTTGGTCGGCCAAGGCTGGCGCGAGCCGAGGCGACCGGTCGGGGCTTCAGGCTAGTCTGCTCCCGGGATGATCATCGGGTTAGCCTGGCATCCGAGGGCCGAGCCTCGGGACATTCCGCTCGTTGGTCGGCCAAGGCTGGCGCAAGCCGAGGCGACCGGTCGGGGCTTCCGGCTAGTCTGCTCCCGGGATGATCATCGGGTTAGCCAGGCATCCGAGGGCCGAGCCTCGGGACATTCCACTCGTTGGTCGGCCAAGGCTGGCGCAAGCCGAGGCGACCGGTCGGGGCTTCCGGCTAGTCTGCTCCCGGGATGATCATCGGGCTAGCCAGGCATCCGAGGGCCGAGCCTCGGGACATTCCACTCGTTGGTCGGCCAAGGCTGGCGCAAGCCGAGGCGACCGGTCGGGGCTTCCGGCTAGTCTGCTCCCGGGATGATCATCGGGTTAGCCAGGCATCCGAGGGCCGAGCCTCGGGACATTCCACTCGTTGGTCGGCCAAGGCTGGCGCAAGCCGAGGCGACCGGTCGGGGCTTCCGGCTAGTCTGCTCCCGGGATGATCATCGGGCTAGCCAGGCATCCGAGGGCCGAGCCTCGGGACATTCCACTCGTTGGTCGGCCAAGGCTGGCGCAAGCCGAGGCGACCGGTCGGGGCTTCCGGCTAGTCTGCTCCCGGGATGATCATCGGGCTAGCCAGGCATCCGAGGGCCGAGCCTCGGGAAATTCCGCTCGCTGGTCGTGCGCTTGTCGCTCGCTGCCCGACGGGGTTTCTCCGTGGCCAGCCACGATCATGTTTCTCCTTTTCTCTAAGCGTTGCCTGGGGGAACACGAGAAGGGCATTAAACGCTAATTAATGCGTTACCTGGGAAATCGGATCGCCAGCTGCTGCTTGCGAGGAGTGTTAGTTGAGCGGCCGCGATACGCGGGTTCTTCGAGGAGGATACGGCCTGGGCGCGAGCGGAGATATGTGGACCTAGGGGTACATGACACCCGGATTGTCCTGCGCAAAGAATGCGGTTTAAGGAGAATGACGCTTAGGAAATCGCGGGGAGATACGCCTCGGGAGCCGGAACGGCTCCGGTTTCAATGCGCCTGCATTTATTGGAGCCACCCGCATCGGAACGACCAGGGGGCCGCAGTTTGGCTATAAATACAGGTGCAGGTACGATGGAGTTTGCCAAGCCGGAGCTGTTCAGGTTGCCATGGATCGCGGACCTCCTCCTTGGCATATGATTGAGAGACTCCTGTTGAAGGAAAGGGGAGACGCTCCCCTTGCGACTTCAGCCAACTAGCCGTTTCATCTGGGATCAACAAGGAGGGTCTTTCCGGCGGAACTCCGCTCTAGGCGTTTCATCCGGGATCACATCTCCCCTCCTTGAAGTTCAGCCTCCCGATCGAGCTCTGCACCAGACGCTCAGTCCGGGACCGCGCCTCCATATGCTCTTCCCCCTCGTATTCCTTCTCTTTCCTACCACTGGGGAGGATGGGAATATCCTTTGGAGGCGGCGTTCCCCTGGGGGCAGCGGGAGCTTCTTCTGCGGCGGCTCCTCGTCTTTTTGGTGAGGTGCTGGATGGCGCCTCCGGTTAGAAGCACCCACTTCCGGTGGGATTGCAGCTGCTTTGGGTTGAGGGTTTGGGATCCTCGGTCCTCAGCTCCACGGATTCTCCACCTCTTCTTTGCTTTCTTTACTCCCTAATTCCCCTCTGGGAATTCCTTGTAATCACACGAGCACGCCATTGTAACCAGAAATTATTGAAATGAAAAGTGTTGCACCTTTTCAAATTGTCTTTCTGGCCTTGTTGTTCTACTGGTAATACATCCGCAGGTTAGCGGAATTCCAGCCCCTTGGAATTTGTCGGCCATCTAGGGCTTCCAACTGGTAGGAGCCAGGTCGGTTTACCCAACGAACTTTATACGGGCCTTCCCAATTCGGCGCTAGCTTCCCACCTTCCGTAGGTTGAGATGCCTTAGCTCGCCTCAGCACCAGATCTCCAATTCTGAAAAGCTTCGGTCGGACTTTGGAGTTGTAATATCGGGCCACCCTCCGCTGATACATTGCCATCCGAACCTGCGCCATTTCCCTTGCTTCTTCCAAGAGATCCAGGTTCCCTCGGAGTTGCTCCGAGTTGGCCTCGGGTCGGTGTGCGGCTACCCGAGGTGAGGGAAGTCCGAGCTCTACGGGGACAACGGCTTCCGTGCCATAGGTTAGGCTGAAAGGCGTCTCCCCGGTAGGAGTCCGATGCGTGGTCCGATACGCCCAAAGGACATTCTCGAGTTCCTCGACCCAAGCTTGCCCCGTCCGTCCGATCCGCGCTTTGATACCTTGGGGGATTGTCCGATTTGTGACCTCGGCCTCGCCGTTGGTTTGGGGATGCGACACGGACGTGAACCGATGTTCGATCCCGAACTCCTCGCAGAAGTCTCGGAAATGCTTGTTATCAAACTGTCGACCGTTATCCGAGATGAGGACCCGAGGTACCCCAAATCGGACAATGATGTTCTTCTTTACGAACTTCCGGACTTGCGCCTCCGTGATGGTGGCCAGTGGCTCTGCCTCCACCCACTTGGTGAAGTAGTCGATGGCGACAATCAAAAATTTCCGCTGGGCCGAAGCGATGGGGAATGGTCCGAGGATATCCATTCCCCACTGTGCAAAGGGCCAGGGGGCGGTGATTGGCGCCAAGGGAACAGAGGGGACTCTCTGGATGTTGGCGTGGCGCTGGCAGGCGTCGCATTTCCGTACGTGATCCTTTGAGTCTTCCAATAAGGTCGGCCAATAGTAGCCTTGCCTCATGATCTTATGTGCCAGGGACCTAGCCCCCAGGTGCGATCCGCAGATGCCTTCGTGGACTTCGCCGAGGGCGTAAGCCGCTTCCGAAGGGCGGAGGCACCTTAAGAGGGGGGCGGTGAACGAGGTCCGGTACAGCCTCCCTTCGTAGAGTACGTAGTGGGCGGACTTCATAACAAGTCGCCGAGCTTGATCTTCATCTTCGGGGAGGATCCCTTCGGCGAGGTAAGCTACAAGCGGGTCCATCCAAGATGGTTCCGGATCAATTGCCATTACCGCTTCAGCTTCGTCGATGCTCGGGGCATCTAGGGTCTCCAGGTATATCGCCCTTGACAAGTTGTATGCCTCAGCGCCCACCAAGCGGGACAACCTGTCGGCCCTAGCATTTTCGCTCCTTGGGACCTGCTGAATGTCAATACTGCCGAGGTCGGGAATGAGTGCTTGCACCTTCCGGACGTAGCTCTGCATGGTCGGGCTCCGTGCCTCGAACTCCCCTCGAACCTGCCCGACCACCAGCTGGGAGTCGGTGAAGACCTTCAGACGCCGGATGCCGAGCTCCTTGGCGAGTTTGAGTCCCGTAACTAGGGCCTCGTACTCCGCCTCATTGTTGGTCACTGGAAATCCGAACCTCAAGGCATACTCGGCTATCACTCCATCGGGATTGGTAAGGACCAGCCCAGCCCCTCCACCTTCAAGGTTCGACGACCCGTCAATGTGGAGCGTCCAGATCGGGAGATCGAGGCTGGGTGTTTCCGGCGGCCTAGGTTCCGCCTCCTGCACAGTGCACTCAGCGAGAAAGTCCGCGAGCACCTGGGCCTTGATGGCGGGCCGGGGCTGGTAGCGGATGTCGAACTCACCAAGTTCTACTGCCCACTTCACCAGCCGTCCCGCATTCTCAGGATTGTTGAGGATCTGCCGCAGTGGTTGATCGGTCAAAAGGGTGACAGAATGAGCCTGGAAATAGGGGCGAAGCCTCCTGGTCGCAGTCAGCAGCGCGAAGGCGATCTTTTCAGCCTTCGTGTACCGCGTCTCGGCATCCCGGAGGACTCGGCTGGTGTAGTACACGGGCTTCTGAAGTTTTGCCTCTTCCCGAACCAGTACTGCGCTGACTGCGGTTGGGGAGACCGCCAGGTAAAGGTAGAGCATCTCCCCCTCTTGCGGCTTGGACAGCAGGGGAGGAGACGCCATGTACTCCTTGAGCTGGTCGAACGCCACTTGACATTCAGCCGTCCAGAGGAAGTCTTTCGGGCGCTTCAACACCTTGAAGAACGGTTGGCAGCGTTCGGCCGATTTTGCCACAAATCGTCCGAGCGCGGCGACCCTCCCAGCGAGCTCCTGAACCTCCTTCACTTTGGTCGGAGGGGACATATCTTGGATGGCCTTGATTTTGTCCGGGTTGGCCTCGATCCCCCGCTGGTTGACAATGAAGCCGAGGAACCTCCCGGCCGAAGCACCAAAGGCGCACTTCGCTGGGTTTAGCTTCATACGAAACTTCCGCAAGGTGGCGAAGGTCTCCTCCAGATCCGCAATGTGCTGATCCGCATGGCGGCTCTTTACCAGCATATCGTCCACGTACACCTCCATGTTCCGGCCGATCTGCTCCTTGAAGATTTTATTGACGAGGCGCTGGTAAGTAGCGCCAGCGTTCTTCAGACCGAAGGGCATTACCTTGTAACAGTACAGCCCCCTGTCTGTTATGAAGGCCGTTTTCTCCTCGTCCTGTGGAGCCATCATTATTTGGTTGTAGCCGGAGAAGGCGTCCATGAAAGACAGCAGCTGATATCCGGAAGTCGCGTCGACCAGTTGGTCTATTCGCGGGAGCGGAAAGCTATCCTTGGGGCACGCCTTGTTCAGGTCGGTGTAGTCGACACACATCCTCCACTTCCCGCTCGTCTTCCGGACAAGTACGACGTTTGCCAGCCACTCGGGGTAGCTCACTTCCCTTATGAAACCTGCCTCCAAGAGTTTGTCTACCTCCTGGTCGACCACCCGGATCCGATCCGGGGCACAGTGTCTCTTCTTTTGCTTTACTGGTCGGTGGGTCGGGTCGACGTTGAGGGCGTGAGAAATGACCTCCGGGTCGATCCCAGGTACATCGGCCGCCGACCAGGCAAACACATCAGCATTGGCTCGGAGGAATTCCACTAACCGGAGCCGAGCTTCCAAGTCGAGGTTGGCACCGACCCGGACCGTGCGGTCCGGGCGGCCTTCTTCGAGGGGAACTTCGATTACGCCCTCGGCCGGCTCCCCGTGCCGCAAGGCCACTTCGTCTCTGGCGTCAAGGGACTCGACGCTTAGGGCCTCCATGGGCTTCTTCCCTTTGAGAGTTGCTAGGAAACACTGCCGTGCGGTTGGTTGGTCACCTCGGACCTCTCCAATCCCGACCGCCGTGGGGAACCGCATGAGCAAATGGTAGGTAGAAACCACCGCGCGAAGGGCGTTCAGTCCGGGTCGTCCGAGGATAGCGTTGTAGGCCGAGGGGACACGGACGACCAAGAACCCGAGTCGCACCGTGGCTTCTGCGGGTGCAACGCCCGCAGTCACAGGCAGCTCAATGACACCTTCGGCCGAGATAGCGTCTCCAGTGAATCCTATGAGGGGGGTGGATGTTTTGTGCAACAATTGTCGGGACAAGCTCATCTTTTGGAAGGCCTCGTAATACAAAATATCAGCTGAGCTTCCACTATCCACAAGAACACGCCTTACATCATAGTTCGCCATAGTGAGAGAGATCACCATGGCGTCATCGTGGGGAGTCTGAACCCCCTTTACATCTTCATCACAAAAAGTGATTACATTTCCGACCCGCTGCCTCTTCGCGACGGCCACTCCTGATGCTTCCGCCGAGCCCCCTGCGTTCCTCACGGGCCGAGAGCAGCCCCCAGTGATGGTGTGGATCACTCCCGCAACGGGTCGATTCTGCTCCCGAGGCTCCTGAGGGGCCGGGTCGACCGGACGCGGGTCTGCCGGGGGACGTCGGTCGTTTACATATCGATCGAGACGCCCTCGGCGAATGAGAGCCTCGATCTCGTCCCGAAGCTGGAAGCAGTCTTCGGTATCGTGGCCGTGGTCTCGGTGGTACTCACAGTACGCCCGAGAAGGCCTCCTCCCAGGGATCTTCTTCATCTGCCTCGGGACCGGGAGGTCCTCCCGCCCCTTGACCTCCATGAGGATCTGGGCCCGGGGGGCCAGGAGTGGGGTGTATCGGTTGAAGCGTCGGTGCGGAGAACGAGGGCGTGTGGCGCCGTGGTTCCTTGCTGGTGACGGGCTTCTGCGTCGGCGTTGAGGCGTCGGGCTCCTCCTCTGGGGTGCCTCTTTTCGCCTTTTCTTCCCGGGCTTTAGAGGGGCCTCGGCGGCCTCCTTGTTCCGATGGGAGGCTGCCTCCTCGGCGTCTGCATACTGGTTTGCCCGAGATAACAGCTCCGGGAAGCTCCGCGGCAGGCGTTTGTCCAGGGAGAAGGTGAGTCTGCCCTTCCGGAAGCCACGCTTCAGGGCTGAGAGAGCCACTTCCTGGCTCAGGTTTCGGACCTCCAGTGTAGCCTTGTTGAAGCGAGTGAGATAATCCCGCAGGCTTTCTCCCTCGTTTTGCCGGACATCAAAGAGGGAGTCGGAGACCAGTCGCCGCCTGCTACTGACGGCGAAATGGCTGATGAAGAAGCGGGTGAACTGGTCGAAGGACTGGATGGAGTTAGCCTCCAGGCCGGCGAACCATGCCCTTGCCGGGCCACGGAGGGTCGCCGGGAAGGCCTTGCAGAGGAGCGGATCCGATGCTCCATGGAGGAGCATAAGAGTCCTGAAACTCTCCATGTGGTCCCGCGGGTCCGCCGCCCCGTCGTAGGGTTCGATCGCCGGCATTTTGAACCCCGGCGGGTTCGAGGTCCGCAGGATCCTCGAGGCAAGCGCCGGCCGGGAGGAGATCTCCAAGTCAGCGAAGGGATCTTTGGAGTGGCCCTTCAGGACCTGGAGTTGTCTGTGGAGATCGTCCACCCGCCGGTCCAGGGAGCGCGACCGGTGGGTGGGGGACAAGGAGCGGCGCGAGGGGGACCGACTGGAGTGCGGGCCCCTCGAGGACTGGGGTGTCTGAGAACGCGCCCGGGTCCGCCTCTCGTACCCCGCACAGCTCCGATGAGAAGGTCCTGGCAGAATGGACCGCACTCGAGAATCCTCCTCGCGCCGGCGCTCCTCTCCATGGGAGAGGAAGGAGCGCGGGTTGTGAGGAAGAGGCGAGTGCTCGGGGGGCAGCGGCTCCTGAGCCCGTTGCGGCACCCGAGAGATCACGCCCTGCAGATTCTGCACTGCCTCCGCGAGGGTGCGAACCTGCTGGGCTAGCTGGTCGAACTGAGCAGCTTCGACCGTCTGAATGGGAGAAGGGGCGGTGGAGTGCTGCTGAGAGTGCGTTGGGGACGCAGCAGCCTCTCGGCCGGAGGCGCGAGAGGCTCCGCGACCGGAAGCATTGGAAGCTCCACGACCACCTCGCCGTGCCATTACGATCGTTCTAAGATTCGGTCCCTTCCTCTAGCGCCAACTGTTGCTGGTGGTCCAAACCGAGAACGATTGGCACTGCGGTGTGAACGGGGTTCCGTCTGAGTTGTCTTGGTTGGTGTTGGTTGCGCTCCACCTTCCGCCAAGAAACCTGCAAACAAGCCTTACACCACCACCAGGGTGGTGATGGCCCTCCGACGGTCAAGTCAGAGGAGATTGGAGGAGGAGGAGAGGTGATAATCGCAAGTAAGAGAGTGCTCTGGGAGATATTGCTCACCTCCCCCCTTTCTCCCCCCAGCCGCATATATACCTGGCTGGGGGGTCTCTCAGGGGGGTTCGTCATCGTGGGGCACGATGGTGTGGCCACTGACATGGCCGTTACAGGGCGTCGTGGAGCAGCACCGGGTACGGCCACGTCAGGGCATAGTGGGGCTCCGCTTTGTACGGCTGATGCAGGAGATCGTGGAGCAGCATCGGATACAGCCGTTGCAGGGAGTAGTGGAGCAGGAGGCCGCGGCGTGCCTCTGGGGAATAGCCTGTCGTTATCAAGAGATCTCCGACTCGGGGTCGGAGCGCTGGATCAAGGGGCAGCCGACTCGGGGTCGGGCTGCGGAGCCGAGGATGTCCGACTCGGGGTCGGATTGCTGGATCAAAGGGCAGCCGACTCGGGGTCGGGCTGCGGGGCCGAGGATGTCCGACTCGGGGTCGGATTGCTGGATCAAAGGGCAGCCATAGTCTTCCTGGGCGCGCGTGCCGGTCACGTGGGGCATGGCGGCTTATTTCCCCCGTAACAATAAGCATTAAACATCCAGGCATTTATCAAAAATAAATATAATGGTGATGATCATGGATCCAGGATGGGGTCATTTTACAAGCACATGCACGTCAATTGGTTTGATCGTCTTCAACTCTTGACTCGATCTTAATCCTTTAGGTCCAGTTGTGATCAACTCCTTAATCCATCTTCAATCAATCCTTGATCTCGATCCGCGTGCAACACATTCAAATACATATCGATCAACTATCGACGTGCAACACACATCATAGAATACATCCCAGATTGCTTTAAAAATTAAATAAAAATAAAAATAAAATTACAACCCTTTTTCATGAGACACGCAGGTCTCTAATACATGAATTTAAGATGCACGCAGGCATCTAAAAAATTAAAATTACATGCATTACAGAACATCGCAGAACATTTCAGCACATTCAAAGGGTCCATCCATGATCATCACCATACACATCACATGCATAAAAATTATTTTCAGATCTGTAATTTAATTGATTATTCCATCTCATGACTTACTGATCATGCTAGATTTGACTCTAAATATTTGTAATCACATTATCAAAGCATTAGAATCATTAATCTAAGCATCTAAAGATTAGTATGCAGAAAAATCAGCAAGCTGAAAATTCTGCATACATAAATTTCAGCAAGCATAATCCCTTAAGTTTCAGATCTAAAATGCCTTGAAAAATTTAATCCTAATCTTAATCTACATAACCATGGCTCTGATACCACTGTTAGCATCCCTCATATGCCATAAAAATTTCGAAATAATTTTCAGATTGCAGCGAAAAATATATGCGGGATCCGTTCATCACATGAACGTGTTTTAAAACCTTTCATTTGTAGATAGATTAAAATTAAATTATTTTAAACCATTTTAAAATCATTAAGAAGATCAGATCTTCACCTTGTGCGGGTAGATGGTCTCCGCAAATCTGATTTACATGGTATTTGATCAAGGCTCAGTGGAAGCCGCATACGCGTCCGACCTCTATAGGTATCCACACGAAGTAGTGAGTCGATCGAAGCCTTTGGATCTTCCCGGGGTGCTAGCTCCCTTGCAGAGAAGGCTATGGATGGCTGAAGTCCTCTCCTTTGAATCAACCTTTGATTGGCTTGAGAGGAAGAAGAAGAAGGAAGTGCCAAGGAAGAAGAAACGAAGGCTCTTCGCAGCCTTTTACTTTTCCTTGCACTAGAACCAAAAGAAGAGGAGGAAGGAGATCACGTAGCCCTTGGTTTCTTCCCTTGTTCTTGTGGCTGAAGAGAGGAATGAGAGGAGAGTGCTTGCTGCCGAGAATGACAAAGAAAAACCATGAATGCTGGCCGAAATCCCATGCCCTTTTTAATGTGCTAAGGGATAAAGATGAGTTCCTATTTTTTAGGAACTCATTCTTATTCCTTATGTGGCAACCAAGGAGGGGCGTAGCCCCCTCCTTTTCTTCTCACGCAAGCACCAAGGGGAGGGGCGTGGGCCCCACGCCCCTCCCTCAAGTCCAATTAAATCCATTTTTTAATCAAATTAAAGGGTGATTTAATTTGGGTTCATTTCATGAGTCCAATCCTATTCAAAATAAGATTTTTATGAACCCATTTCAATTTCCTCCTTATCCTAATCTAATTAGGATTTAATTGAACCATGACTCTATTGAACTCTTCAATCCTAATCCAATTAGAAGTCATGAAATTAATTAGATTAAATTTAAAATTAATTAGGACTTAAGAAAATCCTAATCTAATGAGGACTTGTTCAAATTTCAGCCCTAAGACAATTAGGACTTAAGAAATCCTACTCCTAGTAGGACTCTAATTTAATTTGAAATCCTAATCCAATTAGGACTCCAAGGATCCTACTCCAAGTAGAACTCATGATCAAGTCCAATTAATTAAATTAAATTGCAATCCGATTGCAAGTGTTCCTTCTTCCAACCACTAACTCTTAGCGGGTTATCCATTTATCAATCTAATTGATTATTTGTGATTCCTAATCACATTCAACCATCGGATCGGTCAATACCTCTAATGTGTGTGACCCCATAGGTTCTATTCTGACTGGTAGTGAGATATATTGCGATCTCTATCACAATATCATTGAAAACTTCTTTTAATGGGTTGAAACAATTTCAACTCAACTCACCAGGGATTATCGACCATCAAGATGATCCCTGTGAGTCTCACCATCCACCAGTGACACCTAGCAGTATGTAGTGGCCACCCAGCAGAATAGAATGATGAACCTTTAGGTGCAGTTATCGTATGATACAGTCCTTCTATCGTGGATCCCTACAGACCGGAGGTCATGGATAACTCGTCAAACCCCGTCGTCTGTCATATGTCTAGATTTATTCGACTTGAGTTCGAGAGTAGAAAACTCTTTTCCACTATATATTCTGCCCTAGCCAAGGTCTTAGAACTCAGTCTTATAAATCACATAGGATCTCTCCTCATCTATCAAGGTCGATAGATTCCATGTAAGTGCATACCCTACTCCTACAGCGAACCTACTGCAGCCAATCTACACAACAAGGATCCATATGACTAGAGACCATGTATATGTGCAGTCAAACTACAATAACCTCACTGTGAATAGCCGAAGCACCGCAGGTCAAAGGACCAGTCACACTACTGCAACATTAAGCAAGTCACTGATGAGTGGATAGACATTCAAGAAACTTCTTGTCTTGGTCACGCTCAGTACCCTTGTTCTCTAACAAGCACCTGCACTATCACTTCAGTGTTCCTATACTGTGGACTCGAGTCTCGTCCATCCATAAGAAAAGCGATCTGTGCACTGATCGGATCGATCACTGTCCTCGTGATGATCCATTGATCAAGAACATTTAGAAATTAATCACCAATGATACATGGCTCAAATTCTCAACTCTTGAGAATATGTATCATCTTATTAATTTCTTGGACGATTCATAGACACATAAACAATATGAATGAAAAGATGCCCATTTATTATTCAATAATAATAAAGTCAAGTACAAATTTCTGTCCCAAAATTAATAATGTGTCCGCCAGATTGGCTTCTAGGGCATACATCTAACACCCCTTCCTTATCCGAACCCCGTGAGGACTCCAAACAACCAAATCTCCGTGTTCTTCCTAGCGGATCCGTGTCCAAAGCTCATCTTTTCATTCTCCAGCCAACTCCACGAATTCCCAGCCAATCACCATCCCAGCATCCTCTTCCTCCGAAATCTTCTCAAACGCTCACAGGATGAACTCAAATCCCATGCTCATCCCGCTCGGATTGGTTCCATCTCTATGGGATAAACTTAAATCCCAGCCTTCACGGAAGAAAAGAATAGAGTAGCTCACGGATTTCCTTTTCCGTGAGTTCATCCCAACTCCCCTTCTTCATACAAACTTCCAGCTCATATTCCCTCCATTACCGTTCAGCTCCATCAACAAAAATCCAAGCTTATCCCTTGATTTTCCGAGCAAATCCTTCTCCCCAAGCATCATGGAAGAGCTCGCTATTCCGCATCCCCTGTGTCCGCAACATCCCAAACTTCCACACGTGGATCCCAACCTTCTTCTCGTTCCAGATTGAATTTAGCTTTCCATCACCAACGGATAAGCCCAAATCCAGCACTCCATCCTATCATCCTTATCCCGGATCTCCCAGCTCTCATCTTGTCCATGGATCCCACGATCTCCACGTCCACGGATCCCGTCCAGCCAATGGAAACATCCCCGAGCTCCAAGGATGAGCATTCAAGTCGTTTACAGCTCTAAAACCAACAAATCCCATCTCATTCCGTTCGCGAACATTATCCCAACTGCATCATCCCCATCCTCTTGCGTCCAGCTCTCACCAACGGATTCCTCCCAGCAAATCTAAGCTTCCGCATGCAAGATTTCACAGAAACAGAACAAAGACAAAGGATTGCTCCCAGTTCATTTCCTCTTCCGAGTCCTCCTCAAACCGAATCCGGATTAGAACTCCCCATCCGCGATCATCTCCCACGTTTGTTCCCAAGATATTACCGAGCTTCATGGATTCCTCTGTTCCGGATCAACTCCCCTGTTCAGCCTCTATCCTTATCCCATCGTCGAAGGATCACAGAGCAGAATCATCTGCCTTATCCCGTAGCCATTGACCCTTATCTGCACTCGGAACAGGGAGGTGGGCAGTCTATTTAAAGGAGTCGGACGTGAAGACCAAGGCATTCCTCCTCTTCCCCACCGGGGTGGATCTCTTCGCTGGGCAAGCTTGGGTTGGTTCCACATCTCTCTTAGAACAAATCCCACGGGAAGAAGAAGAAATAAAAGGAGAGAGAAACATTTTGGGTATTTTGGGAATGATTTCTCATAAGAGCTAAGAAGGAGCTGTTCTTAGGGAAATCGCAAGAAGAAGAGAAGAAAGAGATGGGAGCCCGCTGCTGTGTTGCTGCTGCCGTCCACCACTGCATGGAAGCCTAAGCTCTTCACTAGGGCTGGTTGCAGCCCTAACAAAGGGACACGGATTTTATGTATTTAATTTTTATATTCTTGGAGTTGTATGAACCCTCTTACTCTTAAATAAATATTTTTCTTTCATCTCATATTTAATTTCTGTGATTTAAGTATGATATTTATACAACTGTTCTTCATGATCACTAAGTTAATACAAGATCACCCATGCTTAGAAAAGATGCAGTGTCCTGCCACATTAGTTTAGGGTAGATATTTCATGCCGACCGAAGATGGATGTTCCTAAATTACTTTTGTGAGATATTTATTCGAATGCTTATTAGGCTTGTAGTCAATTTGCATGTTAATCCAAGAATAAATTAAAATATAATTAACCCTTGTTTCGATGTTAGTGGTGAATTTTTTGCCCTAGGTTCTTCTAAATTGATATCATTTTAATCGCATTTTTTTATTAAAATTTCTTAGTTTAATTTTCTTCACAAACTCTTTTTTTTTAATATTTTTAAGAAAACAACTATACCCCAATCCCTGTGGATCGATACCCGTAATCACTATTCTACTAGATACGTGCTATTGTGTGGTCTTTAAAGTTGACTAGCAATTTTTGGCGCCGTTGCCGGGGATTGCTAGTATAGTTGTTTTTCTTTTCATAAATTAAACTTTCAAAATATATATATATATATATCTAAAATAAAATAAAAAATATTTTCTATTTTTACTTTACTTATCTCATTTTTCTCTCTTACTAATTTTTGATTTTCCTCGCATGCCTTTCCCGACTGGAGAGGTTCTTTTTGGAGGAGAAACTATGCGCTTTTTGGCCGTTCGCCTTTGGTACTTTTTTGATTGATTTTAGTAGTACGACAGTAGAAACAAATGGCTATGCTCGCTTAGACTCAAACGGGGCTCCGCGCTCTATCAGCTATCAGTTAGTTGGCGCTACACGCGACTTCAGTTGACAAAAGCGAACAACATAGCGCTAGAGAGCTCCTTGGTCTGGGCTCTCGAAGCTTATAAGCTTGTGGTATAGTTCGTACTCACATTAAGCTGTGGTCTCCGTCTCAGTCTCGTGCCTTCATTCCGTCGGTATAGGTATACAGTAAAATACCTGCCTCGAAGTCCCGTCAGTTGAGTGTAATCAGAAATCGAAGAGGAAGTCTGGGACGATCAAAAAGGGAACTGCTGGAAAAGGAATGCTGTAGAGGTTTGCTTTAAAAAAAAATTTGCTGGAAAATTTCCTTTGGTAACATCTGAACCTTGCTTATTTAAATTGATTTCCAATTAGCTTGAAATTTTGTGGTGATTGTTTGATTTTAATTTAACCAAAAGTGTGAATGCATGCTTGATACACATACACCAATTAATCCGCACATAGTAAGGGCAATCACCCCAACAAGATAAGAACTGGATTTCATCACCAGATTCTTGCCCAAATTAGGTGAATCAATTCTCACATAGCCATCACTTTAATTAAAATCAATTAGACGTTGGCCCCTAGGGAATTCGAGCTCAATAGGACGAAAATCACCGAAAGTTGCACCAATTTCGCTCTGCGGCTCAGTTGATGTCTAGGCAAGCTTTGTCCCTTTAAGGGAGACAGTTCATCTGTTCGAGGCAAGTGGTTTTTAAGTGGGACCTTTGCGAATGCATCGTGACCCCCCCACTTACCTGGGAGCTTACCTGGTCAACTCAGTTCATTAGACCGGGTTGGAGGCTTAGGTGCCCTCTTCAAACCAGTTAGGAGCTGTCTAGTGATTTTAGAAAAAATACAAGAATTTGATGTGTTTTTCTTTTTAGTGCATGCTTGACTGTACTTGACAGATCAGAAGAGTATTAGTGTATGCTAGGGTGTCGTTCCAGATCTTCTGAATTAGTACATTTTGATTCTGAAATAGAGCGTTCTATTAGGGCCCTTCGAGCTGAAATCCGCACCTATAAAACCATAGGATCTACTCCACCTGTCGAGATGGCTGAAGAACAACCCAAACTCCTGAGGGAGTACTTTACTCCTTCCATTTATACCTCTCCATCTTGTATTCAACTACCTGATACCACTGCGGCTGTATAATTTGAAATTAAGTCTAGTGTCATCCAAATGCTTCCCTCTTTTTATGGATTCAACAATGAAGACCCATACAAACATTTAGATGAGTTCCTTGATATCTGCACTACTGTCAAAATTCAGAACTTCACTGATGATGCTCTGAAACTTAGGCTGTTTCCTTTTTTCCTTAAGGATAGAGCTAAGCAGTGGCTCCATTCATTAGAAGCCAATTCCATTCTCTCTTGGGCTCAAATGCAGCATGAATTTCTAAAAAATATTTTCTCATAGGAAGAACGAACCAATTTAGGCGTGCGATCACGAGCTTCTCCTATTCTGACGGGGAAGAATTTCATAAAACATGGAAAAAATTTAGAGACTTACTCCGAAAATGCCCGCATCATCAAATACCCAAATGGCAATTGGTGCAATGCTTTTATGACGGATTATCTGAACGAAACCGTCAGATGGTTGATGCTTCTTGTGGGGAAACTTTCATGCTTAAGAGTGAGCATGAGGCATGGCAGATGTTTGAAAACCTTAATGAAAATTTCCTCCACCATGCCTCCTCCGCTCGTCAAGCACCCCCGAGTTCTCAAAGAAAAGGGATCATATGTGAAGTTAGCCAGTCCATAGGTCTATCCGACAAAGTAGATGTACTATCCCGCAAATTGGACCAGCTAATGTTTAGAGAACAGCTTCCAAACTTTTCTCAAGCACAAGTTTGTGCTCTCTGTTCTAGTCCATCTCATACTGTTTTTGAGTGTCCTTCGGCAGCTCAATTCCCTGAATTTGTGCAAGAACAAGTTAATGCTACTCAAGCACAGTCCCGACCGGGTAATGATCCGTATTCTAACACTTATAACCCGGGGTGGTGCAACCATCCAAATTTTTCTTGGAAGCAGCAGACTTCCAATACTTCCCAGCCTTATTCCCAAAACTTTCAACCATTCCAGAATATTCATCCGAACCGTCCTCCTACTCACTATTCACAATTTCAACATGTCCCTCCTCCAGCACCCCAAAGAGATATGGCTTTTGAGCAAAACGTTTTGACTGCCCTTCAAGGACTCGAAGCCAATACACAATTGTTGCACTCCCACACCCAGTCTATTGCCAAATTAGAAACCCACCTAGGACAGCTAGCGAGTGCACTAAATAAAAGAGAGGAAGGCAAGCTTCCAAGCCAACTAGTGAGTAACCCGAGAGGGCAGTACATGGCTCAAGAGACTCACCCGAATGATGTTCACCATGAACAAGCTAATGCCATGATTACCTTAAGAAGCGGACGCGTAGTGGACAATAAGATTGGAGAAAAAAAATATAAAGAAAATGAAGACAGGAGTATGACTGTGCCTAAAGAGAACCTAAACTCGTCTTTGTCGCCATCTAGTCTAGTACCGACCACATCGTTTACACCGAAGGCTCCTTTCCCTCAGTGTCTGAGTGCACCTTCTTCCTTTGGCAAGAAAGGAACTTCGTTGGAAGAAATAATGGAGGTATTCAAACAAGTCAAAATCAACCTCCTCTCCTTGATGCCATAAAACAAGTTCCATCTTATGCCAAATTTCTCAAAGACCTTTGTACCCAGAAACGTAAATCTAGGACATATGTACCTAAAAAGGTCTTCCTAACTGAACAAGTAAGCTCCATCCTCCAGCACAAAACCCCTCCCAAGTTCAAAGATCCCGGTGCCCCTACCATCTCTTGTGTGGTAGGAGACAGTTCTATTGATCGAGCACTATTAGATTTAGGGGCAAGTGTTAATCTTCTGCCTTATTCAGTTTATGAGAAATTCAGATTAGGTGAATGGAAGCCTACTTCGGTGTCCCTGCAATTGGCTGATCGATCTGTAAAAATACCACGAGGAACAATTGAAGATGTCCTAGTCAAGGTAGACAAATTCTATTTTCCAGTCGATTTTATTATCCTTAATATGGAACTTGTGCCTAATCTTAAGAAACAGGTCCCTATGATTATAGGTCGTCCCTTTTTAGCTACAGCCAATGCGAGTATAAATTGTAGAACTGGGGTGATGAATATATCCTTTGGGAATATGAAGGTCAAGTTAAATATATTTCGTGCCTCTGATCAACCCGCAAAGGAAGTTGAGTGCTTCCTAATAGATAAAATGGACGATCTTTTAGAAGAAGCCCTTTCCTATATTTTGGCAGATGACCTTCTGAAAACATGCTTGGCCCATTTTGACTTTGATATAGAAAAGGCCATAGCAGCAGTCAACTCTGTGCCCGACAATCAGTTTTCCACAAATTTTCTTCCTTGGAAAACTCGGCATGAGCCCGGTATGATATAATTAAGGATGCACTGCGTCTGGCTGAAGACGTTAAACTTAGCACTTGTTGGGAGGCAACCCAATTTCCATAGATTATTTTTGCACATTTTCTTATCATATTTTTTCAAGAGTCCTCATATTACTGATGCAACTAAGGTACAATGCTTCTATCCTCCATATGCATCATATTTTCGTCCAAAATAAAATAACAAAAAATAAAATAAAATTATATATAATATAATAAAAAAACATTGAGGACAATGTCTGATCTAGGTTGGGGGGTATAGGATTCGAATTTTTGAAGAAATTTTTCGCATTTTCGAATAAGTTTTTTATTCAAAAAAAAAAAACCTAATTTCTATGCTTTAGTGCTGAAATGATAAATACACAAAGTATATAAAATCTAAAAAGCCCAATAACTAGTCAGGAGTAAGTCAATTTGAGTTCTTAAAAATTCTTTTAGCGAGTTGTAAGATAATTTTTACTTTGGAATTTCACAACACACATGGCCTGCACTTCTAAGGGTTAGGTTCAACATTATGTTGTTAAGTCTAGTAGCAAACTTGAGTCCTGATGAATCATTCCTATCTAATTCACTATTATCCCATATTATATATAAAAAAAAATGAATTTAGTCAGGTACATCGAAAAGGGCTACCTATTGTCAAAGGTCAGCAGGCTTGTATGAGGAACCCGAGCATAGGTCCGTAGGGGAGTCTTGATGCCCAACACCTTACGCTATCTGGTGTAGGAGTGTTGACTGAATGCTCACTACACGGAGGAATCATTACAAGAGTAAAAGTATGTAATTTATAAATCCAAAATAATAAAAAAAATAAAAAAAATAAAAAAATAAAAATAAAATTGACCTTGAAAAAGACGATAGTGTGAAAGCCGTCGTTGTAAAAATTCGAGTAAACTGGAATATTACAGATAAAGCCCATGAGGTATTAAAGTGAACATCCACAACTCTTGAAATCCTGCAAGATAGGATGATTTTGAATCAGTGATTAGGTCTTATCTGACCAATTCTTGGAAACTACTAACTTTAGCAGTATTTTGGAGGATCTAAAGCCTTAGCTTGTGCATGGTCCAGATTTCACCGAGCATCCAAATATAAATAAGTCTTACAACTCTCTAACAGAAACTTAATAACTTCAACTTAAGTTGCATCTTGACCTAGGATTTGGGCTGACTTAGTAATTAAAACTTTGTGTGCTTTTGAAATTCTTGACACTTAGGCATTTGAAATTAGATTTTATAAAATAATAAATAAATTCTTTTGACATAGTTTGTGGATATCTGAGCCGAAAACCCTCACGAGACAAAACTCGTCCACTAGGACCACCTAGGGGTTTAAAGCCTTATTGCATATAGTAAATGCAATCGTGATTCCTGCGAAAGTGAGTTAATTTCTTTTTCTATTTTTTTTATTTTTTGCTTGAGGACTAGCAAAATGTAGGTTGGGGGGTGTGATAAGTGTTAAATAATGCATAAATTAATATCTTCTTCATAGCACTTATCATTATTTTAATTCATATATTTTATAAATTTAACTAAAAAAAAATTGTGTTACCTTCATCATTGCATTTTAAATAAATTATTCAAGTTTGATTGATTTTTTTTGATTTTATTGGTCAAGTCTAATGTGTGCAGGTCAAGTCAAACTAACTGGGATGATGTCTGAACTAATATGTGCAGGTCGTATTTTACAACTGAACCCGTGTCCACTGTCCAAGCCAATCCAAGCATCCCAAACAACTTCGTCCCAAGTGCATACATTCCAACATCTTACATAGCTATGAGTCCCACTCCCATGTTCCCCTTCCTTATCCGAACCCCGTGAGGACTCCAAACAACCAAATCTCCGCATTCCTCCCAGCGGATCCGTGTCCAAAGCTCATCTTTTCATTCCCCAGCCAACTCCACGAATTCCCAGCCAATCCCGTCCCAGCATCCTCTTCCTCCGAAATCTTCTCAAACGCTCACAGGATGAACTCAAATCCCATGCTCATCCCGCTCGGATTGGTTCCATCTCCATGGGATAAACTTAAATCCCAGCCTTCACGGAAGAAAAGAACAGAGTAGCTCACGGATTTCCTTTTCCGTGAGTTCATCCCAACTCCCCTTCTTCATCCAAACTTCCAGCTCATATTCCCTCCATTACCGTTCAGCTCCATCAACAAAAATCCAAGCTTATCCCCTGTTTTTCCGAGCAAATCCTTCTCCCCAAGCATCACGGAAGAGCTCGCTATTCCGCATCCCCTGTATCCGCAACATCCCAAACTTCCACACGTGGATCCCAACCTTCTTCTCATTCCAGATTGAATTTAGCTTTCCATCACCCACGGATAAGCCCAAATCTAGCACTCCATCCTATCATCCTTATCCCGGATCTCCCAGCTCTCATCTCGTCCATGGATCCCACGATCTCCACGTCCACGGATCCCGTCCAGCCAATGGAAACATCCCCGAGCTCCAAGGATGAGCATTCAAGCCGTTTACAACTCTAAAACCAACAAATCCCATCTCATTCCGTTCGTGAACATTATCCCAACTGCATCATCCCCATCCTCTTGTGTCCAGCTCTCACCAACGGATTCCTCCCAGCAAATCTAAGCTTCTGCGTGCAAGATTTCACAGAAACAGAACAAAACCAAAGGATTGCTCCCAGTTCATTTCCTCTTCCGAGTCCTCCTCAAACCGAATCCGGATTAGAACTCCCCATCCGCGATCATCTCCCACGTTTGTTCCCAAGATATCACCGAGCTTCACGGATTCCTCTATTCCGGATCAACTCCCTTGTTCGGCCTCCATCCTTATCCCATCGTCGAAGGATCACAGAGCAGAATCATCTACCTTATCCCGCAGCCATTGACCCTTATCTGCACTCGGAACAGGGAGGTGGGCAGTCTATTTAAAGGAGTCGGACGTGAAGACCAAGGCATTCCTCCTCTTCCCCACTGGGGTGGATCTCTTCGCTGGGCAAGCTTAGGTTTGGTTCCACATCTCTCTTAGGCCAAATCCCACGAGAAGAAGAAGAAATAAAAGGAGAGAGAAACATTTTGGGTATTTTGGGAATGATTTCTCATAAGAGCTAAGAAGGAGCTGTTCTCAGGGGAATCACAAGAAGAAGAGAAGAAAGAGATGGGAGCCCGCTGTTGTGCTGCTGCTGCCGTCCACCACTGCATGGAAGCCTAAGCTCTTCACTAGGGCTGGATGCAGCCCTAACAAAGGGACACGGATTTTATGTATTTAATTTTTATATTCTTGGAGTTGTATGAACCCTCTTACTCTTAAATAAATATTTTTCTTTCATCTCATATTTAATTTCTGTGATTTTAAGTATGATGTTTATACAACTGTTCTTTATGATCACTAAGTTAATACAAGATCACCCATGCTTAGGGAAGATGCAGTGTCCTGCCACATTAGTTTAGGGTAGACATTTCATGTCGACCGAAGATGGATGTTCCTAAATTACTTTTGTGAGATTTTTATTCGAATGCTTATTAGGCTTGTAGTCAATTTGCATGTTAATCCAAGAATAAATTAAAATATAATTAACCCTTGTTCCGATGTTAGTGGTGAATTCCTTGCCCTAGGTTCTTCTAAATTGATATCATTTTAATTGCATTTTTTTATTAAAATTTCTTAGTTTAATTTTCTTCACAAACTCTTTTTTTTTAATATTTTTAAGAAAACAACTGTAGCCCAATCTCTGTGGATCGATACCCGTAATCACTATTCTACCAGATACGTGCTATTGCGTGGTCTTTAAAGTTGACTAACAATGACTCGGGCTCAACCACGGAGCCTAAATCAAGTTCCATCTTGGTCTAATCAAAGACATGGAACCGATCAATCTATAATTATTGTAAATTGGATTGAGTTATCTTGATTTGATCTAATTACTACTTAGTTAGATTTAATCAATTAACTCAATCATTCCATGATTTGATTCTAACCTTAGGTCTAACCCAATTAGAGAACTTGACTTGAGCTAACCCAAACCTCCAAGACTTATGCAATTTGTCATTGAAATTCAATTCACAATTCTAGGTCACTTAATTCTCAATTAAGTGTAGTTTTATGAAAAAATTTTAGATCATTTTATAAGTCTTAAATCAGATGTTAATTACAAATTTTTAGTTCTTAAAATCAAATCTAAATTTGTGAATTAAACATTCTGATTTCATATTTAATTCATGTTTAAATCATTAACAATTTATGTTCATATATCACATATATAAACTAACATGAATTAACTTAAATAACATGCATCATAAGCATTTATTTTCAGATCTTATATGTCTTACAAAATTAGAGATTAAAAGGATCATAAATTGTATTTAGATCTAATCTAAATAAGTTTATAATTTCAAATTTTACATGTTCAATATATCACATATATTAATCATAAAACATGTATCACATGCATCCAAATTTCAGATCTAGTTAATCATGCAAAAATAGTAATTAAATCATTCATAAATCTTCTTTAGATTTGATCTAAACATATTTATAAATCTCAGATTTAATTACAATTATTTTAAGCATAAATTGTTTAAACATTCAACATGGCTCTAATATCAATTGAAGGGAAAATCTGGTTTTTGCATGCATGTAATTTTAAAAATTTTCAGAAAAATGCAGCGGATAGATAGAATTAAACTCTTTAATTCCAAGCATGCAAGGGAGATCATATCTCAAAAATAAATTACAGGAATGTTTAAACTATTTATGTAAAAATAACTATAAGCATGATTAATCATAGAATTAGAAAATCAGCAATCCTTGTTAAGTTCTAAACCTAACTAAGATAAAATAAATCTCATACCTTATGATAAATAGGTTGGATTTGAAGATCTGAAAGTCGAGCCTCGTAGCCACACACGTGTCTGGCCTCTACGGATGATCCACGCGAAGCTCCGGGTTGATCTGATCCCGCGGAAATGCTAGCTTGCGTGGAACCCTGCTGTGGCTGATTTTGTTCTTCCTAAAATCAATCAACCTTTGATTGATCTTATGAGATGAAAGGAAGAAGATGAAGAAGGAGAAGAAGAGAAGTAATGAAGTGATCCTTTTCTGAATTTTTCAAAACTCTAAGTTCTAAAAAAAATCATATCACTAAATCCTTGGCGTGGAGAGGAAGAGGAGAGAATTAATTTATAATGTCTCTCTTGCTACCCTTTTATAGATTGGGTTTAGGGTTTCTCCTAATCTTATTAGGAGTATGGGACTATAACCCACCCTTGAATTAATGCCAAGTGTCCAATCCTTGTGCTCATAGATGCATGATATGTGTCCACTTAATCAATTGATTAATTTCCTAATCACATTAGGATTCGTAATCTCATTAGGAGAATTAATTGATTTGGGAGCATGCATCCTATGATGCCATGTGGACTTTAAAGTCCGCATAGTGTGAACATGACTTAAGTCATATTCATCCTACGACGATATGTGGTCTTTAAAATCCGCACAAACCTTAGTTTAATCAAATTGACCCAATCATGAACCCAAATTAATTTGGATCGAACCCAATTTGATTTGGCTCATTAAATCAGCCCAATTGCAATCCAATTGCAATTAATTTCACTTAATTCTTCATAATAATGACTCTTAATTGACTAGAGTCAATCCCAATCCAATTGGATCAAGTCCGATCAATTAGGTTATGCCCAATCGGCTCAGGTCGAACCCGATCGAATTAAGTCAAACCCTAAAGTCCAATAATTCAATCAAATTGAATTTATTAATAATCCAATTACTAATTAACCCTCCAATAATTTAATAATTATTTTAATGCAACTTTTGCTTAGGATAATTTGTCAATCGAGTTGACCAAATTACCCCTGAATGATTCTTAATCATTAATCAGCCATTTGATCAACCTAGAAACTTCTATGCGTGTCACCCTATAGGTTCGAACCTAAGCCGGTAGCACAAGAACAACTTTTTGTACTAATCGAAATGACCATTTAGCAATGGTACCCGACGTCCGGATAGGCCGAATGATCGCAAAGCAACATTCAAGAACCCTTGGACTATGGTTACCGTATAATTTATCCCTATGACTCCTAAATGCCAGGATGACTTCAGAGTTCTGTCAACTCTGTAATAAGTGCATCCATGATGTGATTCAACTTTAGAAATCCTGTGACTTCTCACAAGGATTACCCTGGCCAAGGTTTTGCTAAATTGAACACAAGGCATTATCTTCTATTTTCAGGAGGGGTCAAATCCATCTTGACTCACAACTGACTACGCAAGTACTTGACTATACCCAGTGACCTTTCATTACTAAATTAGAAATTCAGGTAGTCTGGTATCAAAGTACAGTGAGTTGCTTGCTAGTCACAGGTTGCGGTCTCAGGTCAGAGGGCCAAACTTATATCCATATCCACTCGAAACATCTCTTGACAGTAAAGCGTTCCGGAATTGGTCACGTTCAGTGAAATATACTCCTACATTTCATCTGTGTGACATATCAGTGTTTCCACACTCCTTGGTTAAGAGGACAACCAACGTATATGTCACACAACGACAAAATCTCGATAATGCTGTCGTCCTAGTAACAGCATATCATTTGATCGAGAACAGTTTTAAGGACTTGAAGATAAATCCTCCTTTATCATAAAACAAGTCCTATGGACTTCATCATATAAGAGTTCATTTGAAGATGTACAATGAAATGATGAACAATGCCAAATAACATTTTATTAATTTGTCAATTCATTTACAAAATTTAATCATCAGCGCACTGACGATTGACTCTTAGGATGCAATTCCCAACACGAAGCATATGAAATTCTATCCATACTCTCTCTTTCTTGAGGGGTTGTTGGACAATCCCTCTTAGAGAGGTTAATTCCATGGCCCATCGGAAGATTGCCTTTCTTGGAATTAATCATACTGAACCTCTTCAGTATAGTATCAATGTATGTGGATTGGGATAATCCAAGCAATCTTCTAAATTTATCTCTATAAATCTTCATCCCTAGGATGTAAGATGCTTCTTCCAAATCCTTCATGGCAAATTGAGATGATAGCCTAACCTTTATTCCTTGTAATGCAGGAAAATCATTTCCGATTAGAAGAATGTCATCCACATACAAAACAAGAAATATAATAACTGAACCATTTGCCCATTTATAAATGCAAGGTTTCTCTTCATTCTTAATGAAGCCATACGATTTGATCACCTTATCAAATCGTATGTTCCAACTCCGTGAAGCTTGCTTTAATCCATAAATGGATTTTTGAAGCTTGCACACCTTAGATTCATCTGTAGATATAAAACCTTCAGGTTGCATCATATACACCTTCTCTTCTAAATCTTCATTTAGAAAAGCGGTCTTTACATCCATTTGCCAGATTTCATAATCTAAGTGTGCTGCTATCGCAAGCATAATCCGAATGGATTTGAGCATTGCCACAGGAGAAAACGTCTCGTCATAGTCAATACCATAACGCTGACGATATCCTTTGGCAACCAGACGGGCTTTATAGGTTTCTACCTTTCCGTCTGCGCCCTGTTTTCTTTTGAAAATCCATTTACACCCTATGGGTTTAATCTCTTCGGGTGGGTCAACTAATGTCCATACATCATTGACATTCATGGATTCCATTTCGGATTGCATGGCTCCAAGCCATGCATCAGAGCCATACCTCTGCATTGCATCTATGTAGGTGATCGGATCCTCATCGTTTTCATCAAGTTCGACAGGATCCCCATCCCGGACCAAGAAACCATAGTATCTATCCGGCTGACGTGGTACTCTACCTGATCGCCTTAATGGTGCATCTAAGATGGGTTCTGGATCTGATATAATCAAATCCGACTCAATTTGTTTGGTGGATGGTGCCGGATCTTTTACATGTTGAACTTCCCTAAGTTTAATATTAGAGCTATTAGCTCCTTCACTAAGGAATTCTTTCTCTAAGAAAACAGCTCTATTGCTTACGAACAACTTTTGTTCTTCAGCAAGATAGAAATAATATCCTTTAGTTTCTTTAGGATAACCGACAAAGAAACATTTGTCAGACTTGGGTTCAAGTTTATCTGTCTTCAAACGTTTGACGTACACCGGACACCCCCAAACCCTAAGATGAGAGAGTACCGATTTCCGTCCCGTCCACATCTCATGTGGTGTTTTATTCACAGATTTACTTGGAACCTTATTAAGTATATAACAGGCTGACTCAAGTGCATATCCCCAAAAGGATATGGGCAGATCAGCAAACCTCATCATGGATCAAACCATATCTAATAGAGTTCAATTTCTTCTTTCTGACACGCCGTTATACTGCGGTGTACCAGGAGGAGTCCATTGGGAAAGAATCCTATTCTCTTCCAGATATATCAAAAACTCATTGGAAAGGTATTCACCCCCTTGAGGATCCTAGTGTGATTTTGATGTTTACAAAGCCATTGAGGTCAAATGGAAGTACTAATGCTTTCAATTCAATTGATCTAATACATAAGTAAGGAAGAAAGATTTGATACATTCTTGATACGCTTTGCTTGATATATTTAAAAGAACTTTCAAGAACACATCTAAAACAAATTATAATGGAAGAACTTGAGGAAAGAACTAATTTAGAGTTTAATATACCTTAGAGTCAAGTTCTTTTGATTGAAGCTTAACTCTGTCATTTACATGCTTAATAAGCTTAAACTTTAATGTGCCAAGTATCCTAAGGAGAAAGAAATGATTTGCAATGTTGTTACTTCTTTTATATGTTTAATGTGCAAATCTAACCTAAAGATGCAGAAAAACAGGGTTAGAGTCGACCCCATAAGAGATGGAGTCGATCCTGGCACAATTTGGTACACTTTGGTACATTCTGGCACAAATGGCACAGATCTCGAATCGACCCCAGAAAAGCTCGGGCCGACCCTAGCTCGGGTCGACCCCAGAAAAAGCTCGGGCCGACCCTGATAAGTGCTAAATAATGCATAAACTAACATCTTATTCATAGCACTTATCATTATTTTAATCCGCATATTTTGTAAATTTAACTAAAAAAATGTGTTTTCCTTCATCATTTCATTTTAAATAAATTATTCAAGTTTGATTCTTTTTATTATTATTATTGGTTGAGTCTAATGGATGCAGGTCAAGCCGAATTGATTTAGGATAATCTCTGAACCCAAATCGTATGAACCCCGCAAATCAAGACCCTCTGATTCAGTCACCTAATTTTCTTCCCACTCGTTCCAACTCTTTTTCCACATGATCCAATTTTAATCTCAAAAAAAATAAAATCCCTTCAAATATTTGTCTCTCAGATCTCAAAGCATACCATCTTAGTTGCACAGATCCCAAAGCCTCGCCCCTTCAATCCATTTCAACTTTCCACGAATAATCCCAGAACTCCTCCCAGCCATTCCGCTTCCCTCCACGTCATTTATTTAGGAACAGAGTCATATAAGCTCTCATATCCAAACTTCCCCTTCTTTCGGATCGTTCTCACATTCATTCCGTTCGAAACTCAAAGCTTCATCCAAACTCCCGGATTAATCCCAAAGATTTCCAATTGAATCTATCCTTCTAATATCCCACATATCAGCCTTTCCTCCCAACTTCCGAATCCAACTCCTCCATCTTATCTTCCGGCTTAATCTACCAAACATCCCAGCGTCCGCGTTTGATTGAATTCCAAGTCCCAGATTTTACGAATCCTTTCCAACTCCCTTGTTCCACGACATTCATCCAGAACCGAAACATCCCCTGTTCTCCGTCATCTCCTCCACGTTGATCCTCCCAACTTCTCTCCCCTGATTTCTTCACCCGTTCAAATCAAGCCGAGTCCCAAGCTTCATATTTCGATCACTCCCTTCCACATCCCCTGCTCCGTTATATCTCAACTGCTAACCTTCAAATCCCAAGCCAGGCTTCCGCTCATCTCACGCATGCCCTCCTCCCCTCCAACCAAATCGAGTTCATCCTCCCGTGATCCACTCATCTCCCAGCTTCAGCTTTTCCTCAACCTCATCCCAGATCTTCCAGCTCTCATCCTCTTTCGGATAACCTTCTTCTCCCACGAATGAATTCCAAGCAAGCTTCATCTCAACTGTCAACCGAATCCAAACTCCCTCCTATTCGGATTAATTGACCATGGAAGAATCCCCTGTTTCAAACAGAGTATCATCCTTATCCAGCTGCCCATCGGTGGATTGCATTCCCTGCATCTGCAACAATCCGGTCTTCAACAGCTGCATCATCAGCATCCCATTCGAATCATCTGCGATTCAAGGGATCAGCTCTCCAGCTTCCTCAACTCCAAGCATCTCCCTGGATTCACGTCAACGGGATAAGCTACAACACCTCAAACACCCAGCCTTCAACGTCCGCAGCCAAGCTTCTCCGTATCAAGATCCAAACCACAGCAGCCCACGAATCCCTGCATGCAGCCAACGACTTCGATCCATCCTTATCTTGACATGAAATAGGAAAAGAAGAGAGAAGTAGCAGTCTATAAAAGGCCCAGATGTGAAACAGGGGGGGCACTTCACTTCGGCTCGATCCCATTCATTCTTTTCCCCAAGGCTGATCCCATCCTTTAGTTTTTTTTTATTTGGGAAGTCTCACGGGAAACAGAGGAGGGAGAAGAGTTTTTTGGGTACTTTGGGAATGACTTCCCAAAGGAAGAGCCAATGATGTGCTAAGAGGGAGCTGTTCTCAAGGGAGAATCCGAGAGGAGAAGGAAGGAAAGAAAAGATGGAAGCCTTCTGCATCACCGCTGCCGTCCCCAACTGTATGCAAGGCTGATCTCTTCACTAGGGCTGGATGAAGCCCTAACAAAGGAAGACGGGTTTTGGTTTATTTAATTTCATATTCTTGAAATTGTATAGACATTCTTGTTCTTAATAAATATCCTTTTACCTCATGCTTAAATTCTATGATTTCAAGTATGAAGTCTATACAAAAGTTTTTCATGATCATTGAAGTAAAAATAAGATAGTTCATGCTTAAGGAAGATGCGATGTGCTACCACCTTAGATTAGGGTAGACATTTCATGCTAACTAAAGATGGATTATTCCTAAATGACTTTTGTGAAATTTTATTTGAATGCTTATTAGGCTTGTAGCCAATTTGCATGTTAATCCAAGAATAAATTAAAAATACATTTAATCCTTGTTCCGATGTTAGTGATGAATTTCTTGCCCAAGGTCCCCTCAAACTAATAACGTTTTAATTACATTTTTTATCAAATCTCTTAGTTTAATTTTCTTCAGGAACTCTTCCTTTTAAATATTTTTATTTTAAAAAAAAGCAACTATATCCCAATCCCTATGAATCGATTTTCGTAATCACTATTCTACCAGATACGTGCTATTGCGTGGTCTTTAAAGTTGACTATCAATTTTTGGCGCCGTTGCCGGGGATTGCTAGCATAGTTGTTTTTCTTTTCATAAAAAAAAATTCATAAAAAAAATAATAATAAAATAATAATAATAATAATAAGATATATATCTAAAATAAAATAAAAATATTTTCTATTTTTTTTACTTTCCTTATCTCCTTTCTCTCTCTTACTAATTTTTGATTTTTCTTTTGGTATTATTTGATCAGGAATCGAAGAGAAAATTTGGGACGATCAAAAGGGAACTACTGGAAAAAGAATGCCGTAGAGGTTTGCTTTAAAAGTAAAAAAAAATTGCTGGAAAAATTTTTTTTGGTAACCTCTAAACCTTTCTTATTTAAATTGATCCCAAATTTGCTTGAAATTTTGTGGTGATTGTTTGATTTTAATTTCAGCAAAAGTGTGAATGCATGCTTGATACACATACACCAATTAATCCGCACATAGTAAGGGCAATCACTCCAACAAGATAAGAACTGGATTTCATCCCCAGATTCTTGCCCAAATTAAGTGAACCAATTCACACATAGCTATCACTTTAATTAAAATCAATTAGACGTTGGCTCCTAGGGACATTCGAGCTCAATAGGACGAAGATCACCGAAAGTTGCACCAATTTCGCTCTGTGGCTTAGTTGATGTCTAGGCAAGCTTTGTCTTAAGGAAGACAGTCCATCTGTTCGAGGCAAGTGGTTTTTAAGTGGGACCTTTGCAACGCATCGTGACCCCCCACTTACCTGGGAGCTTACCTGGTCAACTCAGTTCATTAGATCGGATTGGAGGCTTAGGTGCCCTCTTCAAACCAGTTAGGAGCTGTCTAGTGATTTTAGGGCAAACATAAGGATTTGAAGTGTTTCTTTTAATGCATGATTGACTGCACTTGACTGATCAGAAGAGTTTTAGTGCATGCTAGGGTGTCGTTCCAGATCTCCGAAATTAGTACCTTTTGACCCTGAAATAGAGCGTTCTATTAGGACCCTTCGAGCCGAAATCCGTACCTATAGAACCATAGGATCTGCTCCACCTATCGAGATGGCTGAAGAGCAACCTAAACTCCTGAGAGAGTACTTTACTCCCACCATTTATACTTCTCCATCTTGCATTCGATTACCTGAAGTAGCAGCTGTACAGTATTAAATAAAGTCTAGTGTAATCCAAATGCTCCCATCTTTTTATGGGCTCACCAACGAAGATCCATATAAACACCTAAATAAATTTCTTGAAATCTGCACCACTGTCAAGATTCAGAACTTCACTGATGATGCTCTGAAACTTAGATTATTCCCCTTCTCCCTTAAAGACAGAGCCAAGCAATGGCTGAATTCTTTAGAGGCTAATTCAATTCGTTCCTGGGATCAAATGCAACAAAAATTCCTTAAAAAATACTTTTCCATAGGAAGAACGAACCAGTTTAGACGTGCCATCACAAGCTTCTCCCAAACTGAGGAAGAAGAATTTCATGAAACCTGGGAGAGATTTCAGAACCTAATCCGAAAATGCCCGCATCATCAAATACCTAAGTGGCAATTAGTGCAATGCTTTTATGATGGGTTGTCTGAATGAAACCGTCAGATGGTTGATGCTTCTTGTGGGGGAACTTTCATGCTTAAAAATGAGCATGAAGCATGGGAATTATTTGAAAATCTCAATGAAAACTCCCTCCACCATGCTTCCTGTTCTCGTCAAGCACCCCCGAGTTCTCAAAAAAAAGGGACCATATATGAAGTTAGCCAGTCCATAGGTCTATCAGACAAAGTAGATGCACTATCCCGCAAGTTGGACCAGCTAATGTCTAAAGAACAGCTTCCAAACTTTCCCCAAGCATAAGTTTGTGCTATCTGTTCTAGTCTGTCTCATACTGTTTTTCAGTGCCCTTCGGCAGCACAATTCTCTGAATTTGTGCAAGAACACGTAAATGCTACCCAAACGCAATTCCGACCCGGTAATGATCCATATTCTACCACTTATAACCCGGAGTGGCGCAACTATCCAAACTTTTCTTGGAAGCAGCAGACTCTCAATACCCCCCAGCCTTATTTCCAAAATTTTCAACCGTTCCAGAATGTTCATCCGAACCGTCCTCCTACGCACTATTCACAATTTCAACATGTCCCTCTTCCAGCACCCCAAAGAAACATAGCCTTTGAGGAGAAAGTGTTGACCTCCCTTCAAGGTTTGGAAACTATTACACAATTGGTGCACTCTCACACACAATCTATCGCCAAGCTAGAATCCCAAATGGGGCAACTAGCTAATGCAACAAGCGAGAGGAAGGAAAGCTTCCAAGCCAACCAGTGAGTAATCCTAGGGGACAATACATGGCTCAAGAAAATCAGCTAAATACAATTCATCATAACAAGCCAATGCTCTGACTACCCTAAGGAGTGGACGTGTAGTAGACAATAAGATTGGGGAGGGCAACAATAAGGAAGGTAAAGAGGAGGAAAGAAATGTATCACATGAAAATCCAAAACCTTCTTCTTCCTCAGTTAGTCCACCTTCTCACATTCCAAAAGTCCCATTTCCTGAAGCTCTTAATTCACCCTCTCCCTTTGGTAAAAGGGGAACTTCACTAGAGGAGATGATGGAGGTTTTTAAACAAGTCAAAATCAACCTCCCGCTTCTTGATGCTATTAGACAAGTTCCCTCCTATGCCAAATTTCTCACAGACCTTTGCACCCAAAAGCGAAAATCTAGGATACATGTGCCTAAAAAGGTCTTCCTAACTGAGCAAGTGAGTTCTATTCTCCAACACAACACCCCTCCGAAATTCAAAGATCCTGGTGCTCCCACCATCTCCTGTGTCTTAGGAAATAATTTCATTGATCGAGCACTCTTAGATCTAGGGGCAAGTGTCAACCTTTTATCTTACTCAGTTTATGAGAAACTTAGGTTAGGTGAGTTACAACCAACCTCGGTATCCCTTCAATTGGCTGATCGATCTGTAAAAACACCATGTGGGATAATTGAAGATATTCTTGTCAAGGTAGACAAATTCTATTTTCCAGTAGATTTTATCGTCCTTAATATGGAACCTGTGTCGAACCTTAAGAAACAGATCCCTATGATTCTTGGTCGTCCCTTTTTAGCTACAGTCAATGCGAGTATAAATTGTAGAACTGGGGTGATGAATATAACCTTTGAGAATATGAAGGTCAAGTTAAATATATTTCGTACCTCTGATCAACCCGCAAAGGAAGTTGAGTGCTTCCTAATAGATAAAATAGACGATCTTGTAGAAGAAAACCTTCCCTATATTTTGACAGATGACCCTCTGAAAATATGCTTGGCCCATTTTAACTCTGCTATAGACAAGGCTATAGAAGCAGTCAACTTCTTGCCCGACAATCAGTTTCCCACAAATTTTCTTCCTTGGAGAACTCGGCATGAACCCGGTATAATTTGATAAGGATGCGCTGCGTCTGGCTGAAGACGTTAAACTTAGCGCTTGTTGGGAGGCAACCCAATTTTCGTAGTTCGTTTTTGCATTTTTCTTATCGCATTTTACAATGTTTAACAGGATCCCTCATATTACTGATGCAACTACGGTAAAATGCTTCTATCCTCCATATGCATCATATTTTCGTTCAAAATAATAAAAATAAAAAAATAATAAAAATAAAAAAATAATAATATAATATTATTAAAAAAAATTAAAAAATAAAAATATATATATAAAAACATTGAGGACAATGTCTGATCTAGGTTGGGGGGTATAGGATTCGAATTTTTGAAGAAATTTTTCGTATTTTTTTTAATATTTCATCTCAGAAAAGAAAAAAAACCTAATTTCTATGCTTTAGTGCTGAAATGATAAACATACGAAGTATATAAAATCTAAAAAAAGCCCAATAACTAGTCAGGAGTAAGACAATTTGAGTTCTTTTTTATTAAAAGTTCTTTTAGCAAGTTGTAAGATAATTTTTACTTTGGAATTTCACAACACACATGGCCAGCACTTCTAAGGGTTAGGTTCAACATTATGTTGTTAAGTCTGGTAGCAACCTTGAGTCCTGATGAATCATACCTATCTAATTCACTATTATCCCATATTTATTTTAAAAAAAAGAAAAGAAGAAGTGAATTTAGTCAGGTACATCGAAAAGGGCTACCTATTGTCAAAGGTCAGCGGGCTTGTATGAGGAACCCGAGCATAGGTCCGTAGGGGAGTCTTGATGCCCAACACCTTATGCCATCTGGTATGGGAGTATTGACTGAATGCTCGCTACACGGAGAAATAATTACAAGAGTAAAAGTGCATAATTTATTTATAAATACAAAAAAAAAATAGAGAAAGAGAAAATAATATTGACCTTGAAAAAGACGATAGTGTGAAAGCCGTCGTTGTAAAAAATTCGAGTAAACTGGAATATTACAGATAAAGCCCATGAGGTATTAAAGTAAATATCCACAACTCTCGAAATCCTGCAAGATAGGATGATTTTGAATCAGTGATTAGGTCTTATCTGACCAATTCTTGGAAACTACTAGCTTTAGCAGTATTTTGGAGAATCTAAAGCCTTAGCTTGTGTACGGTCCAGATATCACCGAGCACCCGAGTATAAATAAGCCTTACAACTTCCTAACGGAAACTTAATGACCTCAACTTGAATTGCGTTTTGACCTAGCCTTTTGATAAACGCTAAATAATGCATAAATTAATATCTTATTCATAGCACTTATCATTATTTTAATTCACATATTTTATAAATTTAACTAAAAAAAATGTGTTACCTTCATCATTGCATTTTGATAAATTAAAGGTAATTCGTGTTCTACTTATTTATTTACTGGTCAAGTTTAATGTGTGCAGGTCAAGTCGAACTTATTTGGGATGATTCCTGAACCTAAATCGCAGGCACCCCATGAATCAAATCCTCTCATATCTCGATTCAATCCAATTCTCTTATTTCTTTCCCAACATTGAGCTCAACAACTCAACGTCTCCCTCAACTTCCCCTCATCCCAATCATTTTCCCTGTTCCATGTCATCCCATCTTTTACGTGATTCACCCCAACCTCAAAACAGAACCCATTCCCAGCCGTCCGAACCTCAGGATTTCATCCAACTCCTCCCATTCGTTAACCAATTTAACACACTCGTTTCTCCCGCGATGCATGCCAAGCAAATCATCCTTCCCACGTTTCTATACCAAACAAAGCCCCGTACGCGTCTTCTTCGGATCAAATCTTCTTTGGCCCTTATCTTCCCACGATGTGGCGAGATAACAGGGGTCAACAGAGGCTATAAAAGGAGGAGATTTCTCCTCTTCGGAAAAAAAAGCTCGGGAGTTGAATCATCTGTTCACAGGCCAAATCCCATAGAAGACTAGAGGGAGAGAAAAGTTTGGCTATTATGGGAAGACTTCCCATGGAAAGAAAAAAATGAAATGGAACGAAGGAGGGGAGGGGAAAACAGAGCTTCTTCTACCATCGCCTCATCACGCTTCCTTCTCTGACTGAAGACACCAACCATGCCGTCTTCATCCTTCTTCACGGCCGTCATCCACAACTTCATGGAAGGCTGATCTCCTCGCTAGGGCCGGATGCAGCCCTAACAAAGGGCCAAGAATTTTATATTTTAATTTCCTATTCCTGAAGTTGTATAAACTTTATTTTGCTCCTAATGAATATTTTATTTCATCTTATATTTAATTTCTGTGATTTTAAGTATGACGTTTATACAACTGTTCTTCATGATCACTAAGTAAATATAAGATAGTCCATGCTTAGGGAAGATGCGGTGTCCTGCCACATTAGTTTAGGGTAGACATTTCATGCCAACTGAAGATGAATTATTTCCAAATTACTTTTGTGAATTTCTATTTAAATGCTTATTAGGCTTGTAACCAATTTGCATGTTAATCCAAGAATAAATTAAAATACAATTAATCCTTGTTTCGATGTTAGTGGTGAATTCCTTGCCCTAGGTTTCCTCAAACTGATAACATTTTAATTACATTTTTTATTAAATTCCTTAGTTTAATTTTCTTCACAAACTCTTCCTTTTAAATATTTTTATTTTTAAGAAAAATAACTGTACCCCAATCCCTGTGGATCGATACCCGTAATCACTATTCTACTAGATACGTGCTATTGCGTGGTCTTTAAAGTTGACTATCAATTTTTGGCGCCGTTGCCGGAGATTGTTAGTATAGTTGTTTTTGTTTATATATATATATAAAAAAACTTTCAAAAATATATATATATATATCTAAAATAAAATAAAAATATTTTCTATTTTTTTTTACTTTCCTTATCTCCTTCTTCTCTCTTACTAATTTTTGAATTTTCTTTTATTCAGGAATCAAAGAGAAAATCTGAGACGATCAAAAAGAAAACTGCTGAAAAAGGAATGCTGTAGAGGTTTGCATAAAAATAAAAAAAAAATGCTGAGGAAATTTCCTTTGGTAACCTCTAAACCTTTCTTATTTAAATTGATCCCCAGTTTGCTTGAAATTTTGTGGTGATTGTTTGATTTTAATTTCAGTAAAAGTGTGAATGCATGCTTGATACACATACACCAATTAATCCGCACATAGTGATGTTAGATGTATGCCCTAGAAGCCAATTTGGCTGACACATTGTTGATTCTAGGGACATAATTTTGTACTTGACTATTTATTATTGAATAAATAAAAGGCATCTTTTTCATTCATATTGTTTATGTGTCTATGAATCGTCCAAGAAATTAATAAGATGATGATACATATTCTCAAGAGTTGAGAATTTGAGCCATGTATCATTGGTGATTAATTTCTAAATGCTCCTGATCAAAGGATCATCACGAGGACGGTGATCGATCCGATCAGTGCACAGATCACTCTCCTTCTGGATGGACGAGACTTGAGTCCACAGTGTAGGGACACTGAAGTGATAGTGCAGGTGCTTGTTAGAGAACAAGGGTACTGAGCGTGACCAATACAAGAAGTCACTTGGATGTCTATCCACTCGTCAGTGACTTGCTTGATGTTGCAGTAGTGTGACTGGTCCTTTGACCTGCGGTGCTTCGGCTACTCACAGTGAGGTTATTGTAGTTTGACTGCACACATACATGGTCTCTAGCCATATGGGTCCATGCAGTGTAGATTGGCTGCAGTAAGTTCACTGTAGGAGTAGGGTATGCACCTATATGGAATCTATCGACCTTGATAGATAAGAAGAGATCCTATGTGATTTATAAGACTGAGTTCGTAAGACCTCGGCCGGGGCAGTATGCATAGTGGAGAAAGAGTTTTTCACTATCGAACTCGAGTCGAATAAATCTTGACATATGACAGACGATGGGGTTTGACGAGTTGTCCATGACCTCCGTCCTGTAGGGATCCACGATAGTAGGACTGTATCACATGTTTAACTGCACCTAGAGGTTCATCATTCTATTCTGCTGGGTAGCCACTACATGCTGCTAGGTGTCACTGGTGGATGGTGGGACTCATAGGGATTATCTTGATGATCGATAAACCCTAATGAGTTGAGTTGGAATCGTTCCAACCCATTGAAAGGAGTTTTCAATGATATAGTGATAGAGATCACAATATATCTCACTACCAGTCAGAATAGAACCTATGGGGTCACACACACTAGAAGTATTGACCGATCCGATGGTTGAAATCGTGATTAGGAATCACAAGAAATCAATTTGATTGATAAGAAGTTGAAGAAGGAAAAAGGAATTAATTAATTGGACTTGAAACAAGAATCCTACTTCGGGTAGGATAACTAGAGTTCTAATTGGATTAGGACTGGGATTCCTACTTGGAATAGGATTCCTCAATCCTAATGAGATTAGGAGTTTTGAATTAAAAATTGGATTCCTACTTGGAGTAGGATTCCTAGAAATCCTAATTGGATTAGGACTTCGGATTCAAGTAGAGTCCTAATTGGATCAGGACTAAAATTAAACAAATCCTAATTGGATTAGGATTCCTTAAGTCCAAATTAATTATTAATCTAATGAATCAACATGACTCCTAATTGGATTAGGATTGAAGAGTTCAATTGAGTCATGGTTCATTCAAGTCCTAATTGGATTAGGACTAGTATAGATTGAACCCAATTTGGCCAATCCTAATTAGATTAGGATTAAACCATGAGAGAGGCACCTAATCCTCTTTGGAAGAGGATTAGGTTAACCAAGTAAGAGGGGCATCAGCCCCTCTCATCTTGGATGGTGCGGATTGAAGGAGAGAGAGGGGCCGGCGCACCCCCCCTTTCTTTCTTTGGAAAACCATCTAGGGCTCCTACTTTGGAGGAGCCCTTGATGGCTATAAGAAGCACCATGAGGCCGGCACCCTAGGTATTGGAGCCATCCTCCTCTTGCTGCCGCCACCCTCCCCTCTCCTCTCTTGGTTCAGCCGCAAGCAAAGGAAGAGCAAGGTCCAAGCGTTGGCGTCTTCCTCTTCCTCCAATCCTTCTTCCAACGCAGGGAAAAGAAAGAAGGCTGCAGAAGCTGTGTTCTTCTTCCTTGAGTTCCTTCTTCTTCTTCCTTCTCTCAAGCACTTTCAAGAGTTGAAAGAAAGAGAAGAGATCAGCCATCAAAGGAGTCTTTGCAAGGGAGCTAGCACCCCGGGAAGACAAGAAAGCTTTGATCGGTTCTCTACTTCGTGTGGATACCCGTAGAGGCCGGACGTTTGAACGGCTTCAAGCGAACCCTCTTCCTAAAACCACGAATTCAGATTCGCGGTGATCATCTACCCGCGCAAGGTGAAGATTTGATCTTCCTAGTAGTTTTAAAAGTTTTAATTCTTACCTAATTACGAAAGGTCTCGAAACAAGCGTTCATGCGATGAACGTCGAACCCGTGCATGCCGATTCCGCTGCCATCTGAAAATTTTTGAAATATCAGCGGCATGGGCGGGTTCCCAACAGTGGTATCAGAGCCTAGGCTTCGTAGATTAAGGTAAGAATTAAATATCTAAAGGCATATTAGATCTGAAAATTAAATGATCATGCATGCTGAAAAATTCTGCATGCAGAATTTTCAGGGGTGCTGATTTTTACATGCTGATTTTTATGTGATAAAAAGATGATTCTAATTGCATTGTTAATGGGATTACAAAGTTTAGAATCATGATTAGCATGATCAGCGACCTATGTCATGATATAATCAGTTAAGTTTCAGATCTGAAAATTATAATTGTAGCATACGGTGATGATCATAGGATTCAACCCCTTTTGGTATCAAATGTAATGACCTGCGATGTGATCTGCGATGTCATGTAATTTTTCAGTTGCTTGCATGCATCTTATTTGATGTTTTGAGAGGCCTGCGTGCCTCCTAAAAGGAGATGTAAATTATTTTTATTTTTATTTTACATCTGGTTGTATTTCTGTAATGTGATGTACATCAACGATCAAGTTGAAGCAAAGGCATGAGATGAAAGGTGATCTAAGCGGTTGATGGCGATGGGATCAAGAGTTGATCAAGGATCGAATCAAGGAAGCTTGGATCCAATTCAAGAGTTGAAGACCACTTGATCGATTGATGTGCATGTGCTTGTAATACGACCTAATTAGAATCCATGATCATCACCTAGTTAAAGTTTAGCTTTAATTATTGCCGCGATTATAACTGCCTGCAATGCGCCGTTTGCATGTGATCTGAATGAGAGTCGGGTAGATAGGTCTACATGTGATGTAGCAAACCCAATTGAGACCTAAATCAAAATCTCCTCAATCAAGTCGAGAGTGAACCGACATGAGCAAGTCATATTAGATTAATTGATCTAATTGGTGTCTAGGAAAGCATGAAAGGTGGTTACTTAATTAGGACCTTACTCTCTGAGTAAGGGGAGCCTCCCACCTGCTTACCTGGCCAATTGTTCGATTACCTCTTATGAAGGGCTCAAGTTGCAAACACTAAGACCTGATTAACCAATATTAAGTCAATAGGTCTTCCACTGTAGTAGAGCTGCTAAGGCCTTTCTGATGTTGACTTGTCTCGGCTGGACACAGTGGTCAAGTTGCATTGGGGGGCTGGACCTCTCTATAGACATGAGATGTTGTAGGGTAAAGGTGGGGTTGGGCACCAATAACTGTTAGGTGAGGACCCAATGACGACTTTATTCCTACGGTTATACGGTGGGTCTGACTTAACTAAGAAATGAGACCAATAACTGTTAGGTGAGGTCTTCATGGCTTAGAGACCAAGTTGCACTGCAACATGCTTGAGAAGCATTGTACAAGAGTTGTACACTCATCCATCTATGTGTCACCAATAACTGTTAGGTGAGGTGGCATGTAAATTGGTGGGACCGCAGTACCCACTAGAAACCCTAGTCGTGTGGGATTTCCGTTTTCCTACCAGGGGAGTGTGAGGAATTCGAGAAAATAGTGGGAGTCACATTTGTTCTAAAAGACCTTAGGACAGATTAGGATCAAGTACAAAAGTCTAACTAGAATCTTTACTCTCTGCAGATACAATGTCGGCTTCAAACCCTTTGACCCGTATTCTTGAGACCAACCGACTGACCGGAACCAATTACAAGGACTGGCTTAGAAATCTCAAAATAGTTTTGGACTGTGAGAAGATAGGCTATATACTTGATTCAGATATCCCCACATTACCAGCACGTCCCACTGATGTTCAGCGTGAGATGCATAAAAGGTGGTTGAACGATGACATTAGAGTAAAATGCTATATGATGGCATCTATGTCTAATGAACTCCAATGCCAGCATGAAAATATAAAGACTGCTAGGGACATACTGGCACACCTACAAGAGTTGTATGGTGAGCAGAGTCGCACAGCTCGTTTTGAAGTGTCCAAGAGGCTTTTCAAAGCGAAGATGCGCGAAGGGCAGTCTGTCCATGATCACGGTCTGACCATGATCAAGGACCTAGAGGAGCTTGAGAAGCTCGGTATGGACATGCACAAGGAATTGCAAGTGGATTTGATCCTACAGTCACTTCCTGATTCATTTGGTCAGTTTATAGTAAACTACCACTTGAATAAGATTGAATGCACTAAGACTGAACTAATCAACATGTTGGTAACTGCTGAGGGAGCCTTGAAAGGTTCAAGGGGCAATGTCCTCGCTGCTGAGTTGACTTCTGGTTCCAAGAGAAAGTCTACTTGGAAGAAAAGGAAGCCTACAAAGAAGCAGAAGAAAGACAAGAAGCCAAAGAAGGAAGTTCAAAAGAAAAAGGCTAACGACAAAGAAAAATGTTTCCACTGCAATGTCGAAGGCCACTGGAAGAGAAACTGTCCTTCATACCTCGAGAGCCTGAAGAACAAGAAAGGTGACACACCTTCAGAAGGTATAGACTTGCTCATTATTGAAACTAATCTAACGGTTTCTTCTACTTCTAGTTGGGTTATAGATTCTGGTTCTAGTGCTCATTTGTGCACTACCATGCAGGGTCTAAAGGAAAGTAGAAGGCTGGCGGAAGGTGCGGTAACCCTTCGGGTTGGCAACGGGGCAAAAGTTGCTGCTGTGGCTGTGGGCACCTACCATCTGCGACTACCGTCTGGATTTAGTTTAATACTTAGAGACTGCTATTATGTACCTGTTGCTAGCAGAAATTTGATTTCTGTTTCATGTCTAGCACAGGAAG
The DNA here is from genome assembly GCF_051530095.1 of Phoenix dactylifera. NCBI lineage: Eukaryota > Viridiplantae > Streptophyta > Magnoliopsida > Arecales > Arecaceae > Phoenix > Phoenix dactylifera. Next base: position 4,530,927 of record NC_143203.1, read on the forward strand.
GTCATGTTTTTACATTTGACAAAGACTGCTGTTCTATTTATTTGAGAAATAAAATAGTCGCACGTGGTTTTATGATTGACAGTCTCTACCATTTACATATGGATGTATCTGTGAATGTTACCGAGCAAGATGTGAGTGCCAAAGGATCCAAAAGATCCAAAAATGAGATAAACCAAAGATATTTGTGGCACCTCAGACTTGGCCATATTGGAGAAGATAGAATGAACAAAATGGATAAAGATGGGCTCTTAGGCTCATTGACTTCCGAGTCATATCCAGTTTGCGAGTCCTGTCTTCAAGGAAAGATGGCCAGACTACCCTTTGTAGGACATGGGGAGAGGACCACTGAAATACTTACCCTAGTACATACAGATGTATGTGGCCCATTCGATGTGCTAGCCAGGGGACGTTATTCTTACTCATTACCTTTACCGATGATTAATCACGGTATGGGTATGTGTATCTTATGAGACACAAGTCTGAATCCTTTGAAAAGTTCAAAGAGTTCAAAAATGAAGTAGAAAAACAAACTGGAAAACCTCTTAAGGCTCTTCGATCAGATCGGGGAGGAGAATACCTTAGTGGGGAATTCCGGGACTATCTCAAAGAAAACGGCATAGTCTCACAATGGACACCTCCGGGTACACCTCAACTCAACGGGGTGTCAGAGAGGAGAAATCGGACCCTATTGGATATGGTCAGGTCCATGATGAGCTTCACTGATTTACCTATGTTCCTTTGGGGAGATGCCTTACTCACAGCGATTTATTTATTGAATAGAGTTCCCTCTAAATCCGTTCCTACCACACCGTATGAGATATGGCATGGTAAGAAACCAAGTCTGGGTCATCTCAAGATTTGGGGATGTCCGGCCCACGTCAAGCGACTACAGGCGGACAAGTTAGAGGCTAGGACCATAAGTGCTCGTTTTATAGGATATCCTAAAGAGTCATTAGGATACAATTTTTACGTCTCAGAGGATCACAATGTGTTTGTGAGCCGTCATGCCATCTTCTTGGAAAATCAGTTTATCCTTGATAGAGGCAGTGGGAGGAAAATTGAGCTTGAAGAGAAAGTCTCTGAAAAGCAACGAGTCATGGATCCTATAGAACCTATTCATAAGGAGCCAGTACACGATGTCCCTCAACCACCTCGTAGATCTAGTAGGGTCTCCCATCCTCCCGATAGATACTTAGGTATACTAGAAGAGGATACAGAGGAAATGTTCCTAGTGGGGGATAGGGATCACATACAGGATCCCAAAACCTACAACGAGGCGATATCTGATATCGATTCCGAGAAATGGCTGGAAGCTATGAAGTCAGAGATAGACTCCATGCATTCCAACCAAGTCTGGACCTTAGTAGATCCACCAGAAGGTATTGTACCTATTGGATGCAAATGGATCTACAAAAGGAAGATAGGTTCGGATGGAGAGGTAGAGACCTATAAGGCAAGGCTTGTGGCGAAAGGGTATAGTCAGCGCGAAGGCATTGACTATCAGGAGACCTTTTCACCTGTAGCCATGCTAAAATCCATCCGAACATTGCTTGCCATTGCAGCATTTCATGATTATGAAATCTGGCAGATGGATGTGAAAACTGCTTTCCTGAATGGATATCTTGATGAAGATATCTATATGGAACAGCCTTTGGGTTTTACTTCCAGTGATGGAGATCACAAGGTCTGCAAGCTGCAAAGGTCCATCTATGGACTAAAGCAAGCCTCTCGGAGTTGGAACACTCGTTTCGATGATACAATCAAAACGTTTGATTTCATCAAAAACGAGGAGGAACCATGTGTTTATAAAAAGGTTAGTGGGAGTGCTGTCGTTTTTCTCGTACTGTACGTAGATGACATTCTCCTGATTGGGAATGATATTCCCATGCTAACCTCGGTCAAGGTCTGGTTGTCAAAAGAATTCTCCATGAAAGACCTTGGGGAAGCATCCTATATTTTGGGAATAAAGGTCTATAGAGATAGATCTAAAAGGATGCTTGGCCTGTCACAGAAAATGTACATAGAGGAGGTGCTGAAGAGGTTCAGCATGGAAAACTCCAAGAGGGGTCTTTTACCCCTAAGGCATGGAATTCATCTCTCCAAGAAGATGTGCCCCAACACACCTGAGGAGATTCAACGCATGAGCAAGATTCCTTATGCATCGGCAATAGGAAGCCTCATGTATGCCATGTTATGTACACGACCTGATATAGCTCTTGCTGTGAGTGTCACAAGCAGATATCAGTCGAATCCAGGTGAAGAACACTGGACAGCTGTGAAGAATATTCTTAAGTACCTGAGAAGAACTAAAGATTTATTCTTGGTTTTTGGAGGATCATCAGAGTTAAAGGTAGAAGGGTACACAGATTCAGACTTCATGACTGATGTCGATGACAGGAAGTCAACATCTGGATACGTGTTCTTGTGCAATGGTGGTACGGTGAATTGGAAGAGTTCTAAACAACCGATCATTGCTGATTCGACTATGGAAGCCGAATACATCGCCGCCTCTGAAGCTGCTAAGGAAGGCTTCTGGTTCAAGAAATTCATTGCAGAGCTGGATGTGATGACATCAGATGCCATAACACTCTACTGCGATAACAATGGCGCCATAGCCCTTGCTAAGGAGCCAAGGTCTCATCAGAAGTCTAAGCATATAGAGCGGCGCTTTCACCTCATACGCGACTATGTGGAGAAGAAATATGTAGAGGTACAGAGAGTAGACTCCGCGGATAACGTGGCAGACCCTTTCACTAAGCAGCTGAGTCAGCAAAAGACTGAAGCCCACCTTGAGAAGATGGGCCTAAGATATATGACCAATTGGCTTTAGTGCAAGTGGGAGATTGTTAGATGTATGCCCTAGAAGCCAATTTGGCTGACACATTGTTGATTCTAGGGACATAATTTTGTACTTGACTATTTATTATTGAATAAATAAAAGGCATCTTTTTCATTCATATTGTTTATGTGTCTATGAATCGTCCAAGAAATTAATAAGATGATGATACATATTCTCAAGAGTTGAGAATTTGAGCCATGTATCATTGGTGATTAATTTCTAAATGCTCCTGATCAAAGGATCATCACGAGGACGGTGATCGATCCGATCAGTGCACAGATCACTCTTCTTCTGGATGGACGAGACTTGAGTCCACAGTGTAGGGACACTGAAGTGATAGTGCAGGTGCTTGTTAGAGAACAAGGGTACTGAGCGTGACCAATACAAGAAGTCACTTGGATGTCTATCCACTCGTCAGTGACTTGCTTGATGTTGCAGTAGTGTGACTGGTCCTTTGACCTGCGGTGCTTCGGCTACTCACAGTGAGGTTATTGTAGTTTGACTGCACACATACATGGTCTCTAGCCATATGGGTCCATGCAGTGTAGATTGGCTGCAGTAAGTTCACTGTAGGAGTAGGGTATGCACCTATATGGAATCTATCGACCTTGATAGATAAGAAGAGATCCTATGTGATTTATAAGACTGAGTTCGTAAGACCTCGGCCGGGGCAGTATGCATAGTGGAGAAAGAGTTTTTCACTATCGAACTCGAGTCGAATAAATCTTGACATATGACAGACGATGGGGTTTGACGAGTTGTCCATGACCTCCGTCCTGTAGGGATCCACGATAGTAGGACTGTATCACATGTTTAACTGCACCTAGAGGTTCATCATTCTATTCTGCTGGGTAGCCACTACATGCTGCTAGGTGTCACTGGTGGATGGTGGGACTCATAGGGATTATCTTGATGATCGATAAACCCTAATGAGTTGAGTTGGAATCGTTCCAACCCATTGAAAGGAGTTTTCAATGATATAGTGATAGAGATCACAATATATCTCACTACCAGTCAGAATAGAACCTATGGGGTCACACACACTAGAAGTATTGACCGATCCGATGGTTGAAATCGTGATTAGGAATCACAAGAAATCAATTTGATTGATAAGAAGTTGAAGAAGGAAAAAGAAATTAATTAATTGGACTTGAAACAAGAATCCTACTTCGGGTAGGATAACTAGAGTTCTAATTGGATTAGGACTGGGATTCCTACTTGGAATAGGATTCCTCAATCCTAATGAGATTAGGAGTTTTGAATTAAAAATTGGATTCCTACTTGGAGTAGGATTCCTAGAAATCCTAATTGGATTAGGACTTCGGATTCAAGTAGAGTCCTAATTGGATCAGGACTAAAATTAAACAAATCCTAATTGGATTAGGATTCCTTAAGTCCAAATTAATTATTAATCTAATGAATCAACATGACTCCTAATTGGATTAGGATTGAAGAGTTCAATTGAGTCATGGTTCATTCAAGTCCTAATTGGATTAGGACTAGTATAGATTGAACCCAATTTGGCCAATCCTAATTAGATTAGGATTAAACCATGAGAGAGGCACCTAAGAAGAGGATTAGGTTAACCAAGTAAGAGGGGCATCAGCCCCTCTCATCTTGGATGGTGCGGATTGAAGGAGAGAGAGGGGCCGGCGCACCCCCCCTTTCTTTCTTTGGAAAACCATCTAGGGCTCCTACTTTGGAGGAGCCCTTGATGGCTATAAGAAGCACCATGAGGCCGGCACCCTAGGTATTGGAGCCATCCTCCTCTTGCTGCCGCCACCCTCCCCTCTCCTCTCTTGGTTCAGCCGCAAGCAAAAGAAGAGCAAGGTCCAAGCGTTGGCGTCTTCCTCTTCCTCCAATCCTTCTTCCAACGCAGGAAAAAGAAAGAAGGCTGCAGAAGCTGTGTTCTTCTTCCTTGAGTTCCTTCTTCTTCTTCCTTCTCTCAAGCACTTTCAAGAGTTGAAAGAAAGAGAAGAGATCAGCCATCAAAGGAGTCTTTGCAAGGGAGCTAGCACCCCGGGAAGACAAGAAAGCTTTGATCGGTTCTCTACTTCGTGTGGATACCCGTAGAGGCCGGACGTTTGAACGGCTTCAAGCGAACCCTCTTCCTAAAACCACGAATTCAGATTCGCGGTGATCATCTACCCGCGCAAGGTGAAGATTTGATCTTCCTAGTAGTTTTAAAAGTTTTAATTCTTACCTAATTACGAAAGGTCTCGAAACAAGCGTTCATGCGATGAACGTCGAACCCGTGCATGCCGATTCCGCTGCCATCTGAAAATTTTTGAAATATCAGCGGCATGGGCGGGTTCCCAACAAGTGAGGGCAATCGCCCCAACATGATAAGAACTGGATTTCATCACCAGATTCTCGCCCAAATTAGGTGAATCAATTCTCACATAGCTATCACATTAATTAAAATCAATTAGACGTTGGCCCCTAGGGACATTCGAGCTCAATAGGACGAAGATCACCGAAAGTTGCACCAATTTCGCTCTGTGGCTCAGTTGATGTCTAGGCAAGCTTTGTCCCAAGGGAGACAGTTCATCTGTTCGAGGCAAGTAATTTTTAAGTGGGACCTTTACAACGCATCGTGATCCCCCCACTTACCTGGGAGCTTACCTGCTCAACTCAGTTCATTAGACCGGATTGGAGGCTTAGGTGCCCTCTTCAAACTAGTTAGGAGCTGTCTAGTAATTTTAGGTCAAATACAAGGATTTGATGTGTTTTTCTTTTAGTGCATGCTTGACTGTACTTGACTAATCAGAAAGGTATTAGTGTATGCTAGGGTGTCGTTCCAGATCCCCTGAATTAGTACCTTTTGATTCTGAAATAGGACGTTCTATTAGGGCCCTTCGAGCCGAAATCTGTACTTATAGAACCATAGGATCTGCCCCACCTGTCGAGATGGCTGAAGAACAACCCAAACTGTTAAAGGAGTACTTTACTCCTTCCATTTATACCTCTCCATCTTGTATTCGACTACCTGATACCACTGCTGCTGTACAATTTGAAATTAAGTCTAGTGTCATCCAAATGCTTCCCTCTTTTTATGGACTTAACAATGAAGACCCATACAAACATTTGGATGAGTTCCTTGAGATCTGCACTACTGTCAAAATTCAGAACTTCACTGATGATGCTCTAAAACTTAGGTTGTTCTCTTTCTCCCTTAAGGACAGAGCTAAACAGTGGCTCCATTCATTAGAAGCCAATTCCATTCTTTCATGGGCTCAAATGCAACATGAATTTCTGAAAAAATATTTTCCCATAGGAAGAACAAACCAATTTAGGCGTGCTATCACGAGCTTCTCCCAATCCGACGGGGAAGAATTTCATGAAACTTGGAAAAAATTTAGAGATTTACTCCGAAAGTGCCCGCATCATCTAATACCTAAATGGCAGCTAGTGCAATGTTTCTATGACGGATTGACTGAACGAAACCGTCAGATGATCGATGCTGTATGCGGGGGAACTTTCATGCTTAAAAGTGACCATGAGGCATGACAATTGTTTGAGAACCTTAATGAAAATTCCCTCCACCATGCCTCCTCCGCTCGTTAAGCACCCCCGAGTTCTCAAAGAAAAAGAACCATATATGAAGTTAGCCAGTCCATAGGTCTATCTGACAAAGTAGATGCACTATCCCGCAAGTTGGACCAGCTAATGTCTAGAGAACAGCTTCCAAACTTTCCCCAAGCACAAGTTTGTGCTCTTTGTTCTAGCCCGTCTCACCCTATTCATGAATGCCCTTCGGCAGCTCAATTCCCTGAATTTGTGCAAGAATAAGTTAATGCTGCCCAAGCACAGTCCCGACCGGGTAATGATCCGTATTCTAACACTTATAACCCGGGATGGCGTAACCATCCAAATTTCTCTTGGAAACAGCAGACTCCTAATACTTTCCAACCTTTTTTCCAAAACTTTCAACCATTCCTGAATGTTCATCCGAACCGTCCTCCTACTCACTATTCACAATTTCAACATGTCCCTCCTCCAGCACCCCAAAGAGATATGGCTTTTGAACAAAAAGTTTTGACTGCCCTTCAAGGACTCGAAGCCAATACACAATTATTGCACTCCCACACCCAGTCTATTGCCAAATCAGAAACCCAGCTAGGGCAGCTAGCGAGTGCACTAAATAAAAGAGAGGAAGGCAAGCTTCCAAGCCAACCAGTGAGTAACCCAAGAGGGCAGTACATGGCTCAAGAGACTCACCCGAATGATGTTCACCATGAACAAGCTAATGCCATGACTACCTTAAGAAGCGGATGCATAGTGGACAATAAGGTTGGAGAAAAAGAACATAAGGAAAATGAAGACAAGAGTATGACTGTGCCTAACGGGAATCCAAACACTTCCTTGCCTCCATCTAGTCCAGTATCGACCACACCTCTTACACCGAAGGCTCCTTTCCCTCAGTGTCTGAATACACCTTCTTCCTTTGGCAAGAAAGGAACTTCGTTGGAAGAAATAATGGAGGTATTCAAACAAGTCAAAATCAACCTCCCTCTCCTTGATGCCATAACACAAGTTCCATCGTATGCCAAATTTCTCAAAGACCTTTGTACCCAAAAACGAAAATCTAGGACACATGTGCCTAAAAAGGTCTTCCTAACTGAACAAGTGAGCTCCATCCTCCAACACAAAACCCCTCCTAAGTTCAAGGATCCTGGTGCACCTACCATCTCTTGTGTGGTAGGAGACAATTCGATTGATCGTGCACTATTAGATTTAGGGGCAAGTGTTAACCTCCTTCCTTATTCAGTCTACGAGAAGTTCGGATTAGGTGAATTAAAGCCTACTTCGGTGTCCCTGCAATTGGCTGATCGATCTGTTAAAATATCACGAGGAACAATTGAAGATGTCCTAGTCAAGGTAGATAAATTTTATTTTTCAGTCGATTTCATCGTCCTTGATATGGAACCTGTGCCGAACCTTAAGAAACAGATCCCTATGATTCTTGGTCGTCCCTTCTTAGCTACAGCCAATGCATGTATTAACTCTAGAACTGGGGTGATGGATATATCTTTTGGGAACATGAAAGTTAAACTAAATGTATTCCATGCCCCTGATCAACCTGCAAGGAAAGATGAGTGCTTCCTAGTTGACAAAATGGACGATCTTGTAGAAGAAGCCCTTCCCTATATTCTGGCAGATGACCCTTTGAAAGCATGTTTAGCCCATTTTGACATTGATAACTTTGATTTAGACAAGGCCATAGAAGAAGTCAATGTCCTACATGATAATCCATCTTCCATAAATTCTCATCCTTGGCGTATCCGATATGAACCTCTTCCTACCCTTTCTAGTACGCCACAGTGCCCTTCCATCAAGTCCCCTCCCAAACTTGAGTTAAAACCACTTCCGGTAACCCTTAAGTATGCTTTTCTAGGATCCGAAGATACCCTACCTGTAATCATCGCGGCTGACCTGTCTGACAAACAGGAGAGTCAACTTTTGAGTGCACTCGGAGAACACAAACATGCAATTGGATGGTCCGTAACTGATCTGAAGGGGATTGACCCATCCATTTGCATGCATCGCATTCACTTAGAAGAAGATGCAAAACCGACCCGTGAAATGCAAAGGAGACTCAACCCTAACATGAAAGAGGTGGTCAAGAAAGAAGTAGTAAAGTTGCTAGATGCCGAAATCATTTACCCTATCTCTGATAGCAACTGGGTGAGTCCGACTCAAGTAGTACCAAAGAAGTCAGGCATTACTGTGGTCGAAAATGCAGAAGGAGAGTTGGTGCCCACACGCACGACCACTAGCTAGCGTGTTTGCATTGACTACAGAAAGTTAAACTCCATGACTAGGAAGGACCATTTTCCTTTGCCCTTTATTGACCAAATATTGGAAAGGCTAGCCGGTCAGGGTTTCTACTGTTTCTTAGATGGTTATTCTGGGTATAACCAAGTGGCCGTGTATCCCGATGATCAAAAGAAAACCACTTTCACATGTCCATTTGGGACATTTGCGTATAGAAGAATGCCATTTGGACTCTGCAATGCACCTGCGACATTTCAACGATGCATGATGGCAATTTTTTCTGACATGGTAGAAAAATTTCTGGAAGTATTCATGGATGATTTTTCAGTTTTCGGCCCCTCATTTGATGATTGTCTTAGTAATTTAGCCCTGGTTCTGAAAAGATGTAAGGAGACCAATCTAGTGCTGAGTTGGGAAAAGAGCCATTTCATGGTTCAAGAGGGTATAGTCTTGGGACACATTGTGTCCAGAAGGGGTATTGAGGTAGATAAAGCAAAAGTTGATCTTATTTCTAATCTTCCTCCACCCAAATCTGTGAAACAAATCCGTTCTTTTCTTGGCCATGCTGGTTTTTACCGTCGTTTCATTAAAGACTTCAGCAAAATCTCTAGACCCTTGTGCAATCTCCTTACCAAGGATACACCCTTTGTCTTTGATGAAGCATGTAAAGAGGCCTTTGAAAAACTCCGATCTAAGTTGTCTACAGCACCTGTCATACAACCTCCCAATTGGATCCTTCCATTTGAACTCATGTGTGATGCTTCTGACTATGCCATTGGGGCGGTTTTAGGGCAACGGCTAGAGAAGTTACCTCATGTCATCTACTACGCTAGTAAGACACTCTCAGATGCGCAATTGAACTACACCACTACTGAGAAAGAATTACTAGCTGTAGTGTTTGCTTTGGACAAGTTTCGATCCTATCTCTTAGGATCCAAGGTTATTGTATTCACTGATCATTCTGCTCTTCGGTACCTCCTTTCAAAGAAAGACACCAAGCCTCGTCTAATTCGATGGATCCTGTTGTTACAGAAATTTAATCTAGAAATTCGTGATAAGAAAGGCACCACAAATGTTGTAGCAGACCACTTGTCTAGAATCCTTCTCAAGCCTTCTCATAGCACTTCCCCACTTCATGACTCCTTTCCAGATGAACAATTGTTTGAAGTGCAACAAGAAAAAACACCATGGTTTGCCAACATAGTAAACTATCTTGCCATAGGACAAATTCCCGATCGTTGGTCCAAGCAGGACAAGGATCAATTCTTTTCGCAAGTTAAGTTCTACTTTTGGGATGACCCCGATCTGTTCAAGTATTGTCCTGATCAAGTAATCCGTCGATGTGTGCCTGAATGTGAATTTCAGAGTATTCTTGATTTTTGTCATACTCAAGCCTGCGGAGGACATTTTGGGGGTAGAAAAACTGCAGCTAAAGTCCTACAAAGTGGATTCTATTGGCCCTCCTTGTTCAAAGATGCTCACAATTTTTGTCGAACTTGTGAGCAATGCCAGCGAATGGGTACAATCACCCGTAGAGATATGATGCCACTCAACCCCATTTTAATTATAGAAATTTTTGATGTCTGGGGTATTGACTTCATGGGTCCCTTTCCGCGTTCTTTTGGTTTTGAGTACATTCTTATCGGGGTAGATTATGTCTCGAAGTGGGTAGAAGCTGTTTGTTCGTCATTTTCCTGTCTACCTAAAAATATGCTAGACAGATCGTTGTTAGAACCGACGAACAAAAGTTAAATTTAATTATACTCTTACCTTTCCTACTCGAAGAATAGCGGTTTTAAGAGGTCGATCCACAGGGAGGCGATTGGAGTTGCATAAAAATTAGAACATTCACTCGGATTTGAAATCGATTTTTGGATAATAAAAGAAAAACATTATGTTGAAGATGTTGAATATTTTCTAGCCTACCGAAGAATTATTTTTCATTTGAAAATAACGAAAAGACAAATACTTGAAATAGAAGAGCATTTATAAATTCATGAAATATTTAATTATTCAAAGGAAAACTTTGACATGGATGAAAACAATGCTTAAGAAGATTGAAGCTTGGAACATAAATTGCATAAAGGAAAATTAGATGTGTTGCATAAAAAGAAAAATTTAACGATTGCATAAAGAAAATAGAAATTTAACTAAACCTAGAACAAGGATTGCATGAAAGAAATTGATTGATTTCATAAAAAGGAATGATTACAAAAAAAATAAAATGAAGTTTGGAAGCCTAGTGCTTCCTCCTTCCACAAAAATAAAACATAAAAACCAAGAAAGAAAAATAAGAAAACTCTCCTTCCTTCCTTCCCTAATTTTTTATTCTTTCTTTTCAACCCGAAACAGAGCCATGCTCTGTTTCTTTTTTTCTTTTTCTCACAAACAGGGCCTTCCCCTCTTTCTTTGCCTCAACCGAGAGCTCCTCCTATTTATAGATCAATCCTTGAAGCGTCGAGAGGGGGAGAGTGCGTGATTGCTGGGATCCGCTGGCTGGAGAGCTGAGATTCCGAGATCGATCGCGGAAGGAAGCTGGGCACGGTGCGGTTGGAGTGCGCTGGCAGCGACGCGGATGGTGCGGACGGAGGCTTGATTGCTGGAGAGACGCCGCGGGACCACTGCTAGCATCACGGAAGAGGGGAAAACGTGGTGCGGGATCGCCGGATCACGGAATGAAGGAGGCGTTGATGAAGCGGAAGGAGGGAGGAGCTGGCTGCGTTCGATCGGACGTGGGCGGCTTGGATCACGGAGGAGACGCTGATCCGGAAACTAGGAACGCGCTGAAGAGGAGCTTGACGCGTGATTATTTGGGAGGAGCTGGAAACATTGATCCGGAAAAGAGGAAGCTGCGGGATCACTGGAAAGCATCACGGGATACTGGGAGCTGACTCGGAATTCCTTCTTTGGACCACGGAAGCGTGGGATGCATCACGGGATGGACGTGGGAGGCTGAAGAGCGCTGCTGGATACTTGGATGCGGGAATGGAATGAGCTGTAGACGCTGCTGGGAGGAAGAAGAACAGTGAAGTAAAAAAAAAAAATCCCGTAACACTGTTCATATGAACAGTGTTTTTACGTAACACTATTCATATGAACAGTGTTTTCACGGAACACTGTTCATATGAACAGTATCATCTCGGAACACTGTTCATATGAACAGTGATTTCAGCATGAATAGTAATTTCAGGAATGAATATTATTTTTAGCTATTCTTCATAGGATTGGAGATTAAAAAGTTCTTTTCTTCTTTGTGATGAAGTGAGAGTGGGAATCTCTATTTCGAAAGAGTGCGGATGCTAATCCGGAAAGGAGGGAACGCGAGGATCACTGGGAGATCGCACGCGGGTTCGGATGTTTGGGTGCAAATGTGCTTGATCAGATCATGACAGGATTGGGCCCGCACGGTTTGGGGCTATGATGCATCCCTCTAAACCCTACCAAATGCGCATTTAAACTTTAATTTATACTAACCTGTGTCAAACCCAAATATAATATTATTTAAGTGAATTTATTATTATCGGTTAGCAAAAACACTAATTTTGGTGACATGTAGGTCACACTTTTGTGCTCTCATCACACCCCCCAACTAGCTTATTGCTAGTCTCTAGCAATTAACAAGCAAATGATAAAATGAGGGCACAAAAAGATGTAGTCTAATTTATGATTTTTTCTCTCTCTCTTTTTTTTTTTAAATTGAAGCTAAATACACAAACTAAGATATGTACCCATTTTCGTAGGGAGTCACGATTGCACTTAGCACATGCAACAAGCCTTTAAACCCCTAGGTTACCCTAGTGGACGAGTGTTGTCTCGTGAGGGTTTGCAGTGAAGTTACCCACAAACTTCATTAGTCAGGGATTTCCAATTTTTAACTCAAAATTTGAACAAGTATTACTGTATGAAACTAGAATTGCAAGGACAATAGAGACTTGTTGCTATCATATTTAAACAGACTCTAACTCAAGTTTTATTACACCCCATCTATCTGCTAACAAGTTAAGAATGTAGTGAGGTGCAAGATAGTATCATATAAATGAGTGGCTTTCACTTACTTCCAACATGATTACTCCAATTTTCAGGACTTTCTAGAGTTAAATGGTAATGAACACCCCATGTTTATTTATTTATTTATATCAGACTGAATGCTAAGAAGAATGACTTGTGCAATATCTAGCCTTATTAAGCTTTCTAGCTGACCCATGTAGCGAGTATTAGGCCAATGACTCCCGATCCAGATGGCTCAGGGCACTATGTGTAGAGACACCCTAACAGGCTTAATAGCTCAAGTTAACTAGGCTTCAAGGCCAAATTAGTCACTCAGAGTTTAATCTCAATCATCCTCACCTTTTTACGCGAACACTCGCTGCTTGCCAGGCAAGAGGCCCGGTTACTCAGTGAGAAGACTTAAAATAAACTCATTATTTTTATTTTATTTTATCTTTTTTTTTCTTTTTTTTTTGATTAGGGTGTTCATCACACATATAACTTTAAATTATCCCGAAGATTAAAAGTATTCATATTAGTTGCAAGTATACATACCCCACTATTCATATGCTTACGTGTTGGTGCTAAATCATCTTGTAACATGTTAGCAAAAGATAGGTGGGACAGAAATTCAAGCTAGAACTGCTATCATATTCCTTAACTCAAAGCTATTGTCAAAGCAATTCCTGGTTTGTACAGCCAAAAAGATTAGAGTTTGAGTTAAAAATTTGAACTCCTTTTTTTTTAAATTTTAATTTTAATTTTAATTTTTTTTTTAATTTTTTTTTAATTAAAAATATTCTCACCCCCATACCTAAATCTAACATTGTCCTCAATATTAAAGAAAATTTAAAGCAGTAATAGGACAGAGGAGAAGTTACTTGATAGGGGGGGTAAAGTGATAATTGGGGCCAAAAATCCTCAAACCTGCATATTAGTAATTTATTAATTTTTTTTATTTTTATTTTTATTTTTATTTTTATATATATATTTATATAATATTTACATGTTGGGTTGCCTCCCTTTCAAACCAATGGAATTTGGGTAGCATATTTATTGTCGCAGCCCGAATTTCAAATTGGGCTGCGTTATTTATTGGCAACACTGTAGGTGGACTAGCGGATGCAGGAGCGAATAATTCAATCAGGGTTCTAATATGATCACCCATTGTAGAGATTGGTGGTTGATCAATAATTCGTCGGATGTGACGATACTTTTTTCCAACCTCTGGGTTAAATGGTGTTAACTTACCCCTTAATGATTTTCTACCATGCATACATTATCCACAACTTAATTAGACTCGACTCCTAAACGAAATCCTAAAAGAAAAGAAGGGCTAGACACAGCTGACCACAACCAACACCACACAACAATTTGATCCTATTAGTCTTAGAACTAAGTGAGGTTTAGTAGCTTCTTAAATCTAGTTGCACAGAGACTTATCAGGTTAAAAAAGTTCCTGAAATTCTCTCTAGATTAGACAACTCCTAATCTCCCTTTCAGATTAAGCTTGAGCTTACCAGTTAAGTGATCCAGTAACCAGTGACCAGGAAAGTCCCGGGGTGTGTGGTGGTGCCAGAAGGGATACACCGATACCACAATACCCGTAATAGTTCTCACTGTTGTAAAACTTTCCTAGACATCACCAATTACTAAATCCTCACTGGAGTGGCTTTCAGCCGCTTCTTTCCAAGAGCCTAATTGAGCTCGAAAACCCTAAGGCCAACGTCTAATTTGATTTTAATTTAATTTGGCTTAGGATAAGTATGCAAGGTGGTGATTTTTTTGGGCTAAGGACAGGTAATGACTTTCCGACCTTATCTTTTTAATGGGTTTTGCCCTTAAGTTATTTTATGCAAATGCTTAATACTAAATGCAACAAATAATCAATAATTTTTTAAAGTTTATGCAATGTCATTAGGTTGTATTGATTAAATGAGCAATCAATAAATTTTTTTTTTATTTTTTTATATAATTTTTTTTATTTATTTTTTTTTATTTTTTATATAGCAATAACTTGAATGTAAACTAAACACAATTCTTATGCGTCAGTCAATCTCCGAATGCCCGTTGAATAAGCTCTGGAGATTACTCCGTGAGGAGCCCCAATAGAGGTATGATCACCTCGGGGGATTGCGCCTTATCAATTACTAGCAAAAATAATATAGATTTTTAATTTTAATATTTTTTTAATTAATTTTTTTTTGAATTTTTTTTAATATATATTTTTTTTTAAAATTTAAATTTAAATTTCAAATTTCGAATTTCAAAATTCAAATTTTGAATTTAAATTTTTGAATTTTTGAATTTTGAAATATTTTTTATATTTTATTTTTTTTTTGAAATTTTTTTTTCGAATTTCAAATTTCAGAATTTAATAACTACGAATTATTAACTGAAAATAATCAAAATAATAAAAATAAAAACTTACTACCGGAGTGCGTTCACTCCGGGCATCCAAAATCCAATTTGATCTTCGTGATCGTTCTTGCTTCTCGATTTGCCTCCCCGGCAACGGCGCCAAAATTCTGTTCGTCATTTTCCTGTCTACCTAAAAATATGCTAGACAGATCGTTGTTAGAACCGACGAACAAAAGTTAAATTTAATTATACTCTTACCTTTCCTACTCGAAGAATAGCGGTTTTAAGAGGTCGATCCACAGGGAGGCGATTGGAGTTGCATAAAAATTAGAACATTCACTCGGATTTGAAATCGATTTTTGGATAATAAAAGAAAAACATTATGTTGAAGATGTTGAATATTTTCTAGCCTACCGAAGAATTATTTTTCATTTGAAAATAACGAAAAGACAAATACTTGAAATAGAAGAGCATTTATAAATTCATGAAATATTTAATTATTCAAAGGAAAACTTTGACATGGATGAAAACAATGCTTAAGAAGATTGAAGCTTGGAACATAAATTGCATAAAGGAAAATTAGATGTGTTGCATAAAAAGAAAAATTTAACGATTGCATAAAGAAAATAGAAATTTAACTAAACCTAGAACAAGGATTGCATGAAAGAAATTGATTGATTTCATAAAAAGGAATGATTACAAAAAAAATAAAATGAAGTTTGGAAGCCTAGTGCTTCCTCCTTCCACAAAAATAAAACATAAAAACCAAGAAAGAAAAATAAGAAAACTCTCCTTCCTTCCTTCCCTAATTTTTTATTCTTTCTTTTCAACCCGAAACAGAGCCATGCTCTGTTTCTTTTTTTCTTTTTCTCACAAACAGGGCCTTCCCCTCTTTCTTTGCCTCAACCGAGAGCTCCTCCTATTTATAGATCAATCCTTGAAGCGTCGAGAGGGGGAGAGTGCGTGATTGCTGGGATCCGCTGGCTGGAGAGCTGAGATTCCGAGATCGATCGCGGAAGGAAGCTGGGCACGGTGCGGTTGGAGTGCGCTGGCAGCGACGCGGATGGTGCGGACGGAGGCTTGATTGCTGGAGAGACGCCGCGGGACCACTGCTAGCATCACGGAAGAGGGGAAAACGTGGTGCGGGATCGCCGGATCACGGAATGAAGGAGGCGTTGATGAAGCGGAAGGAGGGAGGAGCTGGCTGCGTTCGATCGGACGTGGGCGGCTTGGATCACGGAGGAGACGCTGATCCGGAAACTAGGAACGCGCTGAAGAGGAGCTTGACGCGTGATTATTTGGGAGGAGCTGGAAACATTGATCCGGAAAAGAGGAAGCTGCGGGATCACTGGAAAGCATCACGGGATACTGGGAGCTGACTCGGAATTCCTTCTTTGGACCACGGAAGCGTGGGATGCATCACGGGATGGACGTGGGAGGCTGAAGAGCGCTGCTGGATACTTGGATGCGGGAATGGAATGAGCTGTAGACGCTGCTGGGAGGAAGAAGAACAGTGAAGTAAAAAAAAAAATCCCGTAACACTGTTCATATGAACAGTGTTTTTACGTAACACTATTCATATGAACAGTGTTTTCACGGAACACTGTTCATATGAACAGTATCATCTCGGAACACTGTTCATATGAACAGTGATTTCAGCATGAATAGTAATTTCAGGAATGAATATTATTTTTAGCTATTCTTCATGGGATTGGAGATTAAAAAGTTCTTTTTTTCTTTGTGATGAAGTGAGAGTGGGAATCTCTATTTCGAAAGAGTGCGGATGCTAATCCGGAAAGGAGGGAACGCGAGGATCACTGGGAGATCGCACGCGGGTTCGGATGTTTGGGTGCAAATGTGCTTGATCAGATCATGACAGGATTGGGCCCGCACGGTTTGGGGCTATGATGCATCCCTCTAAACCCTACCAAATGCGCATTTAAACTTTAATTTATACTAACCTGTGTCAAACCCAAATATAATATTATTTAAGTGAATTTATTATTATCGGTTAGCAAAAACACTAATTTTGGTGACATGTAGGTCGCACTTTTGTGCTCTCATCACTGTTGCCACTAGGACTAATGATCATAAGGTTGTGGTTAAGTTCTTACAAACAAACATATTTAGTCCCTTTGGCACACCCCGAGCTATCATTAGTGATGGGGGATCACATTTCTGCAACCGATCTTTTGAGGCTTTGGTTCGCAAGTATTCAATCACCCACAAAGTTGCCACCCCATACCATCCCCAAACAAGCGGGCAAGTTGAAGTTTCCAATAGGGAGATAAAACATATCTTAGAGAAAACAATACGCTCTGATAGAAAAGATTGGTCTCAAAGGTTAAACGATTCTCTCTGGGCTTATCGTACTGCCTATAAGACTCCTATTGGCATGTCTCCCTATCGACTGATTTTTGGTAAAGCTTGCCACTTACCCGTAGAACTTGAGCATAGAGCTTTTTGGGCCATTAAAAAGTTTAACTTTGATATGGCAGCAGCTGGTTCTAACCGAAAACTTCAACTGAACGAGCTTGAAGAGTTACGCAATGAGGCGTATGAAAATGCCAAAATATACAAGGCAAGGACTAAGGCTTTTCATGACAAATCCATTAACCGTAAGTCTTTCGAGCCTAATCAAAAGGTTTGGCCATTCAATTCTAAATTGCATCTCTTTCCTGGTAAACTTCGCTCTAGGTGGGATGGTCCCTTTTTAGTTAGGAAGGTTTTTCCTTATGGTGCGATAGAAATTCAAGACATCAATGATGGTCGTATCCTGAACGTCAATGGTCAAAGATTGAAACCTTACATAGAGTGTGTTGCAGATGGACAGTTGATTAAATCCCTTGATTTGATGGATCCTATTTATCGGGATAATTAAGGATATACTGCGTCTGGCTGAAGACGTTAAACTTAGCGCTTGTTGGGAGGCAACCCAATTCTCATAGGTTATTTTTGCGCATTTTCTTATCGCATTTTTTTTCAGGAGTCCTCATATTACTGATGCAACTAAGGTAAAATGCTTCTATCCTCCATATGCATCATATTTTCGTCCAAAATAAAATAGAATAAAATAATAATCTTTTTATGCAAAAAAAAAATAACAACACATTGAGGATAATGTCTGATTTAGGTTGGGGGTATAGGTAATTTTTTCACATTTTCGTATTTTTAAATAATTTTATCTCAAAAAAAAAACTAATTTCTATGTTTTAGTGCTGAAATAATAAACACACGAAGTATATAAAATCTAAAAAGCCCAATGACTAGTCAGGAGTAAGACAATTTCAGTTCTTTTCATTAAAAGTTCTTTTAGTGAGTTGTAAGATAATTTTTACTTTGGAATTTCACAACACACATGGCCTGCACTTCTAAGGGTTAGGTTCAACATTATGTTGTTAAATCTGGTAGCAACCTTAAGTCCTGATGAATCATACCTATCTAATTCACCATGATCTCATTTAAAAAAAAAAAAGTGAATTTAGTCAGATACATCGAAAAGGGCTACCTATTGTCAAAGGTCAGCAGGCTTGTATGAGGAACCCGAGCATAGGTCCGTAGGGGAGTCTTGATGCCCAATATCTTATGCCATCCGGTGTGGGAGTGTTGACTGAATGCTCGCTACACGGAGGAATCATTACAAGAGTAAAAGTGCATATTTATTTATAAATACAAAAAAAAATAAAGAAAGAGAAAATAATATTGACCTTGAAAAAGACGATAGTGTGAAAGCCGTCGTTGTTAAAAAATTCGAGTAAACTAGAATATTACAGATAAAGCCCATGAGGTATTAAAGTAAACATCCACAACTCTCGAAATCCTACAAGATAGGATGATTTTGAATCAGTGATTAAGTCTTATCAGACCAATTCTTGGAAACTACTAGTTTTAGCAGTATTTTGGGGATTTAAAGCCTTAGCTTGTGTATGGTCCAGATTTCACCGAGCACCCAAGTATAAAAAGTCTTACAACTCCCTAACGGAAACTTAATGACCTCAACTTGAATTGCATCTTGACTTAGGATTTGAGCTGACTTAGTGATTAAAACTTTGTGTGCTTTTGAAATTCTTGGCACTTATGCATTTGAAATTAGATTTTATAAAATAATAAAATAAATTCTTTCGACAGCAGTTTGTGGGTATCTGAGCCGAAAACCCTCACGAGACAAAACTCGTCCACTAGGGCCACCTAGGGGTTTAAAGCCTTATTGCATACGGTAAATGCAATCGCGATTCCTGCGAAAGTGAGTTAGTTTTATTTTGCTCGAGGACTAGCAAAATGCAGGTTGGGGGGTGTGATAAGCGCTAAATAATGCATAAATTAATATCTTATTCATAGCACTTATCATTATTTTAATTCACATATTTTATAAATTTAACTAAAAAAAAATGTGTTACCTTCATCATTGCATTTTAATAAATTAAAGGTAATTCGTGTTCTACTTATTTATTTACTGGTCAAGTTTAATGTGTGTAGGTCAAGTCGAACTTATTTGGGATGATTCCTGAACCTAAATCGCAGGCACCCCATGAAGCAAATCCTCTCATATCTCGATTCAGTCCAATTCTCTTATTTCTTTCCCAACATTGAGCTCAACAACTCAACGTCTCCCTCAACTTCCCCTCATCCCAATCAGTTCCCTGTTCCATGTCATCCCATCTTTTACGTGATTCACCCCAGCCTCAAAACAGAACCCATTCCTAGCCGTCCGAACCTCAGGATTTCATCCAATTCCTCCCATTCGTTAACCAATTTAACACACTCGTTTCTCCCGCTATGCATGCCAAGCAAATCATCCTTCCCACGTTTCTATACCAAACAAAGCCCCGTACGCGTCTTCTTCACATCCAGCATCATCCTCCCAGCATCCCAAACAACTAAATCCAAAGATTTCCTTCAACCGTGATCTTCCCTTCATCCCGTTCAGAATCATTCATTCTCTTCCCCCGTTCCGGATCAACCTCATCCGCAAGCCATTCCAAGCTTCAACAGCATCACTCCACTGTTCGCGTAGGATCCAGCTCCATCCGCCCACGGATTAGAATCCCCTGCATCCCGGAGCCGAGTCTTCTATGCTTTGCTCCGCGGATCTTTCCCGGCAACCAAATGCATAGCATCCCATGTTCGGCCGTCCGTGTTTGTTCCCAGCTGTTAATCCCAACTTCTCTCCCCTGTTTTACGCTCAATCCATTCGTAATCATCACATGTTCCCAGCCGAAGGAATCCTCCCATTCGAAACCCATCTTGTTCAAACTCCCAGCTCCCGTATCCCATTTCAAATCCTCTGTTCAACTTCCAGCCGCATCTCCTCCAATTCATCTTCATCCCGTAAGCCATATTCACGTCCGTTCGTGATAACCTTCCATCTTCACGGGATAAACTCAAATCCCATCTTCCGAGCTTATCCTCCCAAGATATCACCGAGCTTCACGGATTCCTCTGTTCCAAATCAATCCCAGCCGAATCCAATATTTCCCAACAACTCGAACAGCTCCTCTGTTCCCAGCATCGTCTGCATTCCAAAGATCTCCCCCCAGCCGAGATCCTCTCAACATTTTGATCTCCTCCGCGTCCTCCTCTTTCGGATCGATCCCAAAGCTCAAATCCCAGCATCTTCATCTTCTTCCGCTAGCTTATCCCCTGTTTCGGAACCAACTCTCATCCCCTGCACCTACCAATCGGATCAAATGAAATCCACCCACGTCCGCCCGTTCGCATGAGATCCTCTCCACGTCCTCCTCCACGTTGATTCTTCCACGTCCAACTTCCAGCATCCACGGATAAAGATCAATCCCTCTGCTCCGCGTTCCAACCGTGTCCAAGATCTTCTTCCATGCGTTGAAGAAGCAACGATTTCTTCCATTCATCCCATGCGCTCCCAGCCGACTTCTTCAACGAGATCCGTTTCCAGTCTATCTTCCCAATGCCGGATCAAATCTTCTTTGGCCCTTATCTTCCCACGACGTGGCGAGATAACAGGGGTCGACAGATGCTATAAAAGGAGGAGATTTCTCCTCTTCGGAAAAAAAAGCTCGGGAGCTGAATCATCTGTTCACAGGCCAAATCCCATAGAAGACTAGAGGGAGAGAAAAGTTTGGCTATTATGGGAAGACTTCCCATGGAAAGAAAAAAATGAAATGGAACGAAGGCGGGGAGGGGGAAACAGAGCTTCTTCTACCATCGCCTCATCACGCTTCCTTCTTCGACTGAAGACACCAACCATGCCGTCTTCATCCTTCTTCACGGCCGTCATCCACAACTTCATGGAAGGCTGATCTCCTCGCTAGGGCCGGATGCGGCCCTAACAAAGAGCCAAGGGTTTTATATTTTAATTTCCTATTCCTGAAGTTGTATAAACTTTATTTTGCTCCTAATGAATATTTTATTTCATCTCATATTTAATTTTTGTGATTTTAAGTATGACGTTTATACAACTGTTCTTCATGATCACTAAGTAAATATAAGATAGTCCATGCTTAGGAAAGATGCGGTGTCCTGCCACATTAGTTTAGGGTAGACATTTCATGCCAACTGAAGATGAATTATTTTCAAATTACTTTTGTGAATTTCTATTTAAATGCTTATTAGGCTTGTAGCCAATTTGCATGTTAATCCAAGAATTAATTGAAATACAATTAATCCTTGTTCCGATGTTAGTGGTGAATTCCTTGCCCTAGGTTTCCTCAAACTGATAACATTTTAATTGCATTTTTTATTAAATTTCTTAGTTTAATTTTCTTCACAAACTCTTCCTTTTAAATATTTTTATTTTTAAGAAAAATAACTGTACTCCAATCCCTATGGATCGATACCCGTAATCACTATTCTACTAGATACGTGCTATTGCGTGGTCTTTAAAGTTGACTATCACCTTTGGGCAGACTTAGTAATTAAAACTTTGTGTGCTTTTGAAATTATTGGCACTTATGCATTTGAAATTAGATTTTATAAAACAATAAAATAAATTCTTTGGGTAGAGACAACAGTTTGTGGGTATCTGAGCCGGAAACCCTCACGAGACAAAACTCGTCCACTAGGGCCACCTAGGGGTTTAAAGCCTTATTGCATACGGTAAATGCAATCGCGATTCCTGCGAAAGTGAGTTAGTTTTTATTTTGCTCGAGGACTAGCAAAATGTAGGTTTGGGGGTGTGATAAGTGCTAAATAATGCATAAACTAATATCTTATTCATAGCACTTATCATTATTTTAATCCGCATATTTTGTAAATTTAACTAAAAAAATGTGTTTTCCTTTATCATTTCATTTTAAATAAATTATTCAAGTTTGATTCTTTTTATTATTATTATTGGTTGAGTCTAATGGATGCAGGTCAAGCCGAATTGATTTAGGATGATCTCTGAACCCAAATCGCATGCACCCCGCAAATCAAGACCCTCTGATTCAGTCACCTAATTTTCTTCCCACTCGTTCCAACTCTTTTTCCACATGATCCAATTTTAATCTCAAAAAACAATAAAATCCCTTCAAATATTTGTCTCTCAGATCTCAAAACATACCATCTTAGTTGCACAGATCCCAAAGCGTCGCCCCTTCAATCCATTTCAACTTTCCACGAATAATCCCAGAACTCCTCCCAGCCATTCCGCTTCCCTCCACGTCATTTATTTAGGAACAGAGTCATATAAGCTCTCATATCCAAACTTCCCCTTCTTTCGGATCGTTCTCACATTCATTCCGTTCGAAACTCAAAGCTTCATCCAAACTCCCGGATTAATCCCAAAGATTCCCAGCTAAATCTATCCTTCTAATATCCCACATATCAGCCTTTCCTCCCAACTTCCGAATCCAACTCCTCCATCTTATCTTCCGGCTTAATCTACCAAACATCCCAGCGTCCGTGTTTGATTGAATTCCAAGTCCCAGATTTTACGAATCCTTTCCAACTCCCTTGTTCCACGATATTCATCCAGAATCGAAACATCCCCTGTTCTCCATCATCTCCTCCACGTTGATCCTCCCAACTTCTCTCCCCTGATTTCTTCACCCGTTCAAATCAAGCCGAGTCCCAAGCTTCATATTTCAATCACTCCCTTCCGCATCCCCTGCTCCGTTATATCTCAACTGCCAACCTTCAAATCCCAAGCCAGGCTTCCACTCATCTCACGCATGCCCTCCTCCCCTCCAACCGAATCGAGTTCATCCTCCCGTGATCCACTCATCTCCCAGCTTAAGCTTTTCCTCAACCTCATCCCAGATCTTCCAGCTCTCATCCTCCTCCGGATAACCTTCTTCTCCCATGAATGAATTCCAAGCAAGCTTCATCTCAACTGTCAACCGAATCCAAACTCCCTCCTATTCGAATTAATTGACCATGGAAGAATCCCCTGTTTCAAACAGAGTATCATCCTTATCCAGCTGCCCATCGGTGGATTGCATTCCCTGCATCTGCAACAACCCGGTCTTCAACAGCTGCATCATTAGCATCTCGTTCGAATCATCCGCGATTCAAGGGATCAGCTCTCCAGCTTCCTCAACTCCAAGCATCTCCCTGGATTCACGTCAACGGGATAAGCTACAACACCTCAAACACCCAGCCTTCAACGTCCGCAGCCAAGCTTCTCCGTATCCAGATCCGAACCACAGCAGCCGACGAATCCCTGCATGCAGCCAACGACTTCGATCCATCCTTATCTTGACATGAAATAGGAAAAGAAGAGAGAAGTAGCAGTCTATAAAAGGCCCAGATGTGAAACAGGGGGAGCACTTCACTTCGGCTCGGTCCCATTCATTCTTTTCCCCAAGGCTGATCCCATCCTTTAGTTTTTTTTTATTTGGGAAGTCTCACGGGAAACAGAGGAGGGAGAAGAGTTTTTTGGGTACTTTGGGAATGACTTCCCAAAGGAAGAGCCAATGATGTGCTAAGAGGGAGCTGTTCTCAAGGGAGAATCCAAGAGAAGGAAGGAAAGAAAAGATGGAAGCCTTCTGCGTCACCGCTGCCGTCCTCAACTGTATGCAGGGCTGATCTCTTCACTAGGGCTGGATGAAGCCCTAACAAAGGAAGACGGGTTTTGGTTTATTTAATTTCATATTCTTGGAATTGTATAGACATTCTTGTTCTTAATAAATATCCTTTTACCTCATGCTTAAATTCTGTGATTTCAAGTATGAAGTCTATACAAAAGTTTTTCATGATCATTGAAGTAAAAATAAGATAGTTCATGCTTAAGGAAGATGCGATGTGCTACCACCTTAGATTAGGGTAGACATTTCATGCTAACTAAAGATGGATTATTCCTAAATGACTTTTGTAAAATTTTATTTGAATGCTTATTAGGCTTATAGCCAATTTGCATGTTAATCCGAGAATAAATTAAAAATACAATTAATCCGTGTTCCGATGTTAGTGGTGAATTCCTTGCCCTAGGTCCCCTCAAACTAATAACGTTTTAATTACATTTTTTATCAAATCTCTTAGTTTAATTTTCTTCACGAACTCTTCCTTTTAAATATTTTTATTTAAAAAAAAAGCAACTATATCCCAATCCCTGTGGATCGATATCCGTAATCACTATTCTACTAGATACGTGCTATTGCGTGGTCTTTAAAGTTGACTATCAATTGACCCTAGCTTCAGACATCAGAAAAACAGCCTTCTGGAATTCACTAAGAGGGCCGACCCTAAGAAAGTTGGAGCCGACCCCAAGTTGAGCCGACCCCAAGTTGAGCCGACCCCAGAAAAGTTTGAGCCGACCCCAGAAAAAGTTGAGTCGACCCCAGATTGAAACGTCAAGAAAGCAAGTCTCTGGATTTTCTGAGAGGGCCGACCCTAGAAAAGCTTGAGCCGACCCCAGCCTGATGAACAGTAACTCGAGCCGACCCCAGCTTTGCTCGGGTCGACCCCAGCACGGCTGACAGCAAAACGGCTAGTTCTGCAGAAGTACTTTTTGAGCTTCCAACGGCTATAAACGGCTAGTTTCTCCATTCCAACGGCTAGGAAGTCATCTTTGGAGGTCGGAGAAGTATTTAAGAGCTACTATTCATCAAAGGAAGGAATCTTGGTGAGGATCTAAGTGTGCATTCAAGAGAAAAGAAAAATCCAAGAGAGTTCAATTTATTGCTTCAAGTTCAAACCCAAAAGAAATATGTTATGCAGAATTTAAGTACCTTCAAGAGCTCAACCAATCCATTAAAAAGTGAAGCAATCTCAACGAAGAAAAGAAAAGCGCCTTCAAAGAGATAACATTTTTCTTTTCTTCTCGTTAGTACCTATTTGTTATATTTGCTCATTTAGAAGCTTTAAACCTTTGATTTCTTATTCATTGTAAGGTTTGTTGGTGAGCCCGTAAAACCAACGGTGTAGGTTGTTGGTAAGCCCATAAAACCAACGTAGGTTGTTGGTGAGCCCGTAAAACCAACATAGGTTGTTGGTGAGCCCGCAAAACCAACGTTAGATTGTTGGTGAGCCCGCAAAACCAACGTAGGTTATTGGTGATCCCGGAAAACTAAACTGTAAAGGTTTTGGATTGTGAGCCCGAAAAACAATCCTACTGTAATCCGAGAGATTATAATAAAATTCCCAAGGGGACGCTTGGGGAGTGGACGTAGGTGCCTTGCGGTGCACCGGACCACTATACATCGTGGTGTTTGTATTGTAGCTTCACTTGTGATTATTCTTGCATTATCTTTCATCTTTGTTATAGTTTAATTCATTGAAGTAATTTAAGAAAGCATCCACCGTACTCAACTAAGGAAGTTTTTTAAAGCACTAAAAATTTAGAAAAACCCAATTCACCCCCTCCTCTTGGGTTGTCACCTTGGGCAACAAGTGGTATCAGAGCGGGTGCTCTATAATTTCTTGCCTTGTGACTTTGACCTAACTGTCAAAGAGCCAAAGATCATGACAACTCAAATAGATAGTTTTCTAGGAGAGGGACAATTAATTAATAGATCTCCACTATTTAATGGTATAAACTACACACATTGGAAAGCATGCATGCGCGTTTTCATTCAAGCACATGACTACGATTTATGGAGTATCATAGTCAATAGGCTACACATAAATACTAATCATGATAAGAAAATGGCTCAGCAAAATGCAAAAGCCATGAATATTCTATATTGTGCATTGGATGATAGTGAACTTAATAACATATCTTTTTGCATAACTGCTAAGGAAATATGGAGTATGCTTGAAGTTAAATATGAATGCACTAACATTTCTAGTGAATTGGAAAGTAGCTCCGAAGAAGAAGAGTAGCAAACTGAAATTGAAAATCTATGCTTTGTGGCACATGAAGATGAGGTATGTACTCGAATACAAAGTGATTTCTCATTCAAAAATCAAGTACATACTGAAGCTCAATCTGATTTTACATTTGATGAACTTCATGATGCATTTTCTGATTTATACTTAGAATACAAGAAGCTTAATTTAAAGAATAAGAAGCTTAGTTTAAAGAATAAAAAGCTACATCTGAAAATGTCAGAAGAAAGAAATTCTACTGCTGAAATGAAAGACAAATTAAATTCTGATAATGAACACTTAGATTAAATTCAGAAGAATTGATTCAGAAAAATCAAAATTTAATTGAAGAAAATCAAAACTTAAGTGAAAAAGTTAACCAACTAAAATCTTTTATTAACAAATTCACTGTAAGTTCAGAAAGATTAAAAACGATGTTTGAAAGCCAACATGCTATTTTTGATAAATCAAGACATGGCTGGACTTCTTTACTTAAACCCCTAAATAAAAGGGTTATCAATTCACCAAGCAAACCATCAAATAAGATAACTTATTTCAAACATGAAAAGATTGGGTATAATAACTTTGCCTATAGTTCCAATACTATTAAAACAAATGGTAAAGTTGTTACTATTAAACAAATTTGGGTTCCAAAAGGAACCATATGCACTAACCATCAAGGACCCAAGCAAGTTTGGGTACCTAAAATAAAAATATGAGGGTGTAGATATAGGTGTGCCAAGTTACCCATGGAATAAATGGAACTCTCATACAAATGGGTGCGTTGACACATAATTTAAAATAAGTCTCAACTTATTCATTAAATCTAGTATCAGGTTTAACATTCTACATCATATATTAAAATTACGATACTCTCTGCATCAAAGCTTTAAATGCCTTATATGTATGTTAAATTTTTATCTCAACAATCTTAGTATAAAATTTTTCTAGTGCTTGCATGATAATAAGAAAACAATGAATGAATATGTATAAACTTCCTCTTTAAGTTTTTCAAAATTTAAATTTCTTCTCTAGTATAAATGTTTGATGCTGATTTCATGCTAAAACTTTATTGAGCATAATACTGATGAAATCTTATGTTATCCTTTGTGAAAGTATGAATGTAATTCATCATGTTATTATTATACCATTCATTCCTTATATGATTATCTGAAATGTATTATGATTTGCTTTATAATTCTCATATATGCATCATAGGTTAAACCATAATCATCTCAAATTGGTTCAATCATAAATGATTAATGTGTTATGATCATAATAAGAAACTTACTTAAAAGTTTTTATAATAACAAATTTTCTTCCCTCTTACAAGTAATGCTTAAGACTATTCTAAAATTCAAAATCAATAAATCTGATCACTAAAATATTTCATTGAACATAATCATTGTATCCATGATTAATATCTTTCTCTAAAATTATCACGAACTCTGCTGATTATTTTTAACCTATCATGTTTAATCTGAGCATAAAAATCTTTTAAAGCATGAATATTAATTCCTTTGAACTATCTCTCATAAGTCAAAAATAAAATCTTATCTGCTCTAAAAGAAGATTGCTTATCTCTCTGAAACATGATTACTTGTGTTGAAAGTTGAAACATAATCAGAATTCTGATAGAAATAATTGTTTAAGATAATTTGATTAAAACCTAACTTGTTTATCTTATTGATAATTATCTTAAGCAAATAAAATCTTAGCTAAATTGATTTTGAAAATAAGAAATTGATTTGACCTTGATGAATCTTTCTATTACCTCACATGCTTGTCCTTGAACCATCTTACTTAATGAAACTATCTCTTTAGTTCAAGTGACTTGTGCTTGCTTATATTTAGGCAATCTCTTGAGTAGAATGACTCAATATTCAATTATTGTCATGTCTTATTTTGAGTCATCTAGTTAAAAAAAAAATATTGTATAAATGTTTTGTATCTTGAAGAAACTAATGACTTTCCTTCAAGAAAGAAAAAGATTTTGCTAATAATGCAGGATCTATGAGCAAGAAATGAGAGATTTCAACTTGAAGGACACCTCCACGTAAGATACAATAAATATTCACATGCAAACAAGAAAGAGGATCTTCTTCAGCCAAAAACTTTACACATAAGAAATCTAGTAGGTATTTCACTTGAAGAATGCAGAATGAATCGGTAACTTCAGATACCTCTCTTGTAAATTAACTGAGCAAAGTCAATAACTTAAATCTGATTGTGGTATGATTAAAGTCTTTAATTACTAATTTCTTGATATCATGCCTACAGATGTATTGACTAACTTATGCTTTTGGAAATTATTTTATGGTTTGCCTAAATTGAAATATACCTTTGCCTATGTAATGCATAACCATAAAATACCCAAGTTTATGCTTCAAATTTTGATTTAAAATAACTTGTGATAAACTATGAATTCTTGAGCATAATTAAAATATTGTTTGCATGATATACATCTATATGATACATTAGATTATTTCTTTATTCTGCTCTTTCATGTAAATTACTTGAGACTAACAAAAAGCGAGAGAGATAAAGAAAAAAAAATGAACATTATTCAAGGAAAGTAAAAGCAAATACTCCAATCTTAAGGAAAAGCAAAACAAGCATAATATATTCGGCACATTTGTGAGACTTGTGTGAGCATTCTTTTGGAAGGAATAAAATCCGTAATTAATTATATTTAAACAGGAAGAGTTTGGAGTGAATATTTTTAAAGGAAACGGTTTAACCTTTCTATATTGCTCATCATAGGGATAGTGTCAATGGGGAGGCTAGTGGTAGTACTCGGCACTATTTGACCCAACTATTCGGTGTAGGGCATATTAGGGACGATACAAGAGGAAGGCTAATGGTAGTACCTCGTGCCCCTTCCAACTTCACCGGATAGGGAGCAAATAGAATATAGAGCATAGAAAAGCAAAACTGAAAAACAAATGAAGATAATCAAAATGTTCATTGAGTGGTTAAAGAAAGAAATTTAAAAAAAAGAGAGGAATAAATGACAAATAAATGAAAATATATAAGAAGGTTGTGAAAAACCAAATGAAGTTTCAATCACTTGAAAACACACCTTAAGGATAAAATCAGTGCTAAATTGTATTTAAATAGGAGGAATTTTATTTGAAAAGAATTAATTTTGATCCTTGACATACTTGTTCTTAATACTTTAATGGTATACATACTATGTTTCGCATGTGGCATGATGTTTTGAATAGTGAGTTTTCAATATTCAAATAAATTGAGGATCTTATTCAAATATAATTTGGAATGCTCTATGCCTAGATAATTTAATTGAAACATGTTTCTACCAACAACAACATCATTTTGTTTTAGTAAATATCTTCTGAAAAATAATAATAAAAAAAAACAATCTGAATTTGCAAATTAGGCTGAATGAATTAATTCTGATTTATCTTTCATCTTGCCTAACATTGGCACATAATGTTCTGATACATATTAAATGTCCTCCAATTTGTACCAAAACTCAATATTAAAAATAAAGATTCTGAATGTGCTCTGATGTGCTTGAAATATGTATTTTCAATCTTAATGACTTAAGATGAGCTACAATGTAAAAGATACATATCTCAAATTATAAATTTTGAAAGCCTCATTGAAAATTCTTATGAAATTCAGAATATGACCTAGTATAAAAGTTTAAACTCCATATAAAATGCTTATATCTTTGCATTTTTGTAATTTTCATTATATGCTTCAAAGATTGCATCATGCTGGAGAATAATTTACTATGATTCTTAGATAAAAACTACAGCTTAAGAAAAATAGAATTAATTTTGATACCTTGATTGTTTGCTCCGATACGCATCTGAAACATATCATTTTTTATCTTATAAGTGTACTGAAATTGGTCTAAATGATGTGTTTTTCAATGATCTTGATTGCGAACAAATGTTTCTAAACATATGATGTTATTTTGATATTAAAAAGATTTATCGTGCTTCATATATACATTGCTGAAAAACTATGACTAAGAAATTAATATTTTGAATATACACTCCTGCATAATTAAATGCTTTTATCATTAAAAAGAAAACCTATTCTTAAGAAGAGTTAATGATCCTAAAGCTTAAAATATTTCAACTCACTCCAATAATTCTTATAGGAAAGAAAATGTAATTGATTCCAAAAAAAAAAAATTGAGCTTCAAAAGAATTATTTTCTAATTAATATTTCAGTGCATACTCTCAAAAATTAAGAAGAAGCATAACTTGTTCTTGAAAGATTAAAAAGGATGATTGCTGTAAATTTTGAAAAACTCTAAATCATTCTACATTTTTGATATCATAGAATTTCAGCTTATTGTTAAAGTCTGAAATTCAACAAAAGAAATAGAATGATTAAAAAAAAAAGCATCTTTTGAGAAGGAGCTTTAGATATTCAATCTAAATATAATCTGTATCTTATTCAAAAGTCACTTACATTTGATGCATACCTTGAATGTTTTATGTTTTATTCATTATCATTCTTGTAAATTTCTGAACTTAACTGCTTTACCTTCAAAGCATGAATAGATCTCAAGAGGCTAATTTAAATGAAAGAGAAATGAATTTTCTTAAAAGCTAAATCATTAAAGATTATGCTATGTAAATTTGGCAAAGGACTTTTAGTATGCTTTTAATGTCTAATTGATTTCAAATTGATATCAATTTAAGCATATTTTGGTATTAGACTTGTGGTTTATTGAATATCTTTTGGAAGTTGGATTTTTATTTGCACTTAATTGGTAAATCATTTGTTTTGAAAACTAATTAAAAAGGATTCCATTTGTCTTATTATCAGAAATTTATTTTGGAATCTACTAATGAGTCTTATTGGCATGCACCTTAGTGTTTCAATCCTGAGCCAATTCATTCTAATTGATTTTGATGCTATAATCTTTAAAGGAGTAAAAAAAAGTCTTTAAAAGAGCTCTAAAAGAACTCTCAAAGCTTTGGATTTTATGTATCATATATTGCATAAATTCATATTTTGGTATCTGTGCCTAAATATTTTTATGTCATAAAAGAGCTTTGAAGTCATTAAGAATTAATGATTCAACATGATCTTATGTTTTTCGAGTATATAAGTTTCGATCTTTATCTTATAGATTCCATCTACACTTGATTTGAAAACTATCTTTGGAATCTATATTTAGAAATCTCTTCTGGCTCGTATGTCTCATTTTTAAAGCCAAATGTTTCATGCTTGATCTTAATGATATTGATGTGAAGTAAAAGAACTTTAAAAGAATGGTATCAAATTTGATGTGATCTTATCATAATTTTGAAACTACCTTAATTGGCTCCGTTCTATACTCATTATCTTGCCCTGACATTATTGCTTTGAGTCACATGATTCATATTCTTGCAATAATCTGACATGCATTGAATAAAATATTGTCTTGTGCTTAATGTTTCATTATTTTGCAACCTTTTTGATGTTGTCAAAAAGGAAAAGAAATATCTAAGTATATGCTCATAATGCTTTATGCCTTGAATTGAATATAAATCAGTTTAGATTGAAATATGTTGATTATATTAAAGCTGATTAACTCTAAAGCATTATCATGAAGTGTGTCCATTTCACTTACTTTTTTTCTTCTGAGTGTTCTTAAAGTGTCTCCTAGATTATGTATTTGTTTTGACATGTATTTGCTCTTTGTGGTAGTTTGTGCTTTTGGCATAGATGAAATACAATGCTTCTCTTGAGCTATGATCTTTGTGATTGTCATTACAATGCTATCCATTTCATTATTATTCATTCTTTTTGATGATGACAAAAAGGGGGAGAAAATATAAGAGAGAAACTAGAAGCAAATTCTATAAGAAAAACTGAATAGGAGAGAAAATATAATAGGGGAAAAAAATATAAAAGGTATATGTTGCATACTTAAGGGGGAGACATGTATTGTATACTTAAGGGGGAGACATGTGACAAAAAAAAAAAGAAGAGAAAATCTAAATTCTGGCACATAATAATAGACACGACTTGAAACTCTTGCTTTGACACAAACTTTTGAAAATTTTGTTTGAATGAAATACAAGAGTAAGGGGGAGCAAAACTAAAATTCATTTGGCATCTATTTGGATAAGATAGGGGGAGCTTTTGGTTCATTGATACATTCTCTAAATTGGACCATCTTGACACTTTTACACCAAAAGCATTTCCTATATATTAAACCTTACTTCTCACATGAATATCAATTTGCTTAAACTCAACATTTTGTAATCATCAAAAAGGGAGAGATTGAGGATCCTAGTGTGATTTTGATGTTTACAAAGCCATTGAGGTCAAATGGAAGTACTAATGCTTTCAATTCAATTGATCTAATACATAAGTAAGTAAGAAAGAAAGATTTGATACATCCTTGATACGCTTTGCTTGATATATTTAAAAGAACTTTCAAGAATACATCTAAAACAAATTATATTGGAAGAACTTGAGGAAAGAACTAATTTAAAGTTTAATATACCTTAGAGTCAAGTTCTTTTTATTGAATCTTAACTCTGTCATTTACATGCTTAATAAGCTTAAACTTTAATGTGCCAAGTATCCTAAGGAGAAAGAAATGATTTGCAATGTTGTTACTTCTTTTATATGTTTAATGTGCAAATCTAACCTAAAGATGCAGAAAAACAGGGTTAGAGTCGACCCCATAAGAGATGGAGTTGATCCTGGCACAATTTGGCACACTTTGGCACATTCTGGCACAAATGGCACAGATCTCGGGTCGACCCTAGAAAAGCTCGGGCCGACCCCAGCTCGGGTCGACCACAGAAAAAGCTCGGGCCGACCCAGCTTCAGACATCAGAAAAACAGCCTTCTGGAATTCACTGAGAGGGCCGACCCTAGGAAAGTTGGAGCCGACCCCAAGTTGAGCCGACCCCAGAAAAGTTTGAGCCGACCCCAGGTTGAGCCGACCCCAGAAAAAGTTGAGTCGACCCCAGATTAAAACGTCAAGAAAGCAAGTCTCTGGATTTCCTGAGAGGACCGATCCTAGAAAAGCTTGAGCCGACCCCATCCTGATGAACAGTAACTTGAGCCGACCCCAGAAAAGCTTGAGCCGATCCCAGCCTGATGAACAGTAACTTGAGCCGACCCCAGATTTGCTCGGGTCGACTCCAGCACGGCTGACAGCATAACGGCTAGTTCTGTAGAAGTACTTTTTGAGCTCCCAACGGCTATAAACGGCTAGTTTCTCCATTCCAACGGCTAGGAAGTCATCTTTGGAGGTCGGAGAAGTATTTAAGAGCCACTATTCATCAAAGGAAGGAATCTTGGTGAGGATCTAAGTGTGCATTCAAGAGAAAAGAAAAATTCAAGAGAGTTCAATTTATTGCTTCAAGTTCAAACTCAAAAGAAATATGTTGAGCAGAATTTAAGTGCCTTCAAGAGCTCAACCAATCCATTAAAGAGTGAAGCAATCTCAACGAAGAAAAGAAAAGCGCCTTCAAAGAGATAACATTTTTCTTTTCTTCTCGTTAGTGCATATTTGTTATATTTGCTCATTTAGGAGCTTTATACCTTTGATTTCTTATTCATTGTAAGGTTTGTTGGTGAGCCCGTAAAACCAACGGTGTAGGTTGTTAGTAAGCCCATAAAACCAACGTAGGTTGTTGGTGAGCCCGTAAAATCAACATAGGTTGTTGGTGAGCCCGTAAAACCAACGTTAGGTTGTTGGTGAGCCCGCAAAACCAATGTAGGTTATTGGTGATCCCGGAAAACTAAACTGTAAAGATTTTGGATTGTGAGCCCGAAAAACAATCCTACTGTAATCCGAGGGATTATAGTAAAATTCCCAAGAGGACGCTTGGGGAGTGGACGTAGGTGCCTTGGGATGCACCGAACCACTATACATCGTGGTGTTTGTGTTGTGGCTTCACTTGTGATTATTCTTGCATTATCTTTCATCTTTGTTATAGTTTAATTCATTGAAGTAATTTAAGAAAGCATCCACCGCACTCAACTAAGGAAGTTTTTTAAAGCACTAAAAATTTGGAAAAACCCAATTCACCCCCCCTCTTGGGTTGTCACCTTGGGCAACACCTCTCGATCTGATCGAAGGATTTTAATACTCTTTCCAGTTTGTTTTTCTACTTCATTACGATACAATTTGAACATTTCAAATGCTTCAGATTTATGTCTCATTAAATAGACATAACCATACCTCGAAAGGTCGTCTGTGAAAGTAATGAAATATGTATATCCGCCTCTAGCATTTGTGCTCATTGGCCCACATACATCAGAATGTACTAGGGTCAATAAGTCATTGGCTCGTTCATCTTTTCCAGTAAAAGGTGATTTGGTCATCTTACCAAGAAGGCATGATTCACAGGTTGTTAATGATTCACAATCATTAATATTGAGGATTTTCTCTTTATTTAACCTGTTCATCCTGTTTTCCTGTTAATATGACCTAGCCTATGATGCCAAAGGTAGACATCCGTGACATTATCTATTCTAGGGTGCTTATTGGACTTGTACATTACATGAACAGACTGTGATAATATGTAAATCTCATTACTCAATTGTCCATGCATTACAGTAACACCATTCATAACGATATCACAGTAATTTATTTTTATTGAAATCTCATAACCGTTCATGGCCAAAAGGCCTACAGAAATTACATTCAATAAGAAAGAAGGACAAAAGTGACAGTCACTTAAGACTATTATTTGAGAATTGAATACAAGTTTCAGAATCCCTAAAGCTAGAACTGGAACTGATCTTCTATCTCCGACATTTAGGAACCTTTCACTTTCTTCAAATCTCTCACTGACCTGTAGTCCCTGTAACGAATTACAAATATTAAAAGGACTTTCGGTATCCAATACCCAGGTCGAATTATCACATATTGAAAAATTACAAGGTGTTATCATATAAGTACCTTGATCTGCAACTGTTTGCATATTTTTTCTTTGGCCTGTTCGGATCAAGAGAAGCAATGTACTGAGGACAGTTCCTCTTCCAATGCCCTTGCTTCTTACAGTAGAAGCACTCTGCCTTACTCTGATCAGCCTTCTTATTCTTAATCTGACTTTGCTCTGCACGATGCACCTTTTTCTTTCGATTTTTATTTTTCTTCTTTCCTTTCTTAAAAGGACCACGACCCTTGGACGAACCTCCCACTAAATTCACCGACCCTTTTAAGAGTTGGTGATCCTTCTCAAAAGTTTGTAGTAAACCCAACAATTTGTGATAATTTACTACCGATTTCGTCATACGAAAGTTGGTGAGAAATGGGCGGTACGAACCAGGAAGAGAGTTCAGTATAGCATCTTTCCCCAATTAATCATGAAGGAGAAAACCGAGAGTGCTCAGGCGCTCGATCAACTCAATCATGTATAACACATGATCAATCACCGATGCCCCATCCTTCATCCATGCGTTGAAAATAGCACAACTAGTCTTGTGTCTTTCAACATCGTTGGGAGTGCCAAAAGATTCGTTCAACATCTGAACGATTTCTTCGGGCTGGGCATTCTCAAACCGGCGACTGAACTCGTGCTCATTGCAGCAAGCATAATGCATCGAACAGTGATACGGTCACTGAGCTACTTCTGATAAGTTTCTCTGACCGCACCCCGTGCATTAGCAGCAGGCTGCTCAGGTGTTGGATCCATTATCACATGAAGGATCCGTTCATGCTCTAGCACAATCTTAAGTTTTTTAAGCTAGTTATTGAAATTGGGTCTAGTCAACTTGTCATTATCCAACAATGAACGAAGTGACAAATTAGTGGCCATTTCTGCATAAAAAAAATTGGCTATCAGTATATGAATTGACAATACCCTAAAGACTTGGACTTTAGTCTAAAGGTCCTCCCACCATTTTATACAAATTTGTAGCCTATACCTCAAATTCGAAGAATTACACTTAAATCTTTAGTGAGCACTAGAACCCAATTGATCGCATATGGGTCCGAGTGTGGCTCGGCTAACCCATATGCACCTATTGGTAGGTTTTGAACCAATTGTTTCACCAAATAATTTCTAGTGATAATTTTGCCCCAGTCTCTTTGGCAGGCATGTGGCGCCTCCACCGAAGATTCTGGTTAGGTCCAACTATTAAATGATAGGGTTCTGTGTAATCAACTAATAGATGATCAAGCCCGAGTGTGGCTCGGCCCATCTGACCACCTATTGAAGGTACACTCGACTCATCATATATCAAATGACAATTCCAATGCCCGATAAGCACCAGGCGTGTGGCGCCTCCAATGATTATCGAAACATTGGACTCATTATCATCTAACTTAATGGGAGGCTATGACCTAGTTATTCCCATAACTATTTCATTTTAAGGACCTAATAATTTTAGAGGATTAAATTAGGATAGATAAGAAGATCCGGTTTACCTAAATTCTCCCACTGACTTCACCAAGTCAGATTATAAAGAATTAGATTCAAACTGGTTAAGGAGGCACCTAAATCAGTCAAACTGATTTTCCTTACAGGCATGGGTTAACTCGAGTCATTAAATGATCCAATTAAAAAATGATTGACCAAATCGACCAGGTAAGTGATATCGGTGGAATGGATATGTCATTAACTCGACAAAGACGCATCAGTGCGAGTAGCTTTCAATTAAAAACCACCGGTCGAGTCTGCCAAACTTACCTTAGACACCGACTGGTTAATCAATTTTGATTTTGACCATCCTAATAACTCGGGCTCAACCACGGAGCCTAAATCAAGTACCATCTTAGTCTGATCAAAGACATGGAACCGATCAATCTATAACTATTATAAATTGAATTGAGTTATCTTGATTTGATCTAATTACTACTTAATTAGATTTAATCAATTAACTCAATCATTCCATGATTTGATTCTAACCTTAGGTCTAACCCAATTAGAGAACTTGACTTGAGTTAACCCAAACCCCCAAGACTTATGCAATTTGTCATTGAAATTCAATTCACAATTCTAGGTCACATAATTCTCAATTAAGTGTAGTTTTATGAAAAAAAATTAGATCATTGTATAAGTCTTAAATCAGATGTTAATTACAAATTTTTAGTTCTTAAAATCAGATCTAAATTTGTGAATTAAATATTCTGATTTCATATTAATTCATGTTTAAATCATTAACGATTTATGTTCATATATCACATATATAAACTAATATGAATTAACTTAAATAACATGCATCATAAGCATTTATTTTCAGATCTTATATGTCTAACAAAATCAGAGATTAAAAGGATCATAAATTGTATTTAGATCTAATCTAAATAATTTATGATTTTAAATTTTATATGTTCAATATATCACATATATTAATCATAAAACATGCATCACATGCATCTAAATTTCAGATCTAGTTAATTATGCAAAAATAGTAATTAAATCATTCATAAATCTTCTTTAGATCTGATCTAAACATATTTATAAATCTCAGATTTAATTACAATTATTTTAAGCATAAATTGTTTAAACATTCAATCTGGCTCTAATACCAATTGAAGAAAAAATTCGGTTTTTGCATGCATGTAATTTTAAAAAATTTTAGAAAAATGCAGCGGAAAGATAGAATTAAACTCTTTAATTCCAAGTATGCAAGGGAGATCATATCTCAAAAATAAATTATAGGAACGTTTAAACTATTTATGTATAAATAACTATAAGCATGATTAATCATAGAATTAGAAAATCAGCAATACTTGTTAAGTTCTAAACCTAACTAAGATAAAATAAATCTCATACCTTATGATAAAGAGGTTGGATTTGAAGATCTGAAAGTCGAGCCTCGTAGCCACACACGTGTCTAGCCTCTATGGATAATCCACGCGAAGCTCCGGGTTGATCTGATCCCGCGGAAGTGCTAGCTTGCGCGGAACCCTGCTGTGGCTGATTTTGTTCTTCCTAAAATCAATCAACCTTTGATTGATCTTATGAGATGAAAGGAAGAAGATGAAGAAGGAGAAGAGGAGAAGTAATGAAGTGATCCTTTTCTGAATTTTTCAGAACTCTAAGTTCTAAAAAAATTTATAATCACTAAACCCTTGGCGTGGAAAGGAAGAGGAGAGAATTAATTCATAATGTCTCTCTTGCTACCCTTTTATAGATTGGATTTAGGGTTTCTCCTAATCTTATTAGAAGTATGGGACTATAATCCACCCTTGAATTAATGCCAAGTGTCCAATCCTTGTGCTCATAGATGCATGATATGTGTCCGCTTAATCAATTGATTAATTTTCTAATCACATTAGGATTCCTAATCTCATTAGGAGAATTAATTGATTTGGGAGCATGCATCCTACGATGCCATGTGGACTTTAAAGTCCGCATAGTGTAAACATGACTTAAGTCATATTCATCCTACGACGACATATGGTCTTTAAAATCTGCACAAACCTTGGTTTAATCAAATTGATCTAATCATGAACCCAAATTAATTTGGGTCAAACCCAATTTGATTTGGCTCATTAATTTAGCCCAATTGCAATCCAATTGCAATTAATTCCACTTAATTCTTCATAATAATGACTCTTAATTGACTAGAGTCAAACCCTAATTTAGCCCAAATTGAATCTAATTCAATTTGGCTTAATTAAAGTCCAATAATTCAATCAAATTGAATTTATTAGTAATCCAATTACTAATTAACCCTCCAATAATTCAATAATTATTTTAATGCAACTTTTGCTTAGGATAATTTTGTCAATCGAATTGACCAAATTATCCCTGAATGATTCTTAATCATTAATCAGCCATTTGATCAACCTAGAAACTTCTATGCGTGTGACCCCATAGGTTCGAACCTAAGTGATGCGGGACAGCTAATTTAGAGAAGAAATTAAGAAGGGGAAGGAGGAGGGAGGAGTCTGGAGTCCACCAGATGCCAAAGCAAAAGTCCTTTTTTAATCCAAAATATTCTGCCCAACAGTAGATAAGGGGGTGCCATATATAGCCCCAATACAACTACCCATGATCCCCACAAATGAGATCATGTAACTACCCATGATCCAACGACATCATGGGCCACTACACTAGCTAAATACAATCAAACAAGCCAGCAACTAATAAAATACGAAAATACATAAGAAATAAATGAAAATACGCATGAAAATAAAACTAGGGTGGTCAAAGTGCTATGCACGCCGGCGACGCCTGTATACATGCTGGAAACGGTGGTTTGTGTCCCCACCAACTCCCCTCAGCGGAGAAGAGTTCGCCTCTGGCGAAACGGATGTCTGGTAATGCTCCAACAGGTCTGAAGCAAGTCGCTGAAGCTCATCTCTGCTAATCCAAGTATCATCTGACGGAGGTCGACCATGCCATCTGACCAGGTATCGCTGATAACCACCGTTCTGCGTGCTAACAATCTGATCATCCAAAATCTGTTCCACTGTGTCTGTGATCTGCGGAGAAGAAGGTACAGGAGGCAAGACAGGAGCAGAAGATATGTTCTCAAAATTGGATGTGCAGTCAGTGTCAGGCTCATTGAGTGGGTCTGTAGGAATAGTTGTCGGACCTCGGTAGGCAACTAAGTCTTCTACGTTAAAAACTGGATTAATCCCAAAATCACTTGGAATATCCACCACATATGCATTAGATCCAACCCGTTTCAGAATTTTGTATGGACCCATACTTCGGGCGTGCAATTTCCTAACGGCTCCTGGTGGAAACCGTTCAGGTCTGATTCTGATCATTACATCATCACCCGCTCGAAATTCTTGATAACGTCGACGTAAGTCAACGGCCGTTTTATATCTCGCATTGTTGATTTCAATTTTCTTCTTAATCTCTTTATGTAAATTTTGCATGTGTTGCGCAAAGGATTCAGCGGTCTCAGAGATTCTATTGTTAGGGGCTACTGGGATAAGATCAACAGGTTTTCGCGGTACATAGCCTAAGACAATTTCAAAAGGGCTCAAGCCAGTGGTCCTGTTTACAGAGCTATTGTAGGCGAATTCAGCTGTGGATAGAAGAAGGTCCCAATTACCGGGGTGGTCACCTACCAAACATCGTAGAAGGTTTCCTAGACTGCGGTTGACCACCTCAGTTTGCCCGTCTGTTTGAGGGTGATAGGCTGTGGAATATTTAAGCTTAGTACCCATAAAGTTCCAGAGGGTCTTCCAAAAATAACTAACAAATTTGACATCTCTATCAGTCACTATCGAAGTTGGAAGCCCGTGGAGCCTAACAACCTCATCAAAGATAATCCTCGCAACTTTGGAGGCATCAGAAGTCTTGGAAGTGGGTAGAAAATGTGCCATCTTAGAGAATCGATCCACTACCACGAGAATGGAATCATGCTTACTTCTAGTCTTTGGCAATCCTAGCACGAAATCCATACTAATGTCCTGCCAAGGACGATCTGGGACAGGAAGGGGAGTATATAAACCAGTGTTTTGTTTGCGCTGTTTGGATAGTTGACAAGTACGACACTGACTAACAATTTTTGCAACATCCCGTTTTAAACTAGGCCAATAAAATCTTTGTTCGACCATATCAATGGTCTTATTTCTACCAAAATGGCCAGCTATTCCTCCCGCATGAAGTTCCCAAACAAGAAAATCTCTAAGGGATGTTTGAGGGATACATAGCTTGTTTCCTCGGAACAGAAAGGCATCAACCACAAGGTAATCACTATTGTCCCTGGTGCGACCATCTAAGACGCTTGCATAGATCTCAGCGAAGTCTGGACAAGTTGCATAGTCGTCAATTATACGTTCAAAACCAGTAATATTTATGCTTACCGACAAAAGTAATGCTACACGTCGGCTTAAGGCATCAGCTGCTTTGTTGTCAATACCTGCTTTGTGACACAACACGAAGGTATATTCTTGAAGAAATTCAGCCCACTTTCCGTGTCGTGAATTCAATCGCTTTTGGGAGTTTAAGTACCTCAAAGCTTCATGGTCGGAATATAATACGAATTCCTGAGGTAGCAAATAGTGACGCCAGTGACGCAGCGCTTGTATAACTGCATAAAATTCTTTGTCATAGGTGGAATATTTTCGTTTGGCATCATTCAGCTTTTCACTGAAGTATGCGATAGGATGCTTTTCTTGGCTTAAGACACCACCTATACCTATACCAGATGCATCACAAGAAACTTCGAAAACCTTAGTAAAATCTGGGAGGCGCATCACCGGGGCTTCAGTCATTCTAGTCTTGATCTCTTGGAATGCCCTTGAGGCCGCAATGGTCCAATGAAATTCACCTTTCCGGATACAATCCGTAATCGGTGCAGTGATCGTACTAAAATTCTTGATGAACCTTCTATAAAAGGTGGCTAGGCCGTGGAAGCTTCGCACCTCAAATAATGTAGTGGGTTCGGGCCATTCAAGAATAGCTTGGACCTTCTGTGGGTCTGCTGAAACACCCTCAGAAGAAACAACGAATCCTAAGAAGATTACACGATCAGTCATAAATGAACACTTCTTAAGATTCGCATATAGGCTTTCTTTTCTTAGTGAATTGCAAACCAAACGTAGGTGCTCAAGGTGTTGTTCCTTGTTTTTGCTGTAAATTAAGATATCGTCAAAGTAGACTACAAGGAATTTACCCATGAAAGGTCTTAGTACTTGGGTCATAATTCGCATAAATGTACTAGGTGCATTTGTTAATCCAAAGGGCA
This sequence comes from Phoenix dactylifera, assembly GCF_051530095.1. NCBI lineage: Eukaryota > Viridiplantae > Streptophyta > Magnoliopsida > Arecales > Arecaceae > Phoenix > Phoenix dactylifera. Next base: position 4,572,703 of record NC_143203.1, read on the forward strand.
TGACTAGCCACTCGTATAACCCATCCTTGGTTTTGAAAGCTGTTTTCCATTCATCACCTGGGCGGATACGGATTTGGTGGTAACCACTCTTAAGGTCAATTTTGGAAAAGATAGTGGCACCTGCCATCATATCAAGCATGTCATCCAATCGTGGTATTGGAAACCGATATTTAACCGTTATCTTATTAATTGCCCTGCTATCCACACACATTCTCCAAGTGCCGTCTTTTTTGGGCGTTAGAAGCGCCGGCACCGCACACGGGCTAAGACTTTCTCGGATGAACCCCTTTTGGAGCAGCTCATCAACTTGCCGTTTCAATTCAGCGTGTTCAATCGGATTTAGTCTATAATGAGGCAAGTTCGGGAGAGTCGCCCCTGGAACCAAGTCTATGGCGTGCTGAATGTCACGCATAGGGGGGAGCTCATCAGGAAGGTCCTCAGGAAAGAGATCCTTAAATTCTTCCAGAACATGATGAACTTCCTTCGGAAAATCTATTTGAAAATCAGGAGCAACTTCTTTGGACACTAACACAAGGACTAGGGATCCTTGGGATGCTGCTTTCTCAAATTCCTTAGGGCTAATGATTTGAAGACGCTTTTCAACCTTCACATCCTTCTTTCCAGCATTAGAAGGTCTAGGTGGTAGAGGGTTTAGTCGAATTTTCTTTCCTTGGTGAACAAAAGAACAGGAATTGGATTTGCCATAAATGGTCACATCCAAATCATAAAGCCATGGTCGACCAAGGATGATGTGTCCAACGTCCATGGGAATAACATCACACCAGACCTTATCATTATATTCAGAAAAGTTGATTTGAACTAGACAACGCTCAGTGACTGGTATAGCGGTTTTATCCACCCATGACACATTATAAGGGTTAGGATGAGGCACTGTCTTTAACTGTAGCTTCTTGACAGTTCTTGTGGATACAACATTGACACTACTCCCACTGTCGATGATAACCTTACAGCTATGTTCGCCACATTTGATATAAGTGTGAAATATGGATCGACGTCTCCAGTCATCATCTTCTTGCTTAGGTTGTGTAAGGACACACCTAACTACGCCTAAAGGAGTGGAACCCTCAAGTGAGCCGGGTTCCTCACCTTCATCTGACTCTTCAGGGTCTATCTCTGGTTCATAGACCAACTCATTTTCTTCATCATTTCTATCTTCTTCGATGACCAGTGTTTTCTTAGTAGGACATTGACTAGCTCTATGCCCAAAACCAAAACATCTGTAACATTGATCTCTAGAAATTTTGGGTGGTTCACTTAAAATTCCCTTATTCTTTTGATCATTAATTTTTGGGGACTCGGTCGCTTGATTTCTAATATTAGGCTTACTCCAAGTATTAGTTTGACTACCGTGGGTGTTCTTATAATTGGTCTCCTTAAGATCAAATCGCCTAAAGGTTGTCTTATTAGTATATCGCTCAATGTCTTGGACAAGTTGATAAGCATGTTCTAATGAATTGACCTCACGCAGAATAAGCTCTTTTTGTAAATCATCTCGCAATCCGGACCTAAACCTAGAAAGGGTCAATTCCACACTCTCACGTGCATCACATCGCATGAAGAACTCATCAAAGCGAGCGATGTACTCAGACACAGGTTTGTTTCCTTGAATCAGTCGTTGCCACTGATCTAACAGGCGACACTTATAGGATGTTGGGAGATATTTTTCTTTTAACTTCTCCTTCATTTCATCCCAATGTACCACAGGGGGTTGTCTAGCTCTAGCAAGCATATTTTCTATTGTGTTCCAATGTAATTTTGCAGGACCAATGAGCTTCATTTTTGCAAAACGAACTCTGCGATCGTCAGACAAGCTATACCATTCAAAGTAATGGTCCATATCAGCGAGCCAATCGATGAAGACTTTTGGGTCAAGACGACCATCATAACTTGGTGCATCGATCTTAATACTGCGCATTACATGCTCATCTGGTGTCTCACGTGCTCTTAGATAGTCCCTTTGGTGTTGTGGCCCAAGGCCTCTGGGGCGGGACGGTTCAATCTCACCAAGTTCAGATTCTCCATCGTTGTGAGTCACTTGGAGGTTGGTGATTGAATTTTCAGCTATAGTCAAGCGAGTATTCAGCCTAGTTTCAAGGTCAGTGATTCTTGCTCCTAATCTGGTTTCTAATGCTGCTATGGCATCTAATACCTGTTGGTTTGGGTTGGTCGACATCTCATGTGAGTAAGATGTACCGCTGCGAGTTGTCATACTCTAGAATTCAAAATTCCTAGATATATAATTAACATTCAGAATAAAATCAACAATGTTGAATAAAAGACGACTTTTGACGTAGTCTCGGTTACCTTCGAATTAGCACAGGTGATAACAAAATATCAGGACCTTAGGTACTGCTAACCTTGGTTTGGATCATGCAAAATTCTTTGCAGGTTAATCTAATGAAAGTGGGGTCCTTCAAATTGATTTGGGTTTCACCAGATTCAAGTAAAATTTCCTAGTTGCCTTTCGAGGATTTGAAAATAATTTGTAAGGCTCAATATGTGTTTTCAAGGGGCATAGGCTTTTTTAAAAGTAAGGTCCTATCTCAAACCGACAACATGAAGTGAAACAATAATAATCTAAAGATAAGCTAGTTTATAGGGAAAGGCTGAAAAATAATTATTTAAATGAAAGCTACGACCTCTTCTTGCAGATCTGAATCAGTGGATGAGTTTGGATGTCAAAATGTAGAATGCAGAACCGGAACCCGACGATTTGTAGAAAATGCTGCTGGAAGATGGCTGACTGCAGCGTCGTTGTAGAAGTCCAACTCACGGCAGGGTCTGGATCCAGGTGCAGGGCTTGAAAGCTGGGCCCGCAAGATACTGGGCCAGAGGATTAGCTGGGTCCGCAAGACGCTGAACCGGCCCACTCACCCGAAAGATTAGCTGGGCCCGCAAGGCGCTGAACCGGCCCACTCGCCCGAATGCAGTAGAAGGGACCCGAAGCTTCTGGATGGCTTCGGTCCTTCGGATCCCTCTGTGTGATCGGGAGGGGAGTTGAGCGAGACACCGGGTGAGTCGGAAAGGGAAGGAGCGATGTCGGAGGGTGGATCCCTCGTTCTGGGGAGCGAGGGGGTCGGCGAAGGCGGAGGATGGAGTCGGCAGCGGATGTCGGAGGTGGCGGCACAGAAGAAGAAGGGGTCTTGGTGAGATGAAAGGGAGAAAAAATGGGAGAACTCGAGGGTTGAGGAAACGGAGAAGATGAAAGAGGGGGAAAGGGGAGGGTGGCGGTGTGATTGAAGCAGCGGTGCGTGGTCGCAGAGGAAAGCAGCGGCGGCGAGCGAGAAGGACCTGGCTGCGGAAGGGAGAGGCGGCTCGGCGGCAGCAACAGGGAGCGGCGACAGTGGCGGTGGAGGCGTGGCAGCGAAGCGTCGACGGCGGCAGTGGTGGCGGAACCCTAGATCTAGGGTTCTTCTCCGTCGAGCAACAGGTACGATCTTATCTTTCTTTTTTTTTTTTTTTTTCTTTTATTTTTTTTTTTTTTTGCTTGAACAGCACGTGCAAGTCACGTGCTGCGTCTGGGGCGGTCACGGGTGAAATCACGTGCGAGGCTCACGTGAGAGTCATGTGACCTTTTTTTTTTTTTGTTTTTTCTGGGGCGGATCCGGCTAATGAACTGGTAACGGGTGAGGGACTTACCCGTTAACTGGTGTTTCTGCAACCTCCCGGCGGTTTCGGGAGGTGGTACCGGGCTCTGCGGCTACGGTTGTCAAGTGGTCCCTGTGACCTGCTGCAGTGGATGGCAATTGGTTACAAACCCCCTGACTGGTTGGAGAGATCAGAGGAGAAGAAATTTCTCCTTGCTCCTTCTGGTGATAGCCGATCGAGAGGGAGGTGAACAGAGACGTAAGACTCTTCCTCTTCTTCACACTGCGCGCTGGTCGTCGGCACTCATCATGCTCCGGCGTCCATGGTGCAAAGTCTTCCGTGAAGAACTCGTGCGGCATACGAAGCAGGGGCAGCCTGTCCATACACCAGGTCTTTGGGGATTAGGACGGCTACTGGTGTACCGAGAGGGAGTCAGGAAGGAAATAGACTGACAGGATCAGGGCGTTGGCACAGAGGCAAAGCCCAACCTGGCTCTGATACCAAACTGATGCGGGACAGCTAATTTAGAGAAGAAATTAAGAAGGGGAAGGAGGAGGGAGGAGTCTGGAGTCCACCAGATGCCAAAGCAAAAGTCCTTTTTTAATCCAAAATATTCTGCCCAACAGTAGATAAGGGGGTGCCATATATAGCCCCAATACAACTACCCATGATCCCCACAAATGAGATCATGTAACTACCCATGATCCAACGACATCATGGGCCACTACACTAGCTAAATACAATCAAACAAGCCAGCAACTAATAAAATACGAAAATACATAAGAAATAAATGAAAATACGCATGAAAATAAAACTAGGGTGGTCAAAGTGCTATGCACGCCGGCGACGCCTGTATACATGCTGGAAACGGTGGTTTGTGTCCCCACCACTAAGCCGGTAGCACAAGAACAACTTCTTGTACTAATCGAAATGACCATCTAGCAATGGTACCCGACATCCGGATAGGCCGAATGATCGCAAAGCAACATTCAAAAATCCTTAAACTATGGTTACCGTATAATTTATCCCTATGACTCCTAAATGCCAGGATGACTTCAGAGTTCTGTCAACTCTGAATAAGTGCATCCATGATGTGATTCAACTTTAGAAATCCTGTGACTTCTCACAAGAATTACCCTGGCCAAGATTTTGCTAAATTGAACACAAGGCATTATCTCCTGTTTACAGGAGGGGTCAATTCCATCATGACTCACAACTGACTACGCAAGTACTTGACTATACCCAGTGACCTTCCGTCACTGAATTAAAAATTCAAGTAGTCCGGTACCAAAGTACAGTGAGTTGCTTGCTAGTCACAGGTTGCGGTCTCAGGTCAGAGGGCCAAACTTATACCCATATCCACTCGGAACATCTCTTGACAGTAGAGCGTTTCAGAATTGGTCACGTTCAGTGAAATATACTCCTACACTTTACCTGTGTGACATATCAGTGTCTCCATACTTCTTGATTAAGAGGACAACCAACGTATATGTCACACAACGACCTAATCTCGATAATGCCGTCGTCCTAGTAACAGCATATCATTTGATTGCGAACAGTTTTAAGGACTTTTAGATAAATCCTCCTTTATCATAAAACAAGTCCTATGGACTTCATCATATAAGAGTTCATTTGAAGATGTACAATGAAATGATGAACAATGCCAAATAATATTTTATTAATTTGTCAATTCATTTACAAAATTTAATCATCAGCGCACTGACGATTGACTCGTAGGATACAATTCCCAACAGTTTTCACAAAGGACCAGCTAACAAATATCTTCATCGAAGAGTTAGCAGTTGAGCGATTTGAAGATTTGAGCACCAAGCTCGGCATTTTTAGCATGGACTTCATAATGGTGGGGGTGTTGAAAATCATTGCTCATTTATACTAGGTTTCTATTTCTATTCCTAGTTTTATTCTATTTAGTTATCACACTTAGAATAGATTTTCTTTATTCTACTTAGTTATTTCTTCTGAAATAGTTATTTTTGTCTAAGGTGATGTTCTATTTGGAGAGCTCTTTGGCATCTTCTTTATGTGGTGTGGGAAGAGAGAGGAAGAAAGTAAGAGGTGTCCTCTCTGGTAAGGTGTGAGAGAGATTAATAGAACATTTTTTTTCTCCTAATTTTTTTTCCAACATCATTTTTCTATTATTTATTTGTTTTTGGTATTTGATCTCGATTCTGAGCTGGTATGGTCTATCAACTCTTTTTTTGATACAGTGTAGCATGGCGTTCTACATAATATTGTTTTTTTTTCTATTTGATTGTATAAGAAAAATACAAACTATTTATATATGTATGGTTTTGAATCTATGAGTTCATGCATTTTTTGAGAAAAAAAAGGGGAAAAACCAATGGCTTTTGAATGTGAGTTTTTTTTAAAAAAAAAGAAAAAAAAGAAGAGAAAAACCTAAGCGTTCGTATAACGTCATGGCTTTTGCGAGAGATGCGTATTGAGTTCAGACTCCTGAAAGAATAAATTTTATTTATTATTATTTAATAATAAAATAATTGACCACTCGTAATCACCGTGGTTCTTGGCCATTCCGTGCGGCTAATCTTCTTTTTTCACGTTTGAAAAGTCTTCTCATTTGGTGAGAGCCGGTGCGGTCATAGATGCCATTCCCGTATTGTATAGTGGCAGTTACTGTGCCCACCCAATCGGTCCCCATGCTTTTTTGACGCACAATACGTCAACGTGTCGTTCTATTAGCTTGGTGGGACCTACCAATACCAGTCACCGAAGAGAAGGTGGGGCAATTTGGGTCAAAAAATTACGCTAACTTTATTATTGTCTCTCATCATTATATTATAATTTATAAAAGTACAATGCATCTGCCTTAAAGTTAGCGAAACCCCGTGAGATCCACCCACCCTTTTTCCAACCCAAACTGTAACCGGGCCCCACCGTATCAGGCCCCTTTTCGTTCGAGGGTCTGACAGTGGGTGTATTAAAAACTGGTGCCATTAGTGTTCTTCTAGATGTAAATGCGTGGCCGTGCGGGTCGGAAACCGCATCGCTTCCCAGGACGTCATTTCCGCCTCCTCGTCCTAACTTCTCCGCTGTCCGTCCCCCTCTCCTTCTGTTCCCCACTAGCAGCCTTTTGGGATCTCTTCTCCGCCGAACGCTCGCCGCCGATTTTGGGGATCTCAATCCGGACGACGCAAGGTATTCATCAGATCGGCCGTTGGTTGCTTTAAAGTGAGGTTTTTGTTTCCTTTTTTCCCTCCCTGACTTTAGTATTGTTTTTGCGATTTTTTTTTTCAGTTTTTTCCTGGAATTAGGGAGCTTAGAAGTGAAATTCGGCTCCGGAATCTAGGGCTTTGGGTAGCTTTTTGTGTGGATTTGCTAGGGTTTCTGCTGCTTCCCTTGCTGCTTCATGTTTTATTTGGTGGGTTTTGGTACATCTGGAATGCAAGATTGGAACTGGAATTAGCTACTGAGGTTGTTAGACTTCTTCAATTCTAGTATAATTTAGCGAAATTGTTGGTTTAATAAGGCTTGAAGTTGGGGAAATTTGTGCTTTAGAATCAGCTGTTCCGTACTAGGGTTTCTTCTGTTGGAGTTCTAGGAATTTTTGATGTTTGATTGAATACTGTGGGGTTTCTTTAAGAGTTCTGTAATTGGGCATGTGGGTTGCACTTGCTTGGATTCACGGGTTTGTGGGCGTGATGTTTTTGGATTTCTGGGGGCGCAGCGAGGCAGACTGGGGAAACCATTGGGCTACTGTTCTCCTATGTTCCATGTCCTGAGGGGCTTGAAATCCCTTAACTTTAGGGGGTTTTTTGTTTTTGGAATTGAGGGTTTAGTTGTTCTTAGGGACTTACTGGATTGATGGAGGCTGGAATTGGGGCCGAAAGCCATCCATTTTATGGTTCTGGAGTGTCGAACATGAATGGGATTGGAAGGAAGAACTTTGAATGGGACTTGAATGACTGGAAGTGGGATGGCGAGCTGTTTATAGCCAGCCCTTTGACTGCTGTTCCATCGGACTGCAGGAACAAGCAGCTGTTCCCTGATGCAGCAAATGGAGTGCTGTCAAACAGCTCATCATCTTGCTCTGATGAGACTGATTTTGGGAAAGGAAATGGTGAAGCGGAGAAGCGAAGGAGGATTGTAGTGGTGGAAGAGGATGGACCATATGATGGAGCTGGATCTCTTGCTTTGAAGCTCAGGGGGCATGCTTATCCTATCCCAGAGCCCGACAATGCGAATTGTGAAGGAAAGAATGGAAAGAAGAGCAAGTTGCAGGGGGGCAATTCTAACCGTCCAACTTGCCAGGTGGTGGGCTGTGGGGCTGACCTCAGCAATTCCAAGGACTATCATAGGCGGCACAAGGTCTGTGAGATGCATGCAAAGGCCAGCACAGCAATGGTTGGAAATGCTATCCAGCGTTTCTGTCAGCAATGTAGTAGGTCGGTGTTCATCAGCTTATTTACTTGGTTTACCATGCAAATCCTGTTAATTCTCTGCAGTGTCATTTAACCACTGTTTTGTCTCTTATATCTATATGTTTTTATTACCAATTGTTTAAGGGCATCCCTTTCCTTATCTGTTTGCAGGTTAGTATATATTCACTTGATTTCACTTATTTCTTCATTAGCTTTACTTAAATTGTTTCTGAACTGCTTCTAAACCCTGTAATCTTGAATTCCATATCTAAGATATCAAAAAATTGAAAAACACTAGTTCAAATCTACTTTTTTTTTTTTGTTCAGTTTTAATATAATCAACTGTGGCCTTAGAAAACCCTTTACATAACTTAGATGCAATGTCTCTCTATCTGTGCAAACACTGTTGGTCAAACTTAATCCCCATCATGAATAAGTTGCTGCATTTTGAACTTGGATTTGAGTCATCACCATGTCTACATGAAGTAATTGTGAACTGTAGGCTTTTGGAAGGGAGATGAATAAAGAAATCCCATAATTTCGTTGCTCTTTTACAATTGATCACTTTGAACCCCTCTGCATATTGTCTTTTCTTGAGCTATAGAATGTCACAAAATATCGACATTAGTTATTGGTTTACGGACATCAAAAATTTATCTTTAGATACTCAGTTACTCGATTTTTCAGATGCTACAATACAGAGCTGGAGCTCATGCTGCTCCAAAATGATGCAAGACAATCAAAAGAGATGGATCATTAACACCCTAATCGAGGTTGTAAGTTAAAGGGATCAGGATATCTGAAGTTTTGTTTGGTCTTATCGTAGGAAACAGCAAAACTTCAATTGCTATGATTTTCCTTTTAATGCTAAGATTGCATTTACATTGGGCTTGGAGCTTGGAATTTTTATGTGAAGTAGATATAGCAGATAGGGTAAATTTGATGGAAAGTTTGATCTGGTTTTCACAGGTTTCGGTGAATGATTATGGAAGTTGACTGTAATTCCTTGTTTTGGCTATGAAAAATGAAGGTTACAACTAATATAATTTAATTATATTTGGTGTCAGGGGCCTTTAGGATTCAACATGACCACATTTATCAAATGTTTGGGAGGCTAGATGGTGATTTGAAAGGATGAAAGTAAGAATTTTTGAAGAGAAGGAGAATAAGGATAATATAGAAAAAAATGTCCTCAAGAAATATAAAAGGAAATGATAATTAGTGTCCTTGTTATGCCAAGTGCTTGTTTTGCACCTAGCAAAGGAAATGCTTGCAATTTATGGAGCCGCATCATAGAATTAGAGAATAATCTGAATTTTATTGAACTCAAAATTGATTCACAAGAGGAGGACAAGTTACATAAGGGAAAAGACCATGTTCCCTCAAGGTGACAAAGGCTCCTATATAACTTTAAAAAAGGCTGACACTGAGTAGCCCTTTTGGATGGTGACAAAGAAATGCAACTGAAGTAAATAAATAGGAAGGAATGTTACAAACTTTGGGTTAATGAATCATATACTGACAGTTATACATATCCAGAACTCATTTTTTATTTTATTAAGAATTTCCTAACTCAAGTTATACCTTGAACACGACTATTAGTACTGGATGCCATTCCCGATGCCATTCCCTAGTTACCACATGATAAAATTAATTGATTTAGAAGTTGTTGGTAGGATTTGAGTCCAGATCATGTCAGTAGAAAATACAAGATGGGTCATTAAATTTCAAGTATTAAGATAGTTAGCATCTTTTGTGCTTGTGCATTATGGGCACACAATACTTATGCTTGCTAGTGAATGTGTGCCTTTGCGTGCCAAGCATTTGTACAGCATGCCAACAGTGGCATGTGGCATTTAACCATAATCAAAAGATTATGGTGGTTCTAATATGCACTAATAGACTGAATAACAATGATAGTGCTTGTGTGTTAGAATGCATGGTGGGCTGTAAAAATTTGAATGCATATTGTTAGCCATGATCTGCACATCTTAAGACACATGGACAAAAATATGATGGGTTTTGATGCAAATTTTGACAACTCTATTACAGATAAGAAACACTCTTTTTTCTGTGCGGCTTTAATGTTTTTTCATTTCCTAGAAATTTATGAAATTGGAATTTAAATGGCATGTAACGTACTGCATTAATAGAATTTGCTGAAAATAGGATTCTAGGTAAGTTCATTTCTTCCCTTAGCCAGGCCTTGTCTCCCGCTTTTCCCTTGCAAAATGGTGGCTTGCTAAACAGCAGTTAAGTGAAGATGGGGAGATAGTTGGGGAGGTGGAGGTGAAGGGTGTTGGATTTAGGTATTTGTAAGAGTACAGGCATTAATTTACTGAACTAAGATTGCCTAAACTACATCTAATACAACTTTGCCTATAATATTTAATTCAACCTAACACAATCTAAAATGTTGAAATTCAATGCTCATTGTAAATGGACTTGAACACTGAGAAACTACCGAACCAAAAAGGAGCGACGAGAGGTGAAGGGTGGAAGATTATGGTATTTATAGAAACTTCCATCTACTCAAAAACATTATCTAGGCTACTTCTGATATGACTTGAACTGAGTGAGGGTGACCCTATTAGTCCAAGGAATGCTTCTCTTTAATCCTTTAAAGCATAAAGCATAAGGATGATTCCACTCTTTAACTGAAAAGCATGGCTGATGAATTTGTGATATTGTCTCTGTATGACCTGAACTGATGGTAACTGATCTATTGTGATCTGTGCGCCATTTCAAATTTTTATTTAGCCATTGTTTACTGACATCAGAATCTGTCTTACATCAGAATATTATATGCAATTTTTTTAGCAGCTTCTTATGAGCTCCTTATGATTGCTGTCCAGATTTCACCTTCTTCAAGAATTTGATGAAGGGAAGAGAAGTTGTCGTCGACGTTTGGCAGGCCACAATAGACGAAGGAGGAAAACCCATCCTGATGTCACTTCCAGTGGAACTTCTATAATTGATGATCAATGTAGCAGTTATATATTGATGAGTCTACTAAGGATTCTCTCGAATTTGCACTGTAATAGCTAAACCCTTTTCTATACTACATATTTAACATCTCTTTCTTTGGGACTTAATGTCTTTATTTCTTTCAGTGCTGTTTCTATGTTCTTTTTGCTGGTTCTGAGTTCATTGTGCTCTGGGTTCTCCATAGTTGTTGATGGTATTATTTTGTTGTTTTTGTGAAAATGCCTGTCATATCTTGTAAAAATCTAGCTATGTTTCGCCACCCCTCCCCCCTTTCGCCGCACCCCACGGATGTGTGAATAAATATCTTTATGGGAAATCTTACAATTATGGGATATGGCCATTTGAGTGATCCTCTGTGTTGCCCTCTGGGGGCCGAAAATTGAGGCAAGATACTATACCGTGCAGCTGGTTTCTTGTCCAGATGAACAATAAGATATATGTCCTACTAGTGCCTATTGTTTATTATTTTGCAATCGAGTTGTTAAAGTTGTACAGAAGTCATCATCCTTCATATTTTCTTTGCTTTCTTGGTTGTAAGAGGTTCTTCCTTTTTCTTATAGCCCCTGTAATATTTTTCATATTACATGTTTCATAATTAATTAACATATATAAATATCATATACTTCTTGAGGGCGGGGCTTGGTGCAACAGTTAGGTTGTTCCATCCTGATGTAGGTGTTATGGGCTCGGAAAATGGAAAGAGCCTCTTCCTAGATAGGTGCAAGGCTGTGATTTGACCCTCCCCGGACCTCACAGTGGTAGGAGCCTCATGCATGGGACGCCTTTTTTTCTTGTTTTATTCAAAGACTTCTTGATACTGACATATGTGTATCATGCCTTTTGTCATGCTTATGAAAATCAGAATTTCTTATTGCGCTCAATTGTTTGATCAGACAGTTGTATATTTCTAGCACTAACTGTATATATGGACATGTGCAACATTGGCCATGAACTTCCCTATTGAAGAGAGTGTCGTATGTATACAAACATACTAAATTCATAATTTATGGTTATACTTAAAATATGTTGATCTGTGTGTTATGATTTCATCAGTTCTGCATAAGATCCTTATAACATTTTCTGTTGTTCATGAAATATTCTAAATGCTGACATAGATTTTTGTAAACTAAATTAGGTTTAGCTGTGGTATGGTCAACCAGTTTGTCATAGCTTAATTATTTAATAAAAGGCGAGGAAAAAGAACATGGTTCTTATTTCTGTCAGAAAAAAAACATATGATCGAGAATCAAGAGAGTTTGACTTTTGATGAGAAAATTAGACTTTAAATGCATATTTGGGGTGACAAGGCATGTAAACAAGGACGAAGCCAAATTTGTGGGATTATTTCTTAATAGCATTAGGCCTTCTTTAGTAATTTGGTGCAGTCCTTAACTTTTTCAGCTTGTTTTGTAGGCGTGAGCATTTATCATAGAGATGGTCTATTTTGCATGTAATTTGCAAACTCCTATAATGTTGGCTAACAGAAAAAAGGCATCTGTATAAGTGGAGGACACTGTTTTCCTCTTGAACTGGTGTGTACCGACTGCACCTGTCCATGCCAGTTATGTACTGATAGTTCTTAGTGTCTGTACCTGTTGCATACTGGTTGCTTCTTGTTCTTGTTGATACTGAGCACCTCGGTCCATCTCGACTGTATTGGTACCTTTCCATTCCAGGACAAAACTGGTAAAGAGCTTGTTACTAATATTTAAATCCTTGAATATTGTTGAAGAGAGTAGTGCAAAATTAGAATTATGAGATGAAGAGCTTTGTAGAATGAATATTACAAACTTATTTTAACCATATTAGAGATTTACAGTAGAATTACAACTTTAGTGCGATTTTGCAATGCCTCTTCGTTCATCTTTTGAATTGATTTTTTACTTGTGGTCTCTCATTAGGATATTTCATTATTACGTAACATGACTTGTAAGGAGTTAAACCACTGATAAGTCCATATTGCACATGCAGCTCATAGCTCCGAGCAGTCAAAAGATCAGGACCTCTTGTCTCATCTTTTGAGGAACCTTGCCAATCTTGCTGGTTCTTTTGATGCAAAAAACCTTTCTGGGCTCCTGCAAGCTTCTCAAGATCTGCAAAAAGTTGGGACTACTGCTGGAACATCATCAGAAGCAGCTAATGCTCCGGTTTCAAATGGTGCTCCTGCACAAGAATCCGCAAGGCCCTTGTGTTCAGCTTCTAAAAAAACCTGTATCTCTGGTACTCAGGGTCTGACGCTGACTAATCATATGGGACTAGTTGCTGCAACTATGACAGAGATGCCTTCGAAAATGATGGTTTCCCCAGGTGGGACTCTGCAAGTATTTGCTTTATGACCTGCAGTCTAAGTGAACAGTGTATGATATCTAATCTGAATCAAAACCTTTATGCTGATTACTTGATATGCTTCCTGCAGAGTCTGCTATCAAGAGAGTCAGGTTGAAGGACTTCGATTTGAACAGCACATATAGCGAAGAATGTGGAGATGGATCTGACAAGCCAATAATCCCTGTACATTTGGGGACTGGTTCTCCTAATTGTCAGTCATGGTTGCAGCCGGATTCACGACAGTTGAGTCCACCTCAAACTAGTGGTAATTCAGATTCAACATCGGCTCAGTCACTATCTAGTTCCAATGGAGATGCTCAGGTATATCATTTAATTTGGATTTTATATTTGGCAATATTTTCATCAAGTGGTTATAAGATGGCCTTGCTTACTGAATAATAACTTTTGGGTTGTGAATAATAACTTTCAGATTGTGACATAGGAAAGACTAGGGTCTGCAATCTTAGAATCGGGTAGCATACTAGAACATTATTGATTCGGTATGGTACGTGTCAGTATGGTATGGTACGGATCAGTATGGTATGGTATAGGTTAGTACGGTATGGTATGCACACTCCGTCGAAATAACTCTCAACCATTTTTCTCACTTTTTGTTGCCTAAGATGTTAACCCAAGAGACGGGGTGAATTGGGTTTTTCAAAACCTTTTACAAATTTAAATAATGATTAAGTTAAACTAATTTAAACATAAGCATGCACAACGAAATGATAAATAAATGCAAAAGATAAGAACAAGCACAACAACACAAATACTTGTATTTTATAATGGTTCGGTGCCGATCCTGCACCTACATTCACTCCCCAAGGCTTCCTCCTTGAAAATTTTACTATAATTTATAAGCAACATTACATCACAGTTGTTTTTCGGGCTCACAACTAAATCCAGTTGATTTTCTTTGGCAATCAACCAAAACTAAACTGTTTTGCCTTGAAACCAAACCAACTTCGAGTTCCAACCTTTAGGAACTCTTTTCTAATTTTCAAGCTCAGCAAAACTTAGCAGATTTTTTAGGATAATTGACCGCAACTTAGCTGTTTTATAAGTACAACCAAACCTTATAAGTTAGCTGATTTTCACAGTGCCAGCCACACCAAAAACTCCACACGAGATTTCCTAATCTCATGCACTAAAGAAAGATAGCAAATGCATACAATATAACCTCTACAAAGTTTGAATTAATGTCGTTGAAGTTCAAGTTGGATTGCTCTGAAAGTTGAGATCTTGGTGAGTAAAATTCAACTTGTTCCCTTTTCTCTTTCCTGCTCGCTCTTGGTCTTGTGATGGAATTCAATGATTGATAGTTGAAGCTCTCTATGGATGTTTAGAAGCTCACTCTGAAGTGGGGGGAGGCTTTGAATGGTCACTTCTCAGATTGATTCTCAAGTTGAAGCCTAAGAAGTAGTGTTCACTTATATTTTTTTTCTTTACCTCATCTCAATCTCCTTAATCTATCATATTCTATAATTGAATTTGGGAGTATTTATAGCTTGAAAAGTTGTTGGAGAGCCGTTTCTAGCCGTTGAAGAGGATAAACTAGCCGTTGGGAGTGAATCTGACCGTTCTGATTTTTCAAAAAAAACTAACCGTTACTGTTGTCAGGTGCAGATGAGTCGACTTGAATTCTTCAGGGGTCAACTCGTGACTCAGGGGTCGACTCGTGATCTTTAGAGGTCGACTCATAATCTTCAGGGGTCGACTTGTGAAAGGGTTGTTTTTGACTGCTTTCTGTTTTTTTTGCGGCCATTCAGGGGTCTTGTTTATGCTGGGGTCAACTCGCCCACTGTAGAAACTTTCAAAACTCTTCAAAAAAACTACTCTATGCCTCTCTAACCTCTCAAACTCATTGAGGTACCTATACAATCAATTAACCACTCCAAAAACATAATCATTAGTGTCATACTCAAATATTTTGTCCTCATCAAAATCAATCCATTAGGTCAACAATCTCCCCCATTTTGATGATGACAAAACTTTTGAGTATATGCCAAATAAAACATATTGTGTTTCTAGGATTTATGCACAATTAATTTATTTATGTAAAGCATGAAGTAAACAAATTTATGCTTTAAGAACATACTTCATGAATGCTTTACAAAATTTTCAGATTAACCCAAGCTAATATATATTCAATTAAGCAGATACTCAACCTACTCTCTTTCTCTTTTTGACAGCATCAAAAAGTTTCATTCTAAAATTTAACAAATATTAAGAGAATTATAGCAACTTCAAACTTGTTCCAATCATTGTTCAAGGGAATTGAAGAGCTTAAAGATGAAAAATTAGGCTCAGAGCTTTTGATCATTCAACTTTGATGTATCAGACCACTCGTGGTTCAAGAGTTTCGAAAACTTTAGACTTAGCAATAGTTAACTTTCCCTTTTCCCGTTTTTCATTAAATTATACCTATTTAGAGGTGCTAAAAAAATATCAAATATGCGAGTTGCAATTTGGTTTAAGATCGAGGCACATGATGTATCAACCAAATAGCAAGTTTCAAGGTATATCAGAGCAAATTTCAGAGTTAAATTTCAAAAGTGGCTTATTGGAGAGAATTATTTTTCATTTCTTCATTGTTTAGCCTTCTTTATCCCCTTTTTGTAAAAGTCTTTAATTTATGCTATTAAGTTTTTATATAATCTCTCCCCCTTTAAGTTTTCTTTCTCTCCCTTAATCAATCATTCCTTTCAAAGATTCAGAATTTTAGAATAGTTTTCAATGAAATTTTCAGATTATAAATTGAGATATGTGTTTCAAAAATATCAGAAACTTTATAAAAATAGAATTGAAACCAAATATAGGGCTAATATTAATGAGTTTCAACAAGTATCAGAGCATTACAACATGCATCAAGGCATTAAACGCAAGAATCATAGATTTAAATCATGTAAGGCATGACAAAAAGATTCATCAAAATCAATCCATTCTACCTAATTTACAATTCAGATTCATTTATTCATTTTTGAAATTCATTTTCTTCCATCTTAGAGTTTTGTTTCTTTCAGATATACATGATTTCATTTTCAGGTTTTACAAAAAATTCAAGCTCAAATCAGAATACCTTAATATTGATTTATGTTTGATCAACAAATCAAGTTTTAGATTTGGGTCTAGTAATTATTGATTCCTTAGGAATCCAGATTGTCTTATTTCCATTAGCAGTATTGTTTTTAAGTAAACATGAATGTGCCATATGTCCCTTTCTTCCACAGTAATTACATTTTATGAATGGGTTGTTAGAGTTTGTTATTTTTATATCATGAATACACTTTTGATTGCCTAGAATTAAATCCAATTTCTCCTTTTCATATGTGAACTTTGAAAACTTAGTATTTAAGTCTTCTACTTTTAATTTCAGATCATTATTTTCCATAGTTAATTGATCTTTTTCTTTTGAAATTAGTTCTTTTTCTTCAAATAGTTTGTAGTTTATTTTTTCAAGTTCTTTATTTTTCTTTTCTAATTGTTTAGTTCTATAAGAAGATCTTTAAAAGCATTTTGCAATTTATCTAAAGTAAAATCAGAAGAGGATTCAATTTTACCTTATCTTCTTGTGCCACAAAACACAAGTTATTACCTTTGTTTCTTCTTTGGAGTTGAATTCTTCGCTATCGCTCTAAGATCTCTTCTTCTTTTTCTTGCTATCGCTCTAAGATCTCTTCTTCTTTTTCTTGCTTGGCTACCTTTTAGCCAGAGCTTTCTTTCCTCTCATCTTTTTCTTCTTTTATTTGTTCAACTCGCCCTCAGCTGAAGCTTTACTTTTTCCTCACTTTTTTCTTCTTTATCTTCAGGAAGCTTTTAAATTTCTTGGTGATTAATGATAGGTCTTTGTCTTCATCACTGGACACTTCACCTCTATGCTTTTTTCTTGATTGGAGGACTTGAATGCTAATATTTTCTTTCTTTTGTTGCTGTCTTCTTCATGGTTCATCACGACTAGCTTATGGGTCATTAGGGAACCGAAGAGCTCTTCCAAGAATAGCTGGTTTAGATCCTTTGTCTTTTGAATAGCTGTCACCTTTGCTTCCCATAAAGATTTAAGAATCTTCTTTAGAAGATCATAATTAGTATATGATTTTTTTAATATATTTAAATCATTAATAATATTTGAAAATCTGGAAAATATTTCAGAAATAGAATCATATGATTCATTTTAAACATTTCATAATTTTGCCCTTGCATATTAACTTTTAATTCTTTCACTTTATTAGTGCCTTTATAAATTATTTTTAATTTATCCCAAATTTCTTTAGAAGAAGAACATGTGCAAAGTTTATTAAATTCATTTTTATTAAGGGCACAATAAAGTATATTCATTGCTTTAGCATTTAGTTGAGCTATTTTTTTTTCATTATTATTCCATTCACTTTCGTGTTTGGGAATCTGAATTCTACTTATAGTTTTGGTGGGTGTGTGTGGGCCACATACTATGATATTCAATAAATCATAGTTTTGTGCTGTAATAAAAATTTTCATTTTAGCCTTCCAATAAGCATAATCAAATTCGCTAAAAAGAGGAGGCCTAACGAAGGAGTGTCCTTCAACAAAAGACATTCTAAGGGTTTATAGATTTTGAGCTTTAGACGATGAGGTCTTCAAAAGATATAAATGCATCTGCTCTGATACCAATTATTGCCCAAGATGACAATCCAAGAAGAAGGTTGAATTGGATTTTTCAAAATTTTTTACAAACTTAATAATGATTAAGTTAAATTGATTTAAACATAAGTATGGATTAGCGAAATGATAAATAAATGTAGAAGATAGGAATAAGCACAACACAAACACCAGTATTTTATAGTGGTTCGGTGCCAACCCTACACCTACATCCACTCCTCAAGGCTTTCTCCTTGGGAATTTTACTATAATCTATAAGCAATATTATAATACAGTTGTTTTCTGGGCTCACAACTAAATCCAGTTGATTTTTTTTGGCAATCAACCAAAACTATACTGTTTTGCCTTTACAGCCAAACCAACTCTGAGTTCCGACCTTTAGAAACTCCTGGCTGATTTTCAAGCTCAGCAAAACTTAGTCGATTTTCTAGATCAATCAACCTCAACCTAACTAGTTCACGGGTACAACTAAACCTTACAAGCCAGCTGATTTTTACGGTGTTAGCCACAGCAAAAACTCTACACGAGATTTTCTAATCTCGTGCACTAAAGAAAGATAGAAAATTCATACAATATAACCTCTACAAAGGTTGGATTAATGCCGCCGAAACTCAAGTTGGATTGCTTTGAAAGTTAGGATCTTGGTGAGTAGAATTTAGCTCGTTCTCTTTTTTTCTTGTTCGCTCTTGATCTTGTGATGGAATTCACTGATTGGTAGTTGAAGCTCTCTCTATGGATGTTTGGAAGCTCACTGTAAAATGGGAGGGAAGCTTTGAATGGTCACTTCTCAAATTGATCCTCAAGTTGAAGCCCAAAAAGTGGTATTCACTTGTATTCCTTTTCTTCACCTCATCCACTCAATCTCTTTAATCCATCTTATTCTCCAATTCAATTTGGAAGTATTTATAGTTTAAAAAGTTGTTGGAGAGCCGTTTCTAGCCGTTGGAGAGAAAAAACTAATCGTTGGGAGTGAATATGACGTTTATTGTTTCGCAAAAAACTAGCCGTTACTGTTGTCAGGCACAGATGAGTTGACTCGAATTCTTCAGGGGTCGACTCGGAATCTTCAAGGGTCGACTCGTAAAAGTGCTGTTTTTGACTACTTTCTATTTTCTTTCCAAAGCCATTCAGGGGTCGACTTGTTTATGTTGGGGTCGACTCGTCCACTGCAGAAACTCCTAAAACTCTTCAAAAAAACTTCTCCATGCTTTTATAACCTCTCAAACTCATTGTACTCCCTATGTAACAAATTAACTACTCCAAAAATATAAAATCATTAGTATCATACTCAAATATTTTGTCCTTATCAAAATCAATCCATTGGGTCAACACTTTTTATCTCGTTATGCCTCAGTATGGGTCAATATGTACCTTGGTACACCTCGATTGAGCGTGGGATGGGGTTGATACTAACCTAAACGTGAGTTTCGTATCGGTTTTGACCAAGGTCCGCTGAACCGGTAATGGGACCCATACCGATTGGTGCCTGGTACGGTTCGATACTGGTTCGGTACCGTACCGAACCAGTAGGGGTAGAACTGACACACTCAATGTTTTTTTGGAGTTTTCAAGAATATTTAATTGGTGAGAGGTGTTCTCTGACTGATAATACGACTGTAGAAGGACTCATCCGAATATGTCGAAAGCAAAATTCGACCTATAAGATGCTCCGAGTTGTGTAGGATAGTAGCCACCAGAAGATGCCTCAGATGCACCATATCTATATCTGTATCTGTATAGGTCATAGTTTGCATGTAGCTGTGGGTAAGAGGATCCAATATATGACTCGAAACCTGATATATCTATGGATTCTACTTTACGTGCGAGGTTATTTGTAGCTGCATCGTGTTCTGAATGACCTCGAGAAGCCCGTCTCTTATATGCAATCATATCTTCGCGGGTTCTACCAGATCGTGCACTGTGATCTCTATTTTGTGTATTACTCATCGGTGAATTGAAGACCACTCTGTGGCTGTCTCATAAACAGTGGTCTTTTGTCCACTCTCTCTGGTCGGCAGATCCATAACCACCAGAACTGTTATCGCTGCTACTTCTGGTCTCTAAATCTGAGTGTACTGATTCCTCCTTAATACTCCATTGGGATTGCAAGTTTCTTCTGTTTTTTTTGGTGTGCTGGATAGTTGCCTTCTTACTCTGTGTCCCTCTCTGTCTGACTATGTTGGAAGAATGTGTCGCCCTCCTGACCGAGTTGACAGGATAGCATAATGACCTTGTCTAAGCATCTCTTGATCATATACCTAAGAGGATGTCTCGGACAAGGAGTCACGTGGAGATTGGCTCTCTTGTGGCTGTGGATGATCAGCTGGAAGAACACGTGGAATATTACACTTAGCCCACTGCCCTACATCAACCCTAGCCGCGCTGGCTACGAAATTGGCCGGGTCCGGCTCCTGTTGCTGGCCCATAAGCCATCTGATTATAAAATCATCTGCATCATCAATGAAAATACTATGAATTGGGTCTGTATACTTGAGCTCCACTTCCTCGTAAATGCACTTCAGCCTTAACCTCAGATTGTAGTGAACATATATAAGGTCGTTGAGGCGCTTCTATGTCAATTGGTTTCTCTACTTGCTATGGATGAGGTTGAGGTGGATCAGTTGCGCTCAGCCACTCGAGGAGATTATTTTGGAGAGGATTTAGATAGCTAGCCACTTAAAATTTTTTACGGACAACCCAAAATGAGTCCATCCTTCAGCTGCAAAAATATTGAATAAAATTATATATAAGATAGTACCATATTAGTAACTATCTAATGCTAGATAAATGTCCTGATGTGTAACATACCTGGATTCATACTTTTTTTACTTACGACAGCTGCCGAGACTCCAAAGCTGTCGCTGCCCTTTCTAAATATTTTGGCCTGTGAAAAAGAACCGTATTGTACTATGTTAATAATAGGAGATGTGAGTTTAAGTTACACATGTCATTTAAGTTGATTTACCTCTTCTTGACATAGGGCTGCTACTTCTAGATCTGACTCTATTTTGTAAATCACATTACGTAGAGCGGCCAAAAGTTCGTTATCCATATCGATTCCATGTATGCTGTACTAGAACCGAAGGTTTAGATAGTATGTTTTACATAGAGTTCGTTATTGTTTTAGTAAAATTGTACATGTATAGAAGCAGTCTAATTTTTAATGTTCTTGCTTACCTGCTAGATGTAAGTCCCTACCCATCTGGTAGTTCCACTGTCACTCAATAATGTTGATGTACTCCTGGGCATGCGTTGGATTTGCCTCGATGATCTAAGTCTTTGTCCTCTCCATCATGTGATATAGAAAGTCCATCTGGGAGTACCTCTCGCTGTCCATGACTTGAAGTACTTTATTCAATAATCTGATAGTCTTTATTATCACAGTGGCTTGCTACCAGAATATCTGCCTCGTCATGAAGTTCTCGACACTGCTTTCAGTGTCGGCCCTCGCATATCTACTTTTCTACCACTTAGGGCTGCTTTCTTCTCAGGAAGGCTATCAAGTGTAACATGGTAGCAAACCGTATGACTCCTAGTCTTACTCTCCCTCTGCATACCTCCTTAATAGTGAAAGGACCCACATATGGTTATAAATATATCTGGTGATGATTTGGGCTGTCTTTACTGTTTGCTGCATATTACGAATCTTCGCAATGTCCATCAACATGAGGTCGATATAATGTGCAGCACATGGGGTGCAGAAAATGTGGCCGTCGCTCCAAGATTTTTCGGCAATCTTACATTGTGGCCTATTATCAGTAATGACTCGCACGACATTCTCTTCTCCTACTTAATCAATCACCTTCATCAGTTTGAGGATGTATGTGGTGTTGTGCATCTGATTAGAAGCATCAACCGACTTGTGGAAGAAAGTCTTCATATAACAATATGTTAGAAAGTTGATGCTCCGTTTGGTGGAACCTGTCCAACCATCACACAACGCAGTCAGACCATATGTGGGTCACTTGTTCTTATAGGAGGCAATCCATTTCTCTAGCTCCTTATTATTGTTAAGAAGCTCACCGTAGATGTTCTTCGGGCCTGCATGATCTATATTAGGACCGACAGCTTGTATGACAGAAATGGCAAACCTGTAGTACATATTATCTACCACATTCGCTGGGATGTGGCTGAAGTGGAACATGATTCAATAACTTGCCACATATTCTTCTTCTTATTCTTCTTCAGCATTGAGTTAACCCTCTGCTGCTTCGAATCTCTATTGTGGAAGGCATGTGGATCAAATTCATGGATTGCTGCTGCTAACTCCCTGGATTTGTGCTAAGAAATGCCTGGATTTGTGGTTTCTCGTTATCTAAAGCAGATGCCTTCTCTGACTCCTCAGAGTGACAGGAAGGTGGCTCTGCCGCTCGGCAGTCCATATCCGCTTTCTTCTTAGCAACCCTCTCTTTCATTACGCTGAAATTAGCGAGCACTTCATCAAATGCCAAACCTCTTGTGGGCATTTTCGGCATATAGATACGTTGGGATAACTACCAACTAAGTACTGCTTCAACCTAGTTATTCCTCGAATTTTGTATTGCATCAGTTGTACTTTCAATGGTGCCGGTCCGAGAGCATTTGCCCATTATCCCAGCAAATGTCACGCTCTGGGTCCTTTTTTCTTGATTGCTTTATTTCCATAGGTTTATAAAGTACGTTAGTTTATCAATTATTTAAAAATAACAAAATTAATTTATAACAAAGATAATTTTTTACCTCAAAAAATACACCAGATTTATCTAATACATACCCCTAATTTTTCTTTTATATATATATTAATAATTTTTAAATTTAAAAATATGTTTAAATATCATAAATTTAGAAAAATATGATTTCTACCTCAAAAAATACTTCTGAATTATGTAAGATGTACTATTATTTTTTTGTAATTTTTGGTATAATTATATTTTAATAATTTTATAAATTTAAAAATAATTTTTAAGTATTAATATTTTAAAAATTAATTTCAGCACAGATTCATATAGAACTCAACAATGGATGCTAGATATATTTTTCTAGGTCCTTGGATATGCATCAAAGGCTACTTATTTCTCAATTTTTTAAAAAATTAGGCTTAGGACTGTATGCATGATCGCATCAAAACTTTAATGAGTAGACACTAAATTTTTATGGAGAGTAGCTTGTATGCCCCTAAATACGTTTCTGATTTTATAGATTTTTTTAATTTTTATTTATTTTTTTAATTCTATTTTTTAATACAAAAATATATTTTTAATTTTTAAAAATTATATTTAATTTTTATGTCAGCGTGTAGATTGTCTATAGATCTACAACATATAAAAAATAAGCTCAAATTGAAAATTTTGGCATGACGTCTTCTTATTTTGCAATTTTTGAGCTATTTTTTCAAGTCCATCCTGAAAAAAGAGGAAATGAGATAGGGAAGAGGAAACACATCTTATTTAGCATTGGATCTTTCTTTTGATAGCCTGAATCAGTGTTGTTTTTGAAGTATTTAGAAAGCGGAAGCAACAGAGAGAGCCGCTGCTTTCAAAATGCTGAACAGACACCTAATGCTTTAAAAAGCATCAGGTGCAGTCAAGGTACGCGGTACCGACTGTACCGACATACCGGTGGGCATCGGTACCGGTACCGTACCGAACCAAACCGAGCCGAACCAGTACCGTACCGATGGGGCTAAAAGCCAAAAAAAAAGGAGCCGGTACGGACTGGTCGGTTCGGGCCGGTACCGAGTCGGTATGGGCCGGTACCGAGTCGGTACGGGCTGGTACGCGTCGGTACCGGCCGGTACGGTTCGGTATCGAAATATGTAGCTGTACCGTACCGGTAGGGTCCGGTACCGGTATGTACCGGCCGGTACCGGCCCGTACAGACCGGTACGACAGACCATGGGTGCAGTCCATAGTGTCAACCTGGTTCGGGATCGGGTTGACTCATTGCAAACCGGCCGGTTCACATCGAGGCTACATCGACAAGATTGATTCCCGCCGGTTCAGACATTTGGCCGGTTCGCATTGAGTTTGCACCAAATCGATCAGTTCCGGCTGGTTCAGACACTTATCGGCCGGTTCGGTTGGCTCGGTACAGGTTCTGGCCAGTATGGAGTCAGAACCGAATGTATTAGGCGAACTGACCCGGTTCGTACCGGGTTGGTTCAGCATTGCCTGAATTGGGCGATTTTTTCCGGTTTAGCAGACCTTGGTTCTGACCCTATATGGTACGGTATGCCTCGAATTGGGTGGTTTGGGGTGGTATGGCAGTCCATGGAAATGATAAATAATTATGGTTTGCAATCTTGGTACTTGATCTGTACTGGTGCCATATTGGTACAAGTTTGGTTCGACGTACTGATACTAGATATGTCCCCCATATCGAGTATTTGTTTGGTGTCCATATTAGTATGGTATGATACATCCAAGACCGTATGTACCAGTACTATGAAGCTTGCAAGCAATTATTTTATTATTTTTTATAATTTATAAATTTTGTTTGATAAGATTCTAGTTGAATTTTTTGGATAGATTTACCTTATGACTGATGTTATCTGTTTATGTCAAGTGCCAATGTTTCCATTGTGATATACCAATTCTTTCTCTGCATGTGTTTGAGATGTTGGACGTGCAACCCTTAATTTTCTATGAACTGTGTAAAATTGTTGTTAGTGCACGTATACATTAATTCAATGCTATATATGTGTGTTACATATGAGAGGTTTTGACTTTATTTAAGTGTATATATTGCCTCTCATGGTGAATTAATCACAAATTTTCCCTCTTCAAGCGGTGTAATATCAAAGCGATTATCATCTTCATAGACTTTAAATATTGAGTATTTGTTGTATAACTAAAATGAATTATTCACCACAAATGTAGCTAAAATTTTAACCATGTTTGCACCTGAGGCATCATGGTCCATCGCATTACTCATTTCCATGCCACATGTGGCATGAGGATCAAGTTCTGTTTCTCTACACGATTGTGTCATAAAGTGCTTTATTTGATTCCTTGATGGGCTGGTTGTTTATACCTAGGTCAGCTTTTGGGGCATGAACGTAATTCATTATGGGGTGATCAGAAGACCTGTTAATTCAACCAACACCAGATATTTGATTTTTAGCATGAGTTGGTTGAGATTGGGATTTCTTTTTATTCAGCCAAGTAGTGTTCAAATATCTGAAGGCCCTCAATATCATTGCTGCTTTGCATCAAGAGATCTTCTTTAACTTCACAAAACAAAAACTAGTATAAATGGATGCTACTTGGTTCCTAGGGGTGTCAACATGTCAGGTTAGGGTTGGGTTTGAATTTATCCCCACCCAAGCCCAAATATGTGCCACATCTAAGATTCAAACCTAATTTGTACCATGCATTCATATCAGACCTTAGAATTTGTCTAGCCAGGCTGGGTTTGGACCATGTTAAATAACATGGTCAAGCCTTCAAATGTCGGCTTAGGCTTGACTTGGTTGAGCTTCATGCTTGAGTTTTCCAAGATCGAATCTGCCCTAAGATTAAAAAAAATCATCAGGCCCAAGATAAGTCTAGACCGACCTAATCTAAACTTGTCAAACCTTAATCCCAAATATGTGAGAGAGAGAGAGAGAAGAGAGAGAGAGAGGAATTGAGAGTGGAGTGGTGCCATCTTAGAGTGGTGCCTTATGAGTGCATTGAGGATGGTTGCCTTATTCTGTGTTTGTATTTCACTATGTGGCTAGATAATAGAGGGCGAGGGATGACATCTGATTCTATGGTTACACAGCAATGGAAAGAGAGTGAAAGGAGGGATGTATCCAATCTCCTTTAGCTAGTAACATCCTTCTCTGGTAGAGCTGCTCAATGGGTGGGCTGAGCTAGTTCGGCCCAAGATACCATGTCATTTAGTCAAGCTCAGGCCTGACTAGGTCTGGCCTTTGAGCCTACTTCCCAAATCTGAGCCCGCTACTTATTGGGCTTCTGGGCAGGGCTTTCAGGTTGTCTGTGTTTTTTTTTGGGGATCATTGACTTGGCCTTAGCTGGTGAGGGCGGAGCCGGTGGAAAAGGGGATGGGGAATGGCATGATGTGGCCAGCCTCACTGTCGACGGTGACGGCAAGCATGAATTGGGGGAGGGCATTTGTGTGGAGAGGCGGGGGGAGGGAGGGGGGAGCGGCGATGGAGGCCCGAGCTTGGGCCGTGGTTTTTTTTTTCTTAGCGAAGCCGAAGAGGGATGGGATGAAAGAATAGATGCCTTACAAGCCAATCGCAATATGTATTGTGAAGGATTTTCTTTTGATTTTCCAAATTATGTACATGACATTTAAATATGAATAAAGGCATTGTGTTTTATCATATGCTGTTGATTATATTTATGATAAACTCCTTAGATTAGGGCAATGGTTTTGAGGCTATGATGAGATCATACTAGTGAGACCTAAAATCCTAAAATCCTAATCTTAAATATTCCCAGTCGTTGGTACATTGAGTCGGGGATCAATGTTTACCGGAAAGACTGGCACATCTTATGTATGCTCGATGCAGAGGGTGATTGATCTCACAATCACTTGTGTGGAGTCACTAATACAAAGATGTGGGTGCTCATTAAAGGAATAAGTTCACTGAATTGACCTACAAAGAGAAATCTTATGAAGTCTTACTTACATGTCAAAAGATGATTCTCTTAGTGGGAGTTGTGCAACTGATCCTTTGACCTGCGATTACCATAGTATCTTGTGCACATAAATCCATATTTTGATTTCCACTCATTCATGACAATAAGTTGTGTACGAGGTCTTCTGGATATGGTGGATTGTGTACGAAGGTTATGAGTAGGTCAACAAGGAATTAATCACTTATAGTAAGAGAAGATCGCATCCTATTTATTCTAATCATATGATAATTCAGGGAGCCTTTGATCAAAGCACAATGAAAATTAGAAAGAGTTTCTAATGTTTCATTATTCGAATTATCATTAGAAGATTGAGAAATATATGAATATAAAATTGAGTTTGACATATATTCATACTCATATACATATTCGGGATGCAGTTTGATTAAAGGATTGAATTGTACAGTAACTTGCCACTGAAGGGTATTTTTGGTATTTCTACCAAATTCCATATTTTTCGGATAGACATGACATGTTGCTAGACGTCAATCTTGTATTATAGGTTTGATCAAATTAAAGAGTTTAATTCGATTACCAATTAGAAAGGATTCTAATTGTTAAGTTCGGGTTCGTGCAGTTTGGACTTAAATCGATTAGAAGAGTTCTAATCAAGTTGGGTCAACTCGCACTCACACCTATTGCTGGCTAAGTATGGAACCCAATGGGTCACACACAAGAAAACTTATTAAGGGTCTAATTGGATTAGATCATGTTTGCAAGATAAACATCCTAGCAGGTGTTGCAAACCCTAGCTCCTGATTCAAATTAAATTTAAATCTGATTCTTAGATTAGGTTGATCTAATATGATTAGATCATGACCTAATATGGGTTAGCCAAGAGTTGGAACCCATTTGGCTTTAATTAGACTTGATTTGATTAGGTTTAATGTTTCCTTTAAGTTGGTTAAACCCAATTGGATTGGGTTTAATAGGGCCTTCACTTCTGGACCATTGGATCGCTCCCTGGATGAAGGATTTGGTCCACTGGTTGGCGCCTTTATGTAGACCATTGGATGGCTTTCTGGATGAAGGATCTGGTCCACTGGTCGGCGCCTTATTCTGGACCATTGGATGGCTCCCTGGATGAAAGATCTGGACCATTGCTCAGCGCCTTATTCTGGACCACTGGATGGCTCCCTGGATGAAAGATCTGGACCATTGCTCAGCGCCTGAATCTGGACCATTGGTGATGGCATTTTGCTTCTGGACCATTGGATGGCACCCTGGATGATGATGCCTTGATCTGAACCATTAGATGGTGCCTAGATCTGGACCATTGGCTTTGGTTCCCTACATTTGAGCCCTTGGATCATCAGGATTTAAAAGGAAGACGTGAGAAAGAAGCATATCATTAGATACGGCTTTTTCTAAAGCTTGATACGCCTCCCTCTTTCTCTTGTTGGCACCCTCTTATCACACCCTTTGATGCATGAAGGGATGGCTAGGATGCATCCCTTCACATCTATAAATAGGGAGCCATTCCACCGTATTCTTCATTCCAACTCCACCGCATTCTCTCTCCCTTATCTCTTCTTTCTTACAAGCCTGTCTCTTTCTAGCATTGCTTCTAGAGTATCCTAAGCCAAGATAAGGAGGTCTTCTTTAGGACAAAAAGATTAGAAGTGATTTAGAAAGGTGAAAGAAAAATAAGAGAGGAGAGAAAGCAAGCCAATTTAAATCCTTTGGAAGGATTCAGCATTAAGGATCAAAAATCTTTGGAGCTAAAGTCTTGATCGAGTTTCCGTGTGGATCACTGTTGGAGGGCGGACACTTGGACGCCTCGTGGAGATTCTACAAACTTGGATTTAGCATTACAGGATTCTTCTATTTCAGCATTTATATTTATATTGTTTGATTGTTACCATTAAGGTAATCTAGGCTTATAAGAGTTTCATGTTAAGGAACTTTATTAAGAAATTTTTAAAATTCCTAGCTTCCGCTGCGCATCATGACATGATCGGAACCCTACATGGGAGGGGGTCGGTGGGGGATTGGGATGGGAGGGGTCGGAGGGGGGGAGGGGGCTATGGTGGGATTGGCGGAGGAAGAGGAGAGGAAGGTGGGGGGAGGGGAGGAGGAGGGGAGGGGGTAGGGGTCGTCGTTGGTGTCGTTGAGGTTGTTGGTGTCAAAGCCCTCGAAGTCGGCGACAGCGAGGGGGGAGTGGTTCGGAGTTCGTGGGAGGGAGAGGATGGAGAGGAGGGGGAAGGGGAAATTTACTAATTTTATAGTGTATTTTATATATTATGTATATTATATATATTATATAAAATTCGGCTCAAGTCGAGCTTGGGCCAGGTCAATGCAATCTAGCAGGGAGTCCATCCAGAGTTAAGGAGGCATGTTGTCTGATGGGACAGCTCTTACATCAATTGGAGAGGAGGGATAAGGCAAGGATTCTGCTGGGTTTAGGGTGTTCAATATTTATTCACAAGGGGTGGGGTGGGGTGGGGTGGGGTGGGGGGGGGGGGGGGGGGGTACACACACACACACACAGAGCCTACCTTTTGTCCCTGTGATTAGGGCAGAGAAGGAGTGGCCACATTGGTATAATATATATTTTAGTTGAGCTAGCCTAGGCAAAGCTGGAACTCGATTGCACCAGAAGATCTGAGCTTAGCTAAGACCTGCAGGCCAGAAGTGCTTGCTCAAGTTTATCCAAAATTGGGTTGGGGGCCCAGGTTTCTTTTGTTCATGTCTAACCCATATCAAATAGTAGGCTTCAAAACAATCACGTACCAGTTGGGTTTTGGGTTAGTATTCAGCATATGTTGTGCAAGCTCTATCTTGGGCATGGTGGGGTGGAAGAGCAAGGCTAAGGATGGTCTAACAAAGAGAAAATGGGGCAAAGTTAGTCACCACGGGTTGTCTTGTCTATTACACCAACACTCAGTGGCATAGCTGGTCTCTGCCTTTTCTATGAGAGGAAGAGTATCTCTAGAGAGGAAAAGGGAGATAAGGATTGTTTGTTAGTTGACACAAGCAAGTGACAAGAGAATCATTATGCAGATTGTATATAATGACATATACATTTTATGATTAGACCAGGTTTCAGATATGGTTCAACCTATACCCAAAGCTGAAGTCTAAGAATAAGAGTTCGGTCTAATTTTGGGAGCTAAATCCAACCCAATAGCTTGTTGGGCCTATATTTCGAACCAAACCCTAAATTTCAGGTTGGTTTTAAGTTGGGCTAGTGAGCCATCGACCCCCATTGCCCCTCCTACTTTTTCTTGTCTAGATCAATATCTGCAAATTTACATCTAATTTTAGGTTGAAATTGTCTTCTTATTCTTTGATTTTGTGTTGGCATATGAGATATTCCTTGACAGGAAATGGCTTTGTTGTTTGCATACGGTAGGCAGATAAATGTGTGGGTATTACTTACTATTGCTGTGCTCTTTTGAGATTGTTGTTCTCTGACTTTAATATCTTTTGCTTCCAGTGTCGAACAGATAAAATCATCTTAAAGCTCTTTGGTAAAGATCCTAATGATCTTCCTCTTGTTTTGCGTGCTCAGGTAAAGTATACTTTTTCAGATTCTATCTGGGTATGATACATTGCTAGAATTTTCTGTCACCTTGATTGTTTAATGCTTAATTACAGATCCTTGACTGGCTATCCCACAGTCCTACTGACATTGAGAGTTATATTAGGCCTGGTTGTATTATTCTAACGTTATATCTTCGTCTAGCTGAGTCTGCATGGGAGGAAGTATGCTTCTATAATTTTTATGATTACTTTCATAATGGTTGATTCTTCTGGTTCTGGCTATTAATAATTGGTACTTAATCTGTCTTGTCCTTGCTATGCTCACAGCTTTGCTATGACTTAAGCTCCAACCTGAATAGGCTTTTGCATAACTCCAGTGGTAATTTCTGGAGAACAGGATGGATATATGCTAGGGTACAAGACCATATAGCGTTTATTTATAATGGTATGTTGGACTTTCGAATAACTTTATTGATGTTTGCACTGATCAGTATCTTGGCATAATGAGTGGAAGCAAAGAAAAGTCTCCTTATTGTATCACATTGCTGTTGCAGGCCAGGTTGTGCTGGACACACCTTTGCTTCTCAGATGTCCCAATAATTCCAAGATATTATGTGTGACACCTATTGCTGTTTCTAGTTCTGCAAGGGTTAGCTTCACTGTGAAAGGTTTTAACCTAATTCGGTCAACAAATAGGTAGGTATATCTTTTCAGTTATTTTTTGTTCTTTGATGCTCGATTATGTGAGTTGATCTTATTTCACCCCATGGGCTTCGGGTGATAACTTCCTTTTGCAGAGAATGCACCTCTGACTGTTTTTTTACTTTCTTCTGCATTATATTGTCTAATCATGCTTTAGGTTACTCTGTTCATTTGAGGGAAAGTATTTGGCCCAAGAAACAACACAGGCTCTAGTGGAGGGCACTGGTACAGGTTCTCAGCATGAGGGATCTGAGCACCTTAGCTTTTCTTGTTCCCTCCCTGATGCAACAGGGAGAGGATTCATTGAGGTGCTGCAATGTTCTAGTCATTTGTTTTCTTCCATCTCCCTCCCTCCATTCTTTTTCTTTATGTACAATCTCTCTGTTGTCTGTTCATTGAATTCTCAGTTTTGAATTTCAGGTTGAAGACCATGGCCTTAGCAATTGCTTTTTCCCCTTCATAGTTGCAGAAGAAGATGTATGCTCTGAGATACGTATGCTGGAGAATGCAATCGATGTAATCACATGTAATAACCAAGATCAAGAAAGAGCAGATGCAAAGAATTCCAGAAATCTAGCTCTAGACTTTTTGAATGAATTTGGTTGGCTTCTCCGGAGGAACCACCTGAAGTCTAGAACTGACCAAATTAAATCTTTTCCAAATGCCTTTACCCTGACACGGTTCAGGCAGCTTATGGCTTTTGCCATGGATCGGCAATGGTGTGCGGTTGTGAAGAAGCTTCTTGACATCCTATTTAATGGAACAGTAGATGTAGGTGGGCAGTCTCCTGTGGAGCTTGCCTTGTCAGAAGATCTGCTCCATGCGGCTGTTCGCAAGAACTGTAAGGCTATGGTAGAACTTCTGTTAAAATATGTACTGGTTAAAACTTCAAAAGAGACTGGCCATGGTAAATTTTTGTTTAGACCTGACATGGTCGGCCCCTCCAGTATTACTCCACTTCATATTGCAGCAGCCAGTAGTGGTGCTGATGATGTATTGGATGCACTGACTGATGATCCTGAACTGGTATTTCCTTCACTATGCTTGCATCTCGATTTTATATTTTTCATTATGATATTGTGGGAAATGTACTGGAGAAGTTTCATTTCAGAAATTTGCTATTTAAGCAGCATTTCTGCATGAAATGTTCATATGTGATGTGCCCACATAATCCAAAATCACTGACATTTTTGAAATGCTGGCATGCATAAAAATAAACATGCTAAAAGTATTGGCCTGTTGGTACATCAAGTACTTGCTTTATGGATCACTCTTTTGTGATCTCCATCTGAGTCCTGCCTCTGACTGCTTATCAAATGCCTCCCCTCTATTTCCATAAAGTTCTGCGTTGGTCTCAGATTTTCTTTTCTAACCTGCACGTGAATCCAAGAGACCTTCCTCACTGGAAACATCCTTGGTCAACATGTAGATGGCCAAACTGTCCTGAACTCATTTTGTCCTCCACGGGTGCTATTTTTATGCTGTCAAATGTGCTTCATTCTGATTCATTTTGTCTTCCACCAGTGCTATTCTTATGATTTGCCAAATGTGCCTCATTCCCAACAACATTTTCCTTGGTTTTATCACATCCACCTCCACCCGACCTGAATTTGCTCTCTACTGAAACCTGATCTTTTGCCTGGCTTGTGATTTCTGGCAGCAACCATTTATTTTTTAAAACGCTGTCGCATTGTATTTGTTTGCATTACTCATCAGAAGTTAGCTATTATTTTGCTATTTTGTTGCTGTTTCTAACACATAATGGTGTTTCTGATCCCAGCTTGGAATCAAAGCGTGGAAGAGTGCACGTGACAGTGCTGGTTTCGCTCCTGTAGACTATGCCCGTGCTCGAGGCCATAAATCCTACATAGATATGGTTCAGAAGAAAATTGATAAGCAACCAGGCAAAGGTCAAGTGGTCCTCGACATTCCTGGCAAATCAGTGGCACATGATTCCTATAAGCTATCGGATGGACCAAACTTTGGGAAGCTATCGGGTTTTGAGATACACATGAACAAGATGGGACCAGCCCAGCGAATGTATTGCAATCGCTGCAGTCAGCAGCAGCTGGCTTACCAAAATTTTGGGGCGAGGACGTTGTTGTATAGACCAGCAATGCTCTCTATGGTGGGCATTGCGGCAGTTTGCGTTTGTGTTGCTCTTCTGCTCAAAGGGCCGCCGGTAGTTTTCTCTGTGTTCCCGTCATTTAGGTGGGAGTTGTTGGGCTATGGAACAATGTGAGGAGTTGCAAGCGCCATTAACGGTCATCAATTTGTGGAGACTTGTGGCACCGTCATCAACTTTGTAACATAATTTTTTATTAAATTAAAGCAGAATCATCCTATTTTTTTTGTCATGACCGGACTTACTAAACGCCAATTGTTTTCTGTACGGTTTGAGAGATGGCACACTCTTGCATCTTGATTCTTCTGCAATGCAACATTGGAGCAGTCATCTGTGGTAGTGTTGGTTGATCATGACTAGAACAATGTGAAGGCCTTCAGAGTTGGTGCCATTGTATCAGATTTGTTACCTGAAGGGAACAGAGATCTCTTAAACCTTATCTCATGGTAGGTTGTGATTCTATCCTCGCATGGACTGATCTTGCAGACAAATTTTGAGTAAGGGCTTAGCTATGGACAAACCTGATTCGAAGACTTTTAGTTGATTTACCACGAATCTGTCAAGGCTGAATACTGCCATCATCATACCTGTATTTATGATAAATTTAGTCACTATGGTGCTTTGATTTAGCCTACCTGTTTCATCATAAATCTATGGAACGCAGATCCCTTTCTCTCCTTTGCCATGCCTTCAAGGTCCAGGGGATCTTTAGAGAAGTTTGTTAGTCTAAACCATCTGATAATTAAGGTATATTTCTTTGGTTCATCCAGTTTCATGCTAGCCTCTCATCGTGGTTAAGGAAGTTCTGAAACACATGAGAATCTTCATGCGCGTTAGGCTTCGTTCATTAGGTTTTGAGACTCATTTCGGAGGCAATTGGAGCGCAGAGGAGATGGTCCGTGCCTGGCTGCTGAATGCGCTCTCATTGATGATAACCTGGCCTTCGCATAGCCGACCAAGTTGGGTCTGTTTGTAATGTGGAGTTGCGTAGGTGTTCAAAAATTTGGGCTAACTACCCCCAACCAGCACAGGACAAGCCTCCACCATGCCATGAATAATTCCCTGAAATGCAGTTGGTTCAAACTCTTAACCGTAGGAAAGAAAGATGACACGTTTCTTGTCCATTTGGTCTCATAGTATTAGTGTGCCAAGGAGGACACCTGGTTGAGTTGGTCGACAGTCTGAGATCAGTTACTTGAATTCATTTTTACCTTTCCCTATTTCAGCTAGTTTTCCTCCTATCCTACATTTTTTTTTCTTCTTAAAAAAAAGTGATTAGGAAGTTAGAGAAATTATGTGTCTTCTAGTCATTGGAAGTGCATGAAAATTGTATAACTAGTGTCACTCATACATGTACATATTATAGAAATTACGTTCCACATGTTTAAAAGATGTTTGATGATTTAGAGGATATTTATAGGTTTAATTGATTAGACAAAAAAGTTTCATCATACAGTTGACCTCATGATTGACCCAATGTTGACCATGCTGTATTTGGCAGTGCCACGACCTCGCTGCATGTAAAGCCGGAAAAAGGTATGTTGGATAAAGCGTCTTCTCGCATGCATTACGGCATAAAACCACCACTTTCAACCCCGATGCCGAGCTCACTCCAAGCCATGGCCTCTGCGTGGTCGCTCTCCTTCTTCGCCTCCCAACCTCTTCGGCTTCCTCTGTTCCTCATGAGGTGAACCAAGCATATATAAGGGAAGCCGACGGATTTTCTAGGGTTTCGTGCTGCGCCCATCGGGCTTCCGGGCGAGGAAGGCCGACGCTTCGAGCAGCTCTCCCTCCACCTCCTCCGCCGACGCCGCCAGCACGGCCGCTGTCAAGGCGATGCTGCTCCCGAACAAGCGGCACTGGAAAGTCTAGGAGGCCGCTGTCTGCAAGCCTCACAGGATGCCCATCAAGAACGTCAAGAAGAAGGTCGACGACCGCGCAACCGCCAAGTATTGAGAGAGCACCGTCAGGGAGGCCCTTGCGGAGAAGATCTAGATCCAGAAGAAGCGGTGGCAGGAGGCGTCTCGAGGTCTGCCATCTTCTTCTCCTTCCCCCTTTTTATTTCTTTCCCTAGATTTCCAAGATTTGACGGAAGAGAATATCCCGACACCAAAATCATCCATTTCGATAATTCTCTCAGCAACCAAAACACTTATATATATATATATATATATATATATATATATATATATATATATATATATATATATATATATATATATATATATATATATATATATATATATATATATATATTATTTTTTATTTTTTTTGGTCAAAGAATAGGAGGGGAGGGGGAGGGACCAGCCCACCCGCGTAGCAACCCCATTACTGGGCCCCCCTTCCACTGGGGAATGTTCGATACAGGTCGCAGGTTTCGCGTGCCTTCTCCGACCCATGAGCTCACCCTACTGGGTTCACCGCCTCACGTGTGGGTACGTCACCCCAGCGCTACCTTGGTACAAGTGGAAGAAAAGCATAACCGCCAACAAGTCAGCCAGGCATGGGGCATCCGGTCCCCTAATTTAATCGACGCCCGCGCGTTTCGAATCCGGGCAACTTGGACGGAATTATCGTCTCCTTACCACCAGGCTACTACCTTGGTGGCCAAAACACTTATATTTACTAAAGACAAGATGAGCCACAAAGTGTTCGGCTTCAAAGTAATATTAGCAGCCTACGAGGGATGTTCGCCTCAGACGGAGATTTTCGGTCTACATACCAACTCCCATGAGATCCAATGAACTGCTCGCTGACCAATAGTATGGCCCCATAAGAATGAAATGATTTAAAATACGGTTGTAATCTATCCATAATTGACAAAGGAGCCGCCATATAAGACATTAAGTATATAGCTGTTGCAGCTAAAATAAATTGTAGCAAAGTAGTTCTTCCAGCTTGAGATAGAAATCACCATCTCCAACCATTAAGCTTGTTGTTGATTCTCTGCACCAAAATTAAATTTTGCTGCCTACTAGAAATGGACACCCCCAGAGAGGTCAATGGACCTCTTAGTTGAACGAATATGAAGATATTCAAAAATGCTTCGCTGCACAGACAAGCTGGCTTTGGGGCTGAACTTTATATTAGATTTATCAACATTAACGAACTGCCCAAACTGAAGATAATAATTATACATAAGACCGTAAGGGCAACAGCATTTGTGGATATCATCGGCAAACATTAAATGAGAAATGAAAGGGCGTCCTGTTCCTGGTTGGTATACCTTAATATCGCCATCCGATTAGACCTGGATAACATATCGGAGCCTAGAACAAAAAGGAAAGGAGATAATGGATAGCCCTGTCACAATCCTAAAGAAGAAGAAAACTAGGCACACATCATGATCCACTCAATAAACTTGCAAGGGAACCCACAATGAGTTAGAACCTCAATCAGATAACTGCATTTAATTCGATCTTAGGCACGCTTCATATCAACTCTTCGAAGCATGTTCCTTAGAATGCAGGACCACGTACAACAAGGATGTCATCAGAGTTCTGAGGCCCATTTACACAAGCCCTCTGCTTTAAGGTTCGGCAGTAAGCCTCGTACCTGTTGACCAGTAAGCCTCCCTTCCATAGCTTCCTGTCAAGGGAGACATCAACTTTAGAAATGTCACAGCCCGGATCTGGTCATAAATTATGACCAGATCTGGCCTGTGACACGGCCGTGCTACTGTAGGGTGTTGCCCACAATAATACGAAACTTGTGATAACAATAATTCTTATATGTAACAAGATAAAATTTCATCAATTTTATTTTTAATAGAAAGCAGGTACAGAGCATCTAAATCAAGTATTTGAGTTTGCAAGATTACAATCCAAACTTATTAATATAGCTACATCTATGAAATCTTGTATCTATGCTTCAAACCCCATATTCTTTTGCTCTTTTCCGCTCCAAGCAATCTTATTTATCTGAAAAAAAATATAGGCATCATGAAAAGGGAGCGCGCCTAGTGCAACCGGAGCTTTTTTGCTTTAATATCCGTGCAACCTCAGCAACATTTTTGCAAACACTTGGCTGACCATAGGATGAGCACATAGACCATGGCGATGCTGGGGGAAGAGATGGCAAAGGAGGATCGGTGGAGTAGGGGGGATAAGGGGAAGGGCGTAGAGGATGAACGCCTTGCCCTGAGGAAGGTGGAGAGACTCCCTACATGGTCGACGGTGGCCTAAGCTTCGCCTAGGCAGCCACTGTGAACCAGTCACCGTATTTCAGAGGAGGAGCTCGAGACCCTCCAGAAGCATGGAGGTGCTCGAGCTGCCATAGGAGAAGGTGGGGAAGGCTCGGAGGGCTTGGATGTCCACGATGGTTATTGCCCAGAGTTTGGGCAGGCGGGTACCGGTGGAATGGGTTGCTAGGGAGTTGAAAATATGGGGGAAACTTGACTATGAGGTCGAGGTGTTCCTGATGGCTGAGGAACACATGACTATTTGGTTCAGGTGCGAGGCGGACAGGGACTCGGCACTGGCCAACGACCCATGGCTGGTGGCCGGCCAACTTTTAGCCATGGAGCGGTGGGTACCAAACTTTGCTCCTGGTGTCCAAACGGTGAGCCGCATCGTGGTGTGGATTCGGCTTCTCTCACTCCCGGTGGAGTACTGGGACAAGGATCTGATATGGGATATTGCGACGACGGCCGGCCGTCCATTGGCTTTGGATGGGTTCACAGACCAGGCAAGAAAGCTAGGGTATGCCCGGGTTAAGGTGGAAGTCAATGCTCTTACATCGCTCAAGCCGGGGATTGTGCTCAGGGTAGAAAGGCTGACCCACTAGCAAGCATTCCAGTACGAAAACCTGTCAGTTTTCTATTACTACTATGGTCGGATCAGGCACTCTGCGGAGGACTGTCGTTTTCCCCCACCGGCAGCACAGATGGAGGTGGAAGCGATTAGGGTTTTCCAGACACCAATGGTGGTGGAGGTCCCAGAGAAGCAAGAAGGGGAGGCAACTTAGCAGTGCTAGCGTCTGATCTTTGGGCCATGGCTGGCCAATAACTGGATCTGGCAGCCAAGGGTGACCGCTATCGGGGTGCGATCGAGGAAGGCGGTTGCGACCCTTTTGGAGATGGCTTCAGGCCCTTCTTCCGGCCAGTCTGGTCCAAGATCTTCGAGGGCTCGCCCGAGTTCACCTGACTCGCCACTGGACTCGGACGGGTGGCAAAAGCCCACCAAGGTGGCGCGGCGGCGGTAACCGGTGAAGGGCAGCTCAGCCGGGGACTCGATGTACTTGGAAGATGAGATACATACCGTGACTTCAGGTTCTAAGTTAGGGGCGAGTCAGGTTGGGGGGTCGGGTCAGCTATGGGCTTCGGGCTTGTCGTACCAGACCATGAAGACCTAGAAAGACGTGGAGATGATGGGGGCTGGGCTGGGCCTTTTGAAACGGGCTAGGAGCCCGCCCAACAGGCGTGTAGCGGAGGGGCCAATAGGAACTGGGCCAGCCTAGGCCCACCGGTCTGGGGGCCATGAGGTGGTCGGGGAATTGATGGGCCAAGCGGATGGACTGGGCCATCAGGGCCCAAAGGAAGGAGAGTTGGGGCCAGGCCTGATGGGCCATCAGGGCCCAAAGTTATAAATAATCTCTTATTTTGCCACATCATACTTCTTAATAATTTTTTCAGACTAAGTGCTAAGATCACTATTATATCCGTGATAGGGCTGTAATCAATATCGTGCCAATTAGTATTGAGGATAATAGTGTTATTTTGATGATTAACACAATGATTGAGAAAATATCTAATTAGTACTACAAGTTAACGTGATACATCACTACTGAGTTCGACACTCTTGATACATTAGAAGAATGAGTTCAAGATGTCTTTCAACAATTAAGAATGAGATTAAATTTGTGATAGAAAAGGGATAGAGAATTCTAAATTCCAATTTAGCAAAGTTTCAAATGAAATGTACTCTTAAGGGCAAAATAGTAATTTTAATTGTTAAGAGTATGTAGCACTACCATGGCATACATTCAAAACTACTTGAAACATATTTCATTGACTGTATGGATAAGTCTAACCTCAAGATGCAGCAAAGTGTGAATTGAGTCGACCCCAACATCGGTGGAGTCGATCCTGGCACATCATGGAACCATCAGGCACACCTCTGCCAAAATGGCACGGATGAACAGTAGTGGAGTCGACCCCAAGTAAGCTTGAGTCGACCCTAGGAGAGGAGCCGACCCCAAGGAACCTTGAGTCGACCCCAGCTTCAAGCCCCAAGAAAATGAGTCTTTAGAATTTACTGAGAGGGCCGATCCCAACTTTCCTTGAACCGACCCCAGATGGAGCCGACCCTAGGAATGCTTGAGTCGACCCCAATGGAGTCGACCCCAACTGAACATGAGTCGACCCCAAGGCTATGTCGTTCAAAAATGGTGTCACTGGAATCCCTGAGAGGGTCGACCCCAATGGAACTTGAGTCGACCCTACTATAGCTTGAGTCGACCCCAAAAGGAGTTGAGTCGACCCCAGTGAAAAACAGCTGAAATATAAGGTTCTGTGTTTCCTGAGAGGGCCGACCCCAGTGAAAGTTGAGTCGACCCCAGTGAAAGTTGAGTCGACCCCAAGTATGATGAACAGTGGGTTGAGTCGACCCCAGAAAAGTTTGGGTCGACCCCAGCACGGGCAGAAGCATAACGGCTAGTTCTGCAGAAGTACTTTTGACCTCCCAACAGCAAGTAACGGCTAGTTTTTGAAATCTAACCAATGGGGGGTGTCCAATGGATGAGGAAAAGTATTTAAAGTGACACTATTCATCAGAGAAAATATCCTTTTGCAAAAGCATCAAAGCTCATTCAAGAAAGAAAAAGCCCTAGCATTCTTCATTCAAGTGCTTCATTCAAAGAGCCAAAAGGAAGTGGTTGAGCAGATTCTAAGAGACATTAAGAGCTCTATCAACCCTTGAAGAGTGAAGCAATCTTGACAAAGAAGAGAGAAGTCACATCAAAGCGATAACTATATTCTAAACTCTTTTTTGTAGCTCATAGTTGTTATATTTGCTCATCTAGGAGTTTCAACTTTCTTCTTCTTCTTAATTATCTTGTAAAGATTTGTTGGTGAGCCCGTAAAACCAACGGTGTAGGTTTGTTGGTGAACCCGTGAAACCAACTGTGAAGGTTTGTTGGTGAGCCCGTAAAACCAACATAGATTTTTGGTGATCCCGAAAAACTAAAGTGTAAAGGTTTTTGGATTGTGAGCCCGGAAAACAATCCAACTGTAATCCGCGGGATTATAGTGAATTCCCAAGGGATCGCTTGGGGAGTGGATGTAGGTGCTTAGGAGAACACCGAACAACTATATTTCTTATGTGTTTATATTGTGTATTGTTTTAACTTCACTCACTCATCAATTGACTCAATTAAGGTAGTAAAAATTTAGAGAAACCAATTTACCCCCCCTCTTGGCTTGTCACCTTGGGCAACAAGTATAACCCGCTAGTGGGCCCGTATGCCAAGCTACTATAATCCACTAGAAATGCACGTACGACAAGCTATTATAATCCACTAGGGAGGGCCGTATGCCAAGGGTTGTATGCCAAGCTACTGTAACCTACTAGCGATGACCGTACGCCAAGCTACTATAATTTACTGGCAAGAGCCATATGCCAGGCTATTGTAACCAACTTGCAAGAGCCGTATGCCCACTATTATAACCCACTAGCAAGGGTTGAACGCCAACTCCTATAATCTATTGATGAATGCTATACATAGCTATCTAAAATGAAAGCCCATAGTCATATTTTTTTTAAAGCAAAATTTCTTAAGTCATATTTTCTTAAATCATGTATGAATAAAATACTAAATGGCTTTATAGAGTTCGTAGTCCATATATAAACCTTTAATAGTAGAATAGTCATGAAATTATTCTATTTATAATAAAAATATAAATTTCATAAATATGAAGTTCATATTCCATAAACAAGTCATTGATATTAAAATATTTATAAAATCATTATATTTATAATAAATCATAAATTTCATAATATCGTATGCTCGATCCTTAATTTTAGAAAAATATGATATCATCAATATTTAATATATTTTTTGTATTTTCATAGAAATTATAAGTATGAAAAATATATAAAAATTTGAAAACTAATATGGAGTGTCAGGGCTTAGGAGTTAGAAAACAAGTGAAGAGTATAAGGCTTACTTATCTCTTCCGTCTTAGACCTTCAAACTTCATTAGGTGCATTTGCTAAACTTTGGTTTCAGTGGCACTCCTTGGTCTCAATTTTTGATAGGCACAATGCTAGGAAATGGTGAGATTGAAGGAAGAAAGAGTTAGAAAGAGAGAGAAAGAAGAGAGGAGGAGGCACGGTGCTCGTGGTGAAAGGGGTATTTTATTTATAGAGGTTACCAAGGGTTCTAGCATTTCTAGGAGAGTTTTAGCAACCCTAAGTCTCCTATTTTTACTAGGAGTCGCCTGCTTCGGATGTGAAAGCAGACTCCTATCGAAGTCTATTGCCGCCCATCGCCTTAGAAAAGTTCTAACAACCCTAGATCTCCTATTTCTACTAGGAGAAGTGGTGCTCATGATGGAAAGAGGCTTTCTATTTATGGAGGTGATTTAGGATTCTAGCAGCCCTAGGTCTTCTATTTCTACTAGGAGTCACCTACTTTAGATGGAAAAACAGACTCCTATCAAAAGTCTACTACTGCTCATCGCATGCGACATATGCACGGATCCAGTATCCAAGTCTGGCTGGTCAAGTAGACTGGGCCCTGACTAGGCCATCACAACCTTTCCAGAACCACCATCGAGATCCTCCTTTTAATTTGCTCTTCCTTTTCGCTTGCTATAGGAAGTAACTAATGTTCGGCTTTCTCCCCCTCCATAACTTATATGGAGTCTTTTTGAAAATTGGTCATATTGGTACTCTATTTGACACATAACATGTAGTATTTACTTCTTCAACTCACAAATACTTTGGTAATTTTTTTTCACAAAGCATCGTACGCGCCATTTCTTGTAGAGTATGATTTTTTCTTTCAATAACTCCATTTTGTTCTGATGTTCTCAGGGAAAAACAATTGTGAGATATTTCATGCACATTATAAAAAATTTTAAATGCATGATTATCAAACTCACCACCATGATCACTTCTAATACTTTTAATTTTAATTTTTTTTTATTTTGAACTAATTTAGCAAAGTTTTTAAATGTATCCAAAGTATCACTTTTATGGGCTAAAAATAGTGTCCATGTAAATCTAGAGAAGTCATCAATAATGATAAAAGCATATGCCTTTCCACCAAGACTTAGAGTACGAAGGGATCAAAGGTGGAGTTGGAGAGGCATTGTGGTTAGGACAATATTTTTTCTCTTAAATGAGGCTCTTGTTTGCTTTCCAAGTTGACATACGTCACATATTTTGTTACCTT
This sequence comes from Phoenix dactylifera, assembly GCF_051530095.1. NCBI lineage: Eukaryota > Viridiplantae > Streptophyta > Magnoliopsida > Arecales > Arecaceae > Phoenix > Phoenix dactylifera. Next base: position 4,615,002 of record NC_143203.1, read on the forward strand.
CAAATTTGATGCTTGGAAGATGGACAACAAGATTTATTTTTGAGATTTTAGCTATAGTACTCATTCCAATATGTCCAAACCTTCTATGCCACAATCCAATATCATTGGCGTTTACTAGATAATTGACATGTTCACATGATAGCAAACTTAAATCCACTAAACTTTATGCCCTTGTCCTTAATGCTTCTAACTAGACAATATGAAGACTCGAATATTACATGATACCCTTGTCACACAAATGACTTATGCTCAAGAGACTGTGTTTTAGTCCTTTAACAAATAAAACATGTTCAATGGAAGTTGAGAGATTCTTACCAATAGTATCAACTTCTTCAATTTTATCTTTGTCACTTCTACCAAAGATCACAAATCCTCCATTTATTTTTTTGTATTCTTGGAACAAGGACTTGTCTCCAGTCATGTGTTTTGAGCAGTCGCTATCCATGTACCACTTATTGTTCTTGTTCTTGGCCTTAAGACATACTTATAAGAGAATTTTTGTCTAAATTTAGGTACCCCTAAGAGTCCTTCAAGATTAATAGTTTTGGTTCCTTTAGAAACCCATGCATACCTACTACCATTATCTACAAAATATCTTTAATTCTACAACATTTTGAAGTATGTCTGAATTTACAGCAATAAGTACATTTAGTCTTATGAACATGTGGATGAATATCTATTTTTCTATTACCTTTTTCACTAAAGAATTTTTGAAAATGTTTTACATTATTCATTTCTTCATAACCAATACCAGCTTTATCAAATACACATTTTTGCATGCCAAGTACATGCTCAAGTTTTTCTCTACTATATGAAAATTTAGAAAATGTTTTCTTCAGAGCATCAATCTCAACTTTTAGATTTTCATTTTCTTCCTTAATTTTTTTATGCTCATCATTGTAAGCTAATTTACTTATTTCTTCTTTGTGTATTTCAATATATTATATTACATTATATCATAATACATTATCCGGACTTCTTTCCTCGTCATTCTAAAGAGACATTTCTCAATAAGAGTCCGAGTTTTAAAACTTTCATTTGAAAGAACTCCAACACCATCGGTTATGACTAGCCTAGTGTGACCTCTAGAACCATTGATTTGATTGTGGTTCCCAATAAAAATTATTTATTTGGAAAAAGAATGGTGTCTCGAACGTCCTAACCTTTTCCAAGTTTCCTCCCATGGCTAACCAATCTTTGATTCTTGCTTCCTTGGATTTCATGTCACCCTCAACTAATACTTTTCATGTAAACTATGGGATGACCAGCCCTAGTTTGCTAAACCTAGCGATTCTTCTCGGTCTTGGTCCCACTTACGAAGAATCTGATGTTAATACCCTAGGCAAAGTTGTTGACAATGACTTTAGCCTGGATCTAGGTAAAAAGGCTAGTTATAATGCTTATGTAGAAGCCTCTTCTCCCAGCAGATAGGTCCAACTTCTCATTAAAAATAAGTTGCCTTTTTTTTTGGTTTGGGTTTGCAAGTATCTTATATGCTCTGAATCAATCAAGGTCATGAATGCATATCTTAGGCTAGCTGTAGGCTTGGCTGAGGATCAACCTATAGCCCCATCTTCTCTTGTTGGGCCTATCTTTATCAAGACCTCAGGGGGATTAGTTCAGAAAGCTGGAGATGTGGAGGCTCTTTGTGGATCTCCAACTATGGCTTTATATTTATTTTCCAGAGATCCAACCGCCTTTGACTGATATTCTCGAGGTTACTTCGATCAGTTTGCGATACGCTTGCTTAGAGGGCCCTTTCCTTACCTTCATGGATTATGTTAAAAGGCTTTTAGAAGGCCCGACCTGTGGGGGCCTATCTCTCCGTTCTCCAAAACCTACTTGGCTATAGTAGCAGTCAAAACTGTGGCAAAAAGCATAGCAAACTATTGCTAAAATCTATGCCAATAGTTCACTAAAAGTTATACAATATATGCCAAGGAAAGTTATACAATATGAAGACATAACCTCTCTGCTGGAGGCCTTGGTGTTCTTAACATTAAATCCTTTCGAAAGGAAACCCTCTATAATCTGATCTTGTTATCAATTGAGATAAGGTTTTGCTCAACAGATTGTCCAGGCTGGATGTCTGGATTCTGGCAAACATCCCTTCAATGCCACACCACTGTGGCAGGCTGGGCGAGAATAACAAGGTAGATAAAAACAAGCCGAAGATATTGTTGGGGGAAAAACAAGTCATCCCGGAATACATGGGCGCATGACCATCACGTGCTCGAGGGCGTCCGACCTGAGGGCGCCCGACCTGAGGGCGTCCGACCTGAGGGCGCCCGACCTGAGGGCATCCGACCTGAAGACGAGTAGCCGGGCCCGACGCCCGACCAGGCGCTGGACTCCGAGACGCCCCATCCAAGCATTCGACCCCGGCCTAATCTCCCTCGGGAGCCTAACTTCAGAAGCCCGACCTCACCACTCACCTACTGCAGTCACATCCTTCCACAGTTCGACCAGGGACCATGCCTTGCTACCGCCGTCAACAATTAATGCGCATGGTCTCTGCAGACCTCCGGCTTACTCAACAATTAATGCGCATGGTCTCTGCAGACCTCCGGCTTACTCAACAATTAATGCACATGGTCTCTGCAGACCTCCGGCTTACTCAACAATTAATGAGCATGGTCTTTGCAGACCTCCGGCTTACTCAACAATTAATGCGCATGGCTCCTGCTATCTACGGATCTCAAGCCCTCCACGGCAAATCTGCTCGGCTGCGTCTGATCAGCCATGACAACTCCTTGGCTCCGGCCTGATCTCCTACGGCAAGGCATTAATTCATACGATCGTGCATTAATTCACACGACATGCTCAATCATACGGTAACTTCGCCCCGTCATATCACAGGTAATCCAGTACCCCTCTATAAAAAGGAAACCCTCCTATCTTAGGGGGGGCTGGACTCTGAAACTCAGAAAATATATCTCCTCCCTCCTTCTACACATTAGCCCCCTCTGACTTAAGCATCGGAGGGCCGGCGCCGGAAACCCCAGCCACTGGCTTGTTGCAGGTCTCCTGGAGGACGCCGCTTGCCGACGGACCACCACCTGCCATTCACACACCGGATCTCCTCCTTCTCAGTCGACGGTCGCCTCCGGATCCAATTTCCAGCAACAGTTGGCGCTAGAGGAAGGGCCCGAGTCGTGGCCATGAAGTTGAGAGGTAAAGGAGTCTCCAATGCTTCCCGGCGTCTTCCACCAAGTTCTGGACACTCTGTCCAGAACTCGCCACCTCCGGCTGACCCAGTTCTCCAAGTCCAGCCAGAACAGTTCAACATCCTGGTGCAGCAGGTCCAGGCCTTGGCCGCCGCCGTCCAGGGACTACAACATGGGGAAGCCCCACCTATGCCGCCTCCGCAGGCCCAGATCCAGCCAGTGCTTCTTCCAAATGGACCGGTGCCCCAGGGCCAAAACCTCCACGGCTCCTCGAGAGCCAACAATGAAGAACGATGCTGTCGCCAAGACTCAGGCTGGGCGTCTTCCCGGAGAGAATTGCCAGGGAGGAGCATAGACAGAAGGCTGTAGCTTTCGGAAGCTGAGTCAGCCCTGGACCGTCACGAGCCAGAGCAGACTACCGTGGCAATCCCCCAGGCTGGGGAGCTCGATAGGAAGGTCGAGAACCTTGAGCGCCAGATTGAGGCGCTTCACAGCAGAAAGGCAAGGCACAAGGGTGATTTTGAGTTTACCACCAAGTTCCCCTTCTCCCGCCAGATCGAGGATGAGCCGGTCCCACCGAGGTTCAAAATGCCCCAAGTGGAGCCCTACAACGGAACTACCGACCCCCTCGACCATTTGGAAAGTTACCGAGCCCTCATGGCACTGCAAGTGTCTTCGGAGGCTGTGCTCTGCAAGGCCTTTCCAGCGACTCTTTGGGGAACGGCTCGGCTTTGGTTTTCTGAACTGAAGCCGAGCACGGTATCCTTTTCTGAGTAGCTCGACAGGCAGTTCGCCACCAATTTTGCTGCCAGCCGGCGCCAGCGGCGAACATTGGATTCCCTCCTGGACGTCAAGCAGAAGGAAGGGGAATCCCTCAGAGAATACCTCGACCGCTTTACCGCTGCAACCTGAGAGGTCCGCGAGCTTGACCAGTCAATAGCCATATCGGCATTAAAGACTGGGGCTCACTCCTACAGATTCCTCTTCTCTAGTGAGAAGAGTTTCCCTGCCGACTTCACCGAAATGCTGGCCCGAGCTCGGAAGTACGCGAAGGCCGAAGAGGCTATCGCCTCCAGGAGGGGCGCGACCGAGCAGGCCTCAAAGAAGCATAAGAAACGCCGCGAGGAGCGCGGCCGCCAGAGAAGCAGATCTCCTCGCCGAGATAAGAACTTATCTCGGCTAAGGAGTCTACCTCGACAGCGGGGACAACTTCGACCGAGGTCTCCACCTCGGCCGAGATCTCCACCTCGGCCGAGATCTCCACCACGGTTGCGAATGCCCTAGGGGAGGTACGAGAACTACACTCCCATCAACGCACCTCGGACCGAGATCCTGATGGAGATAGAAGGTCGGGATTTCTTCCGACCCCCACCCCCGATGCGGGACATAGAAGTCCGGCGCAACCCAAGGAAGTATTGCCGCTTCCACCGAGACCACAGCCATGACACGGAGGATTGTTTTCAGCTCCGAGATGAGATCGAGGCGCTTATCCATCGCGGAGTGCTCAACTGGTTTGTGCGGAACCGGCGTGAGGAAAGAAGACCAGCAGAAAATACTGCACAGCCCGAGGATCCAAATGACTACGGGCCTATTGCTGGCACCATCAACACCATTGGAGGAGGGAGCTCGGCTGAAGAGCCAATCGAAGGAAGGACCCCTCAGAAGTGCCCGCGCGCTTCCAAAGCCATCTCATTTTCGGATGAGGACTTAGAAGGAGTTGAGACTCCTCATGATGACGCTGTGGTCATCTCCATGATTGTAAATAAATTTGATGTAAAACGCGTCCTAGTTGATAATGGAAACTCGGCAAATATTTTGTACTACCATGCCTATCAAAAAATGGGGTTAATGGAAAGCCAGCTTCGAAGAATGAATGCTCCGCTGGTCGGATTCACCGGGGACTCGGTCCCGGTTGAGGGCGAGATCAGTTTTCTTGTCACAGTCGGGCTCGCCCCTCGAGAAAGTACTGTGAGGATGGACTTTCTTGTGGTCCGTCTGCCTTCAGTCTACAACGCTATCCTTGGGCGACCAGGGCTAAATGCCCTCCGAGCTATGGTCTCGACCTATCATCTGCTCATGCGGTTCCCCACCGACTGAGGAGTAGGCGAAGTTCGCAGGGACCAGTCAATAGTTAAGCGGTGCTACATGGCAACTCACCAAGCAAAGGAATCAGCTAAGGCACCAATTCGAGAAGAGCTACTGGCCAAGGCGCCAACTCCAACGCCCGATCAGATGCTGCCCATTGAAACCCTGGAAGTGCGGGACGACCCTTGAAAAGGACGGGTAGAACCTGGTAAGCTTCTTACCCAGATTTCTTTACAAGAAAATAGCCCAAAGCTAACCGTGTAGGTCGGCTCCGGCCTGAGCCCCCTTAAAAGAAACCGCTTGATCGAGTTCCTTCGGTCCAATATGGACGTCTTCGCCTGGTTGCCCGCCGACATGCTGAGGATAGACCCTGAGGTCATGCTTCATCGACTCTAGGTGAAACCAACCTGCAGACCTGTGCGGCAGAAGAAACGGGGCTCCGCCCCGGAACGACAACGAGCAACGGCCGAGGAAGTGGACAAACTTCTCGAGGCCGGCTTCATCCGGGAGGTCTCCTATCCAGATTGGCTCGCCAACATGGTCCTCGTGAAGAAAGCCAACAGAAAGTGGCGCATGTGCGTGGACTACATCGATTTGAACAGAGCCTGCCCAAAGGACAGTTTTCCACTCCCCAGCATCGACCAGCTCGTGGACTCCACCTCGGGACACCAGTTGCTGACATTCATGGACGCCTTCTCGGGATACAATCAAATCTGAATGGCGCCGGAAGACGAGGAGAAGACTGCTTTCATCACCGACAAGGGCACTTACTGCTACAAAGTGATGCCTTCCGGGTTGAAAAATGCCGGAGCAACATACCAGAGGCTGGTCAGCCAGGTTTTCAAAAACCAAATAGGCTGAAATATGGAGGTCTATGTGGATGACATGCTGGTGAAGAGCCGAAAAGCGGAGGACCATGTGGCTGACCTCAATGAGACATTCTCCAAACTCAGGAAGTATCGGATGAAGCTCAACCCTACCAAGTACGCATTCGGAGTCACCTCGGGCAAATTTCTTGGGTTCGTGGTAATCCAACGGGGAATCGAAAAAACCCTAAGAAGATCCGAGCACTACAGGAGATGGTGCTGCCAAAGACGGTCAAGGAAGTACAGCGACTCACCGGAATGGTTGCGGCTCTGGGGAGGTTTGTCTCCAAGTCGGCCGAGCGGTGCCTCCCATTCCTCAAAATCCTCAAGCGACTGAAAGACTTCTTATGGTCGGAAGAATGTCAGCAGGCTTTTGAAGAGCTTAGGCGCCTTCTTTCTTCCCCTCCACTACTCACAAAGCCCCAGCAGGGTGAGCTCCTCTATTTGTACCTGGCCGTCTCCCCGGTTGCAGTAAGCTTGGTCCTGGTTCGAGAAGAGAACAAACTTCAAAGACCAGTATATTATGCCAGCTGGGTTCTGAGGGATGCCGAGACCCGATATTCTAAATTGGAGAAAACAATTTTCGCCCTAGTCATCTCGGCTCGGAGGCTCCGGCCCTACTTCCAGGCCCACACTGTGGCCATACTGACCGACCAGCCTATGAAGCAGATTCTGCAACGGTCGGATCGCGCCGGGAGGATTGCCAAGTGGGCAGTCGAGCTCGGGGAGTTCGACCTCGAATACTGTCCGAGGCCGGCGATCAAAGCCCAAGCGCTCGCCGATTTCATCGTGGAGTGCACTTTGCCGGACGATCCCGAGCTCTCACTCACGCCAACGGAGGGGACCCTGAGGCAGCCATGGGTCCTATATGTGGACGGCTCCTCGACCTCGGGGGGTAGCGGGGCAGGTCTCATCCTTACAAGCCCAGATGGGGTGGTTGCGGAGCAGGCCTTACGCCTCGAGTTTCCAGCCTCGAATAATGAGGCAGAGTATGAGCGCTCATCGCCGGGCTCAAACTGGCGAAGAAACTGAAAGTGGAGGACCTAAAGGTCTTCAGTGACTCCCAGCTGGTCGTGAGCCAGATTTTAGGAGATTTTGAAGCTAGAGAGCTGTCGATGCAGAAGTATCTCCAAAAGGTGCGGAACTTCATATCTACTCTGGGCTCCTTCAACATCCAACATATTCCCAGAATGGAGAACCTAAGGGCGGACAAATTGTCGAAGCTGGCGACTTTCCGCATGAGCGAGCTCCCGAAGACGACGGTGCTTGAATACCTCCAAATGCCCAGCACCGAAGAGCCCGAGCCAACCCTTTGCATCGTTGCCGAGCCGAGCTGGATGGACGAGCTCATCAGTTATCTGCAGAATGAAGCCCTCTCCAATGATGAGCTCGAGGCTCGCCGAATCAGGCGTCTAGCCCCCCGGTACATACTATATGAAGGCAAGCTCTACCGAAAATCCTTCACCTCCCCTCTCCTCAGATGCCTCCGCCCGTCAGAGGCGGACTATGCTATGCGAGAGGTTCATGAAGGGATATGCAGGAACCATCTGGGAGGCCGAGCACTAGCCCATAAAATCTTGCGCCAAGGATACTATTGGCCCACACTTCAGAAGGATGCAACAGACTTCGTCCGAAGGTGCGACCAGTGTCAGCGGAATGCCAATATCCAACGCCGACTTTCGGCTCCGCTGACCTCGATCGTTGCCTCCTGACCCTTCGCACAATGGGGGATTGACATCCTGGGGCCATTCCCCCTGGCCTTCGGACAGAGAAAATTTCTGGTGGTTTCCATCGATTATTTCACCAAATGGGTCGAAGTCGAACCGGTGGCCCGGATTACCGAGCAGAAGATGCGGGATTTTATTTGGAAGTCGATAATCTGTAGGTTCGCACTCCCCCGCATCCTCATATCCGTCAAAAGCCGTCAATTTAACAACGCCCGTTTCAGAGAATTCTGCTCCGAGCTCGGCATCGACCATCGTTTCACCTCGGTCGCCCATCCACAGACAAACGGAGAAACCGAGATGACGAATCGCACCATTCTACAGGGGCTCAAAGCTAGGCTCGACCGATCCAAGGGGCAATGGGTCGAGGATCTATACAATGTCCTCTGGGCTTACAGGACTACGTTCCGACTTCCTACTGGCGAGACCCCCTTCAATCTAGCATATGGAACAGAAGCTGTCATCCCCTTGGAGATCGGACTCCCCTCACCACTATGCGAACTCCAACTCCTCTCAGCTCAGGAACAATTTGGACCTCGTTGAAGAGACAAGGGAAGCAGCCCGAGTTTGCATGATGAGATATCAACGAAAAACGGCACAGTACTATAACTTCAGAGTAAAAGCCAAGCTTTTCAAGGCAGGCGATCTCGTCCTCAGGAGGGCAGAAGCCTCTCAGCCCACCGAGCAGGAAAAGCTCGCCCCGAACTGGGAAGGGCCATACCGGATCGCACGAATCCAGCGGCCTGGAACATACAAATTGGAGTCTCTCGAAGGAACTCCCGTTTCACGAAGCTGGAACTCCGAAATCTTCGGATGTACTACTAGTAAAGCCCCCCGGGGTCCTCAACAATTGGGAATACAACTCTCGCCCCTACTTATGATAATTCGTTTACATCCCTCCCTTAATTATTCCATATTCTTTCTGATATTGGGACGCTCGTGATTTTCAGAAAACCCGACCAAGCTCGGATGCCCGACCAAGCTCGGATGCCCGACTAAGCTCGGATGCCCCAGCCAAGTCTGGAGCGCGTCGCCACGCCGACGTCGAGCTCGGTCTCGATCCCCCTCAAATTCTCCGACTAAGATCGGGATGCCCCGCGTGTCGACAGTGCGTTTCCAAACCCCTCGACCTCGGGAAGCGTCACCAGGTCGACAGCGAGCCCAAGCTCCCTCGACCTCGTGCTCGATTTTTCAACTAAGTTCGGGATGCCCCGTGTGTCGACAGTGCGTTCCCAAATCCCTCGACCTCGGAAAGCGTCACCAGGTCGACAGTGAGCCTAAGCTCCCTCGACCTCATGCTCGGTTCCTCGACTAAGTTCGGGATGCCCCACTGAGTCGACAGTGAGCCCAAGCTCCCTCGGCCTCGGAAAGACATACGGAGTAGTACCTACGCGGCCCCCCGTGGCGCCCGACAACTGTTAGATGTATGCCCTAGAAGCCAATATGGCGGACACATTATTAATTTTGGGACATAAATTTGTACTTGACTTTATTATTATTGAATAATAAATGGGCATCTTTTCATTCATATTGTTTATATGTCTATGAATCGTCCAAGGAATTAATAAGATGATGATACATATTCTTAAGAGTTGAGAATTTGAGCCATGTATCATTGGTGATTAATTTCTAAATGCTCCTGATCAATGGATCATCACGAGGACAGTGATCGATCCGATCAGTGCACAGATTGCTTTTCTTATGGATGGACGAGACTCAAGTCCACAGTGTAGGGACACTGAAGTGATAGTGCAGGTGCTTGTTAGAGAACAAGGGTACTGAGCGTGACCAAGACAAGAAGTCACTTGGATGTCTATCCACTCGTCAGTGACTTGCTTGATGTTGCAGTAGTGTGACTGGTCCATTGACCTGGGGTGCTTCGGCTATTCACAGTGAGGTTATTGTAGTTTGACTGCACATATGCATGGTCTCTAGTCATATGAGTCCTTGTAGTGTAGATTGGCTGCAGTAGGTTCACTGTAGGAGTAGGGTATGCACTTACATTGAATCTATCGATCTTGATAGAAGAGGAGTGATCCTATGTGATTTATTAGACTGAGTTCTAAGATCTTGGCCAGGGCAGTAATATAAAGTGGAGAAAGAGTTTTCCACTATCGAACTCAAGTCGAATAAATCTAGACATATGACAGACGACGGGGTTTGACGAGTTATCCATAACCTCCGGTCTGTAGGGATTCACGATAGAAGGACTGTATCATACGATAACTGCACCTAGAGGTTCATCATTCTATTCTACTGGGTAGCCACTACATACTGCTAGGTGTCACTGGTGGATGGTGAGACTCACAGGGATCATCTTGATGGTCGATAATCCCTGGTGAGTTGAGTTGGAATTATTTCAACTCATTGAAAGGAGTTTTCAATGATATTGTGATAGAGATCGCAATATATCTCGCTACCAGTCAGAATAGAACCTATGGGGTCACACACACTAGAAGTATTGACCGATCCGATGGTTGAATTGTGATTAAGAATCACATATGATCAATTAGATTGATAAATGGATAACCCGCTAAGAGTTAGTGGTTAGAAGAAGGAATAATTGCAATCGGATTGCAATTTAATTTAATTAATTGGACTTGATCATGAGTCCTACTTGGAGTCGGATTCTTGGAGTCCTAATTGGATTAGAATTTCAAATTAAATTATAGTCCTACTTGGAGTAGGATTTCTAAAGTCCTAATTGTCTTAGGGCTGAAATTTAAACAAGTCCTGGTTAGATTAGAATTTTCTTAAGTCCTAATTAATTAATCTAATTAATCAAATGACTCCTAATTGGATTAGGATTAAAGAGTTCAATTGAGTCATGGTTCAATTAAATTCTAATTGGATTTGGATTTGGAGTAATTAAATTGGGTGCACTTAATCCTATTTTGAATAGGATTGGACCTAGAACTAGTCCTAACCCAATTCTCACTTAATTTGATTAAGTGGGGCCAACCATATGGGAGAAGAGGGAGGGGCCTACGCCCCTCCTTTGGCTGGTGGCGTGAAGGAAAAAGGAGGGGCCATGCCCCTCCTATTTTGAATTCACAAAGGGATAAAGATGAGCTTCTATTTTGAATTTAGGAGCTCATCTCTATCCACACACCATAAAAGAGGGGTTCAAAGGGGCTCCGAATTTTTGATGATTTTTCTTGAGATTTTTGGCAGCAAGGAATCTCCTTCCATTCCTCCTTTCAGCCACAAGGAAGCAAGGGAAAAGAAGCTCTTGGCGTGGTCTACTTCATCCCCTTCCTTGGTTCCAACGTGAAGGAAAAAGAAAAGGCTGCGGGTTTTTGTTCTCCTTCCATTGAACCATCCTTCTTCTTCCTCCTCCCTTAGGCATTCAAGAGTTGATTGATAGGAAGGATATCAGCCATCAATAGCTTTCTCTGCAAGGGAGCTAGCACCCTGGGGAGATCCAAAGGCTTCGATCGAAGTAGCTTTCTCACTACTTTCTCACTACTTCGTGTGGATACCCGTAGAGGCCGGACGCGTGTGCGGCTTCCACTGAACCTTCATCAAATACCACGTTGATGACCCAAAGATTGATTCATAGATTGATTTTGATGATCACAAAACCTTGAAGTATAGATACTAATGTTTATGTTGCAAGGAGAAAGATATTTATTTTGCAAGGAACATAGCAAGTTGGAAGAACACAAGAAGGCCTCCAAAGCTCTCAAGTTGGAAGAAAGCTACAATTTATTGGCCCAAGTTTAAAGTTCAAAGGATTCAAATTGGAGGAGTAAAATCAAAAGAAAAATTCAAAAAAACAGTCTTCGAGTCGACTCCAGTGGAATTCGAGTCGACTCCGGAGAAGTATGAGTCGACTCCGGAGAAGTATGAGTCGACTCCTAGGAGTCACAGGCAGAAAAGTCAGAGAGCAGTTTTCGGGTCTGAGATTCGAGTCGACTCCCGCATTGCACGAGTCGACTCCGAGACTCCGCGACCATCAACAGACAGAAAACCAAGTTACTGCCTCTGAGATTCGAGTCGACTCCCAGACAGCTCGAGTCGACTCCAAGGCAGCGCTACACCAAGATGGCAGAAGGCTGTGTTTCGCAAACTGAGAGCTGAGTCGACTCCAAGGAAGTTCGAGTCGACTCCAAGACTGGACGAGCCAAAAGACAAAGGATCGGGAGTTCGGGCTCTGAGATTCGAGTCGACTCCCAGGACAGTCGAGTCGACTCGAGAGGACAAAATTCAAAATTGGATCCACGGACTTCAGTGGATGAGCCGACTCCGAAATTGCCAAGTCAGCTCCAGAAGTTGGCGAGTCGACTCTAGGTTAAGACGAGTCGACTCCCAGTCGAGGCAAGCACATTAATTCAAATTTGGAACAGTGGCCGAGTCGTCTCCGGTAAAACACGAGCCGACTCCTGCAACAGGCGAGCCGACTCCTGATCGCGCGAGTCGACTCCGATCCCAACGGTAACATTGTCAGGAAATGCAGACTGTGTCCAACGGCTCTTTTTCTTGTCTCTAACGGCTATATTCTTGTTTCCACGCCATCTAAAGCTATAAAAACAAGAAGAGAGCTAGGGGAGAACTCATGGAAGTGGGAGAGATCATCTAGGAAAGAGATCTCAAAGAGATTACAAAGGAAATCTCCCATAAGCACAAAAGGGCCATCCAAAACGAAATAGAGAGAAGAAGAGCATCCAAGTGAATCCGAAAGCTTCCTCTCCATCCGTGTGCTGCCTCGGGGATCCTCTACTTCATGCCAAATCAGAGGAGGATCAAGTAAAGAAGAAGCCGAGCTCCTCCATCTTCAAAACTCGTTTGAGGGCTTCTCTTTACTCTATTTGTTTATATTGTCATATTTGCTTGTTTAAGAAGCTTTGTTTTGTTTTATACTTTGTTTTAATATCTTGTAACTTGATTCAATCAAGGGATTGAATCAAGGGGTTAAGGTTTGTTGGTGAGCCAAAGAAAAACCAACGGTGTTAAGGTTTGTTGGTGAGCCAAAGAAAAACCAACGGTGTTAAGGTTTGTTGGTGAGCCAAAGGGAAAACCAATGGTGATAGGTTTGTTGGTGAGCCGAGGATAAAACCAACGTGTAAGGGTTTGATTGTGATCCCGGAAAAACAATCGGGGAGGTTCTAGTCGGTGAGCCTGGGAAAACCGACCGAGTTCGTTGTGCGCTCGTAAAACAACAAGTTGGGTTGTGAGCTTGTAAAACAACCGGCTGTAATCGGTAGGATTATAGTGAAATTCCCAAGAGGTCTTGGGGAGTGGATGTAGGTGCTGGGGTGCACCGAACCACTATATGTCCTGTGTGTTTGTAATGCCTCTAGTTATTGTCTAACTAACACACTTACTTACTTAGATAAATTGCTTGCTTAATTCTTATCCGCACATCCTTTAGTTGCAAGCATATTTAATTAAGTCGAAGTCTATACATCAAACCCTTGCTAAGTTTAACTTTCACTGTGCATCTATACAACTTAGCATAGTAAATCAAAAAGTTTTAGAAGTAGCATAAAAGTTTTAAAAGACCCAATTCACCCCCCCTCTTGGGTTGTATCTACTGGGCAACAAGTGGTATCAGAGCAGGTGCTCAAATATTATTTGTAGTCTTAACCGACTAGAGCCAAAGATCATGACAACTCAAATAGATAGTTTTCTAGGAGAAGGACAATCAATTGATACACCTCCACTGTTTAATGGTATAAACTACCCACATTGGAAAATACGCATGCGCATTTTTATTCAATCACAAAACTATTATTTATGAAAAATCATAACAAATGACCTTCACACACTCTCTCATATTAATGAGAAGGACTTAGCACAATTAAATGCTAATGCTATGAACATATTATATTGTGCTATTCAAGAAACAAAGTTTAATGAAATTTCTGCATGCTTATCTGCTAAGGAGATCTGGGATACTTTAGAAAATATTTATGATAAATCTCAGATTAGCTCTCATATGCTTCAATTATATACTAACAATGAGACTGCAGAAAAGGGTGATGAATCTCCCTCAGTCGAGTCGACTCCAAGTAGCTCAGAGTCGACTCCCAAGTTAGTCGAGTCGACTCCAATAAGGTCCGAGTCGACTCCGAGGCAAATCAGCTTCCTAAAGACAAAGAAAAAGAGGAAGCAAGAAGAAAGGAAGAAAGAGATAAAAAGGAAGAAAGCCTTGACCAAGAAAGAGTCAAGCCAAAAAATAAAGGTTAGGAGCAACAATGATGATATTAGCTCCAAGAAACTACAAGAGGTAACTGACTTGTGCTTTATGGCACAAGAAGACAAGGTAAAATCTGAATCTACTCTTACCTCAAATGATTTTCAAGAAGAATTCTCTTATGATGAATTATTAAATGCTTTTCATGAGTTGTATAGTGATTGTAGAAAATTATCTGTAAAGAATAAAAATCTTAAGAAACTAAATTCTGAAAATGAAAGCTTAAGGTCATTTTCAGAAGAATTGATCCAGAAAAATCATAGCTTAATTAAAGAAAATCAAAACTTAAGTAAAGAAATTAACCAATTAAGATGTTTTATTAACAAATTCACTGTGAGTTCAGAAAGATTAAAATGATGTTTGAAAGCCAACATGCTGATTTTGATAAATCAAAATTTAGCTTGACTCCTTCACTTAGCCATAAATCTCTAGAAAAAAAGGTTATCAATTTACCAAGCAAACCATTAAATAAGATAACTTATTTCAAAAATGAAAAGGATGGGAATAACAACTTTACCTATCGTTCTAGTATAATTAAATCAAATGGTAAAGTTATTACTATTAAACAGATATGGGTTCCAAAAGGAACCATATGTCCTAACTCTCAAGGACTCAAGCAAGCTTGGGTACCCAAAATGAGAAAATGAGGATGTACACATAGGTGTACCAAGGTACCTATGGAACATAAAGAAACTTAAAAAGTTATTAACAAAAAAATAATAATGAAATCAGTAATTCTTGCATCTCATCATTATTTGTGCTTTAGTATTTGATATGATTTGCTAGTAGTGATCAATTTTGTGATATAGAAAATACTTTTGGAAATATAATCAAATCTCTTCATTTTTTAGTATACTTTACTCACTATTGGATAAGTTGCTAAATGATTAATCAATTTATTAAGAATAACTCTATGAATTCTCTATATGCTTGATTGAGAGTTATTATCCATGGCATTATTGTTTATTGATCATAGATATGATAATGTGTACTTGGTATGCTTTTGAATATATGCACTATGAATACCAAGAAACCATCCTTGGCATATAAAATCAACTCATGCTAGTATGTACTTAATCTCAAAAGACCTTGCCATAGGCTTACTTAGATTATCTACTTAAAGGTCAAAGTTTTGCTATGCATGCTAACTAAGGAAACAAACAAAAATCATTTCTAAATCTAAAGATGTTGTTTCCATCTCCAAGTTTTTCAAAAGCTTACATTGGATTTATTCTTGAAAAATAAAACTGAAGTATTTTTCTGTATTTACTAAATCTTGTAAAAGTGGTTCAAATGATAAAGGTTTCCAAACTGTGAAGATAAAGAGTATCATGGCACAGTGTTGAAAACCAAAATCCTGATAAAGGTTATACAGAAAATAATATTAAATCCAATGATTTCAGCACCAAGGACACCATAAGCAAAATAGGATTAATAGAATTCTTGAAGAAATGAAAAAGACAATTATGTATGATAGTCATCTACTTAAATAATTTTTAAAAGCTATCATCACTGCTTGTCATACATATGACTTCTATTAGATCTATTTTTGATGAAAACTCCTTTTGATCTTCAAAAAAAAAAATGGAAAATGAACCATTGCATATCTTTCATATTTTTCAGTCATACACGTTATGCTTGATATGTTCTTATGAAAATAATGCCAAATCTGATAAAGATATCTCTATCCTTGGATATCATTCATCAAGCAATGCATATAGAACATTCATAAAAAGATTCTAGTTGTAGAAGTATCAATTCATTTTATTCTTTATGAGACTAATGATTTATTATCAAGATACTAAAATCAAATTATATATGTATATGGTTAATCTATTACATATAACAATCTAAAAAAAAAACTTGTTAATAATTAGAACCAAATTGGATTTTTCAGAAATGCACTTAATGAAGAAAAATTGATGAATCAAGAAAAGATGAAATAGATCTTGATAAGATTCTTGCATGATTAGAAGTAAAGATCACCATTATCATTTGCTTGCTTTATGAACTTTAATTCTGTCAAATGAATGTGTAGAATGCACTCCTATGTGGTTATTTCATTAGAAAAGATCTATGTAAAACAACCACCTTATTTAAAAACACTCATTACATATATGATAAAGTAATATGTGATTTGGAACAAGCATCAAAAGCATGATATATAAAAGCTTGAGTAACTTTTTGATAAAAAGTAATAATGATAAATCTATACATTAAAAAGATGAATCTGTGATATCTTATTTGCTCAAGGTATGCATTGATGACATCATTTTTGGTTCTACTAATGAAGAGTTATATGAAGATTTTACTAAGCTCATGCAAGGTGAGTTTGAAATATGTATGATGAATGAATTAACATCTTCTCTCAAACTCCAAACTAAGACAAACAAGAAAGGTGATCTTCATTGACCAAAGTTAGTCCACAAGAAAACTCTCATAGAAGATTGGCATGAAGAAGGTATGTCTATGACCCCATCTTGTAGAATTTGAAAAGAATGAGCAAAGTTGATCTATTGTTTTAAAGCTGTATTGAAGCATGATAAAATAATTATTTTATCATACAGCTCGTAGACCAGATTGTATTCTCATTATGCTACCTTGTGCAGGACTTCAATCTAACTTTAATGAATCATATTTTATTGATAACAAATAAATCATAATCTGAATTTTGATAGAAACAATTGTTTAAGATAAGTTGATTAAAACTTAGCTAGCATGTCTTGTTGATAATTATCTTAAGCAAATAGAATCTAAGCTAAATTGATTCTAAAAACAAAAAAAAATTTTTTTGATTTGACCTTGATGAATCTTCCTATTGCCTCACATGCTTGTCCTTGAACCATCTTGGTTAATGAAACTATCTCTTTAGTTCAAGTGACATGTGCTTGCTTATATTTAGGCAATCTCTTGAGTAAAGTGATTCAATATTTGATTATTGTCATATCTTATATTGAGTCATCTAGTTAAGAAATATGTTGAATGAATATTTTGTATCTTAAAGAAACTAAAGACTTTCTTTCAAGAAAGAAAAGGAGTTTGTTAATAATGCAGGATCCTTGAGCAAGAAAATGAGAGATTTCAACTTGAAGGACACCTCCACATAAGATACAATAAACATTCACATGCAAACAAGAGAGAGGATCTTCTTCAGCCAAAAGTTCACACATAAGAAATCTAGTTTGGCTTGAAGAATATATAATGAATAGGTAATTTTAGATATCTTTCTCATAAATTAATTGAGCAAAGTCAATAACTTAAATCTTATTATGGCATGATTAAATTCTTTAATTATTAATTTTTGATATCATGTCTATATGTGTATTGACTGACTTATACTTTTAGAAACTGTTTCATGGTTTGCCCAAACTAAATTATTTCTTTGACTATATCATAACCATGAAATACACAAGTATATGCTTAAAATCTTGATGTAAAATAACTTGTGAGAAGTTATGAATCTATGAGCATAATGAAAATGTTGTTTGCATGATATACATATATATGATACATAAGATTAACTCTTTATTCTGCTCCTTCATGTAAATTACTTGAGAATAACAAAAAGAGAGAGTGATAAAGAAAAGAAAATGGATATTATTCAAGAGAAGTAAAATCTAAGTAAAGGCAAATACTTCAATCTTAAGGAAAAGCAAAACAAACATAATATATTCGGCACATTTGTGAGACTTGTGTGAGCATTCTTTTGGAAGGGATAAAATCCATAATTAATTACACTTAAACAGGAAAAGTTTGAAGTAAACATTTTAATCTTTCTATATTGCTCATCATAGGGATGGTGCCAATGGGGAGGCTAGTGGTAGTACCCGGCACTATTTGACCCAACTATTCGGTGTAGGGCATATTAGGGACGGCACAAGAGGGAGGCTAGTGGTAGTACCTCGTGCCCCTTCCCAACTCCACCGGATAGGGAGCAAATAGAGTATAGAGCATAAGAAAGTAAAAATGAAAGACAAAGTAAATGAAAGTATATAAGAAGAATCAAGTCAAATTTTTTAATCACTTGAAAACACACTTTAAGGATGAAATCAATGCAAGATTATATTTAAATAGGGGGAGTTTATTTGAAAAGAATTGATTTTGATCCTTGACATGCTTGTTCTTAATATTTTAATGCATGACTTAACACATAATATATTTTGCATGTGGCATGATGTTTTGAATTATGGGTTCTCAATATTTTGTAATGCTCCATGCTTGGATAAGTTGATTGAAATATGCCTTAACTTGGAATATGTCTTAACTTTGCTCACAAGTCTTTGCTTCACCCTTGCCTCAAACTAACTTGTGTTCCAATGCTTGAATGTTTAAAATACTACATAAAGATTTTTTTAAGTAATATTAAAAAGAAATTTCAGTTTTATCATTCACGATTATCTTTGAAAGTTAAATAGATTTACAAAAAGAAGAAGAGAAGGATATTTCTATTTAGGCAAAATGTATTGATCTTGATCTATCTTTCTACTTGCCTAACTTTGATACATAATGTCCTAATACTTGTTAAAATATCCTTTATTGTGTATCGAAACTTAATATTAAATACGAAGATTCTGAAAATGCTCGAATGTTATTGAAATATGTATTTTCAATCTTAGAGATTTAAGATGAGCTACAATGTAGAAGATACATATCTCAAATTATAATTGTGAAAGCCTTCTTGGAAATTCTTATGAAAATTCAGAATCTGATTTTGTATAAAAGCTTAAACTTAACTTAAAAATGCTTATATCATTACATCTTTGTAACCTTAGTTATATGCTTCAATGATCACGTCATTCAGGAGAATAACTCAATATGATTTCTAAATGAAAATTTTAATATAAGAGAAACAGAATTAATTTTGACGCCTTGGTTGATTGTCTCGATACGCATCTGAAACATATCTTTTCTTATCCTTAAAGTGTACTAATATTGGTCTAAATGATGTGTCTTTCAATGATCTTAATTGCAAACAAATATTTTTAAATATATGATTTTATTTTGATATTAAAAAGGATTTATTGTGCTTCATGTATACATTGCTGAAAAACTATGATTAAGAAATTGAGTTCTATAAATATATATACTTCAATGATCATCTATATGTTTTTCTCTCCTACATTATTAAATACTTCCATCAATATATATATATATATATTATTAAGAGAGTGAATGATCTTAAGTCTAGAAATATTTCAGCTCACTCAAATGATTCTTAAAAGAAAGAAAATGTAAATGCTTTTGAAAGAATTTGAGCTTCAAATGAATCATTTTCTGATTAATATTTCAGTACATTTTCTCAAAAATTAGGAGGAAGCATAACTTGTTCTTGAAGGATTAAAAAGAGTGATTGCTATAAATTTTGAATAATTCTAGATCACTCTACATTCTTGATATCATAAAGTTTCAGTTTTATTCACGTTTATTATTAAATTCTGAAATTCAACCAAAGAAAAGAATGATTAAAGAAGAATGCATCTTTTGAGGGGGAGCTTTAGATATTCAGTATCTTATCCTAAAGAAACTTTAATTTGATGCATACCTTGAATTTTATGGATTGATTTTGATGAACCTCCTTATATTGCAAGACATGCTTTAATTACCTTGAGATGAGTTCTGTAAAGGCTGTCTTATCTCAAACCTTGAGTCTTATGAAAATGAGCTGAAACTTATAGAAAATATATTTTTGAGATTGACAATTTTATTGAACATTATCTTCAAATTCTAAACTCTTAAATGGAATGATCAATAGAGGGGGAGAAAGAAAATTTCAGAAGGAGAGGTCTCACGGAACTTAATTACATAAATCTATAGGAGAGGGAAAGAATACTAAATGAAAAGTGATCCTAATACTCTCCAATATGTATCATCTGAAATTTAAATCTGAAAATCTTTATGATACACCTTGAGGCATGTTATTTGGTTAATATATCTTCTGCACAAATCATGAACCAAATTGCAATTCAAATAGTTGATCTTAAGAGCCTCTAATTTAATGAAAAAAGGGAAGAATAACGTGTTAAATTTTCTTGAGTATCTCGTAGAAAATCTATTTTGGAATTCACTAATGAGTCCTAATTGGCTTGCTCTTTAGAACTTCAATATTGTGCCAATTCATATTTTTATATATGTATCAAATCGTGCTTATTTTCTAAAGGAATAAAAGAAAGTCCTTAAAAGAGCTCTAAGATATATCATAAATTGCATGAATTCATATTTTGGTATTTGTGCCCCAATGCTCTTATTATCATAAAAAGAACTTTGAAGTCATAATCCAACATGATGATATGTTTTTCAAGTATATAAGTTTTGATCTTTTACTCAAAATCAATTAAATTGCTCTCATGTTGATAAAATACTTAATAGATTGGGCAAAAGTTCTTCAATGAACAAGCTTTCATACTTATGATTAAAGAGAGGTTAGATTTCCACTCATGTTTTTCCTTGAATATCATTTGTGGTACTTCTTGAATTAACCTAAGAAAGATTCCACCTACACTTGATTAGAAAACTATCTGTGGTATCAAATTAGAAAATCTCTTGAATTCACACTCGACGTGTTCTGCTCTGATCTTTGTACTTAATGTTTCACTATCTTTTTGATGTTGTCAAAAAGGGGGAGAAATATCTAAGTATATGCTATATACTCAGAATGCTTTATTACTTTGAATTGAATACAAATCAGCTTAAAATTTAAATATGTTGATTGTGTTAAGCTGATTAAATCTAAAGCATTATCATGAAGTATGTTTTTAAATATATATGTTTTTCCACTTCATGCAACTTAGCTATGTATTACTTCTAGAAATACAATATCTTTTATATTGCATATACTCCAAGTTTTGTCATCATCAAAAAGGGGGAGATTGATGACCCAAAGATTGATTCATAGATTGATTTTGATGATCACAAAATCTTGAAGTATAGATACTAATGTTTATGTTGCAAGGAGAAAGATATTTATTTTGCAAGGAACATAGCAAGTTGGAAGAACACAAGAAGGCCTCCAAAGCTCTCAAGTTGGAAGAAAGCTACAATTTATTGGCCCAAGTTTAAAGTTCAAAGGATTCAAATTGGAGGAGTAAAATCAAAAGAAAAATTCAAAAGAACAGTCTTCGAGTCGACTCCAGTGGAATTCGAGTCGACTCCGGAGAAGTATGAGTCGACTCCGGAGAAGTATGAGTCGACTCCTAGGAGTCACAGGCAGAAAAGTCAGAGAGCAGTTTTCGGGTCTGAGATTCGAGTCGACTCCCGCATTGCACGAGTCGACTCCGAGACTCCGCGACCATCAACAGACAGAAAACCAAGTTACTGCCTCTGAGATTCGAGTCGACTCCCAGACAGCTCGAGTCGACTCCAAGGCAGCGCTACACCAAGATGGCAGAAGGCTGTGTTTCGCAAACTGAGAGCCGAGTCGACTCCAAGGAAGTTCGAGTCGACTCCAAGACTGGACGAGCCAAAAGACAAAGGATCGGGAGTTCGGGCTCTGAGATTCGAGTCGACTCCCAGGACAGTCGAGTCGACTCGAGAGGACAAAATTCAAAATTGGATCCACGGACTTCAGTGGATGAGCCGACTCCGAAATTGCCAAGTCAGCTCCAGAAGTTGGCGAGTCGACTCCAGGTTAAGACGAGTCGACTCCCAGTCGAGGCAAGCACATTAATTCAAATTTGGAACAGTGGCCGAGTCGTCTCCGGTAAAACACGAGCCGACTCCTGCAACAGGCGAGCCGACTCCTGATCGCGCGAGTCGACTCCGATCCCAACGGTAACATTGTCAGGAAATGCAGACTGTGTCCAACGGCTCTTTTTCTTGTCTCTAACGGCTATATTCTTGTTTCCACGCCATCTAAAGCTATAAAAACAAGAAGAGAGCTAGGGGAGAACTCATGGAAGTGGGAGAGATCATCTAGGAAAGAGATCTCAAAGAGATTACAAAGGAAATCTCCCATAAGCACAAAAGGGCCATCCAAAACGAAATAGAGAGAAGAAGAGCATCCAAGTGAATCCGAAAGCTTCCTCTCCATCCGTGTGCTGCCTCGGGGATCCTCTACTTCATGCCAAATCAGAGGAGGATCAAGTAAAGAAGAAGCCGAGCTCCTCCATCTTCAAAACTCGTTTGAGGGCTTCTCTTTACTCTATTTGTTTATATTGTCATATTTGCTTGTTTAAGAAGCTTTGTTTTGTTTTATACTTTGTTTTAATATCTTGTAACTTGATTCAATCAAGGGATTGAATCAAGGGGTTAAGGTTTGTTGGTGAGCCAAAGAAAAACCAACGGTGTTAAGGTTTGTTGGTGAGCCAAAGAAAAACCAACGGTGTTAAGGTTTGTTGGTGAGCCAAAGGAAAAACCAACGGTGATAGGTTTGTTGGTGAGCCGAGGATAAAACCAACGTGTAAGGGTTTGATTGTGATCCCGGAAAAACAATCAGGGAGGTTCTAGTCGGTGAGCCTGGGAAAACCGACCGAGTTCGTTGTGCGCTCGTAAAACAACAAGTTGGGTTGTGAGCTTGTAAAACAACCGGCTGTAATCGGTAGGATTATAGTGAAATTTCCAAGAGGTCTTGGGGAGTGGATGTAGGTGCTGGGGTGCACCGAACCACTATATGTCCTTTGTGTTTGTAATGCCTCTAGTTATTGTCTAACTAACACACTTACTTACTTAGATAAATTGCTTGCTTAATTCTTATCCGCACATCCTTTAGTTGCAAGCATATTTAATCAAGTCGAAGTCTATACATCAAACCCTTGCTAAGTTTAACTTTTACTGTGCATCTATACAACTTAGCATAGTAAATCAAAAAGTTTTAGAAGTAGCATAAAAGTTTTAAAAGACCCAATTCACCCCCCCTCTTGGGTTGTATCTACTAGGCAACACACGTGAATTAGATTTGCGGAGACCATCTTCCCACACAAGGTGAAGATCTGATCTTCTTAATCATGATTTTAAAATGATTTAATAAGAATTTAATCCTAATCTATCTATAAATGGTTTTAAAATACGTTCATGCGATGAACGGGATATGCACATGTCTTTCCGCTGCATATCTGAAAATTTTTGAATTTTCAGCAGCATGTGATAGATCCTAATAGTGGTATCAGAGCCATGGTTATGTAGATTAAGATTAGGATTAAATTTTTTAAGGCATTTTAGATCTAAAATTTATGGGATTATACTTGCTGAAATTTATGTATGCAGAATTTTCAGCTTGCTGATTTTTCTGCATGCTGATTTTTGGATGCTTAGATTTATGATTCTAATGCTTTGATAATGTGATTACAAATGTTTAGAATCAAATCTTGCATGATCAGCAAGTCATGAGATGAAATAATCAATTAAATTACAGATCTGAAAATAATTTTTATGCATGTGATGCATATGGTGATGATCATAGATAGACCCTTTTGAATGTGCTGAAATATTCTGCGATGTTCTGTGATGCATGTAATTTTAATTTTCAGATACCTGCGTGCATCTTAAATTCATGTATTAGAGACCTGCGTGTCTCATAAAAAAAGGTTGTAATTTATTCTTTATTTTTATTTAATTTTTAAAGCAATCTGGGATGTAATCTGTAATGTGTGTTGCACGTCGATGGTTGATCGATATGTACATCAACAAGCTCAACATGCGCGGATCGAGATCAAGGGTTGATTGAAGATGGATCAAGGAGTTGTTCACAATTGGACCTAAGGGATCAAGATCGAGTCAAGAGTTGAAGATGATTAAACCAATTGACGTGCATGTGCTTATAAAATGACCCCATCTTGGATCCATGATCATCACCATTTAATTTTATTTTGTTGATAAATGCCTGGATGATTAATGCTTATGTTTATGCGGATAGATTTATATTTGCATGAGATGTGAATACGCGATCGAGTGAGACCTAATTATAAACCTCCCTAATCAGTCGAGGGTGAACCAACATGAGTTAGTCATATTAGATTAATTGATCTAATTGGTGTCTAGGCAAGCCTAAAAGGTGGTTACTTAATTAGGACCTTACTCTCTGAGTAAGGGGAGCCTCCCACCTGCTTACCTGGCCAATTGTTCGATTACCTCTTATGAAGAACTCAAGTTGCAAACACTAAGACATGATTATGCAATATTAAGTCCATAGGTCTTCCACCATAGTAGAGCTGTTAAGGTCTTTTCGGTGTTGATTTGTCTCGGTTGGACACAGTGGGCAAGTTGCATCGGGGGACTGGACCTCTCTATTAGACATGAGATGTTGCGGGGTAAAGGTGGGGTTGGGCACCAATAACTGTTAGGTGAGGACCCAATGACGACTTTATTTATGCGGTTATACGGTGGGTCTGACTTAACTACGTAATGGGGCCAATAACTGTTAGGTAAGATCTTCATGACTTAGAGACCAAGTACCACTGCAATTTGCTTAAGAAGCATTGTACAAGAGTTGTACACTTATCCATTTATACATCACCAATAACTGTTAGGTAAGGCGGCATATAAATCGGTGAGACCGTAGTACTCACTAGAAACTCTAATCACGTAGGATTTTCGTTTCTCCATCAGGGGAGTATGAGGGATTCGAGAAAATAGTGGAAGCATATTTATTTTAAAAGACCCTAAAATAAATAGAGTTTAAGTACAAAGTCTAACTAGAATCTTTACTCTCTACAGATCACAATGTCAGTTTCAAACCTTTTGATCCATATTCTTGAGACCAACCGACTGACCGGAACCAATTACAAAGACTGGTTTAGAAACCTGAAAATCGTTTTGAATTGTGAGAAATTAGGGTATGTACTCGAGAATGATATCCCCAGGTTACCAGCACGTCCTACTGATGATCAGCGTGAGACGTATCAAAAGTAGACAGATGATGACATTAGGGTCAAGTGCTACATCATGGCATCCATGACTAATGAACTTCAATGCCAGCATGAGAACATGAAGACTGTTAGAAAAATATTGGCACACCTGCAAGAGTTGTATGGTGAGCAAAGCCGCACTGCACGCTTTAAAGTGTCCAAGAGACTCTTCAAGGCAAAAATGCGCGAGGGGCAGTCCATCCACGATTACTGTTTGACTATGATCAAGGATCTAGAGGAGCTTGAGAAGCTCGGTATGAACATGCATAAGGAACTGCAGATAGATCTGATCCTGCAATCCCTTTTTGATTCATTTGGGCAGTTTATAGTAAACTACCATATGAATAAAATTGAATGCACTAAGACCGAACTATTAAATATGTTGGTAACTGCTGAAGGGGCCTTGAAAGGTTCAAGGGGCTCTGTTCTGACTGCTGAGCTGACTTCTGGTTCCAAGAGAAAGTCTACTTGGAAGAAAAAGAAGCCTGCAAAGAAGCAGAAGAAAATCAAGAAGCCTAAGAAGGAAGTTCGTAAGAAAAAGGCTAATGACAAAGGAAAATGTTTCCACTGCAATGTCGACGGCCACTGGAAAAGGAACTGTCCTTCATACCTCGAGAGCCTGAAGAACAAAAAGGCAGACACACCTTCTGAAGGTATGTTAGACTTGCTCGTAATTGAAACTAACCTTACGGTTTCTTCTACTTCTAGTTGGGTTATAGATTCTGGTTCTAGTGCTCATTTGTGCACTACTATGCAGGATCTCAAGGAAAGTAGGAGGCTGGCAGAAGGTGCAGTGACCCTTCAGGTTGGCAACGGGACAAGAGTTGCTGCTGTAGCTGTGGGCACCTATCCTCTGCGATTACCGTCTGGATTTAGTTTATTGCTTAGAGACTGTTATTATGTCCCTGCTGCTAGTAGGAATTTGATTTCTGTTTCATGTTTAGCACAGGATGGTCATGTTATGACATTTGACAAAGACTATTGTTCTATTTATTTCAGAAATAAATTAGTTGCACGTGGTTTCATGATTGACAGTCCCTATCACTTGCATGTTGATGTGTCTGTGAATGTGTCTGAGCAAGTTGTGAGTGCCATAGGATCCAAAAGATCCAGAGATGAGATAAACCAGAAGTATTTGTGGCACCTCAGGCTTGAACATATTGGAGAGGACAGAATGAACAAAATGGAGAAAGATGGGCTTCTCGGCCCATTGACTTTCGAGTCATATCCAGTTTGTGAGTCCTGTCTTCAAGAAAAAATGGCTAGATTACCTTTTGTAGGACATGGGGAGAGGACCACTGAAATACTTACCTTGGTACACACTGATGTGTGTGGCCCATTTGATGCATCAGCCAGGGATCGTTATTCGTACTTCATTACCTTTACCGATGACTATTCATGATATGGGTATGTGTATCTTATGAGATACAAATCTGAGTCTTTTGAAAAGTTCAAAGAGTTCAGAAATGAAGTAGAAAAACAGACCGGAAAAATCCTTAAGGTTCTTCGATCAGATCGAGGAGGAGAATATCTTAGTAGAGAATTCCGGAACTATCTCAAGGAGAATGGCATAGTCTCACAATGGACGCCTCCGGGTACACCTCAACTCAACGGGGTGTCAGAAAGGAGGAATCGGACTCTATTGGATATGGTCCGATCCATGATGAGCTTCACTGATTTACCTATGTATCTTTGGGGAGATGCCTTACTATCCGCGATTTATTTATTGAATAGAGTTCCCTCTAAATTCGTTCCTACCACACCGTATGAGATATGGCATGGTAAGAAACCGAGTCTTGGTCATCTCAAGATTTGGGGATGTCCGGTCCACGTGAAGCGACAATAGGCGGACAAGTTAGAGCCTAGGACCATAAGTGCTCGTTTTATAGGATATCCTAAAGAATAATTAGGATACAATTTTTACGCCTCAGAGGATCACAATGTGTTTGTGAGCCGACATGCCATCTTCTTGAAAAAACATTTTATCCTTGATAGAGGCAGTGGGAGGAAAATTGAGCTTGAAGAGAGAGTCTCTGAAAAGCAACGAGTAATGGATCCTATAGAACCTATTCATACAGAGCCAGTACACGTAGTACCTCCTCCACCTCGTAGATCAAGTAGGGTCTCCCATCCTCCTGATAAATACTTAGGTATACTAGTAGAGGATATCGAGAAAATGTTCCTCATGGGAGATAGGGAACATGTACAGGATCCCAATACCTACAACGAGGCGATATCTGATATCGATTCCGAGAAATGGCTGGAAGCCATGAAGTCAGAGATAGACTCCATGTATTCCAACCAAGTCTGGACCTTAGTAGATCCACCAAAAAGTATAGTACCTATTGGATGCAAATGGATCTATTGTTGGGAATTGTGTCCTAAATCCAATCAATTGTTGATTGTAAATGTATTTGAATCAATTATAAATAACATGGTATTTATTCATCACCAGAACATCTTCACAAACTCCGATGTGATGAAGTCCTTAGGACTGCTTTGTGTAATGAAATATGATTTTGTCACACAGGTCCTTAAATGTTCATGACCGTATGATATACTATTAACAGGACGATAGTATAATCGGGCGTATGTCATTGTGTATCATATTTGTTGGTTGTCTTCCAAACCAAAGAGTATAGAGATACTAGTATGGTATACAGGTGAATGGTAGTGTACGTTCACTGAACGTGACCAATTGACGGACTCTCTCTTGTCAAGAGTTGTTCCGAGTGGATATGGATATATGTATCCTTTAGACCTGAGATTGCAACCGGTGGCTTGTAAGCAACTCACTGTACTTTGGTGCCGGACTACCTGGATTTCTAATCTAGCGACGGAAGGTTTCTGGATCCAGTCAAGTACTTGTGGTAGTCAGTTGCAGATCAAGATGGGATTGACCTCCCTTAGAAATAAGGGTGAATGCCTTGTGTTTTCAATTAAGTAGTACCCTGGCCAGAAAAAGTCAAATTACTATCACTTGACTTATTGAATTGAAACATATTTCTGGATGGATCGTTTCAGGGTAGACAGATTCTGAACCCACCCTGGAAATTTTCTGGTCAAAAGGATGAATTATGTGGTAACCATAGTGCATAGGTTTTAGAATGTTGCTTTGCATCTATTCGGCCTATCCGGTCGTCGGGTCCCATTGCTAGATGGTTACTTCGATTAGTGCAGGAAGTATTCTTGTACTACCGGCTTAGGTTCGAACCTGTGAGGTCACACGCTTAGAAGTTTCTGGATTGATCAAATGGCTGATTGACGATTGAGAATCGTCTAGAGGTAAAATAATCAATGTGATTGATTGATTGCCCTAAGCAATTGTTGCTTGGAGAAGTTAATTGGTGATTGGATCACTGATTAGACTCCATTTGATTGAGTAATAGAGATTGGGCTTGACCAAATTCAAATATGATTTGAAATTGGTAAAACCGTAATTGACACCAAAATTGGTTTGGTAAAAATGTCTAATTTGCCCCCAACCAAATCAGATTTGGCTTGAGTCAAATTGGATTAAAATCAATTATGATCCTAGTATGATTAGGACTTCCTTCCCTATGTGGGACCCACATACTGTATGTGGGACCCACGTCCTGCCTAGGTGGGACCCACATAGTGTACGTGGGACCCACGTCCTGCCAATGTGGGACCCACATACTGTATGTGGGACCCACATCCCGATGCCCTCCAGGCCACCTCATCCTTTTGCATGCGTGACATGTGGCGGAGCAGGACACCTCTTTTGCTTGCATGCGTGACCGTAGCGGAGCAGGACACCTCTTTTGCTTGCATGTGTGACATGTGGCGGGCCTGGACACCTCGCACTCCTCCGGATGTCATCCATGACCTCATCTGCCTCATGAGGTCATCCATGACATCGCCTTTCAGGCCACCTCACCCCTTTGCATGCGTGACACGTGGCGGAGAAGGACACCTCTTTTTCTTGCATGTGTGACATATGTCCTGGCAGGACACCTCACAGGACACCTCATAGGGACACCTCACCTTCTTCTTGGCCTATAAATAGGCCACCCCTCTTCCTTCTTCTTAACATCAAGAGCACCAGAAAAAGAGAGTGAGAGTAGAGAGTAGTTCTGAAGGTGAAAGCCCAAGAAGGAGTTCTTGAGCTGTGAAGGTCCATCTTCTTCCTTCTTCTCCCTTTCAGCCAACCTTCTGCCTCCCTGCGAGCTAGCACTCCCCGGAAAGCTGATTATTTCGGAGCTTTGAGTGGACGAGTCATCGAGGGCGGACGCTTGTGCAGCTGCAAAGTATCCTTGAAGTAACCTCCTTCTAAAGGTAAGAGATCTGATCTCTTTTATGGTTGAGATATGATCTCAATCTTCAAATCACAAGAAGTTGTGATTTATGCATATTTATTTGAATCACACAATCCTCGGGATCTGAGGGCTTTGTGATATTTGGTGTCAAAGCAAAGGATTAGTGGAGACTATCCGATTCCCGGGAGCTCTCATGCGTGATCGTGTGACGAAGCGTGGCTCTCCACCCGGGGGCTCATATGATGAGTGCTTTGATAGGCACGCACGGGTGTCACCCTATGTATTGGGACTGAGCCCGCGTCACATGTGATGTGCAGTTGAAGACTGTCTTCGATTGGTACCAGAGTTAAAATATCTAAAATATCAAGCATGTTATGGGTTAAAATGTTTAACCCATTCTTTCCGCATAAAAATTTTCTGAAATTCATGCTTAGCCCTCTGCACGCACACCATCAGTGGTATCAGAGCCCATCCAGGTTCTTTCTGATATCAAATATCTATGCAAGATGTGATCTTTTACATATGATGTAAACTGATTATATTATTTCATTATGTTATTCATATGATGAATGAACATGTTTGTTTGCATGATTAACTTGAATCTTAAAAGTGTTTTAAGGATTTAAAGTTATGGAGCATGCAAAACAAAGATAAGACATAAATAATGCAATATACTTAATTATGAATTGAGTAATAATATAGATCCTAGACTTTAAATGTGATTTGAACGTCTAAGACATTGCATAATTCATGGGATAATGGGTTAGCTAAAACAAATCTAATTGAGTTGGACTCAATGGTTGAAATCAAACTTGGTAGTGTAGTTGATCTAATCTAATTAAAGTTGTTTCTTAGATTGGGTCAAGATTACTCTTGATCTTTGCAATAGTTGTAGTTGATCAAGTCCATATCTTTGATTAGACCAAATGGATGTTGATTTAGGCTTCGTGGTTGAGCTTGAGTTATGATATTGATCGAATTGAAATTGATAAACTAGTTGGTGTCAAAGGCAACTGTAATCAGTAGGTTTTTAATTGAGAGCTACTTGCTGGGTTTCGGTCCAGTCAAGTTAATGGCATACCCTTCCGCTGATCTTACTTACCTGGCCATCTTGGTGAATCTCTTTTGATCAGATCTCTGATTGACTCTAATTAACCCATGCCTGTAAGAAAATCAGTTGGACTGATTTAGGTGCACTGACTTGAATCTATTTCCTATGATACTTGACTTATGAAGTCAGTGGGAGGATTTGGATTGAGTCAGCTTTTTATTACAAAAATCCTCTAAATTATTAGGTCCATAAAATGATATGGTTAATGGAGATTACCACGTCATAGCCTTCCATTAGTTGTGTGATAATGAGTCCAATGCGTCTATATACATTGGAGGCGCGTGCGCGCACTGGTGCGTATCGGCCATTGGAATTGTCATACAATAATGATGAGTCAGTTGCAACTATTGGAATGGGTGGTTGATAAGTGCTAAATAATGCATAAATTAATATCTTATTCATAGCACTTATCATTATTTTAATTCATATATTTTGTGAATTTAACTAAAAAAATGTGTTTTCTTCACCATTGCATTTTAATAAATTATCAAAGGTAATTCAAGTTTGATTCGATTATTTATTGATTGAGCCTTATGTATGCAGGTCAAGTCAAATCTAATTGAGTGATGCTTAAACCCACAATGCACTTCATCAAATTCTTTTCACGTTCACCCATCAAGTTCTTTTCTCAGCATACGGCCTTCCTATGTCCACGTCCTCACCTTGCAACAAGATGACCTACCCTTCCATGTCCAAAGAACAGAAGCTTCCACCCGCAAGCATCCCGGACATCCCAAACCAAGATTCCCAGCTGAATCTATCCTTCTAATATCCCACAGATCAGCCTTTCCTCCCAACTTCCGAATCCAACTCCTCCATCTTATCTTCCGGCTTAATCTACCAAACATCCCAGCGTCCGCGTTTCATTGAATTCCAAGTCCCAGATTTTACGAATCCTTTCCAACTCCCTTGTTCCACGACATTCATCCAGAATCGAAACATCCCCTGTTCTCCGTCATCTCCTCCACGTTGATCCTCCCAACTTCTCTCCCCTGATTTCTTCACCCGTTCAAATCAAGCCGAGTCCCAAGCTTCATATTTCGATCACTCCCTTCCGCATCCCCTGCTCCGTTATATCTCAACTGCCAACCTTCAAATCCCAAGCCAGGCTTCCGCTCATCTCACGCATGCCCTCCTCCCCTCCAACCGAATCGAGTTCATCCTCCCGTGATCCACTCATCTCCTAGCTTCAGCTTTTCCTCAACCTCATCCCAGATCTTCCAGCTCTCATCCTCTTCCGGATAACCTTCTTCTCCCACGAATGAATTCCAAGCAAGCTTCATCTCAACTGTCAACCGAATCCAAACTCCCTCCTATTCGGATTAATTGACCACGGAAGAATCCCCTGTTTCAACTTACACGTCTCCGTATTCATCCTCATTCTTCCCAGCATCTTCCGAACCAACCCAGCTCACCATGTTTGTGATCTATCTTCATCCCAATCCAACCCTGCTCCCAGCTCATATCACCTTGTCACAGCTCATCTCCCCTCCTCTTCGCCCATGGGATAAACTCAAATCCCAGCTTCTTCCTGATTGATCCCAACGTCCCAAGCGCTCCGAGCTTCCTCCCGTGTCCCACGAACGAAGCTAATGCCGTTCCGTCCGCGATTTAAGGAACATTTCCCAGCAAATCTCGAAATCCCTGTGTCCGGCTCTCATCCACGAATTCCTCCCAGCCGTAAACATCTCCCTTGTTCCCAGCCGAAGAATTCTTCCAAAGATCTCCTCCCATCTGCCATGCCTCATCCACCCGTGATGCATGCGAGAGGTTCTACGCATCAAAGGTTTCTTTCCTTCCGGATTCCCCTGTGTTGAAACAGAGTCCCAGCGATTTTTCTGTGATTCACCTTCATCCCGTCCGCGATTCAAGGATCAGTTCCTAGTTCCCCTGTTCCGAGTTCATCTTTATCTCATGAATCAACCATGAACCAAATCGAAACTCCCTTCATCCATGTGTTCCAGCCGTTCGTGAGATTTCCCCCAACATCAAGATTAGATCTCTTCCCGGTCATGAACAAATCCCAGCATCCCATCAACCTTATCTCTATCCCGCGGCCAGCCGGATTCCCACGCTTCCTCTGTGCATCTCAGCATAATCCATCCTTATCCACTGCTAACCGAGTCTTCCCATCCTTATCCCAGAAAAATCGTATCCTTCTTCCAAATCCAGCATCAAATCCAAAGCCTCATCCTTATCCTCCACTCGGAAATAGGGAAGAGGAGAGATCAAGGTCGCAGCCTATAAAAGGGCCCCAGGGTGAACAGAGGAGGATTCATTCCCCACCGGGAGGGGTTCCACATTGTTCACAGGCCGAATCCCATAGAAGACTAGAGGGAGAGAAAAGCTTGGGTTATCAGGCCAAATCCCACGGGAAACAGAGGAGGGAGAGAAGTTTGGGTCTTTTTGGGAATGCCTTCTCAAAAGAAAGAAAAAAAAATGAAGTGCTGAGGCAGAGGAAGCCGATCGTGATAGAAATGGGAGCCTGCTGCTGTGCCACTGCTGCTTTCACCCACGACTCCATGGAAGGCTGAGCTCTTCACTGGGGCCGGATGCAGCCCTAACAAAAGGACACGGGTTTTATATTTTTTTTATTTTATATTCTTAGAGTTGTATGAACTTATTGTTTTTAATGAATATCTTCTTTTATTTTATGTTTAATTTCTGTGATTTTAAATATGAAGTTTATACAACTGTTCTTCATGATCACTAAGTAAATATAAGATAGTCCATGCTTAGGGAAGATGCGATGTGCTGCCACCTTAGATTAGGATAGACATTTCATGCTAACTGAAGATGGATTATGCCTAAATTACTTTTATGAATTTCTATTTAAATGCTTATTAGGCTTGTAGCTAATTTGCATGTTAATCCAAGAATAAATTGAAATACAATTAACCCTTGTTCCGATGTTAGTGGTGAATTCCTTGTCCTAGGTTCCCTCAAACTGATAACATTTTAATTATTAAATTCCTTAGTTTAATTTTCTTCACAAACTCTTCCTTTTAAATATTTTTATTTTTTTTAAGAAAACAACTGTACCCCAATCCCTGTGGATCGATACTCGTAATCACTATCCTACTAGATACGTGCTATTGCGTGGTCTTTAAAGTTGACTATCAATTTTTGGCGCCGTTGCCGGGGATTGTTAGTATAGTTGTTTTTCTTTTCATATATATATATAAAAAAAACTTTAAAATATATATATATATATATCTAAAATAAAATAAAAATATTTTCTATTTTTTTACTTTCCTTATCTCCTTGTTCTCTCTTACTAATTTTTGAATTTTCTTTTATTCAGGAATCAAAGAGGAAGTTTGGGACGATCAAAAAGGTTTGTTGGAAAAGAAAAGCCGTAGAGGTTTGCTTTTATAAAAAAAATTGCTGGGAAATTTTCTTTGGTAACCTCTAAACCTTTCTTATTTAAATTAATTTCCTTTTGTGGTGATTGTTTGATTTTAATTTCAGCAAAAGTGTGAATGCATGCTTGATACACATCCACCAATTAATCCGCACATAGTAAGGGCAATCACCCCAACAAGATAAGAACTGGATTTCATCATCAGATTCTTGCCCAAATTAGGTGAATCAATTCTCACATAGTTACCACTTTAATTAAAATCAATTAGACGTTGGCCCCTAGGAATATTCGAGCTCAATAGGATGAAGATCACCGAAAGTTGCACCAATTTCGCTCTGTGGCTCAGTTGATGTCTAGGCAAGCTTTGTCCCTTTAAGGGAGACAGTTCATCTGTTCGAGGCAAGTAGTTTTTAAGTGGGACCTTTGCAACGCATCGTGACCCCCCCACTTACCTGGGAGCTTACCTGGTCAACTCAGTCATTAGATCGGATTGGAGGCTTAGGTGCCCTCTTCAAACCAGTTAGGAGCTGTCTAGTGATTTTAGGGCAAACACAAGGACTTGATGTGTTTTTCTTTTAGTGCATGCTTGACTGTACTTGATTGATCAGAAAGGTATTAGTGTATGCTAGGGTGTTGTTCCAGATCTCCTGAATTAATATCTTTTGATTCTAAAATAGAGCATTCTATTAGGGCCGTTCGAGCCGAAATCCGTACCTATAGACCATAGGATCTGCCCCACCTGTCGAGATGGCTGAAGAACAACCCAAACTGTTAAAGGAGTACTTTACTCCTTCCATTTATACCTCTCCATCTTGTATTCGACTACCTAATACCACTGCCGATGTACAGTTTGAGATTAAGTCTAGTGTCATCCAAATGCTTTCCTCTTTTTATGGACTCAACAATGAAGACCCATACAAACATTTGGATGAGTTCCTTGAGATCTGCACTACTGTCAAAATTCAGAACTTCACTGATGATGCTCTGAAACTTAGGTTGTTTCCTTTTTCCCTTAAGGATAGAGCAAAACAATGGCTCCATTCATTAGAAGCTAATTCCATTCTTTCATGGGCCCAAATGCAACATGAATTTCTAAAAAAATATTTTTCCATAGGAAGAACGAACCAATTTAGGTGAGCGATCACAAGCTTCTCCCAATCTGATGGGAAAGAATTTCATGAAACCTGGGAGAAATTTAGAGATTTACTTCGAAAATGCCCCCATCATCAAATACCCAAGTGGCAATTAGTACAATGCTTTTATGACGGGTTGTCCGAACGAAACCGTCAGATGGTTGATGCTTCGTGTGGGGAAACTTTCATGCTTAAGAGTGAGCATGAGGCATGGCAGATGTTTGAAAACCTTAATGAAAATTTCCTCCACCATGCCTCCTCCGCTCATCAAGCACCCCCGAGTTCTCAAAGAAAAGGAACCATATATAAAGTTAGCCAGTCCATAGGTCTATCTGACAAAGTAGATGCACTATCCCGCAAGTTGGACCAGCTAATATCTAGAGACCAGCTCCCAAACTTTCCCCATGCACAAGTGTGTGCTCTCTGTTCTAGTCCGTCTCATACTGTTTTTGAGTACCCTTCGGCAGCACAATTCCCTGAATTTGTGCAAGAACAAGTAAATGCTGCCAAACGCAATCCCGACCGAGTAATGATCCATATTCTACCACTTACAACCCGGGAT
Source organism: Phoenix dactylifera (assembly GCF_051530095.1). Taxonomy (NCBI): domain Eukaryota; kingdom Viridiplantae; phylum Streptophyta; class Magnoliopsida; order Arecales; family Arecaceae; genus Phoenix; species Phoenix dactylifera. The sequence goes on from NC_143203.1 coordinate 4,650,331, forward strand.
GGCGCAACCATCTGAATTTCTCTTGGAAGCAGCAAGCTTCGAATACTGCCCAACCCTACTCCCAAAATGTTCAACACCCTCAGAATTTTCAAACCCCACATAATATTCATCCCTACCGTCCCTCGACTCAATTTCAACACACTCCTCCACCCCATAGAAACACAGCCTTTGAGGAGAAAGTGTTGACCTCCCTTCAAAGTTTGGAAACCATTACATAATTGGTGCACTCTCACACGCAATCTATCGCCAAGCTAGAATCCCAAATGGGGCAACTAGCTAATGCACTGAACAAGCGAGAGGAAGGAAAGCTTTCAAGCCAGCCAGTGAGTAATCCTAGGGGACAATACATGGCTCAAGAAAATCAACTAAATACAATTCATCATGAACAAGCCAATGCTCTGACTACCCTAAGGAGTGGACGTGTACTAGATAATAAGATTGGGGAGGGTAACAATAAGGAAGGTAAAGAGGAGGAGAGAAATGTATCACATGAAAATCCAAAACCTTCTTCTTCTTCAGCTAGTCCACCATCTCACATTCCAAAAGTCCCATTTCCTGAAGCTCTTAATTCACCCTCTCCCTTTGGCAAAAAGGGAACTTCACTAGAGGAGATGATGGAGGTTTTCAAACAAGTTAAAATCAACCTCCCACTCCTTGATGCTATTAGACAAGTTCCCTCCTATGCCAAATTTCTCAAAGACCTTTGTACCCAAAAGCAAAAATCTAGGACACATGTGCCTAAAAAGGTCTTCCTAACTGAGCAAGTGAGTTCTATTCTTCAACACAACACCCCTCTGAAATTCAAAGATCCTGGTGCTCCCACCATCTCCTGTGTCTTAGGAAATAATTTCATTGATCGAGCACTCTTATATCTAGGGGCAAGTGTCAACCTTTTACCTTACTCAGTTTATGAGAAACTTGGGTTAGGTGAGTTAAAACCAACCTCGGTATCCCTTCAATTGGCTGATCGATCTGTAAAAACACCACGTGGGATAATTGAAAATGTTCTTGCCAAGGTAGACAAATTCTATTTTTCAGTAGATTTTATCGTCCTTGATATAGAACATGAGCCTAATCCTAAGAAACAAATCCCCGTGATCCTTGGGTGGCCCTTTTTAGCTACAGCCAATGCGAGTATAAATTGTAGAACTGGGGTGATGAATATATCTTTTGGGAATATGAAGGTCAAGTTAAATATATTTCGTGCCTCCGACCAACCCACGAGGGAAGTTGAGTGCTTCCTAAGAGACAATATGGATGATCTTGTAAAAGAAGCCCTTCCCTATATTTTGGAAGATGACCCTCTGAAAACATGCTTGACCTATTTTGACGTTGCTATAGAAAAGGCCATAGAAGCAGTCAACTTTGTGCCCGACAATCAGTTTTCCACAAATTTCCTTTCTTGGAGAACTCGACATGAACCCGGTATGATTTGATAAGGATGCGCTGCGTCTGGCTGAAGACGTTAAACTTAGCGCTTGTTGGGAGGCAACCCAATTTCTATAGATTATTTTTGCATATTTTCTTATCATATTTTTTTCAGGAGTCCTCATATTACTGATGCAACTAAGGTAAAATGCTTCTATCCTCCATATGCATCATATTTTCATTCAAAAATAATAATAATAATAATAATAATAAAATAATATAATATTCACACAAAAAAAAATATTGAGGATAATGTCTGATCTAGGTTGGGGGGTATAGGATTCGAATTTTTGAAAAAAATTTTCGCATTTTCGCATTTTTGAGTAAATTTTACAAAAAAAAAAACTAATTTCTATGCTTTAGTGCTGAAATGATAAACACACGAAGTATATAAAATCTAAAAAGCCCAATGACTAGTCAGGAGTAAGACAATTTCAGTTCTTTTCATTAAAAGTTCTTTTAGTGAGTTGTAAGATAATTTTTACTTTGGAATTTCACAACACACATGGCCTGCACTTCTAAGGGTTAGGTTCAACACTATGTTATTAAGTCTAGTAGCAACCTTGAGTTCTGATGAATCATACCTATCTAATTCACCATGATCTCATTAAAAAAAAAAGAGAGAAAAAAAGACAAAAAAAAAAGGGAGTGAATTTAGTCAGGTACATCGAAAAGGGCTACCTACTGTCAAAGGTCAGTGGGCTTGTATGATGAACCCGAGCATAGGTCCGTAGGGGAGTCTTGATGCCTAACACCTTATGCCATCTGGTGTGGGAGTGTTGACTGAATGCTCGCTACACGGAGGAATCATTACAAGAGTAAAAGTGCGTAATTTATAAATACAAAATAAAAAAATAAATTAAAAAAAACAAAAAAACAGAGAAAGAGAAAATAATATTGACCTTGAAAAAGACGATAGTGTGAAAGCCGTCATTGTAAAAAATTCGAGTAAACTGGAATATTACAGATAAAGCCCATGAGGTATTAAAGTAAACATCCACAACTCTCGAAATCCTGCAAGATAGGATGATTTTGAATCAGTGAATAGGTCTTATCTGACCAATTCTTAGAAACTACTAGCTTTAGCAGTATTTTGGAGAATCTAAAGCCTTAGCTTGTGTAAGGTCCAGATTTCACCGAGCACCCAAGTATAAAAAGTCTTACAACTCCCTAACGGAAACTTAATGACCTCAACTTGAATTTCATCTTGACCTAGGATTTGGGCTGACTTAGTAATTAAAACTTTGTGTGCTTTTGAAATTTTTAGCACTTATGCATTTGAAATTAGATTTTATAAAGCAATAAAATAAATTCTTTTGGGTAGAGACAGCAGTTTGTGGGTATCTGAGCCGGAAACCCTCACGAGACAAAACTCGTCCACTAGGGCCACCTAGGGGTTTAAAGCCTTATTGCATACGGTAAATGCAATCGCGATTCCTGCGAAAGTGAGTTAGTTTTTTTATTTTATTTTGCTTGAGGATTAGCAAAATGTAGGTTGGGGGGTGTGATAAGTGCTAAATAATGCATAAATTAATATCTTATTCATAGCACTTATCATTATTTTAATTCATATATTTTGTGAATTTAACTAAAAAAAAGTGTTTTCTTCACCATTGCATTTTAATAAATTATCAAAGGTAATTCAAGTTTAATTCGATTATTTATTGATTGAGCCTTATGTATGCAGGTCAAGTCAAATCCAATTATGTGATGCTTAAACCCACAATACACTTCATCAAATTCTTTTCACGTTCACCCATCAAGTTCTTTTCTCAGCATACGGCCTTCCTATGTCCACATCCTCACCTTGCAACAAGATGACCTACCCTTCCATGTCCAAAGAACAGAAGCTTCCACCCGCAAGCATCCCGGACATCCCAAACCAAGATTCCTAGCTGAATCTATCCTTCTAATATCCCACATATCAGCCTTTCCTCCCAACTTCCGAATCCAACTCCTCCATCTTATCTTCCGACTTAATCTACCAAACATCCCAGCGTCCGCGTTTGATTGAATTCCAAGTCCCAGATTTTACGAATCCTTTCCAACTCCCTTGTTCCACGACATTCATCCAGAACCGAAACATCCCCTGTTCTCCGTCATCTCCTCCACGTTGATCCTCCCAACTTCTCTCCCCTGATTTCTTCACCCGTTCAAATCAAGCCGAGTCCCAAGCTTCATATTTCGATCACTCCCATCCGCATCCCCTGCTCCGTTATATCTCAACTGCCAACCTTCAAATCCCAAGCCAGGCTCCGCTCATCTCACGCATGCCCTCCTCCCCTCCAACCGAATCGAGTTCATCCTTCCGTGATCCACTTATCTCCCAGCTTCAGCTTTTCCTCAACCTCATCCCAGATCTTCCAGCTCTCATCCTCTTCCGGATAACCTTCTTCTCCCACGAATGAATTCCAAGCAAGCTTCATCTCAACTGTCAACCGAATCCAAACTCCCTCCTATTCGGATTAATTGACCACGGAAGAATCCCCTGTTTCAACTTACACGTCTCCGTATTCATCCTCATTCTTCCTAGCATCTTCCGAACCAACCCAGCTCACCATGTTTGTGATCTATCTTCATCCCAATCCAACCCTGCTCCCAGCTCATATCACCTTGTCACAGCTCATCTCCCCTCCTCTTCGCCCGTGGGATAAACTCAAATCCCAGTTTCTTCCTGATTGATCCCAACGTCCCAAGCTCTCCGAGCTTCCTCCTGTGTCCCACGAATGAAGCTAATGCCGTTCCGTCCGCGATTCAAGGAACATTTCCCAGCAAATCTCGAAATCCCTGTGTCCGGCTCTCATCCACGAATTCCTCCCAGCCGTAAACATCTCCCCTGTTCCCAGCCGAAGGATTCTTCCAAAGATCTCCTCCCATCTGCCATGCCTCATCCACCCGTGATGCATGCGAGAGGTTCCACGCATCAAAGGTTTCTTTCCTTCCGGATTCCCCTGTGTTGAAACAGAGTCCCAGCGATTTTTCTGTGATTCACCTTCATCCCGTCCGCGATTCAAGGATCAGTTCCCAGTTCCCCTGTTCCGAGTTCATCTTTATCTCACGAATCAACCATGAACCAAATCGAAACTCCCTTCATCCATGTGTTCCAGCCGTTCGTGAGATTTCCCCCAACATCAAGATCAGATCTCTTCCCGATCATGAACAAATCCTAGCATCCCATCAACCTTATCTCTATCCCGCGGCCAGCCGGATTCCCACGCTTCCTCTGTGCATCTCAACATAATCCATCCTTATCCACTGCTAACGGAGTCTTCCCATCCTTATCCCAGAAAAATCGTATCCTTCTTCCAAATCCAGCATCAAATCCAAAGCCTCATCCTTATCCTCCACTCGAAAATAGGGAAGAGGAGAGATCAAGGTCGCAGCCTATAAAAGGGCCCCAGGGTGAACAGAGGAGGATTCATTCCCCACCGGGAGGGGTTCCACATTGTTCACAGGCCGAATCCCATAGAAGACTAGAGGGAGAGAAAAGCTTGGGTTATCAGGCCAAATCCCACGGGAAACAGAGGAGGGAGAGAAGTTTGGGTCTTTTTGGGAATGCCTTCTCAAAAGAAAGAAAAAAAATGAAGTGCTGAGGCAGAGGAAGCCGATCGTGATAGAAATGGGCTGCTGTGCCACTGCTGCTGTCGCCCACGACTCCATGGAAGGCTGAGCTCTTCACTGGGGCCGGATGCAGCCCTAACAAAGGGACACGGGTTTTATATTTTTTTATTTTATATTCTTGGAGTTGTATGAACTTATTGTTTTTAATGAATATCTTCTTTTATTTCATGTTTAATTTCTGTGATTTTAAATGTGAAGTTTATACAACTGTTCTTCATGATCACTAAGTAAATATAAGATAGTCCATGCTTAGGGAAGATGCGATGTACTGCCACCTTAGATTAGGGTAGACATTTCATGCCAACTGAAGATGGATTATGCCTAAATTACTTTTGTGAATTTCTATTTAAATGCTTATTAGGCTTGTAGCTAATTTGCATGTTAATCCAAGAATAAATTGAAATACAATTAACCCTTGTTTCGATGTTAGTGGTGAATTTCTTGCCCTAGGTTCCCTCAAACTGATAACATTTTAATTATTAAATTCCTTAGTTTAATTTTCTTCACAAACTCTTTCTTTTAAATATTTTTATTTTTTTTAAGAAAACAACTGTACCCCAATCCCTGTGGATCGATACCCGTAATCACTATCCTACTAGATACGTGCTATTGCGTGGTTTTTAAAGTTGACTATCAGTGGTCCGGTTGGATACCGGCCAAAGTCGGGCTTGACCATCTATTAGATAGTTTGCATTGATTGCTACATGTTAATGGTTGGACCTAACCGGGACTTTCAGTAGTGTCGATATACGCCTGCTGAAGTGCTTCCTGGGGCAAAATGATCACTAGAAGTTGTTTAGTTGAAATAATTTGTTATGAACCTACCTTTAGGTGTATTTGGGTTGATACCGACCAAAGCCGGGCCCAGGTGTAGCCTATTGGATTCTAGTGCCCACTAAAGAATTAAGAGTAATTCTTCGGATTAGAGGTAGAGGCTCCTGATTCGTATAAAATAGTGGAAGGATCTTTAGACTAAAATCCATGTCTTTAGATTAATTGATTCATTTACTAATAAGGCCTTGGTTTTATCCTTTATGCAGAAATGTCCTGTTATAAGTTCTCCCTATCACTATTGGATAGTGATGACCCGACTAGACCTTTGATTAAGAATCAGGCTAACTCGAGTGCTAACGAGAGAAGTCAGCAAAGAGTTGCTGGTCAAGATGGTTATATGATAACACCTTATAATTTCTCTGTATGTGATATTATGACTTGGGTATTGAATACCGGAAGTCCTTTTAATATCTGTAATACGTTGAAAGGACTGCAAGTCATTGAGAATTTCAGTAACAATGAGAAATTCCTAAATATTGGAGATGGAAGAACTGTTTCAGTCCTAGCATTAGGTAATATTCAAATTATTTCAAATTCTCACATAATTGCCCTTGGTGAATGTCACTATTGTCCTAGTTTCTTAATGAATGTCATTTTCGTTGGTCATTTGGCCTTAAACGGTTATGAAATTTGTATAAAGAAGGATTATTGTGATATCATTATGAATGGTGTTACAGTACTCAATGGACAATTAAACAATGGCATTTATGTATTATCACAACCTGTTAGTGTAATGTACACTACAAGTAAACGCCCTAGATCTGATGATGTCTCTGATATCTACCTTTGGCATTTTAGGCTAGGTCATATTAACAAGCACAGGATCAACAGGTTGGCCTCACTGAATATTTTAAATATTAATGATTGTGAATCATTACCTACCTGTGAGTCTTGTCTTCTTAGAAAGACGACCAAGTCGCCTTTTACTAGAAAAGGTATACGAGCCGGTGCTATATTAGGTCTTGTACATTCGGATGTATGTGGACCTATGAGCACTAGTGCAAGAGGTGGATACAGCTATTTCATTACATTTACCGACGACCTATCTCGGTATGGGTATGTGTTTCTTATGAAACACAAGTATGAATCATTTGAAATGTTCAAATTATACCGTAATGAAGTAGAGAAACAAACTGGACAATGTATTAAGATACTTCGATCTGATCGAGGTAGTGAATACCTCTCCAGTGATTTCTTGACATATCTGGAGGAGAATGGGATTCTCTCTCAGTGGACCCCTCCTGGAACACCGCAGCATAATGGTGTGTCTAAAAGGAGAAATTGGACTCTGTTGGACATGGTCCGGTCCATGATGGGGTTTACAGTTTTGCCCTTATCATTTTGGGGTTATGCACTTGAGACCGCTTGTTATATTCTTAATAGAGTTCCCAGTAAATCTGTGACTAAAACTCCATATGAGATATGGACCGATCAAAAGCCTGTACTCTCTCACCTTAAAGTTTGGGGGTCTCCAGCCTATGTCCGTCGTTTGAAAGCAGACAAACTGGAAGCTAGGTCAGAAGAATGTCTTTTTGTCGGCTACCCAAAAGAAACCAAAGGGTATTATTTCTACCAAGCTAATGAACAAAGGTTGTTCGTCAGCAATAGAGCTATCTTCTTAGAGAAGAAATTCCTTGGTGAAAGAACGAACAGCTCTAAGGTTGAGCTTGACGAAGTTCAACAGGTAGAGGATCAGACAACTAGAACTGAATCGTTAGAGTCTGATTTGATTGGATCAAACTCAGAACCCATTAAGGTTGCACCTATTAGATGATCCGGTAGAGTATCGCATCGACCGGATAGATACTACGGTTTTCTTGTCCGGGACGATGATCCCATTGGTCTTGATGAGAACGATGAGGATCCCGTCACCTCTATGGATGCTATGCAAAGCTCTGACTCTGATAAATGGCTTAGAGCCATGGAATCTGAAATGGAGTCCATGAAGGTCAATGATGTATGGACATTGGTTGACCCACCCGAAGGATTTAAACCCATAGGGTGTAAGTGGATTTTCAAACGGAAAAGAGGCGCAAACGGAAAGGTGGAAACATATAAAACCCGTCTGATTGCCCGGGAATTTCGTCAGCATTATGGTATCGACTATGACGAAACGTTTTCGCCTGTGGCAATGCTGAAATCCATTCGGATCATGCTTGCGATTGCGGCCCATCTGGACTTTGAGATCTGGCAGATGGATGTTAAAACCGCTTTTCTAAATGAAGATTTAGAGAAACAGGTGTATATGATATAGCCTGAAGGTTTTATTTCTGCAGATGAGTCTAAGGTGTGTAGGCTGCAAAAGTCCATATATGGACTAAAGCAGGCATCTCGGAGTTGGAACATTCGTTTTGACAGGGTTATCAAAACTTATGGCTTCGTTAAGAACGAAGAAGATCCTTACATATACAAATAGGCTAATGGTACGGTAGTTTTATTTCTTGTACTGTATGTGGATGATATTCTCCTAATAGGGAATGACATCGCTACACTACAGGGAGTAAAAATATGGCTTTCATCATAATTCTCCATGAAGGATTTGGGAGAAGCATCCTACATCCTTGGGATGAAAAGCTATAGAGATAGATATAGGAGGTTGCTCGGTCTGTCCCAATCCATGTACATTGAAATCGTGCTGAAAAGGTTCAGCATGACGAATTCCAAGAAAATCTATCTTCCGATAGGTCATGGAATCACTCTTTCTAAAGGAGATTGCCCGACAACTCCCCAAGAAAGAAAGCGTATGAGTAGAATTCCATATGCCTCTGCTGTGGGATCTATTATGTATGCTATGATATGTACTAGACCAGATGTGGCGTATTCACTAGGAGTAGTGAGTAGGTACCAATCTGATCCAGGAGAGAGCCACTGAAAAGTTGTAAAGACTATCCTCAAGTATTTGAGAAATACTAAGGATAAGTGGCTGGTCTATGGAGATTCTGACTTGAAACTTGTGGGATATACTGATTCCAGTTTCCACTCAGATCGTGATGATAGCAAAATTGTGTCTGGATTTGTTTTTACCCTGTATGGTGGGGCTGTCTGTTGGAAGAGTTCCAAGCAGACTACTATAGCGGACTCTGTGTGCGAGGTGAAGGAAGCTGTGTGGCTGCGAAAGTTCATTGCTGAGCTCGGAGTTGCACCCTCCGCTGATGGACCAGTCCCACTATACTGTGATAGCACTGGGGCCATCGCTCAAGCAAAGGAACCAAGGCGCACCAGCGCACCAAGCACATTCTGCGCCGGTATCACCTTGTTCGTGAGATAGTAGAACGAGGTGACGTTGATCTTCAAAAGATTGACGGGAAGGATAACTTAGCCGACCCCTTCACTAAGGCCCTTAGCGTAAAGGAGTTTGACCATCATTACTTGAAGATGGGTATATGATACTGTACTGATTGGCTTTAGGTCAAGTGGGAGTTGTTGGGAATTGTGTCCTAAATCCAATCAATTGTTGATTGTAAATGTATTTGAATCAATAATAAATAACATGGTATTTATTCATCACCAAAACATCTTCACAAACTCCGATGTGATGAAGTCCTTAGGACTGCTTTGTGTAATGAAATATGATTTTGTCACACAGGTCCTTAAATGTTCATGACCGTATGATATACTATTAACAGGACGATAGTATAATCGGGCGTAGGTCATTGTGTATCATATTTGTTGGTTGTCTTCCAAACCAAAGAGTATAGAGATACTAGTATGGTATACAGGTGAATGGTAGTATACGTTCACTGAACGTGACCAATTGACGGACTCTCTCTTGTCAAGAGTTGTTCCGAGTGGATATGGGTATATGTATCCTTTAGACCTGAGATTGCAACCGGTGACTTGCAAGCAACTCACTGTACTTTGGTGCCGGACTACCTGGATTTCTAATCTAGCGACGGAAGGTTTCTGGGTCCAGTCAAGTACTTGTGGTAGTCAGTTGCAGATCAAGATGGGATTGACCTCCCTTAGAAATAAGGATGAATGCCTTGTGTTTTCAATTAAGTAGTACCCTGGCCTGGAAAAGTCAAATTACTATCACTTGACTTATTGAATTGAAACATATTTCTGGATGGATCGTTTCAGGGTAGACAGACTCTGAACCCACCCTGGGCATTTTCTGGTCAAGAGGATGAATTATGTGGTAACCATAGTCCATAGGTTCTAGAATGTTGCTTTGCATCTATTCGGCCTATCCGGTCGTCGGGTCCCATTGCTAGATGGTTACTTCGACTAGTGCAGGAAGTGTTCTTGTACTACCGGCTTAGGTTCGAGCTTATGAGGTCACACGCTTAGAAGTTTCTGGATTGATCAAATGGCTGATTGAGGATTGAGAATCGTCTAGAAGTAAAATAGTCAATGTGATTGACTGATTGCCCTAAGCAATTGTTGCTTGGAGAAGTTAATTGGTAATTGGATCACTGATTAGACTCAATTTGATTGAGTAATAGAGATTGGGCTTGACCAAATTCAAATATGATTTGAAATTGGTAAAACCGTAATTGACACCAAAATTAGTTTGGTGAAAATGTCTAATTTGCCCCCAACCAAATCAGATTTGACTTGAGTCAAATTGGATTAAAATCAATTATGATCCTAGTATGATTAGGACTTTCTTCCCTATGTGGGACCCACATACTGTATGTGGGACCCACGTCCTGCCTAGGTGGGACCCACATAGTGTACGTGGGACCCACGTCCTGCCAATGTGGGACCCACATACTGTATGTGGGACCCACATCCCGATGCCCTCCAGGCCACCTCATCCTTTTTGCATGCGTGACACGTGGCGGAGCAGGACTCTTTTGCTTGCATGCGTGACACGTGGCGGAGCAGGACACCTCTTTTGCTTGCATGTGTGACATGTGGCGGGCCTGGACACCTCGCACTCCTCCGGATGTCATCCATGACCTCATCTGCCTCATGAGGTCATCCATGACATCACCTTCCAGGCCACCTCACCTCTTTGCATGCGTGACACGTGGCGGAGCAGAACACCTCTTTTTCTTGCATGTGTGACATGTGTCCTGGCAGGACACCTCATAGGACACCTCATAGGGACACCTCACCTTCTTCTTGGCCTATAAATAACCCCTCTTCCTTCTTAACATCAAGAGCACCAGAAAAATGGAGTGAGAGGAGAGAGTAGTTCTGAAGGTGAAGCCCAAGAAGGAGTTCTTGAGCTGTGAAGGTCCATCTTCTTCCTTCTTCTCCCTTTCAGCCAACCTTCTGCCTCCCTGTGAGCTAACACTCCCCGAGAAGCTGATTATTCTGGAGCTTTGCGTGGACGAGTCATCGAAGCCGGACGCTTGTACGGCTGCAAAGTATCCTTGAAGGAACCTCCTTCTAAAGGTAAGAGATCTGATCTCTTTTATGGTTGAGATATGATCTCAATCTTCAAATCACAAGAAGTTGTGATTTATGCATATTTATTTGAATCACACAATCCTCGGGATCTGAGGGCTTTGTGATATTTAGTGTCAAAGCAAAGGATTAGTGGAGACTATCCGATTTTCGGGAACTCTTATGCGTGATCGTGTGACGAAGCGTGGCTCTCCATCCGGAGGCTCATATGATGAGTGCTTTGATAGGCACGCGCGGGTGTCACCCTATGTATTGGGACTGAGCCCGCGCCACATGTGATGTGCAGTTGAAGACTGTCTTCGACTGGTACCAGAGTTAAAATATCTAAAATATCAAGCATGATATGGGTTAAAATGTTTAACCCATTCTTTCCGCATAAAAATTTTCTGAAATTCATGCTTAGCCTTTTGCACGCACACCATCATCTATAAAAGGAAGATAGATTCGGATGGAAAGGTAGAGACCTATAAGGCAAGGCTAGTGGCGAAAAGGATATAGTCAGCGCGAAGGCATTGACTATCAGGAGACCTTTTCACCTGTAGCCATGCTGAAATCTATTCGAACATTGCTTGCCATTGCAGCATTTCATGATTATGAAATATGGCAGATGGATGTGAAAACTGCTTTTCTGAATGGATATCTTGATGAAGATATCTATATGGAGCAGCCTCTGGGTTTCACTTCCAGTGATGGAGATCACAAGGTCTGCAAGCTGCAAAGGTTCATCTATGGACTGAAGCAAGCATCTCGGAGTTGGAACACTCGTTTCAATGATGCAATCAAATCGTTTGATTTCATCAAGAACGAAGAAGAACCGTGTGTTTACAAGAAGGTTAGTGGGAGTGCTGTCGTGATCCTCGTACTGTACGTAGACAACATCCTTCTGATAGAGAATGATATTTCCATGCTAACCTCGGTCAAGGTCTGGTTGTCAAAAGAGTTCTCCATGAAAGACCTTGGGGAAGCATTCTATATTTTGGGGATTAAGGTCTATAGAGATAGATCTAAGAGGATGCTTGGGCTATCACAGAAGATGTACATAGAGGAGGTACTGAAGAGGTTTAGTATGGAAAACTCCAAGAGGGGTCTATTACCCCTAAGGCATGGGATTCATCTCTCCAAGAAGATGTTCCCCAACACATCTGAAGAGATACAACGCATGAGCAAGATCCCTTATGCTTCGGCAATAGGGAGTCTTATGTATGCCATGATGTGTACACGACCTGATATAGCCCTTGCTGTGAGTGTCACTAGCAGATATCAGTCGAATCCAGATGAAGAGCACTGGACTGCTGTGAAGAACATTCTTAAGTACTTAAGAAGAACTAAAGATTTGTTCTTGGTTTTTGGAGGATCATCAGAGTTAAAGGTAGAAGGATACACAGATTCAGACTTCATGACTGATATTGATGATAGAAAGTCTACATCTGGATTGTGTTCTTGTGCAATGGTGGTACGGTAAATTGGAAGAGTTCCAAACAACCGATCATTGCTGATTCTACCATGGAAGCTGAGTATATCGCCGCCTCTGAAGCTGCAAAGGAAGCCTTCTGGTTCAAAAAATTCATTGCAGAGCTAGATGTAATGCCATCAGATGCCATCACACTCTACTGCAATAATAATGGCGCCATAGCTCTTGCTAAGGAGCCAAGGTCTCATCAGAAGTCCAAGCATATAGAGCGGCGCTTTTATCTCATACACGATTACTTCGAAAAGAAATATATCGAGGTGCAGAGAGTAGACTCCGCGGACAATGTGGCGGACCCGCTCACTAAGCAATTAAATTAGTAGAAGACTGAAGCCCACCTTGAGAAGATGGGACTTAGATATATGTCTGATTGGCTTTAGTGCAAGTGGAAGATTGTTAGATATATGCCCTAGAAGCCAATATGGCGGACACATTATTAATTTTGGGACATAAATTTGTACTTGACTTTATTATTATTGAATAATAAATGGGCATCTTTTCATTCATATTGTTTATGTGTCTATGAATCGTCCAAGGAATTAATAAGATGATGATACATATTCTCAAGAGTTGAGAATTTGAGCCATGTATCATTGGTGATTAATTTCTAAATGCTCATGATCAATGGATCATCACGAGGACGGTGATCGATCCGATCAGTGCACAAATCGCTTTCCTTATGGATGGACGAGACTCGAGTCCACAGTGTAGGGACACTGAAGTGATAGTGCAGGTGCTTGTTAGAGAACAAGGGTACTGAGCGTGACCAAGACAAGAAGTCACTTGGATGTCTATCCACTCGTCAGTGACTTGCTTGATATTGCAGTAGTACGACTGGTCCTTTGACCTGGGGTACTTCGGCTATTCACAGTGAGGTTATTGTAGTTTGACTGCACATATGCATGGTCTCTAGTCATATGAGTCCTTGTAGTGTAGATTGGCTGCAGTAGGTTTACTGTAGGAGTAGGGTATGCACTTACATAGAATCTATCGATCTTGATAGAAGAGGAGTGATCCTATGTGATTTATTAGACTGAGTTCTAAGATCTTGGCCAGGGCAGTAATATAAAGTGGAGAAAGAGTTTTCCACTATCAAACTCAAGTCGAATAAATCTAGACATATGACAGACGACGGGATTTGACGAGTTATCCATGACCTCCGGTCTGTAGGGATTCACGATAGAAAGACTGTATCATACGATAACTGCACCTAGAGGTTCATCATTCTATTCTGCTGGGTAGCCACTATATACTGCTAGATGTCACTGGTGGATGGTGAGACTCACAGGGATCATCTTGATGGTCGATAATCCCTGGTGAGTTGAGTTGAAATTGTTTCAACCCATTGAAAGGAGTTTTCAATGATATTGTGATAGAGATCGCAATATATTGTGATTGACCGATCCGATGGTTGAATTGTGATTAAGAATCACATATGATCAATTAGATTGATAAATGGATAACCCGCTAAGAGTTAGTGGTTAGAAGAAGGAATAATTGTAATCGGATTGCAATTTAATTTAATTAATTGGATTTAATTAATTGGACTTGATCATGAGTCCTACTTGGAGTCGGATTCTTGGAGTCTTAATTGGATTAGGATTTCAAATTAAATTAGAGTTCTACTTGGAGTAGGATTTCTAAAGTCCTAATTGTCTTAGGGCTGAAATTTAAACAAGTCCTGATTAGATTAGGATTTTCTTAAGTCCTAATTAATTAATCTAATTAATCAAATGACTCCTAATTGGATTAGGATTGAAGAGTTCAATTGATTCAGGGTTCAATTAAATTCTAATTGGATTTGGATTTGGAGGAATTAAATTGGGTGCACTTAATCCTATTTTGAATAGGATTGGACCTAGAACTAGTCCTAACCCAATTCCCACTTAATTTGATTAAGTGGGGCCAACCATATGGGAGAAGAGGGAGGGGCCTACGCCCCTCCTTTGGCTGGTGGCGTGAAGAAAAAAGGAGGGGCCATGCCCCTCCTATTTTGAATTCACAAAGGGATAAAGATGAGCTCCTATTTTGAATTTAGGAGCTTATCTCTATCCACACACCATAAAAGAGGGGTTCAAAGGGGTTCCGAATTTTTGATGATTTTTCTTGAGATTTTTGGCAGCAAGGAACCTCCTTCCACTCCTCCTTTCAGCCACAAGGAAGCAAGGGAAAAGAAGCTCTTGGCGTGGTCTACTTCATCCCCTTCCTTGGTTCCAACGCGAAGGAAAAAGAAAAGGCTGCGGATTTTTATTCTCCTTCCATTGAACCATCCTTCTTCTTCCTCCTCCCTTAGGCATTCAAGAGTTGATTGATAGGAAGGATATCAGCCATCAATAGCCTTCTCTGCAAGGGAGCTAGCACCCCGGGGAGATCCAAAGGCTTCGATCGACTCACTACTTCGTGTGGATACCGTAGAGGCCGGACGCGTGTGCGGCTTCCACTGAACCTTCATCAAATACCACGTGAATCAGATTTGTGGAGACCATCTACCCGCACAAGGTGAAGATCTAATCTTCTTAATCATGATTTTAAAATGATTTAATAAGAATTTAATACTAATCTATCTATAAATGATTTTAAAATACGTTCATGCGATGAACGGGATATGCACATGTTTTTCCGCTGCATATCTGAAAATTTTTGAATTTTCAGCGGCATGTGACAGATCCTAACAACAACGACAACAGGATAGTACCTACACGGACCTCCAAAGGTCTTCAACAACGGGGTAATACCTTCACGAACCCCCTGGCTTGTAGGCATGCCTGAAGTAGACAACACTTCGTAGGGAACGCAGCATTCTCCCCTGCTCGGCCGGTGCAAGCTATGCTGTTGCGCGAGGCCCCGACCAAAGCGCCATCCCTACGACAGATAACACTACCTGCGGAAGCGGACTACAGGCCGAGGAACGCTCCTAAAGGCCAACCATAGGGCGGAGTCGCTTACCTCAATCTGAGATGATCGACTCCGATGGTGCAAGAGGTATGATCCTACCCAACACCTATGTTACCACATCTGCTTATTTAAATGATCGGCGAAACCTCGACCAAGTTCGAGACCAAGAGGTACGAAGGCTCCAACGATGGCCTGACCTCAGTCTGTGATCCCTTCGGAGTCAGACCTTAAAGCTTTGACAAGCTAATTTTGGAAGCCGAGCCTAAGGACTTGGCGAAATTTTCTAGAGGATAAACTTGAATGCCTAACGGGATCTCCTCGGAGCCCGACCTTGAAGCTTTAACAAGCTTGTCCTAGGAGCCGAGCCCAAGGACTTGGCCGAATTCTCCAGAAAGAAAACCTAAATGCCTAATAGAACTCCTTCGGAGTCCGAGCTCAATGCTTCGGCGACCCGGAAGCCGAGTCCAAGGGCTTAGCAAAACTCTCCCAGAAGACAAACTTAGGGGCCTAGCGAGACCTCTTCAAAATCCGAGCTCAAAGACTTAGCGAATTTTCCTAAAGTCTGAGCCCGAAGCCTAAACGCAACCCCTATTGTGGAGTGATTGATTAAAACCCCATTTGATTTTGATGAGCTCAAAGCAATTGAGTATATCTTGTGATTACTAATGAATTCAATTGAGTGTTTCAGTGAAAATCCTGTCCAAGTGTTTCTAGACTTGGTTCATAGTATTTTGGATAAGTTAAGAAGTCTGCATGAACCAATGTCTGAGACTCGAGTCGACTCCTGAGTATCACGAGTCGACTCCAAGCGTATCAAGTTCACTGGCACGAGCTCGAGTCGACTCCAGATTAGTACGAGTCGACTCCGACTGAGAACAGAAAGAAGAACAGAAAGCCTCATCTCAGAACCTGTCAACGAGTCGACTCCTGAAGTGCGCGAGTCGACTCCAATGTTCAACGAGTCGACTCCAGGGTAGTAAGAGTCGACTCCAAGAGCTACACAAAGAAAAGTCAGAAAGCAGTTTTTCGGGTCTGAGATTCGAGTCGACTCCAGTGGAACGCGAGTCGTCTCCGATGGTTGGCAGGTCGACTCCAAAGAAGGTAAGAGTCGACTCTCAGAGGAACACAAGGAAAAAGTCAGAGAACGATTTTCGGACTCTGAGATTCGAGTCGACTCCCGCAGTACACGAGTCGACTCCGAGACTGAGCGACCATCAACAGACAGAAGACCATGTTACTGCCTCTGAGATTCGAGTCGACTCCAAGACAAGCTACACGTCAAAAGGCAGAAGACCAACTTTCGGAAACTGAGAGCCGAGTCGACTCCAAGGAGGTTCGAGTCGACTCCAAGACTGGATGAGCCAAACGACAGAGAATCGAGAGTTCGGGCTCTGAGATTCGAGTCGACTCCCAAGACAGTCGAGTCGACTCGAGCGGACAAAATTCAAATTTGGATCCACGGACTTCAGTGGATGAGCCGACTCCAAAAATTGCCAGGTCAACTCCAGAAGTTGGCGAGTCGACTCCAGATCAAGACGAGTCGACTCCCAGTCAAGACGGCAACTTTAATTCAAATTTGGAACAGTTGCCGAGTCGACTCCGGAAAAGCGTGAGTCGACTCCTGCTACAGCCGAGTCGACTCCTGATCGCGCGAGTCGACTCCAACCCACCAACGGTCATATTGTCAGGCTGCGCAGAGTGTGCAGAACGGCCAGAAAAAGCAGAGTAACGGCTAGTTTCCGTGGGGGTTGGCTTAAATAGCCACAGAGGACTGTAGCAAGGTAGAGAACAGATATTCCACTCCAAGCATTCAAGTTTTCAAGCTCTCCAAGTGCTCTTAAACGAAAAAGGAGAGATCTGCATTTACTGCTCCAACAACTTCTTCCCAACAATCAAAGCTTCCTCCTCCTGCATTCAAGTCGACCACTCTTTCAAGAGGAGACCGGAGTTTCAGAAGCCATACCTCTTCACCAGCTTAAAAGCGTTTGAGGGCTTCTAACTCCTTTACGATTATATTGTCTTAAATCTGCTTTTTGAGAAGCTATTTTCTGTTTTCTTCTATCTCTTGTATCTACTTGATTCAATCGGGGGATTGAATCAAGGGGTTTAAGGTTGGTTGGTGAGCCAAGTTAAAACCAACGTGTGTAAGGGTTTGATTGTGAGCCCGGAAAAATAATCGGGGTTGGTTCTAGTCGGTGAGCCTGGGAAAATCGACCGAGTTCGTTGTGAGCTCGTAAAACAACAAGTTTGGTTGTGAGCTTGCAAAACAACCGGCTGTAATCCAAGGGGGTTATAGTGAAATTCCCAAGTGAGACTTGGGGAGTGGACGTAGGAGCAAGGGTTAGCTCCGAACCACTATAAAACTTTGTGTTTGTAGTGCATTGTCTCTCATCCTCTTCCCCGCACATTACTCACAGCACTAGGCTTTAATTAAATAACTTGCTATAGTTTTTAATTAATCATCCACTAAGTTTTAATTAGCCAAATTATATTAAAAACCCAATTCACCCCCCCCCTTGGGTTGTCTATCTGGGCAACAAGTGGTATCAGAGCCAAAAACTCTTCCACTCAAGAGTTAAAAGATCAAAATGACAACCCCATTTGGATCTTCTCACATTGAGGGTCAGTCCACCCAAAGACCCCCTTTCTTCAATGGATCTGACTACTCATACTGGAAGGCTAGGATGAGAATATTCATCCAAGCCCAAGACTATGAGATGTGGTCCATTGTAGTAAATGGGCCATACATCCCATCCATATACGTAGATGGTGTTAAGGTACCTAAACTTGAAATGGACTGGGATGAACATGACATGAGAAAGGCACAATTAAACTCTAAAGCAATGAATGTCTTCTATTGTGCCTTAGACCGTAATGAATTCAATAGGATTTCAACTTGTAATTCAGCAAAAGAAATTTGGGACAGACTTGAAGTGACCCATGAGGGCACGAATCAAATCAAGGAATCCAAAATAAACATCTTGGTTCATAAATATGAACTATTTAAAATGGATTTAAATGAAACAATCACATCCATGTTCACTAGGTTTACTGATATTGTCAATGGCCTAAAAAGCCTTGGCAAGAACTATACTAACAGTGAGCTTGTCAGGAAAATCCTTCGGTGTCTACCGAGGTCGTGGGAAGCTAAAGTGACAGCAATTCAAGAAGCCAAGGACTTGAACAAGCTACCACTTGAGGAGCTTCTTGGATCCCTCATGACGCACGAGCTCACCATGAAACAACACAACGAGGAAGAGTCCTCCCATAAGAAAAAGGTAATAGCCCTTAAATCTACTTCTTCTAACAAGGACTTGTCTTGCAGCAGCAGCAGCGAAGAAGAAGAAGATGAGGAAGATGGTGGTGAGGCTCTTCTTGTGCGCAAGTTCAAGAAATTCATCAACCACAAGAAGTCCTATCATCAAAGGAGAGGCCCCTCAAATTCCTACCGGAAGGACAAAGGTAAGGAAAGGAAAAATGAGGGGATTGGTTGTTACGAGTGCAAGAAGCCGGGTCACATAAGAGCAGAGTGCCCCTTACTGAAGAAGGGGAGTAAGTACAAGAAGAAAAAGGCACTTGTGACTACCCTATCGGACTCCGACTCATCATCCTCCTCATCAGATGATGAACAAGAAGAGAAGGCCAATTTCTGTTTCATGGCCAACGAAAACGAGGTAACTTCCGACACGCATCCTGATTTTTCTTTTGATGAACTTTATGATGCATTTAATGAATTAATGGTAGAATATAAGGCTATAAATCTTAAGAATAAAGAACTGAAAATAACTAATCAATCATACCTACATAAATACGATAAATTAGTTAAGGATAAGGATTTAATCACCAAAGAAAATATAAAACTTAAAACAAGCAACCAACTTTTAACTCAAAAGACCAACACCTTAACTAAAGAAAATGAAAAACTAACTAAGAAATTTTCAGAACTTAAAAAATATAAACAAACCTTAGATAAGGATCTTACTAAAGAACTTAATGATCTAAAAGCCGAAAATCAGACACTAACTAAAGAACTTAACAAATACAAACCCTTAGTTGAAAGATTTACCTATAGTTCTGAAAAATTAAACATGATACTAAATAGTCAACGTGCAGTGTTTAATAAAGCCGGTTTAGGATATAAACCAAGGAATAAGCAAAAACTTCTTAGTAACTTCTTTGTTAAAGCTGGGGAAACAAAAACTAAGAAAATAACCTGCTTTTGTTGTGGTACAGTAGGCCATAAAGCAAATGTATGTAATTTTAGGAAAAGTAAAACTAAAAGAAAAATTAAAAGGGTATGGGTTCCAAAAGGAACCAACTTGACTAACCATGAAGGACCCAAGAAAACTTGGGTACCTAAGATGACATGATTTGCTTGTGTAGGAGTGTCTTGCAGCCAAGGTCAACAAAAATTGCTGGTATTTGGATAGTGGCTGCTCAAGGCACATGACGGGTGATAAAGACCAATTTTTCACCCTTGAAGCTAAGAAGGGAGGTGCTGTGACGTTTGGAGACAACAACCAAGGTCACATCATTGGTATTGGTAAAGTTCAAATCACCCCTTCTACTTTAATAGATAATGTTAGATATGTTGATGGTCTTAAGCATAACTTGTTAAGCATTAGTCAATTATGTGACAAAGGATATGATGTTATGTTTAAACCATCACTATGCATTATAACAAATACTAATGATAATAGTTTAGTTTTTAAAGGGATTAGACGTGGAAATGTATATGTGGTAGACCTAGAAGACCTTGCAAAACATAACCAATGTTTAGTTGTTAATGAAACTAAAGATAATGATGCTAGTTGGTTATGGCACCGTAAGTTAGGTCATGCAAGCATGGACACAATAACTAAATTAGTTAAAAGAGATTCCGTGATAGGTTTGCCAAAGTTAAAATTTGAAAAGAACAAAATCTGTGAAGCATGTCAATTTGGCAAACAATCTAGGAATTCTTTTAAACCCATAAAATGTGTCTCTACCTCTAGGCCTCTAGAATTATTACACATGGACCTATTTGGTCCAACTAGAACAACAAGCCTAGGTGGAAATAAATATGGTCTAGTCATAGTAGATGATTACTCTAGGTACACATGGGTCATGTTTCTAGCACATAAGGACCAAGCATTTTCCATGTTTAAAAAGTTCCATAAGGAAGTAACAAATGCTAGAGAGTCTTCAGTCATAGCCATTAGAAGTGACCATGGTACCGAATTCGAAAATCAATTATTTGATGAATTTTGTAATAAAAAGGGGATAACCCATAATTTTTCTGCACCTAGGACACCACAACAAAATGGAGTTGTGGAAAGGAAAAATAGAACACTAGAGGAAATGGCTAGAACGATGTTATGTGAAAGTAACCTCCCTAAGTACTTTTGGGGAGAAGCCATTAATACTTCTTGCCATATATTAAATAGAGTTCTATTAAGACCCATCATAAAGAAAACACCTTATGAACTGTGGAAAAACAGAAAACCAAAGGTTAACTATTTTCATGTTTTTGGATGTAGGTGTTTTGTACATAATAATGGGAAAGATAATCTAGGAAAATTTGACCCTAAATCTGATGAAGGAATATTCTTAGGTTATTCTACAACTAGTAAAGCCTATAGAGTCTTTAATAAAAGAACCCTAGTTATAGAAGAATCTATACATGTTGTTTTTGATGACTCTAGTGACATCTCCTCTAGTAAGAAAGCCAATCTTGATGATGATATTGAAATACTTGAAGAAAAGATAGATGAGGTGGGATTACAAGATGGTAATCAAAAGTTGATTGAAGGAGAATCATCAAACCAAGAGCCTATAGTGGATCATGGGCTAACTAAAGCTTGGAGGTATGCTCACGGGCATCCTAAGGAACTAATTCTAGATGATCCATCACAACCGGTTAGGACTAGAGCATCTCTTAGAAATTTGAATAACCATCTAGCTTTTGTTTCACACTTTGAGCCCAAACATATAGAAGAAGCCGAAAATGATGTAAATTGGATAAATGCAATGCAAGAAGAACTAAACCAATTTACTAGAAACAAAGTGTGGGATCTAGTAGAGAGACCTTCTGAATATCCAATAATAGGTACAAAATGGATATATAAAAATAAACTAGATGAAAATGAAATTGTTATAAGGAATAAGGCTAGACTAGTAGCAAAGGGTTATAATCAAGAAGAAGGCATAGATTTTGATGAAACCTTTGCTCCCGTAGCTAGACTTGAGGCGATTAGACTTCTATTAGCATATGCATGCTCTAAGGACTTCAAGCTATATCAAATGGATGTAAAAAGTGCTTTTCTAAATGGGTTTATTAATGAGGAGGTGTATGTAGAACAACCTCCTGGTTTTGAAAATCATCAATACCCTAATCATGTGTATAAACTGAACAAAGCGCTTTATGGACTAAAACAAGCACCTAGAGCATGGTATGAGAGACTTAGTAAATTCCTATTAGAACATGAATTCTCTAGGAGAAATGTAGACACAACATTATTTCTGAAAAAGCAAAACAAAGATATGTTATTAGTACAGATTTATGTTGATGATATCATTTTCGGTGCTACTAACAATCGCCTCTGCGAAGAGTTTGCTGATTTGATGCAGAGTGAGTTTGAGATGAGCATGATGGGAGAGCTGAATTACTTCCTAGGGCTTCAAATCAAACAATCTGAAGGAGGCATCTTCATCAATCAAGCAAAATATATCAAGGAGATGCTCAAGAAGTTTGATATGGAGGGAAACAAGTCAATCAGCACCCCCATGAGCTCATCATGCAAGTTAGACCAAGATGAATCAGGTAAATCTGTAGATCAAAAACTTTATAGAGGTATGATAGGTTCTTTACTGTATCTTACTGCAAGTAGGCCTGATATTATGTTTAGTGTGTGCATGTGTGCTAGATATCAGGCTAATCCTAAAGAATCACACCTAACTGCAGTTAAGAGAATCTTTAAATACTTAATTGGAACTAAGAACATAGGGCTGTGGTACTCTAAAGAATCTAGCCTAAACTTAATAGGGTACACAGATTCAGACTTCGCTGGATGTAAGCTTGATAGAAAAAGTACCAGCGGGTCTTGTCAATTTCTAGGAGAAAACCTAATCTCATGGTTTAGCAAGAAACAAAACTCGGTTGCATTATCCACTGCAGAAGCTGAATATGTTGCAGCCGGGAGTTGTTGTGCTCAAATCCTATGGATTAAACAACAATTAGAAGATTATGGCATTAAACAAGATAAAATTCTCATTAATTGTGATAACACAAGTGCCATAAATCTAACTAAAAATCCAATTCAACACTCAAAAACTAAACACATTGAGATAAGACATCACTTCATAAGAGATCATGTATTGAATGGTGATGTGTCACTCCAATTTGTGTGTACTGATAATCAATTAGCAGACATTTTTACAAAACCCCTAAGTGAAGAGAGGTTTAGTGTGCTTAGAAGGGGATTAGGAGTGATTGATCCATCCTAGTGGGAGTTTCCACTAGATTAATTGATTTTGATGATTATAATGTGGTTAAAATAGAGTTTCTATTCAATGATCATCAAATCAGATCCCAATTAGGTGATTTTCCCTCATTTGGCACGGTTATAGCATGATTTTTAGGTGCGTGCCAAGGTTAGAGACGACTCGAGTAAGTTTCAGAGCCGGCTCCTAAGGGGGAGTCGACTCGCGCATTTGCGGGAGTCGACTCGCAAAGATGGCAGCTGAGGGGGAGTCGACTCGCACACTGTCGGGAGTCGACTCGAAGTCTATATGCGCTAACAGAGAGTCGACTCGCGCATATTCTGGAGTCTACTCGAGGTCGAGTCGACTCGCGACTCAGGGGAGTCGACTCGCAGTCGGGATCCAACTTTTTAACCCTAGGTTTGTCGTTTCGCAAACACTTTTCCTCAAGCCGCCACTGTTCACAAAGCCCTAGAGCCGACTCCTAGGTCATCCCCGATCGTCTCCAAGCCCTTTTCCCGTCGATTCTTCGCCGGACATTGAGTTTCCGTCCGTTCCTAGGTCATTTCTGGTCCGTCCCGAGCTTCCTCTGTCGGTTCTTCACCGTCCTCTAGGTATTTTTCTTCCCGTTTAAGTCAAGATGCCTCGTAAGACCGTCGTTAGGAAGAGGTCCCGTCCCGAGGCCGGTCCCGAGCGACGCTCCAAGGCGCGGCACGATCCCGCGAGGCAACCACCTCCGGATCGTTCCCCGCCTAGGGTGGTTCTCGTTAGGCCGTTAGACGGGAAGGCCGTCACCTCCGGGAGGTTTGTCGATTTCGACTATCTCTCCCGGGAGGGGTTCACCATAGGCGATAGGCTTAGAGCCCAGGGCCTAGAGTACTTCCTCACCTTGGACCTTCCCACCTATCCTGGCCTAGTTCA
Source organism: Phoenix dactylifera (assembly GCF_051530095.1). Classification (NCBI taxonomy): domain Eukaryota; kingdom Viridiplantae; phylum Streptophyta; class Magnoliopsida; order Arecales; family Arecaceae; genus Phoenix; species Phoenix dactylifera. The sequence goes on from NC_143203.1 coordinate 4,674,317, forward strand.
AGAGTTTTACAGTACCGTCCATCGGGGAGATGGAGGTATCGAGGGTACGGTAGTAGGTGTCCCGTTGCGTGTCACAGAGGACCTCATTGCCCATATCCTTCACCTTCCATTAGTAGGGGTGGCTCCCGCACACCCTGAGGATAGAGTTGCGGCCCTTACGGTCGTCTTAGGGCATCCACCTCAGTCCCCCCTAGATGAGGTATCTGCTAGCTCACTTCCTATTGAAGTAAGAATCCTTTTGAGCATTCTGTCCAGGTCCATCTTCCCTAAGACAGGGAGATTTGATTTTGTGAATGAGAGGGACTTAGCTATTATGTCTTATATCCTTCAGGACACCCCGATCAACTTCCCAAAGCTCATTTATAGGTATATGTGTGAGCCCCTAGATAGACCTAGGCTCTCACTTCCATACGGGATGTTATTCACTCTTCTTTTTAGGCAGTACGAGATTCTCATTCCTGAGAGGGAACCCTCTCGTGCCTTGCGATGGACTGATCGCTTGTGTACGGGGACTATGCACAGGATGGGATTTCGGAAGAGAGAAGGGATCTGGGTTAGGAAGTCTACTCTCACTGCTCAGACCACCAGACCATCACCCAGTCCTGAGCCAGATTCAGACTACCCAGACCTTCCAGACCATCCAGACCTCCCATCCACTCCTCCTGCTCCTACCACCTTTGCCGGACCTTCCTCCTCAGCTACACCATCTATGGAGGTTCGGATTGATCCAGAGCAGCTCCGGGAGCTGCGGCAGGAGATCGTCCGAGATCTGAGGGACGAGCTGCTTCGGGAGCTCCGAGGTGCGGTGCCTGCTCCCACTTCTGCACCCGTATCTTCTCAGTTGGTCCCTTCCTTGACAGCCGTGACTGACATGACGGCTCATGTACGGAAAGAGATCTACAATATCCGGAGTTTGGTCCAGGCCCAGTTCCACAGCATGAGTGAGGTCACGAGCTCCACTCGACAGATGCGAGAGGAGATAGGTCGTGACATGCACACCACCACTGAGGGGGCCGAGCGCTTGTCGAATGTACTCATCGACAAGCTGGACGCACTTCAGACATCGGTGACTGGGCTTCAGGCGTCGGTGACAGAGCTCTCCACTACACATAGCAGAGCCACCACGTCTATCATCGCACAGCTTGGCCATGTGACAGATGCAGTCACCCTCCTCATGGAGCAGAGCTGATTGAGAGGAGGAGCCACATCCTCGAGAGGAGGAGCCACATCCTCCAGAGGAGGAGATGCATCCTCGAGAGGGGGAGCCTCATCCTCGAGGAGGCCATAGATGTTTTTGTGTTTTGTCTTGTTTTGCTTTACTTATTGTATTCTCAAATGTATTCACATTCATATCAATACAATGAGTAGACATTTTATCTTCAATTATGTGCCATTTGATGTGCCATTTGTTGATTGTGCCATTGATTGTGTGTGATTACCTCCTTTTTGGTATGATGACAAAAAGGGGGAGAAATATGTATAAAATATGGTAAAATATGTAAAAGGGAAGAAATATTAAAAAAAATATGTAAAAGAAATCAATGGAAATAAATATAACGATAAACTCTTAAAAACACACACAAATTTGTTCTAAGTGGTTTCGGTACCTCGAGGCTCATTATCTCTCTTTTGGGGCTCCTAATGGAGTAATCTCCAGAATCTATTCAAGGAATATTCGGAGATTAGCTGAATCCTACTCAAAAACAAATTGACAGATTTTTCCTCTAAAAAGATAAAATTCAGTTCAAAAACTTCAAAGCATTAAAAGGAAATTCAGAGAATCAAAACATAGTTGAATGCATATGTTGAGGGGGAGAATCTGAATTTGAATCAAGCTAAATCATTAATGACATATAAGCCAAACAATTGATTGCATAATATGAAGGCTTATATAATTCCAAATGAAAGGGGGAGCTTTAACTCCGAAATTTAATGTTTCACTCCTTTCAAACTTGGATAAATTAAATTATCAGACATTTGAATTCATTTATGGATTTTACTTCATTGTTTTATGAGCAATTCATTTTACATATACTCAAAGTTTTGTCATCATCAAAAAGGGGGAGATTGTGGAGTGATTGATTAAAACCCCATTTGATTTTGATGAGCTCAAAGCAATTGAGTATATCTTGTGATTACTAATGAATTCAATTGAGTGTTTCAGTGAAAATCTTGTCCAAGTGTTTCTAGACTTGGTTCATAGTATTTTGGATAAGTTAAGAAGTCTGCATAAACCAATGTCTGAGACTCGAGTCGACTCCCGAGTATTACGAGTCGACTCCAAGCGTATCAAGTTCACTGGCACGAGCTCGAGTCGACTCCAGATTAGTACGAGTCGACTCCGACTGAGAACAGAAAGAAGAACAGAAAGCCTCATCTCAGAACCTGTCAACGAGTCGACTCCTGAAGTGCGCGAGTCGACTCCAATGTTCAACGAGTCGACTCCAGGGTAGTAAGAGTCGACTCCAAGAGGTACACAAAGAAAAGTCAGAAAGCAGTTTTTCGGGTCTGAGATTCGAGTCGACTCCAGTGGAACGCGAGTCGTCTCCGATGGTTGGCAGGTCGACTCCAAAGAAGGTAAGAGTCGACTCTCAGAGGAACACAAGGAAAAAGTCAGAGAACGATTTTCGGACTCTGAGATTCGAGTCGACTCCCGCAGTACACGAGTCGACTCCGAGACTGAGCGACCATCAACAGACAGAAGACCATGTTACTGCCTCTGAGATTCGAGTCGACTCACAGACAGCTCGAGTCGACTCCAAGACAAGCTACACGTCAAAAGGCAGAAGACCATCTTTCGGAAACTGAGAGCCGAGTCGACTCCAAGGAGGTTCGAGTCGACTCCAAGACTGGATGAGCCAAACGACAGAGAATCGAGAGTTCGGGCTCTGAGATTCGAGTCGACTCCCAGGACAGTCGAGTCGACTCGAGTGGACAAAATTCAAATTTGGATCCACGGACTTCAGTGGATGAGCCGACTCCAAAAATTGCCAGGTCAACTCCAGAAGTTGGCGAGTCGACTCCAGATCAAGACGAGTCGACTCCCAGTCAAGACGGCAACTTTAATTCAAATTTGGAACAGTTGCCGAGTCGACTCCAGAAAAGCGTGAGTCGACTCCTGCTACAGCCGAGTCGACTCCTGATCGCGCGAGTCGACTCCAACCCACCAACGGTCATATTGCCAGGCTGCGCAGAGTGTGCAGAACGGCCAGAAAAAGCAGAGTAACGACTAGTTTCCGTGGGGGTTGGCTTAAATAGCCACAGAGGACTGTAGCAAGGTAGAGAACAGATATTCCACTCCAAGCATTCAAGTTTTCAAGCTCTCCAAGTGCTCTTAAACGAAAAAGGGGAGATCTGCATTTACTGCTCCAACAACTTCTTCCCAACAATCAAAGCTTCCTCCTCCTGCATTCAAGTCGACCACTCTTTCAAGAGGAGACCGGAGTTCCAGAAGCTATACCTCTTCACCAGCTTAAAAGCGTTTGAGGGCTTCTAACTCCTTTACGATTATATTGTCTTAAATCTGCTTTTTGAGAAGCTATTTTCTGTTTTCTTCTATCTCTTGTATCTACTTGATTCAATCGGGGGATTGAATCAAGGGGTTTAAGGTTGGTTGGTGAGCCAAGTTAAAACCAACGTGTGTAAGGGTTTGATTGTGAGCCCGGAAAAACAATCGGGGTTGGTTCTAGTCGGTGAGCCTGGAAAAACCGACCGAGTTCGTTGTGAGCTCGTAAAACAACAAGTTTGGTTGTGAGCTTGCAAAACAACCGGCTGTAATCCAAGGGGGTTATAGTGAAATTCCCAAGTGAGACTTGGGGAGTGGACGTAGGAGCAAGGGTTAGCTCCGAACCACTATAAAACTTTGTGTTTGTAGTGCATTGTCTCTCATCCTCTTCCCCGCACATTACTCACAGCACTAGGCTTTAATTAAATAACTTGCTATAGTTTTTAATTAATCATCCACTAAGTTTTAATTAGCCAAATTATATTAAAAACCCAATTCACCCCCCCCCCCCCTCTTGGGTTGTCTATCTGGGCAACACCTATTAAAGCTAAGCTTAACAACCTAGCAAACGTGATCGGAACTTAAGTCTATGAACTTAGCCGAGCTCAAAGACTTAAAGGGATTCGCTGGAGAGAATTCAGTTCGAACGACTAAGGTGAAAGCCTACTTACTACGCGAAAGAGAGAGAGAAAAGCACACATAAATTTGCAAAAAGAAGACCTTTCATTAATGAAAGCCCAAAAGCTAAGTACAAAATCGAGGTTCGGCCGTACAATAATTCCAATGGCCGACCTCATTTACAAAAAGAAGGAAAAAAGACTAAGTCCTATGAAGTAGTCGCAGCTCCAGTGCCGGCCTTGAGGTCGTCCACGGCGACCACTTCAGGATTCTCGGTCTCCGCCTGACGGATGCGGTTGCAGAAGTATCGGCCGGAATGTCGCCAACGGCCTCGAGGGCGGCATGAGACACTCCCTCATGAGCTTCCTCGATGGAAGCCTCCCGAGCAGCCTCCTCGGCTGCATCGACCTCAGCTTCGGCCGGGCCTCCGGGCCCGTCCTCGTTCTTGTCGATCCCCCCTCCGGGTTGGAGCATACTGAGATCGAACTCGGGGCAGAGCCGCTTCAGCTGCCTTCGAAAGTCTTCAAAGCCGCGGATAAGTCCATCCACGGCTTCTTTTTCCAGCGGCTCGCGGAACTCTTCCGACTCCCGGAAGAGTTGCACCGCGTGTTGAGCTTGTTCCGAGGCCCTCTTCTCCCGAGCCTTGAGCTGCTCAACCTTCAGTTGGGCGCCCCTCGCCTCATGCTCGAGGACGGTGATCGCGGAGCGAGCTTCGGCCAGACGAGCCTCGGCAGCACGCACCTCCGACCTGGCCAGGGCATGTGCGCCCTTCTCCTCCTCGAGCTCCGCGGTCAGAGCCCGAAGCTCGTCCTCGGCGGCCTCCACCCTCGCGGTAAGCTCCCTCCACGAGAACTCGACCTCGCCGAGCCTCCTCTCAGCCTCCTGCCCCTACAGACATCTCCGGGCCGGTCCCGGTAGTTTGCCGCCACAAAGATCAGCATATCGATCTCGTGAAGATGCTACAAACGGAATAAATGGAAGAGTAAGTAAAGGCCGAAAATCATACACAGAAGTTAAGGCCGAAAACAAGCTTTCCCAGATGGTGGAGCAGTGGGTCCCGTCCACGAGACTGTTGAAGTCCGCAGACTGGAACTCGGCCCGATCGGCCGGAAGCAGCGCGACCCGGAAGATTTGGCGCGCTACTTGGGCATTATGGAGGGCCGAGTCACCCTCAAAGACTGCCCACTCAGGGCAGTAGCCCCTCCGCTCCTGCCGGGTCTCGCCCCCCGAAGGACCTGGTAGACTGGGCCTCGCTGGGCTCGGCGATGGCGACCTCGGGACCCCTTGGCCGCTCCTCGGCTCGGGGACCGAGCACCGCAACTGGACGGGTTGCCGACCAGGGAGTTGGGAGATGGGAGCTGGACAAGCCGGGGTCGTAGGAGTCCCCGCAGAGCTTGAGCCTCTGCGGTCAGTGCTCGGGATCTCCTTCCGAGCAGGCCTGGAAGACCCGGCCTTGGAAGCACCCGCCTCGGCGGCTGCGCCCGCCGAAGATTTTGCCCTCTTCCTGGGCTCAGGTGGGACCCCACCAGCTTCAGCCGCCCTCTTCCTGAATCGGGCGTAAAGCGTCGCGTTGCTGGTCACCATCTTGGGAACGTCTGAAAAGACAAAAAAGAAAAGCCCAGATGTTAGAAAAGAGGAGACGAGAGAAGAGGAAAAAGAAAAAAACGAACAAGGTAAAAAACGACAACCACCTTTACCCTGGGGGCGCGCCGAGCTCAAGCATACATTGACCAAAGCATCCTCGCTCACGAGGTCATTCAAAAGAATATTTTCCTCGAGACCGCAAAGAGCGTCGAGGATCCTCTGCTCGGCCTCGGAGATTCTGGGGAGCTTGTTGGCGGTCTTGAGCCGGGCCTGCCCCCACCTGGGGTCGAACCCCCATGCAAGCTCGGAGGACCAAAAGAAAATTTTCTCCTTCCACCCATGAGTGGATGTAGGAGCGCCTCGGAAGAGCGACCGACCGCCCCGAAGGGCAAGGTACAGCCACTCTTCGTCTTCCGAATTGGACTTCAGTAAGAAGTAATGCCGGAAGACGTTGACCGAAGTCGGGATCCCGTGCAAAAGGCAAAGGGATAAAAAACCGACAATAGTCCTCCACGCGTTTGGAACGAGCTGCGCTGGGACAAGCTGGTAGGTCGCCAGGTGCTCATTCACAAACCCGTGGAGGGGGAACCATAGGCCGGTCCAGAGTGTCTCTAAGTACACTCTGATTCGACCTAGGGGAGGCCTCGTCACCCGATCCTCCGCCCCTGCGGATTCAAGACGAAACCCGGACTCAGGGAAAAACCACTCGCCGGTCATTTCCAACTCTTCCCTACTCAGAGTGGACCCGACTTCGTCCGGACCACGACCCATCCCGAAGAAAAGACGAAAGAGAAGAAAGAAGGAAAAAAAAAGCAAAAAACCTTCGAGCAAATGAGGGGGGAGGCACCTGCTGGAACTTTCGCCGGAAATGTCGACGATTCGAAGGAGAAAAATGGAGACGATCGCCTGGAAACGCCTCGGAATGCCGCCGGAAGAAACTGGAGAATAGAAAAATAGGGAGAGCAGGAACAACGATAACGGCGGCCAAATAGAAGCCCTCAGAGCCAAGCTAAGGATTTATATAGACCTCTCCAACGGCCCGGATCGGCGAGACAGGATCCCGCCTCCCGTCCAGATCGTGCCACATGTCAGTCCCGGAGACCGAAACGGCATATCCGGTTCGGATCAACACTTTGAATACCGAATCAAGGCGGCGTCCCATCGGATCGTGGAGCCCCATCATGAGCCCACGACGCGAGGCCGCCTCGAAAGGCGAAAAGGCGTCGTCCTATCTCCTCTCATTAAGAATGCCTTAAAGCATGCGGAGCGCCGGAATAATTCAAAACTTCCTGGCCCCCACCAATGCGGCAAAAACAGATACTTCCTGCGTCCGAGCTCGCAAACGGCTCGAACTAGAAAGTCGGAGGGTAGTGTTGGGGGAAAAATAAGTCATCCTGGAATACATGGGCGTATGACCATCACGTGCTCGAGGGCGCCCGACCTGAGGGCGTCCGACCTGAGGGCGCCCGACCTGAGGGCGTCCGACCTGAGGGCTGACGAGTAGCCGGGCCCGACGCCCAACCAGGCGCTGGACTCCGGGACGCCCCATCCAAGCATTCGACCTCGGCCTAATCTCCCTCGGGAGCCTAACTTCAGAAGCCCGACCTCACCACTCACCTACTGCAGTCACATCCTTCCGCAGTTCGACCAGGGACCATGCCCTGCTACCGCCGTCAATAATTAATGCGCATGGTCTCTGCAGACCTTCGGCTTACTCAACAATTAATGCGCATGGTCTCTGCAGACCTCCGGCCTACTCAACAATTAATGAGCATGGTCTCTGCAGACCTCCGGCTTACTCAACAATTAATGCGCATGGCTCCTGCTATCTACGGATCTCAAGCCCTCCACGACAAATCTGCTCGGCTGCGTCTGATCAGCCATGACAACTCCTTAGCTCCGGCCTGATCTCCTACGGCACGGCATTAATTCATACGATCGTGCATTAATTCACACGACATGCTCAATCATACGGTAACTTCGCCCCGTCATATCACAGGTAATCCAGTACCCCTCTATAAAAGGGGAACCCTCCTATCTTAGGGAGGCTGGACTCTGAAACTCAGAAAACATATCTCCTCCCTCCTTCTACACATTAGCCCCCTCTGACTTAAGCATCGGAGGACCGGCGCCGGAAACCCCGGCCACCGGCTTGTTGCAGGTCTTCCGGAGGACGCCGCTCGCCGACGGACCGCCACCTGCCATTCACACACCGGAGCTCCTCCTTCTCAGCCGACGATCGCCTCCGGGTCCAATTTCTAGCAACAGATATGATGTTGGATACTCCCGCTTTCACCCAAAAAAAAAGGATATGATGCTGGAGAAGGTAAAGTGTAAGTGTGTCAACTGTGAGATTATTGCAAGTTTTTTGATTTTTTTTTTAAAAAAAAAGTAATGCTCTATAAGTTCATAGAAAGGATCACTGTATGCTTGTTTTAATATGTAACTTCTGATTGAGATCATTAGTAATCAGGATAGTCAGAAGGATGGTCATCTTTTTCATTGTGCACTTCAACATGTTACAGTCTTCTCCCATCAAAACATAGTAGTGCTGATTGGCCTTTCTTAAACACTGTTGATCGCGGCGACGGTGTCAGGGCAATCAGTTCTTGGTCTTGGGCTGATATTGTGGCATTTCAACTGCAAGAGAGCTCAAACTCACACCGCCTTGGTCCTGTGGCCAAGCAGTTGATGTGGGTGAGCAATTTAGGCTCAAAAAGGAACCATGCTGTATGCAAGTCTATGCCAATCGAAGTGTGCCTGAGAACTGCATTTACACCCAACCATGTTCTTGAACCATATCTTGACCAACATCCCAGTATACATAGTTACAATATTCTTTAAATTGCAGAACATTTTTCAAATTATTCTCAATTTTTCTCTTGATAAAAAAAAGTTTCTAAATTACACTGAAAGATGAATTAATCTAGAACGAATCAATTATTCTCGAATTATACATGGCTTTTATGATTTCTTCATGAGCTATTCTTAAATAATCTAAGAAATTTTATGTATTATAAATTAATTATACCATTTCTTATTACTGCCTGGCCTATCCTTAATTTTAAATGAATTAGTTAATAAATATGTTGGAATGTTTTTCCCTTCAATTTTATTATTTTTAAATTTTGGTTTACATTTACCAGATACTTTAAATTTTGAATTATTATTTCTTATTGAATTATTTTCAAATGCCGAACGAGCAACTGCTTTAGAAAAGGCGTAAAAAAACTCGTTGATCATGGATTCTATGATCAATAAGTATCATTAAAGTACATGGCTTTTGTGCAAATTTATTAACAACACCTCATTTAAGGATCACTGAAATACACTTCGAAACACTTTAATGCATGAAGATACTCAAAAATACTTATATACACTTAAAACTCTAAAATATTTATTACAACCATTTCAAAATGACCCAGTCAGTAAACAACTATTATGATACCCGTAGATCATAGGTTCACTGATCAATAGGCCCATTAACTAAAGATCTACTTGACTAAATATTATACACATCGATCAAGCATTCATCACTAATAACTATTATACCCACTGGCTAAGTTGCTGATCAATTGTGTTTGATCTCCTATTTGATTTTGATAAGCCCAAAATACTTAAGTATATTCCTTATTGTACTAATGTTTTTAAGTGAGTATTTCACAAGAATATACATAAAAACTTAAGAGGAATTCAGTAAAAAAAAGTTCAAAGAAATTAAGATAAGTTAAACACTTATAATGAACCTTAATTGCAATTAAACAGTCCACGAGATGTCTCCTACTGTGAACGAGACGTCTCTGGCACTTAAAAAAAGAACTGGCACATCTTTGAGTCGACTCATGCTGAGACGAGTCACCTCCAGCAGTAAGACAGAAGAATATCTCAAACGTGCCAATGTGTGAAACGTCTCTAGCTAAGCGCGAGCCGTCCCCAAGAACAGTACTTTTCTATGAAGCAGAATGTGAGACGTCTCCCGACATACGCGAGCCATCTCTCTCAACAAAGACAGAAGACTGTTTTCTATGAAGCAGAATACAAGACGTCTCCCGACATACGCGAGCCGTCTTTGTCAGTAAAGATAGAAGATCGTTTTCAATGAAGCAGAACGCAAGACGTCTCCCGACATACGTGAGCCGTCTCTATCAGAAAAGATAGTAAGTCGTTTTCAAAGAGGCAGAACGCGAGCCGACTTCAGAATATCACGAGCCATCTCCCGCAAAAATTGATAGAAGGCAACTTTTGAAGAGCCCGATCGCGAGCCGACTCTCGACAGACGCGAGACGTCTCCTACCTCAGGCGAGCCATCTCTCAGAATGCCCGAGTCGACTCCAAAACTGCTGGCACTCCAACGGCTAGTTTATCAGAAATCCAAAAATAGCAGAACAGCTCTTTTCCTCCTCTAATGGCTAGTTTTATGAAAAATAAGCTATAAGAAGGCATTCTTAACCGTTCTTCAAAAACAAGTAAATGAGCGAGCATTAAAGTGCATTAAAAGAGAAGAACAATCTTTGAGCTTTTGAGTGGGATTTCAAGTCAAAAGAGAAGAAGAGCTTCTAAGAGAGATCTTTGTGTTCTTCTCAACTTTCAAGCCGTATGATCCTCAAGCATTTCGAGCCATCTGAGGAGGATCAAGAGAGAAAGAAGCCAAGCTCTTCAGCTGCCTTCGTTTCAGGCTTTTTCTCTCATTGCACAGTTTATATTTGCTATATCTGCTTAAATTGAGAAGCTTGTACTTTGTTTAAACACTCTTTTCATATCTTGTAACTTGATTCAATCAGGGGATTGAATCAAAGGATTAAGGCCTTATCCAAGCCCGTGAATTGGACTATATCAACCAAAGTTAGTTGAGGGTTGGTTTTAAGTTGGTGATCCAAAAAAAACCAACTGGATTAATTGTGATCTCGATAAAACAACGAGTTGGATTGTAAACTCGCAAAACAACCGGACTGTAATATAAGGATTATAGTGAAATCCCAAGTGAAGCTTGGAGAGTGGACGTAGAAGCAAGAGTTAGCTCCGAACTACTATAAAACCTTGTATGTTTGCATTATAATTTATTTATCTTCCCTTCTTACTGCATTTTTATCATTGCTTAAGCTTAAAATCAAGAAAGCTTTCACTAAGTATAAATTGAATAGCATAATTTTTAAAAGACCCACTTCACCCCCCCCCCCCCTCCTGGGTTGTCTTCTGGGCAACATAAGTATTCACTGACTAACCAGAAATTTATATTAATTTATATGATAATGAGATTTTAAACATTAAGAAACATTATTGTTAAAAACATATCTGATATTAATATATAATTCCCTAAATACTTTAATGATATCATTTAAGATCCAATTAAGGCAATATAGCTGGAGTATAATAAATACAAATGTTACTAATCATTCAAAAACAAGGACCAAGTTTTCGAAGTCAATTGACCTAGATGTTCAGAAGGGATTTCAGAGAAACATATAAGTTATGATCACTTGTAATAAAAATCAGAATTTTTGAGTTCTGCGCCCGCCCCCCCACCCCCCCCCCCCCCCCCAACAAAATAGTTCTTGGAATTCAATATGTTAAGATCATTCATACATCCACAAGTATGAGGATATAAAACTGATGATGTGAACAATAAATGGAAGGAGCAAAATTCTAAATCAATGGGCATTAGTAAATTTTTGTAAAGTAGAAAATCTCTTTTTTAGAGATTTCAAAAAAGCTTCACACTACAGCATCTCTTTTTTCCTCTAGCTTTTCACTATGGTATATTCTTTTCTACATCAGCTGCTTTCTATATATGGATAGGATTTCCAGGGTTGCGACATAGTAAAATGAAGATAGCATCCTTCTAATTCTATATCGCTTTTAAGCATGAAGTATCAATTTAGTAACTTGGTGTCAGGTTTAGGTTCACCATGGTGGCTTACTTTCTAGCATGAGGTGTAACAAACATAAAATGGCAGCTTGAAGGAAATTAGCACAAGGTGACTGTTCCTAAGAAAGATGAGGTGACAGTTCAAGCATAAGGTGGCAATCTAATAATAAACATGAGATGGCAGCTCGCTGAACAAATCATGATGCAGAAGCCAATAGACAAGTATGAGATGGTCACTTGGTGGCATTAAACACGAGGTATTAATTACTAGCAATTTAATTCCTAAAATTTTATACTGCATACTCAGAACCTTATCAATCATCAAATTGCAAGTCTTTAGGACTACGATTCCTATGCAAAAGTTAAAAGAAAAGAAAAAAAAAAGAGTGGATTGTATGGTTTGGGGGATTGTATGGACCTGGAACTGCTCTAGTTGCCCCAGCATAAATTCTGTGATCCCACCTGGTACAAATTAACAGTGACATAACCCTAGGCAAAGACAACTAAACAAAGAATGGGAGTACTACTAATCTTAAGCAGCACTGCCTCAGAGGTCAAGCTAGAAAATACCTGAGGAAGCTTCATTCTCCGGGAACAAAATAAATTCACAAACAATAGCAAAAGTTGCTTCCATTTTGAAACGATATATTGGACCCAAGGAGCTCCAGGAGCACCTTTTTTGCGTTCTTTCTTCCACCCTTGTATCCCATCTGTTTCGACCACACAAATCGACCTTTTCTTCAACACCACTTAAGACCAAGACCAAATATATTAAAAGAACAAAAGATGAAAAAAAAGAGAGCAACACAGCAAAAAAAAGGGGGGGTGATAAACAAGTAAGGCCAACACACACACACACACACAGAGAGAGAGAGAAGAGAGCAGCAGCAGCAGTTAGTAGTAGTTATTATAAGTACCCAGATAAGATAAAGATTGCTGGGTCTAGGCAGCTGGTTTCTCCCACTTGAGGGGCTTGACCACCTCCCAGGTGAAGTCTGGGTCATCCCTGCCAAAGTGTCCATAAGCTGCCGTCTTGAGGAATCTGCCACTGCCACCCCTCTTCAGGTCAAGGTTAATGGTGATCATCCCAGGCCTGAAGTCAAAGTTCTCCTTGACAATCTTCAGGATCTCCTTGTCAGGGATCTTTCCAGTGCCGTAGGTGTCAACAAAGATGGAGAGAGGCTCTGGCACACTAATGGCATAAGAGACCTGAACAAGGGCACGGCAGGCAAGCCCATTGGCCACGATGCTCTTGGCCGCCTGCCTCACAATGTAGGCACCACTGCGGTCGACCTTGGTCGGGTCCTTGCCTGAGAAAGCACCTCCACCATGGGCTCCCCAGCCACCATAGGTGTCAATGATGATCTTGCGGCCAGTGAGCCCAGCATCGCCATGAGGTCCACCGATGACGAAACGGCCAGAGGGGTTTAGGTGGAAGATGGTCTTCTCATCGAGGTACTGCTCAGGAATGACAGGCTTGATGACATGCACCTGGAGGTCGGCAGCTATCTCATCATTGGTAACAGTCTCATCGTGCTGGGTGGAGATGAGGACAGTGTGGACACGGACAGGAACCATGGCACCATTGTCATTCCGGTACTCAACAGTCACCTGGGTCTTGCCATCGGGCCTCAGCCAGGGGCAGGTTCCATTCTTCCGCACCTCAGTGAGGCGGGCACCAAGCTTGGTGGCAAGAACATGGCTGAGAGGCATGAACTCCGGGCTCTCATCAGTTGCATACCCAAACATGTGTCCCTGGTCACCAGCACCAATCTCCTCAGGGCGCTTGGTGAAGTGGCCGTGAACACCCTGGGCAATGTCAGGGGACTGCTGCTCAATGTTTACAAGCACCTTGCAGCCATCGGCATCAAGACCAACATCATCAGAGGTGAATCCAATTGCCCGGCAGGTATCACGAACAATCTTTTCATAGTCAACATTCGCCTTGGTGGTAATTTCACCAAAGACCATGACCATGTTGGTCTTGGTGCAGGTCTCACAGGCAACCTTGCTGTCTGGGTCCTGTGCGAGGCAAGCATCAAGCACAGCATCCGAGATCTGGTCACAGAGCTTGTCAGGGTGCCCTTCGTTGACAGACTCAGAGGTGAAAAGGAAGGTGTCCCCCATTTTATTTAGAGCTGAGCAAGCACAAGTAAATGTAGAAATCAAATCAAGCTAAAATCTAGCTCAAGTTAGTATCACTAAGCTGCAACGATCACAAACTGACATACATACAAATAAATTGGGCAATGTAGACATCCAAAACCAGTTTCATCATCAACTTCTGAAAACAAGTTAGTATTTTTGTGTCAAATACAGCTTATTTAATACAGCTTATTTAATACTTCTGAAGAGTAAGTTACACTCAGTCAAATACAGCTTATTTGAACCACAGACATCACACAGACACATATACTGTTAGAAAGTAAGCCAAATTTAGTGAAGTATTCAATATTTTATACATTAATTAGTATTAATTATAGAGTTTTCAAGAATGTCTCTTAGAGTTTCTAAGCGATGTTTCTTGGAGTTCTATGTATTTATTTAATAGTTGTGTCTTTTAGGTTTTAATGATGCATTTATCTAAGGGGCAGAACAAGGGCCATCATGAACTAGATAAAGCTTGAGTGTTTGCTGCTTCTCCAAACTTGTTCTTTCTGCTTTCTACTTTGGTTCAACAGCAACGATCCTGGGCCTAAAGTGCCTAGATAAACTTTTGAATGTGCTATTACTCTCCACATATACCTCTATCTATTTTCATAAATCAAATGACGTAGTAAAATGTTTATGACAAGATAAATGAAAGAGCAGAGAACTCAAATTGTGAGTATGTACATGCACTAATCATTATGTGGAACAAGACAAATGATAAGGATTGAAAAAAGATTTACCAAAGATGCATGGCCTAAAAGGACTAAAACAGAACAAAGTATAAAAATTAACAACGATGTGATCAAGAATCCAAATCAGATAAAACATAACAAACCATAAGCATCTCAAATATTTTAATAGTACAGGCACATGACTTCAGAATTAGAAGAGAACAGGTCCAAAGGAAAGTATCAAAATACATGGACAAAAAGGTGAGGATCGAATGCATACTTTATGATAACTCCGATTCGAATACCAAAGCAGATCTAATGGCAAGAAACATTTAAATAGAGTTGAAGCAAATGAACTTAACAACAAATTGAAGTATTTCCTTTTTTGAAAAAAATCAAGTTGTGTCTAAAGAAATTAACCTACTTCTAGAGAAACAGATATATAAGATGATGAGACCTACATATACCCATGCTAACATTCAAGATACCTACTTTATATGATTTCAAATTCAAACTTAACCAAAATCAAATGAAAATTCCAAAAAGACTAGCCATGGCTCACGATCTGTAGCAAAGCAGCGCCATATATCTATGTAGATCTAAAGCCAGAGGAGGTAGTGCGAGACACTACCTCAATCTACAACACATGAAATCTGTATAAAAGTGGATTTTTTTTTAAAGGGAAAAAAATAAGAAGCAGATTTCTCGGTTAATCCGTAAGTTCGAGCTGATCTACAGCTCTTCCGCTCGTCTCAAGCTAATCAATCAGCCCTGTCAACTCGAAACCGCACTGTCACTCGAAACTGCCCAGTCAACAACTCGGAACCCAGTAGACCAATCCAGATCCATCCGTTACCACTTTTACAAGTACACAAAAACCAGTGTCCAACCAAAAACCAAATAGATTACAATAATTCAAAGAAACCCAAAAACAAATCTAGTAACCAACGCCAAAAAAGCAACTGAAAAAATGATAGCCAACAAAGCTATAATCGACTCTATCAAATCTAACGCAGCGAAAAACCCCAGAAATCAATGAAACCATCCAGATCCACCCATTTCTTCAACAAAAACCCCAAAAAGCCGCCAAAAACCACACAAAAACAGATCATCAAGAGAGAAAACAATTTCTTGAGCAAAACCCCCAAAACGGGCCAAAAATCAGATAAGAACGCGAAAAAAACATATCTAATCAAAAAGAAGAAGAGAACGGAGGAAGAACCCTCACCTGGGTGTAATAAAAAAACCCTCGCTGCGCTGCTGCCCCTATCTCTCGCGCGCGCTGGATCCTTGGGATACAGATAAGTCACGACTCCGCCCTTTCACGGCCGCCCCCGGTGGCCTTCAACCCCTACTTATCGACGCTGGGGAGGTGTTCGACCCTCAGAAGACGCGGTTTGGAGTTGGGTCCGGATCCGCCCGGTCGGATCCTGCGGTGTTTTGGTTCGTTCGGGTTGGGTAGGGGAGAGCGACTCTTCACTACGGTTAGAGGGCTACCGGCTCTAGCCGGTGATCCATTTACCAACCCCTGGACCCACTCGGCGTCTAGGTTCGTTGGCTTCACGGCTTTAGTCGCCTCTCGAGTGACCGGCTCGGATCTGATGAGCTCTGCCCCCACATAACAGCCTATAAGATTGTGGTTTGTCACGATTTTTTTGGGAGCGTGGGATATTAAGTGACGTCAATTCAAATATGCATGGTGATACAGCACAACCATATTCGTCTAGCTCACGGCCGATATAGTAACCCTAGGAGTCATCAATATGATCAGACTGAATCAACTCCCGCTGTTGCTGAAAAACAGATCCAAAGATGACCGCGAACTAAGGAGGAGGAGCTCCTGCTGCAATGCGGTGGCGGACGGCTGTCTCCGGTGGACCTGCAACAAGCCTGGACCGAGAGATCCGGCGAAAGCCCTCCGATGCTTAAGTCAAAGAAGGATCTTGAGATATTTTAATGAAGAGATATTTCCTGGCGAGGGGAGGAGATGCCCCTCTCCCCGGAGTCCCCCCTCTTTATAGGAGGGGGTACAGCGGTTACATGCAATCGGATGTGATTGCGCAAATCTTGGATTAAATGAATTACCTTAGATGACACGAGATTTTAGGCTAGCTGGCGATCGGTTGAGATTGCGAGGATTCAAATATTGACAGCCGTTATGGCGGAGACTGCGGGATTTGATCCCAAATATGGAGGATTTGGTGATCCCTTCTTTAGGCGGACTGGCTTGACTGTTGGTAGAGTCGGGGTCGGTCTCAGCTTCTGACTAGGTCTTCCTTGACCTCGAGATCAATCGGGCTTTGCTCAGCCGAGACCATGCGTGTCGAGGTCATGCCTGCCGAGGTCGTGCTTGCCGAGGTCATACCTGTCATGGTCGTGCCTGCCGAGATCATGTCTGCCGAGGCCATACTTATCGAGATTACGCCTGCCGTCGGATTCGGGTGCTTTAATCGTATGTGTGGTGTTGGGAACCCGCCCATGCCGCAGAAAAATTTTAAAAATTAAAGATGCAGCGGAAGAGGCATGCGCGGGATCAACCGTTCATCGCATGAACGTTGTTTAAAAACCGTTCGTAGATAAATAAGGATTAAAAACTTTTAAATAACATTAGAAGATCAGATCTTCACCTTGTGCGGGTAGATGATCACCGCAAACTGATGATCATGGTTTTTGATGAAGGTTCGCTTGAAGCCGTTCAAGTGCCCGGCCTCTACGGGTATCCACACGAAGCAGAAAACCGATCCAAGCTTTCTATCTCCCTGGGGTGCTAGCTCCCTTGCAGAGATAACTTTGATGGCTGATCTCCTCTCTTTCTTTCAACTCTTGAATGTGATTGAGAGGAGGAAGAAGAAGGATGAAGAATAGTAAAGGAACAAAACCCCTGCAGCTTTCTTTCTTTTCCTTGCGTTGGAAGGAGGAAGGGAGGATGAAGAGGCCACCTTTCTTTTTCTTCCTTTGCTTGCGGCTGAACCAAGGAAAGGGGAGGAGAGGGGGCCACGAATTGGAGAGGGAGAGGGCTTCAATGATGCCCTAGGTCAGCCCCCACGCCTCCTCTTAAATAGCATGTGGAGCTCCTACCTCCTTGATAAACTTCCAAGAGGGGCGCCGGCCCCTCTTCTTTGCCGCACCAAGCAAGGAAAAGGAGGAGGGGCGTGTGCCCCTCCTTCATGGTTAACCTAATCCTCCTTTAAGGAGGATTAGGAAGGTCACTCATGGTTAGGTCCTAATCTAATTAGGCTTGGACCAAGGGTGAACCAATTTGGGTTTAATCTAGGTAAGTCCTAATCCAATTAGAACTTAATGAACCATGACTCAATTGAACCCTTCAATCCTAATCAATTAGGAGTCTTGTTGATTCATTAGATTAATAATTAATTAGAACTTAAGAAATTCTAATTCAATTAGGACTTATTTAATTTTGGTCCTAATCCAATTAGGACTCTAATTTGAATCCGAAGTCCTAATCCGATTAGGACTCTAGGAATCTTACTCCAAGTAGGAATCCAAATTTAATTCAAAACTCCTAATCCAATTAGGATTGTAGGAATCCTACTCCAAGTAGGAATCCTAGTCCTACTCCAAATAGGATTCCCAGTCCAAGTAGGAATCCCAGTCCAAGTAGGAATCCTAGTCCTAATCCAATTAGGACTCTAGGAATCCTACTCCAAGTAGGATTCTTGTTTTAAGTCCAATTAATTAATTCCCTTTGTTCCTTCTTCAACTTATTATCAATCGAATTGATTACTTGTGAATCCTAATCACGATTCAACCATCGGATCGGTCAATGCCTCTAGTGTGTGTGACCCCATAGGTTCTATTCTGACTGGTAGTGAGATATATTGCGATCTCTATCACAATATCATTGAAGACTCCTTTCAATGGGTTGGAACGATTCCAACTCTACTCATCAGGGTTTATCGATCATCGAGATAATCTCTGTGAGTCTCACCATCCACCAGTGACACCTAGCAGCATGTAGTGGCTACCCAGCAGAATAGAATGATGAACCTCTAGGTGCAATTATCATGTGATACAGTCCTACAATCGTGGATCCCTACAGGATGGAGGTCATGGACAACTCGTCAAACCCCATCGCCTGTGATATGTCAAGATTTATTCGACTTAAGTTCGAGAGCGGAGAACTCTTTCTCCACTATGTAATCTGCCCCGGCCGAGGTCTTACGAACTCAGTCTTATAAATCACATAGGATCTCTCCTTATCTATCAAGGTCGATAGATTCCTTATAGGTGCATACCCTACTCCTACAGTGAACCTACTGCAGCCAATCTACACTGCATGGACCCATATGGCTAGAGACCATGTATATGTGCAGTCAAACTACAATAACCTCACTGTGAGTAGCCGAAGCATCGCAGGTCAAAGGACCAGTCACACTACTGCAACATCAAGCAAGTCACTGACGAGTGGATAGACATCCAAGTGACTTCTTGTCTTGGTCACGCTCAGTACCCTTGTTCTCTAACAAGCACCTGCACTATTACTTCAGTGTCTCCAAACCGTGGACTCGAGTCTCGTCCATCCATAGGGAAAGTAATGTGTGCACTGATCTCATCGGATCGATCACCGTCCTCGTGATGATCCATCGATCAGGAGTGTTTAGAAATTAATCACTAATGATACATGGCTCAAATTCTCAACTCTTGAGAATATGCATCATCATCTTATTAATTTCTTGGACGATTCATAGACACAATAACAATATGAATGAAAAAGATGCCTATTATTTATTCAATAATAAATAGTCAAGTACAAAATTATGTTTCTAGAATTAACAATGTGTCAACCAGATTGGCTTCTAGG
Source organism: Phoenix dactylifera (assembly GCF_051530095.1). NCBI lineage: Eukaryota > Viridiplantae > Streptophyta > Magnoliopsida > Arecales > Arecaceae > Phoenix > Phoenix dactylifera. Next base: position 4,693,534 of record NC_143203.1, read on the forward strand.
GCATACATCTAACAATCTCCCACTTGCACTAAAGCCAATTGGTCATATATCTTAGGCCCATCTTCTCAAGGTGGGCTTCAGTCTTTTGCTGACTCAGCTGCTTAGTGAATGGGTCTGCCACGTTGTCCGCGGAGTCTACTCTCTGCACCTCGACATACTTCTTCTCAACATAGTCGCGTATGAGGTGGAAGCGCCGCTCTATATGCTTGGACTTCTGATGAGACCTTGGCTCCTTAGCAAGAGCTATGGCGCCATTATTATTGCAGTAGAATGTTATGGCATCTGATGTCATCACGTCCAACTCTGCAATAAATTTCTTGAACCAGAAGCCTTCTTTAGCAGCTTCAGAGGCGGCGATGTATTCAGCTTCCATAGTAGAATCAGCAATGATCGGTTGTTTAGAACTTTTCCAATTCACCGTACCACCATTGCACAAGAACACATATCCAGATGTTGACTTCCTATCATCGACATCAGTCATGAAGTCTGAATCTGTGTACCCTTCTACCTTTAACTCTGATGATCCTCCAAAGACCAAGAATAAATCTTTAGTTCTTCTCAAGTACTTAAGAATATTCTTCACAGCTGTCCAGTGTTCTTCACCTGGATTCGACTGATATCTGCTTGTGACACTCACAGCAAGGGCTATATCAGGTCGTGTACATAGCATGGCATACATGAGGCTCCCTATTGCTGATGCATAGGGGATCTTGCTCATGCGTTGAATCTCTTCAGATGTGTTGGGGCACATCTTCTTGGAGAGATGAATTCCATGCCTAAGGGTAAGAGACCTCTTTTGGAGTTTTCCATGCTGAATCTTTTCAGCACTTCCTCTATATACATTTTCTGTGATAGGCCAAGCATCCTTTTAGATCTATCTCTATAGACCTTTATTCCCAAAATATAGGATGCTTCCCCAAGGTCCTTCATGGAGAACTCTTTTGACAACCAGACCTTGACCGAGGTTAGCATGGGAATTTCATTCCCTATCAGGAGGATGTCGTCCACGTATAGTACGAGAAATACGACAGCACTCCCACTAACCTTTTTGTAAACACACGGTTCCTCTTCGTTTTTGATGAAATCAAACATTTTGATTGCGTCATCGAAACGAGTGTTCCAACTCCGAGATGCTTGCTTTAGTCCATAGATGGACCTTTGCAGCTTGCAGACCTTGTGATCTCCATCACTGGAAGTGAAACCCAAAGGCTGTTCCATATAGATATCTTCATCAAGATGTCCATCCAGGAAAGCTGTTTTCACATCCATCTGCCAAATTTCATAATCATGAAATGCTGCAATGGCAAGCAATGTTCGGATGGATTTCAGCATGGCTACAGGTGAAAAGGTCTCCTGATAGTCAATACCTTCGCGTTGACTATACCCTTTCACCACTAGCCTTGCTTTATAGGTCTCTACCTTTCCATCCGAACCTATCTTCCTTTTGTAGATCCATTTGCATCCAATAGGTACAATACCTTCTGGTGGATCTACTAGGGTCCAGACTTGGTTGGAATGCATGGAGTCTAACTCTGATTTCATAGCTTCTAACCATTTCTCGGAATCGATATCAGATATCGCCTCGTCGTAGGTTTTGGGATCCTGTATGTGATCCCTATCTCCCACTAGGAACATTTCCTCGGTATCCTCTTCTAGTATACCTAAGTATCTATCGGGAGGATGGGAGACCCTACTAGATCTGCGAGGTGGTTGAGGGACATCGTGTACTGGCTCTGTATTAATGGGTTCGATAGGATCCATGACTCGTTGCTTTTCAGAGACTTTCTCTTCAAGCTCAATTTTCCTCCCACTGCCTCTATCAAGGATAAACTGATTTTCCAAGAAGATGGCATGATGGCTCACAAACACATTGTGATCCTCTGAGACGTAAAAATTGTATCCTAATGACTCTTTAGGATATCCTATAAAACGAGCATTTATGGTCCTAGCCTCTAGTTTGTCCGCCTGTAGTCTTTTGACGTGGGCCGGACATCCCCAAATCTTGAGATAACCAAGACTTGGTTTCTTACCATACCATATCTCATACGGTGTGGTAGGAACGGATTTAGAGGGAACTCTATTTAGTAGATATACTGCAGTAAGTAAGGCGTCTCCCCAAAGAAACATCGGTAGATCAGTGAAGCTCATCATGGATCGGACCATATCCAATAGAGTCCGATTTCTCCTCTCTGACACCCCGTTGAGTTGAGGTGTACCCGGAGGAGTCCATTGTAAGACTATGCCATTGTCTTTGAGATAGTTCCGGAATTGTCCACTAAGGTATTCTCCTCCTCGATCTGATCGAAGAGCCTTAAGGAATTTTTCAGTTTGTTTTTCTACTTCATTTCTGAACTCTTTGAACTTTTCAAAAGATTCAGATTTGTATCTCATAAGATACACATACCCATACCATGAATAATCATCGGTAAAGATAATGAAGTACGAATAACGTCCCCTGGCTTGCACATCGAATAGGCCACACACATCTGTGTGTATCAGGGTAAGTATTTCAGTGGTCCTCTCCCCATGTCCTACAAAGGGTAATCTAGCCATTTTTCCTTGAAGACAGGACTCGCAAATTGGATATGACTCGGAAGTCAATAAGCCGAGAAGCCCATCTTTATCCATTTTGTTCATTCTATCTTCTCCAATATAGCCAAGCCTGAGGTGCCACAAATATTTTTGGTTTATCTCATCCCTGGATCTCTTGGATCCTTTGGCATTCACTTCTTGCTCAGACACATTTATAGATACATCCATATGCAAATGATAGAGACTGTTAATCATAAAACCACGTGCGACTATTTTATTTCTGAAATAAATAGAACATCAGTCTTTGTCAAATGTAAAAACATGACCTTCCTGTGCTAGACATGAAACAGAAATCAATTTTTTGCTAGCAGCAGGTACATAATAGCAGTCTCTAAGTAATAAACTAAAACCAGACGGTAGTCGCAGATGGTAGGTGCCCATAGCCACAGCAGCAACTTTTGCCCCGTTGCCAACCCGAAGGGTTACCGCACCTTCCGCCAGCCTTCTACTTTCCTTTAGACCCTGCATGGTAGTGCACAAATGAGCACTAGAACCAGAATCTATAACCCAACTAGAAGTAGAAGAAACCATTAGATTAGTTTCAATTATGAGCAAGTCTATACCTTCTGAAGGTTTGTCACCTTTCTTGTTCTTCAGGCTCTCGAGGTATGAAGGACAGTTTCTCTTTCAGTGGCCGTCGACATTGCAGTGGAAATATTTTCTTTTGTCATTAGCCTTTTTCTTTTGAACTTCTTTCTTTGGCTTCTTGTCTTTCTTCTGCTTCTTAGCAGGCTTCTTTTTCTTCCAAGTAGACTTTCTCTTGGAACCAGAAGTCAACTCAGCAGCAAGGACATTGCCCCTTGAAATTTTCAAGGCTCCCTCAGCAGTTACCAACATATTTATCAGTTCAGTCTTAGTGCATTCAATCTTATTCATGTGGTAGTTTACTATAAACTGACCAAATGAATCAGAAAGGGATTGAAGGATCAGATCTACTTGCAATTCCTTGTGCATGTTCATACCGAGCTTCTCAAGCTCCTCTAGGTCCTTGATCATAGTCAGACCGTGATCATGGACGGACTGCCCCTCGCGCATCTTTGCTTTGAAGAGCCTCTTGGACACTTCAAAACGAGCTGTGCGACTCTGCTCACCATACAACTCTTGCAGGTGTGCCAGTATGTCCCTAGCAGTCTTCATATTCTCATGCTGGCATTGGAGTTCATTGGACATGGATGCCATCATATAGCACTTGACTCTAATGTCATCATCCGTCCACTTTTGATGCATCTCACGCTGAACATCAGTAGCACGTGTTGGTAGTGTGGGGATATCTGAATCGAGTATGTAGCCTATTTTCTCACAGTTCAAAACAATTTTGAGATTTCTAAGCCAGTCCTTGTAATTGGTTCCGGTCAGTTGGTTGGTCTCAAGAATACGGGTCAAAGGATTTGAAGCTGACATTGTATCTGCAGAGAGTAAAGATTCAAGTTAGACTTTTGTACTTGATCCTTAATCTGTTCTAAGATCTTTTAGAATAAATGTACCTCCCACTATTTTCTCGAATTCCTCACACTCTCCTAGTAGGAAAACGGAAATCCTACACGACTAGGATTTCTAGTGGGTACTGCGGTCCCACCGATTTACATGCCACCTTGATAAGTGCTAAATAATGAATAAATTTATCTAATTTACATAGCACTTATTATTATTTTTATGCACATATTTTAAATGTAAACATAAAAAAATACGTTTCCCTTCATCATTGCATTTTAATAAATTATTTGGTAATTCGAGTTTGATTTAATTATTTTGGGTCAAATTCAACATATGCAGGTCGGGTCATACCCATCATCTAACTCATAACCATGAAGCCTGATCATGCCAGAGTACACGTGGCAGCCATCCCAAGTGACACATGCCAAAGTACATGGGATTTCAAAAGTAAGAAGGATCATCCTAGCCACCCGCATGAAATTGCCCGAGTTTCACAAATCAGCCAAAGCCTTTCCTTCCACGTGTCCAAGCTTCTTCTTCACTCCCACGAATCACGTCCTTCCCAGTTCCCGTGACCCACGAACTAAATCCAAACTTCCCCTGTTCCGCGTGAGAACCAGCAACCGCTAGTTCCCAAGCGGATCCTCTTCTTTCTCCCGTTCGGAACCAAGACCTAGCTGAATCCAAACTTCCTCCCAAACCAACCAATCTTTATCCCAACTAGATTCCCAAGCTTCACGGATTAGAACCGGATCCTAGCTTCTTCCGCATCCCGTGCCATATCCAGCCTCACGTCATGTTGATCCGATCTTCATCTCGCCCGTCAAGCATCCCAACGTCCAAATGCATTCTCCCCTGCTTCAAAACTATCATCCTTATCTTCTCATCTCCTCCCGAGTATCCCATTCCGAATTCAACCGTGCACATCCATGCCGTGTTCATCTTCCACGTCACCTTCTCCCAGATTCCTTCCACACCGTCCGCCGCATCCAAGAATCTCCCAACGTCCCTCGAAATCACATTCACGTGGATCATCTTCCAATTCTTCCGCTAGATCCCAGCAAGGATGAGCCTTCCGAACTCCCAAATTTCATCCAAGCATCCGTTCCAAGCTCCCGAGTTCATCCTCTTCCCATCGGAATTAACTCCATCATCTCGGATTACAGCCTTATCTCTTCTTCGGAACAGAATCCCAGCATATTCATCTCACCCGGATCAGCATCCCATTTCTTCCGAACGACCACGGATAAGCCCAACCTATCTTCCCACGTCATCCGTATCATCCCAGCTTCTTCCAAATCCCCTGCATCCCAGAGAATCCACCCTTCTCCCGTATCCAAACAAAATCCCATGAACCCAGCAACCGTATTCATCCTCATCTCCCGTTCGCATATGCTGTGATTCTCCCCTGTTTCTCATACATCCCGTTCATAATCCCATATATCCCACGGATCAGCTCTATCCTTGCAAGCCTCCACAGATCACGTCCACAAACAGAATCCCTGTTTCAAAATCCCATCTTCCGGCTTAATCTCCCAACGACCCAGCCATTGTTTCACGTCCATGTTGATCCGGTCTGCATCTCAGCCGTGAGCCATATCCTCCCGAATCATCTGCGATCGAGCTTCTTCTTCCTAGCATCCCCTGTTTCCATCCGAATTCATCCCAGCATCTTCCGGATGAGCTCTCAACTGCCTCCCAGATTTCCTCTTCCGAATCCATCAGCATCCTGAGCATCTCCTCTCAGCCGAGATACTCTTAACTTCATGACTCCCTTTTCTTCCGCGATTCAGCCGAGATCTTCTCCGCATCCTCCCAACCTTCTCCAAGATCCTCTCAGCCGTTCTTCCGTTCTCAGCTGCTCAACCAAAGATCAGACCGCCGTTTGCAAGGAGAAACAGTCTCCCCTGCTCTGAGTGGATCAACATCCCAAGTGCATCCCGAGCTCCATGGAATCCTCTGTTTCGAAACAGAGCCGGATAAATCCACCGAGATCTTCTCTGATCACCAGCGTTCCAGATTGTTCTCAGCCTCTCCCAACGTCCGGATCAACTCGAACCTCCACGAGTTTATCCAACGATCGAATCAACCACAGAAAAGGAAGAGAGAGAGGGGACGCCGAGCCTATAAAAAGAGTCAAGCTTGAAGAGGAGAGGCCATTCTCTTCTGATGAGAGCACAAAAGTGCGACCTACATGTCACCTAAATTAGTATTATTGCTAACCGATAATGATAAATTCACTGGATTAATATTATATTTGGGTTTGACACAGATTTTCATAAATTAGAGATAAAATGCACATTGAGTACAAATTTGACTAAAGAAGGATCCCTTCCCAGATCCGACCCGGTTGAAGATCGGGTCGGGTCCGAGTCGGGTTCGGATCCGAATCAGGTCCATTTCTTTTGTGCTTTTGGAAAATAATTTTGGGGCAAATCTAATTTGGCCATATCATAACTATGAGGTGCTGGGTGACCCATGAAAGACTTGCAATAGACCTCCAGTCAGAACAAATGATCCGTGACGAACTGAGTCCGTCCGTTTACAAACCAAATTTCACATCACACTATTTATTTATTTTTTATCTATATGACTGAACTTGGTGTCTCCCAGCTCCCATATCAGGAGGGCCAAAGATCGCACAACGCCCCCCTCTTCGGGATTCGAGAGGCTTCCTTCCAAATCAGTCGATCCATCCAGGCTCTTCTTCAATTCCAAGTCATCTCCCAGCATCAAATCCCCCCTCCCAGCTTCCAGCCGGATCAGCCTCCAAATGATCCCGAGCGATCTCCCAGCCGCCGACACCGCGTCCGAGCTCCAACTCTCAACGTCCCCGTACTCCCAGCTGCCATTCCGGATCTCCAGCCCCTCCTCCGCAATCCGCCATGATCCCAGCATCTCGCAGCTGTTTCACCCTTCCGGATTCGTCCGGCCTCCACCGTGTCCGTGATTAACGCTCACAGCAGCCTCCTCCGCCTCAGCCCGCGGTAGCCTTCATTGTCATCCATCGCACCATCCCGCGATCCATCTCCGGTGATCCCGTGATGCTAGCAGTGGTCCCACGGCAGCCTCCGCCTCAACCCGCCAGCCCCTCCTTCCCGTCGGCATTCATTTCAACGCGTCCCCGTGATAGCAGCATCCGGCGTCCGCTCCACGATTCCTCCCAGCGATCCCGCATCCGGCGCCTCCTCCTCCAGCAACGATTCCGGGATCCAAGCATCATCAGTGATCCCGTGACCAGCCGTGAATCACACCGCGCCCGAGCTCCATGGATCGTGCCTCCAAGTCCGCCCTTCCGGAATCCCAAGCATCCTCAGCCTATAAATAGGAGGGTGGCCGGCAGAACAAGGGGGAGGAGGGCGAGGGCGAGAGCTCTCGGGTGGTGCTCGGTTGGGCCAAAGAACAGGGGAGAAGAGGGTGGTCGGCTGGTCCGGGGAAGAAGATGAAGAAGCTCTGTTTTTGAAAAAAAACAGAGCACGTTGTTTTGTTTTTTTTTAGTTCTTCTTTTTCTATTTAGTTTTATTTTAATTAAGAGCAATGTTTTATTTTTAGTTTTATTTTAATTAAGAGCAATGTTTTTCTTTAGTTTGAGTTTATGAGAGCAATGTATTTTTTTTAGTCTAATTGAAAGTTTTAATTAAGAAGTTATGTTTTGAGTTTCAGAGCATGTTGTTCTTATTTTTAGTTTTAATTTAGGTTTTTCTTTGAGTTTTAATTTTTGAGAGTTTATTTAGGTAGAAAGTTATATTTATTCTGCAATTTTAATTTTTCTTTCATGCAATATATAAAATCTTCTCTTATGCAATTTATGTTTCAGGTTTCAATCTCTTTAGCACTGTTTTCATCCATTTTAATCCATGCCAACGTTTTCCTTTGAATACTAAAATATTTTATTAAATTTATAAATGCTCTTCTATTCCAAGTATTTGTCTTTTCGTTATTTTCAAATGAAAAACCTTCTCTGGTAGACTAGAGAATCATTTAACATCCTCAAAGTAATGTTTTTATTCTATCATTCAAAAAATTGATTTTGAATCCGAGTGAACGTTCTAATTTTTATGCAACTCCAATCGCCTCCCTGTGGATCGACCTCTTACAACCGCTATTCTTCGAGTAGGAAAGGTAAGAGTAAAATTAATTTAACTTTTGTTCGTCGGTTCTAACAACGATCTGTCTAGCATATTTTTAGGTGGACAGGAAAGGGTCGAACAGAATTTTGGCGCCGTTGCCGGGGAGGCAAATCGAGAAGCAAGAACGATCACGAAGATCAAATTGGATTTTGGATGCCCGGAGTGAACGCACTCCGGTAGTAAGTTTTTATTTTTATTATTTTGATTATTTTCAGTTAATAATTTCGTAGTTATTAAATTCTGAAATTTGAAATTCGAAAAAAAAAAAATTTCAAAAAAAAATAAATAAATAAAATATAATAAATATTTCAAAATTCAAAAATTCAAAAATTTAAATTCAAAATTTGAATTCTGAAATTCGAAATTTGAAATTTAAATTTAAATTTTAAAAAAAATATATTAAAAAAATTCAAAAAAAAAATTTTAAAATTTTTTTTTTTTAAAAAAATCTATATTATTTTTGCTAGTAATTGATTAGGCGCAATCCCCCGAGGTGATCATACCTCTATTGGGGCTCCTCACGGAGTAATCTCCAGAGCTTATTCAACGGGCATTCGGAGATTGACTGACGCATAAGGATTAGTTTTAGTTTACATTCAAGTTATTCCTATATTAAAAATTAAAAAAAAACAACATAAAATTAAAAATAAAAAATTAAGAAAAATAAAAAAATAAAAAAAATTGCTTGCTCATTTAATCAGTACAACCTAATGACATTGCATAAACTTTAAAAAAAAAACCATTGATTATTTGCTGCATTTAGTATTAAGCATTTGCATAAAGTAATTAAGGGCAAAACCCATTAAAAAGATAAGGTCGGGAAGTCATTACCTGTCCTTAGCCCAAAAATCACCACCTTGCATACTTATCCTAAGCCAAATTAAATTAAAATCAAATTAGACGTTGGCCTTAGGGTTTTCGAGCTCAATTAGGCTCTTGGAAAGAAGCGGCTGAAAGCCACTCCAGTGAGAATTTAGTAATTGGTGATGTCTAGGAAAGTTTTACAACAGTGAGAACTGTTACGGGTATTGTGGTATCGGTGTATCCCTTCTGGCACCACCACACACCCCGGGACTTTTCTGGTCACTGGTTACTGGATCACTTAACTGGTAAGCTCAAGCTTAATCTGAAAGGGAGATTAGGAGCTGTCTAATCTAGAGAGAATTTTAGGAACTTTTTTAACCTGATAAGTCTCTGTGCAACTAGATTTAAGAAGCTACTAAACCTCACTTAGTTCTAAGACTAATAGGATCAAATTGTTGTGTGGTGTTGGTTGTGGTCAGCTGTGTCTAGCCCTTCTTTTCTTTTAGGATTTCGTTTAGGAGTCGAGTCTAATTAAGTTGTGAATAATATATGCATGGTAGAAAATCATTAAGGGGTAAGTTAACACCATTTAACCCAGAGGTTGAAAAAAAAATATCGTCACATCCGACGAATTATTGATCAACTACCAATCTCTACAATGGGTGATCATATTAAAACCCTGAATGAGTTATTCGCTCCTGCATCCGCTAGTCCACCCACAGTGTTGCCAATAAATAACGCAGCCCAATTTGAAATTCAGGCTGCGACAATAAATATGCTACCCAAATTCCATGGGTTTTAAAGGGAGGCAACCTAACATATAAATATTATAAAAAAATAATAAATAATAATAAAAAAAAATCAAAAAAAAAATGCAGGTTTGTCCCTATTGTCACTTTACCCACCCATATCAGGTAACTTCTCCTCTATCCTATTGCTGCTTTAAATTTTCTTTAACATTGAGGACAATGTTAGATTTAGGTATGGGGGTGAGAATATTTTTGATTTTTTATGCCAAAAAAAAAAAATAAAATTAAAAAAAAAGGGAGTTCAAATTTTTAACTCAAACTCTAATCTTTTTGGCTGTACAAACTAGGAATTGCTTTGACAATAGCTTTGAGTTAAGGAATATGATAGCAGTTCTAGCTTGAGTTTTCGTCCCACCTATCTTCTGCTAACATGTTACAAGATGATTTAGCACCAACACGTAAGCACATGAATAGTGGGGTATGTATACTTGCAACTAATATGAATACTTTTAATCTTCGGGATAATTTAAAGTTATATGTGTGATGAACACCCTAAAAAAAAAAAAAAAGAAGGATAAAATAAAATAAAATAATGAGTTTATTTTAAGTCTTCTCACTGAGTAACCGGGCCTCTTGCCTGGCAAGCAGCGAGTGTTCGCGTAAAAAGGTGAGGATGATTGAGATTAAACTCTGAGTGACTAATTTGGCCTTGAAGCCTAGTTAACTTGAGTTATTAAGCCTGTTAGGGTGTCTCTACACCTAGTGCCCTGAGCCATCTGGATCGGGAGTCATTGGCCTAACACTCGCTACATGGGTCAGCTAGAAAGCTTAATAAGGCTAGATATTGCACAAGTCATTCTTCTTAGCATTTAGTCTGAAAAAAAAAGAGAATAAATAAATTTGGGGTGTTCATTACCATTTAACTCTAGAAAGTCTTGAAAATTAGAGTGATCATGTTGGAAGTAAGTGAAAGCCACTCATTTATATGATACTATCTTGCACCTCACTACATTCTTGACTTGTTAGCAGATAGATGGGGTGTAATAAAACTTGAGTTAGAGTCTGTTTAAATATGATAGCAACAAGTCTCTATTGTCCTTGCAATTCTAGTTTCATACAGTAATACTTGTTCAAATTTCGAGTTAAAAATTGAAAATTCCTGACTAATGAAGTTTGTGGGTAACTTCACTGCAAACCCTCACAAGACAACACTCGTCCACTAGGGTAACCTAGGGGTTTAAAGGCTTGTTGCACGTGCTAAGTACAATCGTGACTCCCTACGAAAATGGGTACATATCTTAGTTTGTGTATTTAGCTTCAATTTTAAAAAAAAAAAGAGAGAAAAAATCATAAGTTAGACTACATCTTTTTGTGCCCTCATTTTATCGTTTGTTTGTTAATTGCTAGAGACTAGCAATAAGCTAGTTGGGGGGTGTGATGAGAGCACAAAAGTGCGACCTACATGTCACCTAAATTAGTATTATTGCTAACCGATAATGATAAATTCACTGGATTAATATTATATTTGGGTTTGACACAGATTTTCATAAATTAGAGATAAAATGCACATTGAGTACAAATTTGACTAAAGAAGGATCCCTTCCCAGATCCGACCCGGTTGAAGATCGGGTCGGGTCCGAGTCGGGTTCGGATCCGAATCAGGTCCATTTCTTTTGTGCTTTTGGAAAATAATTTTGGGGCAAATCTAATTTGGCCATATCATAACTATGAGGTGCTGGGTGACCCATGAAAGACTTGCAATAGACCTCCAGTCAGAACAAATGATCCGTGACGAACTGAGTCCGTCCGTTTACAAACCAAATTTCACATCACACTATTTATTTATTTTTTATCTATATGACTGAACTTGGTGTCTCCCAGCTCCCATATCAGGAGGGCCAAAGATCGCACAACGCCCCCCTCTTCGGGATTCGAGAGGCTTCCTTCCAAATCAGTCGATCCATCCAGGCTCTTCTTCAATTCCAAGTCATCTCCCAGCATCAAATCCCCCCTCCCAGCTTCCAGCCGGATCAGCCTCCAAATGATCCCGAGCGATCTCCCAGCCACCGACACCGCGTCCGAGCTCCAACTCTCAACGTCCCCGTACTCCCAGCTGCCATTCCGGATCTCCAGCCCCTCCTCCGCAATCCGCCATGATCCCAGCATCTCGCAGCTGTTTCACCCTTCCGGATTCGTCCGGCCTCCACCGTGTCCATGATTAACGCTCACAGCAGCCTCCTCCGCCTCAGCCCGCGGTAGCCTTCATTGTCATCCATCGCACCATCCCGCGATCCATCTCCGGTGATCCCGTGATGCTAGCAGTGGTCCCACGGCAGCCTCCGCCTCAACCCGCCAGCCCCTCCTTCCCGTCGGCATTCATTTCAACGCGTCCCCGTGATAGCAGCATCCGGCGTCCGCTCCACGATTCCTCCCAGCGATCCCGCATCCGGCGCCTCCTCCTCCAGCAACGATTCCGGGATCCAAGCATCATCAGTGATCCCGTGACCAGCCGTGAATCACACCGCGCCCGAGCTCCATGGATCGTGCCTCCAAGTCCGCCCTTCCGGAATCCCAAGCATCCTCAGCCTATAAATAGGAGGGTGGCCGGCAGAACAAGGGGGAGGAGGGCGAGGGCGAGAGCTCTCGGGTGGTGCTCGGTTGGGCCAAAGAACAGGGGAGAAGAGGGTGGTCGGCTGGTCCGGGGAAGAAGATGAAGAAGCTCTGTTTTTGAAAAAAAACAGAGCACGTTGTTTTGTTTTTTTTTAGTTCTTCTTTTTCTATTTAGTTTTATTTTAATTAAGAGCAATGTTTTATTTTTAGTTTTATTTTAATTAAGAGCAATGTTTTTCTTTAGTTTGAGTTTATGAGAGCAATGTATTTTTTTTAGTCTAATTGAAAGTTTTAATTAAGAAGTTATGTTTTGAGTTTCAGAGCATGTTGTTCTTATTTTTAGTTTTAATTTAGGTTTTTCTTTGAGTTTTAATTTTTGAGAGTTTATTTAGGTAGAAAGTTATATTTATTCTGCAATTTTAATTTTTCTTTCATGCAATATATAAAATCTTCTCTTATGCAATTTATGTTTCAGGTTTCAATCTCTTTAGCACTGTTTTCATCCATTTTAATCCATGCCAACGTTTTCCTTTGAATACTAAAATATTTTATTAAATTTATAAATGCTCTTCTATTCCAAGTATTTGTCTTTTCGTTATTTTCAAATGAAAAACCTTCTCTGGTAGACTAGAGAATCATTTAACATCCTCAAAGTAATGTTTTTATTCTATCATTCAAAAAATTGATTTTGAATCCGAGTGAACGTTCTAATTTTTATGCAACTCCAATCGCCTCCCTGTGGATCGACCTCTTACAACCGCTATTCTTCGAGTAGGAAAGGTAAGAGTAAAATTAATTTAACTTTTGTTCGTCGGTTCTAACAACGATCTGTCTAGCATATTTTTAGGTGGACAGGAAAGGGTCGAACATCTTCCATTCCTCCTTCCCCACCGGGGGGGGGGGGGCAATCCCTTCTTCCTCACCGAAGGGAGTCGGCAGATCATCTCTCCTGAGAGGCCAAGTTCCCCACCGGGAGAAGAAGAGCTTGGCTCTTCTCAGGGAGTTCCCACAAGAAATAAAAAAAGCAGAGGAGGGAGAGACGTTTGGCTATTTTGGGAATATTTCAAAGGAGAAAGAGAAGGAAGGAATGGGAGCCCGCTGCTGTGCTGCTGCTGCCATCCACCACTCCATGGAAGGCTGATCTCCTCACTAGGGCTGGATGCAGCCCTAACAAAGGGACACGGGTTTTATATTTTATTTTATATTCTTGGGGTTGTATGAACTTATTGTTTTCAATAGATATCTTCTTTTGAATCATATTTAATTTCTGTGATTTTAAGTATGATGTTCGTACAACTGTTCTTCATGATCACTAAGTAAATATAAGATAGTCCATGCTTAAGGAAGATGCAGTGTGCTACCACCTTAGATTAGGGTAGACATTTCATGCCAACTGAAGATGGATTATGCCCAAATTACTTCTGTGAATTTCTATTCGAATGCTTATTAGGCTTGTAGCCAATTTGCATGTTAATCCAAGAATAAGATAAATTATAAATAACCCTTGTCTCGATGTTAGTGGTGGATTCCTTGCCCTAGGTTCTCCCAAACTGATCATTTTAATTGCATTTCTTATTAAATTGCTTAGTTTAATAGTTTTCACAAATTCTCTTTTTCAAATATTTTTATTTTTAAAGAAAAACAACTGTACCCCAATCCCTGTGGATCGATACCCGTAATCACTATCCTACCAGATACGTGCTATTGCGTGGTCTTTAAAGTTGACTATCACACCTCACCTAACAGTTATTGGTGACACATAAATTGATGAATGTACAACTCTTGTACAATGCTTCTCAAGCATGTTGCAGTGCTATTTGGTCTCTAAGCCATGAAGACCTCACCTAACAGTTATTGGTCCCATTTCTTAGTTAAGTCAGACCCACCGTATAACCGTAGGAATAAAGTCGTCATTGGGTCCTCACCTAACAGTTATTGGTGCCCAACCCCACCTTTACCCTACAACATCTCATGTCTATAGAGAGGTCCAGCCCTCCGATGCAACTTGCCCACTATATCCAGCCGAGACAAATCAACATCAGAAAGATCTTAGCAGCTCTACTACAGTGGAAGACCTATTGACTTAATATTGGTTAATCAGGTCTTAGTGTTTGCAACTTGAGCTCTTCATAAGAGGTAATCGAACAATTGGCCAGTGAGGATGATAGTGTTATTTTGATGATTAACAAGCAATTATCAAGAGTATGTTATAAGTTAAATCGATACTTCATTTATAAGTTTGTTACTCTCAGTATATTTGTATAAATTGATAAAGATACATTTCATTGTTTATATGAATGAATCTAACCTTGAGATGCAGCAAAGTGTGAATTGAGTCGACCCAAAGGATGATTGGGTCGACCCCGGCACATCAGGAAAGCATTTGGCACACTTCTGCAAAAATGGCACAGATGAACAGTAAGTTGGGTCGACCCAAGAAAAGCATGAGTCGACCCAAACATCAAGCTTCTCAACAACTCAGAAAATGGTTCTCTGGAAATACTGAGAGGGTCGACCCAAGATGAAGTTGAGTCGACCCAAGCTTGAGTCGACCCAAACCCTGAGTGGGTCGACCCAAAGGCAAGACAGAACAGATGACAGAAAAGGTTCTCTGGAAACCCTGTTAGGGTCGACCCAAGAAGAAGTTGAGTCGACCCAACTGAACCTTGAGTCGACCCAAAGAAAGGTTGGGTCGACCCAAGTGAAGGAAGGCTGAATTGCAAGTTTCTGTGTTTCTGAGAGGGCCGACCCAAGAAAAGCTTGAGCTGACCCAAGTCTGATGAACAGTGGTTTGGGTCGACCCAAGAAAAGTTTGGGTCGACCCAAGCACGGACAGAAGCATAACGGCTAGTTGTGCAGAAGTACTTTTTGGACTCCCAACGGCTATAAACGGCTAGTTTCTTCAATCCAACAGTCAGGAAGGACTATTTGAAGGTTAGAGAAGTATTTAAGAGGGAGTATTCATCAGAGGAAGTAAACTTTGGAAAATACATCAAGTGCATTCAAGAGAGAACCCTAGCAAGGCAAGCTTCATCCAAGTGCTTCATCCAAAAATCGAAAGAAAGTGGTTGAGCAGATTCAAAGAGTCATCAAGAGCTCCATCCACACTTGAAGAGTGAAGCATCCTTGACAAAGAAGAGAGAAGTCACATCAAGCGATAAATATTCTCTAAACTCTTCTTTGTAGATTATATTGTTATATTTGCTCATCTAGGAGTTTAAATCTTCTTCCTTTGTTTCCTAAACTACTTGTAAAGGTTGGTTGGTTAGCCCGCAAAACCAACGGAATAGCTTGATTAGTGAACCCGGAAAACCAATTGTAAAGGTTCGTTGGTGAGCCCGAAAAACCAACATAGGTTCGTTGGTGAGCCCGTAAAACCAACATAAGTTTTTGGTGAACCCGGAAAACCAAAGTGTAAAGGTTTTTGGATTGTGAGCCCGGAAAACAATCCAACTGTAATCCGCGGGATTATAGTGAATTCCCAAGGGGTCGCTTGGGGAGTGGACGTAGGTGCTAAGGAGAGCACCGAACCACTATACTTCTTGTTGTTTGTATTGTGATTTGTTTAAGTTTACTAACTCTTCATTCAACACAAGTAAGATAGTTAAAATTAAAAGAAACCAATTCACCCCCCCTCTTGGCTTGTCACCTTGGGCAACAAGTGGTATCAGAGCAAGGTGCTCCAATAGTACTTATTGATCTCACAATCAAGAGTTAAAGATCATGACAACCCAAGTGGGATGTTCTATGAGTGAGGGGCAATCCACAAATAGACCTCCTCTATTTAATGGCACAAACTACACACATTGAAAAACACGCATGCGCATTTTCATTCAAGCACATAACTATGATTTATGGAGTATTATAGTCAATGGGCCACACACAAATACTAATCATGAAAAGAAAATGGCTCAACAAAACTCAAAAGCTATGAAACTGTTATATTGTGCATTAGATGAGAATGAGTTTAATTGCATATCTTCTTGCATAACTGCTAAAGACATATGGAATATGCTAGAGGTTAAATATGAAAGCACTAACATTTTTAGTAAATCGGAAATTAGCTTTGAAGAAGATGAGAGGCAAGCAGATATTGAAAACTTATGCCTTGTGGCACACAAGAATGAGGTATGTGTTGAAACACAAAGTGTCTCCTCTTCTGAATATGAAGTATATGATAAAACTGAAAATAATTTTACACTTGATGAGTTACATGATGCATTTCTTGATCTAATGAAAGAACATAAGAAACTCATTTGTAAAAATAAGAACCTGAAGAATGAAAAGAAAACCCTAGTAAATGAAAAAATGAAACTGTCTAATTATTATGAAACACTAATTAAGAAACATACTAATGAAACTAAAATCTTAATTGAGAAAAATAAAGAACTAAATCAGAAAAACTAACTTCTCACTGAAAGCTATGATAAACTTAAGAAAAACAATGAATTGTTTTCAGAAGATAATAGAAGATTAACTAAAGAAGTTGACAAATTGAAACCTGTTGTTGAAAGATTTACTTTCAGCTCTGAAAAATTGAACCTAATGATAAATAATCAAAGAGCTGAATTTGATAAAATTGGATTGGGATATCAACCTTGGTACACCCAAAAATCTTTCAAGAATATGTTTGTTAAAACAATTTCTAATTATTTTAAAACAGATTCTTATAATGCTGATAAACAGGAACAAAAGCTAAGCAAAATCTCTTCTGTTGTTCCTAAATCTGTACATTACAAATTTGATAAACCTAAAAGGCAAAAACAGAAAACTGAAGGTTTATCTACTACTCATGTTAAATCTATGTTTGTTAAATTTAATAAGAGGATGCAGAAATACACTCCTTGTAATCCTAAAATCTGCAAATCTATGAACAAAATAGCTATTAAGAAAATATGGGTTCCAAAAGGAACAATAATAGCTAACCTGCAAGGATCCAAAAGAGCTTGGATTCCTAAGTTGAAAATCTGAATATTTTCTGCAGATGTGTCTAGCATTCAAGGCTCCAACAAAAGATGTTAATTTGGACATTGGGTGCTCTAGACATATATTAAAGAATGAAACTTAAAATATACTTAAGAAAAGTAATTAAAATCAAAAGAATAATAAAATTAGTAATCTTTGCATCTCATCATTCTCTTTGCCTTAGTATCTGATTAAAATATGAATTGCACGTATTAATCAATTTTGTGATATAGGTAATATTTTTAAAAATATAATCAAATCACTTCATTTTATAGTATGCTTTACTTACTGTTGGATAAGTTGCTAAATGATTGATCAATTTATTAAGAATAACTCTATGAATTCTCTATATGCTTGATTGAGAGTTTTTATCCATGGCATTATCTTCTATTAATCATAAACATAAGAATGTCTACTTGGTATATTTTTAAATATATGCATTAAGAATACCAAGATTAAAGAGACTAGTTCTGGCATATAAAATCAACTCATACTAGTATGGACTTAATCTCAAATGACCTTGTCATTGGTTCACTTAGATTATTTTTTGCAAGGTCAAAGTTTGCTATGTATGTTATTTAGAAAAACAAACTAGAATCATTTCTAAATCTAAAAATATTGTTTTCACCTTTTAGCCTTTGAAAATTCTTCATAAGAACTTATTTGGATCTCTAGGATTGTGAACCTAGGAGATAAGCTTTTTGATGTTGTAATTATGGATAATTTCTCGAAGCTAACATTGGTTTGGTTCTTGGCACTTAAATTGAAATATTTTCTGCATTAGCACAAACTTACAAAAGGTTTCAAATAAAAAAAAAAAAGGTTTGCAAACTGTGAAAGTATTATGGCACAGTTTTGAAAACCAATTTGTCCATAAGGTTTGCACAAAAAATGGTATTGAATACAATTATTTTTGCACCAAGAACACTATTGCATATAGGGGTTATAAAAATATAAAAATAGAACCTTTGTTGTGTAAGGACAATGCCTTATGATAGCAGTTGATTAATACTATCATCACAGCTTGTCATATTATAAGGTTTCTATTAAATCTATTTTTAAAGAAAACCCCATGTGAACTCATGAAAAACAGAAGATCAAATGGTGGATACCTTCATGTTTTTCAGTTATACATATTATGTTCTCAAGAATGAAATATATGCCAAATCTGATAAAACAAGTGTTTCTTTGGATATTACTCCTTAAGCAATGCATATAGAATATTCAATGAAAAGATACTAGTTGTAGAAATATCAATTTATATTATTCTTATTAAAACTAGATCTTTTATTGAGAATATAGTTTATCATTTTGATTCTATGTAACAATCTGAATTTTGATAGAAACAATTGTTTAAGATAATTTGATTAAAACTTAGCTAGCATGTCTCATTGATAATTATCTTAAGCAAATAGAATCTAAGCTAAATTGATTCTGAAAACAAAAAAAATTGATTTGATCTTGATGAATCTTCCTATTGCCTCACATGCTTGTCCTTGAACCATTTTGGTTCATGAAACTATCTCTTTAGTTCAAGTGATATGTGCTTACTTATATTTAGGCAATCTTTTGAGTAAAGTGGCTCAATATTCAATTATTGTCATATGTTATGTTGAGTCATCTAGTTAAGAAATATGTTGTATGAATGTTTTGTATCTTGAAGAAACTCATGATTTTCCTTCAAGAAAGAAAAGGATTTTGTTAATAATGCAGGATCCTTGAGCAAGAAAATGAGAGATGTCAACTTGAAGGACACCTTCACGTAAGATACAATAAACATTCACATGCAAACAAAAAAAAGGGGACATTTTTCAGCCAAAAGTTTACACATAAGAAATCTAGTAGGTATTTGACTTGAAGAATGCAGAATGAATAGGTAATTTTAAATACCTCTCTCATAAATTAGCTGAGCAAAGTCAATAACTTAAATCTTATTGTGGCATGATTAAAGTATTTAATTATTAATTTCTTGATATCATGTCTATATATGTATTGATTGACTTATGCTTTTAGAAATTGTTTCATGATCTGCCCAAACTAAAATATATCTTTGCCTATGTCATAACCATGAAATACACAAGTTTATGCTTAAAATTTTGACTTAAAATAACTTGTGAGAAGCTATGAATGCTTGAGCATAATTAGATTATTTTTCTTATTCTACTCTTTCATATAATTTACTTGAAATAATAAAAAAAAAGAGAGATAAAGAAAAGAAAATAAACATTATTTAAGAAAAGTATAAGCTAAGTAAAAGCAAATACTCCAATCTTAAGGAAAGGCAAAACAAAGATAATATATTCGGCATATTTGTGAGACTTGTGTGAGCATTCTTTTGGAAAAGATAAAATCAGTGTTAAATTGTATTTAAATAGGGGGAACTTTATATTGAAAAGAATTGATTTTAATCCTTGACATGCTTGCTCTTAATGTTTTAATACATGATGTTATGACTTAATGCATATTATGTTTTGCATGTGACATGATGTTTTGAATTATGTGTTTCCAATATTCAAATAACAAAGATCTTTTCTAAATATAATTTGTAATGCTTCATGCCTAGATAATTTGATTGAAATATGTTGTTATCAACAACAAAATCATTTTGTTTTAGTGAATATATTCTGAAAAATAAAAAAAAATAATAATCTAAATTTGCAAATTAGGCAGAATGAATTATTTCTGAGTTATCCTTTATCTTGTCTAACATTGGTACATAATAAATTGCTCCAATTTGTACCAAAATTCAATATTAACTACAAAGATTCTGAATGTGCTCTGATGTGCTTGAAATATGTATTTTCAATCTTAATAACTTAAGATGAGCTACAATGTAGAAGATACATATCTCAAATTATAAATTTTGAAAGTCTCCTTGAAAACTCTTATGAAATTCAGAATATGACCTAGTGAAAAAGTTTAAACTCCATATAAAATGCTTATATCTTTACATTTTTGTAATTTTCATTATATGCTTCAAAGATTGCATCATGCTGGAGAATAATTTACTATGATTCCTAGATAAAAAAACTACAGCTTAAGAAAAATAGAATTAATTTTGATACCTTGGTTGTTTGCTCCGATACGCATCTGAAACATATCATTTTTTATCTTATAAGTGTACTAAAATTGGTCTAAATGATGTGTTTTTCAATGATCTTGATTACAAACAAATGGTTCTAAACATATGATATTATTTTGATATTAAAAAGATTTATGGTGCTTCATATATACATTGCTGAAAAACTATGACTAAGAAATTAATATTTTGAATATACACTCCTGCATAATTAAATGCTTCTATCATTAAAAATAAAAGCTATTTTTAAGAAGAGAGTTAATGATCCTAAAGCTTAAAATATTTCAACTCACTTCAATAATTCTTATAGAAAAGAAAATGTAATTACTTTTGAAAGAAATTTGAGCTTCAAAAGAATTATTTTCTGATTAATATTTCCATACATATTCAAAAAAAAAGAGGAAATATAATTTATTCTTGAAAGATTAAAAAGAGTGATTGCTATAAATTTTGAAAAATTCTAGATCACTCTACATTCTTGATATTATAGAAGAACAAAAAAAAAGGTTTGAAAGAAAATGCATCTTTTGAGGGGGAGCTTTAAATACTCAATCTCTTTATTGAAAATTATCTTCAAACTCTAAACTGTCAAATGGAATGATTAATTAAGGGAGAGAAAGAAAATTTCAGAGAGAGATATCATATAGAACTTAATCGTATAAATTCGCATCTAAAGATGAGACAAAGAATACTAAATGTAAAGTGGTATTAAACTTTGTGCTTCATTGAATATCTTTTGAAAGTTGGATTTCCATCTGTATTCATCGGTAAATCATTTATTTCTGAAAATTAATTAAAAAGGATTCCATCTGTCTTAGTTTCGAAAATTTATCTTGGAATCTACTTATGAGTTCTTATTGGCTTGCACTTTAGTGTTTCAATCCTGAGCCAATTCATTTTAATTGATTTTGATGCTATGATCTTTAAAGGAGTAAAAGAAAGTCTTTAAGAGAGCTCTAAAAGAACTTTCAAAGCCTTGAATTTTATGTATCATACACTGCATAAATTCATGTTTTGGTATCTATGCCCCAATACTTTTATATCATGAAAGAACTTTGAAGTCATTAAGAATTTAGGATTCAACATAATCTTATATTTTTCGAGTATATAAGGTTTGATCTTTATTTGCTCTTATACTATACTCTGAAAATTAATTAGATTGCTCTCATCTTGCTATATACTTAATATATATATATATAAAAGGTGTTGAATTTTTATTCGTGCCTTCTTTGAATATTATTCTTGATACTTCTTGAAATAACTTGAAAAAGATTCCATCTACACTTGATTTGAAAAATATCTTTGGAATCTACAGTTAGAGATCTCTTTTGGCTCACATCTTAAATGTCTCATTTCTAAAGCCAAACACATAGAAATAAGATATCATTTTATTAAGGATCATGTGCAAAATGGAAACATATGTATTGAGCATATATGTACTGAAAAACAATTAGCTGACATATTCACAAAACCCTTGAGTGAAGATAGATTCTGCACGCTAAGGAGGGAATTAGGCATATGTGATCCTTTTTATTGAAGAGATATAAAAGGGAGCAAGCAGTCTCATGATACATTTCTCCCATTTCTAAAAACTCATGAAACATGAGTCAAACTTGTAATCTATAGATTCCTTACTCATGTATCATTGTCCCAGAAAGAATTTGTAAGGATTGGAAGCAAGAAAAATTTTTAGAAGCAAAAAGGAAGAGAAAGGAAAAATTTCTGAACTTGGGTCGACCCAACCCAGAATAGGGTCGACCCAACGTTGAGTCGACCCAAGAAAATTCTTGAGTCGACCCAACGTCGGGACCCCACTGTTAAAAGGGGGACCCGTGAGCTTCTAGGGCACTGTTTACCCTTTGTCCTCTTCCGAAAACCTTATTCCCCACTCTCCAATCTCCTCCAATCATCTCCAAACAGTAGATTACATCAAGATCTTGGAGAAATGGGACCCAAGAGAGCCGTAGCCAAGCGATCCGGGAGAGTTTCATGGATCACATGTGCGGATAGGGTAGCTACAGAGCCAGACTCAGTCTCATCAGGCTCGACCTCCCCTCGCCACTTATGCTAGGAGGATGAGGACTAGATCCCAGCCATTAGATACTCCCTAGGCTGATATTAGCATTTCTGTTTAGAGCCTAGGCTAGATATCTAGTTCTCATATGTATTTTGTGTTTATCATGTATCTTTAAACTTTGATTACGGAACATTGTAATTGCTTTTGTTTTTGGCATGAATGTACTAAAATGTTTCTATTTTGATCAATGAAGTTTGAATGTTTGTTATTTATTGTGTCTTTTCCCATGCACCTATTTGATGATAACAAAAAGGGGGAGAAGTAAAGAAAGAGTAATAAGAAGTTGAAGTAAAGAAAGAGAAATAACAAAGAGAAATAAGAAATTGTGTAAGAAAAGAGAAATTACTTGTAAAATAAATTGAAAATCATATAGGAAAGCATATACATTTAAGGGGGAGCAATTTGTAACAATGAAAATGATCAAATCAAAAATTTCTATCAAATCTCAGAATTTGGCACATAGAATTTCAGAATTTGGCACGCACCTTTCACATCTCGATACATAACCTGAAACTCATGTTTTATCTCAAATTTTTGGAGTTTCATCTTTAATGAATTATAAATGAAAGGGGGAGCAATTCAAAAAGTCAAATTGGCAACATTTGAATGATATAGGGGGAGACTTCACTCTTATATTTTGAAAAGCTGAATTTCAGCAAGTTAAGCCCTTTTAAAACTAATTTTAAGATAAGTATCAATAGGCTCATACTCTTTATTTTGTAATCATCAAAAAGGGGGAGATTGAGGATGATAGTGTTATTTTGATGATTAACAAGCAATTATCAAGAGTATGTTATAAGTTAAATCGATACTTCATTTATAAGTCTGTTACTCTCAGTATATTTGTATAAATTGATAAAGATACATTTCATTGTTTATATGAATGAATCTAACCTTGAGATGCAGCAAAGTGTGAATTGAGTCGACCCAAAGGATGATTGGGTCGACCCCGGCACATCAGGAAAGCATTTGGCACACTTCTGCAAAAATGGCACAGATGAACAGTAAGTTGGGTCGACCCAAGGAAAGCATGAGTCGACCCAAACATCAAGCTTCTCAACAACTCAGAAAATGGTTCTCTGGAAATATTGAGAGGGTCGACCCAAGATGAAGTTGAGTCGACCCAAGCTTGAGTCGACCCAAACCCTGAGTGGGTCGACCCAAAGGCAAGACAGAACAGATGACAGAAAAGGTTCTCTGGAAACCCTGTTAGGGTCGACCCAAGAAGAAGTTGAGTCGACCCAACTGAACCTTGAGTCGACCCAAAGAAAGGTTGGGTCGACCCAAGTGAAGGAAGGCTGAATTGCAAGTTTCTGTGTTTCTAAGAGGGCCGACCCAAGAAAAGCTTGAGCTGACCCAAGTCTGATGAACAGTGGTTTGGGTCGACCCAAGAAAAGTTTGGGTCCCAAGCACGGGCAGAAGCATAACGGCTAGTTGTGCAGAAGTACTTTTTGGACTCCCAACGGCTATAAACGGCTAGTTTCTTCAATCCAACGGTCAGGAAGGACTATTTGAAGGTTAGAGAAGTATTTAAGAGGGAGTATTCATCAGAGAAAGTAAGCTTTGGAAAATACATCAAGTGCATTCAAGAGAGAACCCTAGCAAGGCAAGCTTCATCCAAGTGCTTCATCCAAAAGTCGAAAGAAAGTGGTTGAGCAGATTCAAAGAGTCATCAAGAGCTCCATCCATCCTTGAAGAGTGAAGCATCCTTGACAAAGAAGAGAGAAGTCACATCAAGCGATAAATATTCTCTAAACTCTTCTTTGTAGATTATATTGTTATATTTGCTCATCTAGGAGTTTAAATCTTCTTCCTTTGTTTCCTAAACTACTTGTAAAGGTTGGTTGGTTAGCCCGCAAAACCAACGGAATAGCTTGATTGGTGAACCCGAAAAACCAATTGTAAAGGTTCGTTGGTGAGCCCGAAAAACCAACATAGGTTCGTTGGTGAGCCCGTAAAACCAACATAGGTTTTTGGTGAACCCGAAAAACCAAAGTGTAAAGGTTTTTGGATTGTGAGCCTGGAAAACAATCCAACTGTAATCCGCGGGATTATAGTGAATTCCCAAGGGGTCGCTTGGGGAGTGGACGTAGGTGCTAAGGAGAGCACCGAACCACTATACTTTTTGTTGTTTGTATTGTGTTTTGTTTAAGCTTACTAACTCTTCATTCAACACAAGTAAGATAGTTAAAATTAAAAGAAACCAATTCACCCCCCCTCTTGGCTTGTCACCTTGGGCAACAGCCAGAGAGTAAGGCTCATGTAAACAGCCAGGTGGGAGGCTCCTCTTACTCAGAGAGTAAGGTCCTAATTAAGTAACCACCTTTCATGCTTTCCTAGACACCAATTAGATCAATTAATCTAATATGACTCGCTCATGTTGGTTCACTCTCGACTTGATTGAGGAGGTTTTAATTTAGGTCTCAATTGGGTTTGCTACATCACATGTAAACCTATCTACCCCGCTCTCATTCACATCACATGCAAACGGCACATCACAGGCAGTTATAATCGCAGCATCAAATAAAGCTAAAGTTTAAATAGGTGATGATCATGGATTCTAATTATGTCGTATTACAAGCACATGCACGTCAATCGATCAATTGGTCTTCAACTCTTGAATTGGTTCCAAGCCTCCTTGATTCGATCCTTGATCAACTCTTGATCCCATTGCCATCAACCGCTTAAATCGCCGTTCATCTCATGCCTTGTCTTCAACTTGATCGTTGACGTACATCACATCATAGAAATACAACCAGATGTAAAATAAAAATAATAATAAATTACATCCCCTTTTAGGAGGTACGCAGGCCTCTCAAAACATCAAATAAGATGCATGCAAGCATCTGAAAAATTACACGACATTACAGATCACATCGCAGGTCATTACATTTGATACCAAAAGGGTTTGAATCCTATGATCATCACCACATGCAGCAATTATAATTTTCAGATCTGAAATCTAATTGATTATCTCATGACATAGGTTGCTGATCATGCTAATCATGATTCTAAACTTTGTAATCCCATTAACAATGCAATTAGAACCATCTTTTTATCACATAAAAATCAGCATGCAAAAATCAGCACCCTAGGAAAAATCTGTATGCAGAAATTTTTTTAGCATGCATAATCATTTAAATTTCAGATCTAATAAGCCTATTAATAATTAATCCTTACCTTAATCTACGATGCCTAGGCTCTGATACCACTGTTGGGAACCCGCCCATGCCGCAGAAAAATTTCAAAAATTAAAGATGCAGCGGAAGAGGCATGCGCGGGATCAACCGTTCATCGCATGAACGTTGTTTAAAAACCGTTCGTAGATAGATAAGGATTAAAAACTTTTAAATAACATTAGAAGATCAGATTTTCACCTTGTGCGGGTAGATGATCACCGCAAACTGATGATCGTGGTTTTTGATGAAGGTTCGCTTGAAGCCGTTCAAGTGCCCGGCCTCTACGGGTATCCACACGAAGCAGAAAACCGATCCAAGCTTTCTATCTCCCCGGGGTGCTAGCTCCCTTGCAGAGATAACTTTGATGGCTGATCTCCTCTCTTTCTTTCAACTCTTGAATGTGCTTGAGAGGAGGAAGAAGAAGGATGAAGAATAGTAAAGGAACAAAACCCCTGCAGCCTTCTTTCTTTTCCTTGCGTTGGAAGGAGGAAGGGAGGATGAAGAGGCCACCTTTCTTTTTCTTCCTTTGCTTGCGGCTGAACCAAGGAAAGGGGAGGAGAGGGGGCCACGAATTGGAGAGGGAGAGGGCTTCAATGATGCCCTAGGTCAGCCCCCACGCCTCCTCTTAAATAGCATGTGGAGCTCCTACTTTGTAGGAGCTCCTTGATAAACTTCCAAGAGGGGCGCCGGCCCCTCTTCTTTGCCGCACCAAGCAAGGAAAAGGAGGAGGGGCGTGTGCCCCTCCTTCATGGTTAACCTAATCCTCCTTTAAGGAGGATTAGGAAGGTCACTCATGGTTAGGTCCTAATCTAATTAGGCTTGGACCAAGGGTGAACCAATTTGGGTTTAATCTAGGTAAGTCCTAATCCAATTAGAACTTAATGAACCATGACTCAATTGAACCCTTCAATCCTAATCCAATTAGGAGTCTTGTTGATTCATTAGATTAATAATTAATTAGGACTTAAGAAATCCTAATCCAATTAGGACTTATTTAATTTTGGTCCTAATCCAATTAGGACTCTAATTTGAATCCGAAGTCCTAATCCGATTAGGACTCTAGGAATCCTACTCCAAGTAGGAATCCAAATTTAATTCAAAACTCCTAATCCAATTAGGATTGTAGGAATCCTACTCCAAGTAGGAATCCTAGTTCTACTCCAAATAGGATTCCCAGTCCAAGTAGGAATCCCAGTCCAAGTAGGAATCCTAGTCCTAATCCAATTAGGACTCTAGAAATCCTACTCCAAGTAGGACTCTTGTTTTAAGTCCAATTAATTAATTCCCTTTGTTCCTTCTTCAACTTATTATCAATCGAATTGATTACTTGTGAATCCTAATCACGATTCAACCATCGGATCGGTCAATGCCTTTAGTATGTGTGACCCCATAGGTTCTATTCTGACTGGTAGTGAGATATATTGCGATCTCTATCACAATATCATTGAAGACTCCTTTCAATGGGTTGGAACGATTCCAACTCTACTCATCAGGGTTTATCGATCATCGAGATAATCTCTGTGAGTCTCACCATCCACCAGTGACACCTAGCAGCATGTAGTGGCTACCCAGCAGAATAGAATGATGAACCTCTAGGTACAGTTATCATGTGATACAGTCCTACTATCGTGGATCCCTATAGGACGGAGGTCATGGACAACTCGTCAAACCCCATCGCCTGTCATATGTCAAGATTTATTCGACTTAAGTTCGAGAGCGGAGAACTCTTTCTCCACTATGTAATCTGCCCTGGCCGAGGTCTTACGAACTCAGTCTTATAAATCACATAGGATCTCTCCTTATCTATCAAGGTCGATAGATTCCTTATAGGTGCATACCCTACTCCTACAGTGAACCTACTGCAGCCAATCTACACTGCATGGACCCATATGGCTAGAGACCATGTATATGTGCAGTCAAACTACAATAACCTCACTATGAGTAGCTGAAGCATCGCAGGTCAAAGGACCAGTCACACTACTGCAACATCAAGCAAGTCACTGACGAGTGGATAGACATCCAAGTGACTTCTTGTCTTGGTCACGCTCAGTACCCTTGTTCTCTAACAAGCACCTGCACTATTACTTCAGTGTCTCCACACCGTGGACTCGAGTCTCGTCCATCCATAGGAAAAGTAATGTGTGCACTGATCTCATCGGATCGATCACCGTCCTCGTGATGATCCATCGATCAGGAGCGTTTAGAAATTAATCACTAATGATACATGGCTCAAATTCTCAACTCTTGAGAATATGCATCATCATCTTATTAATTCCTTGGACGATTCATAGACACAATAACAATATGAATGAAAAAGATGCCTATTATTTATTCAATAATAAATAGTCAAGTACAAAATTATGTTCCTAGAATTAACAATGTGTCAACCAAATTGGCTTCTAGGGCATACATCTAACATGTGGGGTGGTCCACTTTTTCCCACATCACTACCCCCTGACTTTCGAGTTCGAGCCGTTTTCGAACTCGGGCGAAGAAAGTAGCTAATTCTGTCATGCTGATGAGATTAGGCGGCTTCAAATCATTTTGTCATTTCGAAAGAAAGAGAAAAGGCACTTTTGGATGTTTTTAATGAAGGCACGAGGCGGCAGCTTTTTATTTTTCGAAGCGATTTTGTGCTGCAGCTTCATAATGGGACTCCGGTATTCGAAGAGACGGCTGCTCCCATTCCGCTTTTAAAGCGGCGATCCAGGTTGATATGCTGGGCCGATTTCCAAGACCGGCATGTGGCATGATATGGACGGGAGGTGCGGCTTGCTCTCGTCGATCTGATCTATTGGGAGAGTCTATATAAAGCCCAGTCCAGCCCTAAGAACCTTCATTTGGCCGCCATAGTCTTCGCCTTCTTCTTTCTCCATTTTACTTTCCTCCAATCGTTGTTTAGTCTCCCCCGAAGGTGCCTCTGAGTGTTTTCTGGTGGTTTTTCTTGATTTTTTATTTCCAGCAGTCGGTGCTTTCGGCAAGGACCACGGTAGGTTTCCCACTCACGCTTGCTCGGAGGCTTGCTTTTTCTCCTTTCTCTATTTATTCATC
The DNA here is from genome assembly GCF_051530095.1 of Phoenix dactylifera. Classification (NCBI taxonomy): domain Eukaryota; kingdom Viridiplantae; phylum Streptophyta; class Magnoliopsida; order Arecales; family Arecaceae; genus Phoenix; species Phoenix dactylifera. The sequence continues at coordinate 4,722,204 of NC_143203.1, forward strand.
CTTCTTCCTCTTCCCTTGTTCTCTTCTTTCGTCTTTTTTTTAAATTCGTGAGCAGGACAGATGTCCGGTGGTGCTTCATCTTCTACTGGGGCTCCTTCCCATAGGAAGGAGGTCGAGCCAGAGGTGGGCCGTGGCCCAAACGGAGTCGAGTCAAACCTGACTGAGGAAGAACTGGGCACGATCCGAGCTCGATTTTTCCTTCTATGCGAGTTTACTCTCGAGCTCGCGGGGCCGAAGGACCTGGTTACAAGACCCCCCCAGGTCGGATCGGAGTGTATATGGAAACACTCCGAGCTGGCCTTAAGTTTTCCCTGCACGAGTTTGTGAACGAGCTTCTAACTATGTATCGTCTCGTCCCGGCGCAGCTCGCTCCGAACTCGTAGAGGACAATCATCGGCTTCCTGTCCCTCTACCTTGCTCATGGGATACCGACCTCGGTAAATGTCTTCCGCGGGTGTTTCATGCTGAAATCTACTCCTGCGGATGGAGGATGGCTGTATTTCGCCCTTCGGGGAGGTAGGCCGTTCTTCTGAGGTGCTCCTTCCTCTATTCATTGGTGAAAGGAGAAGTTTTTCTTTTTTTCCTCCAAGCATCCGTGGGGGTTCAACCCATCGTGGGACCTGCCACGACTCAAGGCCAATAACAAGACCTCCGAACTCACCGTGAATGAGCAGAAAATCTTTGATACTCTTCGCAGTTTAAAGGGAGACATCCTTCTGACCGACCTCCTGAACGAGGAGACTCTGATGAACGTCGGCCTGAGCTCGGCGCGCCCTGAGGGTAAGGACGGTTGTACTGCTCCTCCCTTTATTTCATCGTCCTTCATTTTACTTTCACTTTTTATTCTTTTTTCTCTTTTTAGGGTTAGTCTGAGACTTGAGTTTCTTTTTCTTTTTTCAGAGATCGTAGGGATGGTATCCAGCAACGAGACCCTACTCGCCAGGTACAATAAAAGAGCAGCCGAAGCCGGCGGAGCTTGCCCCGTGCCTAGGAAGAGGCCTAGGCCGGCCTTGACTTCTACCCCTGTGGAGGTTAAAGATCTTGAGGCTGAGACTTTCCAGCTCGTTCAGAAGAACAGCAGGAAGAAGGTGGGAGAGTCTAGATCAGAAGAGGCTCCTCCCGCCGAGCGCGCAACTCTCGCGGAGGCCGTAGAGGAATCAGCGGCCCGTGCTCGCCCGACCTCGGGCCCTTCAAAAGTCTGCAAGGTCATCCGTCTGCAGTGTTCGGGACCTGAGCCGGGCAGCGGTCTCGGGGTCCCGAGTTCTTTTCACGCTCCTTTGTTGAGCTCTTCAAGACTCAACTTCCCGAGCTCTTCAGGGGTTGAGGATCGCCCTGAGAGGAGGCCCTATTGCCCCGAGTGGTTGGTTTTCGAGGACAATTCGGCCCTCCACAACAGCGAAGTTGCTCGTGAGGTCGTCTGTTGCGTGCAGCTTCTAGCTGACCGAGCCGAGCTTGAAGTCGCGAGATCAGCGATTTATTGAACAGGCCTACTGTTCTGCTGTCCGGGTAAGCTTTTCTCATGATTTCATTTTCATATCTTTCTAAGTTCTCAATCTTGGCTAATCTTTATTTTTCTTCATCACAGCACCTCCATGAGATTGACATGTGAGCCTCCGCGGCGGTTGACTACGAAAATCGGGCCCGGAGGAGCCAGCGAGGACAGGAGGTCGTGGAGATGAAGCTTGCCGAGGCCAAGGCCGGGCGGGAGGAATCCACCGTGAGGGTGGAGGCCGCTAAATCCGAGCTCAAGCTCAAGGCTGAGCACCTTGAGAAGGAGGAAGCCTCTCATGCCCTTACCAGGTTGACTTTTCGTGCTACCGAGGCACGCTTAGACGATGCCCCGTCTCAGCTTGCGGGCCAGAAATACAAGGCGGGGATCCTCTAGCTAAAGGTCGAGCAACTTGAGGCTCGAGAGAAGAAAGTGATGGAACAAACTTGGAATGCGGTGCAGATTTTTCGCGAGTCAGCCGAGTACCAAGAGGAGTTGGATGAGGCGGTCGATGGGCTCATCCGCGGCTTCGAGGATTTTCGGGCCTAGGTGTTGAGGCTTTGCCCCAAGCTCGACTTCAGCAATCTTCGGCCTCGCCTGTTCGGGGCCGCTGAGGATGATAGCGTGCCCAAGAGTCCCGCCCTTGTGGACATCGAGGCCGAGACCGAGACAGCTCCTGAGGTCGCTCGCGAGATCCCATCTGGAGAAGCTTCAGAGGGTGCTCCCAAAGTGGCTCCTGAGGCTGCTCCAACAGACTGCCCCGAAGCCGGTGCCGAGGTCTCCACTATTTCTGAGGCGGCTTGAGATTCTGCTTTCTTTTTCTTTTTTTCTCTTTTTTTTATATTGTCATTTGTAAATGAGGTCGGCCGGTAGAACCATTGTTCGGCTAAGCGGGCCGACCTCAGAGTCAATGTCCTTGTACTTAGCCTCAAGGCTCTTTATCAATAAAATATATGCTTTCTTCAATTTTGTTGCATCTTTGAACTTGTCTCTACTTATATTTTCGACGAACCTTTGTTTTCGATTGTTTGGGTAGGACTTCGCGCGTCGTTCACTTTTGAATCTGATTCCGACACTTTTTGAAGAATTTTACTAACTCTCCGGGCTCGAATCTAGCTGTAGTGCGGCCGAGGTCGAGCTATTATTCGGCCATTGGAATCGTGAGCTTTTACAGGCTTGGGTGCCCTTCGATCCATAGTATCTTCCTTAGGCATCTCGAATTATAGTCGGATTTTCGTTCGGTAGTATCCGAGGTCGAGGGAGCTTTGGCTCGCGGTCGACTCAATGGGGCGTCCCGAACTTGGTCAGGATGTCATTAGGTAGTACCCGAGGTTGAGGGAGTCTCGGCTCGCGATCGACGCAGCATGGCATCCCGAACTTGGTCGAAACGTCATTAGGTAGTACCCAAGATCGAGGAAGTCTTGGCTCGCAGACGACGCAGCGAAGCGTCTCGAACTTGGTCGGAACGTCATTAGGTAGTACCCGAGGTCGAGGGAGTCTTGGCTCGCGGTCGACGCAGCGAGGAGTCCCGAACTTGGTCGGAATGTCATTAGGTCTCCCCAAGTGACTTGAAGCATTTTTCGGTGTTATGGGGACACTTTCTGTTGTAATAGGAACCTGTGGTTCATAAGCAAATCAACATTAGGAGAAATCCCGAATGGTCAAGAGAAGTCCTTGAGGAATGTTGATGCAAAAATAAAACTGTTCTCCCAAGTGCAGGAGAATCGCACAAGTAGTATAACTCGGAAGTCCGAGGTCGATTCCTCAGGGAACGATCTATGGATTATTAGCGTAATCTTTCGATGTAATTTTTAGTTGATCTTTAGAAATTAAAAGTAGAGAATAATATGTGATTAAACAACGTTCAAGAATATAGAGAAGGCTAGGGATCCGGAATCCTCCTTGACAATGTAACTTTCAACAAATAGACTCGGCGATTCTTGATTAAGGATTAATATGATAGGGTAGTTCTAATCATGGAGTATACAATAGAAAAACATGAATTAAACATCCAAGTATTTATCGTGCCGGTTACGTCTACGACAAATCAAGCATCGAAATAATCCATGCATCAATATATATAAACCATGCAAGATCTATCTAATAAATAAATATGCAAGAACCCAAAACATACCAATGGATATAAAACAATTAGAATTAAAGTTTAGAGTGTACTTGATGAAAGCAACATGACAAGGGTTCATCTATCACCCTTTGCCAAAGGAATTAGCAAGCCATTACAAACATCAGCATCTCTCCCTTTTTCACTCTCTTTTTTTTCTTTCTTTTTTTTCTTTTCAGAAACAGGGGATGCCCTGTTTCTTCTTTTCAATGACAGGGCTCGGCTCCCCTCCTCTTCCTTCCGATCTTTTCCTTCAACCCCAGCTGGCCGCTCTTCTTCCTCCCGAATGAGAGCTATATAGTGGCGTTCGATCCCCCTTGAGCACACGCGGTGGAGATGGAAGGAAATGGAGGGGAATCTCGAACGTTGATCGCGGGCGGATCTGGCGCTGATCGGTGCGACGCTCACGGAAGATTGATCGCGCTAGGAGGTCTGATGCTGGTCGAAATCCGGGGTCTCGATTTTGGGCGGAAGAAGGGGGCGTTGATCGCTGGCTCACGGATGGCTGCAGGCGGGATTGAATGCATGAGAGGCGTGGGAGACGGATGAGGCATGAAACCATCACGGACCGCTGGGATTTGTTGGAAGGAGGAACGCTGGAATGATGCAAATCCCAGCTAGCTGCAAGGTATGGAAAGCTCGGACTTGAGGTTGGAGATGGACGGCTGGATGCTGGATCTCAGACACGTGGGAGGTGCCGGAAAGATGGGCCTGTGAATGCGGGATAGGCTGCTGGAAAGATGGATCGGAAGGAATGGGTGCTGATCTCGGCTGGGAGGACGGGATCAGTGGTGCTTTGGGTGTTCTGGGATGAGACGCGGCAGATGGCTGGGATCGATTGGTGCCTCGGAACCGATCGCGGTAGCTGGAGCTGGAGGGTGAGCGGACGGCTGCGGGATTGAAGCTTGGAATGTAGTGAAGACGGGGTGGCTGGGACGGGCTGATGGGAGGCGCTGATCTCGGTGAGCACTCGTTGGATGCGGCATTGGAAGGAGCTGGTCGCTGGTTCACCGCGTGGATCACGGAGGGTTGGATGCTTCCCCTGCTTCGATGCTGGGATGGAAGGCTGATGCGGAAACCAACTCAACAAGCTGCGAGATGGCTGAGCTTGCACACTTTGCATTGGGCTACTGGGAATCGGTTGCAGTGAACTGGTCGGCTGAACTTAGCCTCCTTCAAGTGTGCAACTGGGGTTGACTCATACAGTTGGCTGGTCATCCGTGGTGGTGCATCTTTTTGGACCTAATGCACATTTTTGCTTTGATTTACAATCACCTGCACCTTACAACAAATATAATATAAATACAATACTTTTATCATTATTTGTTAGCAATAATACTAATTTAAGTGATATGTAATTCGCACTTTTGTACTCTCATCACACCCCCCAACTAGCTTATTACTAGTCTCTAGTAATTAACGGGCAAATGATAAAATGAGAGTGCAAAAGTTGTGCTTTAACCTATATTTTTTTTATTGAAGCTAAAGATACAAAACTGAGATACGTACCCATTTTCGTAGGGCACCACGATTGCACTTAGCACGTGCAACAAGCCGTTAAACCCCTAGGCTACCCTAGTGGACGAGTGTTGTCTCGTGAAGGTTTGTAGAGATGTTACCCACAAACATCATGAATGATATGACATGAGGTCCTAAATTCTAAGCTAATACCCATGTAATTAATATATATTTTCAAGCATGGCAACTATCAAAGCAAGGGGAAAGTGTAGTGTGCATAAAGTAGTATGACTTTCTCAGAGTACCAATACATCCACCACAACATGGTACCGCTTGAATTTTAGGTGTACTACTCAAGTTCACAAGTGTTTACTACAGTTTATTAGGGCCTGATCCATCAAATTTTTGGAATATCTCATGTTGTCTAAAATTGTCAAGAATGTTCGCATAAAAAGAAGGAGCTATCAATCCCAACTAAATATCCAAAGTACACAAAGGTCCAATACAATGGAGTCAAATCAGCCATTAACACATGTCACTGGGTTCAGCCCGACCAACCCTATTCATGCTACTTTTCTTTCTTTTATATATATATATATATATATATATATATATATATATATATATATGGTGATTACAATAGTCCAACCCCCTTAGGCTCTAGCAAGGTCCATGTAGCGAGTTTTCGGCCAATGACTCCTGATCCAGTTGGCTCAAGGCATTAGGTGAAACACCCCTCGGGCTTAATTACTCGAACCAGACTACGCCACGAGATTAGATTTGTTATCTCCTCATTTTTATTATTATTATTTTTTTTTTCAAATTAGAGAAGGTAAACTAGACCACATAATGTGACTGCAACGTGACTATAGGTCAACCAAGGTCGGAACATAAGGCACTTAGATGATCTAGCCGGGGTATTCAACCTCTATCTTTATGTGAAAACCAAATCAAGAACCTTATAGTACGGACAAGGATAGTCGTACTTCTTTTACAGATATGGCTTAATAAAAATGCATTAAACAAATGTGAACTCCTGAGGCCTTCCTATAATCATTAAGTACATGTGCGGGGATCTAATAATAGATCTCTGATCAGCCATAGTATGCATGTGTTCCTTGCCTTAATAGTTGCACAAACTTAATATGAAAATACATGTGCATTTGCTTAGAAAAGAAAGCAATAAATCAAATGCAAAAACAAGTTTTTTTTTTTTTTTTCTCAACAATATATTTCCCTCCCCCCAACTTAAACATTGCATTGTCCTCAATGTAGTAGATACAAGTGATATTTATACGAGAGACAGTAGAAAAAATAATATTGGAGAGAAGAGGAATACCTTGAGCTGTTGATATCAAGAAAATAAGACCTACAAAACTAGAAAAAAATAATTCTAACTAATATACACATACCTTTGCCTTCATATTCAGTCATAAGAGGGCTCCCTCAAGGAAAAGGAGTCCTCTTCATCCGCAAAATTCTCAAGAAAAGGTTTTAACCTGTGTCCATTTACCTTAAAAATTTTACCATCCCGTGGATTCTCAATCTCAACCGCCCCATGTGGAAAAACAGTTTTTATAATGTAAGGATCTATCCATCTCGATCGCAACTTACCAGAAAACAGATGTAAGCGGGAATCATATAAAAGAACCTTTTGCAAAGGTTCAAAAGATTTTTTAAAAATTGATTTATCATGTAAGATCTTCATTCGTTCTTTGCAAATTTTAGCATTGTCATAAGCATCTCTGCAGATCTCATTAAGCTCGTTCAATTGTAATTTTCTAGCTAGACCGGCATCTTGTAAATCAAAATTCAATTTTCTAATTGCCCAATACGATTTATGTTCTATTTCTACGGGCAAATGACACGCTTTTCCGTAGACTAGCCGGTAGGGAGACATGCCAAGAATGGTTTTGTATGTAGTACGGTAAGCCCATAACGCATCTGATAGTTTTAAGGACCAATCCTTTCGTGATGGGTTCACCGTTTTTTCTAAAATTCGTTTAATCTTCCGATTGGCTAACTCTACCTGGCCACTGGTTTGCGGATGATATGGGGTAGCAATTCTATGGGTGACACCATATTTTTTCAATAAGGTTTCGAAAGGCTTATTACAAAAGTGTTTTCCACCGTCACTAATTATGATTTTAGGCATCCCAAATCGTGAAAAAATATTTTCTTTTAAAAACTTCAGGACAGGTTTGTGATCATTGGTCCTACAAGCGACAGCTTCTACCCATTTTGACACATACTCGACACCAACTAAAATGTATTCATATCCGAAAGACGGTGGGAATGGTCCCATAAAATCGATGCCCCAATAATCGAAAATTTTGATAATAGTAATGGGTTGAAGAGGCATCATCTGCCTACGAGTTAGACTTCCAATACGTTGACATGGATCACATGTCCTGCAGAACTCGTGGGCATCTTTGAACATAGTAGGCCAATAGAAACCACATTGCAAGACTTTTGCAACAGTTTTCTTAGAGGCAAAGTGTCCACCACAAGCATCAGTATGGCAGAAAGAGAGTACGCTTTGTATATCATGATCCGGTATGCATCGTCTAAAGATTTGATCATTGCAATATTTAAATAAATAGGGTTCGTCATAGTAATAATTCTTTACTTCGCGCAAGAAAATTTTTCTATCGGTCGACCTCCAATGCTCCGGAATCCGGTTCGTAACAAGAAAATTTACAATGTCAGCATACCATGGCACAATAGAGAGTGCAAACAACTGCTCTTCAGAGAATGAGTCCTTGATGGAAAACTGTGGCACCGAATCATTAAAAACTAATCGTGATAAATGGTCAGCAACCACATTCTCTACTCCTTTTTTATCTTTGATAGTGATGTCAAATTCTTGGAGTAGAAGTATCCATCGTATTAAGCGTGGTTTGGCCTCTTTCTTATCCAACAAATATTTTAGTGCCGCATGGTCTGTGAAGATAATAATAGGAGCACCAAGTATATAAGAGCGAAATTTATCTAAGGCAAATACTACTGCAAGCAATTCCTTCTCGGTGGTGGTGTAATTCATTTGAGCATCGTTTAAGGTTTTGCTTGCATAGTAAATGACATATGGCTTATTATCCTTGCGTTGTCCTAGGACGGCTCCTATCGCATAGTCGCTAGCGTCGCACATAATCTCAAGTCGTACGATGGGTGCAGTGCTAAGCATAGACTTTAACTTTTTGAATGCCTCCTGACAGGTTTCAGTCCAATTGAATGGTGTATCAAGGGACAGGAGGTTACATAATGGTCGAGCTATGACACTAAAGTCCTTGATGAACCTCCTATAAAATCCGGCGTGTCCCAAAAATGATCGAACATCTCTAACCGTCTTAGGTGCAGGTAGCTTAGCAATTAAGTCGATCTTAGCTCTATCTACTTCCATGCCCTTCGATGAAACAATATGTCCTAGGACAATTCCCTTTGGTACCATGAAGTGGCATTTCTCCCAATTCAATATCAAATTCTTTTCTATACATCGAGCTAAGACTGCTTGTAAATGTGACAAGCAATCATCAAATGAGTCACCAAAAATGGAGAAGTCATCCATGAACACTTCCAAAAACTTCTCGTTCATATCTTCAAAGATGCTGAGCATGCATCTTTGGAATGTTGCAGGTGCATTACACAACCCGAATGGCATCCGACGGAAAGCGAATGTGCCAAAAGGACAAGTGAAGGTAGTCTTCTCTTGATCTTCTGGTGAAATTTCAATCTGATAATATCCCGAATAGCCATCGAGAAAACAATATAAATCATGCCCTGCAACCCTCTCCAATACTTGGTCTAGGAAGGGTAGAGGAAAGTGATCCTTTCGTGTGACCAAATTCAGCTTTCGGTAGTCAACACACATGCGCCAACTTGTCGGGACACGAGTTGGAACTAGTTCACCTTGTTCATTTTCTACTACTGTCAAACCCGATTTCTTAGAAACGACTTGAGTAGGGCTTACCCACTTGCTGTCGGAAATTGGATAAATAATACCTACGTCAAGCAACTTGAGGACTTCTGCCTTAACCACATCTCTCATCATAGGATTTAACCTTCGTTGCATTTGCCTTGTAGTTTTGGCATTGTCCTCCAAATATATCCGGTGCGTGCAAATTAAGGGGCTAATTTTCTTCAAGTCGGCAATAGACCACCCTAAGGCTCCTTTATGATTTTTTAGAACACCAAGTAATTTTCTTTCTTGGTCATGATTAAGATCAGACGAGATGATTATAGGGTAAGTGTCCTCGGGTCCAAGAAAGGCATACTTGAGTTCCTTCGGTAAAGGTTTTAACTCGAGCTTAGGCACTTGCTCATGGGATGGTACTATCTTTGCTTCTCGAGGTGGCAACTTCTCAAATTCCCCTACTTTTGGTCTCCACCCAGTGACCATCTTAATATCCAGATTATCCGCAATAGGTGTGACTGACAAATCACCATCATTGGTTCCATTAGGACACCAATCAATTAAGCTATCATCAGATGGGTCGTTAATTGCTTTAGCTAACAAATATTCTTCTGCAATGGTTTCAACCCAACAACCTCCTTACTCTCTTCGGGATCATTAGGTTGTTTGCACACATTAAAAATGTTCAGTTCTAAGGTCATGTTACCAAAAGAAAGCTTCATGACGCCATTCCTACAATTAATCAATGCATTAGAAGTTGCAAGGAATGGACGTCCTAAAATGACTGGAATCTGAGATTGTGAGTTCGAAGCCGGATGTGTGTCCAATACGATAAAATCGACAGAAAAGTAGAACTTGTCTACTTGGACTAATACATCCTCGATAATCCCCCTTGGAATTTTAACTGATCTGTCAGCTAATTGCAAAGTGACGGAGCTTGGCTTCAACTCACCTAAACCAAGTTGCTCATATACAGAATATGGCAACAAATTCACACTTGCCCCTAAATCTAACAATGCTCGCTCTATCCTAAAGTTGCCTATGATGCATAAGATGGTTGGGCAACCTGGATTCTTAAATTTAGGGAGAATGTTGTGCTGCAAAATAGCACTCACATTTTCAGTTAAAAATGCCTTCTTCTTAACATTTAATCGGCGCTTGACAGTACACAAGTTCTTCAAAAATTTGGCATATGAGGGTACTTATTTGATTGCATCAAGAAGAGGTATGTTAATCTTTACTTGCTTGAAAAGCTCAAGAATTTCAGAATTAGGTTCGAGCTTTTGCAACGGCTTTAACCGTTGTGGAAAAGGTGGAGAAAAAGGACATTCTACTTTCTCGGTAGAAGTTGGGACCTCAATTTTTTCTTTGTCCCTTTCATCGGCTTTGGGAGCATCAGAATTAGAAGTGACCTGCGGTCTCAATGGGACGGTCTGATTAATGACTTTTCCATTACGCAAAGTCATGATGCTCTTTGCATGTTCTATATGCGAACTAAAAGGAGCCGTATTATTACTACCGTGCACTTGTGGGTTAGGTTGGGGTTGAGCTGGAAGCTTACCCTTCTCTTGGGTACCTAGGACGGTAGTCAACATTGACAATTGGTTCCTTATATCTTCAAAATTTCGAGTATTTTGAGCATTGATATTAGCTTGACCTTGTAGAAAAGTTTGTATGGATTGCAAGGTATCCTCGATATTTGGCTTTTGAGAAGGTGATGGTGCATAAGTAGGATGTGCAGGTGGAGGAGCTGAATGGTGTGACTGTTGAGGATGATCGTTTCTCCACCTAAAGTTTGGATGATTCTTCCAACCAGGGTTATAGGTATTCGAGTATGGATCGTTATAAGGCTTTTGGTAGGAGTTCATAGCATTTGCTTGATCGTGCAAGACTTCCTTGAATGCCGGTATGGTGGGGCAATCTGTAGTGGTATGACCCGACATATCGCAAATACCACAACACTCGTTTCTAAGCTCTATAGTCTTGACAGGCTCAACCTTCTTAAGCTCAATTTCTTCTACCTTCCTAGTGAGGGCTGCCATTTTAGCATGAAGATCATCCTCAGTTCTGAGGTTGTAAAGGCCTCCCTGTACAGAGCTAGTAGGCTTAGGCAAAGACTTGTTGTTTCTATCCCCGTTATCCCAAAGTTGGACAGTCTCAGCAAGGGAATCCAAATACTCCCACGCCTCATCAGGGTGTTTTTCTAAGAATCTACCATTGCACATGGTCTCTACAAACTGTTTCAACTGTGGAGATAAACCTTCATAAAAGAAACTAATGGTTCTTCAAGTTTCGAATCCGTGATGAGGGCATGAGAGAAGAAGGTCTTTAAATCTTTCCCAACATTCATAAAATGTTTCATTATCTTTTTGTTGGAAATTGCTGATATGTCTTTTCAAAAAGTTGGTCCTTTGTGTGGAGAAGAACTTCTTTAAAAATTCTCTCTGCATATCTTGCCAAGTTCTTATTGATCTAGGTCGCAAAGAGTTTAGCCATATTTTGGCCTTATTCTTTAGAGAGAAAGGAAACAATGTCAACTTGAGGACATCCTCGGTGACGTTTGGCACTCTAAATGTAATGCTCAATTCTTCAAAATCCTTTAAATGAAGATACGGACTCTCGGATTCTAACCCGTGAAACTTGGGCAGCAATTGAATTACCCCTGGTTTGATGTCAAAATGTCCTACATTATCAGGAAAAATTATGCATGAAGGCTGACTAGTCCTAGCCGGTTGTAGGTATTATCTTAGGGTCATAACATGGGGTTCTCGTTCTCGATTGTGGTGACTCCCCGCATCTTCATTTAAATCAGCCATCTCACAAGGTGTGAGATATTGCGAAGGAATTTCAGGGGTATGTCCTAAGGGATGATCTAAAGTTGTACGACTTAATCGACCGGTGTCGTCCCTATTCCACTTTAGCATGCAAAATAGTTCCCTCTCTTTTTTTTTAAAATAAATATAAGTACCAACTAAAGATACCCTAAAACGAAAATCTATTTACAATCAAACATGCAACAAAACATTACACCTCAATTTTTAATGTTTTTCTTAAATTTCTAGACAGCTCCTAACTAGTTTGAAGAGGGCATCTAAGCCTCCAATCCGGTCTAATGAACCGAGTTGACCAGGTAAGCTCCCAGGTAAGTGGAGGGGTCACGATGCGTTCGCAAAGGTCCCACTTAAAACTCACTTGCCTCGAACAGATGAACTGTCTCCCTTATAGGGACAAAGCTTGCCTAGACATCAACTAAGCCACAGAGCGAAATTGGTGCAACTTTCGGTGGTCTTCGTCCTATTGAGCTCGAATGTCCTTAGGGGTCAACGTCTAGTTGATTTTAGTTAAACTTAGGATATTTATGCACTGGGGTGATTTTTGGGCTAAGGACGAGTGATGAAATCCCGACCTTATCTTTTTTAATGGGTTCAGCCCTTAGAATATTTTATGCTGATGCCTTATACTATATGCAACAATCAAGAGTTTTTTTTTTAATATTTTATGACATGACATTAAATTTCATTGAATAGGTGATCAAGCAAATTATTTATTTTTTTAAAAAAAATTTTATGAGTTGAAGTTTGAAATTTGAATTCTAAAATTTGAAATTTGAAATTTTAGATTTTAGGTTTTTCCTCTGTTTTTTTTTAATTTTTTGAATAATCACCCTTGATCTTTTCTTAAAGTTTTTTTTTCTTAAATTTTTAATTAGCAACAAGGGTTAATGAGATATGATAACAATAAAATTCTGATTCTAAAAAAATTAAATGCAGAAAATTTAAAACAGAAAGCAGCAAGGTTTCGTATTAATCTGATGGTCTTAAAAATGTCAGAATGTCAATCAGACCGTTCAGATTATCGAACAATGTGTCTTTCACTAGCTGACCAAATTTGAGTCAAATCAGACGGCTAATTTCTATGATATCAGAGTTTGATGCAGACTGTGCAGGGAATTAAAAATAGTAGTAAAGATTTAATTTTTTTTTTCAAAAGAAAAATACTAACTATTAAGATAAAAATGAAATCTAAAATTATACTAATAACTCAGCCGTTCCCCGGCAACGGCGCCAAAAACTTGGTGCTAAAGTAAAACTGCTTTCCCAAGTGCAGGAGAATCGCACAAGTAGTATAACTCGGAAGTCCGAGGTCGATTCCTCAGGGAACGATCTATGGATTATTAGCGTAATCTTTCGATGTAATTTTTAGTTGATTTTTTTGAAGTTAAAAGCAGAGAATAATATGTGATTAAACAACGTCTTGGCGATTCTCGATCAAGGATTAATATGATAGGGTAGTTCTAATCATGGAGTATACAATCGGAAAACATGAATTAAACATCCAAGTATTTATCGTGCCGGTTACGTCTACGACAAATCAAGCATCGAAATAATCCATGCATCAATATATATAAACCATGCAAGATCTATCTAATAAATAAATATGCAAGAACCCAAAACATACCAATGGATATAAAACAATTAGAATTAAAGTTTAGAGTGTACTTGATGAAAGCAACATGACAAGGGTTCATCCATCACCCTTTGCCAAACGAATTAGCAAGCCATTACAAACATCAGCATCTCTCCCTTTTTCACTCTCTTTTTTTTATTTCTTTTTTTTCTTTTCAGAAACAGGGGATGCCCTGTTTCTTCTTTTCAATGACAGGGCTCGGCTCCCCTCCTCTTCCTTCCGATCTTTTCCTTCAACCCCAGCTGGCTGCTCTTCTTCCTTCCGAATGAGAGCTATATAGTGGCGTTCGATCCCCCTTGAGCACACGCGGTGGAGATGGAAGGAAATGGAGGGGAATCTCGAACGTTGATCGCGGGCGGATCTGGCGCTGATCGGTGCGACGCTCACGGAAGATTGATCGCGCTGGGAAGTCTGATGCTGGTCGAAATCCGGGGTCTCGATTTTGGGCGGAAGAAGGGGGCGTTGATCGCTGGCTCACGGATGGCTGCAGGCGGGATTGAATGCATGAGAGGCGTGGGAGACGGATGAGGCATGAAACGATCACGGACCGCTGGGATTTGTTGGAAGGAGGAATGCTGGAATGATGCAAATCCCAGCTAGCTGCAAGGTATGGAAAGATCGGATGTGAGGTTGGAGATGGACGGCTGGATGCTGGATCTCAGACGCGTGGGTGGTGCCGGAAAGATGGGCCGCTGCTGTGAATGTGGGATAGGCTGCTGGAAAGATGGATCGGAAGGAATGGGTGCTGATCTCGGCTGGGAGGACGGGATCAGTGGCGCTTTGGGTGTTCTGGGATGAGACGCGGCAGATGGCTGGGATCGATTGGTGCCTCGGAGCCGATCGCGGTAGCTGGAGCTGGAGGGTGAGCGGACGACTGCAGGATTGAAGCTTGGAATGCAGTGAAGACGGGGTGGCTGGGACGGGCTGATGGGAGGCGCTGATCTCGGTGGGCACTCGTTGGATGCGGCATTGGAAGGAGCTGGTCGCTGGTTCACCGCATGGATCACGGAGGGTTGGATGCTTCCCCTGCTTCGATGCTGGGATGGAAGGCTGATGCGGAAACCAACTCAACAAGCTGCGAGATGGCTGAGCTTGCACACTTTGCGTTGGGCTACTGGGAATCGGTTGCAGTGAACTGGTCGGCTGAACTTAGCCTCCTTCAAGTGTGCAACTGGGGTTGACTCATACGGTTGGCTGGTCATCCGTGGTGGTGCATCTTTTTGGACCTAATGCACATTTTTGCTTTGATTTACAATCACCTGCACCTTACAAAAAATATAATATAAATACAATACTTTTATCATTATTTGTTAGCAATAATACTAATTTAAGTGATATGTAATTCGCACTTTTATGCTCTCATCACTTTACTCATAAGTTGATTTATCTTCTTAGATTAAAATTAAGAAAGCTTTCATAAGATTACTTAAAAAGTATCAAAGTTTTATTAAAACCTAATTCAACTTTCCTTCTTAGGCTGTCTACTGGGCAACAAGTGGTGTCAGAGTAGGTGCTCTTATAGTGATTGTTGTTCCAATCAAACAAGAGTAAAAGTTTAGAAGACAACTCAATTCGGATCTTTCCTTGCAGAGGGACAGTCAACCAATAGGCCACCACTGTTTAACGGAGCCAACTATACCTATTGGAAGTTTAAAATGAGAATTTTCATTCAAGCCCAAGATTATGATGTATGGAGCATCATTATAAATGGACCACACATTCCTACACACACAGTAGATAACATCCCCATTCCCAAGCATGAAAAGGATTGGGATGACAATGATAGGAGAAAAGCCCAATTAAATGCTAAGGCTATGAATGTCTTATATTGTGCCTTAGACCCTAATGAGTTCAATAGGATCTCCTCTTGTGTTTCAGCCAAAAAAATATGGGATAGACTTGAAGTTACCCATGAGGGTACTAATCAAGTGAAAGAGTCTAAGATAAACATGTTAGTATACAAATATGAGCTTTTCAAGATGGAACCAACTGAAAGCATTACTTGTATGTTTACTCGGTTCACTGATATTATTAATGGGTTAAAAAGCCTAGGTAAATCATAAACAGTAAACTTGTTAGAAAAGTGCTGTGCTCTCTACCTCGGGCATGAGAGGCAAAGGTAACGGTGATTCAAGAAGCCAAGGACCTCAACGTACTTCCACTCGAAAAACTTCTTGGATCCCTGATGACCCATGAGCTAACTATGAAGCAACATAGCGAGAATGAAAGCCAAAGAAGAAAGGTAATAGCACTTAAATCCATTACTAACAAAGAAAATGCTTGCAGCAGCAGCAGTGAAGATGAGAATAAGGAAGATGAGGAAGAAGCTCTATTGTGAGGAAGTTTAGGAAGTTTATGAATAAAAGAAAGCTTTACTACAAGAAGAGATATATCTCTCATACCTTTGACAAAGAGAAAGGTAAGGAAAAAGAAAAGGAGCCAACCGAATGCTATGAATGGGGAAAATCGGGACACATTAGAACTGACTGCCCATTAGTGAAGAAGTTTGGAAAGAAGAAAAAGAAGGCACTCCTCACCTCCCTAACCGAAACTGAAAGTTCATCATCGAAAGAGGAATCACAAGAAAAGGAAAATCACTGCCTTATGGCTGATGAAACTAAGGTAAGCTCTGAATTTCATCCCGATTTTATCTTTGAAGAGTTATATGATGCATTTAATGAACTAATAGATGAATGTAGAACTCTAACTTTAAAGAATAAAGAATTAAAGCTGTCTAATCAATCTATCATACGTAAAACAGAAACATTGTCAAAAAAACGAAAAACTAATTAAAAAAGTTTCTGAATTAAAAACAAGTAATCAATCCCTAAAAGGTGAATTAACCAATAACATAAACTTACTAACTGAAAATCAGAATTTAAGTAGGAAAGTTAATAAATATAAATCAATTGTTGAAAAGTTTACTTTTAGTTCAGAAAGATTACAAATAATTCTTAAAAGTCAAAGAGTTGTTTCTAATAAAGCTGGTTTAGGATACAAACATAAAGATAAATACGAATTACTTAAAAACTTTTTTGTTAAAGCTAAAGATACTCAAACTGAAAGCTTAACGTGTTTCTGCAGGGATAAAATAGGAACAATTATAGCTAACCACAGAAAAATAGAAAATTAAAAGAAAGAAAAATAAATATGGGTTCCAAAAGGAACAATTATAGCGAACATGCAAGAATCCAAAAGAGTTTGGGTTTCCAAGTTGAAAACCTGATTTTTTTTTGGTGTATCTAGCTACCCAAGGTTTCAATGAAAGATATTATCTAAACAATGAGGGTTCTAGACATGTGTTAAAGAATGGAACTCAAAATGTAATTAAGGAAAGCAATTAAAATAGAAGAAATATACTCAAATCACTTCATCTTTCCATGTTATACTTTCCTCATTAATGGATAATTTGCTAATGATTAATTTATTTTCTTAGAATAATTCTATGAATTATCTATGTACTTGATTAAGAACTCTTTTTCATGGTATTATTCTTTATTAATCATAGACATAAAAATGTGTACTTGGTATATTTTTGCATTATGAATATCAAGATTAAAAGAAACTAGTTTTGGCATATAAAATCAACTCATGCTACTATGGACTTAATCTCAAAAGACCTTGTCATTGGTCTACTTAGATTAATTTTTGCAAAGTCAAAGTTCGCTATGCAAATCAACTAGAAAAACAAACTAGAATACTTTCCAAATCTAAAAATATTATTTCCATCTCGTAGTCTTAGAAAATTCTCCACATGAACTTATTTGAATCTCTAGAATTGTGAACCTAGGAGATAAACTTCTTGATCGTGGATGATTTCTCAAGGCTTACATTGGTCTTGTTCTTGGCACTTAATTGAAGTATTTTCTGTATCTGCTGAATCATACAAAAGAGTTTCAAATAAAAGAGGTTTTCCAAACCATGAAAATCGGAAAGTATCTTGGAACAGCTTTGAAAACCAATTTGTTTTGGACAGAAAATGATATTGAATGCAATTATTTCAACACCAAGAACATCATTGCATATTGGGTTCTTAAAAAAAGATAAAAATAGAACATTTTAAGAAATGTGATAGACAGTGCTATGTGATAGTAGTTTGCCGAGTTGACTCTGATTATGGCTATCATCATAGATTGTCATATTATAAGATTTCCATTAGAACTTTTTCTTATAAGAAAACTCCTTATGAACTTAAAAAAACAGAAAATTAAATATTGCATACCTTCATTTTCTTTTTATGTTATGTTCTCAATAATAAAAAATATGCTAAATCTGATAACAGTATTTGTCTTTGGATATTACTCATCAAGCAAAGCATGTTGAGTATTCAAATAAATAGAACTCTAATTACAGAAGAATTAATTCATATTACATGAGACTAATAATCCTTCATCAAGGAAGGACATAGATGTTATTGTTGATACAGGTGAGTGATAGTCAACTTTAAAGACCACGCAATAGCACGTATCTGGTAGGATAGTGATTACGGGTATCGATCCACAGAGATTGGGGTATAGTTGTTTTCTTAAAAAAAATATTTAAAAGGAAAAATTTGTGAAGAAAATTAAACTAAGAAATTTAATAAAAGAAAATACGATTAAAATGATATTAGTTTGAGGGAACCTAGGGCAGGAAATTCACCACTAACATCGAAACAAGGGTTATTTGTATTTTAATTTATTCTTGGATTAACATGCAAATTGGCTACAAGCCTAATAAGCATTTAAATAGAAATTCACAAAAGTAATTTGGGAATAATTCATCTTCAGTTGGCATGAAATGTCTATCCTAAACTAATGTGGTAGGACACTGCATCTTCCCTAAGCATAGACTATCTTATATTTACTTAGTGATCATGAAGAACAGTTGTACGAACATCATACTTAAAATCACAGAAATTAAATATGATTCAAAAGAAGATATCCATTGAAAACAATAAGTTCATACAACCCCAAGAATATAAAATAAAATATAAAACCCGTGTCCCTTTGTTAGGGCTGCATCCGGCCCTAGAGAGAAGATCAGCCTTCCATGGAGTCGTGGGCGACAGCAGCAGTGGCACAGCAACGGGCTCCCATTTCTTCTTTTCTTCCTCCCTTCCCTGGATCTCTCCTTCCTTCTCTAGCAATTCATTATTTTTTTCTTTTGAGAAAGCATTCCCAAAAAGACCCAAACTTCTCTCCCTCCTCTGTTTCTGTGGGATTTGGCCTATGAGCTCCCGAGCTTGATGGGGATTAGCCCCCGATGGGGAAGAAGAATGCCTCTAGCCTGCATGCATTGATTCCCTTTTATAGCCTTCACAGCCTCTGTTATCACGCAGGGGATAAGGATGAAATGAAGCGAGATGCGGTTGAAGCTGGGGTGATTCTCGGAGTTGTAGCTTATCCCGTTGACGTGAATCCAGGGAATGAAGGAGCCGAGCTTCTTCAACGTGTGGGAGAAGATTCTGAATGCGGCCGAGACATGGAAACTGTCGACGTGGATGCAGGGGACTATGCTCACGGCTGAAGCATGGGAAAACAGTGGGTTTGAGAGGATCTCGGAGGGGAAGAATAACATGGAATTCGGAAGAGATGAAGCTGGGACGGGTTGGATTTGGTTCGGAAGAAGATAAGATGATAGTTTCAAAGCAGGGGATGCGGAATAGCGAGCTCTTCCGTGATGCTTGGGGAGAAGGATTTGCTCGGAAAAATAGGGGATAAGCTTGTATTTTTGTTGATGGAGCTGAACGGTAATGGAGTGAATATGAGCTGGAATTTTGGATGAAGAAGGGGAGTTGGGATGAACTCACGGAAAAGGAAATCCATGAGCTACTCTGTTCTTTTCTTCCGTGAAGGCTGGGATTTAAGTTTATCCCATGGATATGGAACCAATCCAAGCGGGATGAGCATGGGATTTGAGTTCATCCTGTGAGCATTTGAGAAGATTTCGAAGGAAGAGGATACGGACAGCTGATGGGAATTCGGCTGATGGCTGGTGGGCACCTCGCAGACGGCTGGAAATGGAGCTAATCCGAGCTGACCACGAGATACTCGGACGCGGAGGGAAATGATCATGCAGAGGATCATGTGGGACGCTGGGTTCTTGCAAATGGAAGGAAGAAAACAGACTGAAGGAGCTGGGATTTGAGTTTACCCGTGGATCATGTGGTTCCATTCCGAAACAGGGGAGAAAATGACGTGGAAGGAGTTTTGTATGCGGAAGAGAAGAAATCCGGAAGAAAAGCTCTTCCGTGGTGCTCGGGGAGGAAGATTAGGATAAATCACGGAGAATGGGGAAGATCTTGGCTTTGTTCCTTAGATGGGAAGATGATCCAGAAGGGCTGATGTTGCTTCATTCCTTGGGAGGATGGAATCGGATCCATGCGGACGGTTTGGCTCTGTTTGGATGCCGTGAATGCAGGGGAGGATGAAGTCGAATCATGGATAGGGAACGAGAATAACATGGGATGATATGGGAGGAAAATGATCTGGCCTTTGTTCGTGGATGTGGAAGGAATCGGCGGACGATGGGAATGGTAACAGATGTGGGCATTTGAGAAGATCTCAGAGGTTGGGATGGCTGGGAGCGCATGGGATGAGGTGTGATTTCCTTTGGCTGGAACCTATCCGTTCGGCTGGGAATTTGTCCATTCGAGACTCTTTGGGTGGGAAGAGGTTTACGTGGCTAGTAAGTTTGGGAGGAATCACATAATAGGTGGGATGCTGGGAGGAACTTGGACACAGTCGAAGGCTATTTCGCTGAAGAGGGGATTCAATGTGGAGCGAGGAAAAAGATGCGTGAACTCAGGATGTCCAAATTAGAAAGTTTGGACACATGGAGAAAATTAGAGGTAACGTGTAAAGAAAAGAAATTGATGGGGTTTAGGCATCACCCAATTGAGTTTGACTTGACCTGCATTCATTAGGCTCAATTAATTAATTAAATCAAACTCGAAGTAATTTAAAATGCAATGATAAGGGTAACACATCTTCTTATGTTTAAATTTAGAATATGTGTATAAAAATAATAATATGTGCTATGTAAAATAGATTAATTTACGCATTATTTATCACTTATCACACCCCCCAATCTACATTTTGCTAGTCCTCGAGCAAAATAATAATAAAACTAACTCACTTTCGCAGGAATCGCGATTGCATTTACCGTATGCAATTAGGCTTTAAACCCCTAGGAGGCCCTAGTGGACGAGTTTTGTCTCGTAAGGGTTTCCGGCTCAGATACCCACAAACTGCTCTCGCTACCTAAAGAATTTATTTTATCGTTTTATAAAATCTAATTTCAAATGCATAAGTGCCAAAAATTTTAAAAGCATACAAAGTTTTTATTACTAAGTCAGCCCAAATCCTAGGTCAGTATGCAACTTAAGTTGAAGTTATTAAGTTTCTGTTAGAGAGTTATAAGACTTATTTATACTTGGGTGCTCGGTGATATCTGGGCCATACACAAGCTAAGGCTTTAGATTTTCCAAAGTACTGCTAAAGCTAGTAGTTTCCAAGAATTGGTCAAATAAGATCTAATCACTGATTCAAAATCATCCTATCTTGCAGGATTTCGAGAGTTGTGGATGTTTACTTTAATACCTCATGGGCTTTATCTGTAATATTCCAGTTTACTCGAATTTTTACAACGATGGCTTTCACACTATCGTCTTTTCAAGGTCAATATTATTTTCTCTTTCACTATTTTTTTATTTATTTATTTATTTATTTTATATTTATAAATAAATTATGCACTTTTATTCTTGTAATGATTCCTCCGATAGCGAGCATTCAGTCAACAACTCCCACACCAAATGGCATAAGGTGTTGGGCATCAAGACTCCCCTACGGACCTATGCTCGGGTTCATCATTACAAGCCCACTGACCTTTAACGATAGGTAGCCCTTTTCGATGTACCTGACTAAATTCACTTCTTTTTTTTTATAAATATGGGATAATAGTGAATTAGATAGGTATGATTCATCAGGACTCAAGGTTGCTACCAGACTTAACAACATAGTGTTGAACCTAACCCTTAGAAGTGCAGGCCATGTGTGTTGTGAAATTCCAAAGTAAAAAAAAAATTATCTTACAACTCAATAAAAAATTTTTTAATAAAAAGAACTCAAATTGACTTACTTCTGACTAGTCATTGGGCTTTTAGATTTTATATACTTTGTGTGTTTATTATTTCAGCACTAAAGCATGGAAATTAGGTTTTTTTTCTGAATATTTACTCAAAAATGCGAAAATGCGAAAAATTTCTTCAAAAATTCGAATCCTATACCCCCCAACCTAGATCAGACATTGTCCTCAAATTTTTTTTTGAATATTATATTATTATTTTTATATATTTTTTATATTTTTTAATTTTTTTTTATTTTAGTTTGGACGAAAATATGATGCAGATGGAAAATAGAAGCATTTTACCTTAGTTGCATCAGTAATATGAGGACTCCTGCTAAGAAATTAGAAAATATGCAATAAAAAAATGCAAAAATGTCCTACGAAAATTGGGTTGCCTCCTAACAAGCGCTAAGTTTAACGTCTTCAGCCAGACGCAGTACATCCTTATCAAATCATACCGGGTTCATGCCGAGTTCTCCAAGGAAGAAAATTTGTGGGAAACTGATTGTTGGGCACAGAGTTGGCTGCTTCTATGGCCTTTTCTATAGCAACGTCAAAATGGGTCAAGCATGTTTTCAGAGGGTCATCTTCTAAAATATAGGGAAGGGCTTTTTCTACAAGATCATCCATTTTGTTTATTAGGAAGCACTCAACTTTCTTCGCGGGTTGATTAGAGGCACGAAATATATTTAACTTGACCTTCATATTCCCAAAGGATATATTCATCACCCCAATTCTACAATTTATACTCGCATTGGCTGTAGCTAAAAAGGGGCGCCCAAGGATCACGGAGATTTGTTTCTTAGGATTAGGCTCATGTTCCATATCAAGAATGATAAAATCTACTGGAAAATAGAATTTGTCTACCTTGACAAGAACATCTTCAATTATCCCATGTGGTGTTTTTACAGATCGATCAGCCAATTGAAGGGATACCGAGGTTGGTTTTAACTCACCTAACCCAAGTTTCTCATAAACTGAGTAAGGTAAAAGGTTGACACTTGCCCCTAGATCTAAGAGTGCTCGATCAATGAAATTATTTTCTAAGACACAGGAGATGGTGGGAGCACCAGGATCTTTGAATTTTGGAGGGATGTTGTGTTGGAGAATAGAACTCACTTGCTCAGTTAGGAAGACCTTTTTAGGCACATGTATCCTAGATTTTCGCTTTTGGGTACAAAGGTCTTTGAGAAATTTGGCATAGGAGGGAACTTGTCTAATAGCATCAAGAAGCGGAAGGTTGATTTTGACTTGTTTGAAAACCTCCATCATCTCCTCTAGTGAAGTTTCCTTTTTGCCAATGGGAGAGGGCGAATTAAGAGCTTCAGAAAATGGGACTTTTGGAATGTGAGTTTTGGCAGAAGGTGAACTAGTGGAAGAAGAAGAAGAAAGTTTTAGATTTGCATTTGACACATTTCTATTCTCTTCTTCACCTTCCTTATTGTTATCCTCCCCAATCTTATTGTCTACTACACGTCCACTCCTTAGGGTAGTCAAAGCATTGGCTTGTTCATGATGAATTGTATTTAGTTGATTTTCTTGAGCCATGTATTGTCCCCTAGGATTACTCACTGGTTGGCTTGGAAGCTTTCCTTCCTCTCGCTTGTTCAGTGCGTTAGCTAGTTGCCCCATTTGGGATTCTAGCTTGGCGATGGATTGCATGTGAGAGTGCACCAATTGTGTAATGGTTTTCAAACCTTGAAGGGCGGTCAACACTTTCTCCTCAAAGGCTGTGTTTTTTTGGGGTGGAGGAGGATTGTGTTGAAATTGAGTCGAGGGATGGTAAGGATGAATATTTTGTGGGGTTTGAAAATTTTGAGGGTTTTGAAAATTTTAGGAGTAGGGTTGGGCAGTATTCGAAGCTTGCTGCTTCCAAGAAAAGTTTGGATGATTCCGCCATCCTGGGTTGTAAGTGGTAGAATATGGATCATTACCCGGTCGGGATTGCGTTTGGGCAGCATTTACTTGTTCTTGCACGAGTTCGGAGAATTGGGGTGCTGAGGGGCACTCATGAATAAGATGGGATGGGCTAGAACAGATAGCACACACTTATGCTTGGAAAGAGTTAACGACATGTCCTCCCATCATCAGTTGGTCAATCTTATGGGACAATGCATCTACCTTGCTAGACAGGTCCATAGAATGACTTATTTCACAAATGGTCCCTTTTCTTTGAGAACTCAGGGGTGCTTGACGAGAACAGGAAGCATGGTGGAGGGAGTTTTCATTGAGATTTTCAAATAATTCTCATGCTTCATGCTCATTTTTAAGCATGAAAGTTTTCCCACAAGAAGCATCAACCATCTGACGGTTTCGTTCAGACAATCCGTCATAAAAGCATTACACTAATTGCCACTTGGGTATCTGATGATGCGGGCATTTACGGATTAGGTCCCGAAATCTCTCCCAGGTTTCATGATATTCTTCTCCTTCGGTTTGGGAGAAGCTTGTGATGGCACGTCTAAACTGGTTCGTTCTTCCTATGGGAAAGTATTTTTTAAGAAATTCTTGTTGCATTTGATCCCAGGAACGAATTGAATTAGCCTCTAAAGAATTCAGCCATTGCTTGGCTCTGTCTTTAAGGGAGAAGGGGAATAATCTAAGTTTCAGAGCATCATCAGTGAAGTTCTGAATCTTGACAGTGGTGCAAATCTCAAGAAATTCATCTAGGTGTTCATATGGGTCTTCGTTGGTGAGCCCGTAAAAAAATGGGAGCATTTGGATCACACTAGACTTTATTTCATATTGTACAGCTGCTACTTCAGGTAATTGAATGCAAGATGGAGAAGTGTAAATGGTGGGAGTAAAGTACTCCCTCAGGAGTTTGGATTGTTCTTCAGCCATCTCAGGAGGTGGAGCAGATCCTATGGTTCTATAGATACGGATTTCGGCTCGAAGGGTCCTAATAGAACGCTCTATTTCAGGGTCAAAAGGTACTAATTCAGGTGATCTGGAACGACACCCTAGCATAAACTAAAATTTGTTGGATCAGTCAAGTACAGTCAAGCATGCATTAAAAGAAAAACACATCAAATCCTTGTATTTGCCCTAAAATCACTAGACAGCTCCTAACTGGTTTGAAGAGGGCACCTAAGCCTCCAATCCGGTCTAATGAACTGAGTTGACCAGGTAAGCTCCCAGGTAAGTGGGGGGGTCACGATGCATTGCAAAGGTCCCACTTAAAAATCACTTGCCTCGAACAGATGAACTGTCTCCCTTGGGACAAAGCTTGCCTAGACATCAACTGAGCCACAGAGCGAAATTGGTGCAACTTTCGGTGATCTTCATCCTATTGAGCTCGAATGTCCCTAGGGGCCAACGTCTAATTGATTTTAATTAACGTGATAGCTATGTGAGAATTGATTCACCTAATTTGGGCAAGAATCTGATGATGAAATCCAGTTCTTATCTTGTTGGGGTGATTGCCCTTACTATGTACGGATTAATTGGTGTATGTGTATCAAGCATGCATTCACACTTTGCTGAAATTAAAATCAAACAATCACCACAAAATTTCAAGCTAATTTGGAATCAATTTAAATAACAAAGATTCAGATGTTACTAAAGGAAATTTTCCCAGCAATTTTTTATTTTAAAGCAAACCTCTACGGCATTCCTTTTCCAGCAGTTTCCTTTTTGATTGTCCCAAATTTTCTTTTTGATTTCTGATTAAATAATACCAAAAGAAAATTCAAAAATTAGTAAGAGAGAGAAAGGAGATAAGAAAAGTAAAAAAAATAGAAAATATTTTTATTTTATTTTAAATATATATTTTTTTTGAAAGTTTTTTTTTTATGAAAAGAAAAATAACTATGCTGGCAATCCCCGGCAACGGCGCCAAAAATTGATAGTCAACTTTAAAGACCATGCAATAGCATGTATCTGGTAGGATAGTGATTACGGGTATCGATCCACAGAGATTGG
Source organism: Phoenix dactylifera (assembly GCF_051530095.1). Lineage (NCBI taxonomy): Eukaryota > Viridiplantae > Streptophyta > Magnoliopsida > Arecales > Arecaceae > Phoenix > Phoenix dactylifera. The sequence continues at coordinate 4,747,683 of NC_143203.1, forward strand.
GGTATAGTTGTTTTCTTAAAAAAAATGTTTAAAAGAAAAAGTTTGTGAAGAAAATTAAACTAAGAAATTTAATAAAAGAAAATGCAATTAAAATGATATTAGTTTGAGGGAACCTAGGGTAGGAAATTCACCACTAACATCGGAACAAGGGTTATTTGTATTTTAATTTATTCTTGGATTAACATGCAAATTGGCTACAAGCCTAATAAGCATTTAAATAGAAATTCACAAAAGTAATTTGGGAATAATCCATCTTCAGTTGGTATGAAATGTCTACCCTAAACTAATGTGGCAGGACACTGCATCTTCCCTAAGCATGGACTATCTTATATTTACTTAGTGATCATGAAGAACAGTTGTACGAACATCATACTTAAAATCACAGAAATTAAATATGATTCAAAAGAAGATATCCATTGAAAACAATAAGTTCATACAACCCCAAGAATATAAAATAAAATATAAAATCCATGTCCCTTTGTTAGGGCTGCATCCGGCCCTAGAGAGAAGATCAGCCTTCCATGGAGTCGTGGGCGACAGCAGCAGTGGCACAGCAGCGGGCTCCCATTTCTTTTTTTCTTCCTCCCTTCCCTGGATCTCTCCTTCCTTCTCTAGCAATTCATTATTTTTTTCTTTTGAGAAAGCATTCCCAAAAAAACCCAAACTTCTCTCCCTCCTCTGTTTCTGTGGGATTTGGCCTATGAGCTCCCGAGCTTGATGGGGATTAGCCCCCGATGGGGAAGAAGAATGCCTCTAGCCTGCATGCATTGATTCCCTTTTATAGCCTTCACAGCCTCTGTTATCACGCAGGGGATAAGGATGAAATGAAGCGAGATGCGGTTGAAGCTGGGGTGATTCTCGGAGTTGTAGCTTATCCCGTTGACGTGAATCCCGGGAATGAAGGAGCCGAGCTTCTTCAACGTGTGGGAGAAGATTCTGAATGCGGCCGAGACATGGAAACTGTCGATGTGGATGCAGGGGACTATGCTCACGGCTGAAGCATGGGAAAATAGTGGGTTTGAGAGGATCTCGGAGGGGAAGAATAACGTGGAATTTGGAAGAGATGAAGCTGGGACGGGTTGGATTTGGTTCGGAAGAAGATAAGATGATAGTTTCAAAGCAGGGGATGCGGAATAGCGAGCTCTTCCGTGATGCTTGGGGAGAAGGATTTGCTCGGAAAAACAGGGGATAAGCTTGGATTTTTGTTGATGGAGCAGAACGGTAATGGAGGGAATATAAGCTGGAAGTTTGGATGAAGAAGGGGAGTTGGGATGAACTCACGGAAAAGGAAATCCGTGAGCTACTCTGTTCTTTTCTTCCATGAAGGCTGGGATTTAAGTTTATCCCATGGAGATGGAACCAATCTGAGCGGGATGAGCATGGGATTTGAGTTCATCCTGTGAGCGTTTGAGAAGATTTCGGAGGAAGAGGATACGGACAGCTAATGGGAATTCGGCTGATGGCTGGTGGACACCTCGCAGACGGCTGGAAATGGAGCTAATCCGAGCTGACCACGAGATACTCGGACGCGGAGGGAAATGATCACGCAGAGGATCATGTGGGACGCTGGGTTCTTGCAAATGGAAGGAAGAAAACGGACTGAAGGAGCTGGGATTTGAGTTTACCCGTGGATCATGTGGTTCCATTCCGAAACAGGGGAGAAAATGACGTGGAAGGAGCTTTGGATGCGGAAGGGAAGAAATCCGGAAGAAAAGCTCTTCCGTGGTGCTCGGGGAGGAAGATTAGGATAAATCACGGAGAATGGGGAAGATCTTGGCTTTGTTCCTTAGATGGGAAGATGATCCAGAAGGGCTGATTTTGCTTCATTCCTTGGGAGGATGGAATCGGATCCATGCGGACGGTTTAGCTCTGTTTGGATGCCGTGAATGCAGGGGAGGATGAAGTCGAATCATGGATAGGGAACGAGAATAACATGGGATGATATGGGAGGAAAATGATCTGGCCTTTGTTCGTGGATGTGGAAGGAATCGGCGGACGATGGGAAGGGTAACAGATGTGGGCATTTGAGAAGATCTCAGAGGTTGGGATGGCTGGGAGCGCATGGGATGAGGTGTGATTTCCTTTGGCTGGAACCTATCCGTTCAGCTGGGAATTTGTCCATTCGAGACTCTTTGGGTGGGAAGAGGTTTACGTGGCTAGTAAGTTTGGGAGGAATCACATAATAGGTGGGATGCTGGGAGGAACTTGGACACAGTCGAAGGCTATTTCGCTGAAGAGGGGATTCAATGTGGAGCGAGGGAAAAGATGCGTGAACTCAGGATGTCCAAATTAGAAAGTTTGGACATATGGAGAAAATTAGGGGTAACGTGTAAAGAAAAGAAATTGATAGGGTTTAGGCATCACCCAATTGAGTTTGACTTGACCAGCATTCATTAGGCTCAATTAATTAATTAAATCAAACTCGAAGTAATTTAAAATGCAATGATGAGGGTAACACATCTTCTTATGTTTAAATTTAGAATATGTGTATAAAAATAATAATATGTGCTATGTAAAATAGATTAATTTACGCATTATTTATCACTTATCAGTGAGCTTGATAAGGGAATTAGGGCTTTAACCCTAAAGAATTACTCTGCATCAGAAAGTGATCAAGAAGAAGATCAATTTCAGCAAGCTATATGTGAAGCTCTTACTAAGCTCATGCAGGTTCACAAGAAAGCTCTTTTAAAAGTTTTGGCATGAAGAAAGATTTTTCCCAAGAACATGGAAAGCCAAGAACTTAGAAGAAAAAGAACAAGAGTAAGGCAACCCTTGTTTCGAGGCACATGAAAATAAGGAGTGCCTCATCACCCATGGTCTCAAGGAATTTTCTCTTGGGTACTTTGACACAAGGAAGGTATGAATGAATTTTAATCTCCTCACTGTTGAATCATTCTTTCCTTAAGATTATAACTGCAAATCTGTATGCTACTTGGTGCTTTATTTGTATAATTTTTTTTGCGTAAATGATTAAAACTACAAATTGAAACCTTCACAGTAACATACTCCCAAACATTTCATAAAATACTTAAGTGCTTAATCTTAAAAAAAAATATTATTAAGCCATTCCTTCAATCAAAAAAAACGTGGCGTACAACTCCCATAATCTTGATTCTAATTGATAAATTAATATTAAAAAGAAATAACAAGAAAAATCTGACATAACATCTTTTATTCTTGTTGACCCCTCCTTAGGAGTCAACTTCAGGAATGGAGTAGTCGGCCCATGAGTGGTAGGAGTCGTCTCGAGTCGACTTAAAAATTGACTCAAGACACTGAGGCGGAGGAGTCGACCTCTTAGAAATGAGGAGTCGACCTCTTGCTCCAGGAGTCGACTCGCGTTACATACGAATCGACCCCCGACTCGGAAGATGGAATAAAATCCTGATTGAATCGACTCCTTCTTCACCTTTCTTTCTTCGAGTTGACAAACTCTTTTCTCTCCTGTGCTCCAAAACCCTCCAACTCCTTTCCTTCTACGAATCCTTGTTTCTCTCCTTTCTTTCTTCAAAATGCTGAGGAAACAAGTCGTCCACCGAGCAGTGAAGAGAAGCTCAGCCCCCGAAGCATATGAGAGACGTTCAAAGGCTCGAAATGATGGACCTCCTCCTCCAGCCATATCGCCTCTTCATAGGCAGGTACCATTGAACTCCTGACCTGTGTCCCTACAAGGTGATGCCATTCGGGTTGAAGAACGCTGGGGCAACTTACCAAAGACTGGTCAGCAAAGTCTTCAAAGACCAGATAAGCCGAAACATGGAGGTCTATGTGGACGACATGTTGGTGAAAAGTCAGACGGCCGAACATTACATAGCTGACCTTGACGAAGCATTCTCTACTCTCAGAAAGTATCAAATGAAGCTCAATCCCACGAAGTGTGCCTTCGGAGTCACTTCGGACAAGTTCTTCGATTTTGTGGTAACTCAACATGGGATCAAAGCGAACCCTAAAAAGATCCGAGCACTGCAGAAGATGGCACCACTAAGGACAGTCAAGGAAGTACAACTGCTCGCTGGACGAGTTGCAGCCTTAGAAAGGTTTGTCTCGAGGTCGGTAGAGCGATGTCTCCCTTTCTTCAAGATTCTTAAACGGCCAAAAAACTTCGTGTGGACTGAAGAGTGCCAGCAAGCCTTCAAAGAACTCAGGTGTCATCTCGCCTCCCCTCCATTGCTCACAAAACCTCAGCAGGGCGAGCTCCTCTACCTATACCTTGTTGTGTCCCCTGTAGCAATAAGCTCGGTCCTAGTTCGGGAAGAAGACAAATTTCAGAAACCAATATACTACACCAGTCAAATTCTGCAAGATGCAGAGATTCGATATTCCAAATTAGAGAAAACAGTCTACGCGCTACTCATCTTGTCTCGAAGGCTCCGGCCATATTTCCAAGCTCACACCATGGCCGTATTAACTGATCAACCCATAAAACAAGTTCTTCATAGTGGAATGCACCCTACCAGACGACCCTGAGATCGAGCTCACATCAAAGGAAAACACCTCAGAGCAGCCATGGATTCTACATGTAGACGGTTCCTCAACCTCGGGGGGTAGTGGGGCAAGCCTCATTCTTACCAGCCCAGATGGAGTGGTCGCGGAGCAAGCTTAACGCCTCGAGTTTCCGGCCTCGAACAATGAAGCAGAGTACGAGGCACTCATTGCCGGACTAAAATTGGTGAAGGAGCTCGAGGTCGGCAGCCTAAAAGTTTTCAGTGACTCCCAACTGGTCGTGAGCCAAATCTTAGGAGACTTTGAAGCAAGGGAGCCATCAATACAAAGGTATCTCCAGAAGGTATGGGATATCACCTCCACGCTAAACACTTTTGACATTCAGCACATCCCCAGAATAGAGAACGCAAGGGCTGACCTACTATCAAAGTTGGCAACTTTCCGTATGAGCGAGCTCCCGAGAACCACGACACTCGAGTATCTTCAAACACCAAGCACCGAGGAGCCTGAGTCAGCCCTCTACATCGAAACTGAACCGAACTGGATATATCCATTTGTTAACTTTCCACATAATGAAGTCCTCCCCGATGATGAGCTCGAGGCCCACCGAGTCAAGCACCAGGCTTCTTGATACCTCCTGTACAAGGCAAGCTATATCGCAGGTCCTTCACGTCTCCGCTCCTCAGATGCCTCCACCCCTCGAAGGCGAATTATGCCATGCGAGAAGTTCATGAGAGAATCTACAGGAACCACCTAGGAAGTCGGACCTTGGCCTACAAAATTCTACGCCAAGTATATTACGGGCCTATGCTTCAAAAAGACACCGCAAGCTTCGTTCAAAGGTGTAACCGATGCTAGAGGAATGCTAACGTTCAGCGCCGACCCTCAGTTCAACTTACCTCAATCAGTGCCCCCTGGCCGTTTGCCCAATAGGGGATCGACATCTTGGGACCGTTCCCCCAAGCTACCGGACAATGAAAATTTTTCATCGTCTCCATTGATTATTTCACCAAGTGGGTTGAAGCTGAATCAGTGGCCCAAATCACTGAGCCAAAGATGCAAGAATTCGTCTAGAAATCGATAATCTGCGGGTTTGGGATCCCCCGTATCATCATATCTGACAACGGCCGTCAGTTCGACAATGCCCGCTTCAGAGAGTTCTGCTCCGAGCTCGGTATTGACCATGGTTTCACCTCGGTCGCTCATCCTCAGACCAATAGAAAAATGGAGGTGATAAATCGGACCATCCTTCAAGGACTTAAAGCCAGACTCGATCGGTCTAAAGGGCAATGGGTCGAAGACCTTTACAATGTTCTTTGGGCCTATAGAACCACATTCCGAATCCCTACCGGTGAAACTCCATTCAACCTAGCCTATGGAACGGAGGCAGTCATCCCATTGGAGATAGGGCTTCCATCACCAAGGGTGGAGAGCTACGATGCAGCTTCAAATTCACCACGACTCAGAAATAACTTAGATCTCCTCAAAGAAACAAGGGAAGCCGCTCGAATCCGCATGGCAAGATATCAACAGAAAGCGGCACAATATTATAACTCTAAAGTCAAGGTTAAGCTCTTTAAGGTGGGTGATCTCGTCCTGAGAAAAGCTGAAGCCTCTCGACCTATGGAGCAAGAGAAACTTGCCCCAAATTGGGAAGGACCATATGAAGGAAAAATCTCTCGAGTTGTCCGATAAAATCAAACGCCAGGCATAAAAATCAGTTTTAAAATTTTTATTTATTTTATTTATAACAATTATAAATATTAAATTTAACTTTTATGTAAAATTACCTCAAGCCCGCAGCGGAAGTTGGTCAAGGTAATCTGGATCTGGATCTGGATCTGATCCCTGAAGGTAGCTCTGCGAGGCCTGGATCTGCAAGCCCTCTACTTCGCACGCGCGTCAAGCTTCGCAAGAAGGTTGGATGATGTCTTTATTCATGCAAAACAATCTTTTGCAAAAGGACCCTTGGAAGAAAGGAAATCCAGAAAAAGGACCTTCTCTTTTCTGTTTCTTTCTTTCTTCTCTTTCTTTTCTCCCGTTTCTTCACAGCACGCCTGGGCCACAGACGCCCATCTCTTGATCCTGATCACAGAGAGAATGGAAGAGAGGGGAGGACACCGGACCTGGGTCGAACTCCAAACCACCAGAGAGAAAGGACTCCTTCCTCTCTCTTCTTCTTCTTCATAGAATCCACCTCTCTCTGTCTGACATTTTCTTTCCAAGAAAAATTCTCTCTCACTCTGCTTCCGAGAGGAAACGGTGGCCTACAAATAGGCCAACGCTGAGAGGAGTTAAGAGGCGTAAATGGTCGAGCGTTATTGAATTAATTCATTATCAAATATGAATGAATTTGATAACGATTGTTTCAAAAACAACCGTGGAAAAAAATAGCGATTAATGCCAATTACTGTCGGATTTCAAAAATCAAACTGAACTGGAATGTTGGCGGTTCAAAACCGTACATTTCGGTCCAATCGGCCGTCTGGCCGGAGGCCGGTTGGCCATGCTATCGCCGGTCCAAAGGGCCGTGGATGCGTGGAACAGAGCTTCTCTGTTTCATGCGTCCCAGGTGAGAGTCGTGGCTCACAAAAAAGTGTTAATGGTCCATGAGGGGGAGTGGTCCACGGGTCCATGAGTGATATTCACGGTCAGTAGCCAATTTAAATGGGAAAAGTCAGGTTCTGATTCAAATGGGTCAGCCCATTTGATTATAAGCTAGCCTATTTGGTTCTAAACCAAATTGGCAGCCCATTTGAATGAATTTTGACCCGAAAAAATTCCACACGAGTCCGACTCATGGGAGATTCAATTGGGTCCAGTTTCGGCTCGATCCAAGTCCGACTTAGATCAGAACAAATACGAAATTAAATCCCAATTAAATCGTGATCGAGCCCAATTACACTAATTGAGACTCAATCAAACCCAATCTCAACAATTGAGTCCTGATCAAGTTCAATTACATTAATTGAAACTTGATTGACCCGAAATATAGACTTAATTAGTTGTTCATCCATGAAATTTAGCATGTACCTCATGCTCAGTGCTAGCTGAACATAGACAGAACCAAATTCCAAATGATCCATAATTTAATTCTTAATCAAATTGGGTCAAGACCTTCCTACTTAGCTTGACTAATGTGCGTGACCCCGATAGGTTCGAACACTAAGCCGGTAGTTCATGAACTACTCCATGCACTAATCGAGGTGACCATCTAGCAATGATACCCGACGTCCGGATAGGTCAAATATGCAAAGCAACATTCAAGAACCTAGACGTATGGTTATTGCATAATTCATCCCTATGACCATCGATGCTCAAGATGACCTCAGAGTGGACTGTCGAACTCTGGGTCCGGTCATCCATAGTGTATTTCAAATAATCAAATCAAGTGACCTATCACTTGGTTTACACTGGCCAAGGTTTTACTAAATTGAAATACAGCGAGACATCAACTCCTATAATCTGGAGCGGTCAATCTCATCTTGACTCATACACAGACTTAGCGAGTACTTGATTGCACCCAGCATCCTTCCGATCCCTGAATTAGAAATTCAGGTCGTCCAGTGCCTAAGTACAGTGAGTTGCTTGCAAGTCACCGTGACAGTCTCAGGTCTAAGGGGTACTTATGCCCATATGCTTTGCTAGCTAACTCCCGACAGTGGAGTGCTACGCAGGTGAGTCACTGTTCAGTGACGATGTACTCCTACATCTCACCTGTATGCCATATAGTGTCTCCACACTTCTTGGTTTAAGAGGATAACCAACTAAATGGCACACAACGACTTATACTTGACATAGCTATCGTCCAATTGATAGCTCATCATTTGGTTGTGAATTGCTTTAAGGACTAAATGATAAAACCTCCTTTATCCACTAAATTAGTCCTAAGGACTTCATCACAATACATAGGAGTTCAATTTGAAGATGTAACACTTATGATGAATAGAAAAATGCCAGAATAAATTTTTATTCATTTTAATAAAATATATATATACACCAATTTCTTACAATTAAAAAATTGGCTTTGGGACACAATTTCCAACAACTCCCACTTGGACTAAACACAATTTGTACAGTATCTTATAATCTTCGATTTGTGATAATCGAACTTCTTTACAGAAAGGGCTTTAGTGAATGGATCAGCTAGGTTCTCCTTTCCATCGATCTTTTGAAGATTGACGTCACCTCGTTCCACGATCTCTCGTACCAGGTGGTAGCGACGCAGAATGTGCTTGATCTTGTGGTGAGACTTTGGCTCCTTTGCTTGTGCAATGGCTCTAGTATTGTCACAATACAAAAAAACTGGACCGTTGATTGAGGGAGCAACACCAAGTTGATTTACGAACTTCTTGATCCAAACAGCTTCCTTTGCAGCTGTTAGATATATGCCCTAGAAGCCAATAAGGCTGACACATTATTAATTCTGAAACATAATTTTGTACTTGGCTATTTATTATTGAATAAATAAAAGGCATCTTTTTCATTCATATTGTTTATGTGTCTATGAATCGTCCAAGGAATTAACAAGATGATGATGTATATTCTCAAGAGTTGAGAATTTGAGCTATGTATCATTGGTGATTAATTTCTAAATACTCCTGATCGATGGATCATCACGAGGATGGTGATCGACCCGATGAGATCAGTGCACACATCACTTTCATTACGGATGGACGAGACTCGAGTCCACAGTGTAGGAACACTAAAGTGATAGTGCAGGTGCTTGTTAGAGAACAAGAGTACTGAGCGTGACCAAGACAAGAAGTCACTTGGATGTCTATCCACTCGTCAATGACTTGCTTGATGTTGCAGTAGTGTGACTGGTCTTTTGACCTGCGATGCTTCGGCTGCTCATAGTGAGGTTATTGTAGTTTGACTGCACACATACATGGTCTCTAGCCATATGGGTCGATGCAGTGTAGATTGGCTACAGTAGGTTCACTGTAGGAGTAGGGTATGCACCTATAAGGAATCTATCGACCTTGATAGATAAGGAGAGATCCTATGTGATTTATAAGACTGAGTTCGTAAGACCTCAGCCGGGGCAGATTGTACAGTGGAGAAAGAGTTTTTCACTCTCGAGCTTAAGTCGAATAAATCTTGACATATAACAGGTGATGGGGTTTGACGAGTTGCCATGACCTCCGTCCTATAGGGATCCACGATAGAAGAACTGTATCACACGATAACTGCACCTAGAGGTTCACCATTCTATTCTGCTAGATAGCCACTACATGCTGCTAGGTGTCACTGGTGGATGGTGGGACTCATAGGGATTATCTCGATGATCGATAAACCCTAATGAGTAGAGTTGGAATCGTTCCGACCTATTGAAAGGAGTTTTCAATGATATTGTGATAGAGATCACAATATATCTCACTACCAGTCAGAATAGAACCTATGAGGTCACACACACTAGAGACATTGACCGATCCGATGGTTGAATCGTGATTAGAAATCACAAGTAATCAATTCGATTGATAATCAGTTGAAGAAGGAACAATGGAATTAATTAATTGGACTTAAACACAAATCCTACTTCGAGTAGGATTCCTAGAGTTCTAATTGGATTAGGACTGAAAATCCTATTTGGAGTAGGACTGGAATTCCTACTTGGAATAGGATTCCTACAATCCTAATTAGATTAGGAGTTTTGAATTAAATTTGGATTCCTACTTGGAGTAAGATTCCCAGAGTTCTAATCGGATTAGGACTTCGGATTCAAATTAGAGTCCTAATTGGATTAGGACTAAAATTAAATAAGTCCTAATTGGATTAGGATTTCTTAAGTCCTAATTAATTATTAATCTAATGAATCAACATGACTTCTAATTGGGTTAGGATTGAAGAGTTCAATTGAGTCATGGTTCATTCAAGTTCTAATTGGATTAGGACTAGCATAGATTGAACCCAATTGATTCATGATTTGGTTAAACCCTAATTAGATTAGGACTAAACCAAATATGGGCATCCTAATCCTCCTTAGAGGATTAGGGCAACACAAGAAGGAGGGGCTCACGCCCCTCCTCCTTTTCTTCCTTGGTACGGCAACACAAGAGGGGCCGGCGCCCCTCTTGGTAAAAGATCAAGGGCTCCTAAATTGTAGGAGCCCTAGATGCCTTTAAAAGGAGGTGAGGGGCGGCACCCTAGGGCATTTGAAGTCCTCCTCTTTTCAGCCGTGGCCTCTGAAAGTGAATCCTAGGTTCTTCGGTGTTTAGCATGCTGAATTTTTTTTTTTTTTTTGAAAACCATGGCTGAACCTGATCGGGTTGCCTACGTACCCCTTCATAAGGGGGATCAAGCCATACGTAGTTCTTTTTAAGTTTTAAAACGCAGCGGAAAAACCGAATCAAACAATTTAATTCATGCATGCTTACAAGATCAAATCTAGAAATCAGCACCTTAAGAACACATAGGATTATGCCGGAATCGTTTAAACAATTATGCTAAAACTTTTATGCATGATTAACTATCAGATCTGAAACTTAAGAACTCTATTCCAATTAATCTCCGAATATCCATCGAATGGATTCTGGAGATATCTCCGTGAGGAGCCCCAAAAGAGGGTAAAACCTCGGGAAATTGGACCTAGACCTTGACACCATAATAAATGATTAATGCTAGATTAATACCTTTTATGATGGATGAAAGTTGTGAATCTGATTCTTGACTTCACAGCCACGCACACGAATGGCCTCTACGAGAAGTACACGCGAAGTCCTGAAGGATCTTCTTCCGTAACAGTGCTAGCAGCTGCAGAACACTTGAAAGCTGAAATCTGCCCGCCGGGATTCAATCAACTCTTGATCAATCGTCTTGAAGCAGATAGAGATGAGGTTTGTAAGAAAAGTAGAGGACTCAGATCTGATCTTGAATCTTCTAGATATTCACCCTGAAAACCCTATCTAAAATGGAGAAGAAGAGGAGGAGGAGGCGGGTGAGGAAGAAGGCTGTAATGGATGTGTTTTTGGTGCCCATGTTTGACCCCTTTTAATGGCCTCCGAATTTTCATTCAAAATTCAAAATTTATTTTCAGAAAACCTCTTTTAGTTGGCACATGCAAAGGAATAGGAACAACCCAAATCAGATCTCAACCAAATCTGATTTAAATTCAAATTTTAAACATATGTGCAAGAGGGAAGGAATTTGAAATCCATGCGGCAAGGTAAAACACTTCATAATTTCGAAATCACCTCTTGAAATTCGAATTTAATCCATTCAAAAACTCAGACGCCACCTTGGCTGATGGTTTGAGTGATTAAAATCATTTAACACATTGCTTAATGTTTGAATTTAAATTCAAATAACAAACAATGTCGCCATGTGTCAAGCAATGGGTCCATGTGCCATGCAATAATTTTGGTTTATTTAAAATTCATGAAATCCAATTCCATGTCACCAATAATTGCCACATCATCTGAGCCTAATCCCCTTGGGTTGCACCTAATCAAATTTGGTCAAACCCGAATTAAAACAAAGCAATTTGGTTGAACCCAATCTAATCAGGTCAGACCCTGATTGAGCTCAAATTGAATCCAATTCAATTTTGGCTCATGCAAACTCAATCAAATTGAATTATTACTTTGTGTTGGACCTAATTCAATTAGGTCAATCCCCAATTAAGAACAAATTAATTTAAAATTAATTTGATCAGCTTAAGTCCTTTTTGGTTCTGACCTAATCCAATCAGGTCAAAATCCTGATTGAGCCCAAACTTGAATCCAATTCAATTTGGCTCATCCTTAGCACAATTACTCAATCAAATTGAGTTTATTAGTAATTTAATTACTAATTAATCCTTCAATAATTACTTTAATTATTTTATAAGATAATTTGCCAATCAAATTGACCAAATTACCCCTGAATGATTCTTAATCATTCATCAGCTTTCTTGATCAATCAAGAATCTTCTATGCGTGTGACCTCATAGGTTCGAACCTAAGCCGGTAGTATAGGAACAATTTTCTACACTAATCGATGTGACCATCTAGCAATGGTACCCGACGTTCGGATAGGTCGAATATATGCGAAGCAAATATTCTGGAACCCTGAACTATGGTTACTGTATAATTCAATCCCTTTGACTCCTAATGCCAGGATGACTTAGAGCTCACTGTCAACCCTATAATTAGTACATCCATTATGTGATTAACTTTAGATATCCCGTGACTCCTCACTGGGATTACCCTGGCCAAGGTTTTGCTAAATTAATCACAAGACATTATCTCCTGTTTTCAGGAGGGGTCAATTCCATCTTGACTCACAACTGACTATGCAAGTACTTGACTGCACCCAGTGACCTTCCGTCACTGAATTAGAAATTCAGGTAGTCCGGTACCAAAGTACAGTGAGTTGCTTGCTAGTCACAGGTTGCGGTCTCAGGTCAGAGGGCCAAACTTATACCCATATCCACTCGGAACATCTTTCGACAGTAGAGCGTTCCGGAATTGGTCACGTTTAGTGAAATGTACTTCTACACTTCACTTGTGTGGCATACCAGTGTCTCCACACTCCTTGGTTAAGAGGACAACCAACATATATGTCACACAATGACCTAATCTCGATAATGTTGTCATCCTAGTAACAACATATCATTTCGTCGCAAACAAGTTTAAGGACTCAAAGATAAATCCTCCTTTATCATAACATAAGTCCTAAGGACTTCATCATATAAGAGTTCATTTGAAGATGAAATGATGAATAATGCCAAATAACACTTTATTAATTTGTCAATTCATTTACAAAATTCAATCATCAATATGCTGACGATTGACATTTAGGATACAAATTCCAACAGCCTCCTCCTTCTCCTTGGTTTTTAGCCACAAGCAAGGGAAGCAAAAAGGAAGTGTTGGCGGCCCTCTTCTTCCCTCCTTCTTGGTTCCAACGCATGCACGGGAAAGAGGCTGCAAGGCTTGGTGTTCTTCTTCCTTGAGTTCTCCTTCTTCATCCTCCTCTCTTTGACATTCGAGGGTTGAACAAAAGGGAGGAGATCAGCCATCAAAACCAATCTCTACAAGGGAGCTAGCACCCCGGGGAGATTGAAGCGTTTGGATCGACCTATTGCTTCGTATGGATACCTGTAGAGGCCGGACGCGTGTGCGGCTTCTAGCGAGCCTTCTTCCAAAACCACGAACATCAGTTTGCGGTGATCATCTACCCGCACAAGGTGAAGATCTGATCTTCCTAATGTTTTAAAAGTTTTTAATCCTTATCTATCTACGAACGATTTTTGAACAACGTTCATGCGATGAACGTCAATCCTGCGCATGCCTCTTCCGCTGCATCTGAATTTCTGAAAATTTTTCTGCGGCATGGGCGGGTTCTAACAGTGGTATCAGAGCCTAGGCTTCGTAGATTAAGATAAGAATTAATTATTAATAGGCATCTTAGATCTGAAATTTAAAAGGTTATGCATGCTGAAAATTTTCTGCATGCAGATTTTTTCAGGGTTGCTGATTTTTGCATACTGATTTTTATGTGATAAATTAATGATTCTAATTGCATTGTTAATAGGATTACAAAGTTTAGAATAATGATTAGCATGATCTGTTAGAAGTATGCCCTAGAAGCCAATTTGGCTGACGCATTATTTTATTCTGGAACATAAATTTGTACTTGACCTAATTAAGTTGGGCATTCTTTTCATTCATGTTCTTATGTGTCCATGAATCATCCAAGGAATTAATAAGATGATGACGCATATTCTCAAGAGTTGAGAATTTGAGGCATGTGTCATTGGTGATTAATTCCTGAATTGCTCCTGATCGATGGATCATCGCGAGGACGGTGATTGATCCGCTGAGATTAGTGCACATATTGTTAGATGTATGCCCTGGAAGCCAATTTGGCTGACACATTGTTGATTCTAGGGACATAATTTTGTACTTGACTATTTATTATTGAATAAATAAAAGGCATCTTTTCATTCATATTATTTATGTGTCTATTAATCGTCCAAGGAATTAATAAGATGATGATACATATTCTCAAGAGTTGAGAATTTAAGCCATGTATCATTGGTGATTAATTTCTAAATGCTCCTGATCAATGGATCATCACGAGGACGGTGATCGATCCGATCAGTGCACAGATCACTTTCCTTATGGATGGACGAGACTTGAGTCCACAGTGTAGGAACACTGAAGTGATAGTGCAGGTGCTTGTTAGAGAACAAGGGTACTGAGCGTGACCAAGATAAGAAGTCACTTGGATGTCTATCCACTCGTCAGTGACTTGCTTGATGTTGCAGTAGTGTGACTGGTCCTTTGACCTGCGGTGCTTCGGCTACTCACAGTGAGGTTATTGTAGTTTGACTGCACACATACATGGTCTCTAGCCATATGGGTCCATGCAGTGTAGATTGGCTGCAGTAAGTTCACTGTAGGAGTAGGGTATGCACCTATAAGAAATCTATCGACCTTGATAGAAGAGGAGTGATCCTATGTGATTTGTTAGACTGAGTTCTAAGACCTTGGCCAGGGCAGTAATATAAAGTGGAAAAAGAGTTTTCCACTATCGAACTCAAGTCAAATAAATCTTGACATATGACAGACGATGGGGTTTGACGAGTTGTCCATGACCTCCGTCCTGTAGGGATCCACGATAGTAGGACTGTATCACACGTTAACTGCACCTAGAGGTTCATCTTTCTATTCTACTGGGTAGCCACTACATGCTGCTAGGTGTCACTGGTGGATGGTGGGACTCATAGGGATTATCTTGATGATCGATAAACCCTAATGAGTTGAGTTGGAATCGTTCCAACCCATTGAAAGGAGTTTTCAATGATATTGTGATAGAGATCATAATATATCTCACTACCAGTCAGAGTAGAACCTATGGGGTCACACACACTAGAAGTATTGACCGATCCGATGGTTGAATAGTGATTATGAATCACGAGTAATCAATTCGATTGATATTCGGTTGAAGAAGGAACAAAGGGAATTAATTAATTGGACTTGAAACATGAGTCCTACTTCGAGTAGGATTCCTAGAGTCCTAATTGGATTAGGACTGGGAATCCTAGTTGAAGTAGGACTGGGATTCCTACTTGGAATAGGATTCCTGCAATCCTAATGAGATTAGGAGTTTTGAATCAAAATTGGATTCCTACTTAGAGTAGGATTCCTAGAGTCCTAATCGGATTAGGACTTCGGATTCAAATAGAGTCCTAATTGGATTAGGACTAAAATTAAATATGTCCTAATTTGGATTAGGGTTTCTTAAGTCACAATTAATTATTAATCTAATGAATCAATAAGACTCCTAATTGGATTAGGATTGAAGAGTTCAATTGAGTCAAAATTGATTTAAGTTCTAATTGGATTAGGACTTACCTAGATTGGATCCTAATTGGTTCACCCTTGGACTAAGCCTAATTGGATTAAGGCTTGACCACATTAGGGCATTTCAAACCCTACTTAATGTGGATTAGGGTTTACCATGAGGAAGGGGATATGCCCCTCCCTTTTCCATGTGGAGAAGGGAGAAGAGAGCCCCTCTTTGGAAAGTCATCTAGGGCTCCTACTTTGGAGGAGCCCTTGATGGCTATAAAAGGGCATATGAGGCCGGCGCCCTAGAGGCATTGAAGAGCTCTCCCTCTCCTCTTCCAATCCGTGGCCACCCCTCTCCTTTTCTCCTTGGTTCAGCCGCAAGCAAAGGGAGAAAATAGAAAAGCCATTGGCGGCCCCCTCCTCTTCTCTTCCTCCTTCCAACGCAGGGAAAAGGGAGTAGGCTGCAAGGGCTTTGGTTCTTCATCCAGTTGCCTTCTTCTTCTTCCTCCTCTCAAGCACAATCAAGGGTTGATTGAAAGAGAGGAGATCAGCCATCAAAAGAAGTCTTTGCAAGGGAGCTAGCACCCCGGGAAGACAAGAAAGCTTTGATCGGTCCTCTGCTTCGTGTGGATACCCGTAGAGGCCGGACACTTGAACGGCTTCAAGCGAACCCTCTTCCTAAAACCACGAACTCAGATTTGCGGTGATCATCTACCCGCACAAGGTGAAGATCTGATCTTCCTAAAGGTTTTAAAAGTTTTAATTCTTATCTAACTACGAACGGTTCATGAAACAACGTTCATGCGATGAACGTCGATCCCGCTTATGCCGATTCCGCTGCCATCTGATTTAATTTTTGAAATATCAGCGGCATGGGCGGGTACCCAACAGTGGTATCAGAGCCTAGGCTTCATAGATTAAGGTAAGAATTAAATATCTAAAGGCTTATTAGATCTGAAAATTGAATGATCATGCATGCTGAAAAATTCTGCATGCAGATTTTTCAGGGGTGCTGATTTTTGCATGCTGATTTTTATGTGATAAAAAGATGATTCTAATTACATTGTTAATGGGATTACAAAGTTTAGAATCATGATTAGCATGATCAGCGACCTATGTCATGATATAATCAGTTAGTTTTCAGATCTGAAAATTATAATTGTTGCATACGGTGATGATCATAGGATTCAAACCCTTTTGGTATCAAATGTAATGACCTGCGATGTGATCTGTGATATCATGTAATTTTTCAGATGCTTGCATGCATCTTATTTGATGTTTTGAGAGGCCTGCGTGCCTCCTAAAAGGAGATGTAATTTATTTTTATTTTTATTTTACATCTGGTTGTATTTCTGTGATGTGATGTACGTCAACGATCAAGTCGAAGACGATGCATGAGATGAACAGGGGTCTAAGCAGTTGATGGCGATTGGATCAAGAGTTGGTCAAGGATCGAATCAAGGAGGCTTGGAACCAATTCAAGAGTTGAAGACCACTTGATCGATTGATGTGCATGTGCTTGTAATACGACCTAATTAGAATCCATGATCATCACCTATTTAAAGTTTAACTTTATTTGATGCTGCGATTATAACTGCCTGTGATGTACCGTTTGCATGTGATGTGAATGCGAGTCGGGTAGATAGGTTTACATGAGATGTAGCAAACCCAATTGAGACCTAAATCAAAACCTCCTCAATCAAGTCGAGAGTGAACCGACATGAGCAAGTCATATTAGATTAATTGACCTAATTGGTGTCTAAGGAAGCATGAAAGGTGGTTACTTAATTAGGACCTTACTCTCTGAGTAAGGGGAGCCTCCCACCTGCTTACCTGGCCAATTGTTCGATTACCTCTTATGAAGGGCTCAAGTTGCAAACACTAAGACCTGATTAACCAATATTAAGTCAATAGGTCTTCCACTGTAGTAGAGCTGCTAAGGCCTTTCTGATGTTGATTTGTCTCGGCTGGACACAGTGGTCAAGTTGCATCGGAGGGCTGGACCTCTCAATAGACATGAGATGTTGTAAGGTAAAGGTGGGGTTGGGCACCAATAACTGTTAGGTGAGGACCCAATGACGACTTTATTCCTACGGTTATACGGTGGGTCTGACTTAACTAAGAAATGGGACCAATAACTGTTAGGTGAGGTTTTCATGGCTTAGAGACCAAGTTACACTGCAACATGCTTGAGAAGCATTGTACAAGAGTTGTACACTCATCCATCTATGTGTCACCAATAACTGTTAGGTGAGGTGGCATGTAAATCGGTAGGACCGCAGTACCCACTAGAAACCCTAGTCGTGTGGGATTTCTGTTTTCCTACCAGGGGAGTGTGAGGAATTCAAGAAAATAGTGGGAGTTACATTTGTTCTAAAAGACCTTAGAACAGATTAGGATCAAGTACAAAAGTCTAACTAGAATCTTTACTCTCTGCAGATACAATGTCAGCTTCAAACCCTTTAACCCGTATTCTTGAGACCAACCGACTGACCGGAACCAATTACAAATACTGGCTTAGAAACCTCAAAATTGTTTTGGACTGTGAGAAAATAGGCTACATACTCGATTCAGATATCCCCACACTACCAACACGTCCTACTGATGTTCAGCGTGAGATGCATAAAAAGTGGTTGGATGATGACATTAGAGTAAAATGCTATATGATGGCATCCATGTCAAATGAACTCCAATGCTAGCATGAAAATATAAAGACTGCTAGGGACATACTGGCACACCTGCAAGAGTTGTATGGTGAGCAGAGTCGCACAGCTCGTTTTGAAGTGTCCAAGAGGCTTTTCAAAGCGAAGATGCACGAGGGGCAGTCTGTCCATGATCACGGTCTGACCATGATCAAGGACCTGGAGGAGCTTGAGAAGCTCGGTATGGACATGCACAAGGAATTACAAGTGGATTTGATCCTACAGTCACTTCCTGATTCATTTGGTCAGTTTATAGTAAACTACCACATGAATAAAATTGAATGCACTAAGACTGAACTAATCAACATGTTGGTAACTGCTGAGGGAGCCTTGAAAGGTTCAAGGGGCAATGTCCTTGCTGCTGAGTTGACTTCTGGTTCCAAGAGAAAGTCTACTTGGAAGAAAAAGAAGCCTGCTAAGAAGCAGAAGAAAGACAAGAAGCCAAAGAAGGAAGTTCAAAAGAAAAAGGCTAACGACAAAGGAAAATATTTCCACTGCAATGTCGAAGGCCACTGGAAGAGAAACTGTCCTTCATACCTCGAGAGCCTGAAGAACAAGAAAGGTGACACACCTTCAGAAGGTATAGACTTGCTCATAATTGAAACTAATCTAACGGTTTCTTCTACTTCTAGTTGGGTTATAGATTCTGGTTCTAGTGCTCATTTGTGCACTACCATGCAGGGTCTAAAGGAAAGTAGAAGGCTGGCGGAAGGTGCGGTAACCCTTCGGGTTGGCAACGGGGCAAAAGTTGCTGCTGTGGCTGTGGGCACCTACCATCTGCGACTACCGTCTGGATTTAGTTTATTACTTAGAGACTGCTATTATGTACCTGCTGCTAGCAGAAATTTGATTTCTGTTTCATGTCTAGCACAGGAAGGTCATATTTTTACATTTGACAAAGACTGCTGTTCTGTTTATTTGAGAAATAAAATAGTCGCACATGGTTTCATGATCGACAGTCTCTATCATTTACATATGGACGTATCTGTAAATGTTACCGAGCAAGAAGTGAGTGCCAAAGGACCCAAAAGATCTAGAGATGAGATAAACCAAAGATATTTGTGGCACCTCAGACTTGGCCATATTGGAGAAGACAGAATGAACAAAATGGATAAAGATGGGCTTTTAGGCTCATTGACTTTCGAGTCATATCCAGTTTGCGAGTCCTGTCTTCAAGGAAAAATGGCTAGACTGCCCTTTGTAGGACATGGGGAGAGGACCACTGAAATACTTATCCTAGTACATACAGATGTATGTGGCCCATTCGATGTGCTAGCCAGGGAACGTTATTCTTACTTCATTACCTTTACCGATGATTATTCACGGTATGGGTATGTGTATCTTATGAGACACAAGTCTGAATCTTTTGAAAAGTTCAAAGAGTTCAAGAATGAAGTAGAAAAACAAACTGAAAAACCTCTTAAGGCTCTTCGATCAGATCGAGGAGGAGAATACCTTAGTGGGGAATTCCGGGACTATCTCAAAGAAAACGGCATAGTCTCACAATGGACACCTCCGGGTACACCTCAACTCAACGGGGTGTGAGAGAGGAGGAATCGGACCCTGTTGGACATGGTCAGGTCCATGATGAGCTTCACTGATTTACCTATGTTCCTTTGGGGAGATGCCTTACTCACAGCGATTTATTTATTGAATAGAGTTCCCTCTAAATCAGTTCCTACCACACCGTATGAGATATGGCATGGTAAGAAACCAAGTCTTGGTCATCTCAAGATTTGGAGATGTCCGGCCCACGTCAAGAGACTACAGGCAGACAAGTTAGAGGCTAGGACCATAAGTGCTCGTTTTATAGGATATCCTAAAGAGTCATTAGGATACAATTTTTACATCTCAGAGGATCACAATGTGTTTGTGAGCCGTCATGCCATCTTCTTGGAAAATCAGTTTATCCTTGATAGAGGTAGTGGGAGAAAAATTGAGCTTGAAGAGAAAGTCTCTGAAAAGCAACGAGTCATGGATCCTATAGAACCCATTCATAAAGAGCCAGTACACGATGTCCCTCGACCACCTCGTAGATCTAGTAGGGTCTCCCATCCTCCCGATAGATACTTAGGTATACTAGAAGAGGATACCGAGGAAATGTTCCTAGTGGGAGATAGGGATCACATACAGGATCCCAAAACCTACAACGAGGCGATATCTGATATCGATTCCGAGAAATGGCTGGAAGCCATGAAGTCAGAGTTAAACTCCATGCATTCCAACCAAATCTGGACCTTAGTAGATCCACCAGAAGGTATTGTACCTATTGGATGTAAATGGATCTACAAAAGGAAAATAGGTCCGGATGGAAAGGTAGAGACCTTTAAGGCAAGGCTGGTGGCGAAAGGATATAGTCAACGCGAAGGCATTGACTATCAGGAGACCTTTTCACCTGTAGCCATGCTGAAATC
Organism: Phoenix dactylifera; assembly: GCF_051530095.1. NCBI lineage: Eukaryota > Viridiplantae > Streptophyta > Magnoliopsida > Arecales > Arecaceae > Phoenix > Phoenix dactylifera. Next base: position 4,768,527 of record NC_143203.1, read on the forward strand.
CATCCGAACACTGCTTGCCATTGCAGCATTTCATGATTATGAAATCTGGCAGATGGATGTGAAAACTGCTTTCCTGAATGGATATCTTGATGAAGATATCTATATGGAACAGCCTCTGGGTTTCACTTCCAGTGATGGAGATCACAAGGTCTGCAAGCTGCAAAGGTCCATCTATGGACTAAAGCAAGCCTCTCGGAGTTGGAACACTCGTTTCGATGACGCAATCAAAACGTTTGATTTCATCAAAAACGAAGAGGAACCGTGTGTTTACAAAAAGGTTAGTGGGAGCGCTATCGTATTTCTCGTATTGTACGTAGACGACATCCTACTAATAGGGAATGATATTCCCATGCTAACCTCGGTCAAAGTCTGGTTGTCAAAAGAATTCTCCATGAAAGACCTTGGGGAAGCATCCTATATTTTGGGAATAAAGGTCTATAGAGATAGATCTAAAAGGATGCTTGGCCTTTCACAGAAGATGTACATAGAGGAGGTGCTGAAGAGGTTCAGCATGGAAAACTCCAAGAGGGGTCTCTTACCCCTTAGGCATGGAATTCATCTCTCCAAGAAGATGTGCCCCAACACATCTGAAGAGATTCAACGCATGAGCAAGATTCCCTATGCATCGGCAATAGGAAGCCTCATGTATGCCATGCTGTGTACACGACCTGATATAGCTCTTGCTGTGAGTGTCACAAACAGATATCAGTCGAATCCAGGTGAAGAACACTGGACAGCTGTGAAGAATATTCTTAAGTACTTGAGAAGAACTAAAGATTTATTCTTGGTTTTTGGAGGATCATCAGAGTTAAAGGTAGAAGGGTACACAGATTCAGACTTCATGACTGATGTCGATGACAGGAAGTCAACATCTGGATATGTGTTCTTGTGCAATGGTGGTACGGTAAATTGGAAGAGTTCTAAACAACCGATCATTGCTGATTCTACTATGGAAGTTGAATACATCGCCGCCTCTGAAGCTGCTAAGGAAGGCTTCTGGTTCAAGAAATTCATTGCAGAGTTGGACGTGATGACATCAGATGCCATAACACTCTACTGCGATAATAATGGCGCTATAGCCCTTGCTAAGGAGCCAAGGTCTCATCAGAAGTCTAAGCATATAGAGCGGCGCTTCCATCTCATACGCGACTATGTTAAGAAGAAATATGTAGAGGTGCAGAGAGTAGACTCCGCGGATAACGTGGCGGACCCGTTCACTAAGCAGCTGAGTCAGCAAAAGACTGAAGCCCACCTTGAGAAGATGGGCCTAAGATATATGACCAATTGGCTTTAGTGCAAGTGGGAGATTGTTAGATGTATGCCCTGGAAGCCAATTTGGCTGACACATTGTTGATTTTAGGGACATAATTTTGTACTTGACTGTTTATTATTGAATAAATAAAAGGCATCTTTTCATTCATATTATTTATGTGTCTATGAATCGTCCAAGGAATTAATAAGATGATGATACATATTCTCAAGAGTTGAGAATTTGAGCCATGTATCATTGGTGATTAATTTCTAAATGCTCCTGATCAATGGATCATCACGAGGACGGTGATCGATCCGATCAGTGCACAGATCACTTTCCTTATGGATGGACGAGACTTGAGTCCACAGTGTAGAAACACTGAAGTGATAGTGCAGGTGCTTGTTAGAGAACAAGGGTACTGAGCGTGACCAAGACAAGAAGTCACTTGGATGTCTATCCACTCGTCAGTGACTTGCTTGATGTTGCAGTAGTGTGACTGGTCCTTTGACCTGCGGTGCTTCGGCTACTCACAGTGAGGTTATTGTAGTTTGACTGCACACATACATTGTCTCTAGCCATATGGGTCCATGCAGTGTAGATTGGCTGCAGTAAGTTCACTGTAGGAGTAGGGTATGCACCTATAAGGAATCTATCGACCTTGATAGAAGAGGAGTGATCCTATGTGATTTGTTAGACTGAGTTCTAAGACCTTGGCCAGGGCAGTAATATAAAGTGGAAAAAGAGTTTTTCACTATCGAACTCAAGTCAAATAAATCTTGACATATGACAGACGATGGGGTTTGACGAGTTGTCCATGACCTCCGTCCTGTAGGGATCCACGATAGTAGGACTGTATCACACGTTAACTGCACCTAGAGGTTCATCTTTCTATTCTACTGGGTAGCCACTACATGCTGCTAGGTGTCACTGGTGGATGGTGGGACTCATAGGGATTATCTTGATGATCGATAAATCCTAATGAGTTGAGTTGGAATCGTTCCAACCCATTGAAAGAAGTTTTCAATGATATTGTGATAGAGATCATAATATATCTCACTACCAGTCAGAGTAGAACCTATGGGGTCACACACACTAGAAGTATTGACCGATCCGATGGTTGAATAGTGATTATGAATCACGAGTAATCAATTCGATTGATATTCGGTTGAAGAAGGAACAAAGGGAATTAATTAATTGGACTTGAAACATGAGTCCTACTTCGAGTAGGATTCCTAGAGTCCTAATTGGATTAGGACTGGAAATCCTAGTTGAAGTAGGACTGGGATTCCTACTTGGAATAGGATTCCTGCAATCCTAATGAGATTAGGAGTTTTGAATCAAAATTGGATTCCTACTTAGAGTAGGATTCCTAGAGTCCTAATCGGATTAGGACTTCGGATTCAAATAGAGTCCTAATTGGATTAGGACTAAAATTAAATATGTCCTAATTTGGATTAGGGTTTCTTAAGTCACAATTAATTATTAATCTAATGAATCAATAAGACTCCTAATTGGATTAGGATTGAAGAGTTCAATTGAGTCAAAATTGATTTAAGTTCTAATTGGATTAGGACTTACCTAGATTGGATCCTAATTGGTTCACCCTTGGACTAAGCCTAATTGGATTAAGGCTTGACCACATTAGGGCATTTCAAACCCTACTTAATGTGGATTAGGGTTTACCATGAGGAAGGGGATATGCCCCTCCCTTTTCCATGTGGAGAAGGGAGAAGAGAGCCCCTCTTTGGAAAGTCATCTAGGGCTCCTACTTTGGAGGAGCCCTTGATGGCTATAAAAGGGCATATGAGGCCGGCGCCCTAGAGGCATTGAAGAGCTCTCCCTCTCCTCTTCCAATCCGTGGCCACCCCTCTCCTTTTCTCCTTGGTTCAGCCGCAAGCAAAGGGAGAAAATAGAAAAGCCATTGGCGGCCCCCTCCTCTTCTCTTCCTCCTTCCAACGTAGGGAAAAGGGAGTAGGCTGCAAGGGCTTTGGTTCTTCATCCAGTTGCCTTCTTCTTCTTCCTCCTCTCAAGCACAATCAAGGGTTGATTGAAAGAGAGGAGATCAGCCATCAAAAGAAGTCTTTGCAAGGGAGCTAGCACCCCGGGAAGACAAGAAAGCTTTGATCGGTCCTCTGCTTCGTGTGGATACCCGTAGAGGCCGGACACTTGAACGGCTTGAAGCGAACCCTCTTCCTAAAACCACGAACTCAGATTTGCGGTGATCATCTACCCGCACAAGGTGAAGATCTGATCTTCCTAAAGGTTTTAAAAGTTTTAATTCTTATCTAACTACGAACGGTTCATGAAACAACGTTCATGCGATGAACGTCGATCCCGCTTATGCCGATTCCGCTGCCATCTGATTTAATTTATGAAATATCAGCGGCATGGGCGGGTACCCAATACATATTGCTTTCTTTGATGGACGAGTCTTGAGTCTACAGTGTAGGGACACTGGAGCAATTATGCAAGTGCTTGTTAGAGAACAAGAGTACTGAGCGTGACCAAGACAAAAAGTCACTTGGATGTCTATCCACTCATCAGTGACTTGCTTGATGTTGCAGTAGTGTGACTGGTCCTTTGACCTGCGGTGCTTCGGCTACTCACAGTGAGGTTATTGTAGTTTGACTGCACGTATACATGGTCTCTAGCCATATGGGTCCATGCAGTGTAGATTGGCTGCAGTAGGTTCACTGTAGGAGTAGGGTATGCACCTATAAGGAATCTATCGACCTTGATAGATAAGGAGAGATCCTATGTGATTTATAAGACTGAGTTCGTAAGACCTCGGCCGGGGCAGATTGTACAGTGGAGAAAGAGTTTTCCACTCTCGAGCTTAAGTCGAATAAATCTTGACATATGACGGACGATAGGGTTTGACGAGTTGTCCATGACCTCCGTCCTGTAGGGATCCACGATAGTAGGACTGTATCATACGATAACTGCACCTAGAGGTTCATCATTCCATTCTGCTGGATGGCCACTACATGCTGCTAGGTGTCACTGGTGGATGGTGAGACTCACAGGGAATATCTCGATGATCGATAAACCCTACAGTTGAGTTGGAACTGTTCCAACCCATTGAAAGGAGTTTTCAAGGACATTGTGATAGAGATCACAATATATCTCACTACCAGTCAGAATAGAACCTATGGGGTCACACACACTAGAAGTATTGACCGATCCGATAGTTGAAAAGTGATTATGAATCACGAGTAATCAATTTGATTGATAATAAATTGAAGAAGGAACAATGGAAATTAATTAATTGGACTTAAACACGAAACCTACTTGGAGTAGGATTCCTAGAGTCCTAATTGGATTAGAACTGGAAGTCCTACTTGGAGTAGGACTGGGATTCCTACTTGGAGTAGGATTCCTACAATCCTAATTAGATTAGGATTTTGAATTCAATTTGAATTCCTACTTAGAATAGGATTCCTAGAAGTCCTAATTGGATTAGGACTTCGGGTTCAAATTAGAGTCCTAATTGGATTAGGACTAAAATTGAATAAATCCTAATTGGATTAGGATTTCTTAAGTCCTAATTAATTATTAATCTAATGAATTAACAAGACTCCTAATTGGATTAGGATTGAAGAGTTCAATTGAGTCAAAATTGATTTAAGTTCTAATTGGATTAGGTCTTACCTAGATTAGACCCAAAATTGGTTTATCCTTGTACTAAGCCTAATTAGATTAGGGCTTAGCCACATTAGGGCATCCCAATCCTCCTTAGAGGAGGATTAGGGCTAATCAAGAGGGAGGGGCGCAAGCAAGAAAAGAGGATTAGCCCCTCCCCTTTTTCCTCCTTGGTGCGGCAAGAAAAGAGGGGCCGACGCCCCTCTTGGAAATAAGTCAAGGGCTCCTAACTTGTAGGAGCCCTTCATGCCTTTAAAAGGAGAAGTGGGCGGCACCCTAGGACATTCAATTGAAGCCCTATTCCTCTCCAACTCGTGGCCCCCTTCCTCCCTTTGGTCTTCAGCCGCAAGCAAGGAAGAACAAGAAGAAGGCCTCGGCGGCCTCCTCCCCTTCCCTTCCTTCTTCCAACGCAGGGAAAAGAAAAGGCTGTGTCTAGCCTTTGGTTCTTCTTCAAAGATCTTTTTCTTCTTCTTCCTCCTTCCAAGCATAATCAAGAGTTGATTAAAAGGGAAGAAATCAGCCATCAAAAGAAGTCTCTGCAAGGGAGCTAGCACCCCGGGGAGACAAGGAAACCTTGATCGGTCCTCTACTTCGTATGGATACCCGTAGAGGCCGGACGCTTGTGCGGCTTCAAGTGAACCTTCATCCTAAACCACGAACTTCAGTTTGCGGTGATCATCTACCCGCACAAGGTGAAGATCTGATCTTCATAATTAGTTTAAAAGTTTTTAATTCTAATCTATCTGCGAACGGTTTTGAACAACGTTCATGGGATGAACGTGTGATCCCGCGCATGCCTCTTCCGCTGCCATCTGAATTTTTTTTTAATTTTCTGCGGCATGGGCGGGTTCCCAACAGTGGTATCAGAGCTTAGGCTTCGTAGATTAAAGTTAGAATTAATTATAAATAGGCTTGATAGATCTGAAATTTAAAAGGATATGTATGCTGAAATTTTCTGCATGCAGAATTTTTCAGGGTTGCTGATTTTTGCATGCTGATTTTTATGTGATAAATTGATGATTCTAATTGCATTGTTAATGGGATTACAAAGTTTAGAATCATGATTAGCATGATCAGCAACCTATGTCATAACATAATCAATTAAGTTTCAGATCTGAAAAGTATAATTGCTGCATGTGGTGATGATCATAAGATTCAAACCCTTTTGGTATCAAATGTAATGACCTGCGATGTGATCTGTAATGTCATGTAATTTTTCAGATGCTTTTATGCATCTTATTTGATGTTTTGAGAGTCCTGCGTGCCTACTAAAAGGGGATGTAATTTATTATTATTTTTATTTTATATCTGGTTGTATTTCTATGATATGATGTACGTCAACGATTAAGTCGAAGATAGTGCATGAGATGAACGGCGATCTGAGCGGTTGATGGCGATTGGATCAAGAGTTGGTCAAGGATCGAATCAAGGAGGCTTGAAACCAATTCAAGAGTTGAAGACCAGTTGATCGATTGACGTGCATGTGCTTGTAATATGACCTAATTAGAATCCATGATCATCACCTATTTAAAGTTTAGCTTTATTCATTGCTGCGATTATAACTGCCTGCGATGTGCCGTTTGCATGTGATGTGAATGAGAGCGGGGTAGATAGGTTTACATGTGATGTAGCAAACCCAATGAGAACTAAACTAAAACCTCCTCAATCAAGTCGAGAGTGAACCAACATGAGCGAGTCATATTAGATTAATTGATCTAATTGGTGTCTAGGAAAGCATGAAAGGTGGTTACTTAATTAGGACCTTACTCTCTGAGTAAGGGGAGCCTCCCACCTGCTTACCTGGCCAATTGTTTGATTACCTCTTATGAAAAGCTCAAGGTTGCAAATACTAAGACATGATTAACCAATATTAAGTCAATAGGTCTTCCACCGTAGTAGAGCTGCTAAGGTCTTTCTGATGTTGATTTATCTCGGCTGGATACAGTGGGCAAGTTGCATCGAGGGGCTAGACCTCTCTATAGACATGAGATGTTGTAGGGTAAAGGTGGGGTTGGGCACCAATAACTGTTAGGTGAGGACCCAATGACGACTTTATTTCTACGGTTATACGGTGGGTCTGACTTAACTAAGAAATGGGACCAATAACTGTTAGGTGAGGTCTTCATGGCTTAGAGACCAAGTAGCACTGCAACATGCTTGAGAAGCATTGTACAAGAGTTGTACACTCATCCATTTATGTGTCACCAATAACTGTTAGGTGAGGTGGCCAATAAATCGGTGGGACCGCAGTACCCACTAGAAACCCTAGTCATGTAGGTTTTCCGTTTTCCTACCAGGAAAGTGTGAGGAATTCGAGAAAATAGTGGGAGGCACATTTGTTCTAAAAGACCCTAGAACAAATTAAGATCAAGTACAAAATTCTAACTAGAATCTTTACTCTCTGAGGATTACAATGTCAGCTTCTAGACTTTTAACTCATATCCTATAGAACAACCGTTTGACCAAACCCAATTATAAAAACTGGCTCAGCAAATTTCAAAATAGTTTTGAATTGTGAGAAATTAGGGTATGTGCTAGACCATGAAATCCCCGTATTACCAATTTGTCCGATCACTGATCAGCGTAAGACGCATGCCAAGTGGACGAACGATGACAATAAAGTTAGGTGCTACATAATGGCATCCATGTTCAATAAATTATAATGCCAGCATGAGAGCATGAAGATTGCCAAGGACACATTAAATCACCTACAATAGTTGTATGGTGATCAGAGTCACGCAGCTTGGTTTGAATGTCCAAAAGGCTCTTCAAGGCCAAGATGCGCGATGGGCAGTCTGTCCATGATCATGGTTTGACCATGATAAAGGACTTAGAGAAGCTTGAGAAGCTCGGCATGACCATGCACAAGGAATTGCAAACGGATTTGATCCCACAATCCCTTCTAGCTTCATATGAATAGTTTACAGTAAATTACCATATGAACAAGATTGTATGCACCAAAGCAGAATTGTTAAATAAATTGGTAACTACCTTAGGGGCCTTGAAGAGTTCAAGGGGCATCATTCTCGCTGTCGAGTTGGTTTCTACTTCTAAGAGAGAGTCTATTTGGAAGAAGAAGAAGCCTGCGAAGAAGCAGAAGACTGAGAAAACGCCAAGTAAGGAAGTTCCAAGAAAAAGGCCAATTGCAAGGAAAAGTGTTTCCATTGCATCATGGACGGCCATTGGAAGAGGAACTATCCTACATACATGGGAAGCATAAAAAAATATGAAGGGTGACAGACCTTCAGAAGGTATGTCAGATATGCTCAGGATACTTAGGGATTATTACCTGTTGCTAGCAGAAATTTGATTTCTGTATCTTGTTTAGCACAGAAAGATTTTATAAGACTACTATTCTATTTATTTGAGAAATAAATTGGTTCAACGTGGTTTTATGATTGACAGTCTCTATCACATACATATGGATGTATCTGTGAATGTGTCTGAGCAAACAGTAAATACCATAGGATCTAATAGATCCAGAAATGAGATAAATCTAAAGTATTTGTGGCACCTCAGGCTTGGCCATAGAGGAGAAGACAGAATAAACAAATTGGAGAAACATGAGCTTTTTGGCTCATTGACTTTTGAGTCATATTCGATTTGTAAATTCTGCCTTCAAGGAAAGATGGCCAAATTATCCTTTGTAGGACACAGGGAGGTTCACTAAAATACTTACCCTAGTACACACTGATGTGTGTGGCCCATTCGATGTGCAGGCTAGGGGTTGTAATTTTTTACTTCATTTATCGATGATTACTCACGGTATGGATATGCGTATGATACACAAATCTGAAACTTTTGAAAGGTTCAAAGAGTTGAGATATGAAGTAGAAAAATAAATAGAAAAACTCATTAAGGTTCTTCGATCAGATCGAGGAAGTGAATACCTTAGTGGAGAGTTCCGTGATTATCTCAAGGAGAATGGTATAGTTTCATAATGGACTCCTCCTGGTATACCTCAGCTCAACGGAGTGTCAGAGAGCAGGAATCGGACTCTATAGGATATGGTCCGGTCCATGATGAGCTTCACTGATTTACCCTTATTTCTTTAGATAGATGCCCTATTTTCAACTATTTACTTATTGAATAGAATTCCCTCTAAAGTCCGTTCCTACCACACCATATGAGATATGACATGGTAAGAAGCTGAGTCTTGGTTATCTCAAGATTTGGGGATGTCTAGCTCAACTCAAACGACAACAGGCGGACAAGTTAGAGGATAGGACAATTAATGCTCATTTTATAGGATATCCTAAAGAGTCAGTAGGATACGACTTTTCGTCCTAAAGGATCACAAAGTGTTTGTGAGCCTAGATGCTATCTTCATGGAAAATAGTTTATCCTTGACAGAAACAGTGGGAGAAAAATTGAGCTTGAAGAGAAAGTCTCTAAAACAGCAACGAGCCATTGTACCTGTAGAACCTATTTATATTAAGCTAGTACACGTAGTACCTCCTCCACCTCGTAAATCTAGTAGGATCTCCCGTCCGCCTGAAAGGTACTTAGGTATGCTTACAGAGGATGTAGAGGAAGTGTTCCTCATGGAAGATAGGGATCAAGGTAAGGATCTTAATACCTACAACGAGGCGATGTTAGACATCAATTCTGAGAGATGGCTGGAAGCGATGAAGTCAGAAATGGACTCCATCCATTCCAACCAAGTCTGGATCTTAGTAGATCTACCAGAAGGTATAGTACCTATTGGGTATAAATAGATCTACAAGAGGAAATTAAGTTCGGATGGTTAGGTAGAGACCTATAAGGCAAAGCTAGTGGCGAAAGGTTATAGTCAGTGCGAAAGTACTGATTATAAGGATACTTTTCACCCTGTAGCATTGCTGAAGTCCATTCGAATATTGCTTGCTGTTGCAGCATATCATGATACTGTGATGGTGGTCACAAGGTCTGTAAGCTGCAAAGGTCCATCTATGGACAAAAGCAAGTATCTCGGAGTTGGAACACTCGTTTCAACGATATAATCAAATCGTTTGATTTCATCAATAACAAAAAGGAACCATATGTTTATAAGAAAGTTAGTGGGAGGGCTATTGCATTCTTCGTATTGTACATAGATGATATCCTTCAAATTGGGAATGATATTCCCATACTAACTTAGGTCAAGGTTTGGTTGTGTAAGAAATTCTCCATGATAGACCTTGGGAAAGCATCCTATATCTTGAATTAAGGTCTATAGAGATAGATCTAAAAGGATGCTTGTCCTGTCACAGAATATGTATATAGAGGGAGTGCTGAAGAGGTTCGGCATGGAAACCTCTAAAAGGGGATTATTATCCCTTAGGCATGGGATAAATCTCTCCAAGAAGATGTGCCCCAACACATCTGAAGAGATTAAGCGGATGAGCAAGATCCCTTATGCTTCGGCTATATGGAGCCTCATGTATACCATGCAATGTACGTGACTTGATATAGTACATGCTGTGAGTGTCACGAGCATATATCAGACAAATCCAGGCAAGAAGCGCAAGATAGCTGTGAAGAACAGTCTTGAGTACTTAAGAAGAACTAAGGACATGTTCTTGGTCTTTGGAAGAAGTTAAGAGTTGCAGGTAGAAGGATGTACACATATTAATGATAGAAAGTCTACATTAGAATATGTGCAACGATGGTTCAGTAAATTGGAAGAGTTCCAAACAACCGATCATTGTAGATTCTACCTTAGAAGCTGAATGTCAAACCGTCTCTAAGGGTGCAGTGGAAACCTTTTGGTTTAAGAAGTTCATTGCAGAGTTAGGTGTAATGTCATCAGATGCCATAAAACTCTACTGCAATAACAAAGGCACCATAGCACTAGCTAAGGAGCCAAAGGTCTCACCAGAAACCAAAGCACATAGAGCGGCGGTTAAACCTAATAAGTGACTACTTCGAAAAGAAATAAGTCGAGGATCAAAAAGTAGACTCCACAGGAAATATTTTAGACCCATTCACTAAGCAGATAAGTCAGCAGAAAACTGAAATGTATCTTGAGAAGATGGGGCTTAGGTTTATGGCTGATTGGCTTTAGTGCAAGTGGAAGATTGTTAGAAGTATGCCCTAGAAGCCAATTTGGCTGACGCATTATTTTATTCTGGAACATAAATTTGTACTTGACCTAATTAAGTTGGGCATTCTTTTCATTCATGTTCTTATGTGTCCATGAATCGTCCAAGGAATTAATAAGATGATGACGCATATTCTCAAGAGTTGAGAATTTGAGGCATGTGTCATTGGTGATTAATTCCTGAATTGCTCCTGATCGATGGATCATCGCGAGGACGGCGATTGATCCGCTGAGATTAGTGCACATATTGCTTTCTTTGATGGACGAGTCTTGAGTCCACAGTGTAGGGACACTGGAGCAATTATGCAAGTGCTTGTTAGAGAACAAGAGTACTGAGCGTGACCAAGACAAGAAGTCACTTGGATGTCTATCCACTCGTCAGTGACTTGCTTGATGTTGCAGTAGTGTGACTGGTCCTTTGACCTGCGGTGCTTCGGCTACTCACAGTGAGGTTATTGTAGTTTGACTGCACGTATACATGGTCTCTAGCCATATGGGTTCATGCAGTGTAGATTGGCTGCAGTAGGTTCACTGTAGGAGTAGGGTATGCACCTATAAGGAATCTATCGACCTTGATAGATAAGGAGAGATCCTATGTGATTTATAAGACTGAGTTCGTAAGACCTCGGCCGGGGCAGATTGTACAGTGGAGAAAGAGTTTTCCACTCTCGAGCTTAAGTCGAATAAATCTTGACATATGACGGACGATGGGGTTTGACGAGTTGTCCATGACCTCCGTCCTGTAGGGATCCACGATAGTAGGACTGTATCATACGATAACTGCACCTAGAGGTTCATCATTTCATTCTACTGGATGGCCACTACATGCTGCTAGGTGTCACTGGTGGATGGTGAGACTCACAGGGAATATCTCGATGATCGATAAACCCTAATGAGTTGAGTTGGAACTGTTCCAACCCATTGAAAGGAGTTTTCAAGGACATTGTGATAGAGATCACAATATATCTCACTACCAGTCAGAATAGAACCTATGGGGTCACACACACTAGAAGTATTGACCGATCCGATGGTTGAAAAGTGATTATGAATCACGAGTAATAAATTCGATTGATAATAAATTGAAGAAGGAACAATGAAAATTAATTAATTGGACTTAAACACGAAACCTACTTGGAGTAGGATTCCTGGAGTCCTAATTGGATTAGGACTGGAAGTCCTACTTGGAGTAGGACTGGAATTCCTACTTGGAGTAGGATTCCTACAATCCTAATTAGATTAGGATTTTGAATTCAATTTGAATTCCTACTTAGAATAGGATTCCTAGAAGTCCTAATTGGATTAGGACTTCGGGTTCAAATTAGAGTCCTAATTGGATTAGGACTAAAATTGAATAAATCCTAATTGGATTAGGATTTCTTAAGTCCTAATTAATTATTAATCTAATGAATTAACAAGACTCCTAATTGGATTAGGATTGAAGAGTTCAATTGAGTCAAAATTGATTTAAGTTCTAATTGGATTAGGACTTACCTAGATTAGACCCAAAATTGGTTTACCCTTGGACTAAGCCTAATTAGATTAGGGCTTAGCCACATTAGGGCATCCCAATCCTCCTTAGAGGAGGATTAGGGCTAACCAAGAGGGAGGGGCGCAAGCAAGAAAAGAGGATTAGCCCCTCCCCTTTTTCCTCCTTGGTGCGGCAAGAAAAGAGGGGCCGACGCCCCTCTTGGAAATAAGTCAAGGGCTCCTAACTTGTAGGAGCCCTTCATGCCTTTAAAAGGAGAAGTGGGCGGCACCCTAGGACATTCAATTGAAGCCCTATTCCTCTCCAACTCGTGGCCCCCTTCCTCCCTTTGGTCTTCAGCCGCAAGCAAGGAAGAACAAGAAGAAGGCCTTGGCGGCCTCCTCCCCTTCCCTTCCTTCTTCCAACGCAGGGAAAAGAAAAGGCTGTGTCTAGCCTTTGGTTCTTCTTCAAAGACTTTTTCTTCTTCTTCCTCCTTCCAAGCATAATCAAGAGTTGATTAAAAGGGAAGAAATCAGCCATCAAAAGAAGTCTCTGCAAGGGAGCTAGCACCCCGGGGAGACAAGGAAACCTTGATCGGTCCTCTACTTCGTGTGGATACCCGTAGAGGCCGGACGCTTGTGCGGCTTCAAGTGAACCTTCATCCTAAACCACGAACTTCAGTTTGCGGTGATCATCTACCCGCACAAGGTGAAGATCTGATCTTCATAATTAGTTTAAAAGTTTTTAATTCTAATCTATCTACGAACGGTTTTGAACAACGTTCATGGGATGAACGTGTGATCCCGCACATGCCTCTTCCGCTGCCATCTGAATTTTTTTTTAATTTTCTGCGGCATGGGCGGGTTTCCAACATGATCAGCAACCTATGTCATAACATAATCAATTAGGTTTCAGATCTGAAAAGTATAATTGCTGCATGTGGTGATAATCATAGGATTCAAACCCTTTTGGTATCAAATGTAATGACCTGCGATGTGATCTGTAATGTCATGTAATTTTTTAGATGCTTGCATGCATCTTATTTGATATTTTGAGAGGCCTGCGTGCCTACTAAAAGAGGATGTAATTTATTATAATTTTTATTTTATATCTAGTTGTATTTCTGTGATGTGATGTACGTCAACGATCAAGTCGAAGATAGTGCATGAGATGAACGGCGATCTGAGCAGTTGATGGTGATTGGATCAAGAGTTGGTCAAAGATCGAATCAAGGAGGCTTGGAACCAATTCAAGAGTTGAAGACCAGTTGATCGATTGACATGCATGTGCTTGTAATATGACCTAATTAGAATCTATGATCATCACCTATTTAAAGTTTAGCTTTATTTATTGCTGTGATTATAACTGCCTGCGATGTGCCGTTTGCATGTGATGTGAATGAGAGCGGGGTAGATAGGTTTACATATGATGTAGCAAACCCAATGAGACCTAAACTAAAACCTCCTCAATCAAGTCGAGAGTGAGCCAACATGAGCGAGTCATATTAGATTAATTGATCTAATTGGTGTCTAGGAAAGCATGAAAGGTGGTTACTTAATTAGGACCTTACTCTCTGAGTAAGGGGAGCCTCCCACCTGCTTACCTGGCCAATTATTCGATTACCTCTTATGAAGAGCTCCAGTTGCAAACACTAAGACCTGATTAACCGATATTAAGTCCATAGGTCTTCCACCGTAGTAGAGTTGCTAAGGTCTTTCTGATGTTGACTTGTCTCGGCTGGACACAGTGGGCAAGTTGCATCGGAAGGCTGGACCTCTCTATAGACATGAGATGTTGTAGGATAAAGGTGGGGTTGGGCACCAATAACTGTTAGGTGAGAACCCAATGACGACTTTATTTCTACGGTTATACGGTGGGTCTGACTTAACTAAGAAATGGGACCAATAACTGTTAGGTGAGGTCTTTATGGCTTAGAGACCAAGTAGCACTGCAACATGCTTAAGAAGCATTGTACAAGAGTTGTACACTCATCTATTTATGTGTCACCAATAACTGTTAGGTGAGGTGTCATGTAAATTGGTGGGACCGCAGTACCCACTAGAAACCCTAGTCGCGAAGGTTTTTCGTTTTCTTACCAGAGGAGTGTAAGGGATTCGAGAAAATAGTGAAAGAAACATTTGTTCTAAAAGACCTTAGGACAAATTTAGATTAAGTACAAAGTCTAACTAGAATCTTTTCTTTCTGCAGATCACAATGTCAGCTTCAAATCCTTTGACCCGTATTCTTGAGACCAACCGATTGACTGGAACCAATTACAAGGACTGGCTTAGAAACCTCAAAATTATTTTGAACTGTGAGAAATTAGGCTACATACTCGAAACAGATATCCTCAGACTACCAGCACGTCCTACTGATGATCAGCGTGAGACGCATCAAAAGTGGACGGATGATGATGTTAGAGTCAAGTGCTACATCATGGCATCCATGTCCAATGAACTCCAATGCCAGCATGAGAATATGAAGACTGCTAGGGACATACTGGCACACCTGCAAGAGTTGTATGGTGAGTAGAGTCTCACAGCTCGTTTTGAAGTGTTCAAGAGGCTCTTCAAAACAAAGATGCGTGAAGGGCAGTCTGTCCATGATCACGGTCTGACTATGATCAAGGACCTAGAAGAGCTTGAAAAGCTCGGTATGAACATGCACAAGGAATTGCAAGTAGATCTGATCCTTCAATCCCTTCCTGATTCATTTGGACAGTTTATAGTAAACTACCACATGAATAAGATTAAATGCACTAAGACTAAACTGTTAAACATGTTGGTAACTGCTGAGGGAGCCTTGAAAGATTCAAGGGGCAATGTCCTTGCTGCTGAGTTGACTTCTGGTTCCAAGAAAAAGTCTACTTGGAAGAAAAAGAAGCCTGCAAAGAAGTAGAAGAAAGACAAGAAGCCAAAGAAGGAAGTTCAAAAGAAAAAGGCTAATGACAAAGGAAAATGTTTCCACTGCAATGTCGATGGCCACTGGAAAAGAAACTGTCCTTCATATTTTGGGAGCTTGAAGAACAAGAAGGGAGACACACCTTCAGAAGGTATAGACTTGCTCGTAATTGAAACTAATCTAACGATTTCTTCTACTTCTAGTTGGGTTATAGATTCTAGTTCTAGTGCTCATTTGTGCACTACCATGCAGGGTCTAAAGAAAAGTAGAAGGCTGGCAGAAGGTGCGGTAACCCTTCGGATTGGCAATGGAGCAAAAGTTGCTGCTGTGGCTGTGGGCACCTATCCTTTGCGACTACCATCTGGTTTTGGTTTATTACTTAGAGACTGTTATTATGTACCTGCTGCTAGCAGAAATTTGATTTCTGTTTCGTGTCTAGCACAGGATGGTCATATTTTTACTTTTGATAAAGACTGCTGTTCTATTTATTTCAGAAATAAAATAGTCGCACGTAGTTTTATGATTGACAGTCCCTATCATTTACATATGGATGAGTTTGTGAATGTTTCTGAGCAAGAAGTGAATGCCAAAGGATCCAAGAGATCCAGGGATGAGATAAACCAAAAGTATTTATGGCACCTCAGGCTTGGCCATATTGGAGAAGACAGAATGAACAAAATGGAGAAAGATGGGCTTATCGGCTCATTGACTTCCGAGTCATATCCAGTTTGCGAGTCCTGTCTTCAAGGAAAAATGGCTAGATTACCCTTTGTAGGACATGGGGAGAGGACCACTGAAATACTTATCCTAGTACACACAGATGTGTGTGGCCCATTCGATGTGCTAGCTAGGGGACGTTATTCATACTTCATTACCTTTACCGATGATTATTCACGATATGGGTATGTGTATCTTATGAGACACAAGTCTGAATCTTTTGAAAAGTTCAAAGAGTTCAAAAATGAAGTAGAAAAATAAACTGAAAAACCTCTTAAGGCTCTTCGATCAGATCGAGGAGGAGAATACCTTAGTGGAAAATTTCGGAACTATCTCAAGAAAAATGGCATAGTCTCCCAATGGACACCTCCTGGTACACCTCAACTCAACGGAATGTTAGAGAGGAGGAATCAGACTCTATTGGATATGGTCAGGTCCATGATGAGCTTCACTGATTTACCTATGTTTCTTTGGGGAGATGCCTTACTCACAGCAATTTATTTATTGAATAGAGTTTCCTCTAAATCCGTTCCTACCACACCGTATGAGATATGGCATGGTTAGAAACTAAGTCATGGTCATCTCAAGATTTAGGGATGTCCGGCCCATGTCAAGCGACTATAGGCAGACAAGTTAGAGGCTAGGACCATAAATGCTCGTTTTATCGGATATCCTAAAGAATCCTTAGGGTATAATTTTTACATCTCAGAGGATCATAATGTATTTGTGAGCCGACATGCCATCTTCTTGGAAAAACAGTTTATCCTTGATAGAGGCAGTGGGAAGAAAATTGAGCTTGAAGAGAAAGTCTCTGAAAAATAACGAGTCATGGATCCTATAGAATCCATTCATACAGAGCCAGTACACGTTGTCCCCCCTCCACCTCGTAGATCAAGTAGGGTCTCCCATCCTCCTGATAGATACTTAGGTATGCTTGAAGAGGATACTGAGGAAATGTTTCTCATAGAAGATAGGGAACAAATACAAGATCCCAAAACCTACGATAAGGCGATATCAGATATCGATTCCGAGAAATGGCTGGAAGCCATGAAGTCAGAGTTAGACTCCATGCATTCCAACCAAGTCTGAACCTTAGTAGATTCACCAGAAGGTATTGTACCTATTGGATGTAAATGGATCTACAAAAGGAAAATAGGTTCGGATGAAAAGATAGAGACCTATAAGGCAAGGCTTGTGGCGAAAGGGTATAGTCAGCGCGAAGGCATTGACTATCATGAGACTTTTTCACCTGTAGCCATGCTGAAATCCATCCGTACACTGCTTGCCATTGCAGTATTTCATAATTATGAAATTTGGCAGATGGATGTGAAAACTGCTTTCCTGAATGGATATCTTGATGAAGATATCTATATGGAACAACCTTTGGGGTTCACTTCCAGTAATGGAAATCACAAGGTCTGCAAGCTGCAAAGATCCATTTATAGACTAAAACAAGCATCTCGGAGTTAGAACACTCGTTTCAATGATGCAATCAAAATATTTGATTTCATCAAAAATGAAGAGAAACTGTATGTTTATAAAAAGGTTAGTGGGAGTGCTGTCGTTTTTCTCGTACTGTACGTAGATGACATTCTCCTGATTAGGAATGATATTTCCATGCTAATCTCGGTCAAGGTCTGGTTGTCAAAAGAGTTCTCCATTAAAAACCTTGGAGAAGCATCCTATATTTTGGGGATTAAGGTCTATAGAGATAGATCTAAAAGGATGCTTGGCCTATCACAGAAGATGTACATAGAGGAGGTGCTGAAGAGGTTCAGCATGAAAAACTCCAAGAGGGATCTCTTACCTTTTAGGCATGGAATTCATCTCTCAAAGAAGATGTGCCCCAACACATCTAAGGAGATTCAACGCATGAGCAAGATTCCATATGCTTCAGCAATAGGAAGCCTCATGTATGCCATGCTGTGTACACGACCTGATATAGCACTTGCAGTGAGTGTCACTAGCAGATATCAGTCAAATCCAGGCGAGGAGCACTGGACTGCTGTGAAGAACATTCTTAAGTACTTGAAGAACTAAAGATTTGTTCTTGGTCTTTGGAGGAGCATCAGAATTAAAGGTAGAAGGATACACGGATTCAGACTTCATGACAGATGTCGATGATAGAAAGTCTACGTCCGGATATGTGTTCTTGTGCAATGGTGGTACGGTGAATTGAAAGAGTTCTAAACAACCGATCATTGCTGACTCTACTATGGAAGCTGAATACATCGCCGCATCTAAAGCTGCTAAGGAAGGCTTCTGGTACAAGAAATTCATTGCAGAATTGGATGTGATGACATCAGATGCCATAACACTCTACTGCGATAATAATGGCGCCATAGCTCTTGCTAAGGAACCAAGGTCTCATCAGAAGTCAAAGCACATAGAGCGGCGCTATCACCTCATACGCGAATACGTTAAGAAGAAATATGTTGAGGTGCAGAGAGTAGACTCCGTGGATAACGTGGCGGATCCGTTCACTAAGCAGCTAAGTCAACAGAAGACTGAAGCCCATCTTGAGAAGATGGGGCTTAAATATATGACTGATTGGCTTTAGTGCAAGTGGGAGATTGTTAGATATATGCCCTAAAAGCCAATAAGGCTGACACATTATTGTTGCCCAAGGTGACAACCCAAGAGGGGGGGGTGAATTGGGTCTTTTAAAAACTTTTCAAGTACTTCTAATCTTTTAGAGTTAATTAAGCTAAGTTGTATGGATGCTTAGTGAAATTTAAACTTAGCAAGAGTATGATTCTAATCTAATCAATTATTAAGCAGCGGACTCAATAAAAGATTAGTCTATGTTTGCCCAAGTATGCAATTCAATTGAATGAGACTTGATTAAGTAAATTGAATATGCTTGCAACTAAAGGATGCACGGAGAAGAGTTAAGCAAGCATAGTATCTAAGTAAGTAAGTGAGTGAGGAAGTCAGACAACAAAGAGCATCACAAACACAACAAAACTATAGTGGTTCGGTGCATCCCAGCACCTACATCCACTCCCCAAGACCTTTTGGAAATTTCACTATAATCCCTCAGATTACAGCCGGTTGTTTTACAAGCTCACAACCCAACTTGTTGTTTTGCGAGATCACAACGAACTCGGTCGGTTTTCACAGGCTCACCGACTAGAACCTATCGATTGTTTTCACGGGCTCACAATCCAACCCAGTTGGTTTTCCCAAAGGCTCACCAACCACAACCTTACAACGTTGGTTTTCCCTTTGGCTCACCAACAAACCTTAACACCGTTGGTTTTTTCTTTGGCTCACCAACAAACCTTAACCCCTTGATTCAATCCCTTGATTGAATCAAGTTACAAGATATTAGACAAAGAATTTAAAACAAATACAAGCTTCTTAACTAAGCAAATATAGCAAATATAAACAAATGGAGTAAAGAGAAGCTCTCAAACGAATTTGAAGATGAAGGAACTCGGCTTCTTCTTTACTTGACCCTCTTCTGATTTGGCACGAGGTAGAGGATCATTGAGGCAGCACACGGATGGAGAGGAAGCTTTGGGATTCACTTAGATGCTCTTCTTCTCTCTATTTCGCTTTGGATGGCCCTTTAGTGCTTATGGGAGATTTTCTTGTAATCTCTTTGAAATCTCTTCCCTAAATGTTCTCTCCCACTTCCATACCCTCTCCCCTTGCTCTCCCCTTGATTTTATAGCTTTAGAGGGAGTGAGAACAAAAATCTAGCCGTTAGAGACAAAAATAGAGCCGTTGGAATCAAGAAAAAACTAGCCGTTATGCCTTCCAGCGTGCTCGAGTCGACTCGGCTGAAGTAGGAGTCGACTCGGCTGAAACAGGAGTCAACCTGTGAATAGTAGTCTGCCGGCACTGTAGCTGGGAGTCAACTCCGCACTGTAGCGCTGAAGTTGGAGTCGACTCGAGATCACTGTAGCGCTGAAAATCAACTCTCTGTCTTTTTGTTTGTTCTCAGTCGGAGTCGACTCGTAAAGTATCGGAGTCGACTCGAGAACTGTTTCTTGAAACTCTAGAGTGCCAGAGTCGACTCTAAAGTTTCGGAAGTCGACTCGAGGACTATTCTTTTGAATCTTTCTTTGAATTTGCTCCTTCAACTTGAATCCTTTGAACTTGAAACTTGGGCCAATGAAGTGAAGCTTTCTTCCAACTTTTTTGAGAGCTTTTGAAGGCCTTCTTGTATTCTTCCAACTTGCTATGTTCCTTGCAAAACAAATTGTCTTTCTTCTTGCAACACAAACATTAGTATTTATACTTCAAGGTTTTGTGATCATCAAAATCAATCTTTAAATCAATCTTTGGGTCATCATTTATACTTCAAGGTTTTGTGATCATCAAAATCAATCTTTAAATCAATCTTTGGGTCATCAGTCTCCCCCTTTTTGATGATGACAGAACTTGGAGTATATGCAATATAAAATATATTGTGTTCTAGAAGTAGTGCATAGCTAAGTTGCATGAAGTAGAAAACATATATATTTAAAACATACTTCATGATAATGCTTTAGATTTAATCAGCTTAACACAATCAACATATTTCAATTTAAGCTGATTTGTATTCAATTCAAAACATAAAGCATTATGAGCATATACTTAGATATTTTTTCCCCTTTTTGACAACATCAAAAAGGTTGCAAGATAATGAAACATTAAGCACAAAGATAAGAATACTCCAATATGTCTTTTTCTTTTTGTACTCTGATTTGTATGTCAAATTATTGCAAGAATATGAATCATATAACTCAAGGCAATAATGTTAGAAAAAGATTAATGAGCATAGATCAGAGCCAATTATAATGAGAACACATCGAATGTGGTTCCAAAGATAGTTTTCAAATCAAGTGTAGGTGGAAACTTTCTCAAGTTAATTCAAGAAGTACCAAGAATGATATTCAAAGAAGGCACGAATGAAAATCTAATCATTCTTTAATAATAAGTATGAAAGCTTGTTCATTTAAGATCTTTTGCCCAATATATTAAGTATTTTAGCAACATGAGAGCAATTGAACTAATTTTCTTTTTGGAGTATAATAGCAATATATTAAGTATGATTTCAAAGTTCTTTTATTCCTTTAAAAATAAGTACATTTTGATACATATAATAATGAATTGGCACAAAATTGAAGTTCTAAAGAGCAAGCCAATAAGAACTCATTAGTGAATTCCAAAATAGATTTTCTAAGAGATACTCAATGAAATTCAACATTATTCTCCCCCTTTTTCATTAAGCTGGAGGCTCTTAAGATCAACTGTTTGAATTGCAATTTGGTTCATGATTTATGCATAAGATATATTAACCAAATAACAAGCCTCAAGGTGTATCATAAAGATTTGTATATTTAAATTTCAGATGATACTTATTGGAGAGTATTAGGATCACTTCTCATTCAGTGTTCTTTCTCTCTTCTTTAGTTATGGATTTATGCGATTAAGTTCCATATGATCTCTCCCTCTAAAATTTTCTTTCTCCCCCTTAATTATTCATTCCATTTAAGAGTTTAAAATTTGAAGATAGTGTCCAATAAAATTGTCAAACTCGAAAATATATGTTCAATATATTCTATTTCCATAAAGCTCAAATTTTGAGATAAAACAACCTTTATACAACTCATCTCAAGGTACAAGCTTATTATGTATTCATGAAGTCATGCAACACAATGAGGTTCATCAAAATCAATCCATAAAGCATTCAAAATATTCATCAAATGGACGTGACATTTTGGATAAGATACAGAATGCATTTAGATTGAATATCTAAAGCTCTCCCTCAAAAGATGCATTCTTCTTTAATTATTCTATAATATTAAGAATGTAGAGTGATCTAGAATTATTCAAAATTTATAGCAATCACTCTTTTTAATCTTTCAAGAACAAGTTATGCTTCCTCTTAATCTTTGAGAAAATGTACTGAAATATTAATCAGAAAATGATTCATTTGAAGCTCAAATTCTTTCAAAAACATTTACATTTTCTTTCTTTTAAGAATCATTTGAGTGAGCTGAAATGTTTCTAGACTTAAGATCATTCACTCTCTTAATAATATATATATATATATATATATATATATATATTGATGGAAGTCTTTAATAATGTAGGAGAGAAAAACATATAGATGATCATTGAAGTATATATATTTATAGAACTCAATTTCTTAATCATAGTTTTTCAGCAATATATACATGAAGCACAATAAATCTTTTTAATATCAAAATAAAATTATATATTTAAAAATATTTGTTTATAATTAAGATCATTGAAAGACACATCATTTAGACCAATATTAGTACACTTTAAGGATAAGAAAAGATATGTTTCGGATGCGTATCGAGACAATCAACCAAGGCGTCAAAATTAATTCTGTTTTTCTTATATTAAAATTTTCATTTAGAAATCATATTGAGTTATTCTCCTAAATGACGTGATCATTGAAGCATATAACTAAGGTTACAAAGATGTAACGATATAAGCATTTTTAAGTTAAGTTTAAGCTTTTATACAAAATCAGATTCTGAATTTTCATAAGAATTTCCAAGAAGGCTTTCACAATTATAATTTGAGATATGTATCTTCTACATTGTAGCTCATCTTAAATCACTAAGATTGAAAACACATATTTCAATAACATTCGAGCACTTTCAGAATCTTTGTATTTAATATTGAGTTTCGATACAAAATAAAGGATATTTTAACAAGTATTAGGACATTATGTATCAAAGTTAGGCAAGTAGAAAGATAGATCAAGATCAATTCATTTTGCCTAAATAGAAATATCCTTCTCTTCTTCTTTTTGTAAATCTATTTAACTTTCAAAGATAATCGTGAATGATAAAACTGAAATTTCTTTTTAATATTACTTAAAAAAAAACTTTACGTAGTATTTTAAACATTCAAGCATTGGAACACAAGTTAGTTTGAGGCAAGGGTGAAGCAAGGACTTGTGAGCAAAGTTAAGACATATTCCAAGTTAAGACATATTTCAATCAACTTATCCAAGCATGGAGCATTACAAAATATTGAGAACCCATAATTCAAAACATCATGCCACATGCAAAATATATTATGTGTTAAGTCATGCATTAAAATATTAAGAACAAGCATGTCAAGGATCAAAATCAATTCTTTTCGAATTAACTCCCCCTATTTAAATATAATCTTCCACTAATTTCATCCTTAAGGTGTGTTTCCAAGTGATTAATACTTGACTTGATTCTTCTTATATACTTTCATTTATTTTGTCATTCATTTCCTCCTTTTTTTTTGAATTTCTTTTCTTAACCAATTAACGAATATTTTGATATTGTTTTTTGTTTTTACTTTCTTATGCTCTATACTCTATTTGCTTCCTATCCGGTGGAGTTGGAAGGGGCACGAGGTACTACCACTAGCCTCCCTCTTGTGCCGTCCCTAATATACCCTACACCGAATAGTTGGGTCAAATAGTGCCGGGTACTACCACTAGCCTCCCCATTGGCACCATCCCTATGATGAGCAATATAGAAAATTTAAAAGGTTCACTTCAAACTCTCCCTATTTAAGTGTAATTAATTACGGATTTTATCTCTTCCAAATGTGCCGAATATATTATGCTTGTTTTGCTTTTCCTTAAGATTGGAGTATTTGCCTTTGCTTAGATTTTACATCTCTTGAATAATATCCATTTTCTTTTCTTTATCTCTCTCTCTTTTTGTTATTCTCAAGTAATTTACATGAAAGAGCAGAATAAAGAAATAATCTTATGTATCATATAGATGTATATCATGCAAACAATATTTTCATTGTGCTCAAGGATTCATAATTTCTCATAAGTTATTTTAAATCAAAATTTTAAGCATAAACTTGTGTATTTCATGGTTATGACATAGGCAAAGATATATTTTAGTTTGGGCAAACCATAAAATAATTTCTAAAAGTATAAGTCAATCAATATATATATATAGACATGATATCAAAAATTAATAATTAAAGACCTTAATCATGCCATAATAAGATTTAAGTTATTGACTTTGCTCAATTAATTTATGAGAGATGTATCTACAATTACCAATTCATTCTGCATTCTTCAGTCAAATACCTACTAGATTTCTTATGTATGAACTTTTGGCTGAAGAAGGTCCTCTCTCTTGTTTGCATGTGAATGTTTATTGTATCTTACATGGAGATATTCTTCAAGTAGAAATCTCTTATTTTCTTGCTCAAGGATCCTGCATTATTAACAAACTCCTTTTCTTTCTTGAAAGAAAGTCATTAGTTTCTTCAAGATACAAAACATTCATATAGCATATTTCTTAACTGGGTGACTCAATCATAAGATATGACAACAATTGAATGTTGAGTCACTTGACTTAAGAGATTGCCTAAATATAAGCAAACACATGTCACTTGAGCTTAAGAAATAGTTTCATTAACCAAGAAGGTTCAAGGACAAGCATGTGAAGCAATAGAAAGATTTATCAAGGTCAAATCAATTTTTTATTTTCAGAATCAATTTAGCTTAGATTCTATTTGCTTAAGATAATTATTAATAAGACATGTTAGCTAAGTTTTAATCAATTTATCTTAAACAGTTGTTTCTATCAAAATTCAGATTATGAATCATTAGAGTTAGATTGAAGTCTTGCACAAGGACACATAATGAGCATACAATCTGGTCTACTAGCTGTATGATAAAATAATTATTCTATCATGCTTCAATACAGCTTCAAAACAATAGATTTACTTTGCTCATCCTTTTCAAATTCTACAAGATGGGGTCATAGACATACCTTCTTCATGCCAATCTTCTATAAGCATTTTCTTGTGGACTAACTTTGGTCAATGAAGATCCCCTTTCTTGTTTGGCTTAATTTGGAGTTCGAGAGAAAATGTTAATTCATTCATCATACATATTTCAAACTCACATTGCATGAGCTTAGTAAAATCTTCATATAAATCTCCATTAGTAGAACCAAAAATGATGCCATCAATGTGTGCTTTGAGCAAGCAAGATATCACAGATTCATCTTTTTAATGTATAGATTTATCATTATTACTTTTTATCAAAAAGTTACTCAAGCTTTTATATATCATGCTTTTGATGCTTGTTCCAAATCACATATTGCTTTATCATATATGTAATGAGTATTTTTAAATAAGGTGGTTATTTTACATAGATCTTTTCTAATGAAATAACCACATAGGAGTGCATTCTACACATTCATTTGACAAAATTAAAGTTCATAAAGCAAGCAAATGATAATGGTGATCTTTACTTCTAATCATGCAGAATCTTATCAAGATCTATTTCATCTTTTCTTGATTTAGTCTTTTAGTAGTCATCAATTTTTCTTCATTAAGTGCATTTCTGAAAAATCCAATTTGGTTCTAATTATTAACAAGTTTTTTTCAGATTGTTATATGTAAAAGATTAACCATATACATATATAATTTGATTTTAGTATTTTGATAATAAATCATTAGTCTCATAAAGAATAAAATGAATTGATACTTCTACAACTAGAATCTTTTCATGAATGTTCTATATGCATTGCTTGATGAATGATATCCAAGGATAGAGATATCTTTATCAGATTTAGCATTATTTTCATAAGAACATATCAAGCATAACGTGTATGACTGAAAAATATGAAAGATATGCAATGGTTCATTTTCCATTTTTCAGAAGATCAAAAGGAGTTTTCATCAAAAATAGATCTAATAGAAATCATATGTATGACAAGCAGTGATGATAGCTTTTAAAAATCATTTAAGTAGATGACTATCATACACAATTGTCTTTTTCATTTCTTCAAGAATTCTATTAACCCTATTTTACTTAAGGTGTCCTTGGTGCTGAAATAATTAATTTCTGTATAAACTTTATCAGGATTTTGGTTTTCAACACTGTGCCATGATACTCTTTATCTTCACAGTTTGGAAACCTTTATCATTTGAAACACTTTTACAAGATTTAGCAAATACAGAAAATATTTCAATTTTATTTGCCAAGAACAAATCCAATGTAAGCTTTTGAAAACTTAGTGATGGAAACAACATCTTTAGATTTAAAAATTGATTTTTGTTTGTTTCCTTAGTTAGCATGCATAGCAAACTTTGACCTTTCAGAAGATAATCTAAGTAAGCCAATGGCAAGGTCTTTTGAGATTAAGTACATACTAGCATGAGTTGATTTTATATGCCAAAGATGGTTTCTTTAATCTTGGTATTTGTTACGGGGGAACTTAGCCACCATGCCCCACGTGACCGGCACGCGCGCCCAGGAAGACTACGGCAGCCCCTTGATCCAGCAATCCGACCCCGAGTCGGACATCTTCGTCTCCGCAGCCCGACCCCGAGTCGGCTGCCCCTTGATCCAGCAATCCGACCCCGAGTCGGACATCTTCGTCTCCGCAGCCCGACCCCGAGTCGGACATCTCTCGACAACGACAGGCTATTCCCCAGAGGCACGCCGCGGCCCTCTGCTCCACTACACCCAGCAACGGTCGTATCCGGCGCTGCTCCACGATCCCCTGTAACAGCCGTACAAAGCGGAGCTCCACTACGTCCTGTAACAGCCGTACCCAGCGCTGCCCCACGACGCCCTGTAACGGCCATGTCAGTGGCAGCTCCATCGTGCTACACGATGACCAACCCCCCAAAAGGACCCCCCAGCCTGGTATATATGCGGCTGGGGGGAGAAGGGGGAGGGTAAGCAAGAACTTCCAGAGCATTCTCCTACTTGCTACTATTATCTTTCCTTCTCCTCCAATCTCCTCTGACTTGATCGTCGGAGGGCCCCCACTACCCCGGTGGTGGTGCGAGGCTTGCTTGCAGGTTTTCCGGTGGAAAGTGGAGCGCAATCAACACCAACCAAGGCAACCCAAACGGAACCCCGTTCACACCGCTGTGCCAATCGTTCTCGGTTTGGACCACCAGCAACAGTTGGCGCTAGAGGAAGGGCACCGAATCTCAGAGCGATCGTAATGGCACGGCGAGGTGGTCGTGGAGCTTCCAATGCCTCCGGTCGCGGGGCCTCTCGCGCCTCCGGCCGGGAGGCCGCTGCGTCTCCAACACATTCTCAGCAACACTCTACCGTTCCACCCTCCATTCAGATGGTCGAAGCCGCTCAGTTCGACCAGTTAGCCCAGCAGGTTCGCACCCTCGCGGAGGCAGTGCAGAACCTGCAGGGTGTGATGTCTCGGGCGCCGCAGCGGGCCCAGGAGCCGCTGCTCCCTGAGCGCTCACCTGTCCTCCTCAACCCGCGCTCCTTCCTCTCCCATGGGGAGGAGCGCCGGCGCGAGGAAGATTCTCGAGCACGGTCCATTCTGCCGGGACCTTCCCATCGGAGCTGCGCGGGGTACGAGAGGCGGGCCCGGGCGCGTTCCCAAACCCCCCAGTCCTCAAGGAACCCGCGCTCCAGTCGGTCCCCCTCTCGGTGCACCTTGTCTCCCACCCATCGTTCGCGCTCCCTGGACCGGTGGGTGGACGATCTCCACCGACAACTCCAGGTCCTGAAGGGCCACTCCAAAGATCCCTTCGCCGACTTGGAGATCTCCTCCCAGCCGGCGCTTGCCTCGAGGATCCTGCGGACCCCGAATCCGCCGGAGTTTAAAATGCCGGCGATCGAGCCCTATGACGGGGCGGCGGACCCGCGAGATCACGTCGAGAGTTTCAGGACCCTTATGCTCCTCCACGGAGCATCAGATCCTCTCCTCTGCAAGGCCTTCCCGGCGACCCTCCGTGGCCCGGCAAGGGCGTGGTTCGCCGGCTTGGAGGCTAACTCAATCCAGTCCTTCGACCAGTTTACTCGCCTCTTCATCACCCATTTCGCCGTCAGTAGCCGGCGGCGACTGGTCTCCGACTCCCTCTTTGATGTCCGGCAAAACGAGGGAGAAAGCTTGCGGGATTATCTTACCCGCTTCAACAAGGCTACGCTGGAAGTCCGGAACCTGAGCCAGGAAGTGGCTCTTTCAGCCCTGAAGCGTGGCTTCCGAAAGGGCAGACTCACCTTCTCCCTGGACAAACGCCTGCCGCGGAGCTTTCCGGAGCTGTTGTCCCGGGCGAACCAGTATGCGGACGCCGAGGAGGCGGCCGCCCACCGGAGCAAGGAGGCCGCCGAGATCCCTCCAAAGCTCGGGAAGAAAAGGCGAAAAGAGGCACGCCAGAGGAGGAGCCCGACGCCTCAACGTCGGCGCAGGAGCCTGTCGCCAGCGAGGAACCACGGCGCCCTACGCCCTCGTTCTCTGCCCCGACGTTTCAACCGGTACACTCCTCTCCTGACTCCCCGGGCCCAGATCCTCATGGAAATCAAGGGGCGGGAGGACCTCCCGGTCCCGAGACAGATGAAGAAGATTCCTGGGAGGAGGCCCTCTCGGGCGTACTGTGAGTACCACCGGGACCACGGCCACGACACCGAAGACTGCTTCCAGCTTCGGGACGAGATCGAGGCTCTCATCCGCCGAGGGCGTCTCGGTCGATATGTGAACGACCGACGTCCCCCCGCAGACCCGCGTCCGGCCGATCCGGCCCCTCAGGAGCCTCGGGAGCAGAATCGACCCGTCGCGGGCGTGATCCACACTATCACTGGGGGCTGCTCCCGGCCCGAGAGGAACGCAGGGGGCTCGACTGAAGCGTCAGGGGCAGCCGTCGCAAAGAGGCAGAGGGTCGGTAATGTAATCACTTTTTGTGATGAAGATGTAAAGGGGGTTCAGACCCCCCACGATGACGCCATGGTGATCTCCCTCACTATGGCAAACTATGATGTAAGGCGTGTTCTTGTGGATAGTGGAAGCTCAGCTGATATTTTGTTTTACGAGGCCTTCCAAAAGATGAGCTTGTCCAGACAATTGTTGCACAAAACATCCACCCCCCTCATAGGATTCACTGGTGACGCTATCTCGGCCGAAGGTGTCGTTGAGCTGCCTGTGACTGCGGGCGTTGCACCTGCAGAAGCCATGGTGCGGCTCGGGTTCTTGGTCGTCCGTGTTCCCTCGGCCTACAACGCTATCCTCGGACGACCCGGACTGAACGCCCTTCGCGCGGTGGTCTCTACGTACCACTTGCTCATGCGGTTCCCCACGGCGGCCGGGATTGGAGAGGTCCGAGGTGACCAACCGACCGCAAGGCAATGTTTCCTAGCAACTCTCAAAGGGAAGAAGCCCGTAGAAGCCTTAAGCGTCGAGTCCCTCGACGCCAGAGACGAGGTGGCCTTGCGGCACGGAGAGCCGGCCGAGGATGTGATCGAAGTTCCCCTCGAGGAAGGTCGCCCGGACAGGACGATCCGGGTCGGCGCCAATCTCGACCTGGGAGCTCGGGCCCGGTTGGTGGAATTCCTCCGAGCCAATGTCGATGTGTTTGCCTGGTCGGCGGCCGATGTACCTGGGATCGACCCGGAGGTCATTTCTCACGCCCTCAACGTCGACCCGACCCACCGACCGGTAAAACAGAAGAAGAGACACTGTGCCCCGGATCGGATCCGAGTGGTCGACCAGGAGGTAGACAAACTCTTGGAGGCAGGATTCATAAGGGAGGTCAGCTACCCCGAATGGCTGGCAAATGTCGTACTTGTCCGGAAGGCGAGCGGAAAGTGGAGGATGTGCGTCGACTACACCGACCTGAACAAGGCATGCCCCAAGGATAGCTTTCTGCTTCCGCGGATAGACCAACTGGTCGACGCGACTTCCGGATATCAGCTGCTGTC
Organism: Phoenix dactylifera; assembly: GCF_051530095.1. Lineage (NCBI taxonomy): Eukaryota > Viridiplantae > Streptophyta > Magnoliopsida > Arecales > Arecaceae > Phoenix > Phoenix dactylifera. Next base: position 4,798,234 of record NC_143203.1, read on the forward strand.
TTTCATGGACGCCTTCTCCGGCTACAACCAGATAATGATGGCTCCACAGGACGAGGAGAAAACTGCCTTTATAACAAACCGGGGGCTGTACTGTTACAAGATAATGCCCTTCGGTCTGAAGAATGCTGGCGCCACTTACCAGCGCCTCGTCAACAAAATCTTCAAAGAGCAAATCGGCCGGAACATGGAGGTGTACGTGGACGATATGCTGGTGAAGAGCCGCCATGCAGACCAGCACATCGCGGATCTGGAGGAGACTTTCGCCACCTTGCGGAAGTTTCACATGAAGCTGAACCCAGCGAAGTGCGCCTTTGGCGCTTCGGCCGGGAGGTTCCTCGGTTTTATTGTCAACCAGCAGGGGATCGAAGCCAACCCGGACAAAATCAAGGCCATCCAAGATATGTCCCCTCCGACCAAAGTGAAGGAGGTTCAGGAGCTCGCTGGGAGGGTCGCCGCGCTCGGACGATTTGTGGCAAAATCGGCCGAACGCTGCCAACCTTTCTTCAAGGTGTTGAAACGCCCGAAAGACTTTCTCTGGACGGCCGAATGTCAAGCAGCATTCGACCAGCTCAAGGAATACTTGGCGTCTCCTCCCCTGCTGTCCAAGCCGCAAGAAGGGGAGATGCTCTACCTCTATCTGGCGGTCTCCCCAACCGCAGTCAGTGCGGTACTGGTTCGGGAAGAGGCAAAGCTCCAGAAGCCTGTGTACTACATCAGCCGGGTCCTACGGGACGCCGAGACGCGGTATACGAAGGCTGAAAAGATCGCCTTCGCGCTGCTGACCGCGACCAGGAGGCTTCGCCCCTATTTCCAGGCCCATTCTGTCACCCTCTTGACCGATCAACCGCTGCGGCAGATCCTCAGCAATCCTGAGAATGCGGGACGGCTGGTGAAGTGGGCAGTAGAACTTGGTGAGTTCGACATCCGCTACCAGCCCCGACCCGCCATCAAGGCCCAGGCGCTCGCGGATTTCCTCGCTGAGTGCACGGTGCAGGAGGCGGAACCTAGGTCACCGGAAACACCCAGCCTTGACCTTCCGATTTGGACGCTTCACATCGATGGGTCGTCGAACCCCGAAGGTGGAGGGGCCGGGCTAGTCCTTACCAGTCCAGATGGAGTGATAGCCGAGTATGCCTTGAGGTTCGGATTTCCAGTGACCAACAACGAGGCGGAGTACGAGGCCCTAGTCACGGGACTCAAACTCACCAAGGAGCTCGGCATCCGGCGCCTGAAGGTCTTCACCGACTCCCAGCTGGTGGTCGGGCAGGTCCATGGGGAGTTCGAAGCCCGGAACCCGACCATGGGAAGCACTCATTCCCGACCTCGGCAGTGTCGACATCCAGCAGGTCCCAAGAAGTGAAAATGCCAGGGCCGACAGGTTGTCCCGCTTAGTGAGCGCAGACGCGCACAACTTGTCGAGGGCGATCTACCTGGAGACCCTGGATGCCCCGAGCATCGGCGAGGCTGGAGCGGTGATGGCGATTGATCCGGAGCCATCTTGGATGGACTCGCTTGTCGCCTACCTCGCCGAAGGGATCCTCCCTGAAGACGAAGATCAAGCCCGGCGACTTGTTATGAAGTCCGCCCACTACGTACTCTATGAAGGGAGGCTGTATCGGACCTCGTTCACCGCCCCCCTCTTAAAGTGCCTCCGCCCCTCGGAAGCGACCTACGTCCTCGGCGAAGTCCACGAAGGCGTTTGCGGATCACACTTGGGGGCTAGGTCCTTGGCGCACAAGATCATGAGGCAAGGCTATTATTGGCCTACCTTGTTGGAGGACTCAAAGGATCATGTACGGAAATGCGACGCCTGCCAGCGCCACGCCAACGTCCAGAGAGTCCCTTCTGTCCCCTTGGCACCAATCACTGCACCCTGGCCCTTCGCCCAGTGGGGAATGGATATCCTCGGACCATTCCCCGTCGCTTCAGCTCAGCGGAAATTTTTGATTGTTGCAATCGACTACTTCACCAAGTGGGTGGAGGCAGAGCCGCTGGCCACTATCACGGAGGCGCAAGTCCGGAAGTTCGTGAAGAAGAACATCATTGTCCGATTTGGGGTACCTCGGGTCCTCATCTCGGATAATGGCCGACAGTTCGACAACAAGCATTTCCGTGACTTCTGCGAGGAGTTCGGGATCGAGCATCGGTTCACATCTGTGTCGCATCCCCAAACCAACGGCGAGGCCGAGGTCACAAATCGGACAATCCTCCAAGGAATCAAAGCGCGAATCGGTCGGACGGGGCAAGCTTGGGTCGAAGAACTCGAGAATGTCCTTTGGGCGTATCGGACCACGCATCGGACCCCTACCGGGGAGACGCCTTTCAGCCTAACCTATGGCATGGAAGCCGTTGTCCCCGTGGAGCTCGGACTCCCCTCACCTCGGGTGGCCGCGCACCGACCCAAGGCCAATTCGGAGCAACTCCGAGGGAACCTAGATCTCTTGGAAGAAGCGAGGAAAATGGCGCAGGTTCGGATGGCGATGTATCAGCGGAGGGTAGCCCGATATTACAACTCCAAGGTCCGACCGAAGCTTTTCAGAATCGGAGATCTGGTGCTAAGGCGAGCTAAAGCATCTCAACCTGCGGAAGGTGGGAAGCTAGCGCCAAATTGGGAAGGCCCGTATAGGGTTCGCTGGGTAAACCGACCTGGCTCCTACCAGTTGGAGGCCCTAGATGGTCGAGAAATTCCAAGGAGCTGGAATTCCGCTAACCTGCGGATGTATTACCAGTAGAACGACAATGCCAGAAAGACAGTTCAAAAATGTATAACACTTTTCATTTCAATAATTTCTAGTTACAATGGCGTGCTCGTGTGATTACAAGGAATTCCCAGAGGGGAATTAGGGTGTAAAGAAAGTAAAGAAGAGGTGGAGACTCCGAGGAGCTGAAGATCTGGGATCCCGAAACCTCCATCCGAAGCGGCTGCAATCCCGCCGGAAGTGGGTGCTTCCAACCGGAGGCGCCATCAGCGTCTCACGAAGAAGACGAAGAGCCGGCGCGGATGAAGAAGAAGTGGACGAAGGAGAAGTCCACACTGCTCCTACCCAGAGGCGCCATCCACGCCTCACGAAAAAGACGAGGAGCCGCCGCATACGAAGCTCCCGCTACCTCCAGGGGAACGCCACCTCCAAGGGATATTCCGGTCCTCCCCAGTGTTAGGGGAGAGAAGGAATACAAGGGAGAAGAGCATATGGAGGCGCGGTCCCGGATCAAGCGCTTGGTGCGGAGCTCAATCGGGAGGCCGAACTTCAAGGAGGGGAGACGTGATCCCGGATGAAACGCCTAGAGCGGAGTTCCGCCGGGGAGAACCTCCTTGTTGATCCCAGATGAAACGGCTAGTTGGCGGAAGTCGCGAAGGGCGCGCCTCCCGTTCCTTCGATAGGGGTCTCCCAACCATGCGCCGGAGAGGAGGCCCACGATCCATGGCAACCTGAACAGCTCCGGCTTGGCAGGCTCCATCGCACCTGCACCTATATTTATAGCCAAACTGCGGCCCCCCGGTCGTTCCGCTGCGGGTGGCTCCAATAAATGCGGGCGCATTGAATCCGGAGCCGATCCGGCTCTCGAGGCGTATCTTCCCGCGATTTCCTAAGTGTTATTCTCCTTAATCGCATTCTTTGTGCAGGACACTCCGGGTGGCCTGTACCCCTAGGTCCACATATCTCCGCTCGCGCCCAGGCCGCATCCGCCTCGAAGAACGTGCGTATCGCGGCCGCTTAACTGACACTCCTCGCAAGCAGCAACTGGTGATCCGATTTCTCAGGTAACCCCTCAATTAGCATTTAATGCCCATCTGGTGTTCCCCAGGCGACGCTTGGAGAGGAGGAGAAACACGATCGCAGCTGGCCACGGAGGAATCCCGTCGGGCGGCGAGCGACAGGCGCACGACCAGCGAGCGGAATTTTCCGAGGCTTGGCCCTCGGATGCCAGGCTAACCCGATGATCATCCCGGGAGCAGACTAGCCTGAAGCCCCGACCGGTCGCCTCGGCTTGCGCCAGCCTTGGCCGACCAACGAGCGGAATTTCCCGAGGCTCGGCCCTCGGATGCCAGGCTAACCTGATGGTCATCCCGGGAGCAGACTAGCCTGAAGCCCCGACCGGTCGCCTCGGCTTGCGCCAGCCTTGGCCGACCAACGAGCGGAATTTCCCGAGGCTCGGCCCTCGGATGCCAGGCTAACCCGATGATCATCCCGGGAGCAGACTAGCCTGAAGCCCCGACCGGTCGCCTCGGCTTGCGCCAGCCTTGGCCGACCAACGAGCGGAATTTCCTGAGGCCTGACAACCCTCGGATGCCAGGCTAACCCGATGGTCATCCCGGGAGCAGACTAGCCTGAAGCCCCGACCGGTCGCCTCGGCTTGCGCCAGCCTTGGCCGACCAACGAGCGGAATTTCCCGAGGCTCGGCCCTCGGATGCCAGGCTAACCCAATGGTCATCCCGGGAGCAGACTAGCCTGAAGCCCCGACCGGTCGCCTCGGCTTGCGCCAGCCTTGGCCGACCAACGAGCGGAATCTCCCGAGTTTCGGCCCTCGGATGCCAGGCTAACCCGATGATCATCCCGAGAGCAGACTAGCCTGAAGCCCCGACCGGTCGCCTCGGCTTGCGCCAGCCTTGGCCGACCAACGAGCGGAATTTCCTGAGGCCTAACCCTCGGATGCCTGGCTTAGCGCCGGAAGAAGTTCCTGAGGCCTAACCCTCGGATGCCTGGCTTAGCGCCGGAAGAAGTTCCTGAGGCCTAACCCTCGGATGCCTGGCTTAGCGCCGGAAGAAGTTCCGGAGGCCAAACCCTCGGATGCCTGGCTTAGTGCCGGAAGAAGTTCCTGAGGCCTAACCCTCGGATGCCTGGCTTAGCGCCGGAAGAAGTTCCTGAGGCCTAACCCTCAGATGCCTGGCTTAGCGCCGGAAGAAGTTCCTGAGGCCTAACCCTCGGATGCCTGGCTTAGCGCCGGAAGAAGTTCCTGAGGCCTAACCCTCGGATGCCTGGCTTAGCGCCGGAAGAAGTTCCTGAGGCCAAACCCTCGGATGCCTGGCTTAGCGCCGGAAGAAGTTCCTGAGGCCTAACCCTCGGATGCCTGGCTTAGCGCCGGAAGAATTCCCTGAGGCCTAACCCTCAGATACCTGGCCTAGCGCCAGAAGAATTTCAAGAGTCGGGAGTCAGCGAGACGCTACCAAGAGTTAAAAAGAAGAAGGACGAAAGTGAAATGAAGAAACTCTATTTGCATTAACTTTCATTGTTTCAGGGCCGAGACCCATACAACTTGGCAAAACGCCAACACACAAAGAAAAGAACGAAAATACAGAAGGTCAGCTTGGAGGAACCCCCGGGTCGGGAACGCCGGCCACGTCCGCAGGGGGTAGGGAGACGGTTGGAGAAGCAGCAGGCAATGGCGCCGGAGGGGAGTCGAGAAGGGAGATCCCACTCAGGTCAATTTCGGGGTACTTAGCCGACACCCTTGCCAGGCCTTCCTCGAAGCCTAAGACAAAGGAGTCGGACCCCGCGTCCGACATGTCACGGACGAACTCGTCAGACTGACGATAGGCCTGTACCGCCTCCGACATATCACGGGTGAACTCGGCGGACTGACGATAAGCCTGTACCGCCTGACGCCCGATCTCCGCACTCTTCTCGGCCAGCGCCGCCTCTGCCCGCTCCATAATCTGAGCCTTCGCCTCCAAGACCTTCGCCACAATCCGGTCGTCCGCCTCGGAGGAGACCCTCAGCAGATCAGCCTGAGCCTCCTTGTGCTTCGCCTCGGCAGCAATGCGAGCAGCCTCAGCCTCCTCCAGGCACGAATGAAGCTCCCGGTCGCTCGCGCGGGACTTCTCCAAGGCCGACTCCAATTCGCCCAGCTTGGCTTCAAGAGACCGGGTTCGGTTGCGGGCGTTGTCGGCTGACCGCTGGGCCTTCTCCCACCTCTCCCGGTAGTCGGCAGCCTTCCGGGACTGCTTCTCGGCCCGCTCCTCCGCCTTCTTGATCTCGCCCTCGAGACCCGAGGCAACCTTGAGTTGCTCCTGAGCCTCCAACAGTTGCTTCTCGAGGGTGACGAAGCCGAGTGCCCGCTCTTCGGCCACCCGGAGCCTCATCTCGAGGTCCCTGGTCGTCCTCCCCGCCGCAGCCTGACCTCCCTCCTCTACTACCTTCAGTTGGCTCTCGGCCCTCGCCAGAAGCCTCGCCTGTTCCTCGTAGCACTCCTCCAGGCGGATCATGTACTGGGCGAGCTAAGAGATAGGAAAAACAAGGGCGTCAGGCGGGGATCAACAGAGCCTATAAATGATGAAAGCGACCGAAAGAACACTCACCGACATGAGACAGACGCAGCTGGCAGCCCCAACGTCAGGGACCCTCATCTTCCGGACCTGCCTGCGGTCCTTCTCCAGCAGTACCGTCTCGATGAGGTTTCGGGCGCCGGCGAAAGTGAAGGCCGACCCCGACTTCTCCCCGGAGTCGGACGGTGGTTCTGCAGCCTTACCCTTACCCATCGCTTGGGGAAGAGTCATGCTGACCATGCTCGGGGCGGGGACCGCCCCTGGAATTGACAGGGTCCCGCTCGGCCGGGGCCTCGGCGCGTCCCTCCTCGTATCATCCGGAGCCGACCGAGTCGAAGGCTGGGCTGGGGACCGATCACGTCCGACCCGTCCATCTCGGGCACGCTCGGGTGATGCCTCCGGAGAAACGGTAGTCTCGGCATCGGAGGGCTGATACAGCGTCAACTCCCGGTCCGCGCCCGCGGCGTCCCCCTGATCGGTGGGTCCGGACCCGTCTGTCGGCGTCGGAGTCGCCTGCCGGCGGGACTTCTTCGCCGGTGGGGCCCCGCTCGGAGGAGCTCGTTTCTTCCTCCGGACTGCTTCCAGTAGGGACGTCCTACCAACAGCCGTTGCCTTGTCCGACCGCATGACGTCGTCGATCTCTGCAAAAAGGACGAGGTGGTCGGAGGTTGAGAAACTGAAGGAAAGAACGAGACGAAAGAGGAGAAAAGAGCTAAAAAAGAAATGGTGGCGGGCTCACGGTCAGTGGGGACCGAGCTCAGACCAACGTTCACCAAGGTATCCTCGGAAATAAGGCAAGCCACCGGGGGGAGCCGGCCCTCGGCAACCAACCCCTTCAAGACGGCGACGCCATCGGATTCCTCCCTCGACAACCTCGATAGGCCAATCGGGGACTTCATCGGCGTCTCCCAGGTAGCCCTGATTCCCCAAGAGGGATCTGCGTCAACGAAAAAGAAACGCTCCTTCCAGCCGTGAATGGAGGAAGGAGCCTCCTTGACGAGGCCGCACCCTCGCCGCGCCGCAAAGCACCACCACCCTTTGTCCTGGGGGTGGCCGCTCAGGCCGTAGCATTCCCAAAAGACATTCAGGGTGGCGGGAACCTCGTGCATGCGGCAGAGAACCTGGAAGGCCGTCAGGGCGCGCCATGAGTTCGGCACCAGTTGCGTCGGTGCCACTCTTAAACCCCGAAGCACCTGCACAACTAAGTCCGAGGGGGGAAAGCGAAACCCAGCCTGAAGAATGCCCTCATTGATGGCGACCTTCCCTGGAGGAGGATGGGACATCCTCTCCTCAGGCCCCGGGAGCGTAACATTGCAGGCCTCGGGAAGGTGGTATCGAGCCACGAACCTATCTAGGTCTTCAGCGACCAGCTCCGACTTAATGCGGTCTGCTCTCACTTCGCCCATCCCTAATGGCCAGTGAATCTACGGTCAGGACGGGGTCAGGAAGGGGGAAAGGACCGGAACGACTGGAGTACCCTAATACAAAAGGAGAAAGTATGGAGAGCCTTAAATTGAAGAATGGGGCAACTCACCGGAAGAGAAGGAAGAACGGCTCCGAGAGCATCAAAGGAGGAGCAAGCGAACAGTCCGACGGCAATGACGGCAGCGCAAAGGAGAAACTCGAAGATGTCTGTAAAGAGAAAGGCGGACGGAGGAGGGCCCCCGGTTAAATAGCCGGAAAGGTGGGTGACGCCTCGGTGACGCCAGAGGACGCCTGGCTGCCGAAGGGTCGCTCGCGCCCCAAAGGTGAATCGACGCCATTAAGGAAGGATGTCCGCCGAAATCCTCAGACTGCCAGGTCAGCAACAACCGCCATACGCCATAAAGAAGGCGGGGAGCTCGAAGCGCGCGTGCCTCTCCGAGGGATGGCGGCAATCTCGAAGCATCACTCCCTTCACCCGTTCCCCTTCTGGTTCCAGGCTCGGAAGTGGGGGGCTACTGTTACGGGGGAACTTAGCCACCATGCCCCACGTGACCGGCACGCGCGCCCAGGAAAACTACGGCAGCCCCTTGATCCAGCAATCCGACCCCGAGTCGGACATCTTCGTCTCCGCAGCCCGACCCCGAGTCGGCTGCCCCTTGATCCAGCAATCCGACCCCGAGTCGGACATCTTCGTCTCCGCAGCCCGACCCCGAGTCGGCTGCCCCTTGATCCAGCAATCCGACCCCGAGTCGGACATCTTCGTCTCCGCAGCCCGACCCCGAGTCGGACATCTCTCGACAACGACAGGCTATTCCCCAGAGGCACGCCGCGGCCCTCTGCTCCACTACACCCAGCAACGGTCGTATCCGGCGCTGCTCCACGATCCCCTGTAACAGCCGTACAAAGCGGAGCTCCACTACGCCCTGTAACAGCCGTACCCAGCGCTGCCCCACGACGCCCTGTAACGGCCATATCAGTGGCAGCTCCATCGTGCTACACGATGACCAACCCCCCAAAAGGACCCCCCAGCCTGGTATATATGCGGCTGGGAGGAAAAGGGGGAGGGTAAGCAAGAACTTCCAGAGCATTCTCCTACTTGCTACTATTATCTTTCCTTCTCCTCCAATCTCCTCTGACTTGATCGTCGGAGGGCCCCCACTACCCTGGTGGTGGTGCGAGGCTTGCTTGCAGGTTTCCCGGTGGAAAGTGGAGCGCAATCAACACCAACCAAGGCAACCCAAACGGAACCCCGTTCACACCGCTGTGCCAATCGTTCTCGGTTTGGACCACCAGCAACAGTATTCATAGTGCATATATTCAAAAGCACACCAAGTACACATTATCATATCTATGATCAATAAACAATAATGCCATGGATAAAAACTCTCAATCAAGCATATAGAGAATTCATAGAGTTATTCTTAATAAATTGATTAATCATTTAGCAACTTATCCAATAGTGAGTAAAGTATACTATAAAATGAAGTGATTTGATTATATTTCCAAAAGTATTTTCTATATCACAAAATTGATCAATACTTGCAATTCATATTTTAATCAAATACTAAAGCAAAAATAATGATGAGATGCAAGGATTACTGATTTCATTATTATTATTATTATTATTTTTTATTTAAAATTACTTTTCATAAGTATGTTTTAAGTTTCATTTTTTGACGTGTGTCTAGAACACCCATTTGTATGAATCTATTTGTTCCATGGGTATCTTGGCACATCTATGTCTACATCCTCATATTTTCATTTTGGATACCCAAGCTTGCTTGGGTCCTTGAGAGTTAGGACATATGGTTCCTTTTGGAACTCAGATTTGTTTAATTGTAATAACGTTACCACTTGATTTAATTATGTTAGAACGATAGGTAAAGTTGTTATGCCCATTCTTTTCATATTTGAAATAAGTTATCTTATTTAATGGTTTGCTTGGTGAATTGATAACCTTTTTCTCTAGAGATTTATTATTAAGTAAAGGAGTCAAGCCAAATTTTGATTTATCATAAGCAACATATTGGCTTTCAAACATTATTTTTAATCTTTCTAAACTTACAGTGAATTTGTTAATAAAAGATTTTAATTGGTTAATTTCTTCACTTAAGTTTTGATTTTCTTTAATTAAATTCTGATTTTTCTGAATCAATTGTTCTGAATTTAACCTTAAGCTTTCATTTTCAGAATTTAGTTTGTCATATATTTCAGCAATAGAATTTTTTTCTTTTGAGATTTCGAGATTTAGCTTTTTAAGATTTTTATTTTTGATAGCTAATTTTCTACATTCACTATACAAATCATGAAAAGCATTTAATAGTTCATCATAAGAATATTCTTCATGAAATTCATTAGATTCAGATTCTACTTTATCTTCTAGTGCCATAAAACATAAGTTAGTTACCTCTTGTAGTTCATTGTTGCTTCTAGCTTTCAATTTCTTGCTTGACTCTTCCTTGGTCAAGACTTTCTTGCTTTTTATCTTTTTCTTCGTTTCTTCTTGCTTCCTCTTCTTCCTTGTCTTTAGGAAGCTTTTGAATCTTTCGGTGTTTGGGAATGGATCCTTGTTTCCATCACCGGACTCTTTGTTTTTTGAACTAATCTGCCTCAGAGTCGACTCGGGCTTTGTTGGAGTCGACTCGGCTAACTTGGGAGTCGACTCGGAAATACTTGGAGTCGACTCGTTCACAGGGTCTTCAAGACTGTGTCTCTGCCTTTCAGACTGTTCTTCTCTAGGAGTCGACTCGGACAAACTGGGAGTCGACTCGGCTACTATGGAGGATTCTGCAATCTCATTGTTAGTATGCAATTGAAGCACATGTGAGCTAATCTGAGATTTATCATAAATAATTGTTAAAGTATCCCAGATTTCTTTAGCAGATAAGCATGCAGAAATCTTATGAAATATAGATTCATGGATAGCACAATATAGAAAGTTCATAGCGTTAGCATTCAATTGTGCTAAGTCTTTTTCATTGACATTTTGAGAGAGTGTGTGAGGTCCATCTATAATGATATTCCATATTTTATAGTTTTGTGATTGAACAAAAATTTTCATTCTAGCTTTCCATTGAATATAATAAGTTCCATCAAACAGTGGAGGTCTGTTTATGGAAAGTCCCTCGGCAAATAATATGTTATGTGGGGTCATAATCTTTAGCTCTAGTCGGTTAAGACTGTAATTAATAAAAGAGCACCTGCTCTGATACCACTTGTTGCCCAAGGTGACAACCCAAGAGGGGGGGGGGGTGAATTGGGTCTTTTAAAAACTTTTCAACTACTTCTAATCTTTTAGAGTTAATTAAGCTAAGTTGTATGGATGCTTAGTGGAATTTAAACTTAACAAGAGTATGATTCTAATCTAATCAACTATTAAGCAGCGGACTCAATAAAAGATTAGTCTATGTTTGCCCAAGTATGCAATTCAATTGAATGAGACTTGATTAAGTAAATTGAATATGCTTGCAACTAAAGGATGCACGGAGAAGAGTTAAGCAAGCATAGTATCTAAGTAAGTAAGTGAGTGAGGAAGTCAGACAACAAAGAGCATCACAAACACAACAAAAGTATAGTGGTTCGGTGCATCCCAGCACCTACATCCACTCCCCAAGACCTTTTGGGAATTTCACTATAATCCCTCAGATTACAGCCGGTTGTTTTACAAGCTCACAACCCAACTTGTTGTTTTGCGAGATCACAACGAACTCGGTCGGTTTTCACAGGCTCACCGACTAGAACCTATCGATTGTTTTCACGGGCTCACAATCCAACCCAGTTGGTTTTCCCAAAGGCTCACCAACCACAACCTTACAACGTTGGTTTTTTCTTTGGCTCACCAACAAACCTTAACACCGTTGGTTTTTTCTTTGGCTCACCAACAAACCTTAACCCCTTGATTCAATCCCTTGATTGAATCAAGTTACAAGATATTAGACAAAGAATTTAAAGCAAATACAAGCTTCTTAACTAAGCAAATATAGCAAATATAAACAAATGGAGTAAAGAGAAGCTCTCAAACAAATTTTGAAGATGAAGGAACTCGGCTTCTTCTTTACTTGACCCTCTTCTGATTTGGCACGAGGTAGAGGATCATTGAGGCAGCACACGGATGGAGAGGAAGCTTTGGGATTCACTTAGATGCTCTTCTTCTCTCTATTTCGCTTTGGATGTCCCTTTAGTGCTTATGGGAGATTTTTCTTGTAATCTCTTTGAAATCTCTTCCCTAAATGTTCTCTCCCACTTCCATACCCTCTCCCCTTGCTCTCCCCTTGATTTTATAGCTTTAGAGGGAGTGAGAACAAAAATCTAGCCGTTAGAGACAAAAATAGAGCCGTTGGAATCAAGAAAAAACTAGCCGTTATGCCTCCCAGCGTGCTCGAGTCGACTCGGCTGAAGTAGGAGTCGACTCGGCTGAAACAGGAGTCGACCTGTGAATAGTAGTCTGCCGGCACTGTAGCTGGGAGTCGACTCCGCACTGTAGCGCTGAAGTTGGAGTCGACTCGAGATCACTGTAGCGCTGAAAATCAACTCTCTATCTTTTTGTTTGTTCTCAGTCGGAGTCGACTCGTAAAGTATCGGAGTCGACTCGAGAACTGTTTCTTGAAACTCTAGAGTGCCAGAGTCGACTCTAAAGTTTCGGGAGTCGACTCGAGGACTATTCTTTTGAATCTTTCTTTGAATTTGCTCCTTCAACTTGAATCCTTTGAACTTGAAACTTGGGCCAATGAAGTGAAGCTTTCTTCCAACTTTTTTGAGAGCTTTTGAAAGCCTTCTTGTATTCTTCCAACTTGCTATGTTCCTTGCAAAACAAATTGTCTTTCTTCTTGCAACACAAACATTAGTATTTATACTTCAAGGTTTTGTGATCATCAAAATCAATCTTTAAATCAATCTTTGGGTCATCATTTATACTTCAAGGTTTTGTGATCATCAAAATCAATCTTTAAATCAATCTTTGGGTCATCAATTATTAATTCTAGGACATAATTTTGTACTTGACTATTTATTATTGAATAAATAAAAGGCATCTTTTTCATTCATATTGTTTATGTGTCTATGAATCGTCCAAGGAATTAATAAGATAATGATGCATATTCTCAAGAGTTGAGAATTTGAGCTATGTATCATTGGTGATTAATTTCTAAATACTCCTGATCGATGGATCATCACGAGGACGGTGATCGACCCGATGAGATCAGTGCACACATCACTTTCATTACGGATGGACGAGACTCGAGTCCACAGTGTAGGGATACTGAAGTGATAGTGCAGGTGCTTGTTACAGAACAAAGGTACTGAGCGTGACCAAGACAAGAAGTTACTTGGATGTCTATCCACTCGTCAGTGACTTGCTTGATGTTGCAGTAGTGTGACTGGTCCTTTGACCTGCGATGCTTCGGCTGCTCACAGTGAGGTTATTGTAGTTTGACTGCACACATACATGGTCTCTAGCCATATGGGTCCATGCAGTGTAGATTGGCTGCAGTAGGTTCACTGTAGGAGTAGGTATGCACCTATAAGAAATCTATCGACCTTAATAGATAAGGAGAGATCCTATGTGATTTATAAGACTGAGTTTATAAGACCTCGGCCGGGGCAGATTGTACAATGGAGAAAGAGTTTTCCACTCTAGAGCTTAAGTCGAATAAATCTTGACATATGACAGGCGATGGGGTTTGACGAGTTGTCCATGACCTCCGCCCTGTAGGGATCCACGATAGAAGGACTGTATCACACGATAACTACACCTAGAGGTTTACCATTCTATTCTGCTAGGTAGCCACTACATGCTGCTAGGTGTCACTGGTGGATGGTGGGACTCATAGGGATTATCTCGATGATCGATAAACCCTAATGAGTAGAGTTGGAATCGTTCTGACCCATTGAAAGGAGTTTTTAATGATATTGTGATAGAGATCACAATATATCTCACTACCAGTCAGAATAGAACCTATGGGGTCACACACACTAGAGGCATTGACCGATCCGATGGTTGAATCGTGATTAGGAATCACAAGTAATCAATTCGATTGATAATCAGTTGAAGAAGGAACAATGGAATTAATTAATTGGACTTAAACACAAATCCTACTTCGGGTAGGATTCCTAGAGTTCTAATTGGATTAGGACTGGAAATCCTATTTGGAGTAGGACTGGGATTCCTACCTGGAGTAGGATTCCTACAATCCTAATTAGATTAGAAGTTTTGAATTAAATTTGGATTCCTACTTGGAGTAGGATTTTCAGAGTTCTAATCGGATTAGGACTTCGGATTCAAATTAGAGTCCTAATTGGATTAGGACTAAAATTAAATAAGTCCTAATTGGATTAGGGTTTCTTAAGTCCTAATTAATTATTAATCTAATGAATCAACATGACTCCTAATTGGGTTAGGATTGAAGAGTTCAATTGAGTCATGGTTCATTCAAGTTCTAATTGGATTAGGACTAGCATAGATTGAACCCAATTGATTCATGATTTGGTTAAACCCTAATTAGATTAGGACTAAACCAAATATGGGCATCCTAATCCTCCTTAAAGGAGGATTAGGGCAACACAAGAGGGGCCGGCGCCCCTCTTGGTAAAAGATCAAGGGCTCCTAAATTGTAGGAGCCCTAGATGCCTTTAAAAGGAGGTGAGGGGCGGCACCCTAGGGCATTTGAAGTCCTCCTCTTTTCAGCCGTGGCCTCTTCCTCCTTCTCCTTGGTTTTCAGCCGCAAGCAAGGGAAGCAAAAAGGAAGTGTTGGCAGCCCTCTTCTTCCCTCCTTCTTGGTTCCAACGTATGCAAGGGAAAGAGGCTGCAAGGCTTGGTGTTCTTCCTTGAGTTCTCCTTCTTCATCCTCCTCTCTTTGGCATTCAAGGGTTGAACAAAAGGGAGGAGATCAACCATCAAAACCAATCTCTGCAAGGGAGCTAGCACCCCGGGGAGATTGAAGCGTTTGGATCGAACATTGCTTCGTGTGGATACCCGTAGAGGCCGGACGCGTGTGCGGCTTCTAGCGAGCCTTCTTCCAAAACCACGATCATCAGTTTGCGGTGATCATCTACCCGCACAAGGTGAAGATCTGATCTTCCTAATGTTTTAAAAGTTTTTAATCCTTATCTATCTACGAACGATTTTTGAACAACGTTCATGCGATGAACGTCGATCCCGCGCATGCCTCTTCCGCTGCATCTGAATTTCTGGAAATTTTTCTGCGGCATGGGCGGGTTCTAACAGCGGCATCTGATGCAGCAACATATTCTGCTTCGCATACAGAATCGGCTACTGAATGCTGCTTGGAACTTTTCTAGCAGACTGCTCCTCCATTCAGGGTAAACACAAATTCTGACATACTCTTACTGTCATCATGATCTGACTGAAAACTGGAGTCCGTAAACCCCACAAGTTTTAAGTCAGATTCTCCATAGATTAACCATTGGTCCTTAGTATTTCTCAAATACTTAAGGATGGTTTTCACCACCTTCCAATGGTTCTCATCCGGATCAGACTGATACCTACTCGCTACTGCTAATGAGTAAGCAACATCTGGTCTCGTACATGTCATGGCGTACATGATAGATCCCACTGCAGAAGCATATGGGATTCTACTCATATGCTCTCTCTCTTCGGAAGTTGTCGGACAATCTTTCTTAGAGAGAGAAATTCCTTGGCCTATCAGAAGATAGCCCTTCTTGGAATTCTCCATGTTGAATCGCTTCAACATAGTATCGATGTACGTAGATTGGGACAATCCAAGCAACCTCTTAGATCTATCTCTATAGATTTTCATCCCTAGGATGTAGGATGCTTCTTCCAGATCCTTCATGGAGAACTGTGATGACAGCCAGAGTTTCACATTTTGTAATGCAGGGATGTCATTCCCAATTAGGAGAATGTCATCCACATACAAGACAAGAAATGTGATCACTGAACCGTTAGCCTACTTGTAGACACAAGGTTCTTCTTCGTTCTTAACGAAGCCATATGTTTTGATAGTTTTATCGAAACGTATGTTCCAACTTCGAGAAGCTTGCTTAAGTCCATAAATGGACTTTTGTAGCTTGCATACTTTGGACTCGTCTATGGATGTGAAACCCTCAGGTTGTATCATATACACCTTCGTGCTTTCGAAAAATTGTTCTCCCAAGTGCAGGAGAATCGCACAAGTAGTATAACTCGGAAGTCCGAGGTCGATTCCTCAGAAAACGGTCTATGGATTATTAGCGTAATTTTTAAATATAATTTTTAGTTGATTTTCAAAAATTAAAAGCAAAGAATAATAGATCAGTAAATAAAGTTCAATGATATAGAGAAGGCTAGGGATCCGGAATCTTCCTTGACAATATTACTTTCAATAAATAAACTCGGCAATTCTTGATTAAAGATTAATATGATAGAGTAGTTCTAATCATGGAGTATACAATATGAGAGCATGAATTCAACATCCAAGTATTTATCGTGCCGGTTACGTCTACGACAAATCAAGCATCAAAACAATCCATGCATCAATATATATAAACCATACAAGATCTATCTCATAGATGAGTATGCAAGAATCAAAAACATACCAATGGATATTAAACAATTAGAATACAAGTTTAGAGTATACTTGATGAAAGCAACATGACAAGGGTTCATCCATCACCCTTTGCCAAAAGAAATTAGCCTCCCATTACAAGCATTAACATCTCTCTTTTTTTTTTTTTGTTTTCTTTTTTTCTTTTTGGAAACAGGGGATGCCCTGTGTTGACCCCCTAATGGATTTTGATGAATACAAAACACTAGAGTATAATTCCCTTTATCTTAACAATTTAATTGAGGATTTCATGTGTTTAATTAAGAATATTGTTAAGAAATGTCTAGGCATGTTCCCATATTTTTCAAGGATTTATTGAAGAATTTTTTATATGAAGAAAACAGATCAGGAACAGCCGAGACGTCTCCGGTTTGTCCCAGAGACGTCCCCGGCACGAACAGGAAGAATTGGCACGTTTGGAGACGTCCCCGGCACCTGGCGAGGCGCTCGCAGGGTCGGAGTCGACTCCCGACTCTGCGGAGTCTACTCTCTCAAAGGCGGCAGAAAGGCCGATTTCAAGGGATGCGCGCGAGTCGTCTCCAAAGGACGCGGAGTCGTCCCCGCGAGTAAAAAGCAGACCTCCCGAGTCGTCCCCAGAGAGCGCGGAGTCGACTCTCTCAGGGGATTCCAGAGGATGTGTTTTTCAGTGATAAAACAGCGGAGTCGTCCCCTAGGTAGTGGAGTCGACTCTCTCAGAGAATTCCAGAGGACTTGTTTTTCGGAGATAAAGCAGCGGAGTCGTCCCCGAGGCAGCGGAGTCGTCCCCATGCAAAAAGCACAAACATCCCGAGACGTCCCCGTAAAGGGCCGAGGCGACTCTCTCAGAAAAACAGAAAAACAAGCATTCAAACTGTTCATCCTCAGAGTCGCCCCCGTAAAGCACCGAGTCGACTCCCAACATCGTCAAAAGTAAATTCATACAGCCGAGACGTCTCGCGTTGAAGCGGAGACGTCTCCGGAGCGCCTGGGACGCGACTGACACACTTTTGCAGGTTTGTTTGAATTTCAAACTTCCATATCTTTGTGTCTAACGGATCTATTTGCTTTTTGGGCTATAAAAGGGAGCTCTTAAGTGCCTTCCAACAACTTCTTACCAACCCAACACAAGATCATTCAAGAGAGAAGAAAGAGAAAGAGGTTCAAGGGAGTTAGAGCTTTCAAGAGAAGAAATCAAGTGCATCCAAGCTTTCCCATCTGATTTCGTGCTCAACTACTCTCTCCCACTCGGCATTCAAAGCTCACATTCAAGCCAACGCGATCCACATCGGAAGAACCACCATTTCCCACGCTTCCAACGGCTAAAAGGGTTCTTTCGGGTTTCATTATTTCTCATTGTTATATTTGCTTCTTAAGAGCTTTCAAATCTTTTGTAAAACATTGATTATTGTGCTTGTTCCAGTCAAGGGACTTGGAACAAGGGATAGGCGTCCCAAGCCTAGGTTAAATTGGGGGATTGTAGGGTTCGTTGTTAGCCCGGTGTAAAACAACGAGTTGGGTAGTGCACTCGCAAAACTACCGTACTGTAATCGCTGATTATAGTGGAAATTTCCAAAGGTGTTTGGAGAGTGGAGGTAGGAGCAGTGGAAGCTCCGAACCACTATAAAACCTTGTGTTTGCGATTGACTATTCTTATACCTCTATCTTTACTTTAGCACATACACTTGTGTGTTTTATTTTTAATTAGACAAAAAATCTTAAAACACCCAATTCACCCCCCTCTTGGGTGACCATCTCTGGGCAACAAGTGGTATCAGAGCGGGTGCTCTGTGTATTTCTTGAAGACCTAACCGTCTTAGCCAAAGATCTAGATGGCAACACCCTTCAACAATGTTCCTGCTGAGGGGCAGGCAACCAATAGACCTCCACTCTTCAATGGGACAAATTATACCTATTGGAGGACTAGAATGAGGATTTTTATTCAAGCACAAGATTATGCCTTGTGGAGGGTTATAATCAAGGGACCACACGAACCATCTCACATCGTTAATGGCATTCAAGTTCCCAAACCTGAGGAGGATTGGGATGAGAATGATAATAGGATGGTTCAACTCAATGCTAGAGCAATGAACTCATTATTCTGTGCTCTAGATGTGAATGAGTTCAATAGAGTTTCCACCTGTAGTTCCGCCAAGGAAATATGGGATAGGCTTGAAGTTACCCACGAGGGTACAAATCAAGTCAAAGAGTCTAAAGTGAACATTCTAGTTCACAAATATGAGTTATTTAAGATGGAACCCAATGAAACCATCTCATGCATGTTCACACGCTTCACCGATATAATAAATGGTCTAAAGAGTTTGGGTAAATCTTACACTAATCCAGAACTTGTGAGTAAAATTCTCAGGTCCTTGCCGAAAGCATGGGAAGCGAAGGTCACGGCGATCGTAGAAGCCAAAGACCTCAACACATTGGGACTTGAACAACTATTGGGCTCATTGATGACGCATGAGCTCACAATGAAGCAACATGAAGAAGATTTGCCAAAGAAGAAGACAATCGCACTCAAGGCTACTTCGAGTGTGTGTGAAGAAGAAAGTAGTGAGAGTGAAGAAGAAAGCGAAGATGAGGACTTGGGTTTAATAGTAAGGAAGTTTAAGAAATTCATGAGAAGAAAGAAACCCTTCCCAAGAAAGAAGTTTGGAGGGAGAAATGATTGGGAAAAGAAAAAAGAAAAGGAAAGAGACCCAATCATATGTTATGATTGCAAGAGACCGGGACACATCCGTTCCGAATGCCCTCAACAGAAGAAGCACTTTGGAAAGAAGAAGAAGAAGGCGTTGAAAGCAACGTGGGATGATAGTGACACATCCTCCTCCGAGGAAGAGAAGGAAGAGACCGCCAACTTGTGCTTTATGGCATTCGAAGACGATGAGGTATGTCAAAGCTCAACTACAAATTTTACTTTAGAAGAATTATATGAAGCTTTTCAAGAACTCATGAGTGATTGTAGTATGTTAGGAGCAAAGAATAAAGAATTAAAGGCCTCCAATCAAAAACTAAAGGATGATATTAAAAACCTATTAATTGAGAAGGAGAGCGTTAAAAATGTTAACACCATTGACCTAGAAAATAAAAATTCAAAACTTAGCATTGAAAATGAAACGGCAAAAACACTAATTAAGGAATTAAATCTAAAAGTTAAATCCCTACTCAATAGTAATACCTCACTTGCACAAAATGTTGAATCCCTTAAAAATGATAAGGAAGAATTGGCTAAAGAAAATTTGGTTCTTAAAAATGAGGTACATAAGTACAAACCAATTGTGGAGAAATTTACACAAAGCTCTGAAAAATTAAATCTTATTCTATCCAATCAAAGAGCTGTTTTTAATAAAGCCGGATTAGGATATAAAACTAGCAAACAACAAAAGTATCTAAAGAATTTCTTTGTGAAAGCAAAAGATGTCAAAACTGAAAAATCTACATGCTTTCATTGTGGAAAAAGTGGACATAAAGCCTATTCTTGCATTCAAAGAAAGATTCAACCTAACAAGAATACATTTGTAAAGGGTAAAAACACAACTAAAGTATGGGTGCCTAAGGGAACCAACTACACTAACCAAGAAGGACCCAAGAAAACTTGGGTACCTAAGAGCTTCACATGATTATTTTGCAGGTATGCCTTGCAGCCGGGAGTAAAAAGAGAATGTGGTATCTTGATAGTGGTTGCTCAAGGCATATGACCGGTGACAAGAGTCTCTTCGTCACCTTGAAATCAAAAGAAGGAGGAGTAGTCACATTTGGAGACAATGCTAAAGGTCAAATCATTGGTGTTGGTAAAATCTCCATATCACCCTCCTCATTTATTGACAATGTATTGTTAGTTAATGGACTAAAACATAATTTATTAAGTATAAGTCAATTTTGTGACAAGGGCTTTAAAGTGTCATTTGAATCTTCACTATGCATAATTAGTAGTCCAGTTGACAATGAGATCATACTTACAGGACATAGGCATGGAAATGTTTACATGGTAGATCTTGATGATCTTACCATGAAGGATGGCCAATGTCTTGTAGCCATGGATCCCAAAGTCAATGAGACTAGTTGGTTATGGCATCGTAGGTTAGGACATGCTAGCATGGATTTAATCTCTAAATTGATTACAAAAGATCTAGTCAAAGGACTACCAAAAATAGACTTTGAAAAGAACAAAATTTGTGCTGCATGTCAATTAGGGAAACAAACGAGAAGCTCTTTCAAGTCTAAGAACATAGTATCAACATCAAAACCCCTAGAACTAATTCACATGGATTTGTTTGGACCCACTAGAACTGCTAGTCTAGGGGGTAAGAAATTTGGTCTTGTAATTGTTGATGATTTTTCATGTTTTACATGGGTTTCATTTCTTGCACACAAAGGTGAGTCCTTTCCCGCTTTTATCAAGTTTCATAATAGGGTTTCGAATGAACTCAATCTTAAACTAAAAGCAATTAGGAGTGATCATGGTACCGAGTTTGAAAATCAGCATTTTGAAAAATTTTGTGAAGAAAATGGTATCAATCACAATTTCTCGGCACCTAGGACACCCCAACAAAATGGGGTGGTAGAAAGGAAGAATCGCACACTAGGAGATATGGCTCGTACCATGTTGTGCGAATCGGATCTACCAAAGTACTTTTGGGCTGAAGCAATAAATACTTCATGTCATATTTTAAACCGTGCTTTAGTTAGATCCATCTTAAAGAAAACACCTTATGAGTTGATGAAAAGTAAGAAACCAAATATAAGCTATTTTCATGTTTTCGGTTGTCGCTGCTTTATTTTAAACAATGGAAAGGACAATCTAAGTAAATTTAGTGCTAAATCAGATGAGGGGATCTTCTTAGGTTATTCCTCATCTAGTAGAGTATACAGGGTCTTCAACAAGAGAACTCTCGTTGTTGAAGAATCCATTCATGTTGTTTCTGATGAAGCTAATGGAGACTCTTCTAGAAAAGAAGAAGATTGTGATGCAGGTATACTTGAAGACAGAATGAAGGAATTCTGTATACAAGATAAACAACATGAGGATGAGATCAAGGAAGATACAATTCAGCAAGGTGAAGAAGATCAACCTCCAACGAGAAATCAAGATCTTCCTAAGGAATGGAGGTATGCACATGGCCATCCAAGGGATCTAATCCTTGGTGATCCTCCACAAGGGGTAAGGACAAGATTCTTTCTAAGAAATACTAGTAATTATCTTGCATTCGTTTCACAAATAGAGCCTAAATCATTAGAGAAAGCCGAAAAGGATAAAAATTGGATAAATGCTATGCAAGAGGAATTAAACCAATTTGAAAGAAATCAAGTTTGGACTCTAATGAAAAGACCCCCTAATGTTTCAATTATAGGCACCAAGTGGGTATATAGAAATAAACTAGATGAAAATGGAATAGTGATAAGAAACAAAGCTAGACTAGTTGCCAAAGGCTATAATCAGGAGGAAGGAATAGATTTTGATGAAACTTTTGCTCCTGTTGCTAGGTTAGAGGCTATTAGACTACTTTTGGCATATGCATGCTTCATGGATTTCAAACTCTATCAAATGGATGTAAAAAGTGCCTTTTTAAATGGTTATATAATGGAGGAAGTTTATGTAGGACAACCTCCAGGTTTTGAAAACCATTTACATCCAGATTATGTTTATAAATTGCATAAAGCATTGTATGGACTTAAGCAAGCCCCTAGGGCATGGTATGAAAGATTAAGTAATTTCCTAATTGAAAATAAATTTAAAAGAGGAAATGTAGACAAAACCCTCTTCATTAAAAGAAAAGGGAATGACTTATTGCTTGTGCAAATTTATGTGGATGATATAATTTTTGGTGCTACTAATGATAGTCTTTGTCAAGAGTTTGCCAAGCTTATGCAGGGAGAATTTGAAATGAGCATGATGGGTGAGCTCAACTTCTTCCTTGGGCTACAAATAAAACAATCAGAGGAAGGCATCTTCATCAGTCAGTCCAAATATATCAAGGAAATGTTGGAAAAATTCAAGATGAAGGATGCAAAGGAAATCAGCACACCCATGGGCTCAAGTTGCAAGCTTGACAAAGATGAAAAAGGTAAAAGTATAGACTGCAAATTGTACAGAGGTATGATAGGCTCTTTACTTTACCTTACTGCTAGTAGACCAGACATATTATTCAGTGTTTGCATGTGTGCTAGATACCAAGCATGTCCCAAGGAATCACACTTGTAAGCTGTTAAAAGAATTTTCAGATATCTAGTAGGGACATCTAATGTAGGCTTATGGTATTCTAAACAATCTGACATAAATTTAATTGCTTATTCCGATGCTGATTTTGCCGGGTGCAAACTCGACAGAAAAAGCACAAGTGGCACATGTCAATTCTTGGGTGCTAATTTGGTTTCTTGGTTTAGCAAGAAACAGAATTCAGTTGCCTTATCCACAGCAGAGGCTGAGTACATTGCAGCTGGAAGCTGTTGTGCCCAAGTTCTTTGGATTAAGCAACAACTTGAAGACTTCGGTATCAAAATGGACAACATATCAATTAGATGTGATAATACAAGTGCAATTAATTTAACAAAAAATCCTGTCCAACACTCTAAATCAAAACATATAGAGATTAGGCATCACTTTATAAGGGATCATGTGCTGAAAAATGATGTGATGATTGAGTATGTATGTACTGAAAATCAATTGGCCGATATCTTTACAAAGCCCCTTAGTAAAGATAGGTTCAACTTTTTAAGGAATGCTTTGTGCTTGTATGATCCTAGCAAATAAATTGAACTTGTAATGCAATGCCTTGCTACTCAAACTAGTAATCCACCTCAAGGTCACAAATAGCAAACCTAGTATCTATTAAGTGAAAGCATGAATCTATCTAAGTTAAATGACGAATTGTTTGACTTTCCGGAGGATGGTTACCCTCCCTTGGACTCTTCATGGAGATATTTTCAGAGCCTATTTCATAGGTATTCGAAACTTGGTCAAACATTCCTCATTTCAACATTGATAAATTTTTTTTTTTTAAAAAAAAATCATTATAAAAACTTTTGTAGGATGTATTATTGAAGGGAAGGATCACAAGCAAACTCACTCTTTATTCACCAAAAGAAATCACGTTGATTATTGTGGTTGAATAAAATAAATTGGGAAAAGATAGAAATCATTCTGAAATTTTTCAGTGCCGGAGACGTCTCTGGCAAATCGCAGAGACGTCCCCCTGGCGAGACGTCTCGCGTTAGTCGTAGAGACGTCTCGGGGACCGAACGAAGGTTTTTAAATTAGGTGAAACAGCTCGAGCCGACCCGAGCTATCTTCTTTCGTCCCCGACAAAAACAAAAAACCCTAGCCTCCATTTGCTCTCCACCACAAACCCTAGCCTCCATTCCAAACCATGGCACCTAAGAGAGCTAGACGAATGGGTGGGAGGCGTCCTAGGGTAGCGACCGACGACGAGGAACGGAGGGAAGAGCCTTCCGCGCCGTCTCCTCCGGTTGCTCCGCCAACCACGACCCTTTCCTGTGCAAATCGCACAGTAACCACGGGTAGGTACATTGACTTCAAATTTCTAGATAGTGAGGGGTTCTCTATTGGAGAGAGACTCCGTGCCCAAGGTTGGAAATACCTGTGTACCCTAAATACATCAACCTATCCCGGCCTAGTTAGAGAAATGTTTAGCAATATGGCCTTAGGGGACTCGGGGTACACTGGATATGTCCGAGGGACATTGATAGAAATCAATGAAGATATTCTATCAAGTGTATTACAAATTCCTAAATACGGTGAGGCTCCGACCTCACATCCCCAAAGGGAGATTGCCTTAAACCTAGTTTTAGGACGAGAGGACTGCAGCCCTCTTGACGTAGTTAACTCCCAAGACCTCAATGCCGAGATGAGACTGCTTTTGAGCATTGTTAACCGGGTCTTGTTTCCAAAAACCGGTCGCTTCGATTTCGTTTCGGAGCGAGATTTAGTCATCATGCACCACATCTTACTAGGGATTCCCCTAAACCTCCCTAAACTTATGTTGAACTACATTTCCATATGTCATAGGTATTGTAGGTTTAGCATACCATATGGGATGATCTTTACCCTACTGTTCAAACATTTCAAGGTTCCAATCCCAGAAAATGAGCCGGCAAAACCTTTAAGAAACACCGACTACTACAATGAAAGCACAATGCGTAGAATGGAGTTTCACAAGGTAGATGGATCATGGGTTAAGGTACCTAAAAGAAAATCTCAAACCCTAGAGCCTGAGATCCCACATCAGGAGCCTGACCACCACTCTCCTCCACATAGCCATATGGCCTTCCCTGATGTACCTTCCAGCTCGGCTGGACCATCCACATCTATGCCTCCTCCTCCTTCAGTCAGTGGATCCTTCTCCCTATCAGATGAACAGATGCACACTCTAGCATCTGTGATATGCCAGCAGATGAGGGAGGAGATGAGATCGATGATCACTACTGAGTTGGCCCCCATCCGTACCTCACATGAAGCTCTCCTCCAAGAATTGAAGGAAGTCAAAGTTCAGATAGAAGCTGCAACATCAGAATTGTTTCATGTGGGTACAACTCAAACTTTAAGATCAATTGAGTTACAGGCTGCCTTGAAGAACATATCAGATAGTCTTCAAGAATTAACGAGCCCTGGAGGCAATGTGGGCAGTGTGGCTGCCCAACTTAGAGGGAAGATTGACAGGGCATCCCGGGAGTTCGAAGCATTAGCGGCTGCTTTCAATCAATCTCAGGGAGATCAGTTTAAAACTCTACTAGATTCAATAAATGGATTTATAGAGGCAGCTGCTAGGGCTATTGAGCAACGTCGCCGTTGAAGGACAGTTTGTAAACATCTAGGGTTCATCTTTTTGTAAAGCCCTAGGCTAATTTTGAAACTTCTTTTGTATTAGGAATCAATACTTGTAATGATTTCCTTTCCTTTTAGCCTTGTAATGACTTCAAATGATTGCAATGATATATGAATGTCATACAATTTCTTTGAAATTTTGTGTATGTTTCTAATCCTGTGGAATCAAATCTTGTGTATGTAAATCTGTGATGTGCCATAAAAATCTCATAACATACCTTAAGTGTTCAAATTTGACACAACTTATCAATGCATATGAAACAGGGGGAGCACAACTACTTTTAAAAGGTCTGAAATGAATTCCAAAACAAAGGAGGAGTGAAATGAATGCTGAATTCATTAATAAACAAAAACTTGGACAGAGGGAGCATAACTTGAATATCCTTGAGTGATTCATAGTAATATGCTGAATTCCACTAGGAATTGTGTCTTAAGTACCCAAGGATAATTTGTCCCCTTCATTGTTGATGACAAAAAGGGGGAGTAGAACCTATATATGGAGTGTATGGAGTAGAACCAATATATGGAGTATATGGAGTAGAACCTATATATGGAATAGAAAATTGAATTAGAAAAGATAAAATTGAAGAATATTGGCTTTAAGCATTAAGATAATTGCCCTTCTGAAAAAGAAAGGGGGAGTCAAAAAGTATTTAGCCTTCAATTGTCTTTAGCATCAATATTTCATTAATTCACATTTTAACTTGATTCAAATTCAGTTGATATGCTAAAATTGCTCAAGAGCTATTAAAATCAATACTTTTGCATTTATCTAGCTACATCTGATCAAATACTGTGTATATGTTTAAATTTCGAATTTTGCATATACTCAGTGTTTTGTCATCATCAAAAAGGGGGAGATTGTTGACCCCCTAATGGATTTTGATGAATACAAAACACTAGAGTATAATTCCCTTTATCTTAACAATTTAATTGAGGATTTCATGTGTTTAATTAAGAATATTGTTAAGAAATGTCTAGGCATGTTCCCATATTTTTCAAGAATTTATTGAAGAATTTTTGAGATGAAGAAAACAGATCAGGAACAGCCGAGACGTCTCCGGTTTGTCCCAGAGACGTCCCTGGCACGAACAGGAAGAATTGGCACGTTTGGAGACGTCCCCGGCACCTGGCGAGGCGTCTCGAAGGGTCGGAGTCGACTCCCGACTCTGCGGAGTCGACTCTCTCAGAGGCGGCAGAAAGGCCGATTTCAAGGGATGCGCGCGAGTCGTCTCCAAAGGACGCGGAGTCGTCCCCGCGAGTAAAAAGCAGACCTCCCGAGTCGTCCCCAGAGAGCGCGGAGTCGACTCTCTCAGGGGATTCCAGAGGATGTGTTTTTCGGTGATAAAATAGCGGAGTCGTCCCCTAGGTAGTGGAGTCGACTCTCTCAGAGAATTCCAGAGGACTTATTTTTCGGAGATAAAGCAGCGGAGTCGTCCCCGAGGCAGCGGAGTCGTCCCCATGCAAAAAGCACAAACATCCCGAGACGTCCCCGTAAAGGGCCGAGGCGACTCTCTCAGAAAAACAGAAAAACAAGCATTCAAACTGTTCATCCTCAGAGTCGCCCCCGTAAAGCACTGAGTCGACTCCCAACATCGTCAAAAGTAAATTCATACAATGGAGACGTCTCGCGTTGAAGCGGAGACGTCTCCGGAGCGTCTGGGATGCGACTGACACACTTTTGCAGGTTTGTTTGAATTTCAAACTTCCATATCTTTGTGTCTAATGGATCTATTTGCTTTTTGGGCTATAAAAGGGAGCTCTTAAGTGCCTTCCAACAACTTCTTACCAACCCAACACAAGATCATTCAAGAGAGAAGAAAGAGAAAGAGGTTCAAGGGAGTTAGAGCTTTCAAGAGAAGAAATCAAGTGCATCCAAGCTTTCCCATCTGATTTCGTGCTCAACTACTCTCTCCCACTCGGCATTCAAAGCTCACATTCAAGCCAACGCGATCCACATCGGAAGAACCACCATTTCCCACGCTTCCAATGGCTAAAAGGGTTCTTCCGGGTTTCATTATTTCTCATTGTTATATTTGCTTCTTAAGAGCTTTCAAATCTTTTGTAAAACATTGATTATTGTGCTTGTTCCAGTCAAGGGACTTGGAACAAGGGATAGGCGTCCCAAGCCTAGGTTAAATTGGGGGATTGTAGGGTTCGTTGTTAGCCCGGTGTAAAACAACGAGTTGGGTAGTGCACACGCAAAACTACCGTACTGTAATCGCTGATTATAGTGGAAATTCCCAAAGGTGTTTGGGGAGTGGATGTAGGAGCAGTGGAAGCTCCGAACCACTATAAAACCTTGTGTTTGCGATTGACTATTCTTATACCTCTATCTTTACTTTAGCACATACATTTGTGTGTTTTATTTTTAATTAGACAAAAAATCTTAAAACACCCAATTCACCCCCCTCTTGGGTGACCATCTCTGGGCAACACCCAGTTTCCTTCTTTCTCTTTTTTTTCTTCAACCCCGCAGCCGCCTCCTCTGTTCCCTTCCTTCAACTGCAGTAGTCCCCACCTCCTTCCCCTGTCTTCCTTTCTTCGATGGCCGCTTGCCTCTCCCAGCCAAGAGAGCTATATAGCTGGCCTTCAATCCCTCCCTTTGCACTCGACGGAAGGGCTGCATCTCGGGCGGATCAGGATGCTGGAAGCTTGATGCGGGAGCTGGGATCACGGGTGAATGGGGCGTCTGATGCGGGTCCGGTAGCACGAAATCATGGTCTCGGGCGGATGCTGGGGCTGCGCGTGGGGATGGCTCGCGGAAGAAGAGGATGCACAAAATCATCACGGACAGCTGGGAGTGATTGCGGGCGGATCAGGAGGCTGGACTTGCGTGGAATCGACGCTGGGACGAGTCGCCGATCTGCAAGACGCTTGGAAGGGAGCTGATCACGGACTGCTGGGGGCTTCACGGGTGGCTCGCAGGAGGATAGGCTGCTGGAGCATGGGAGCGAAGGCTGGCTTGATTCGCGGAGAGGATTGGGCGCGGAAGAGCTGGCTGCGGGATGGAGGAGGCGGACGCGGGATGCTGGAAATGTGGACTCGGAAGCTTGGATGCGGGCGTTGATCGCGGGTGAGGTGGAATCTGGGAGGCTCATGGACGCTAGGTTGACTGGGAGAAGCTGGATGCGGGAGATGCGTGAGGCGGGCGCGAAGCTTGGACACAGGATGATACTGGGAAGCGTGGGATAGCCAGCCAATGCTTGGAACACTTCCCCAACTACACGTGATCTTTCTTTATTTTGATCCCCAATGTGCTCTAGAAGCTGTGGCATATAGACATGTGTAGCTTCGCTGCAAGTGTGCTCGACCAGGTTCAATTATGCTCCTGCTCCTAACATCATCAGGCTTGGAGCCATGCCTTATTTCCAAACTATACGAAATGCGCATTTAAACTCTTGATTTACAATAACCTGTGCCAAATGAAAATATAACATTAAATCAGCAATTTTATCGTTATCTGTTGGCAATAATACTAATTTAAGTAGTATGTAGATCGCACTTTTGTGCTCTCATCACACCCCCCAACTAGCTTATTGCTAGTCTCTAGCAATTAACGAGCAAACGATAAAATGAGGGCACAAAAAATGTGGTCTAACCTATGACCCTTTTTTTTTTTAATTGAAGCTGAAGATACAAAACTAAGATACGTACCCATTTTCGTAGGGCATTACGGTTGCACTTAGCACATGCAACAAGCCGTTAAACCCCTAGGTTATCCTAGTGGACGAGTGTTGTCTCGTGAGGGTTTTCAGGGATGTTACCCACAAACATCATAAATGATATGACATGAGATCCTAAAAATATGAAATAAAGCCTAAGCTAATGCACATGTAATTAATTAATATATATTTTCAAGCACGGCAACTTTGAAAGCAAGAAAAATATGAAAGTATATTGTGCATAAAATAGTATGACTTTCTCAGAGTACTAATACCTCCACCACAATATGGTACCGCTTGAATTTTAGGTGTGCTACTCAAGTTCACAAGTATTTACTACAGTTTATTAGAGCCTGATCCATCAAATTTTCGGAATATCTCATGTTGTCTAAAATTGTCAAGAATGGTTTGCATAAAAAGAAGGAGCTATCAATCCCAACTAAATATCCAAAGTACACAAAGGTCCTGTTAGATGTATGCCCTAGAAGCCAATTTTTGGCTGACACATTATTAATTCTGGGACATAATTTGTATTTGACTTTATTATTATTGAATAAATAAAAGGCATCTTTTTCATTCATATTGTTTATGTGTCTATGAATCGTCCAAGAATTAATAAGATGATGATGCATATTCTTAAGAGTTAAGAATTTGAGCCATGCATCATTGGTGATTAATTTCTAAATGCTCCTGATCGATGGATCATCACGAGGACGGTAATCAATCCGATGAGATCAGTGCACAGATTACTTTCCTTAAGGATGGACGAGACTCGAGTCCACAGTGTGGCGACACTGAAGTAATAGTGCAGGTGCTTGTTAAGAACAAGGGTACTGAGCGTGACCAATACAAGAAGTCACTTGGATGTCTATCTACTCGTCAGTGACTTGCTTGATGTTGCAGTAGTGTGACTGGTCCTTTGACCTGCGGTGCTTCGGCTACTCACAGTGAGGTTATTGTAGTTTGACTGCACACATACATGGTCTCTAGTTATATGGGTCCATGCAGTGTAGATTGGCTGCAGTAAGTTCACTGTAGGAGTAGGGTATGCACCTATAAGGAATCTATCGACCTTGAT
Organism: Phoenix dactylifera; assembly: GCF_051530095.1. Lineage (NCBI taxonomy): Eukaryota > Viridiplantae > Streptophyta > Magnoliopsida > Arecales > Arecaceae > Phoenix > Phoenix dactylifera. The sequence goes on from NC_143203.1 coordinate 4,828,055, forward strand.
AGATAAGGAGAGATCCTATGTGATTTATAAGACTGAGTTCGTAAGACCTCGGCCGGGGCAGTATGCACAGTGGAGAAAGAATTTTCCACTCTCGAACTTAAGTCGAATAAATCTTCACATATGACAGACGATGGGGTTTGACGAGTTGTCCATGACCTCCGTCCTGTAGGGATCCACGATAGTAGGACTGTATCACATATTAATTGCACCTAGAGGTTCACCATTCTATTCTGCTGGGTAGCCACTACATGCTGCTAGGTGTCACTGGTGGATGGTGGGACTCATAGGGATTGTCTCGATGATCGATAAACCTTAATGAGTAGAGTTGGAATCGTTCCAACCCATTGAAAGGAGTCTTCAAAGATATTGTGATAGAGATCACAATATATCTCACTACCAGTTAGAGTAGAACCTATGGGGTCACACAAACTAGAAGTATTGACCGATCCGATGGTTGAAAGGTGATTAGGAATCACAAGTAATCAATTCGATTGATATTCAGTTGAAGAAGGAACAAAGGGAATTAATTAATTGGACTTGAAACAAGAGTCCTACTTCGAGTAGGATTCCTAGAGTCCTAATTGGATTAGGACTGGGAATCCTAGTTGGAGTAGGACTGAGATTCCTACTTGGATTAGGATTCCCACAATTCTACTTAGAATAGGATTTTGAATTCAATGTGAATTCCAACTTAGAATAGGATTCCTAGAAGTCCTAATTGGATTAGGACTTCGAATTCAAGTAAGAATCCTAATTGGATTAGGACTAAAATTAAATACGTCCTAATATGGATTAGGGTTTCTTAAGTCACAAATTATTAATCTAATGAATCAATAAGACTCCTAATTGGATTAGGATTGAAGAGTTCAATTGAGTCAAAATTGATTTAAGTTCTAATTGGATTAGGACTTACCTAAATTGGATCCAAATTGGTTCACCCTTGGACTAAGCCTAATTGGATTAGGGCTTGACCACATTAGGGCAATGCAAACCCTAATTGAGGTGGACTAGGGTTTACCAAGAGGGAGGGGCGCATGCCCTCCCCTTTTGATCACATGGTGCGGCACAAGAGAGGGGGCCGGCGCCCCCTCTTTGGAAAGTTGTCTAGGGCTCCTACTTAGTAGGAACCCTAGATGGCTATAAAAAGGCTTATGAAGCCGGCGCCCTAGAAAAATTGCTTCCTCTCCCTCTTGTGCCGTGGCCACCCTCTCCCTCTCCTTGTTTCAGCCGCAAGCAAGGGAAGAAGAAGATCCAAGTGTTGGCGGCCTCCTCCCCTCCCCTTCCTTCATCCAACACAAGGAAGAAAAGAAGGCTGCGTGGGGATTTTTCTTCATCCTCTTCTTCATCCTTCTTCTTCCTCCTCTCAAGCATATTCAAGAGTGTAAAGAAAGAGAGGAGATTAGCCATCAAAAGAAGTCTTTGCAAGGGAGCTAGCACCCCGGGAAGACAAGAGATCTTTGATCAGGTCCTCTGCTTCGTGTGGATACCCGTAGAGGCCGGACGTTTGAACGGCTTCAAACGAACCCTCAACCTAAAACCACGAGCTTCAGTTTGTGGTGATCATCTACCCGCACAAGGTGAAGATTTGATCTCCCTAAAGGTTTTAAAAGTATTAATCCTTATCTAACTACGAACGGTCTAGAAACAGCGTTCATGCGATGAACGTCGATCCCGCTTATGCCGATTCCGCTGCAATCTAATTTTTGTTTTGAAATATCAGCGGCATAGGCGGATTCCCAACAGTGGTATCAGAGCCTAGGCTTCATAGTTTAAGGTAAGAATTAATTATAAGTAGACTTATTAGATCTGAAAATTGAATGATCATGCATGCTGAAAATTTTCTGCATGCAGAATTTTTCTAGGGTGCTGATTTTTACATGCTGATTTTTATATGATAAAAGGATGATTCTAATAGCATTGTTAATGTGATTACAAAGTTTAGAATCATAATTAGCATGATCAGCAACCTATGTCATGAGATAATCAATTAATTATCAGATCTGAAAATTATAATTGTTGCATATGGTGATGATCATAGGATTCAAAACCCTTTTGGTATTAAATGTAAAGACCTGCGATGTGATCTGCAATGTCATGTAATTTTACAGATGCTTGCATGCATCTTATTTGATGTTTTAAGAGGCTGCGTGCCTCCTAAAAGGGGATGTAATTTATTTTTATTTTTATTTTATATCTGGTTGTATTTTCTGTGATGTGATGTACGTCAAACGATCAAGTCGAAGATGATGCATGAGATGAACAGGGCTCTAAGCGGTTGATAGCGATTGGATCAAGAGTTGGTCAAGGATCGAGTCAAGGAGGCTTGGAACCAATTCAAGAGTTGAAGATCAGTTGATCGATTGACGTGCATGTGCTTGTAATACGACCTAATTAGAATCCATGATCATCACCTATTTAAAGTTTAGCTTTAATTATTGCTGCGATTATAACTGCCTGCAATGTGCCGTTTGCATGTGATGTGAATGTGAGTCGGGTAGATAGGTTTACATGTGATGTAGCAAACCCAATTGAGACCTAAATTAAAACCTCCTCAATCAAGTCGAGAGTGAACCGCCATGAGCAAGTCATATTAGATTAATTGATCTAATTGGTGTCTAGGAAAGCATGAAAGTTGGTTACTTAATTAGGACCTTACTCTCTGAGTAAGGGGAGCCTCCCACCTGCTTACCTGGCCAATTGTTCGATTACCTCTTATGAAGAGCTCAAGTTGCAAACACTAAGACCTGATTAACCAATATTAAGTCAATAGGTCTTCCACTGTAGTAGAGCTGCTAAGGTCTTTCTGATGTTGATTTGTCTCGGCTGGACACAGTGGGCAAGTTGCATCGGAGGGCTGGACCTCTCTATAGACATGAGATGTTGTAGGGTAAAGGTGGGGTTGGGCACCAATAACTGTTAGGTGAGGACCCAATGACGACTTTATTCCTACGGTTATACGGTGGGTCTCACTTAACTAAGAAATGGGACCAATAACTGTTAGATGAGGTCTTCATGGCTTAGAGACCAAGAAGCACTGCAACATGCTTGAGAAGCATTGTACAAGAGTTGTACATTCATCAATCTATGTGTCATCAATAACTGTTAGGTAAGGTGGCATGTAAATCGGTGAAACCGCAGTACCCACTAGAAACCCTAGTCGTGTAGGATTTCCGTTTTCCTACCAGGGGAGTGTAAGAAATTCGAGAAAATAGTGGGAGTTACATTTGTTCTAAAAGACCTTAGAACAGATTAGGATCAAGTACAAAAGTCTAACTAGAATCTTTACTCTCTGCAGATCATAATGTCAGCCTCAAACCCTTTGACCCGTATTCTTGAGACCAACCGATTGACCGGAACCAATTACAAGGACTGGCTTAGAAATCTCAAAATTGTTTTGAGCTGTGAGAAAATAGGCTACATACTCGATTCAGATATCCCCACACTACCAGCACGTCCTACTGATGTTCAACGACAGATGCATCAAAAATGGTTGGATGATGACATTAGAGTCAAGTGCTATATGATGGCATCTATGTCTAATGAACTCCAATGCCAGCATGAGAATCTCAAGACTGCTAGGGACATACTAGCACACCTGCAAGAGTTGTATGGTGAGCAGAGTCGCACAGCTCGTTTTGAAGTGTCCAAGAGGCTCTTCAAGACAAAGATGCACGAAGGGCAGTCCGTCCATGATCACGGTCTGACTATGATCAAGGACCTTGAGGAGCTTGAGAAGCTCGGGATGAACATGCACAAGGAATTGCAAGTTGATCTGATCCTTCAATCCCTTCCTGATTCATTTGGTCAGTTTATAGTAAACTACCACATGAATAAGATTGAATGCACTAAGACTGAACTGATAAATATGTTGGTAACTGCTGAGGGAGCCTTGAAAGATTCAAGGGGCAATGTCCTTGCTGCTGAGTTGACTTCTGGTTCCAAGAGAAAGTCTACTTGGAAGAAAAAGAAGCCTGCGAAGAAGAAAAAGAAAGACAAGAAGTCAAAGAAGAAAGTTCAAAAGAAAAAGGCCAATGACAAAGGAAAATGTTTCCACTGCAATGTCGACGGCCACTGGAAGAGGAACTGTCCTTCATACCTCGAGAGCCTGAAGAACATGAAAGGTGACAAACCTTCAGAAGGTATAGATTTGCTCATAATTGAAACTAATCTAACGGTTTCTTCTACTTCTAGTTGGGTTATAGATTCTGGTTCTAGTGCTCATCTGTGCACTACCATGCAGGGTCTAAAGGAAAGTAGAAGGCTGGCGGAAGGTGCGGTAACCCTTCGGATTGGCAACGGGGCAAAAGTTGCTGCTGTGGCTATCGGCACCTACCATCTGCGACTACCGTCTGGTTTTAGTTTATTACTTAGAGACTGCTATTATGTACCTGCTGCTAGCAGAAATTTGATTTCTGTTTCATGTCTAGCACAGGAAGGTCATGTTTTTACATTTGACAAAGACTGCTGTTCTATTTATTTAAGAAATAAAATAGTCGCACGTGGTTTTATGATTGACAGTCTCTATCATTTGCATATGGATGTATCTATAAATGTGTTGAGCAAGTAGTGAATGCCAAAGGATCCAAAAGATCCAGGGATGAGATAAACCAAAAATATTTGTGGCACCTCAGGCTTGGCCATATTGGAGAGGACAGAATGAACAAAATGGATAAAGATGGGCTTCTCGGCTCATTGACTTCCGAGTCATATCCAGTTTGCGAATCCTGTCTTCAAGAAAAAATGGCCAGATTACCCTTTGTAGGACATGGGGAGAGGACCACTGAAATACTTACCCTAGTACATACAGATGTATGTGGCCCATTCGATGTGCTAGCCAGGAGACGTTATTCGTACTTCATTACCTTTACCGATGATTATTCACGGTATGGGTATGTGTATCTTATGAGACACAAATCTGAATCTTTTGAAAAGTTCAAAGAGTTCAGAAATGAAGTAGCAAAACAAACTGAAAAACCCCTTAAGGCTCTTCGATCAGATCGAGGAGGAGAATACCTTAGTGGAGAATTCCGGAACTATCTCAAGGACAATGGCATAGTCTCACAATGGACTCCTCCGGGTACGTCTCAACTCAACGGGGTGTCAGAGAGAAGAAATCGGACTCTATTAGATATGGTCCGGTCCATGATGAGTTTCACTGATCTACCGATGTTTCTTTGGGGAGATGCCTTACTTACCGCAGTATATCTACTGAATAGAGTTCCCTCTAAATCCGTTCCTACCACACCGTATGAGATATGGCATGGTAAAAAACCAAGTCTTGGTCATCTCAAGATTTGGGGATGTCCGGCCCACGTCAAGAGACTACAGGCGGACAAACTAGAGGCTAGGACCATAAGTGCTCGTTTTATAGGATATCCTAAAGAGTCATTAGGATACAATTTTTACGTCTCAAAGGATCACAATGTGTTTGTGAGCCGTCATGCCATCTTCTTGGAAAACCAGTTTAGCCTTGATAGAGGCAGTGGGAGGAAAATTGAGCTTGAAGAGAAAGTCTCTGAAAAGCAACGAGTCATGGATCCTATCGAACCCATTCATACAAAGCCAGTACACAATGTCCCGCAACCACCTCGCAGATCAAGTAGGGTCTCCCATCCTCCCGATAGATACTTAGGTATACTAGAAGAGGATACCGAGGAAATGTTCCTAGTGGGAGATAGGGATCACATACAGGATCCCAAAACCTACAACGAGGTGATATCTGATGTCGATTCTGAGAAATGGTTGGAAGCTATGAAGTTAGAATTAGACTCCATGCATTCCAACCAAGTCTGGACCTTAGTAGATCCACCAGAAGATATTGTACCTATTGGATATAAATGGATCTACAAAAGAAAGATAGGTTTGGATGGAGAGGTAGAGACCTATAAGGCAAGGCTTGTGGCGAAAGGGTATAGTCAACGCGAAGGCATTGACTATCAGAAGACCTTTTCACCTGTAGCCATGCTGAAATCCATCCGAACATTGCTTGCCATTGCAGCATTTCATGATTATGAAATCTGGCAGATGGATGTAAAAACTGCTTTCCTAAATGGACATCTTGATGAAGATATCTACATGGAACAGCCTTTGGGTTTCACTTCCAGTGATGGAGATCACAAGGTCTGCAAGCTGCAAAGGTCCATCTATGGACTAAAGCAAGCATCTCAGAGTTGGAACACTCGTTTCGATGATGCAATCAAAACGTTTGATTTCATCAAAAACGAGGAGGAACCATGTGTTTACAAAAAGGTTAGTGGGAGTGCTGTCGTATTTCTCGTACTGTACGTGGACGACATCCTCCTGATAGGGAATGATATTCCCATGCTAACCTCGGTCAAGGTCTGGTTGTCAAAAGAGTTCTCCATGAAAGACCTTGGGGAAGCATCCTATATTTTGGGAATAAAGGTCTATAGAGATAGATATAAAAGGATGCTTGGCCTATCACAGAAAATGTATATAGAGGAAGTGCTGAAAAGATTCAGCATGAAAAACTCCAAAAGAGGTCTCTTACCCCTTAGGCATGGAATTCATCTCTCAAAGAAGATGTGCCCCAATACATCTGAAGAGATTCAACGCATGAGCAAGATCCCTTATGCATCGGCAATAGGGAGCCTCATGTATGCCATGCTATGTACACGACCTGATATAGCCCTAGCTGTGAGTGTCACAAACAGATATCAGTCGAATCCAGGTGAAGAACACTGGACAGCTGTGAAGAATATTCTTAAGTACTTAAGAAGAACTAAAGATTTATTCTTGGTTTTTGGAGGATCATCAGAGTTAAAGGTAGAAGGGTACACAGATTCAGACTTCATGACTGACGTCGATGATAGGAAGTCAACATCTGGATATGTGTTCTTGTGCAATGGTGGTACGGTGAATTGGAAGAGTTCTAAACAACCGATCATTGCTGATTCTATTATGGAAGCTGAATACATCGCCGCCTCTGAAGCTGCTAAGGAAGGCTTCTAGTTCAAGAAATTTATTGCGGAATTGGATGTAATGTCATCAGATGCCATAACACTCTACTGCGATAATAATGGCGCCATGGCTCTTGCTAAGGAGCCAAGGTCTCATCAGAAGTCCAAGCATATAGAGCGGCGCTTCCACCTCATACGCGACTATGTTGAGAAGAAGTATGTCGAGGTGCAGAGAGTAGACTCCGCGGACAACGTGGCAGACCCATTCACTAAACAGCTAAGTCAGCAAAAGACTGAAGCCCACCTTGAGAAGATGGGACTAAGATATATGACTGATTGGCTTTAGTGCAAGTGGGAGATTGTTAGATGTATGCCCTAGAAGCCAATTTTTGGCTGACACATTATTAATTCTGGGACATAATTTGTATTTGACTTTATTATTATTGAATAAATAAAAGGCATCTTTTTCATTCATATTGTTTATGTGTCTATGAATCGTCCAAGAATTAATAAGATGATGATGCATATTCTTAAGAGTTAAGAATTTGAGCCATGCATCATTGGTGATTAATTTCTAAATGCTCCTGATCGATGGATCATCACGAGGACGGTAATCAATCCGATGAGATCAGTGCACAGATTACTTTCCTTAAGGATGGACGAGACTCGAGTCCACAGTGTGGCGACACTGAAGTAATAGTGCAGGTGCTTGTTAAGAACAAGGGTACTGAGCGTGACCAATACAAGAAGTCACTTGGATGTCTATCCACTCGTCAGTGACTTGCTTAATGTTGCAGTAGTGTGACTGGTCCTTTGACCTGCGGTGCTTCGGCTACTCACAGTGAGGTTATTGTAGTTTGACTGCACACATACATGGTCTCTAGCCATATGGGTCCATGCAGTGTAGATTGGCTGCAGTAAGTTCACTGTAGGAGTAGGGTATGCACCTATAAGGAATCTATCGACCTTGATAGATAAGAAGAGATCCTATGTGATTTATAAGACTGAGTTCGTAAGACCTCGGCCGGGGCAGTATGCACAGTGGAGAAAGAGTTTTCCACTCTCGAACTTAAGTCGAATAAATCTTCACATATGACAGACGATGGGGTTTGACGAGTTGTCCATGACCTCCGTCCTGTAGGGATCCACGATAGTAAGACTGTATCACATATTAACTGCACCTAGAGGTTCACCATTCTATTCTGCTGGGTAGCCACTACATGCTGCTAGGTGTCACTGGTGGATGGTGGGACTCATAGGGATTGTCTCGATGATCGATAAATCCTAATGAGTAGAGTTGGAATCGTTCCAACCCATTGAAAGGAGTCTTCAATGATATTGTGATAGAGATCACAATATATCTCACTACCAGTCAGAGTAGAACCTATGGGGTCACACACACTAGAAGTATTGACCGATCCGATGGTTGAAAGGTGATTAGGAATCACAAGTAATCAATTCGATTGATATTCAGTTGAAGAAGGAACAAAGGGAATTAATTAATTGGACTTGAAACAAGAGTCCTACTTCGAGTAGGATTCCTAGAGTCCTAATTGGATTAGGACTGGGAATCCTAGTTGGAGTAGGACTGGAATTCCTACTTAGATTAGGATTCCCACAATCCTACTTAGAATAGGATTTTGAATTCAATGTGAATTCCTACTTAGAATAGGATTCCTAGAAGTCCTAATTGGATTAGGACTTCGGATTCAAGTAAGAATCCTAATTGGATTAGGACTAAAATTAAATACGTCCTAATATGGATTAGGTTTCTTAAGTCACAAATTATTAATCTAATGAATCAATAAGACTCCTAATTGGATTAGGATTGAAGAGTTCAATTGAGTCAAAATTGATTTAAGTTCTAATTGGATTAGGACTTTCCTAAATTGGATCCAAATTGGTTCACCCTTGGACTAAGCCTAATTGGATTAGGGCTTGACCACATTAGGGCAATGCAAACCCTAATTGAGGTGGACTAGGGTTTACCAAGAGGGAGGGGCGCAAGCCCCTCCCCCTTTAATCACATGGTGCGGCACAAGAGAGGGGGCCGGCGCCCCCTCTTTGGAAAGTTGTCTAGGGCTCCTACTTAGTAGGAACCCTAGATGGCTATAAAAAGGCTTATGAAGCCGGCGCCCTAGAAAAATTGCTTCCTCTCCCTCTTGTGCCATGGCCACCCTCTCCCTCTCCTTGTTTCAGCCGCAAGCAAGGGAAGAAGAAGATCCAAGTGTTGGCGGCCTCCTCCCCTCCCCTTCCTTCATCCAACGCAAGGAAGAAAAGAAGGCTGCGTGGGGATTCTTCTTCATCCTCTTCTTCATCCTTCTTCTTCCTCCTCTCAAGCATATTCAAGAGTTGAAAGAAAGAGAGGAGATCAGCCATCAAAAGAAGTCTTTGCAAGGGAGCTAGCACCCCGGGAAGACAAGAGATCTTTGATCAGGTCCTCTGCTTCGTGTGGATACCCGTAGAGGCCGGACGTTTGAACGGCTTCAAACGAACCCTCAACCTAAAACCACGAGCTTCAGTTTGCGGTGATCATCTACCCGCACAAGGTGAAGATTTGATCTCCCTAAAGGTTTTAAAAGTATTAATCCTTATCTAACTACGAACGGTCTAGAAACAGTGTTCATGCGATGAACGTCGATCCCGCTTATGCCGATTCCGCTGCAATCTGATTTTTGTTTTGAAATATCAGCGGCATAGGCGGGTTCCCAATAGGTCCAATACAATGGAGTCAAACCAGCCATTACCACATGTCACTGGGTTCAGCCCGACCAACCCTATTCATGCTTTTCTTTTTTTAAAAAAAAAAATATGGTGATTACAATAGTCCAACCCCTTTAGGCTCTAGCAAGGTCCATGTAGCGAGTTTTCGGCCAATGACTCCTGATCCAATTGGCTCAAGGTATTAGGTGAAACACCCCTAGGGCTTAATTACTCGAACCAGACTACGCCACGAGGTTAGACTTGTCATCTCCTCATTTTTTTTTAGTCAAAAGAGAAGGTAAATTGAACCATATAATGTGACTGCAACGTGACTATGGGTCAACCAAGATCGGAACATAAGGCACTTAGATGATCTAGCCGGGGTATTCAACCTCTATCTTTATGTGAAAACCAAATCAAGAACCTTTTAGTACGGACAAGGATACTCGTACTTCTTTTATAGATATGGCTTAATAAAAATGCATTAAATAAATGTGAACTCCTGAGGCCTTCCTATAATCATTAAATACATGTGCGGAGATCTAATAGTAGGTCTCTGATCAGTCATAGTATGCATGTATTCCTTGCCTTAATAGTTGCACAAACTCAATATGAAAATACTTGTGCATTTGCTTAGAAAAGAATACAAAAACAAGTTTTTTTTTTTTTTTTTTTATAAATACTTCCCTCCCCCCAACTTAAACATTGCATTGTCCTCAATGTAATAGATACAAGAAAACTATAATGAAAGTCAGTAGAGAAAATAATATTGGAGAGAAGAGGAATACCTTGAGCTGTTGATATCCAGAAAATAAAACCTACAAAACTAGAAAAATAATCCTAACTAATAGACACATACCTTTGCCTTCATGCTCAGTCATAAGAAGGCTCCCCCAAGGAAAAGGAGTCCTCTTCATCTGCAAAATTCTCAAGAAAAGATTTTAACCTATGTCCATTTATCTTAAAAATTCTACCATCCCGTGGATTCTCAATCTCAACCACTCCATGTGGAAAAACAGTTTTTATAATGTAAGGACCTGTCCATCTCGATCGCAACTTACTAGGAAACAGATGTAAGCGGAAATCATATAAAAGAACTTTTTGCAAAGGTTCAAAAGATTTTTTTAAAATTGATTTATCATGTAAAATCTTCATTCGTTCTTTGCAAATTTTAGCATTGTCATAAGCATCTCTGCGAATCTCATTAAGCTCGTTCAATTACAATTTTCTAGCTAGACCGGCATCTTGTAAATCAAAATTCAATTTTCTAATTGCCCAATACGATTTATGTTCTATTTCTACAGGCAGATGACACGCTTTTCCGTAGACTAGCCGGTAGGGAGACGTGCCAAGAATGGTTTTGTATGCAGTACGATAGGCCCATAATGCATCTGATAGTTTCAAGGATTAATCTTTTCTTGATGGTTTACCGTTTTTTCTAAAATACGCTTGATTTCCCTATTGGCTAATTCTACTTGGCCACTAGTTTGCGAGTGATATGAGGTAGCAACTCTGTGGGTGACACCATACTTTTTTAATAATGTCTCAAAAGGCTTATTACAAAAGTGTTTTCCACCGTTACTAATTATAACCTTAGGCATCCCAAATCGTGAAAAAATATTTTCTTTTAAAAACTTCAGGACAGGTTTGTGATCATTGGTCCTACAAGCGACAGCTTCTACCCATTTGGACACATACTCGACCCCAACTAAAATGTACTCATATCCAAAAGATGGTAGGAATGGGCCCATAAAATTGATGCCCCAACAATTGAAAATTTCGATAATAGTAATGGGTTGAAGAGGCATCATTTGCCTACGAGTTAGACTTCCAATACGTTGACATGGATCACATGTCCTGCAGAACTCGTGGGCATCTTTGAACATAGTAGGCCAATAGAAACCACATTGCAAGACCTTTGCAATAGTTTTCTTAGAGGCAAAGTGTCCACCGCAAGCATCAGTGTGGCAGAAAGAAAGTACGCTTTGTATATCATGATCCGGTATACATCGTCTAAAGATTTGATCGTTGCAATATTTAAATAAATAGGGTTCGTCATAGTAATAATTCTTTACTTCGCGCAAGAAAATTTTTCTATCTGTCGACCCCCAATGCTCCGGAATCCGGTTTGTAGCAAGAAAATTTACAATGTCAGCATACCATGGCACAATAGAGAGTGCAAACAACTGCTCTTTAGGGAATGAGTCTCTAATAGGAAGCTGTGGCACCGAATCATAAAAAACTAGCCGTGATAAATGGTCAGCAACCACATTCTCTACTCCCTTTTTATCTTTGATAGTGATGTCAAATTCTTGGAGTAGAAGTATCCATCGTATTAGGCGTGGTTTGGCCTCTTTCTTATCCAGCAAATATTTTACTGCTGCATGGTCCGTGAAGATAACAATAGGAGCACCAAGGATATAAGAATGAAATTTGTCTAATGCAAATACTACTGCAAGCAATTCCTTCTCGGTGGTAGTGTAGTTCATTTGAGCATCGTTTAAGGTTTTGCTTGCGTAGTAAATGACATATGGTTTATTATCCTTGTGTTGTCCTAGGACTGCTCCTATCGCATAGTCGCTAGCGTCGCACATAATCTCGAAAGGTACTGACCAATCAGATGGTCGCACGATGGGTGCAGTGCTAAGCATAGACTTCAACTTTTTGAATGCCTCCTGACAGGTTTCAGTCCAATTGAACGGTGTATCAAGGGATAGGAGGTTACATAATGGTCGAGCTATGACACTAAAGTCCTTGATGAATCTCCTATAAAATCCGGCGTGACCCAAAAATGATCTAACATCTCTAACCGTCTTGGGTGCAGGTAGCTTAGCAATTAAATCAATCTTAGCTCTATCTACTTCCATGCCCTTCGATGAAACAATATGTCCTAAGACAATTCCTTTTGGCACCATGAAGTGGCATTTCTTCCAATTCAGTATCAAATTCTTCTCCATACATCGAGCTAAGACTGCTTGTAAATGTGAAAGGCAACTACCAAATGAGTCGCCAAAAACGGAGAAGTCGTCCATGAATACTTCTAAAAATTTTTCATTCATGTCTTCAAAAATGCTGAGCATGCATCTTTGGAACGTTGCAGGTGCATTACACAACCCAAATGGCATTCTTCGGAAAGCAAATGTGCCAAAAGGACAAGTGAAGGTAGTCTTCTCTTGATCTTCTGGTGAAATTTCAATTTGATAATATCCCAAATAGCCATCAAGAAAATAATAGAAATCATGCCCTGCAACTCTCTCCAACACTTGGTCTAGGAAGGGTAGAGGAAAGTGATCCTTTCGTGTGACCAAATTCAGCTTTCGGTAGTCAACACACATGCGCCAATTCGTCGGGACACGAGTTGGAACTAGTTCACCTTGTTCATTTTCCACTACCGTCAAACCCGACTTCTTAGGAACGACTTGAGTAGGGCTTACCCACTTACTATCGAAAATTGGGTAAATAATGCCCACGTCAAGCAACTTGAGGACTTCTGCCTTAACCACATCTCTCATCGTAGGATTTAACCTGCGTTGCATTTGCCTTGTGGTTTTGGCATTATCCTCCAAATATAACCGGTGCGTACAGATTAAGGGGCTAATCCCCTTCAAGTCGGCAATAGACCACCCTAAGGCTCCTTTATGATTCTTTAGAACACCAACTAATTTTCTTTCTTGGGTATGATCAAGTTCAGATGAGATGATTACAGGAAAAGTATCTTCGGGTCCAAGAAAGGCATACTTAAGTTTCTTGGGTAAGGGTTTTAATTCGAGCTTGTGTGCTTGCTCATGGGATGGTATTATTTTCACCTCTCGAGGCGACAACTTCTCAAATTCCTCTACTTTTGGTCTCCACCCAGTAACCATCTTAATATCCAGATTATCCACAATAGGTGTGACTGTCAAATCATCATCATTAGTTCCATTAGGACACCAATCAATTAAGCTATCATCGGATGGGTCGTTAATTGCTTTAGCTAACAAATATTCTTCTACAATGGTTTCAACCCAATCAACCTCCTTACTCTCTTCGGGATTATTGGGTTGTTTACACACATTAAAAATGTTCAGTTCTAAGATCATGTTACCAAAAGAAAGCTTCATGACGCCATTCCTACAATTAATCAATGCATTAGAAGTTGCAAGGAATGGACGTCCTAAAATGACTGGAATCTAAGATTGTGAGTTCGAAGCCGGATGTGTGTCCAATACGATAAAATCGATAGGAAAGTAGAACTTGTCTACTTGGACTAATACATCCTCGATAATCCCCCTTGGAATTTTAACTGATCTGTCAGCTAATTGCAAAGTGACGGAGTTGGCTTCAACTCACCTAAACCAAGTTGCTCATAAACAGAATATGGCAACAAATTCACACTCGCCCCTAAATCTAACAATGCTCGCTCTATCCTAAAGTCGCCTATGATGCATGAGATGGTTGGGCAACCTGGATCCTTAAATTTAGGGAGAATGTTGTGCTGCAAAATAGCACTCACATTTTCAGTTAAAAATGCCTTCTTCTTAACATTTAATCGACGCTTAACAGTACACAAGTCCTTCAAAAATTTAACATATGAGGGTACTTGTTTGATTGCATCAAGAAGAGGTATGTTGATCTTTACTTGCTTAAAAAGCTCAAGAATTTCAGAATTAGGTTCGAGCTTTTGCAACGGCTTTAACCGTTGTGGAAAAGGTGGAGAAAAAGGACATTCAACTTTCTCGGTAGAAGTTGGGACCTCAACTTCTTCTTTGTCCCTTTCATCGACTTTGGGAGCATCAGAATTAGAAGTGACCTGCGGTCTCAATAGGACGGTCTGATCAATGACTTTCCCATTACGTAAAGTCATGATGCTCTTTGCATGTTCTGTATGCGAACTAGAAGAAGCCATATTATTACTACCATGCACTTGTGGATTAGGTTGGGGTTGAGATGGAAGCTTACCCTTCTCTTGGGTACTTAGGACGGTAGTCAACATTGACAATTGGTTTCTTATATCTTCAAAATTTCGAGTATTTTGAGCATTGATATTAGCTTGACCTTGTAGAAAAGTTTGTATAGATTGCAAGGTATCCTCAATATTCGGCTTCTGAAAGGATGGTGATGCAAAAGTAGGATGTGCAGGTGGAGGAGCTGAATGGTGTGACTGTTGAGGATGATCATTTCTCCACCTAAAATTTGGATGATTCTTCCAACCAGGGTTATAGGTATTCGAGTATGGATCGTTATAAGGCTTTTGGTAGGAGTTCATAGCATTTGCTTGATCGTGCAAGACTTCCTTGAATGCCGGTATGGTGGGGCAATCTGTAGTAGTATGACCTGACATATCGCAGATACCACAACACTCGTTTCTAAGCTCTATAGTCTTGACAGGCTCAACCTTCCTAAGCTCAATTTCTTCTACCTTCCTAGTGAGGGCTGCCATTTTAGCATGAAGATCATCCTCAGTTCTGAGGTTGTAAAGGCCTCCCTGTACAGAGCTAGTAGACTTAGGCAAGGACTTGTTGTTTCTATCCCCGTTATCCCAAAGTTAGGCAGTCTCAGCAAGGAAATCCAAATACTCCCATGCCTCATCAGGTTGTTTTTCTAAAAATCTACCATTGCATATGGTCTCTACAAACTGTTTCAACTGTGGAGATAAACCTTCATAAAAGAAGCTAATGGTTCTCCAAGTTTCGAATCAGTGATGAGGGCATGAGAGAAGAAGGTCTTTAAATCTTTCCCAACATTCATAAAATGTTTCATTATCTTTTTGTTGGAAATTGCTGATATGTCTTTTCAAAAAGTTGGTCCTTTGTGTGGGGAAGAACTTCTTTAAAAATTCTCTCTGCATATCTTGCCAAGTTCTTATTGATCTAGGTCGCAAAGAGTTTAGCCATGTTTTGGCCTTATCCTTTAGAGAGAAAGGAAACAATGTCAGCTTGAGGACATCCTCGGTGACGTTTGGCACTCTAAATGTAATGCTCAATTCTTCAAAATCCTTTAAATGAAGATACGGACTCTCGGACTCTAACCCGTGAAACTTGGGCAGCAATTGAATTACCCCGGGTTTGATGTCAAAATGTCCTACATTATCAGGAAAAATTATGCATGAAGGCTGACTAGTCCTAGCCGGTTGTAGGTATTGTCTTAGGGTCATAACATGGGGTTCACGTTCTCGATCGTGGTGGCTTCCCGCATCTTCATTTAAATCAGCCATCTCACAAGGTGTGAGATACTGCGAAGGAATTTCAAGGATGTGTCCTAAGGGATGATCTAAAGTTGTACGACTTAATCGACCAGTGTCGTCCCTATTCCACTTTAGCATGCAAAATATTTCCCTCTCTTTTTTTTAAAAAAAAATAAATAAATATAAGTACCAACTAAAGATACCCTAAAACGACACCCTAAAATAAAAATCTATTCACAATCAAACATGCAACAAAACATTACACCTCAATTTCTAATGTTTTTCTTAAATTTCTAGACAGCTCCTAACTGGTTTGAAGAGGGCACCTAAGCCTCCAATCCGGTCTAATGAACCGAGTTGACCAGGTAAGCTCCCAGGTAAGTGGAGGGGTCACGATGCGTTCGCAAAGGTTCCACTTAAAACCCACTTGCCTCGAACAGATGAACTGTCTCCCTTATAGGGACAAAGCTTGCCTAGACATCAACTAAGCCACAGAGCGAAATTGGTGCAACTTTCAGTGGTCTTCGTCCTATTGAGCTCGAATGTCCTTAGGGGCTAACGTCTAGTTGATTTTAGTAAAGCTTAGGATATTTATGCACTGGGGTGATTTTTGGCTAAGGACGAGTGATGAAATCCCGACCTTATCTTTTTAAATGGGTTCAGCCCTTAGAATATTTTATGCTGATGCCTTATACTATATGCAACAATCAAGAGATTTTTTTTTTAATGTTTTATGACATGACATTAAATTTCATTGAATAGGTGATCAAGCAAATTATTTATTTTTTTTTAAATTTTATGAGTTGAAGTTTGAAATTTGAATTCTGAAATTTGAAATTTGAAATTTGAAATTTTAGGTTTTTCCTCTCCTTTTTTTTAATTTTCGAATAATCACCCTTGATCTTTTCTTAAAGTTTTTTTTTCTTAAATTTTCAATTAGCAACAAGGGTTAATGAGATATGATAACAATAAAATTCTGATTCTAAAAAAAATTAAATGCAAAAAATTCAAAACAGAAAGCAGCAAGGTTTCGTATTAATCTAATGGTCTTAAAAGTCTCAGAATGTCAATCAGACCGTTCAGATTATTGAAAAATGTGTCTTGCACTAGCTGACCAAATTTGAGTCCAATCAGACGGCTAATTTTTATGATATCAGAGTTTGATGCAAACTATGTAGGGAATTAAAAATAGTAGTAAAGATTTAATTTTTTTTTTCAAAAGAAAAATACTAACTACTAAGGTAAAAATTAAATCTAAAATTATACTAATAACTCAGCCGTTCTCCGGCAACGGCGCCAAAAATTTGGTGCTTTCGAAAAATTGTTCTCCCAAGTGCAGGAGAATCGCACAAGTAGTATAACTCGGAAGTCCGAGGTCGATTTCTCAGGAAACGGTCTATGGATTATTAGTGTAATTTTTAAATATAATTTTCAGTTGATTTTCAAAAATTAAAAGCAAAGAATAATAGATCAATAAATAAAGTTCAATGATATAGAGAAGGCTAGGGATCCGGAATCCTCCTTGACAATATTACTTTCAATAAATAAACTCGGCAATTCTTGATTAAGAATTAATATGATAGAGTAGTTCTAATCATGGAGTATACAATCTGAGAGCATGAATTCAACATCCAAGTATTTATCGTGCCGGTTACGTCTACGACAAATCAAGCATCAAAACAATCCATGCATCAATATATATAAACCATACAAGATCTATCTCATAGATGAGTATGCAAGAATCAAAAACATACCAATAGATATTAAACAATTAGAATACAAGTTTAGAGTATACTTGATGAAAGCAACATGACAAGGGTTCATCCATCACCCTTTGCCAAAAGAAATTAGCCTCCCATTACAAGCATTAACATCTCTCTTTTTTTTTTTCCTTTTGTTTTCTTTTTTTCTTTTCGGAAACAGGGGATGCCCTGTTTCCTTCTTTCTCTTTTTTTTCTTCAACCCCGCAGCCGCCTCCTCTGTTCCCTTCCATCAACCGCAGCAGCCCCCACCTCCTTCCCCTATCTTCCTTTCTTCGATGGCCGCTTGCCTCTCCCAGCCGAGAGAGCTATATAGCTAGCCTTCAATCCCTCCCTTTGCACTCGACGGAAGGGCTGCATCTCGGGCGGATCAGGATGCTGGAAGCTTGATGCGGGAGCTGGGATCACGGGTGAATGGGGCGTCTGATGCGGGTCCGGTAGCACGAAATCATGGTCTCGGGCGGACGCTGGGGCTGCGCGTGGGGATGGCTCGCGGAAGAAGAGGATGCACAAAATCATCACGGACAGTTGGGAGTGATTGCGGGCAGATCAGGAGGCTGGACTTGCGTGGAATCGACGCTGGGACGAGTCG
The DNA here is from genome assembly GCF_051530095.1 of Phoenix dactylifera. Taxonomy (NCBI): domain Eukaryota; kingdom Viridiplantae; phylum Streptophyta; class Magnoliopsida; order Arecales; family Arecaceae; genus Phoenix; species Phoenix dactylifera. Next base: position 4,846,193 of record NC_143203.1, read on the forward strand.
CCGATCTGCAAGACGCCTGGAAGGGAGCTGATCGCGGACTGCTGGGGGCTTCACGGGTGGCTCGCAGGAGGATAGGCTGCTGGAGCATGGGAGTGAAGGCTGGCTTGATTCGCGGAGAGGATTGGGCGCGGAAGAGCTGGCTGCGGGATGGAGGAGGCGGACGCGGGATGCTGGAAATGTGGACTCGGAAGCTTGGATGCGGGCGTTGATCGCGGGTGAGGTGGAATCTGGGAGGCTCATGGACGCTGGGTTGACTGGGAGAAGCTGGATGCGGGAGATGCGTGAGGCGGGCGCGAAGCTTGGACACAGGATGATACTGGGAAGCGTGGGATAGCCAGCCAATGCTTGGAACACTTCCCCAACTACACGTGATCTTTCTTTATTTTGATCCCCAATGTGCTCTAGAAGCTGTGGCATGTAGACATGTGTAGCTTCGCTGCAAGTGTGCTCGACCAGGTTCAATTATGCTCCTGCTCCTAACATCATCAGGCTTGGAGCCATGCCTTATTCCCAAACTATACGAAATGCGCATTTAAACTCTTGATTTACAATAACCTGTGCCAAATGAAAATATAACATTAAATCAGCAATTTTATCGTTATCTGTTGGCAATAATACTAATTTAAATAGTATGTAGATCGCACTTTTGTGCTCTCATCACACCTCTTCTTCCAGCTCTCCATTTAGAAAAGCTGTTTTCACATCCATTTGTCAGATTTCATAATCTATATATGCTGCTATAGCAAGCATGATCCGAATAGATTTTAGCATTGCCACAGGAGAAAAAGTCTCGTCATAGTCGATACCGTAACGTTGACGATACCTGTTGGCAACCAGACGGGCTTTATAGGTCTCCACCTTTCCATCTGCGCCTCTCTTTCTTTTGAAGATCCATTTGCACCCTATGGATTTTATCCCTTCGGATGGATCAACTAGTGTCCATACACTATTGATTTCTATGGATTCCATTTCGGATCTCATGGCGTTAAGCCATAACTCAGAGTCGGACCTCTGCATAGCATCCATATAGGTGATCGGATCCTCATTGTTCTCATCGAGCTCAATGGGATCTGCATCTTGGACCAAGAAACCGTAGTATCTGTCCACTTGACGCGGTACTCTACCTAATCGCCTTAATAGTGCTTCTACATTTAGCTTCGGGTTTGATCTAATTGAATCCGGTTCTGTGGGTTCAGTAGATTGTGTTAAATCTTTCACCTGCTGAACTTCACTAAGTTCAACCTTAGAGGCAACAATTCCTTCACTAAGGAATTTCCTTTCCAAAAAGGTTGCCTTAAGTCCTACGAACACCTTTTGTTCATTAGGAAGGTAGAAGTAATAACTCCTAGTTTCCTTGGGGTACCCTACAAAATAACACTTATCGGACCTAGGACCAAGTTTGTCAATTTGAGAACGTTGAACATAAGCCGGACATCCCCAAATCCTAAGGTATGAAAGTGTCGGCTTACGCCCAGTCCATATCTCATATGGAGTCTTCTCAACAGACTTACTTGGAACCTTATTTACTATTATACACGCAGACTCTAAAGCATAATCCTAAAAAGATAGAGGCAGACTAGTAAACCCCATCATGGATCAAACCATGTCTAACAGAGTTCGATTCCTCCTTTCGAATACACCATTGTGCTGAGGTGTTCCTGTAGGGGTCCATTGTGAGAGAATTCCATTCTCCTCTAGATAAGTCAAGAAATCACCGAAAAGGTATTCTCCTCCTCGATCTGACCGAAGGATCTTAATACTCTTTTCAGTCTGTTTTTCTACTTCATTACGAAATTGTTTGAACATTTCATCTGTGAAGGTTATGAAGTAGGCATAACCACCTTTAGCACTTACGTTCATAGGTCCACATATATCAGTATGTATGAGGCCAAGAACATCGCTGGCTCGTTCACCCTTTTCAGAAAAAGGTGACTTGGTCATCTTACCCAGAAGGTAGGATTCACAAGTTGGCAATGATTCACAATCATTGATTTCTAAAACGCCCTGTTGGGCTAACCTATTTATCCTGTTTTTATTTATGTGACCTAGCCGGCAATGCCACAAATAGGCTTCATTGGCATTATCTAACTTAGGGCATTTATTAGAAGTATACATTACATTCACAGGCAGTGATAGAGTATAAATGTCATGTGTCAATTGTCCACGAAAAATTTTAATACCATTCAGAATGATATCACAAAAATTTTCTTTTATTGATAAACAATAACCATTTTTGGCCAAAAGGCCTACAGAGATGATATTCATAAAAAATGCTGGACAATAATGACAATCATCTAATATGACTACTCTAGATTCAAAAACAAGCTTAATGGCTCCTAAAGCTAGGACTGGAACAGATCTTCCATCTCCAACGTTCAGGAATCTTTCGCCATTCTTGAATCTTCTACTAACTTGAAATCTCTGCAACGAATTGCAAATATTAATTGGACTTCCGGTATCCAATACCCAAGCAGTAGAATCATAAACAGAAAAATTACAAGGTGTTATCATATAATTACCTTGTGCAGCAACTGTTTGCTGCTTTTTCTTCTTAGGCCTGTTTGGATCAAGGGACGCTATGTAAGCCGGACAGTTCCGCTTCCAATGACCCATCTTCTTATAGAAGAAGCACTCTGCCTTGCTCTTATCGGCTTTATGCTTCTTAGTCTGGCTGCGCTTAGAGACCCCAGCACGAGCTTTCTGCACCTTCCTCTTCTTTCCTTTCTTAAAGGAAGAAAGTCCTGCAGAAGTCCCACCTACCACATTCACCGTCTCCTTTTTGAGTTGGTGATCCTTCTCATAGGTCTGCAGTAAACCTAGCAAACCATGATAGGATACTTCAGGTTTAGTCATTCTATAATGACTAAGGAAGGTCAGGTAGGACTTGGGAAGTGAGTTCAAAATGACGTCTTTGCCCAATTGCTCGTGCAAAGGAAAGCCAAGTTTACTCAGGCAATCAATTTGTTCGACCATGTACAATACATGATCGGTGACCGATGCCCCTTCCCTCATGCGGGCATTGAATATAGCGCAGGAGGTCTTATGTCGTTCGACATCATCAGGTGTGCCGAAAGACTCCTTCAACATTTGAAGGATTTCCACTGGCTGTGCTTCCTCGAATTTATGACTGAACTCGTCATTCATCGAGGCCCTCATGATGCAGCGCACTGTAGTGAGATTATTGAGCCACTTCTGATAAGTGTCTCTGATTGCACGTGGTGCATTGGCTGCAGGTTCCTCAGGTGCAGGATCCGATATCACATACAGGATCCGCTCATGCTCTAATACTATTTTCAACTTTCGATACCAACTATCGAAATTAGGTCCATTAAGCTTATCATTGTCTAATAGTGTTCGGAGGGACAATGAGTTAGCCATATCTAAAAAATAAAGGAAAAACCCAACTAATCAGTATATGATTTATTTAATCCTAAAGACTTGGACTTTAGTCTAAAGTTTTCTCCCACTATTTTAATCGAATTAATAGCCTCTACCTTTAATTCGAGGAATTACTTTAATTCCCTAGTGAGTACTAGAATCCGCATAGATTGCATATGGGCCCGAGGAAGGCTCGGCCAACCCATGTGCATCTAAGGGTAGGTACATTACCAATTGTTTCTCTAAACAATTTCTAGTAATTAATTTTGCCCTAGGTGGTAATCAGTAGGCGGAGGCCTCCACTGAAAATCCTGGTTAGGTCCAATCATTAATGAACTAACTCGATGACACTACCTAATGTATGATCAGGCCTGAGGAAGGCTCGGCCAACCTAATCACAATTAGATAGCTCAAAAAGCTATCATATAATGAAGGATAATTCCAGTATTCAGAGGAACACCAGATGGAAATGTCCTGCATGTTCAACTGTAATATTGGACCCATTATCATTCACCTTAATGGAAGGCTATGATCTAGTTATCTATATAACTTTATCATTTTAAGGACCTAATAATTTAAAGGATTTCAATTGATATGTGATACTGACCGGTAATTCTAAATCCTCCCACTGACTTCACCAAATCATACAGAGGACTAACTCTTATTGGTCTATTAGATACCTAAATCAGTCACACTGATTTTCCTTAATGGCATGGGTGAGTGCCAAGTCTCAAGGTAGCTTAATCAAAGGTAGCTTAATCAAAACTTGATCGACCAAATTGGCCAGGTAAGAGAGATCATGGAAGGGTTACGCCATTAACCTCTTTCCTAGACACCAACTATGTTTGCCAGGTAAGAGGTGGCCCCAATTAAAAACCATGATCAAATGCCGACTTACCTTAGACACCAATTGGTTTATGAAGTTGATTTAAGTTATCCTTGGAAACTCGAGCTCGACCACTGAGCCACAATCAGATCCAATTGAAATGTTTGGATATGATAAATTACAACTATTGAGTTTGATCATTTTATAAACCTTGATTTAGTCTAGTTCAACAATTGATTAGATTAAATCATGCTTCTTAAGTTAGTCCATTATAATTTGATTTCATGATTAGGTCTAACCTAGTCAACTAATCTGATTGTGCTAACCCATGCCCCAAATCCCATGTTCAAATTTTAATTTTAATTCAAATTTCAAATTTTGAATTTTAAATCTTTATTTGAAATTCAAATTTTAAATTTTAAATTCAACATTTAATTCTTAATTAAATGTATTATGATCATGGATTCAAGGTGTCAATTTATTCCAAATATAAACAATTTATATTTAAACTTTGTGGCCATAATAAATTTAAAACTGAAATTTTATAAACATCAATTATGCATAATTTCAAAAAATAAACTATTTATTTTATGATACAAATTAATCTCAATTTTGTGCTAGGACAACCTTTTCACTATAAGGGGTTAACCTTATAGCAGGACAACCTTATAATTCAGCACAAGATTGATATTTTATCAATAAATCTAGGTCTAATCTAAATTTAAAAATTAAATCATGCATAATTCTAGATGTTATAGGCCAATTCCATCGGCCAACCTGGCTTTGATACCAGTTGAAGGAAAAATCTCCCGAGTTGTCCGATAAAATCGAACGCCAGTTATAAAAATCAGTTTTAAAATTTTTATTTATTTTATTATAACAATTATAAATATTAAATTTAACTTTTATGTAAAATTACCTCAAGCTCGCAGCGGAAGTTGGTCGAGGTAATCTGGATCTGGATCCCTGAAGGTAGCTCTGCGAGGCCTGGATCTGCAAGCCCTCTACTTCGCACGCACGTCAAGCTTCGCAAGAAGGTTGAATGATGTCTTTACTCGTGCAAAACAATCTTTTGCAAAAGGACCCTTAGAAGAAAGGAAATCCAGAAAAAGGACCTTCCCTTTTCTGTTTCTTTCTTTCTTCTCTTTCTTTCTTTCTTCGGTTTCTTTTCTCCTGTTTCTTCACAGCACGCCTGGGCCACAGACACCCATCTCTTGATCCTGATCACAGAGAGAATGGAAGGGAGGGGAGGACACCGGACCTGGGTCGAACTCCAAACCACCAGAGAGAAAGGACTCCTTTCTCTCTCTTCTTCTTCTTCACAGAATCAATCTCTCTCTGTCTGACGTTTTCTTCCCAAGAAAAATTCTCTCTCACTCTGCTTCCGAGAGGAAACAGTGGCCTACAAATAGGCCAACGCTGAGAGGAGTTAAAAGGCGTAAATGGTCGAGCGTTATTGAATTCATTCATTATCAAATATGAATGAATTTGATAACGATTGTTTCAAAAACAACCGTGGAAAAAAATAGCGATTAATGCCAATTACTGTCGGATTTCAAAAATCAAACTGAACTGGAATGTTGGCGGTTCAAAACCGCACATTCCGGTCCAGTCGGCCGTCTGGCCGGAGGCTGGTTGGCCGTGCAATCGCCGGTCCAAAGGGCCACGGACGCGTGGAACAGAGCTTCTCTGTTGCATGCGTCCCAGGTGAGAGTCGCGGCTCACAAAAAAGTGTTAATGGTCCATGAGGGGGAGTGGTCCACGGGTCCATGAGTGATATTCACGGTCAGTAGCCAATTTAAATGGGAAAAGTCAGCTTCTGATTCAAATGGGTCAGCCCATTTGATCATAAGCTAGCCGAACCAAATTGGCAGCCCATTTGAATGAATTTTTGACCCGAAAAAATTCCACACGAGTCCGACTCATGGGAGATTCAATTGGGTCCAGTTTCGGCTCGATTCAAGTCCGACTTAGATCAGAACAAATACGAAATTAAATCCCAATTAAATCATGATCGAGCCCAATTACACTAATTGAGACTCAATCAAACCCAATCTCAACAATTGAGTCCTGATCAAGTTCAATTACATTAATTGAAACTTGATTGACTCGGAATACAGACTTAATTAGTTGTTTATCCATGAAATTTAGCATGTACCTCATGCTCAGTGCTAGCTGAACATAGACATAACCAAATTCCAAATGACCCATAATTTAATTCTTAATCAAATTGGGTCAAGACCTTTCTACTTAGCTTGACTAATGTGCGTGACCCCGATAGGTTCGAACACTAAGCCGGTAGTACATGAACTACTCCATGCACTAATCGAGGTGACCATCTAGCAATGATACCCGACGTCCGGATAGGTCAAATATGCAAAGCAACATTCAAGAACCTAGACGTATGGTTATTGCATAATTCATCCCTATGACCATCGATGCTCAAGATGACCTCAGAGTGGACTGTCGAACTCTGGATCTGGTCATCCATAGTGTATTTCAAATAATCAAATCAAGTGACCTATCACTTGGTTTACCTGGGCCAAGGTTTTACTGAATTGAAATACAGTGAGACATCAACTCCTATAATCTGGAGCGGTCAATCCCATCTTGACTCATACACAGACTTCGCGAGTACTTGATTGCACCCTGCATCCTTTCGATTTCTGAATTAGAAATTCAGGTCGTCCAGTGCCTAAGTACAGTGAGTTGCTTGCAAGTCACCGTGACAGTCTCAGATCTAAGGGGTACTTATGCCCATACGCTTTGCTAGCTAACTCCCGATAGTGGAGTGTTACGCAGGTGAGTCACTGTTCAGTGACGATGTACTCCTACATCTCACCTGTATGCCATACAGTGTCTCCACACTTCTTGGTTTAAGAGGATAACCAACTAAATAGCACACAACGACCTATACTTGACATAGCTATCGTCCAATTGATAGCTCATCATTTGGTTGCGAACTGGTTTAAGAACTAAATGATAAAACCTCCTTTATCCACTAAATTAGTCCTAAGGATTTCATCACAATACATAGGAGTTCAATTTGAAGATGTAACACTTGTGATGAATAGAAAAATGTCAGAATAAATTTTTATTTATTTTAATAAAACATATACATATACTAATTTCTTATAATTAAAAAATTGGCTTTGGGACACAATTTCCAACACCATATCAAGTCGCTCGAGTCCAACAGCCCGGAGCGTACAAGTTAGAGTCCCTCGATGGGACCCTCATTCTCCGAAGTTGGTACTCCGAGAACCTCAGGATGTATTATCAATAAAGCCCTTTTAAGGGTCTCTTTCAAATGCATGAAAATCCAATAAGACATTTGGTGCTAAAGTAAAACTGCTCTCCCAAGTGCAGGAGAATCGCACAAGTAGTATAACTCGGAAGTTCGAGGTCGATTCCTCAGGGAACGATCTATGGATTATTAGCGTAATTTTTCGATGTAATTTTTAGTTGATTTTTTTGAAGTTAAAAGCAGCGAATAATAGGTGAATTAAACAAAGTTCAATAAGATAGAGATGGTTAGGGATCCGGAATCCCCCTTGATAATATGACTTTCAACAAATAAACTCAGCGATTCTCGATCAAGGATCAAATAAATAAAATAGTTCTAATTATGAAATATATCATTTGAATACATGAACTCAATGTTTAAGCATTCATCGTGTCAATTATGTCTACGACAAATCAAATATCAGAGCAATCCATGCATCAATAAATATAAAACATGATGAATCTATCTAATAAATAAATAGAAGAGAATCAGAACATATGAAAAGATGTAACTCAATTAAAACCAAGGTTCAGAGTTTACTTCAAGAGAGTAACAAATCAAGGGTTCTCCCATCATCCTTAACCAAAGAATTTAGCAAGCCATTACAAACACCAAAATCACTCTCTTTCTCACTCTTTTTTTTTTCTTTTTCTTTTCGGAAACAGGGCATCCCCTGTTTCCCTTTCTCTTTTTTTTTTTGTTTGAAAACACTGCAGCAGCCCGACGCCTTTCTTCTCCCCTTTTCTTTATTTCAATCGCAGAGAGCTCCTTTCTTCCTCCCGAATGAGAGCTATATAGATGGCGTTTGATCCCCCCTGAGCGCACGCGGTGGAGATGGGCGGATGGAGGGGGATCTCGAATGTTGATCGCGGGTGGATCCGGCGCTGATCGGTGCGAAGCTTCATGGGATGCTGGGTCACGGGCTTGGGCGAACGCTGTGGAGGAGGTGAATGGCTGGATGGCGATGATCACTGGCTCACGGATGGCTGCAGGCGAGATCGAATGCGTGAGAGGCGTCGGAGAAGAGTGGGATGCTGGGATCATGAATGCTGTGCGAAATTAGGGGTTCTCCATGCGACGAAGATGAACATCTGAACGCGATCGGGAAGAAGGTTGGCTCGATCCAGAATCATAGCTAATCCCGACTGATTCAGGGGGTTGAGGAGCTGATCTTGGCTGGGCGGTGATCGCGGACAGACGCATGGACGGGTGAATCACGGAGGCTGGGATCATGGAAGACGTTGACTGCGGAGGCTTTGAAACGGGGAAATGAAATGATGCGGAGGAGCTGGGATGTGAGGAATCAGTGGAGGAGGCAAGCGGATGCGTGGGAGGTGATCGCGGGATGATCACGGGAAGGTGGAAGATCATTGGTGCGGATGGAATCAGGATGCTAGGATTGGATGCACGGAAGAAGATCACAGATCCTGGCTCACGGACGGCTGGAAGCTTGAGTTGCATTGCGGAATGTGGGAAGTTGCGTGGGGTGCGCGGAAGAAGAGTCATGGACTCTGTTCTGCAGTAGGGAGGATGCATCCTTTTTTAGATGAATTTATATAAAATAATGTTAAAAATTATAATAAGTGCTAAGGATAAAATATTAATCATGCAAATGTTAACATCTATTATTTATCGTTATTTTGCTAGCATTAAGCTAAGTTAATTGGTACTTAGATCGCACTTTTGTGCACTCATCATACCCCCCAACTAGCTTGTTGCTAGTCTCTAGCAATTCAGAGTAAATAATAACATGAGAGTACAAAAAGTGTTGGTCAATCCTTTGACTTTTTATTAAAGCTAAAGATATAAAACTAAGATATGTACCCACTTTCGTAGGGCATCACGATTACACTTAGCACGTGCAACAAGCCGTTAAACCCCTAGGTTACCCTAGTGGACGAGTGTTGTCTCGTGAGGATTTTCAGAGATGTTACCCACAAACATCATGAATGATATGACATGAGGTCCTCAATTCTAAGCTAATACCCATGTAATTAATATATATTTTCAAGCATGGCAACTATCAAAGCAAGGGGAAATATGAAAGTGTAATGTGCATAAAATAGTATGACTTTCTCAGAGTACTAATACCTCCACCACAACATGGTACCGCTTGAATTTTAGGTGTACTACTCAAGTTCACAAGTGTTTACTACAGTTTATTAGAACCTGATCCATCAAATTTTCGGAATATCTCATGTTGTCTAAAATTGTCAAAAATGGTTCGCATAAAAGGAAGGAGCTATCAATCCCAACTAAATATCCAAAGTACACAAAGGTTCAATACAATGGAGTCAAACCAGCCATTACCACATGTCACTGGGTTCAGCCCGACCAACCCTATTCATGCTTATTTTTATTTTTGAACACATATGATGATTACAATAGTCCAACCCCCTTAGGCTCTAGCAAGGTCCATGTAGCGAGTTTTCGACCAATGACTCCTGATCCAGTTGGCTCAAGGCATTAGGTGAAACACCCCTCGGGCTTAATTACTCGAACCAGACTACGCCACGAGGTTAGACTTGTCATCTCCTCATTTTTTTTCATTTTTTTTATTATTTTTTTTATTTTATTTATATATATATATATATATATATTTTTTGCAAAATAGAGAAGGTAAACTGAACCATATAATGTGACTGTATCGTGACTATAGGTCAACCAAGGTCGGAACATAAGACACTTAGATGATCTAGCCGGGGTATTCAACCTCTATCTTTATGTGAAAACCAAACCATGAACCTTATAGTACGAACAAGGATACTCGTACTTCTTTTACAGATATGGCTTAATAAAAATGCATTAAACAAATGTGAAATTCTGAGGCCTTCCTATAATCATTAAGTACATGTGCGGGGATCTAATAATAGATCTCTGATCAGTCATAGTATGCATGTGTTCCTTGCCTTAATAGTTGCACAAACTTAATATGAAAATACATGTGCATTGGTAATAAATCAAATGCAAAAACATTTTTTTTTTTGCAAAATACTTTTTTTTTTTTGCAAAATACTTCCCTCCCCCCAACTTAAACATTGCATTGTCCTCAATGTAATAGATACACGAAATATTTATATGAGAGACAGTAGAGAAAATAATATTGGAGAGAAGGGAAATACCTTGAGCTGTTGATATCCAGAAAATAAGACCTACAAAACTAGAAAAAAATAATTCTAACTAATATACACATACCTTTTCCTTCATATTCAGTCATAAGAAGGCTCCCCCAGGGAAAAGAAGTCCTCTTCATCTGCAAAATTCTCAAGAAAAGGTTTTAACCTGTGTCCATTTACCTTAAAAATTTTACCATCTCGTGGATTCTCAATCTCAACCGCTCCATGTGGAAAAACAGTTTTTATAATATAAGGACCTGTCCATCTCGATCGCAACTTACCAGGAAACAGATGTAAGCGAAAATCATATAAAAGAACTTTTTGCAAAGGTTCAAAAGATTTTTTTAAAATTGATTTATCATGTAAGATCTTCATTCGTTCTTTGCAAATTTTAGCATTGTCATAAGCATCTCTGCGAATCTCATTAAGCTCGTTCAATTGCAATTTTCTAGTTAGACCGGCATCTTGTAAATCAAAATTTAATTTTCTAATTGCCCAATACGATTTATGTTCTATTTCTACAGGCAGATGACATGCTTTTCCGTAGACTAGCCGGTAGGAAGACATGCCAAGAATGGTTTTGTATGCAGTCCGATAGGCCCATAATGCATCTGATAGTTTCAAGGACCAATCTCTTCTTGATGGATTTACCGTTTTTTCTAAAATACGCTTGATCTCCCTATTGGCTAATTCTACTTGGCCACTAGTTTGCGGGTGATATGGGGTAGCAACTCTGTGGGTGACACCATACTTTTTCAATAAGGTCTCGAAAGGCTTATTACAAAAGTGTTTTCCACCGTCACTAATTATAACCTTAGGCATCCCAAACCGTGAAAAAATATTTTCTTTTAAAAACTTCAGGACAGGTTTGTGATCATTGGTCCTACAAGCAACAGCTTCTACCCATTTGGACACATACTCGACACCGACTAAAATGTACTCATATCCAAAAGACGGTGGGAATGGTCCCATAAAATCGATGCCCCAACAATCGAAAATTTCGATAATAGTAATGGGTTGAAGAGGCATCATCTGCCTACGAGTTAGACTTCCAATACGTTGACATGGATCACATGTCCTGCAGAACTCGTGGGCATCTTTGAACATAGTAGGCCAATAGAAACCACATTGCAAGACCTTTGCAACAGTTTTCTTAGAGGCAAAGTGTCCACCACAAGCATCAGTATGGCAGAAAGAGAGTACGCTTTGTATATCATGATCCGGTATGCATCGTCTAAAGATTTGATCATTGCAATATTTAAATAAATAGGGTTCGTCATAGTAATAATTCTTTACTTCGTGCAAGAAAATTTTTCTATCGGTCGACCCCCAATGCTCCGGAATCCGGTTCGTAACAAGAAAATTTACAATGTCAGCGTACCATGGCACAATAGAGAGTGCAAACAACTGCTCTTCAGGGAATGAGTTCTTGATGGAAAACTGTGGCACCGAATCATTAAAAACTAATCATGATAAATGGTCAGCAACCACATTCTCTACTCCTTTTTTATCTTTGATAGTGATGTCAAATTCTTGGAGTAGAAGTATCCATCGTATTAAGCGTGGTTTGGCCTCTTTCTTATCCAACAAATATTTTAGTGCCGCATAGTCTGTGAAGATAACAATAGGAGCACCAAGTATATAAGAGCGAAATTTATCTAAGGCAAATACTACTGCAAGCAATTCCTTCTCGGTGGTGGTGTAATTCATTTGAGCATCGTTTAAGGTTTTGCTTGCATAGTAAATGACATATGGCTTATTATCCTTGCATTGTCCTAGGACGGCTCCTATCGCATAGTCGCTAGCGTCGCACATAATCTCAAAAGGTAATGACCAATCAGGTGGTCGTACGATGGGTGCAGTGCTAAGCATAGACTTTAACTTTTCGAATGCCTCCTGACAGGTTTCAGTCCAATTGAATGGTGTATCAAGGGACAGGAGGTTACATAATGGTCGAGCTATGACACTAAAGTCCTTGATGAACCTCCTATAAAATCCGGCGTGTCCCAAAAATGATCGAACATCTCTAACCATCTTGGGTGCAGGTAGCTTAGCAATTAAGTCGATCTTAGCTCTATCTACTTCCATGCCCTTCGATGAAACAATATGTCCTAGGACAATTTCCTTTGGTACCATGAAGTGGCATTTCTCCCAATTCAATATCAAATTCTTTTCTATACATCGAGCTAAGACTGCTTGTAAATGTGACAAGCAATCATCAAATGAGTCACCAAAAATGGAGAAGTCATCCATGAACACTTCCAAAAACTTCTCGTTCATATCTTCAAAGATGCTGAGCATGCATCTTTGGAATGTTGCAGGTGCATTACACAACCCGAATGGCATCCGACGGAAAGCGAATGTGCCAAAAGGACAAGTGAAGGTAGTCTTCTCTTGATCTTCTGGTGAAATTTCAATCTGATAATATCCCGAATAGCCATCGAGAAAATAATAGAAATCATGCCCTGCAACCCTCTCCAATACTTGGTCTAGGAAGGGTAGAGGAAAGTGATCCTTTCGTGTGACCAAATTCAGCTTTCGGTAGTCAACACACATGCGCCAACTTGTCGGGACACGAGTTGGAACTAGTTCACCTTGTTCATTTTCTACTACTGTCAAACCCGATTTCTTAGGAACGACTTGAGTAGGGCTTACCCACTTGTCGAAAATTAGGTAAATAATACCTACGTCAAGCAACTTGAGGACTTCTGCCTTAACCACATCTCTCATCATAAGATTTAACCTTCATTGCATTTGCCTTGTGGTTTTGGCATTGTCCTCCAAATATATCCGGTGCGTGCAAATTAAGGGGCTAATTCCCTTCAAGTCGGCAATAGACCACCCTAAGGCTCCTTTATGATTTTTTAGAACACCAAGTAATTTTCTTTCTTGGTCATGATTAAGATCAGACGAGATGATTATAGGGTAAGTGTCCTCGGGTCCAAGAAAGGCATACTTGAGTTCCTTCGGTAAAGGTTTTAACTCGAGCTTAGGCACTTGCTCATAAAGCAATACGGAAGAGACACTCAAAGAACCACGACACAAACACATGGAATTTTATAGTGGTTCGGAGCCAACCTTGCTCCTATATCCACTCCCCAAGCCTCACTTGGGAGTTCACTATAATCCCTTGGATTACATCCAGTTGTTTTACAAGCTCACAACCTAACTTGTTGTTTTTACGAGATCACAACGAACTCGGTCGGTTTTCACAGGCTCACCGACTAGAACCAACCCGATTGTTTTCACGGGTTCACAATCCAACCCAGTTAGTTTTCTCTGGATTACCAACTACAACCTACCCAATGTTGATTTTACACGGGCTTACTAGCAATCCTTAAACCCCTTGATTTAATCTCCTGATCAAATCAAGAACCAAAGAAAACATAATATATAAGTTACAGCAATATATAAGCAATATGAAAAGGATAGAAGCTCTCAAACAAATTTTATACTGAAGAAAGATGTGGCTTCTCCTTTTCTGGATCCTCTCTTGAATGCTCCGGTAGTTGAGGATCGGATAAATGAGCCTTGAAAGTGAGCAGTATTCCTGAAATTAATGTGAGCGTAGTAACTCCCCCTTTCTCTTTTCAAAAAGGTTTTAAACTTTCTTTTGGGAAGATGTAAACTTGAATGCTCTTCAATGGTTACTTTGTTCTTGTCTCCCATCTCCTTTTAAACACTTTTCAGGGCTCTTCTTTTTGAAAATTAGCCATTGGAGAGAGTAAAAGAGCCGTTCTGACATTACTGGGCAGTCTGACAATATGACCGTTGAGATTGGAGTCGACTCGCGTGACTAGATGACAGCTCGGCTGAAACTGGAGACGACTCGTGTTCTTCAAGAGACGACTCACTCACTGTATCTCTTAATAGTACTCCCCAGGCATATCTTCCAGAAGACGGCTCGCGACATTTAGAAGTCGACTCGCCAAACGAGAGTCGACTCACAGCCTTTAGGTGTCGACTCGGTCTCAGTATACCAGAAACTGATTTTTTGTCTTTTCTTATTGGAGTCGGCTCATTCTCAGTTGGAGGTGGTTCAATCTCTGACTTGGTCCTTGGAATCGACTCGAATCTGCATGGAGTCAACTCTAAGGCTTGGCTATTTTCGGCTACCTTTCTGTCTTTTGTCTGAGACAGTTATGGGGTCGACTCGCATCTGTATGGGGTCGACTCGTGATCTTTTCGATTCGGCTCGTGAAATCCTTGAGTCGGCTCGGTCTCAGTTGGACAGAAACCATTCTTCTATCTTTCTTGTCTGAGTTGACTCGTCCATAGCTGGAGTCGACTCGATATTAGTCGGAGATGACTCGATATCTGTTGGAGACGACTCACTATCAGTTGGCTTAAAAACTGATATTTTGTCTTTTTGTAGAAGTCGACTCGTCCACAGTTGGAGTCAACTTGGGCACTGTACCTTAGAAAATACTTCTCTATCTTTGCTCTTGGAGTCGGCTCGATCTCAGTCGGAGTCGACTCGTGCTCTGTGCTTAGAAATTCTGCTTTCTGTCAATCCATCGGAAGTCGACTCGCCCGAATTGGAGTCGGCTCGAGTGTATGCCATTTAACAGCCTTTGTGCCAGAGTCGACTCGAGAATCTTGCGGAGTCGATTCGAGTGCAGGGTGAAAATTGAGATTGGTTCCAAACATAGTAAATGTGGAATTAAAAAGGCCCTTGAACCAATTTTTTAAATCATTCTAGCACATTCAACAATATTTTCCTGAAACAATCATTTGAATTCATTAGTATAATATAAAATATACTCAAGTGTTTTAGCCTCATCAAAATCAAATAGGGGAACAACAATCACTCAACACTACCAACCTCCCTAGGTTGACAATGGCTCAAGCAGAAGACCGGTCCCCGTGTCAAAGTCATGGTGTGCCTACCAACCTCCCTAGGTGGAGAATGGCCCGAGCAAAAGATCGGCCCCTATACTGAAGGCTTGGTGTGCCTACCAATCTTCCTAAGTCGAAAATGGCATGAGCAGAAAACTACCCATGTTCCAAAGGCTTGGTGTGCCAACTAACCTCCTTAGGTCAAAAACGAACCAAGCTGAAGACTAATCCCACTTGGAATTCCTCTTGGATCTCAATCCATTGATGCCCCTGGGACCATAGTTCGGGGATGAAAGGAGACATCTCGGGCTGACATAGGACCTCCTTCAGGCAGGCTCACATAGAATTCCTTAGGAGTCGAACTCTGGGAAGATCAACCGAGGAGCCTAAGGCAGGCTGAAGCCTCATAAGGGGAAGAGCTCAGTGTGATGGCCCAAGCTCAAATCAAGAAGCTGTCGAACACAAGTAAAGGTCGAAGTCAGATACTTTAAAAATTTCTTTACTTTTATTATTATCCTTTAGTGTATACTTTGAGCTCGATAGAGCCTAACCCAAAAGAACTACACAGAAGGTCAATTCTTGGGGTGACGACCTAAACACAAGCAAAAGTAAACAAAAAGGATGAAAACCAAAGTCGAGTACTTTAGAAAATTTTTCACGTTTATTACTCTTGAATCTTTATACTGATCTCAGTAGAGGCTGAATAAAAAAAAGTACATCAAGCTCGACTTACCCGAGCGAAAAGAAAAAGCAAGCCAAAAATGACGAAGCAAAAGACTTCATCCTTTGCCCTCACCTCCATCGGCGCCTTCATCATGACCGATGTCACTACCTTCGTCGTCGATGGGGTCACCGCCTCCGCCACCTCCACCTTCACCAATGCTGTCATCATCATCGACGTCATTGAGGCTGGAGAAATCGATCTCCGAAAAAAGCTACAAAGCTTGAGCTCGACATACCTCGAAGCCGTTCCTAAAGGTGTCCGTCACATTCTCCAAGGCCTCCTCACAAAACTCCTCTGAGGCACGATACTCCTCGATTGCCTCAGCGACCTTCGCCTCGCTGCGGAGGACCAGCTCCCTGGCCTCGACGGCACGCTGATCAGCATCACTGGTCCACTTCTCGCCCTTATTAGCCCACCACTCAGCCTCATTGGCCCTTTGCTCGGCTTGGGCTAGCTTCGCAGAAAGCTCCATTGCCCTTTGATCGGCGGTTTTGAGGGCCTCCTTGGCCGTAGACAGTTGGACCTCCTTCAATGTTGTCTAGGCCTGCACGACCAAGGTGCGGGCTTCTACCAACATGATCTCATCCTCGGTCGATTTGGCCTTCACCTAGGCCACCTCGACCTCTTTTTTGGCTGCTTTCCATTGCCCTTTAAGCATTGCACAACACCTTGAGAGCCTCGCAGCCATTCACTGCATCTCGCTGATCACATGGAAATGTTGGAAAGGAGAACAAGAATCATCAACTGAAGTATAAGACTTCATGAAAATTTGCAAGTCACGGACCTACCTAGATAACCGTGGTGAAAGCCTCATCGAAGAATTTGATGATGTCAATGGAGCGTACAACTCCATCGTCACCATGGGGTTCGATAAAGCCAAGTCCACCTCTCGGATAGACCAGCTCGAGGAGTAAACCCTAGGGGTGCAGCCTAAAGCGAAAGGGCACTTCTTGCAGACGGACCAACTTGTACTGGACAAAGCTGAGCCACGGACATCGGGGGTCGGAGCCTCAGTGGCAACCATGATGACAACCTTGACAGCAGCAGCCGAGGAGGACTCCTCCTTTGGCCTTTGCTTCTGGAGGATCCCAACCTCGGTGGCAGTAGCCGAAGAGAACTACCCTTTTGGCCTTTCTTTTGGGGGATCTCGACCTTGACGGCAGCATCGGCGATAGCGGCCGAAGAGGGTTCCCCCTTTGGCCTTTCCTTCTGCAAACCCCGACCTTAGCAGCAACGACCGACCATTTCTTCATTTTCCTTCTTTGACGAATCAGCACAACGTGGTCTTGATGGTAGTGAGAACTGCAAAACTAGGGACAAGGTCAAAAAGGAATGCAACAAGGCGGGAAGATAGAGGAAGAGTTCAGGAAGAGCTTACCCAGAGGGGCTGGGCTCAAACCGACATTAATCAGGGTCTCGTCGAGCCACGACTCTTGCAAGGTGGGAATCTTAGACCGAGATTCTAGAAGACTATCCATGGCCCTTTGATCATCACCAGACAACCTCAGGGGCCAACTCAGGTCGATTCGAGGCACCCTCCACACGGTCTCGAACCTTCATGGTTGCTTGGAGTGAATAAAGAAAAACTTTTCTTTCCATCCCTGGATAGAAGAAGGAGTACCTCGGATTAGCTGGTAATATTTTCAAGGAGAAAAGTATCACCAACTACTGTCTTGAGGATGCTTCTTCAGAGTGAAGTACCTCCGAAAGAGGAAAATCAAGGCCTGGATGCCACAGAGAAAACAAATGGAGAGGAAGCCAACAATAACTCGCCAAGAGTTTGGAACCAATTAGGTCTGGATGAGGCTATGGGCCCTCATCAGCTTGTCAAAAAGGGGTGGAGAGGTAACCTCAACCCAACCCGTAGAGTCTCCTCGTACAGGCCAAGCCGAGAAGAGGAGATTGGGTAACCCGGTCACTAGGACCGACAAGCTCGAAGATGAACTTGAGAGGAATAAAATGCTGCGCTCGAACAAGGTCCATCTCCTCTTGAGTAAGGATGGACACCTCGTGGCTCGGGCCCAATTTGGCCTCAGACATAGCCGAAGGTGATGGTTGCGAGCTTGGGGAGAATGGGCTGATGACCGACCCCCCTTCGAGGTGCTAAACTCACTATCACTCATGGTGGGAGAAATAATGAAGAAGATAAAGAAAAAAATGAAGAAGAAGACAAGGTAGCGACGGAGAACACAAGGAGAAGGGTCGAGTAGCTAAGGAGCAGAAACCCACCAAAAAATGGAGGAGCCCAGAGGATGCTCGTGCTAGAGTAATGGAGATTCGCTGGAGCACCAACCGGAGGCCTGGATGCTTGTGCACGCGGGCGAAACAACGGATGAAGCAAGAAGTGTAAGCTGAAGGGTAGAACCACCCATATATAGAGGCACAAATTGCTTTGATCAAAGCATCGATTTGGCTACTTGAGCAGATCAAGCCATGCATCGGCTTGGAACACAGCATGGTAATTCGTCAGGATCGCTGCAGTAATAATGCCTCGAGCAAATCCTTGCAATGATGACGCCTTAGAACAATCCGAATATGAGGATACTTCGAGAAAACAGATCGACACATTTATTATCCGTGACAAAAGTCTCACTTAGGCATTGGAGGTTCCTTGCTGGAAATTCTCCGGCAAGGCAGACTTCTTGCAGGCTATCTCTGGAGAAGCCCAACATTCGATACATCAACTGACCTGCTCAGCTCGTCTCTAGCTAATCTCAAGATTGACCGAGCTGCTCTTCCATTTTTGGTTTGATTTCAACGGTAACAAGTTTGATGAATAAAGAATGTAAAACGGCCATTATTGGCTGCATGTATGTCTAGGTGGTGCACGCAACAATAATGTATATATGTAAGAGCACTCCTAAAAGGTTGGAAAATGGGACGTGCTTGTGGCGCGCCTCCTAAGGTGAGAACGGTGGCAGGTGGCAGGTGGCATCAATCGGACCGGCTATGAGCCGGTCCAATTAAAAAAGGTTTATTTTTTTTCCTAAATGTTAGGAAAATTAAGAGTCATAATTTCAAAAATGAAGGGAGGTATAAAAGAATTTACAAATATTTGTGACTAACTCGTGCATTTTTTATGTCAATTTTGGAGCGTTCATGGTTGATCCGTGTTGGCCGAGCATAGGTTTAGTTTCAGCTGTGCTGGACAATATGACGTAGTGGTCCTCTTAATATTAAATTGATAGAATAAGAATCTTGATTAAAAAAAAAGAAAAATTGAATTAGAGCCTGTTGCTTTATTATCTTTTTGTTAAATTAGAGGTATGGATGGCTTGTGGGCTCCAGACTTTAGGAGCCATGGATAAGTTGCCGCATTGTCTTGAAAGCCGTGGGAAGCCTCGATCAGGCCACCTATAAGTGGCTGACGAACAGATTGACATTGACTTAATGGGACAAAGGGCAGCTGCAATTTGGATATGAGGACGATAGATTTAAAAACATCCCGCTTTGGAGTTGGTGGCCTTTGGACCTTTCTCGACATGCGTTTGGGTCCTCTCCAGCTGGTGGTTCGACCGAAGAGAGCCAGTGTGTCGATCATTTATGTATGGCACAACGGTTTGTGTTGAATCTCATATAACATGATATCCATATGCTTCAAGGCACCGTTGTATTAATGCATGAATGGTTATGATTGGTAGACGCATTGTTTTAGTCTACAGTCCAACCATAAGCAAAAGGCAAATTCAATGAGGGTTTGCCGAACTGGGTCGAACCGTTCGATTTAGGCAGTATCAAGCTGAACCGGTGCGAAATCGGATTGATTCAGCAATGCTATTCGGTTTTGACAGGAACTGCTATTGGACCGGCCAGAATCGGTGGGAACTGGCCGAAACCGGTCGGTTCGGTTTCGACTCGATGCGAACTGACCGGTTTGGTGCGGACTCGATGTAAAACGGCCAGTTCGCACCGAGTCAACTTGGTTTCGAAGCGGATTAAATATGACATTATTGCCACTGCCACCTGATGCCTTTTAGGCGTTGGGAAGGCCCGAGAAGGCTTTCCCAACTCAATTTGAAAATGGTTTCGCCACTTTTTCTTTCCAAAAAAATCCACAAACAATATTAATTCAGGCTATCAGAAGAAAATTCAAGACTAAATAAGGTATATTTTCTCTCTTCTATCTCCTTCCCTCTTTTTTTAAGAAGGGCTTGAAAAAATAGCTCAAAAATTACAAAATAAAAAACTATCATGTCAAAAATTTCTATTTGGACTTAATTTTTTATATGCTGTACATCTATTGATGATGTACACGCTGATATAAACATTTTTATTTTTTAAATTATATATATTTTTTAAAAATTAAAAATATATTTTTGGATTCAAAAAAGATAATTTTTTTAAAAAAAATAAAATGTAAAATCAGAAACATATTTAGGGGCATATAAGCTACTCTCCATAAAAGTTTGGTGTTCATTCTTTCAAGTTTTGATGTGATCATGCGCATAGTGGCACAAGCCTAAATTTAAAAAAATGGAGAAATAAGTAGCCTTTGATGCATGGCCGAGGACTTAAAAAAATATATGTATCATCCATTGTTAGGTTCTACATGAACTACATGAATTTGAGCTAAAATTATTTTTTAAAATATTAATATTTAAAAATTATTTTTAAATTCAAAAAATAATATAAAATATATAAATAATACCAAAAATTAGGAAAAATTCGTAGTACATATTACATAATTTAGAAGTAATTTGAGGTAGAAATCATATATTTTTTTAAATTTATGATATTTAAACAAATTTTTAATTTAAAAATTATTAAAAATATATAAATAAATAAATAAATTAGGGTTATGTTTAGATAAATCTAGTGTATTTTTTAGGATACAAAAATTATCTTCATCATAAATTAATTTTATTATTTTTAAATAATTAATAAACTAACGTATTTTATAAACCTGCAGGAATGGAGCCATTAAGAAAAAAAATAAGCTAAAGTGTGACATTGGCTAGGATCATGGGCAAATGCACTCGGGCCGGAACCATTGGAAGTGCAACTAGTGCAACACAAGTTCAAGAAAGAAGGGGTAATCAGGCTAAAATAGCACTTAGCTGGTGGTTATCCCGACGTATTTATATGCCGAAAATGTCTACAGGAGGTTCGACAACTGATGAAAAAATACTTCGCTAATTTCAGATAGAAAAGAAGAGGGTTGCCAAGAAGAAGGCAGAGGTAGACCATCGAGCGGTAGAGCCACCTTTCTATCACTCCAAGGAGTCAGAGGAGGCATCCGCTCTAGACGACGAGGAGACACAAATCCAGGTTGTCATGCAGGTGAGACTGGATGATCAATAGCAGCAGGATGGGGTGGCCAGGCATAGGACACAATTTAGGTCCTCATACTATGAGTCATGCTCCGATTCTGCGAACAGCAGGCCAGATCCAGAGTTCGGGAGAAAAATCTCAGTCTGAGAGGCCGTCAGCAGAGGCGATGGATGGATTGCATCTATGCTGAAGGTTTTTTGTAGCAAAAAAAAAAAGTCATCTAGAGATATTTCACCAGCAACAACAATCCATGATTTAGATCCACATGCTTTCTTCAATAGAAATTCAAAGCAGCAGAGAGTTGACTCAATCCTGAAGAAGAATAAGACGAAGGATATATAGCGAACTATTGAATCTTGGTTCCATTTCAGCCACATCCCAATGAATATGGCAGACAATAAGTATTAAGGTTCACCATTTCTGCCATACAGGCTGCGAATTCTGATATAGACTCAAACTCTTTTGTGTGCTCTTCCTAACTTCCTAAATGCGCTAGCTTGTGTTGTTACTGGGTAGACTGACTTAGAAGCAACGTAAGCAAAAAAAGCTTTTAACTACCATACGGGTGATTGAGGAGTCGCAAGCCTGTGATAAAAGACATAAACCTCTTCTGGAGCATCTTTGCATGGTTAACTATTTGTTTGCTTCAAGAATCCATAATCATTCCAATCAAGGTATATGTCTATCTTAGTAGAAAATCTTTTATTAATTTAATAATAAAGCTGACATCAATATTATTTAATCTTGTCTGAATTCATGCTTTTCAAGGCTACTTCAATTTCATTTTCTGTTACAGCCATAATCAACAACTCATTCTGATCTGTTGTAATAGTAGATGATAGCTTAGGAAGGTCCATATCCTCCATCAGGGGCGGCCCAATGCATTTGGGGGCCTAGGGCGAACTCACTAAATGAGGCCTTTTTTAAAATAATAATAATAATAATAATAAATTTTTAATAAGTATAAAATACTTTAAAAATTTATTTAAAAATAATCCGTCTAGCTTTTTGAGATGCAAAATTACTAATCAAACTTTTGTACTCAAGATTCATTAAAATATTATTTTCAATCAATAATATAGCTAATCCATTTAATTTTTCTTGTGACATAGTTGACCGCAAATAAGTTTTTATCAACTTTAATTTTGAAAAACTTCTTTCAGCAGAAGCAACTGTTACAGGTATTGTTAACAATATCCTATAAGCAATGAATGCATTTGGAAAAGAATCTGTTTTTTTAATAAAACTTAAAGTATCAATAGGGGTACTAGTTTCTATTTGTAAAACTTCTTTTAAAACATTTAACTCCGAAAACAGATCAAGACCATCAATATCAGAATATTCACCGTGCTTTAAAAAGTTTTCAAGATTAAGACAACACTTTTTCAAATTCTCTTCATTCAAAGATTTTAACTTTCTAAAATTAAACAAAAAACCAAAAACATCTTCATATATGGTGAATTGTTCAAACCTATTTTGAATTGAAGAAATAGCTTGATCTACTATATATAAAAAGTAATCAATTCTAAAAGATTCTTCAGCTGATCTTGTTGTTTCATCATTACTATTTTCATCAAATTGTTTTTTTCTACGGATCACACGTTTTTCACGAAATATAGGTTCTATTTCCATTTCATTTGCAATTTCTTTAGATGAATTCAAAGCATTCATGAATCCATTTTCCCTATAACTTTTCAAATAAGAAAGAAGATTTTTTAATTGATCTATAGCAACATCAATATGCATGTCTTCAGATTGTAAGTTCTTACTAACTGAATTAACAGCAAACAATATATCATACCATATATTCATGCCTAACAAGAATTCAAAATTTTCAATCTCATATGTAGCTAAACATATAGCCTCACTCTTTATTTTAGGATCTTCACTAGTTTCCGCTAATTGAATTAAGGCATCTCTTATTTTAGGAGCTTGATGTTTAATTGCTTTGACACTTTCAATACGACTTTCCCAACGTGTCTGTGACAAAGGTTTAAGAGTTAATGTAGATACATTATCTTGTAAAATTTTCCATCGTTTTGTAGAAGAAGAAAATAAGGTATAAATTCGTTGTATTACTCCAAAAAAAGATATAGCCTTAGGACATGAGTTAGCAGTATCACATAATACTAAATTTAAGTTATGATATCCACATGGTGTATAAAACGCTATAGGATTTATATCTAATAATCTTCTTTGTACACCTTGGTGTTTTCCTTTCATATTAGATCCGTTGTCATATCCTTGTCCTCTTATATCATTAACCTCAAGTTTATATTTTTTTATTATATTTATAAGTGAACCAAAAAGGCCTTTTTCAGAGGTATCATCTACTTCTAAAAATTCTAAAAAATATTCTTCTATTTTTACTGGACTTGTTGAAATATCCACACATCTTAAAACTATAGTCATTTGTTCTTGATGGCTTGCATCAGGAGTGCAATCAAGTATTACAGAAAAGTATTTTACTTCTTTAATCTTTTTAATTATTATAGTTTTAACTTCAAATGCTAACATTTGAATCAATTCATTTTGAATCTTATGACCTAAATAATGATTGTGAATTTCACCATGTTGAATGCGTCGAACATATTCTTGCATTACTGGATCAAATTCTGCAATCATTTCAATAAGACTTAAAAAATTTCCATTATTATTTTGATAGATCTTTTCATTCTTTCCCCGAAATGCTAAATTATTTTTTGCGAGATTTTTTACGACAGCAAGAATTCTCAATAATACTTTTTTCCAATGATCTTTCTCTTGGTTTATTTGTTCTTGGAGACTTTTGTCGATTGTCTTATTTTTCAACAATCTTACTTCTAAATTAATCCACTTATTCATGCTAGTAATATGTTCACTAGTTATTTCATGATTTTTGAGTATAACACCTAGATTTTTCCAATTTCTAGTTCCTTCATTGACTAAGTGACTCGTGTTAGGTGTTGAATCAAATAATTTACAACAAAAGCAATATATCCTATCCAAATCCTTTGAATACACTAACCATCTTCTATCATGTTTTTCACCATTAGGTAATTTACGAATATAATGTAGCGTAGAGAAGTGTCTATTATTTTCATCCCTAGAAAAATGAAGATCATAATCTCTAATTGGACCTCTTTCCACTAATAGATCTCTCAACTTTGTATCGATTTGTTTCCATTGACCAGGATCGTATATATTTGTAGAAATAGAACTAGTTTCATTAAGCTCTACACTATCCTTATTTATTCTATCTCCTTCTAATTTCTCATTGTGTTCTTCACCATGAATATGGTTGTCAATTTCATTTTGTTTCATTCTTTCCATGTCATCTTCTAGTTCCATTTCAGGTGCTTGTTCTATTGCTAATTTCTGAGTTAAACTTGATGTGGTGTTTTGCTTGTTTGTGACAACAAATCTATCTAAAGCTCCTTTTTGAGATTGAACGAGTTTTTCGATTTTTCTTTTCTTTTTAAGTTTTTCATATCCACATTCATATTTTCTATTAGACATTTGAATCTAAAAATTATATTATCAAACAAAGCAATTAAGATAATCACTATAAACAAATCAAAATACAAAAGAGTCGAAAATGATAAAATTTGATAATGTCAAGAAAAACGAACTCAAGCTCCGACAAGCGGTATCGGAGACCGACGGATGGAGTTGAAGAAGAGACCGAAGACGCAACCGTCGAGATTCGAGAACGCCCAAGATGCAAACTATTCAAAAACGGTAAGATGAAACCAACAATCAAAATTAGAAGAGAAAAATTGTAACAAAATTATAAAAATTGAACAAAATTAGATGAATTAGAAGCAGGAGATTATAAATTAAAAAAGTATGTTTCTTTAGAAACAAAAAATAGTGAAGGAAATTTTATTGGAATAAAAAGGGGATCAAACTATCCTAGTATAACAGGCTAACAGCACCTGGAGCCCATTCAATCAGAAATTCTCCCTTCACTGCTCCAGAAGATTGTTTTCGTTAGTTATAATGCTATGTAACTATGTAAGTTGTGGAGGCCATACATGAGATGATAAGTCAATAGTTGCAACTTGCAAAGCATAAGAATGTTCATGCTGTTTTCCATCAAATTCTCCTACTAACTATTAACAGCTTCTACAGTTCTACTAACAAATAACCTATTTGCTCGAGGTGCCAAGGCTGCAAGGCATATCGATCATAAGAAGGATCCCATGAGCTCTCCAAGCTGACCAATTTTATAAAGAGAAAATGATTAAAATTACATGATAGATTACATGATAGATGAATCCAATGGACTTTCGGACTTTCCCATCCTTTGCCTAAAAAACAGAAAGAAATAACATATGGTTTACTGGTTTAGGCATTTCATCAAACATCTTTAAGCCAGAGAGAGACTTACAAGTTACAACTCAAATGCAGTGCAGGCTGCAGCAGCGAGCGCCGAGCGGGTTGACGACCTGATCTGCTGATCACCTGACGTGAAGAAATCAAAAAGATGGGGTCGCAGTGTCGCACCGTCGTCCGTCGCAATCTCACAGACGTGAGTCAGGGGACGGCCGGACGGGAGCCCGGAGGGAGGCGAGGAGGTCGCCGGTCGCGGGATGCCAGGGAGGCGGGGACGACGGGGAGGCAGAGCCGCAGAGGAGACGACCTCGCCGGCTCGCTGGTGCGGCGAAGACTTGCAGGCAGCCAGGCAGCTGGGAGGGAGGCGAGGAGGTCGCGGCCTCGCGGGATGCCGGGGAGGCGGGGCGGGGAGGCGGAGGAGATGACCTCGCCGGCGAGGCAGCGAAGAGGATTTTAAAGTTTAAAGGCTTGGGCCGATGTTGCAGAGGATTGAGGAATGAGGAGGAGTGGAGCTGTGGAGGAGGATGATGAGGATTTTAAAGAAAAAAAATGATGAGCGATGGCCGATGGGATTGGGACGGGAGTCACCGTTCACGGAATGGCGTCGCAGCGAGACACCCTCACTCCCTCAGTAGCTCAGGCCTCAGGCGTCTTGTCGTCGAGGTAGCCGTTGCCTCCTGCCGTCCTGCGGCCCTGTACTGTACACTATAGGCTGTACTCTGTAGCAGTGTAGCTAGGAGTGGCCGAGACTGCCGAGTGGGACTGTGGTTGTGGGAGCTGGAGCCTGGGACGCTAGGATTAGGAGTCGTGGTCTGCGGCATGACGGCATCTGCCGGTCTGGCGGGGGCCTTCCTTCAAGCTGGGGCCTTGGGCGACCGCCTAGGTCGCCTAAGGCTTGGGCCACCCCTGTCCTCCATACACTCCTCAGCTGCCCATCTTTGTTGGAAATGACACACAAGCAAGGTATGGATGCGCACAGGGTCATCAATTGTCCCCCCTGAGCATTTTGGAGCATATGAATTTTGTTCCGCCGCCTTTTGAGCATAGTGGTTCGATGAAAAAACTTTGTATTTGCATCACCTTCCTTCAGCGAACTAGTTCAAGACCGTCTCCATAAGACTTCTTGCATGAATAAATTTTTCTGATAAGCACGAAGCAAGGCAAAGAGCTGCATATGCTGTCGTTCCATAAGACCCCTGTGCTGTGCTTCTTTCATTTGAAGATCATAAATTTGATCATTGAGTTGCTGTCCCCAATGAAACAGATTACCAATATTCGACTTTCATTGTTTGATGGCTTTTCTAGTTTGGTGCAACACCAAAGATCACTCAACTCCCAGTGAATAGTTCCCTTAGCACTTCCAACTTATTGCCCAACACCCCGAATACCATCACACATTAACCAAACTTTTTCAAATCGAAATGGCACCGGTCCACTAGGTCTTCTGTCAGAGATATTTAACAAGAGAAGGCAATGATCTAATGCAAACCTGGTGAGATGCATACTTGCGGATTTAAGAAATAAATCCAGCTTCCTATCTCACACAAAGGCCCTATCAAATCTTTTCTATACTCTGGCCAGAACATAATGATTGTTGCCCCAGATGTAATGCGGACGCTGCTACCCCAAATCAATAAGGCCTGTTTGATGAAGAAAGGCTCAAAATCCCCTAATATCCCTATCCACATGAAAAGATTTACCCCCTTTTGTATCTTCAGCATACAGAATACAGTTAAAATCCCCAACAAGAAGCAAAGATAGCCCCAAAGACAGAACTGACATGACTTCTTTCCACAAAATTCTACGCTCAGACCCATAGGTACTAGCATAGATAGCCCCACAAATCCACGTTGGCCCATTATGTGGTGTGATAATCCCAAAAGTTACCTATCTATCTACATGAGTGAAGTGAACATGACCTCCATCCTTAAGCCATGCAACAATAATACCTCTTTATAACCTTACAGACGGGATCATGTAAGCATCCCATAAAGGGCCCATAGACCTGTGGATTCTAGGCAAAGCATTAAGAGAAAGTCTAGTCTCAAAGAAACAATAAACATCAGGATGATACTGCCTAGTCATAGATTCAGTGTAATTTACAAAAGGAGGTTTAGCTTCTCCCTTATAGTTCTAAGCAAGGATGTTCATGAAGATTTAGAAAGTGAATTTCCTAGCCCCTTATCAGCCCCAACAGACTCCTTTACTAACCCCGATTCAGTTTCCATTGTGCTGGTGCTAGATGAAGACTCCACCAAATTAAGCATTATAGTGTGTGAATGCTCATCCTGTGCTTTCTGTGCTGCCTAATTTGTGCTACAGTTGCTGAAATAAAGAGTCGTGTTTGGGGTGAAGTACCACATTAAGCTTGTTGTTCGTCATTGGTCGATTATGGAGCACCAGTCAAACATTTCCTTCCCCAAATTTTGTAGCTTGCCGACCACCCATGGATCCTCCTATCGGCTTCCAAACTTCCTTATAAATCGTCGTTTAGCCCGACTTTTCGAAGGTTAGTTCACACACATGAACCAACTGTTTGTGTACTCCTTGAAACCAGACTTTCTGGTAGAAGCCTACAACAAGCAAGAAGAAGGATTCCTAGTTCATGGGGATTTTATGCAATTGAATCACAGGGACTGTCAGGGGGCATTATTGTCACGTGGCAGTTGAATGGGTGCAGAATTGATGTCTTTAATGAATATAATCAGAATGTAGTGATGGTCATATCTGAGGGGAATGGGCAACCCTGGGTGTTCTCTGCTGTCTATACTAGTACAGATTATCGTGAGAGGAGAATTTTGTGGGATGAGATAGGTAGCCTAATCCAGCATGGCTATCTAACACTAGTGGCCGGTGATTTTAATTGCATCGATAGTCCATTGGAAAAGAGGGGAGGCAAGCCGTTCATGAATAAATTGGAGGTGAAGGAGTTTCAGGAGGAGTTCATTATGGGAAGTGGATTGGTGGATCTGGGTTCTCCGAGCCGAGATTCACTTGGTGCAACAGTAGATTGGGCTGTGCCAGGATATGGGAGCGGATTGATCGAGTGTTCGCCATAGTTGGGTGGATTCAGAGTTAGCCTGACTTCAAGGTATGTCATCTGCCACGGCTTGCGTCGGATCATTGCCCCGTGTTGGTAAGCACTTCCCCCACAATTCAAATTTATGGTCCATTTCGGTCTGAGAAACTGTGGCTCTCATATCCACGACCTTGGAAGGTAGTGAGGGAAGCTTGGCAAGTGCCGGTATGTGGGGATGCCATTCATAGGGTATCACGTAGGCTTGAGATGACCAAACGACACCTGAGGAGATGGAACAAGGTTGAGGTGGGGAACATTTTCAGGAAGATTGAAAGGGCTGAAGCACTAATTACAGCTATTCAGAGAAGGGAAGAGTAGAATGGTGGTCTATCTAAGGAGGAGTAGATGGAACTCCGGGCATAGTTAGCTATGCATTATTCATTACTACGACAGCAGGAGACTTTCTGGAGACAAAAATCACAGGTTCAGTGGATTATGGAGGGGACCATAACACCAGATTTTTCCATCAGGCCACTATCATCCGCCGACAGAGGAACAAGATTTATAGTATCAGAGAGAGCAGCGATCAGTTGATTGAAGATCTAGACTTGGTCAGGAGGATATTGGAGGACTTCTTCAGATCCTGATGGACAGAGCACACTAGTGGTGGAGGGTCGCCCACCCAACCCGCCCCATCTAGGAGGGTCTCGAATGAGGAGAATACTGAGTTGATCAGGCCGGTGTCAGCATCAGAGATTCAGGAAAGCCTCTGGTCCTTGGCTGAGGATAAGGCCCTAGGGTCGGATGGTTTTTTCCCTCTTTTTTTTAGGAGGTATTGGCATATAGTCAGGACGGATGTGACTGAGGCTATCATGTTGTGTTTTACTTTAGCCATTGTTCCTAGTGAGTGGAAACGAACTCTTATAACTCTCATTCCGAAAAAGCAAGATATCATGGAGCCGAGCCATTATCGGCCCGTTAGCCTCTGCACCACCCTCTACAAGATCATAGCCAAAATCTTGGTGAGGAGAGTGAGAGGGGTACTGGCTGAGCTGATTAGTCCGAAGTAGGGGGCCTTCATTGGGGACCGGTGTATTTTAGATAATATATTGATAGCCCAAGAGTTTATGTGTGATCTCAAGCAGGCCTCACGTAGGCGGAGGTTGATAGGCATCAAGTTGGATATGGAGAGGGCGTATAATAGATTGGATTGGCACTTTGTTGCACACTCCTTGGAGACATTTGGGTTTCATCACCAGTGGATTAGATGGGTGCTGAGTGGCATCAGGGACCCCTCCTTTGCTATATTGGTGAACGGCATGCCTACGAGATTCTTCGAGTCCTCAGTGGATCTACGATAGGGCTGCCCACTATCACCTCTGCTATTTATTGTTTGCTCAGATGCGTTATCTCGAGCTCTCCGATGTGCCGCAGAGACCCACGAGCTGGAGCCCTACTCACCGAGGACAGGTACTTTCTAGCTTTCCCACTTGTTATTTGCTGACGATTGCTTCTTGATGGCTCGTGCAAGTAGGAGGTCGGCACGGGTACTCCGGAGGATATTTGTTGAGTATTTCAGTGCATCCAGGTAGCGGGTCAATTTGGCCAAATCGGCCATCTCTTGCAGCTCGAAGATCGATCCTCAGGTGAAGGCTGCCATCTCGGAGATTATAGGAATTGATGAGCAGGACGGCACAATGCGGTATCTGGGGGTTCCCATCACTGGCCGGTGACTGCGCAGGGTCAATTGTTCCAAAGTAGAGCTGAGTTTTCGATAGAGATTGGAGTGGTGGCAGGCGAGCACCCTGTCCATGATGGGCAGGGTTTTATTGGTTAGGTCAGTGTTGAGCTCTATACCCTTGTACATGCTTTCGAATACCATGGTTCCGACTGCATGTCTAAGGCAATTGGAGCAATTAATGTGGAGATTTGTTTGGGGTGGGCGAGCACATGGGGGTGGCACTCACCTGCTTGCTTGGGAGGTTCTCTGTCAGCCGACGGCTAGCGGTGGACTGGGCATTCGCTCCCGTATCACTATGTGGGAGGCATTAGCATCGAGGCATGTAATTAGATTCCTTCTGGAGCTGGATGGGCTTTGGAGCAGGTCAATGAGAGCGAAGTATGGAGAGCGGTGTGTTGGAGACTCATTCAGACCAGGGCATTAATGCTCCTACATCTGGCATGAGATGTGTACTCAAGCTCCTCGGGTTCTTCCTTGCATCTCCTAGGCGGTGGGTGATGGTCACAGTATTGATGTTGTCGAGGATAGATGGTGCTGATCCAAAGATTGATTTTGATGATCACAAAACCTTGAAGTATAATTACTAATGTTTGTGTTGCAAGAAGAAAGATATTTATTTTGCAAGGAACATAACAAGTTGGAAGAATAGAAGAAGACCTCAAAAGCTTTCAAAAAGTTGAAAGAAAGCTATACTTCATTGGCCCAAGTTTCAAGTTCAAAAGGATTCAAGTTGGAGGAGCAAATTCAAAGAAAGATTCAAAAGTCGAGTCGACTTCTGGAAGTTCAGAGTCGACTCTGGCACTCTGCAGTTTCAAGGAACAGTGCTCGAGTCGACTCCGAGACTCTGCGAGTCGACTCCAACTGAGAATAGACAAAAAGACAGAGAGTTGATTTTCAGCGCTACAGTGCTCGAGTTGACTCCAGCTACAGTCGAGTCAACTCCTAGCTATAGTGCCGGCAGACTCCTATTTACGAATCGACTCCTCCTTCAGCCGAGTCAACTCCTGCTTCAGCCGAGTCGACTCGAGCACGCTGGGAGGCATAACGGCTAGTTTTTTCTCAACTCCAACGACTCTATTTTTGTCTCTAACGGCTTGATCTTTATTCCCACGCCATCCAAAGCTATAAAATCAAGGGAAGAGCTATGGGAGAAAATAAGGAAGTGGGAGAGAACACATAGGGAAGAGATTTCAAAGAGATTTCAAGAGAAACCTCCCAAAAGCACAAAAGGGCTATTCAAAGCAAAAGAGAGAGAAGAAGAGCATCTGAGTGAATCCCAAGGTTTTCTCTCCAACTGTGTGCTGCCTCAGTAATTCTCTACCTCATGCGAAATCAGAAGAGGGTCAAGTAAAGAAGAAGCCGAGTTCCTTCATCTACAAAACTTGTTTGAGGACTTTTTCTCTTTATTCTATTTGTTTACATTGTTATATCTGCTTGTTTAAGAAGCTTGTATTTGTTTTAAACTCTTGTTCTAATATCTTGTAACTTGATTCAATCAAGGGATTGAATCAAGGGGTTAAGGTTTGTTGGTGAGGCAAAGGAAAAACCAACGGTGTAAGGTTGTGGTTGGTGAACCGAAAAAAACCAACTGGATTTGATTGTGAATCCGGAAAAACAATCGAGTGGTTCTAGTCCGTGAGCCTGTGAAAACCGACCGAGTTCGTTGTGATCTCTTGAAAACAACAAGTTAGGTTGTGAGCTTGTAAAACAGCCGGCTGTAATATGAGGGATTATAGTGAAATTTCCAAGAGGTCTTGGGGAGTGGATGTAGGTGCTGGGGTGCACCGAACCACTATACGTTTGTTGTGTTTGTGATGCTTTCTTTCATTGTTTAATTTGCTCACTCACTTACTTAGATAAATATCTAATTGAATTGCTTGCTTAACTCTTATCCACGCATCCTTTAGTTGCAAGTATATTCAAATTGTTTAATCAAGTTTCATTTAATAAAACTGCATTAAGATTTATTGTATTGAAATGCTTGCTTGGGGAAATCTAGATTAATTGTTTATTGAGTCCGCTGTCTAATAGTTTTAATCTTGATCAGATTAAAATCAAACTGTTGCTAAGTTTAAATTCTACTGTGCATCTATACAACTTAGCTTAATTAATTGAAAAGTATAGAAGTAGTTGAAAAGTTTTAAAAGACCTAATTCATCCCCTCTCTTGGGTTGTATCTACTGGGCAACAAGTGGTATCAGAGCAGGTGCTCTAAGATTAATTATTGATCTCATGATCAAAAGCCAAAGATCAAGACAATTCAAATAGATAGTTTTCTAGGAGAGGAACAATTAATTGATACACCTCCACTATTTAATGGCATAAACTACACACATTGGAAAGCATGCATGCGCATTTTCATATAATCACTTGATTATAATTTATGGAGCATTATAGTCAATGGGACACACACAAACACAAATACTAATCATAATAAGAAAATGGCTCAACAAAATTCAAAAGCCATGAACCTATTATATTGTGCATTAGATGGGAATGAGTTTAATTGCATATCTTCTTGCATAACTGCTAAAGACATATGGAATATGCTAGAGACTAAATATGAAAGCACTAACATTTTTAGTGAATCTGAAAGTAGCTCTAAAGAAGAAGAGAGGCAAGGTGATATTGAAAACCTATGCCTTGTGGCACACAAGGACGAGGTATGTATTGAAACG
The DNA here is from genome assembly GCF_051530095.1 of Phoenix dactylifera. Taxonomy (NCBI): domain Eukaryota; kingdom Viridiplantae; phylum Streptophyta; class Magnoliopsida; order Arecales; family Arecaceae; genus Phoenix; species Phoenix dactylifera. The sequence continues at coordinate 4,879,388 of NC_143203.1, forward strand.
CAAAGTGTCTCCTCTTCTGAATATGAAGTATATGATAAACTTGAAAATGAGTTTACACTTGATGAGTTACATGATGCATTTCTTGATCTAATGAAAGAATATAAGAAACTCATTTGTAAAAACAAGAACCTGAAAAATGAAAAGAAAACCCTAGTAAATGAAAAACTGAAACTGTCTAATAATTATGAAACACTAATTAAGAAACATACTAATGAAACTGAAATCTTAATTAAAGAAAATAAAGAACTAAATCAGAAAAATCAACTTCTTACTGAAAGCCATGATAAACTTAAGAAAAACAATGAATTGCTTTCAGAAGATAATAGAAAACTAACTAAAGAAGTTAAAAATTTGAAACCTATTGTTGAAAGATTCACTCTTAGCTCTGAAAAATTAAATTCAATGATAGAAAATTTAAGAGCTGGATATGACAAAGTTGGATTGGGATATCAACCATGGTACATCCAAATTTTTTTCAAGAATATGTTTGTTAAATCCTCCGTTGCCTATCCTAAAACAGATTCTTATAAATATGATGAACAAAAATTAATTAAAATCTCTTCTGTTCATCCTAAAATAGTTTTTCATAAATTTGATGAACCTAATGAACAAAATCAGAAAATTAAAAATTCATCATCTACTTATGTTAAATCTATGATTGTTAAATTTAACAAGAATATGCAAAAATACACATCTTGTAATCCTAAAATCTGCAAGCCTATGGACAAAATAGCTATTAAGAAAATATGGGTTCCAAAAGGAACAAAAATAGCTAACCTGCAAGGACCCAAAAGAGCTTGGGTTCCTAAGTTGAAAATCTGAATATTTTCTGCAGATGTGTCTAGCACTCAAGACTCCAATAAAAGATGTTAATTTAGACATTGGGTGCTCTAGATATATATTAAAGAATAAAACTTAAAATATACTTAAGAAAAGTAATTGAAAAATGAAAAAAATAATGAAATTAGTAATTCTTGCATCCTCTCATACTAAAATTGTTTTATTAGTTGATTAAAACGTAACTTGCAAGTATTAATCATTTTTTTGTGATGTAAGTGATATTTTTGGTATGAAAAGAAAATATATCCAAAACACTCCATCTTTCTATATTATGCTTTACTTATAGATGAAAAATTTGGTAAATCAATTCTTCCAGAATAACTCTATGAATTTTCTATATGCTTGATTGAGAATTCTTATCCATGGCATTATCTTCTATTGATCATAGACATAAGAATATGTACTTGATATGCTCTTAAAAAATATGCATTATAAATACTAATATCAAAAAAAAAAATTTTACATATAAAATTAACTTATGCTAGTATGGACCTAATTTCAAAAGACCTTATCATTGGTTTACTTAGATTATCTTCTGCAAGGTCAAAGTTTGCTATGCATGTTAACTAAGGAAACAAATAAGAATCAATTTCTAAATCTAAAGATGTTGTTTCCATCACTAAGTTTTCAAAAGCTTACATTGGATTTGTTCTTGGCAAATAAAATTGAAGTATTTTCTGTATTTGCTAAATTTTGTAAAAGTGTTTCAAATGAAAAAGGTTTCCAAACTGTGAAGATAAAGAGTATCATGGCACAGTGTTGAAAACCAAATTCTGATAAGGTCTGCACAGAAAATAATATTGAATATAATTATTTCTGCACCAAGGACACCATAAGTAAAACAGGGTTAATAGAATCCTTAAAGAAATGAAAAAGATAATGTTGTATGATAATCATTTTTTTTATTAAAAAGCTATCATCACTGCTTGTCATACATATGGTTTCTATTTGATCTATTTTTTTGATGAAAACTCCTTTTGATCTTCTGAAAAATAGAAAATGAACTATTGCATATCTTTCATATTTTTCAGTCGTACATATTATGCTTGATATGTTCTTATGAAAATAATGCCAAATCTGATAAAGATACTCCTATCTTTGAGTATCATTCATCAAGCAATGCATATAGAATATTCAATGAAAAGATCCTAATTATAGAAATATCAATTTATTTTATTCTTTATGAGACTAACGATCTTTCATCAAGTCACTGAAATCAGATTATATATATATATGGTTAATCTTTTTGCTTACATATAACAATCTGAAACTAAAATACCTTAAGAAGAATGAACAAGATTATAATTGGTCAAGTTAAACTAAATCATTTTTTGAAACAGATAGAATTTAAAATCTTGTCGATAAAATCTGAAAACTTGTTAATAATTAGAACCAAATTGAGTTTTTCAGAAATGCACTTAATGAAGAAAAATTGGTGACTACTAAAAGATTCAATCAAGAAAAGACGAAATAGATCTTGATGAAATTCTTGCATGATTAGAAGTAAAGATCACTATTATCATTTGCTTGCTTTATGAGCTTTATATTCTGTCAAATGAATGTGTAGAATGCACTCCTATGTGGTTATTTCATTAAAGAATATCTATGTAAAATAACCACCTTATTTGAAAACACTCATTACAAATATGATAAAGCAATATGTGATTTGGAACAAGCACCAAAAGCATGATATAAAAGCTTGAGTAACTTTTTTGATAGGAAGTAATAGTGATAAATCTATGCATCAAAAAGAAGAATTTGTGATATCTTATTTATACATTGATGACATCATTTTTGGTTCTACTAATGAAGATTTATATGAAAATTTTACTAAGCTCATGCAAGGTGAGTTTGAAATATGTATGATGAATGAATTAACATTTTCTCTCGAACTCCAAATTAAGACAAACAAGAAAGGGGATCTTCATTGACCAAAGTTAGTCCACAAGAAAACTCTTATAGAAGATTGGCATGAAGAAGGTATGTCTATGACCCCATCTTGTAGAATTTGAAAAGGATGAGCAAGGTAGATCTATTATTTTAAAGCTGTATTGAAGCATGATAGAATAATTATTTTATCATACAGCTAGTAGACCAGATTGTATGCTCATTATGTGCCCTTGTGCAAGACTTCAATCTAACTCTAATGAATCATATTTTATTGATAACAAATGAATCATAATCTGAATTTTGATAGAAACAACTGTTTAAGATAATTTGATTAAAACTTAGCTAGCATGTCTTATTGATAATTATCTTAAGCAAATAAAATCTAAGCTAAATTGATTCTGTAAATAAGAAATTGATTTGACCTTGATGAATCTTTCTATTACCTCACATGCTTGTCCTTGAACCATCTTGGTTAATGAAACTATCTCTTTAGTTCAAGTGACATGTGCTTGCTTATATTTAGGCAATCTCTTGAGTAAAGTGACTCAATATTCAATTATTGTCATATCTTATGTTGAGTCATCTAGTTAAGAAATATGTTGTATGAATGTTTTGTATCTTGAAGAAACTAATGACTTTCCTTCTGAAAGAGTAGATGCCCTATAAGCCAATCATTTGATGGGTTTCTCTTTGTAATCCTCCAAATCATGTACTTTGACACTCGATATATATCAATAAAGGCATTGTGTTTCATCATTTGCTGCTTATCTATTTTATTATTGGATGATGAACCCCATAAATTAGAACATTGGTTTTAGGGTTATGATGAGATCATACCAGTGAAACCTAAAATCCTAAAATTCTAATTTAGAATATTCCCAGTCAAATTGGTATATTGAGTCGGGGATCAATATTACCGGAAAGACTGGCACATCTTATGTATGCTCGATGTAGAGGGTGATTGATCTCACAATCACTTGTGTGAGACACTAATACAAAGATGTGGGTGCTCATTAGAGGAATGAGTTCACTGAAATGACCAGCCATGAGAACATCTTATGGATTCTTACTTAATTATCAAAAGATGGTTCTCATAGTGGGAGTTGTGCAAGTGATCCTTAGACCTGAGATCACCATGGTACCTTGTGCACTTGAAGCTATGTTTTGGTTTACCCTCATTCACGACATTGCGTTGTGTACGGGGTATTCTGGATATGGTGGATTTTGTACGAAGGTTGTGAGTAGGTCAACAAGGAATCAGTCACTTCTAGTAAGAGAAGGTAACATCCTGCTTACTCTAATCTTATGATGATTCAAGAAGCCTTTGATCAAAGCAAAATGAATATTAGAAAGAGTTTCTAATGTTTCATTGTTTGAATTATCATATAAAAGATTGAGAGAGACATGAATAAGTGATTGAGTTTGATATTGATCCATACTCATGCACTTATTCAGGATGTAGTATGACTGAGGGATTGAATTGCACGGTAACTTGCCACTAAAGGGTATGTTTGGATTTGTCCAATACATTTCTCATCTTCCGGGTAGACATGATATGTTGCTAGACGTCAATCATGTCTTATGGGTTGATCGGATCAAAGAGTTTGATTAAATCAAAGCATCAGAAAGGTTCTGATTGCTAAGTCAGGTTTAGCACTAAATTGAACCTAAATTGGATTAGAGGTATTCTAATCAGGTTAGGTCAATTTGCACCCGCACCTACTGCTGGCTAAGATAAGGAACCCAATGGGTCACACACAAGGGAATTGATCAAGGGTCTAATTGGATTAGATCATGTTTGCAAGATGAACATGCTATCACGTGTTGCAAACCCCAGCTCCTGATTCAAATTAAATTCGAATCTGATTCTTAGGTTAGGTTGATCTAATATGATTAGATCATGACCTAATATGGGTTAGCCAAGAGTTGGAACCCATTTGGCTTTAATTAGACCTGATTTGATTAGGTTTAATGTTTTCTTTAAGTTGGTTAAACCCAATTGGATTGGGTTTGATAGGGCCTTCACTTCTGGACCATTGGATGGTTTCCTGGATGAAGGATCTGGTCCACTGGTTGGCGCCTTCATCTGGACCATTGGATGGTTTTCTGGATGAAGGATCTGGTCCACTAGTTGGCGCCTTCATCTGGACCATTGGATGGATTCCTAGATGAAGGATCTGGACCATTGGTCAGCGCCTGAATCTGGACCACTGGATGGCTCTCTGGATGAAAGATCTGGACCGTTGCTCAGCGCCTGAATCTGGACCATCGCTGATGACATCTTGCTTCTGGACCATTGGATGGCACCCTGAATGATGATGCCTTGATCTGGACCATTAGATGGCGCCTAGATCTGAATGAGGTGTGTGGATGGGATGCATCCCTTTATGATGCATCCCTCCATCTCTTATAAATAAGGAGGTGCCTTGGGGTTCTAAAGATTATCAAAGAAAAAGTCTCTCCTTCTCTCTCCCTTATCCCTTCTTTCTTACAAGCCTCTCTCTTTTGTCCTAACCCAAGACAAGAGGGTCTTCTTTAGGACAAAAAGGCTAGTGAATATTTTAGAGGTAGAAAGGAAGAAGGAAGTGAAGGAAAATCAGCCAATTAAGTCCTTTGGAAGGATTGAACAATTAGAATCAAGTTTTGGTGGAGCTAGAGTCTTGAACCCATTCCTATGTGGATCAACATCGGAGGGTGAACATTTGGGCACCTTAGGACATCTTCAGACATATTGGATATAGCGTGATAGGTATTCTTCTATACCAAGATTATATTTTCTACATTATTTGGTTATACTATTAAGGTGATCTTGGCTTATTAGGGTTTTATATAATGGGTTTTATAAGAAAATTTTATAATCCCGTATCTTCCGCTGCGCCCTAGGGCACTGGGAAACCCAACAGTGGTATCAGAGCCACCCTTAATCAGTTTAACCAAATGATAATACATGCTATTATCTTGATGCTATGAGATAGCTAGGTTGTTTGTATGCATGATTAGTTTATGCCATGAGATAGTGTTATATTCATGTTGTAGCACAGTATAATTGCTAGTGCTAAATTATAGAATATGCAATGAGACCAATATAGTAGTATGAAAACTTTGGGCTGACCCATTCTGGAACAATCGACTCAGTTGGTGTCTAGGAAGGAAGCCACAGGTGGTTACTTAATTAGGACCTCACTCTCTGAGTGAGGGGTGCCTCCCACCTGCTTTCCTGGCCAATTATTTGATTGTCCTTTATGGTTGAGCTTAATGTTAGTAAGATACTACTATTTGAAAGCCCTCACTAAATTCATAATTAAGTCGTAGTGTTAATTGCTTTAAGCTGAGCCATTCTGAATCAATTGACTAAGTTGGTGTCTAGAAAAGAGGCTACAGGTGGTTATTTAATTAGGACCTTACTAAGTAAGGAGAGCCTTCCATCTGCTTATCTGGCCAACTATTTGATTGACCTCCATGGAAAAGCTAATTGCTGATATAACACTATAAAGGTCCTTCCTTCATGCTTAGATATTATTATGTCAATATCTATGCTAGCTTGTTGTGATTCCCACAAGGCTAGTATTAGGGATTGATATTGTAATATCTTGGTGCATATGATGCATATGGCATATTTTAATATGTTGCCTTGTTGTGATTCCCACAAGGGCAGCATTATTCAAATATGACTGTATAAAAATGAAGGGTTTGACTTAACTAGACACAATAGTTTGTTGTGATTCCCACAAGACTATATGTGTGCTAGAGGACAGAATAAAATTGGAAATTGCATGGGATGCAATTGGAAAGAGTTTTCTACCTTTGAACTTATAAGGGCTTGTTGTGATTCCCACAAGGTCTTTTATAAGGAATTTGGATCTCAACCCCACTAAGAAAATTAGTATTTTCTCGTTCATCATACTTGAGGGTTATGATATTCGATAAAAATAGTGGGAGTAACAATTAGATAAAAGTCCTTGTCTGATTGAATACATGTCATCATGATTGGTCTGCTTATATTAGTGTTCTTTGTAATTATAGATTAATTCTGCAAAAATGGCATCTTCACTCTCACTTAGAGGTATCTTAGATACAAACAAATTGACTGGTCCCAACTATGTGGACTGGTTGAGAAATTTAAAGATTGTTCTCACACAAGAAAAACTTTCCTACATTCTTGAAACCCCTGACCTAGGGTCAGCAGGGGAAGATGCAACTGAGGAGGAATTGGCCACATATCGTATGTGGAAAAATGACAGTTTGACTGTCAAATGTATCATGCTTGCTTCTATGAATAATAAATTGCAGAGGCAGCATGATAGCATGGATACTCACTCCATACTCCTTAACTTGAAGGAGTTATATGGTGAGCAGAGCAGAACTGCTAGATATGAGATATCTAAGCAGTTGTTCCGTGCTAGAATGATCGAGGGATCGTCTGTGCAAGACCACTGTTTAAAGGTTATAGACTTGATCACTCGATTGAGTCAACTTGGCTTTGCTATGGACAGTGAGCTCAGTCAGGATTTGATCCTGCAATCACTACCCGACTCATTCTCGCAGTTTGTTGTGAATTATCACATGAACAAACTGAATTCCTCCCTGCCTGAGCTTCTAAATATGCTGAAAACAGCAGAGTCTCACATGAAGAAGGACAAGGGTCCGATCCTTCTTGTTGGTGAGAGCTCAAAGAAGAAAACGGGCAACAAGGGTTCAAAGAAAAAATTAAACCCTAAGAGTCGCATCAAAAAGAAGAAGGAAAAGAAAATCTCTCGACCCGGTACCTGTTTCCACTACGGCAAGACGGGGCATTAGAAAAGGAACTGCAAGAGCTTTCTTGCAAGTGTGAAGCCTGATGCAAGTGTTGCATCAAAAGGTATGTTTTTATTACATGCCAATTTGACATTAAGTTCTTCTGATTCTAATTCATGGGTATTAGATACCGGTTGTGGTTCTCACATATGCAAATCTTTGCATGGACTGCAGAAAATTAGAAGTCTGAAGAAAGGTGACTTCGAGCTATATGGCGCTGGAGGAGAATCCATCCAGGCTGAAGCTGTTGGCACCTACATACTAGAGCTACCCTCCGGAAAGTTCTTGAAGCTAGAAGACTGTTATTTTATGCCAAAAATCATTAGAAATGTAATTTCAATTCCTTTGTTGCTTAAGAAAGGATTCGAAATAAATGGAAAGAGCAATGGTTGCTCTATTTCTTTATCTAATGAGTATTATTGTCATGGCACTATGGAAAATGGTCTTTTAGTATTATGTCTTAATAATGTTATGTTTCATATTGGCAAAGATAATAAAAGAAAAAGAGAGAATATTAATAATACCCTCCTCTAGCATTACCGATTAGGTCATATTAGTGAGACAAGGTTACACAAGTTGTATAAAGATAAATTCTTTGACCCTTATGATTTTGAATCATTAGGGACTTGTGAATCTTGTCTTATGGGTAAAATGACCAAGTCTCCATTCTCGGAACATGGAGAAAGGGCAAGTGTGTTGTTAGAACTCGTACACACTGATGTGTGCGGTCCTATGTCAACTCCAGCTAGAGGTGGATACTCTTACTTCATCACATTTACTGATGACTTATCAAGGTTCGGTTTTGTGTATCTAATGAAACATAAATCCGAAGCCTTTGATAAATTTAAAGAGTATCAAAGTATGGTCGAAAAACAAACTGGGAAGTGTATTAAAATCCTTCGATCTGATCGAGGAGGAGAATACCTTTCTAGTGAATTTTTAGACTATCTTAAATTAAAGGGTATACTCTCTGAATGGACACCTCCATATACGCCACAATTAAATGGTGTAGCTGAAAGAAGGAATCGTACCTTATTAGATATGGTACAGTCCATGATGTGCTTCACAAATCTTCCAATTTTCTTCTGGGGACATGCCCTAGAAACTGCTGCATTAGTATTAAATAGAGTACCATCTAAGTCTGTATCTAGCACTCCATATGAGATATGGAAAGAAAAGAAACCTAATCTTAAGTATCTTAAGATATGGGGTTGTCATGCTTATGTCAAAAGAAATTTTGGACATAAGCTAAGTGCTAGATCGGACAAGTGTACATTTGTAGGTTATCCTAAAGACAGTTTAGGATATATCTTCTATGATCCTACCGAACAAAAGGTATTTGTTGCTAGGCATGCCACTTTCTTGGAAAAAGAGTTTTTCTTAGAAAAGGGCAAGGATAGAAGAATTGAACTTGATGAAGTTCAAGACCTACAAGGTGAGACACATAATAATCCTCAACCAGATGTACCCATGGAAGAGGTACAGCCACTACACACTACTCCTCTCCGAAGGTCAGAAAGAGTGCGAAATGCACCTGAGAGGTATGGATTTATCATTGAGAATGATGAAGCCCACATCGTTGATAACGATGACCCTCTGACCTATTCGGAAGCTGTCAAGAGTAGGGACTCTGACAGATGGCTGGACGCCATGAAATCCGAGATAGATTCTATGTATACAAACCAAGTGTGGACTTTGGTTGATGCACCTGAGGGAGTGATTCCAATAGGGTGCAAATGGGTATACAAGAAGAAGATAGGAGCTGATGGCCAAGTAGAAACCTACAAGGCCAGGCTAGTGGCAAAAGGTTTTCAGGCAAAAACAAGGTATTGATTATGATGAAACTTTTTCGCCAGTAGCTATGCTCAAATCTATTCGGATTATGCTTGCTATAGCTGCATACTATGATTATGAGATCTGGCAGATGGATGTCAAAACCGCCTTCCTTAATGGTCACCTTGAGGAAGAGGTTTATATGACATAGCCAGAGGGATTTGTCTCAAGAGGGAGAGCAAATCAAGTATGTAGGCTTAAGAAATCCATTTATGGATTAAAGCAGGCATCTAGGAGTTGGAACATCCATTTTGACATGATAGTCAAAGAGTTTGGCTTCATTAAAAATATAGATGAACCTTGTGTGTACAAGAAGACTAGTGGGAGTGCTATTGTCTTCTTGATATTATATGTGGACGATATATTGGTCATTGGAAATGATGTTCCAATGATGCAGTCGGTCAAGACTTGGTTATCAAAGAAATTTTCCATGAAAGACTTGGGTGAAGCATCCTATATACTTGGTATAAGGATCTATAGAGATAGATCTAAAAGGATGCTAGGTTTGTCCCAGTCTAGGTACATTGATAATGTGCTGAAGAGGTTCAGCATGGATGGAAGTAAGAAAGGTTTCTTACCCATAGGACATGGCATACAACTCTCTAGGAAGATGTCTCCTAAGACATCTGAAGAGAGGAATAGAATGAGTTCTATTCCCTATGCTTCGGCAGTAGGGTCGATCATGTATGCTATGTTATGTACCAGGCCTGATGTAGCTTATGCCTTGGGTATGGTAAGTAGATTTCAGGCAGATCCCGGGGAGGATCATTGGAAAATTGTGAAAAGCATTCTCAAATACTTGAGAAGGACTAGAGATGTTTTTCTGATTTATGGAGGATCAGAATTGAAACTAGAAGGCTATTCAGATTCTAGCTTTCAATCTGATCCAGATGATAGCAAGTCAATCTCTGGATATATCTTCACTTTGAATGGTGGAGCTGTGAGTTGGAAAAGTTCCAAACAGCAAACTGTAGCTGACTCAACTACTGAGGCAGAATACATAGCTGTTAGTGAAGCTGCTAAGGAAACAGTCTGGATGAAGAAGTTCATCACAGAGCTGGGTGTAGTTCCTGAGATTGCCGGACCAGTCCCAGTTTATTGCGATAACACTGGAGCTGTTGCACAGGCTAAGGAACCAAGGTCTCATCATAGATCCAAGCACATTTTGAGACGCTTCCACCTTGTTCGAGAGATAATCGAAAGACAAGACGTCAAGATTGAACAAGTAGACACAAAGAACAATATAGCAAACCCATTTACTAAAGCTCTACCACAGCAGCAATTCAATCGTCACCTCGATTGTATGGGGTTAAAATATAAGGACGATTGGCTTTAGTGAAAGTGGGAGATTGAAAGAGTAGATGCCCTATAAGCCAATCATTTGATGGGTTTCTCTTTGTAATCTTCCAAATCATGTACTTTGACACTCGATATATATCAATAAAGGCATTGTGTTTCATCATTTGCTGCTTATCTATTTTATTATTGGATGATGAACCCCATAAATTAGGACATTGATTTTAGGGTTATGATGAGATCATACCAGTGAGACCTAAAATTCTAAAATCCTAATTTAGAATATTTCCAGTCAAATTGGTATATTGAGTCGGGGATCAATATTACCAGAAAGACTGGCACATCTTATGTATGCTCGATGTAGAGGGTGATTGATCTCACAATCACTTGTGTGAGACACTAATACAAAGATGTGGGTGCTCATTAGAGGAATGAGTTCACTGAAATGACCAGCCATGAGAACATCTTATGGATTCTTACTTAATTATCAAAAGATGGTTCTCATAGTGGGAGTTGTGCAAGTGATCCTTAGACCTGAGATCACCATGGTACCTTGTGCACTTGAAGCTATGTTTTGGTTTACCCTCATTCACGACATTGCGTTGTGTACGGGGTATTCTGGATATGGTGGATTTTGTACGAAGGTTGTGAGTAGGTCAACAAGGAATCAGTCACTTCTAGTAAGAGAAGGTAACATCCTGCTTACTCTAATCTTATGATGATTCAAGAAGCCTTTGATCAAAGCAAAATGAATATTAGAAAGAGTTTCTAATGTTTCATTGTTTGAATTATCATATAAAAGATTGAGAGAGACATGAATAAGTGATTGAGTTTGATATTGATCCATACTCATGCACTTATTCAGGATGTAGTATGACTGAGGGATTGAATTGTACGGTAACTTGCCACTGAAGGGTATGTTTGGATTTGTCCAATACATTCCTCATCTTCCGGATAGACATGATATGTTGCTAGACGTCAATCATGTCTTATGGGTTGATCGGATCAAAGAGTTTGATTAGATCAAAGCATCAGAAAGGTTCTGATTGCTAAGTCAGGTTTAGCACTAAATTGAACCTAAATTAGATTAGAGGTATTCTAATCAGGTTAGGTCAACTTGCACCTGCACCTACTGCTGGCTAAGATAAGGAACCCAATGGGTCACACACAAGGAAATTGATCAAGGGTCTAATTGGATTAGATCATGTTTGCAAGATGAACATGCTAGCACGTGTTGCAAACCCTAGCTCCTGATTCAAATTAAATTCGAATCTGATTCTTAGGTTAGGTTGATCTAATATGATTAGATCATGATCTAATATGGGTTAGCCAAGAGTTGGAACCCATTTGGCTTTAATTAGACCTGATTTGATTAGGTTTAATGTTTTCTTTAAGTTGGTTAAACCCAATTGGATTGGGTTTGATAGGGCCTTCACTTCTGGACCATTGGATCACTCTCTGGATGAAGGATCTGATCCACTAGTTGGCGCCTTCATCTAGACCATTGGATGGTTTTCTGGATGAAAGATCTGGTCCACTAGTTGGCGCCTTCATTTGGACCATTGGATGGATTCCTGGATGAAGGATCTGGACCATTGGTCAGCGCCTGAATCTGGACCACTGGATGGCTCTCTGGATGAAAGATCTGGACCGTTGCTCAGCGCCTGAATCTAGACCATCGGTGATGGCATCTTGCTTCTAGACCATTGGATGGCACCCTGGATGATGATGCCTTGATCTGGAGCATTAGATGGCGCCTAGATCTGGACCATTGGCTTTGGTTCACTGCATTTGGACCCTTGGATCATCAGGATTTAAGAGGGAGACATGAGAAAGAAGTTGATACACCCTTCTCCTTAGCACCCCATCATGATGGGATGCCTCTCTTGGCACATGCCTCATCATGATGAGGTGTGTGGATGGGATGCATCCCTTTATGATGCATCCCTCCATCTCTTATAAATAAGGAGGTGCCTTGGGGTTCTAAAGATTATCAAAGAAAAAGTCTCTCCTTCTCTCTCCCTTATCCCTTCTTTCTTACAAGCCTCTCTCTTTTGTCCTAACCCAAGACAAGAGGGTCTTCTTTAGGACAAAAAGGCTAGCGAATATTTTAGAAGTAGAAAGGAAGAAGGAAGTGAAGGAAAATCAGCCAATTAAATTCTTTGGAAGGATTGAACAATTAGAATCAAGTTTTGGTGGAGCTAGAGTCTTGAACCCATTTCTGTGTGGATCAACATCGGAGGGTGAACATTTGGGCACCTTAGGACATCTTCAGACATATTGGATATAGCGTGATAGGTATTCTTCTATACCAAGATTATATTTTCTATATTATTTGGTTATACTATTAAGGTGATCTTGGCTTATTAGGGTTTCATATAATGGGTTTTATAAGAAAATTTTATAATCCTGTATCTTCCGCTGCGCCCTAGGGCACTAGAAAACCCAACACCTTCAAGAAAGAATAAGATTTTGTTAATAATGCAAGATCTTTAAGTAAGAAAATGAGAGATTTCAACTTGATGGACATCTCCACATAAGATACAATAAACATTCACATGCAAACAAAAAAAGAGGACCTTCTTCAGCTAAAAGTTTTCACATAAGAAATTTAGTAGGTATTTGACTTGAAGAATGCAGAATGAATCGGTAATTTTAGATACCTCTCTCATAAATTAGCTGAGTAAAGTCAATAACTTAAATCTTATTATGGCATGATTAAAGTCTTTAATTATTAATTTCTTGATATCATGTCTATATATGTTTTGATTGATTTATGCTTTTAGAAATTATTTCATGGTTTGTCCAAACTAAAATATATATTTGCCTATGTCATAACCATGAAATACACAAGTTTATACTTAAAATTTTGATTTAAAATAACTTGTGAGAAACTATGAATCCTTGAGCATAATGAAAATGTTGTTTGCATGATATACATCTATATGATACATAAGATTAATTCTTTATTCTGCTCTTTCATGTAAATTACTTGAGAATAACAAAAAGAGAGAGAGATAAAGAAAAGAAAATGAACATTATTCAAGGGAAGTAAAATCTAAGTAAACGCAAATACTCCAATCTTAAGAAAAAGCAAAACAAGCATAATATATTCGGCATATTTGTAAGACTTGTGTGAGTATTTTTTTGAAAGGGATAAAATCTGTAATTAATTACACTTAAACAGGAGAAGTTTGAAGTGAATAATTTAACCTTTCTATATTGCTTATCATAGGAATGGTGCCAATGGGGAGGCTAGTGGTAGTACCTGGTACTATTTGATCCAACTATTTGGTGTAGGGTATATTAGGGACGGCACAAGAGGAAGGCTAGTGGTAGTACCTCATGCGCCTTCCAACTCCACCGGATAGGGAGTAAATAGAGTATAGAACATAAGAAAGTAAAAACGAAAAACAAAATCAAAATGTTCATTAATTGGTTAAGAAAAGAAATTCAAAAAAAAAAATGAGGAAATGAATGATAAAGTAAATGAAAGTATATAAGAAGAATCAAGTCAAGTTTTAATCACTGGAAAACACACCTTAAGGATGAAATCAATGCAAGATTATATTTAAATAGGGAGAGTTTATTTGAAAAGAATTGATTTTGATCCTTGACATGCTTGTTCTTAATATTTTAATGCATGACTTAACACATAATATATTTTGCATATGGCATGATGTTTTGAATTATGGGTTCTTAATATTTTGTAATGCTCCATGCTTGGATAATTTGATTGAATGTTTGAAATACTACATAAAATTTTTTTTAGTATTATTAAAAAGAAATTTCAGATTTGTCGTTCAGGATCATCTTTGAAATCTGAAAGTTGAATAAATTTATAAAAAAGAGAAAAGAAGGATATCTCTATTTAGGCAAAATGAATTGATTTTATTTTATCTTTCAACTTACCTAACTTTGGTACATAATATTCTAATTCGTACCAAACTCAGCATTAAATACAAAGATTCTAAATATGCTCTAATATGTTTGAAAAATGTGTTTTCAATCGTAATGATTTAAGATGAGCCACAATGTGGAAGATACATATCTCAAATTATAACTTTGAAAGTCTCCTTGAAAATCTTTATGAAGTTCAGAATCTGATTTTGTATAAAAGCTTAAATTTAATTTAAAAATGCTTATATCGTTACATCTTTGTAACCTTAATTATATGCTTCAATGATCTCATCATTCAGGAGAATAACTCAATATGATTTCTAAATAAAAATCTTAACTTAAGAAAAAACAGAATTAATTTTGATGCCTTGGTTGATTGCTCCGATACGCATCTGAAACATATCATTTCTTATCTTTAAAGTGTACTAAAATTGGTTTAAATGATGTATTTTTCAATGATCTTGATTGCAAACAAATGTTTCTAAATATATGACTTTATTTTGATATTAAAAAAATTCATTGTATTTCATGTATACATTGCTGTGAATCTATGAGTAAGAAATTAAATTCTATAAACATTCACTTGAATGATTTTTTATATCCCTTTCTGCATGATTGTTGCTTCCATCACTAAAAGAAAAAGCTATTTTTAAAAGAGTGAATGATCTTAAAGCCAGAAATATTTCAGCTCACTCAAATGACTCTTAAAAGAAAAAAAATGTAATTGCTTTTGAAAGAAATTGAGCTTCAAATGAATTATTTTCTGATTGATATTTCAGAACATTTTCTCAAAGAATTAAGAGGAAGCATAACTTGTTCTTGAAAGATTAAAAAGAGTGATTGCTACAAATTTTGAATAATTCTAGATCATTCTACATTCTTGATATCATAGAATTTTCGTTTTATTCACGCTTATCATCAAAATTTGAAATTCAACAAAAAAAAAGAATGATTATAGAAGAATGCATCTTTTGAGGGGGAGCTTTAGATATTTAATCTAAATGCATTATGTATCTTATTCAAAAGTCACTTTCACTTGATGCATTTCTTGAATGTTTTATGGATTGATTTTGATGAACCTCTTTGTGTTGCCATTGCTTGCCTTGAGTTGAGTTCTATAAAGGTTGTTTCAGGAGGAGAGATCATATGAAATTTAATCGCATAAATCCATAACTAAAGGAGAGAGAAAGAATACTAAATGAGAAGTGATCCTAATACTCTTCATTATATAAATATCTGAAATTTAAATATGAAAATCTCTGTAATACGCCTTGAGGCTTACTATTTGGTTAATATATTTTATGCATCAATCATGAACCAAATTGCAATTCAAACAGTTGATCTTAAGAGCCTCTAGTTTAATGAAAAAGGAAAAGAATAATGTGTTGAATTTTCTTGAGTATCTTTTGTGAACACAAATTTAAAAGTAGCTGCTATATATGATAGATCTATAAATTTTAAAATGCACCTAATCGGCAAATCAGCTGTTCTGAAAATTATTTGAATACGAATTTCATCTATCTTTATTAGAAAATCTATTTTGGAATTCACTAATGAGTTCTTATTGGCTTGTTCTTTAGAACTTCAATTTTGTGCCAATTCATTTTTATATGTATCAAAATGTGCTTCTTTTTAAAGGAATAAAAGAAAGTCTTTAAAAGAGCTTTAAAAAAACTTTCAAAGCTTTGAATTTTATGTATACTCTGAGATATATCATAAATTACATGAATTCATGTTTTGGTATTTGTGCCCGAATGCTTTTATTATCATATAAGATTTTGAAGTCATTAAGAATTAATGATCTGACATGATGTTATACTTTTTTAAGTTTTTTTCTTATACTCTGAAAATTAATTAAATTGCTCTCATGTTGCTAAATACTAAATATATTGGGCAAAAGATCTTAAATAAACAAGCTTTCATACTTGTTATTAAAGATCTTTCAAAAAAAAGGAGTTTAGATTTCCATTCGTGCCTTCTTTGAATATCAGTCTTGATACTCCTTGAATTAACTTGAAAAAGGTTCCACCTACACTTGATTTGAAAACTATCTTTGGAATCACATTCGATGTGCTCTCATTATAATTTGTTCTGAAATCATCTTAATTGGCTTTGATCTATGCTCATTAATCTTATTCTGACATTATTGCCTTGAGTTATATGATTCATATTCTTGCAATAATTCGACATGCATTGACTGAAAATCAGAGTACACTAAGAAAAAGGAATATTTAAGTATCATTTGCTGTTTTGTGCATAATATTTCATTACTTTGCAACCTTTTTGATGTTGTCAAAAAGGGAGAGAAATATTTGAGTATGAGTATATGCTCATAATGCTTTATGTTTTGAATTGAATACAAATCAGCTTAGATTGAAATATGTTGATTGTGTTAAGCTGATTAAATCTAAAGCATTATCATAAAGTATTTTCTACTTCATGCAACTTAGTTATCCATTAGTTCTAGAATACAATCTATTTTATATTGTATATACTCCAAGTTTTGTCATCATCAAAAAGAAGAAGATTGCTGACCCAAAGATTGATTTTGATGATCACAAAACCTTGAAGTATAATTACTAATGTTTGTGTTGCAAGAAGAAAGATATTTATTTTGCAAGGAACATAACAAGTTGAAAGAATAGAAAAAGACCTCAAAAGCTCTCAAAAAGTTGAAAGAAAGCTATACTTCATTGGCCCAAGTTTCAAGTTCAAAAGGATTCAAGTTGGATGAGCAAATTCAAAGAAAGATTCAAAAGAATAGTCCTCGAGTCGACTCCTGGAAGTTCAGAGTCGACTCTGGCACTCTGGAGTTTCAAGGAACAGTGCTCGAGTCGACTCCGAAACTCTGCGAGTCGACTCCGACTGAGAACAGACAAAAAGACAGAGAGTTGATTTTCAGCGCTACAGTGCTCGAGTCGACTCCAGCTACAGTCGAGTCGACTCCCAGCTACAGTGCCGGCAAACTTCTTGTTGCCCAGAGATGGTCACCCAAGAGGGGGGTGAATTGGGTGTTTTAAAATTTTAGTCTAATTAAACAATACTCACAAGTGTAGGTGCAAGAATAAAGTTAAGCACGATCAATCGCAAACACAGAGGTTTATAGTGGTTCGGAGCTTCCACTGCTCCTACATCCACTCCCCAAACACCTTTGGAAATTTTTCACTATAATCGGCGATTACAGTCCGGTAGTTTTTCGAGTGAACTACCCAACTCGTTGTTTTAACCCGGACTAACAACGAACCCTACAATCCCCCAATTTAAACTAGGCTTGGGACGCCTAACCCTTGTTCCAAGTCCCTTGACTGGAACAAGCGCAATGTTTAAGAGTTTTACAAGAATTTAAAAGCTTCTATGAAAGCAAATAAATCAATAAAGAACAACAAAATCGGAAGAATCCTTTTTGCCGTTGGAAGCTTGGATGATGGTGGTTCTTCCGATGCGGATCACGTCGGCTTGAATGCGAGCTTTGATTGCCGAGTGGGAGTGAGTAGATGAGCACGAAATCAGATGAAGAAGGCTTGAATGCACTTGATTTCTCCTCTTGAAAGCACCAACTCCCTTGAAACTCTCTCTCTTTCTTCTCTCTTGAATGCTTTAGTGTTGGGTTGGTGAGAGACTTTTTTTTGCACTTAAAAACTCCTATTTATACTTCTGCAAGCAATAGATCCGTTAGAAACAAAAATAGAGCCGTTAGGATTTCAAACAAAACCTGCAAAAATGTGTCAGTCGCGTCCCAGGCATTCCGGAGATGTCTCCGCTTGAACGAGAGACGTCTCGGCTGTATAAAAGATCGTTCGATAATGTCGGAGTCGACTCGGCACTTTCTGGGGACGACTCCGAAGAAGAACAGCCCGATTTCTTGTTTTTCTGTTTTTCTGAGAGAGCCGGCTCACATGCCTCGGGGGACGTCTCGGGATTTTTGTGCTTTATGCGTGGGGACGACTCTGCGACGTCGGAGACGGCTCCGATGTTTTCTCAACGAAAAACGGGTCCTCTGGAATCCCTGAGAGAGTCGGCTCCGCGTCCTTTGGAGACGACTCGCGCGCATCCCTTGAAATCGGCCTTTCTGCCGTCTCTGAGAGAGTTGACTCTGGAAAGCCGGGAGTCGACTCCGACCCTGCGAGATGCCTCGGCAGGTGCTGGGGACGTCTCCAGACGTCCCTGCTTCTTCTCTGCGTGCCGGAGACGTCTCTGAAACAAGCCGGAGAAGTCTCGGCTGTCCCTGATCCGTTTTCTTCATCTCAAAAATCTTCAATAAATCCACCGAAAAATACGGAAACATGCCTTGACAATACTTAACAATATTCTTAGTTAAACACCTGAAATGCTCAAGTAAATTGTCAATATAAAGGGAATTATACTTTAGTGTTTTGTATTCATCAAAATCCATTAGGGGGTCAACAATCTCCCCCTTTTTGATGATGACAAAACACTGAGTATATGCAAAATTTAAAATTAAACATATACACAGTATTTGATCAGATGTACAAGTATTGTGTTTTGGTTAGAGCTAGATACAGTATGCATAATTCAGTATAGTTAATTGTCAGTTCTATACTTATGCATAAGCATTGATCTTAGTAGCTCTTTGAGCAATTTTGGCATATTATCTATCACTTTTAGATTTGAATCAAGTTAAAGTATAAATTGATGAAATATTGATGCTAAAGACAATCAAAAGCCAAATACTTTTGACTCCCCCTTTCTTTTCCAGAAGGACAATTGTCTTTAAGCCAATATTCTTCAATTTTATCTTTTCATTTTGTTGATTCTAATTAAACTTTCAAGTATGAGTGTGATAAACATAAAAATTTTGCATTTTGCATTGTGCATTCCATATTGGTTCTACTCCCCCTTTTTGTCATCAACAATGAAGGGGACAAATTTTGCCTATTCCCCCAAAACGCGATGCCTATTTGAATGGTTCTACTGCCTTTTTCAGATTTGCACATAAGATTTCAGCGTCCATGTTGCTTTTTAGATTAGAATTCAGCATTTATATCAAATTAACATGAAGCAGTCAATGATTTGGGAAGGTGAGTTTTACTCCCCCTTTGTTTTGGAATTCATTTCAGATCATTTAAATTTAATTATTACAAGTTGTGCTCCCCCTGTTTTATATGCATTGTCAAGTTTGGCAAAATAGTGAAATGGTTGCACATTGTCAAGTTTGAACATTCAAGGTATATTACGACATTTTAACATCCATAGCACATCACAATATTAAAAACATACTCCAAGATTCAAAAAGAAGGGATATGGCATTCATATAGCATTACAACATTTGATGCCATTACAAGGATTGATTGCAAACACAAAAGAAAGAGTTTCATATAAGCCTAGGGCTTTACAAAAAGATGAACCCTAGATGTCCACAAAATGTGCCTCACTGGCCAGCACCCTCAAGAGCCGCAGCAGCAGCTTCCACAAACCTATTAATTGCTTGCATTAATCTTCTAAAGTTATCTCCCTGAGACTGATTGAGTGCTCTCATTAATGCTTCAATTTCATGGGATGCTCTATCAATCCTCCCTCTAAGCTGGGTAGCCACACTGCCCAAATTGCCTTCAGGGCTCGTCAGCTCTTGAAGACTATCCGATATGATCTTCAATTCAGCTTGTATCTCACATGATCTTCTAGTTTGGTTTGATGCCACACAAACCAACTCTGACCCTATAGCTTCCATTTGAGTTCTAATTGCTTTCAACTCTTCTAAAAGTGCTTCATGTGAAGTGCGGATAGGAGCTATCTCAGCAGAAACCACTAACCTAATTTCTTCCCTCATTTGCTGGCACACCATGGATGCTAAGGTGTGCATCTGCTCATCCGACAAGGGAGTCGATCCAACAACTGGAGGAGGAGGCATGGAAGTGGATGGTCCAGCCGAGCTGGAAGGTACATCAGGAAAAGGAAAGCTCTCCATATGATCAGTAGAGGGTATAGGGCTATGTGGAGGAGAGAGGTGGACAGGCTCCTGATGATGGATCTCAGGCTCTACAGTTTGGGATTTTCTTTTACAAACCTTAACCCAAGACCCGTCTTTCTTGTAAAATTCCATCCTATGTAGTGTGCTCTCGTTATAGAAGTCAGTGTTTCTCAAGGATCTCTCTGGCTCATTTTCAGGGATAGGAACCTTAAAATGCTTGAAAAGTAGGGTAAAGACCATCCCATACGGGATGCTGAACCTGGAGTACCTATGATAGAGTGAAATGTAGTTTAACATGAGCCTAGGAAGATTTAGGGGAATCCCTAACAGGATGTGGTGCATAATGGCCAAATCTCGCTCCAAAACGAAGTCGAAGCGACCGGTTTTTAGGAACAAGACCCTATTGATTATGCTCAAAAGCAATCTCATTTCAGCATTGAGGTCTTGGGACTTAACAATGTCAAGAGGACCACAGTTCTCTCTACCTAGAATTAAGTTTAGAGCAATCTCTCTTTGGGGATGTGAGGTCGGAGCCTCACCGTACTTAGGTATTTGCAATACACTAGACAAGATATCCTCATTGACTTCTACAAATGTGCCTCGAACATACCCTGTGTACCCCGAGCTCCCTAAGGCCAAATTACCAAAAACTTCTCTCACTAGGCCAGGGTAGGTAGACACGTTTAGGGAACATAGGTGTTCCCAACCTTGGGCACGGAGTCTCTCTCCAATAGAGAACCCCTCACCCGCTAAGAATTGAAAATCTATGTGCCTACCTGTTGTTACTGTGCGATTCGCACAGGAGGGAGTCACGGTTGGCGGAGCAACCGGAGGAGACGGCGCGGAGGGCTCTTCCCGCCGTTCCTCGTCGTTCGCCACCCTAAGACGCCTCCCACCGCTACGCCTAGCTTTCTTAGGTGCCATCGACCGGAAATCTACGGAAATGGGCAGTGATTTTGGTTCGATTGGTGGTGGAGAGAAGATGGATGCGAGGGTTTAGGATTTTGTTGGGGACGATGGAAAACAGCTCGGGATGGCTCGAGCTGTTTCGGCCTATAAAAAAAATTTCATTCTGTCCCCGAGACGTCTCCGCGACTAATGCGAGACGTCTCGCCGGGGGGACGTCTCTGCGATTCGCCGGAGACGTCTCCAGCACTGGAAAAATTTCAGAACGTTTCCAATCTTTTCCCAATTCGTTTTATTCAATCTCAATGATCAGTTTAATTTCTTTTGGCGATTATTAAGTGAGCTTGCTTGTGATCCTTCCCCTTAATAATTCATCCTATAAAAGTTTGACAATGATTTTTGAATTATCAATATTGAAATGAGGAATGTTTGATCAAATTTCGAATGCCTATGAAATAGGCTCTGAAAGTATCTCTATGAAGAGTCCAAGGGGGATAACTATCCTCCGAAAAGTCAAACAATTCGTCATCTAATTTGATAGATTCATATTTTCACTTATTAGGCACTAGGTTTGCTATATGTGACCTTGAAGTGTATTATGAGTTTGAGTAGCATTCATATGTACCTTTAGAGCATACAAGGCATTACATATGTTTGAGGAGTTAAATCATTTAAGCTATAGCATTGAAGTCAAATCATGCTTGCATTACAAATTCAATCTACTTGCTAGGATCATACAAGCACAAGGCATTCCTTAAAAAAATTGAACCTATCTTTACAAAGGAGCTTTGTAAAGATATCGGCCAATTGATTTTCAGTGCATACATACTCAATCAATACATCATTTTTCAACACATGATCTCTTATAAAGTGATGCCTAATCTCTATGTGTTTCGATTTAGAGTGTTGGACAGGATTTTTTGTTAAATTGATTGCACTTGTATTATCACATCTAATTGGAATATTGTCCATTTTGATACCAAAATCTTCAAGTTGTTGCTTAATCCAAAGAACTTGGGCACAACAGCTTCCGGCTGCAATGTACTCAGCCTCAGCTGTGGACAAGGCAACTGAATTCTGTTTCTTGCTAAACCAAGAAACCAAGTTAGCACCCAAGAATTGACAGGTGCCACTTGTGCTTTTTCTGTCGAGTTTGCACCCGGCAAAATCAGCATCGGAATAAGCAATTAAATTTAAATCAGATTGTTTAGAATACCATAAACCTGCATTAGATGTCCCTACTAGGTATTTGAATATTCTTTTAACAGCTTGTAAGTGTGATTCCTTAGGACATGCTTGGTATCTAGCACACATGCAAACACTGAATAATATGTCTGGTCTACTAGCAGTAAGGTAAAGTAAAGACCCTATCATACCTCTGTACAATTTGCAGTCTACACTTTTACCTTTTTCATCTTTGTCAAGCTTGCAACTTGAGCCCATGGGTGTGCTAATTTCCTTTGCATCCTTCATCTTGAACTTCTCCAACATTTTCTTGATGTACTTGGACTGACTGATGAAGATGCCTTCCTCTGATTGTTTTATTTGTAGCCCAAGGAAGAAGTTGAGCTCACCCATCATGCTCATTTTGAATTCTTCCTGCATAAGCTTAGCAAACTCTTGACAAAGACTATCATTAGTAGCACCAAAAATTATATCATCCACATAAATTTGCACAAGCAATAAGTCATTCCCTTTTCTTTTAATGAAGAGTGTTTTATCTACGTTTCCTCTTTTAAACTCATTTTCAATTAGGAAATTACTTAATCTTTCATACCAAGCCCTAGGGGCTTGCTTAAGTCCATACAATGCTTTATGCAATTTAAAAACATGATCTGGATGTAAGTGGTTTTCAAAACCTGGAGGTTGTTCTACATAAACTTCCTCCATTATATAACCATTTAAAAATGCACTTTTTATATCCATTTAATAGAGTTTGAAATCCATGAAGCATGCATATGCCAAAATTAGTCTAATAGCCTCTAACCTAGCAACAGGAGCGAAGGTTTCATCAAAATCTATGCCTTCTTCCTGATTGTAGCCTTTGGCTACCAACCTAGCTTTGTTTCTTATTACTACTCCATCTTCATCTAGTTTATTTCTATATACCAACTTGGTGCCTATAATTGAAACATTAGGGGATCTTTTTATTAGAGTCCAAACTTGATTTCTTTTAAATTGGTTTAATTCTTCTTGCATAGCATTTATCCAATTTTCATCTTTTTCGGCTTCTTCTAGTGATTTAGGCTCTATTTGTGAAACGAATGCAAGATAATTACTAGTATTTCTTAAAGAGGATCTTGTCCTTACCCCTTGTGAAGGGTCACCAAGGATTAGATCCCTTGGATGACCATGTGCATGTTAGATGTATGCCCTAAAAGCCAATCTGGCTGACACATTGTTAATTCTAGGGACATAATTTTGTACTTGACTATTTATTATTGAATAAATAAAAGGCATCTTTTCATTCATATTAATTATGTGTCTATGAATCGTCCAAAAAATTAATAAGATGATGATGCATATTCTCAAGAGTTGAGAATTTGAGCCATGTATCATTGGTGATTAATTTCTAAATGCTCCTGATCAATGGATCATCATGAGGACGGTGATCGATCCGATCAGTGCACAGATCACTTTCCTTCTGGACGGACGAGACTTGAGTCCACAGTGTAGGGACACTGAAGTGATAGTGCAGGTGCTCGTTAGAGAACAAGGGTACTGAGCGTGACCAAGACAAGAAGTTACTTGGACGTCTATCCACTCGTCAGTGACTTGCTTGATGTTGCAGTAGTATGACTGGTCCTTTGACCTGCGGTGCTTCGGCTACTCACAGTGAGGTTATTGTAGTTTGACTACACGTATACATGGTCTCTAGTCATATGGGTCCTTGTAGTGTAGATTGGCTGCAGTAAGTTCACTGTAGGAGTAGGGTATGCACTTACATGGAATCTATCGACCTTGATAGAAGAGGAGTGATCCTATGTGATTTGTTAGACTGAGTTCTAAGACCTTGGCCAGGGCAGTAATATAAAGTGGAAAAAGAGCTTTCCACTATCGAACTCGAGTCAAATAAATCTTGACATATGACAGACGAAGGGGTTTGACGAGTTATCCATGACCTCCGTCCTGTAGGGATCCACGATAGAAGGACTGTATCACATGATAACTGCACCTAGAGGTTCATCATTCTATTCTGCTGGGTAGCCACTACATGCTGCTAGGTGTCACTGGTGGATGGTGAGACTCATAGGGATTATCTCGATGATCGATAAGCCCTAATGAGTAGAGTTGGAATCGTTCCGACCCATTGAAAAGAGTTTTCAATGATATTGTGATAGAGATCACAATATATCTCACTACCAGTCAGAGTAGAACCTATGGGGTCACACACACTAGAGGCATTGACCGATCCGATGGTTGAATCGTGATTAGGAATCACAAGTAATCAATTCGATTGATAATAAGCTGAAGAAGGAACAAAGAGAATTAATTAATTGGACTTAAAACAAGAGTCCTACTTGGAGTAGGATTCCTAGAGTCCTAATTGGATTAGGACTAGGAATCCTACTTGGACTGGGATTCCTACTTGGACTGGGAATCCTATTTGGAGTAGGACTGGGATTTCTACTTGGAGTAGGATTCCTACAATCCTAATTAGATTAGAAGTTTTGAATTAAATTTGGATTCCTACTTGGAGTAGGATTCCTAGAGTCCTAATCGGATTAGGACTTCGAATTCAAATTAGAGTCCTAATTGGATTAGGACTAGAATTAAACAAGTCCTAATTGGATTAAGATTTCTTAAGTCCTAATTAATTATTAATCTAATGAATCAACATGACTCCTAATTGGATTAGGATTGAAGAGTTCAATTGAGTCATGGTTCATTCAAGTTCTAATTGGATTAGGACTAGCATAGATTGAACCCAATTGATTCATGATTTGGACTAAACCAAATAGGAGCCCTAGATGCCTTTATAAGGCTTTGAAAGGAGGTGCCCTAATGATAAGTGAAGCCCTCCTCCTCTCCACCACGTGGCCACCCTCCTCTCCTCTCTTTTCAGCCACCAACAACAAAGGGAAGAAAAGGATCTTGGTGGCCTCCTTCTTCCTCCACCATTTGGTTCCAACGCAAGGAAGAAAAAGAAGGCTGCAGGGCTTCGTTCCTCTTCTTCTCTTCATCCTTCTTCTTTCTTCTCCCAAGCACAATCAAGGATTGATTGAAAGGGAGGATATCAGCCATCAAAGTTATCTCTGCAAGAGAGCTAGCACCCCGGGGAGATAGAAAGCTTGGATCGGTTTTCTGCTTCGTGTGGATACCCGTAGAGGCCGGGCACTTGAACGGCTTCAAGCGAACCTTCATCCTAAACCACGATCATCAGTTTGCGGTGATCATCTACCCGCACAAAGGTGAAGATCTGATCTTCTAATGCTATTTAAAAGTTTTTAATCCTTATCTATCTACGAACGGTTTTTAAACAACGTTCATGCGATGAACGGTTGATCCCGCACATGCCTCTTCCGCTGCGTCTGAATTTTTTGAATTTTCTGCGGCATGGGCGGATTCTCAACAGTGCATACCTCCATTCCCTCGGAAGATCTTGATTTCTTGCTTGGGGTTGATCTTCTTCATCTTGCTGAATTGTATCTTCCTTGATTTCATCCTCATGTTGTTTGTCTTGTATGGAGAACTCCTTCATTCTGTCTTCAAGTATACCTGCATCACCATCTTCTTCTTTTCTAGAAGAATCTCCATTAGCTTCATCAAAAACAACATGAATGGATTCTTCAACAACGAGAGTTCTCTTGTTGAAGACTCTGTATGCTCTACTAGATGAGGAATAACCTAAAAAGATCCCCTCATCTGATTTAGCACTGAATTTACTTAGATTGTCCTTTCCATTGTTTAAAATAAAGCAGCGGCAACCGAAAACATGAAAATAATTTATATTGGGCTTCTTATTTTTCAACAACTCATAAGGTGTTTTCTTTAAAATAGATCTAACTAAAGCACGGTCTAAAATATGGCAAGCAATATTGATTGCTTCAGCCCAAAAATACTTTGGTAGATCCGATTCACACAACATGGTACGAGCCATATCTGCTAGTGTGCGATTCTTCCTTTCTACCACCCCATTTTGTTGGGGTGTCCTAGGGGCCGAAAAATTATGATTGATACCGTTTTCTTCACAAAATTTTTTAAAATCCTGATTTTCAAACTCGGTACCATGATCACTCCTAATTGCTTTTAATTTAAGGTTAAGTTCATTTGAAATTCTATTATGAAACTTGATAAAAGCGGGAAAGGACTCATCTTTGTGGGTAAGAAATGAAACCCATGTAAAACATGAAAAATCATCAACAATTACAAGACCAAACTTCTTACCCCCTAGACTAGCAGTTCTAGTGGGTCCAAATAAATCCATGTGAATTAGTTCTAAGGGTTTTGATGTTGAAACTATGTTCTTAGGTTTGAAAGAGCTTCTTGTTTGTTTCCCTAGTTGACATACAGCACAAATTTTGTTCTTTTCAAAATCTATTTTTGGTAGTCCTTTAACTAGATCTTTTCTAATCAATTTAGAAATTAAATCCATGCTAGCATGTCCTAACCTACGATGCCATAACCAGCTAGTCTCATTGACCTTGGCATCCATGGCTACAAGACATTGGCCATCTTTCATGGTGAGATCATCAAGATCTACCATGTAAACATTTCCAAGCCTATGTCCCATAAGTATGATCCCATTGTCAATTGGACTACTAATTATGCATAGGGAAGATTCAAATGACACTTTAAAGCCCTTGTCACAAAATTAACTTATACTTAGTAAATTATGTTTTAATCCATTAACTAACAATACATTGTCAATAAATGAGGAGGATGATATAGAGATTTTACCAATGCCAATGATTTGGCCTTTAGCATTGTCTCCAAATGTGACTACTCCTCCTTCTTTGATTCCAAGGTGACGAAGTGGCTCTTGTCACCGGTCATATGCCTTGAGCAACCGCTATCAAGATACCACATTCTCTTTTTGCTCCCGGCTGCAAGGCATACCTACAAAATAATCATGTGAAGCTCTTAGGTACCTAAGTTTTCTTGGGTCCTTCTTGGTTAGTGTAGTTGGTTCCCTTAGGAACCCATATTTTGGTTGTATTTTTACCCTTTGCAAATGTGTTCTTATTAGTTTGAATATTTCTTTGAGTGCAAGAATAAGCTTTATGTCCATTTTTCTCACAACAAAAGCATGTAGGTTTTTCAGTTTTAACATCTTTTGCTTTTACAAAAAAGTTCTTTAGATATTTTTGCTGTTTGCTAGTTTTGTATCCTAATCCGGCTTTATTAAAAACAGCTCTTTGATTGGATAGAATAAGATTTAATTTTTCCGAGCTATGTGTAAATTTCTGCACAATTGGTTTATACTTGTGTAGCTCATCCTTAAGGTCCAAATTTTCTTTAGCTAATACTTCCTTATCATTTTTAAGAGATTTGACATTTTGTGCAAGTGAAGTATTACTATTGAGTAGGAATTTGACTCTTAGATTTAATTCCCTAATGAGTGTATTTGCAGTTTCATACTCAATGCTAAGTTCTGAAATTTTATCCTTTAGGTCAATATTGCTATCATTTTCATAATTTTCCTTTTCAATCAATAGGTTTTTAATGTCATCCTTCAGTTTTTGATTGGAGGCCTTTAGTTCTTTATTCTTTACTCCTAACATACTACAATCATTCATGAGTTCTTGGAAAGCTTCATATAATTCTTCTAAAGTAAAATCTGTAATTGAGCTTTGACATACCTCATCGTCGTCGAATGCCATGAAGCACAAGTTGGCGGTCTCTTCCTCCTCTTCCTCGGAGGAGGATGTGTCACTATCATCCCAAGTCGTTTTCAACGCCTTCTTCTTCTTCTTTCCATAGTGCTTCTTTTGTTGAGGGCATTCGGAGCGGATGTGTCCCGGTCTCTTGCAATCATAACATATGATTGGGTCTCTTTCTTTTTCTTTTTCCTTTTTCCAATCATTTCTCCCTCCGAACTTCTTTCTTGGGAAGGCCTTCTTTCTTCTTATGAATTTTTTGAACTTCCTTACTATTAAGGCCAAGTCTTCATCTTCACTTCCCTCTTCACTTCCACTGCTTTCTTCTTCATAATTACTTGAAATGGCCTTGAGGGCGATTGTCTTCTTCTTTGGCACATCTTCTTCATGTTGCTTCATTGTGAGCTCATGCGTCATCAATGAGCCCAATAGTTCTTCAAGTGCCAAGGTGTTGAGGTCTTTGGCTTCTACAATCGCCGTGACCTTCGCTTCCCAAGTCTTTGGCAAGGACCTGAGAATTTTCCTCACAAGTTCTGAATTAGTGTAAGATTTACCCAAATTCTTTAGACCATTAATTATATCAGTGAAGCGTGTGAACATGCATGAAATAGTTTCGTTGGGTTCCATCTTAA
Source organism: Phoenix dactylifera (assembly GCF_051530095.1). Taxonomy (NCBI): domain Eukaryota; kingdom Viridiplantae; phylum Streptophyta; class Magnoliopsida; order Arecales; family Arecaceae; genus Phoenix; species Phoenix dactylifera. The sequence goes on from NC_143203.1 coordinate 4,908,229, forward strand.
ATAATTCATATTTGTGAACTAGAATGTTCACTTTAGACTCCTTGACTTGATTAGTACCCTCATGGGTAACTTCAAGCCTATCCCATATTTCCTTGGCAGAACTACAGGTGGAGACTCTATTAAACTCATTTACATCTAGAGCACAATACAATGTATTCATGGCTCTAGCATTGAGTTGAACCATCTTGCTATCATTCTCATCCCAATCCTCCTCAGGTTTGGGAACCTGAATGCCATTAACTATGTGAGATGGTTCGTGTGGTCCTTTGATTATAGCCCTCCATAAGGCATAATCTGTTAGAAGTATGCCCTAGAAGCCAATCTGGCTGACACATTATTAATTCTAGGACATAATTTGGTACTTGACTTTATTATTATTGATTAATAAATTGGCATGATCGGGGTCTACTAACAGTGGTATCAGAGCCTAGGCTTCGTAGATTACGATTAGGATTAAAAGGATCAAGGCATATTAGATCTGAAAATTAATAGATTATGCCTGCTGATTTTTATGCATGCAGAATTTCAGGCTGCAGAATTTTTCTGCATGCTGAATTTTGGTATGCATTGATTAATGATTCTGTTATGTAATTAATATGATTACAATTATTTAAGAATCATCCCTTGCATGATCAGCGACTCATGAGATGAGGTAATCAATTAAGTTTCAGATCTGTAAATTAAAATTATGCATGTGATGCGAATGGTGATGATCATGGATGACCCTTTTGTGAATGTGCTGAAATGTTCTGCAATGCCTGAAATGTTCTGTGATGTTATGTGATAACATGTAAATCATTTTTCTAGATGCCTGCGAGCATCTTAAATTCATGTATTAGAGACCTGCGTGTCTCATCGAAAAAGGGTTGTAATTATTCTTTTATTTTTGAATTTTATCTGGGATGTAATCTGTGATGTATGTTGCACGTCGATGGTTGATCGATGTATGCCTCCTACAAGCAAGCCTTGCGTGGATTCAGATCATAGGTTGATTGAAGATGGATCAAGGAGTTGATTACAATTGAACCTAAGGGATCAAGATCGAGTCAAGAGTTGAAGACGATCAAACCAATTGACATGCATGTGCTTGTACTATGACCCATCCTGGATCCATGATCATCACCAGTTACATTTACTTTCTTATATATATGCCTGGATGTTTAATGTTTATGCCTATGCATAGCGGGTAGATGGAAGTGTGCATAAGATGCGAGTTGCCAATCGAAAGAGACCTAAACTAAAACCTCCTCAATCAAGTCGAGAGTGAACCAACATGAGCGGGTCATATTAGATTAATTGATCTAATTGGTGTCTAAGAAAGCATGAAAGGTGGTTACTTAATTAGGACCTTACTCTCTGAGTAAGGGGAGCCTCCCACCTGCTTACCTGGCCAATTGTTCGATTACTTCTTATGAAGAGCTCAAGGTTGCAAACACTAAGACCTGATTAACCAATATTAAGTCAATAGGTCTTCCACTGTAGTAGAGCTGCTAAGGCCTTTCTGATGTTGATTTGTCTCGGCTGGATACAGTGGTCAAGTTACATCGGGGGGCTGAACCTCTCTATAGACATGAGATGTTGTAGGGTAAAGGTGGGGTTGGGCACCAATAACTGTTAGGTGAGGACCCAATGACGACTTTATTCCTACGGTTATACGATGGGTCTGACTTAACTAAAAAATGGGACCAATAACTGTTAGGTGAGGTTTTCATGGCTTAGAGACCAAGTTACACTGCAACATGCTTGAGAAGCATTGTACAAAAGTTGTACATTCATCAATCTATGTGTCACCAATAACTGTTAGGTGAGGTGGCATGTAAATCGGTGGGACCGCAGTACCCACTAGAAACCCTAGTCGTGTGGGATTTCTGTTTTCCTACCAGGGGAGTGTGAGGAATTCGAGAAAATAGTGGGAGTTACATTTGTTCTAAAAGACCTTAGAACAGATTAGAATCAAGTACAAAAGTCTAACTAGAATCTTTACTCTCTGCAGATCATAATGTCAGCCTCAAACCCTTTGACTCATATCCTATAGAACAACCGTTTGACCAAACCCAATTATAAAGACTGGCTCCGCAAATTTCAAAATAGTTTTGAATTATGAGAAATTTGGGTATGTGCTAGACCATGGAATTCCCGTGTTACCAATCTATCCGATCACTGATCAGCGTAAGACGCATGCTAAGTGGACGAACAATGACAATAAACTTAGGTGCTGCACAATGGCATCCATGTCCAATGAATTACAATGCTAGCATGAGAACATGAGACTGCCAGTGACATATTAAATCACCTGCAAGAGTTGTATGGTGATCAGAGTCACGCAGCTCGGTTTGAAGTGTCCAAAAGGCTCTTCAAAGTCAAGATGCACGATGGGCAGTCTGTCCATGATCATGGTTTGACCATGATAAAGGACTTAGAGAAGCTTGAGAAGCTTGGCATGACCATGCACAAGGAATTGCAAACGGATTTGATCCCGCAATCCCTTCCAGCTTCATATGAATAGTTTATAGTAAACTACCATATGAACAAGGTTGTATGCACTAAAATAGAATTGTTAAATAAATTGGTAACTACCTTAGGGACCTTGAAGAAGTTCAAGGGGCATCGTTTTCGCTGTCAAGTTGGTTTCTACTTTCAAAAGAGAGTCTATTTGGAAGAAGAAGAAGCCTGCGAAGAAGCAGAAGACTAAGAAAACACCAAGTAAGGAAGTTTCAAGAAAAAGACCAATTGCAAGAAAAAGTGTTTCCATTGCATCATGGACGACCATTGGAAGAGGAATTGTCCTACATACATGGGAAGCATAAAGAACATGAAGGGTGACAGACCTTCAGAAGGTTTGTCAGATATGCTCAGGATACTTAGGGACTGTTACCTATTGCTAGCAGAAATTTGATTTCTGTATTTTATTTAGCATAGAAAGATTTTTATTTATTTAAAAATTAAATTGATTCAACATGGTTTTATGATTGACAGTCTCTATCACATACATATGGATGTATCTGTAAATATATCTAAGCAAACAGTGAATACCATAGGATCTAATAGATCCAAAAATGAGATAAATCTAAAGTATTTGTGGCACCTCAGGCTTGGCCATATAGGAGAAGACAGAATAAACAAATTGGAGAAACATGAGCTTTTGGGCTCATTGACTTTCGAGTCATATTTGATTTGTGAATTCTGCCTTCAAGGAAAGATGGCCAAATTATCCTTTGTAGGACACAGGGAGGTCCACTGAAATACTTACCCTAGTACACACTGATGTGTGTGGCCCATTCAATGTGCAGGCTAGGGGTTGTAATTTTTACTTCATTTTACCGATGATTACTCACGGTATGGATATGTGTATGAGACACAAATATGAAACTTTTTGAAAGGTTCAAAAAGCTTAGATATGAAGTAGAAAAATAAGCACAAAAAACTCATTAAGGTTCTTCGATCAGATCGAGGAAGTACATACCTTAATGGAGAGTTCCGTGATTATCTCAAGGAGAATGGTATAGTTTCATAATGGACTCCTCCTGGTACACCTCAGCTCAATGGAGTGTCAGAGAGGAGGAATCGGACTCTATTGATATGGTCCAGTCCATGATGAGCTTCACTGATTTATCCTTGTTTCTTTAGATAGATGCCCTATTTTTAGCTATTTACTTGTTGAATAGAGTTCCCTCTAAATCCGTTCCTACCACACCGTATGAGATATAGCATGGTAAGAAACCAAGTCTTGGTCATCTCAAGATTTGGGGATGTCCGGCCCACGTCAAGAGACTACAGACGGACAAACTAGAGGCTAGGACCATAAGTGCTCATTTTATAGGATATCCTAAAGAGTCATTAGGATACAATTTTTACGTCTCAGAGAAGCACAATGTGTTTGTGAGCCGTCATGCCATCTTCTTGGAAAACCAGTTTATCCTTGATAGAGGCAGTGGGAGGAAAATTGAGCTTGAAGAGAAAGTCTCTGAAAAGCAACGAGTCATGGATCCTATCGAACCCATTAATACAGAGCCAGTACACGATGTCCCTCAACCACCTCGCAGATCAAGTAGGGTCTCCCATCCTCCCGATAGATACTAAGGTATACTAGAAGAGGATACCGAAAAAATGTTCCTAGTGGGAGATAGGGATCACACGCAGGATCCCAAAACCTATGATGAAGCGATATCTGATATCGATTCCGAGAAATAGTTGGAAGCTATGAAGTCAGAGTTAGACTCCATGCATTCCAACCAAGTCTGGACCTTAGTAGATCCACCAGAAGGTATTGTACCTATTAGATGAAAATGGATCTACAAAAGGAAGATAGGTTCGGATGGAGAGGTAGAGACCTATAAGGCAAAGCTTGTGGCGAAAGGGTATAGTCAGCGCGAGGGCATTGACTATCAGGAGACCTTTTCACCTGTAGCCATGCTGAAATCCATCCGAACATTACTTGCCATTGCAGCATTTCATGATTATGAAATCTAGCAGATGGATGTGAAAACAGCTTTCCTGAATGGATATCTTGATGAAGACATCTATATGGAACAGCCTTTGAGTTTCACTTCCAGTGATGGAGATCACAAGGTCTGCAAGCTGTAAAGGTCCATCTATGGACTAAAGCAAGCATCTCGGAGTTGGAACACTCGTTTCGATGACGCAATCAAAACGTTTGATTTCATCAAAAACGAAGAGGAACCATGTGTTTACAAAAGGGTTAGTGGGAGTGCTGTTGTATTTCTCATACTGTACGTGGACGACGTCCTCCTGATAGGGAATGATATTCCCATGCTAACCTCGGTCAAGGTCAGGTTGTCAAAAAGGTTCTCCATGAAAGACCTTGGGGAAGCATCCTATAATTTGGGAATAAAGGTCTATAGAGATAGATCTAAAAGGATGCTTGGCCTATCACAGAAGGTGTACATAGAGGAAGTGCTGAAAAGGTTCAGCATGGAAAACTCTAAAAGGGGTCTCTTACCCCTAAGGCATGAAATTAATCTCTCCAAGAAGATGTGACCCAACACATCTGAAAAGATTCAACGCATGAGCAAGATCCCCTATGCATCAGCAATAGGGAGCCTCATGTATGCCATGCTATGTACATGACTTGATATAGTACATGCTGTGAATGTCACGAGCATATGTCAATCAGATCCAGGCAAAAAGCACTGGATAGCTGTGAAGAACAGTCTTAAGTACTTGAGAAGAACCAAGGACTTGTTCTTGGTCTTTGGGAGAAGATCAGAGTTGAAGGTAGAAGGATGCACACATATTGATGATAGAAAGTCTACATCAGAATATGTGCAATGGTGGTTCAGTAAATTGGAAGAGTTCCAAACAACCGATCATTATAGATTCTACCTTAGAAGCTGAATGTTAAGCCGTCTCTAAGGGTGCAGTGGAAATCTTTTGGTTTAAGAAGTTCATTGCAGAGTTAGGTGTAATGTCATCAGATAACATAACACTCTACTGCAATAACAAAGGCACCATAGCACTAGCTAAGGAGCCAAAGGTCTCACCAGAAATCGAAGCACATAGAGCGGCAGTTTAACCTAATAAGCGACTACCTCGAAAGAAAATAAGTAGAGGATCAGAGAGTAGACTCCACAGAAAATGTGGCGGACCCATTTACTAAGCAGCTAAGTCGGCAGAAAACTAAAGCGCATCTTGAGAAGATGGGGCTTAGGTTTATGGCTGATTGGCTTTAGTGCAAGTGGGAGATTGTTAGAAGTATGCCCTAGAAGCCAATCTGGCTGACACATTATTAATTCTAGGACATAATTTGGTACTTGACTTTATTATTATTGATTAATAAATGGGCATTCTTTTCATTCATATTGTTTATGTGTCTATGAATCGTCCAAGAAATTAATAAGATGATGATGCATATTCTCAAGAGTTGAGAATTTGAGCCATGTATCATTGGTGATTAATTTCTAAATGCTCCTGATCAATGGATCATCACGAGGACGGTGATCGATCCGATCAGTGCACAGATCACTTTCCTTTTGGATGGACGAGACTTGAGTCCACAGTGTAGGGACACTGAAGTGATAGTGCAGGTGCTTGTTAGAGAACAAGGGTACTAAGCATGACCAAGACAAGAAGTCACTTGGATGTCTATCCATTCGTCAGTGACTTGCTTGATGTTGCAGTAGTATGACTGGTCCTTTGACCTGCGGTACTTCAGCTACTCATAGTGAGGTTATTGTAGTTTGACTACACGTATACATGGTCTCTAGTCATATGGGTCCTTGTAGTGTAGATTGGCTGCAGTAAGTTCACTGTAGGAGTAGGGTATGCACTCACATGGAATCTATCGACCTTGATAGATGAGGAGTGATCCTATGTGATTTGTTAGACTGAGTTCTAAGACCTTGGCCAGGGCAGTAATATAAAGTGGAGAAAGAGTTTTCCACTAACGAACTCGAGTCGAATAAATCTTGACATATGACAGACGAAGGGGTTTGACGAGTTATCCATGACCTCCGTCCTGTAGGGATCCACGATAGTAGGATTGTATCACATGATAACTGCATCTAGAGGTTCATTATTCTATTCACTGGGTAGCCACTACATGCTGCTAGGTGTCACTGGTGGATGGTGGGACTCACAGGGATTATCTCGATGATCGATAAACCCTAATGAGTAGAGTTGGAATCGTTCCAATCCATTGAAAGGAGTTTTCAATGATATTGTGATAGAGATCATAATATATCTCACTACCAGTCAGAGTAGAACCTATGGGGTCACACACACTAGAAGTATTGACCGATCCGATGGTTGAATCGTGATTAGGAATCACAAGTAATCAATTAGATTGATATTCAGTTGAAGAAAGGAACAAAGAGAATTAATTAATTGGACTTAAACACAAATCCTACTTCGAGTAGGATTCCTAGAGTCCTAATTGGATTAGGACTGGGAATCCTAGTTGGAGTAGGACTGGGATTTCTACTTGGAATAGGATTCCTACAATCCTAATTAGATTAGGAGTTTTGAATTAAAATTGGATTCCTACTTGGAGTAGGATTCCTAGAGTCCTAATCGGATTAGGACTTCGGATTCAAATTAGAGTCCTAATTGGATTAGGACTAAAATTAAATAAGTCCTAATTGGATTAGGATTTCTTAAGTCCTAATTAATTATTAAATCTCATGAATCAACATGACTCCTAATTGGATTAGGATTGAAGAGTTCAATTGAGTCATGGTTCATTCAAGTTCTAATTGGATTAGGACTAGCATAGATTGAACCCGATTGATTCATGATTTGGTTAATCCTAATTAGATTAGGACTAAACCATGAGAAGGACACCTAATCCTCCTTGGAGGAGGATTAGGTTAACCAAGTAAGAGGGGCATGAGCCCCTCTCCTCTTGGTTGGTGCGGCATGAAGAGAGGGGGCCGGCGCCCCCTCTTAGGAAACTAATCTAGGGCTCCTAAGTTATAGGAGCCCTAGATGGTTTTTAAAGGGAGCAAGGGCCGGCGCCCTAGAGGGATGAAGCTCTCCTCCTTGTGGCCGTACCCCCTCTCTCCTTCTCCTTGGTCTTCAGCCGCAAGCAAAAGGAAGAACAAGAAAGGCCTTGGCGGCCCTCCTTTCATCCCAATCTTGAGTTCCAAAGCAAGCAAGGGAAAAAGGCTGCAAGCAACCTTTGATTCTTCATCCACTTGCATCCTTCTTCTTCCTCCTCCTTAGCACAATCAAGGGTTGATTAAGAGGGAGGAAATCAGCCATCAAAGTTATCTCTGCAAGGGAGCTAGCACCCCGGGGAGATAGAAAGCTTGGATCGGTTCCTGCTTCGTGTGGATACCCGTAGAGGCCGGGCACTTGAACGGCTTCAAGCGAACCTTCATCCTAAACCACGAACTTCAGTTTGCGGTGATCATCTACCCGCACAAGGTGAAGATCTGATCTTCTAATGTTTTAAAAATTTTTTTTAATCCTTATCTATCTACGAACGATTTTTGAACAACGTTCATGCGATGAACGATTGATCCCGCGCATGCCTCTTCCGCTGCATCTGAATAATTTTTAAATTTCAGCGGCATGATCGGGGTCTTCTAACATAATCTTGTGCTTGAACAAAAATTCTCATTCTAGTTTTCCAATAGGAATAATTTGTCCCATTGAAAAGTGGAGGTCTATTGGTAGCCTGCCCCTCAGCAGGAACATTGTTGAAGGGTGTTGCCATCTTGATCTTTGGCAAAGACGGTTAGGTCTTCAAGAATACACAGAGCACCTGCTCTGATACCACTTGTTGCCCAGAGATGGTCACCCAAGAGGGGGGTGAATTGGGTGTTTTAAAATTTTAGTCTAATTAAACAATACTCACAAGTGTAGGTGCAAGAATAAAGTTAAGCACGATCAATCGCAAACACAGAGGTTTATAGTGGTTCGGAGCTTCCACTGCTCCTACATCCACTCCCCAAACACCTTTGGGAATTTTCCACTATAATCGGCGATTACAGTCCGGTAGTTTTTCGAGTGAACTACCCAACTCGTTGTTTTAACCCGGGCTAACAACGAACCCTACAATCCCCCAATTTAAACTAGGCTTGGGACGCCTAACCCTTGTTCCAAGTCCCTTGACTGGAACAAGCACAATGTTTAAGAGTTTTACAAGAATTTAAAAGCTTCTATGAAAGCAAATAAATCAATAAAGAACAACAAAACCGGAAGAACCCTTTTTGCCGTTGGAAGCTTGGATGATGGTGGTTCTTCCGATGCGGATCACGTCGGCTTGAATGCAAGCTTTGATTGCCGAGTGGGAGTGAGTAGATGAGCACGAAATCAGATGAAGAAGGCTTGAATGCACTTGATTTCTCCTCTTGAAAGCACCAACTCCCTTGAAACTTTCTCTCTTTCTTCTCTCTTGAATGCTTTAGTGTTGGGTTGGTGAGAGACTTTTTTTTGCACTTAAAAACTCCTATTTATACTTCTGCAAGCAATAGATCCGTTAGAAACAAAAATAGAGCCGTTAGGATTTTAAACAAAACCGTTAAAAATGTGTCAGTCGCGTCCCAGGCATTCCGGAGACGTCTCCGCTTGAACGAGAGACGTCTCGGCTGTATAAAAGATCGTTCGATAATGTCGGAGTCGACTCGGCGCTTTCTGGGGACGACTCCGAAGAAGAACAGCCCGATTTCTTGTTTTTCTGTTTTTCTGAGAGAGCCGGCTCGCATGCCTCGGGGGACGTCTCGAGATTTTTGTGCTTTATGCGTGGGGACAACTCTGCGACGTCGGAGACGGCTCCGACGTTTTCTCAACGAAAAACGGGTCCTCTGGAATCCCTGAGAGAGTCGGCTCCGCGTCCTTTGGAGACGACTCGCGCGCATCCCTTGAAATCGGCCTTTCTGCCGTCTCTGAGAGAGTCGACTCTAGAAAGCCGAGAGTTGACTCCGACCCTGCGAGACGCCTCGGCAGGTGCTGGGGACGTCTCCAGACGTCCCTGCTTCTTCTCTGCATGCCGGAGACGTCTCTGGAACAAGCCGGAGACGTCTCGGCTGCCCCTGATCCGTTTTCTTCATCTCAAAAATCTTCAATAAATCCACCGAAAAATACGGGAACATGCCTTGACAATACTTAACAATATTCTTAGTTAAACACCTGAAATGCTCAAGTAAACTGTCAATATAAAGGGAATTATACTCTAGTGTTTTGTATTCATCAAAATCCATTAGGGGGTCAACACTCCTATTCACGAGTCGACTCCTGCTTCAACCGAGTCGACTCCTGCTTCAGCCGAGTCGACTCGAGCACGCTGGAAGGCATAACAGCTAGTTTTTTCTCAACTCCAACGGCTCTATATTTGTCTCTAACAGCTAGATCTTTGTTTCCACGCCATCCAAAGCTATAAAATCAAGGAGAGAGCTATGGGAGAAAATAAGGAAGTGGGAGAGAGCACATAGGGAAGATATTTCAAAGAGATTTCAAGAGAAACCTCCCAAAAGCATAAAAGGGCCATTCAAAGCAAAAGAGAGAAAAGAAGAGCATCTGAGTGAATCCCAAGGCTTCCTCTCTAATTGTGTGCTGCCTCAGTGATCCTCTACCTCATGCGAAATCAGAAGAGGGTCAAGTAAAGAAGAAGCCGAGTTCCTTCATCTACAAAACTTGTTTGAGGGCTTCTTCTCTTTATTCTATTTGTTTACATTGTTATATCTGCTTGTTTAAGAAGCTTGTATTTATTTTAAACTCTTGTTCTAATATCTTGTAACTTGATTCAATCAAGGGATTGACTCAAGGGGTTAAGGTTTGTTGGTGAGCCAAAGAAAAAACCAACGGTGTAAAGTTGTGGTTGGTGAACCGGAAAAAACCAACTGGGTTTGATTGTGAACCCAAAAAAACAATCGAGTGGTTCTAGTCGGTGAGCCTGTGAAAACCGACCGAGTTCGTTGTGATCTCGTGAAAACAACAAGTTAGGTTGTGAGCTTGTAATAGTGAAATTATTAGACAGTTTCTCACCCTAGACGAATGATCCTGAATCTCATCCCACTTTTTGTACAAAGAGGTTTACGAATGCTTATCTTATAGATACGTATACACACATATATTATGAAACTCATAAGTGGGCCTTCTACGTGAAACCTGAGCTTACTCATCTTCCCACATTAGATCCACCATATTGCAAATTGATTTGATTTTGTACCAACACTGCAATAATCCCATGATTTAGCAAATCAGGAAATGATGCTCAGATTCTGTGTAGGGGTAAGGATCTAGCTTAAGTTGGACATGGGTCTATCATTTTATCCTTATTTGATGTCCGTTGGAGGTGGCAATTTATGATCCTACTCGTCAATCCGACCTGCGAACGACCTACTTTAAGTAAATTTAGATTTAACATAAATGGATTTAGGTCGTAAATAGGTCTGTCTACACTTGTTTATTAAATGAATTGGGTTCAAATTTAAACGTTTGATTTATTTAACCTGTTTTGATTCATTTAATAATTGGGTCGGATTATGATGCAACCCGTTTAATCTGTTTAAAACTTGTTTAATTTGTTTAAAACCTACTTAATTTGTTTATGACCTATTTAATCCAATCTGCTAATCTGTTTAAAATTTGCTTAATCTATTTCTGATCTGTTTAACCCAATCTGCTAATCTGTTTAATCCGTTTAAATTAATTTAATCTGTTTAAAAACTGTTTAATTTGTCTAACCTATTTAATATATAGATCGAATTTAAATTTAAAATTTTGATCTATTTAATAAATAAGTCAAATTTAGATTGATAAATTTTTAACCTAATTTGTATCTAATTCGACCTATGTCAGATCCGATCTCACCTATTGCCACCCTGGTTTCGGCCTAGGCATCCAATCTGAACCCATTGCTCCTACGGCTCAGTTTCACGGACAGAAAAAAAACCGAATCTCGGACCGGACCGGCCCGAGACCAAACAAAGCCGTTCGTAACGCCGTCTCGTCCTCCAATCTCTCTCTCTGCGAGGTAGATTCAGAAGAACTCGGAGAGATGGGAGTTGGATTCGTGGTCGGGGTTTTTGGCTGCCTTATTCTCGCCCACGCCGCCTATTCTACCATCCAATGTAAGCCTGACTCTTCTTTTCTCTTCCGATTCTTTTCGGAGACGGGTTCGGTAGAATTAGGGTTTTATTCCATTGAACTTTTGCTCTTAATGCCTCTGCAGATAGAGGCATGCTGAAGATTGTGGAGGAAGAGTTCTCGGGTCCTCCAATGAATGTACGCCTACGGATACAGATCCTATTTTTCTAAAAAATTCTTGCTAAACAATCATTTTTTCCTTTAAATTCTTTTTTATTATGGGTATTTTTGCTATGTACTATGAAAATTTTGGGGTTTATGGATTTCGAAGGTTGTGGCGGAGCTTCTCCTGGGGTTAGCTCTGTGCATATGGGCAGGGCTGGCCGTGCCCGCGAAGTTTCTCTCCATACTCCCCGATTCAGAAGAGAACAGGTATTCCCTTATATCTTTATGCGTTCACTTTCTATTTGTTTTGGATTTCTATTTTTTCCAATATTTTAGTTGAATTTGGTCTTTGTACAGCGTTACTTATGATAAGTGGTGTGTAAAAAGCAGCCCAAGCAATATAGGGAAGATGGATCTGAGTGCTATATTACACCTTGTTCCTCTGAAACTTCACCTAATTACTTGTATTTAAGTTGATGAAACTAAATTTTCAGGGTGGTTCTGACCTCATAAGCAGTGGGTCCATTGGAGATAGTATACCTCTCCAAGAGTCATATTAATGGTTTAGGTTTGTGAAAAGGAATTCTAATGAGTAAAAGTATGTTAGGCATAGGAATTATGTTTGTAGTGGGATGAGTTGGATCCAATGAGTGTTTGATGTTTTGCATGATGTGTTAAAATTCCAGTCTGAACCTCCTCATTTTTTCTAAATATGCTAAATAGCCAATGACATGCATACTTAGGCACTCAATTGTCATAAAACACAGTATGGAGATGCCAACATTCTAACAGAAACTACAGGGAGATCTGAAAATTAATACAAGCTGCAGATTGCAAAGTGATTGAGATTTAGATCAAAACAGACAGTGAAAAGATGATGAGAGGGAGTTCCAAAGGAAAGTTAAATGCTAAATTGTTTTGTTTTTTTCATCGGAAAATGTAGGGAAGATGTGACCAGTGCACGTTCTTGTACTAGGGCTTTCCCCCATAAAACACGGCCTTTATGGGATGATAGATTACTTAGATTTTGTGGCATCCTGACACATAAGAGGTTCAATCTGGGAAAAAGGGTGGTGCCATTAGATGCTATCAACACACACACATACATAAAAAAAAGGTAGTTACATTGATCAGGAAGAGATTTGGAAAATGCAGAATGAAAGGAACTTCTTAGTTGTTGAGAGTGAAAACTGAAAAGTTTGATTCACAATTATCAAAGAGTTAGGTTTGATTCTGATCAAAGAGTTGGGGTGGCAATATTTTGTCAAATAATCTCACTTTATATGTTAATTTGCTTGTTTTTGAATATTGGTATGGTCGCCCTTGATGTTTTAATTGCTGGTGCTTATTCTGCAGGGTCTTAGTTTGTTTTACTGCCATGGGGTTGGGAAGCATGAAGGTATTTCAAGGATAAGACAAGCAAATTTATGAATATTGTGTGACACGTGTTTATAAGACAGTTTTGGAACTTGAAATGTAAATTTCTGTTAGTTGGAAGATGCGAATTTGCAGAGAAGCTTTTAGTGGGATATTCCACTTCTACGCATCATCCTTACTCCTTGGAATTGAACGGAACCTTGAAAGAACATGATAATAAAAGTAAACTCATGTTTTTCATCCCTAAGGTTTTGCCTCGATGAGAACTAGGCCATTACATCTCCTCTCACATCAATGTATTTCTTTGCCATACCAACTCTTATGCTTGGGTTTATAAAGAATATGAAATCAATCTGTAAGGTAATAGTACTGAATGACCCTTAGTAGCTAATAACATCTTCTACCTAGGGTAACATGCTTCAGGTATGACCACACGATTAATCTTTTCATAAGCTCACCCAGTTATCTACTAAGACTAATAACATTCCCATTTTGAAGGCATCTCAAATTACAAAATCCTTGTAATATAGGTAGGATAGAACCTAATGAGAGCCATAGTCCAACCCGCCCCAACACCTCCCCTACCGCCGCCACCAGCATACACACGCACACGCAGTCCAAAAAAAGAAAAATCCACACCCAACCACCTAAACAAAGAGGAAATTAACCTATGGTTGTAGAGAAGTATATTGTCACCAATGGTCACTTGATTCACAATCTCCACATCTACCTCCCTAATATGATCAGCCATCATCTTTCCAATTTATTTACTATCTGGCTCAATCCAAAAATCATATTTAGTTTTGAAAGTAAGCCTTTTGTGCGATAGTAGTTGAGCCAAATATTGGACTTAATGGAAGATATTTTTAATTAATATGGAGTGTAAGATGATTATTAACTTTAGTAGTTAAAGATTCATTCGTCCATGTATGCAAATATATATGTTAATGATGCCAGTGAGTAAAATGGAAGAGTTTTTTTTATTGTTTTTTGGTTTTCATTTGTTGAAGACAAATGAATAGTCATGAGCACCTAAAGATTAAAGAGGAATAGATGAATAAATAGATGACAAAAAGTGGAAAGAAAATGTTGAACAACATTAAATGAGTGGTTGGAGAAAGGCCGATCTTTTTTGATGGGTGGATCATGGTCGGCGGAACCATCCCGAACCAGATGGTTTGAGGAGTATTGAGCCATACCGGCGGTGGATCGGGACGGTTTCGGCGACCGAGGAGAAATAAAAGTCGACGTATGGGGAGAAGGAGAAGGAAAGAGAGGAAAAGAGAGCGAGCGAGCGGAGGAGGCAGAGAGAGGGAGAGTAAGGAAGAGCGAAGGCCAACGGAGGGTTGGCGGAGGTCGGCGAGCACGCAGAGGGCCGCAGAGGAGGGGCATTGCCTCCGATTCCCTATTTTGTTCAAAACAGGGGCCTTGAAAGGAGTACCTTTTTACATTTGTGATTTTTAAGTGAAGTTGTTTGGCGATTTTTAAGTGAAGTGGGCAAGCGATTTGCCAACTTCATTTACAAATCACAAATTTAAAAAGGGACCCCCTCTAGGGCCTTCATTTCGAATGAACAGGGGACTAGAGGCGGTGCCTCTCCTTCACGGCCCTCTGCGTGCGCACTGGCCTCCGTTGGCCCTCCGCAAGCCTCCGCCGGCTTTTCTCTCTCCCTCCCTCTCTCTCCTTTCTCCTTCTCCCCCGCCTTCTCTACTATATCGGTACGGGCTTGGCATGGAATGGTATCGGAGCGTACCGACCCGTGCCACCGGGCAACCGGTCTAGGCTGCGATTTTGGCATAGCAAACCATGACTAGGATATTGTGCTTGTATAGCAAAAACCACCTCTCTCCCTTCCTAACAGCTTTTGTATGCTTACATGTAACATGATTCTCAGGTTATGCAATAGCTTGAAAGTAAGAAACAATATCCACTCCCTAATTTTTTAAATCAAAATAGGGTGCATAGTAGGATCCATAGCCTTATTCGTTCTATTTGCAATATCCACTCCCTAATAATTTTTATTGAAGTTATTTACAAAATTGAGGGCTTTCTATTCCTGATTGTGTTATGTAACAAATAAAGTTGATCGTTGAAGGGCTGTAAATTGTTAGGTTCATATTAAAATTACTAATATTAGAGTATTTTATGTTGGTCTAGTCCCAAAAAAAAAAGTATTAAATATGCTTGGACTTGAGAGCTTTTGTTTAAAAAATTTCATTTTCTTAATGAGCTTCTATTTAAATAAATGTTTGATTAAGAAATGATATTTCCACTACATTCTAGACAACTTAAGTGATTCCAATGGTTTTAATTGATTATTTTCTGAAAGTTATCTCTTTTCTCTACCTGCAATAAGAAGCCTATTCAAATGCACTAGTTATAAAGAAGAACAAGGACTTATTTGGTTCGCGGGATAAATTTTACCTCACTGGAATATTTTTTTTAGGAAGCTAATGCCTACGTATATGATATTCAGAAAAATGATTTTTGCATGTTTGGTTGACCATAGAAAAGTGGTATAGGAAGCACACTTTCTAGAGTGACTTATGTTTGGTTGAGCATCTACTTTTCTAAATAAGTTATGTATAATACCTGTTATTCTCTTAATAAAGGTACTACAAGAAAAAATATATCATATGCATAATTTCTAGAATTAAAAACTTAGAACACCAAGATCGGTTTTGAAGGTTCAACACCAAAAAGATCAAAATATATTTTTAATAGCTATTTTAAAATATTTTTAACAATTAAAATTGCCACAATTTTTAATATATTTGGATAGTTGTCTAACTATTACAATAACCACAATTCATAATATATTTTTGTAATAGCTATTTTTAAATATTCTTAAATTCAAAATATTTAAAAATATTTTTTGGGTTGAGTTTTTAGTTAATAGTTAGACAACTTCTTTATATTATAATAATTTTTAATAGTTATTAATATATTTTTATATTAAAATTACCATAACTTCTTTATATTGTAGTAATTTTTAATAGTTTAAGATTAAAATAGCTATTA
Source organism: Phoenix dactylifera (assembly GCF_051530095.1). NCBI lineage: Eukaryota > Viridiplantae > Streptophyta > Magnoliopsida > Arecales > Arecaceae > Phoenix > Phoenix dactylifera. The sequence goes on from NC_143203.1 coordinate 4,924,282, forward strand.
AGAAGATCATAATAGCTTAATAGCATTTTTTGAAGAAATAATTACCCCAATTGCTATTCATGGGAAAGTGGCTGTCCCATGTCCTATATGAATTTTTCTTTTTTATGAAATGTAGGAAACTTATTCCCATGGAAAAGCTAATTTTTATTTCTTTCCTTTGAAAACTTCAACCAAATGTGAGGCAATTTTTTAATTTTCCTGTTGACGACACTTTCTCCCTTTCATATCCCGTGAACCAAACGAGTCTGAAATGGTGAATGCATGGGATGCTGTTAGAATGAGCTTCGAGCTTGATGTGAAAAAGCGTAGATGATGATTAGCCTAATGCCATCCTAATGTCTAGGATGTTAATATCTATCTGCATTATCACTAGAGTATCTTACGCAACTTTGGCGGTGCATCCAAGATTAGGTGGGAGTCTAGCGTTAACATCTTTCTCTTCTTTATTGATTGATCGATAGACTAGTCAATTAATAAATGAGCAGCTCTACGGCAACTCAGAAGTCTGCCGCAGAAAAGTTACCTAGCTGGTGTTTAACACAGAAATCTCCCGCAGAAAAGTTACAAGCTGGCGTAAATTTTATTCCTCATCACCAACAGCTACCTGCAATTGTCAGGTTCTGGCTGTTGGTGACAGGTATAAATAACAAAACTGCACGTCATTTGTGAAACTTCGTTGTGTGAGAAATTTTGTGTTACCATAATGCTACTTTTAATAAATTGACAGCAGATGGGGCTTGGGGAAGACAGGTTTGATAAAATTTAGCCTTTTCTCTTGGCCTGTATGGAAAGGTAATACAGTGAGCCTCAGATAAGTTCTATATAAGGGCTAAATAGCCAATTGTAGGTAACTTTATTTATTTGCTCTCTCTCTCTCTCTCTCTCTCTCTCTCTCACACACACACACACACACACACACTGACATAAGGCACAGGTTTAGCAGTATATCGTGGTTTTTATCCTGATCCCAGGTTTCTACATTGAAATGCAGGATTGTTTCCTTACCAGTCAACCTGGACTTCATGATATTCAATCACCGTGGCAAAGTGTTACCAACTAATGGAGAATTGAAGTTGAAGGTGTAGGATTTCTAATAATCTTGAAAATCCTGATTTTCTTCCAATGCCTAATTGGGGGATGTTATCAGAGTTTAGGAGTTAGTCATACGGAACAAGTGTTGCACCCTTTTATTCAATTTGCCCCAATAGTTATTTGGAATCTCAAAGACCGAAACAACTGCTCTTTTGAAACACAGGGAGCTTGTGTTACATGTTTGAAATGGCAGTTTCGTATCTATTTGGTTAGTAGGTCATGTTAACTGATAATATTTATGCTTTGTGAGGAAGTGGACTGTAGTTCACTGAACATGGTGTGGCAATGGTAAATATTGGTAATGTTCGAATTTGACATTTTTCTATCTAAAAGCACTTAATACTCGCGGGGTGGAATTTATCAATATTTTATAATGTGATGCCAAGTCATTTTAACATTATTAGTTCTGATGACATATAGATTGTAGTAGAACTTGAATAATGGAAGGAGATATGGAATAATGTAAAGCGAAAGTAATGATGCTGCTAGAACTATTGGTTAGATCGATCAACATGCTAGTAGTGTTTGTGACTTATCAGATCACACAGTATGTGATCAAAACAATTTGTTTTCCAGTGATTTTCTTCAGAGGAGAATTTATTTGAATGCTTGCTTGGATGGGCTTGAACGTTCTAAGTTAGCAGCCTGTCATTTGCCTCTTCCTTGCTTTCATTTGCAGCACATATATTGTAAAGCACTTTTCATGCACAAAGTCATGTTACAAGCATTGAACTGAGCATATTAACTATGTGAGGCACTGATGTATAGATTCATATCACAGGCATGGATCTTCTAAAAGAACTAAAATAATTGTCACAGCGCTCATATAGGAGTTTTCTGTAAAATCTTAGGAACAGGTAAACGATTAACCATCCACTTAGGGACCTAGGAGCAAATTTTTCTCAACATATTCTGTCTAAAATGATTTAAGTGAAGTTGTCAAATTCTGCTTATTTTATATGAAGATTACAAATTAGATGCTTAGAAAATTTAATGGTCAACTAAGGATTTAGAATTAATTTTATATCGATAAAATGAAGTCGACAGCATCTGCGGTAGAAGCAGATTTCCAAGCATGGTATGGAAAAGTCTTGAGTTTTTTTATTCCCCAAAGAAGCAATGTTCTATTCATTTTCAAAGAAAAGAAAATGTTCAAATCTAACTAATCTCTCTCTGTGACATTACTGATACATTTGGCCCTGAAACATCCTCTGTGTGTCTGGTGGTCAAATTGTTCACAAATGACTATAGGAACTGTGGGTAAAATGGATTCCTTTATTACTTGTTGGATTCAAGTAGAGTGCCGTCACTGCTCTATTCCAGTTTCTCTGGGGCTTGAGCAGATCATTCAAATGCATTAGAATGACGAGTCATCGCACCCTAACGAGTACAACTTTAATTAGTCAAATAAGCAGAAGACAGAATTAGTGCATGAATGCAATGCAGGGGCCACAGGTAGATGTAATTTCTGGTTTTAGTTTAGAATGCATGATGATTATGATAAAATTTAAGAAGAGGACGAAATAGAGGATTTTGGAGAGGAGAACCTACCACAATATACACTGTATCAATGGGAAATCTGGTGATATAAGGATTGCCATGCAAAATATAAGCTAGTCTACTCTTTACAACTATGAAATTAGGATTATGCTAATAAAAAGAACTATAACTTCCAATCATTCTGATATCCAAAAGGTGTTTCTCCTCAAATTCTCGCTGGGATTAATCAGATGTTCTGAAGGGGAAAGAACATATTATTGTCAACATGTTAAGATCATCTGTGACCCCCCCCCAAAGTGTACACTGCATTTATTTGCAAACAATTAAACAATTCTCTCTCATAAAATCCCTTCTATCTAACCTTTCTTTTTTCTCTCTAAAAGAAAAGGGATATTTACATCACAAGAAGTGATTAATCAGCAATCCTCCTACAAATCGCTTCTTGTTACCACTACCATGCAACCCATTGTTGAATGAAAAACAACCTAGAGGAAGCTAAACTCCACATCCCTAAATTAAGAGCAAACCTATCAGAACTCTCTTCCTTCTTGAGGTAAACCTGAAACGGGAATCCAATGGCATTGTCACCACTGTAAACGATGATGGTGTGCTCACCTGCCAATAAAGCCGTATAAGCCATCCGGTCATGATGCTCAAAGTCTTGCATGAAATAAGCTTGAACATAACTGTCACGCCCCCGACCCAAGATCACGAGCCGGAGGTCGCGGCAACTGCCACATACCCGTAGGCAACTCTTCCCACAAGCATGCAAGGCATCTCATCACAATATCAAATCAGGCAGCAAAAATATTTTAACTAATATTATGCAAACTTTATTTCTTTAACTAACATAACTTACAATGTCTTACAAGTCTAGCAATAGTCTAAGATAAAACATCAATTTAAATAAATCCTAATCTAAGATAATTTGTGCCTTAGTTCTTCTAATCGCTCTTCCATATTGTAAAACCCCGGATCAAGCTAATTCTTCGAATCTGTAAAAATAGTAAGAAATCGTATAATGAGCTAGACAGCCCAGTAAGTAATAAATACCTTAACTAGATAATTCATATAATAACATAAAATATAAATACAAATTACGATGAACCAGTGTAATGACATAATCAATTTCTTTTCAAACTCAAATCTATTGAAATCCGTATCTTTCAAATATCCATATACATAATCATAAATCCGATTCGAAACAAATCACATTCAACTCAACAGCCTTTAACTATGACCACACTTATACCCTATGGCTAGGCCAGAAATAGAACCATACTCAGGGGCGGCCCAAGCCTTAGGCGACCTAGGCGGTCGCCCAAGGCCCCGGCTTGAAGGAAGGCCCCCGCCAGACCGGCAGATGCCGTCATGCCGCAGACCACGACTCCTAATCCTAGCGTCCCAGGCTCCAGCTCCCACAACCACAGTCCCACTCGGCAGTCTCGGCCACTCCTAGCTACACTGCTACAGAGTACAGCCTATAGTGTATAGTACAGGGCCGCAGAACGGCAGGAGGCAACGGCTACCTCGACGACAAGACGCCTGAGGCCTGAGCTACTGAGGGAGTGAGGGTGTCTCGCCGCGACGCCATTCCGTGAACGGTGACTCCCGTCCCAATCCCATCGGCCATCGCTCATCATTTTTTTTCTTTAAAATCCTCATCATCCTCCTCCACAGCTCCACTCCTCCTCATTCCTCAATCCTCTGCAACATCGGCCCAAGCCTTTAAACTTTAAAATCCTCTTCGCTGCCTCGCCGACGAGGTCATCTCCTCCGCCTCCCCGCCCCGCCTCCCCGGCATCCCGCGAGGCCGCGACCTCCTCGCCTCCCTCCCGGCTGCCTGGCTGCCTGCAAGTCTTCGCTGCACCAGCGAGCCGGCGAGGTCGTCTCCTCTGCGGCTCTGCCTCCCTGTCGTCCCCGCCTCCCTGGCATCCCGCGACCGGCGACCTCCTCGCCTCCCTCCGGGCTCCCGTCCGGCCGTCCCCTGACTCACGTCTGTGAGATTGCGACGGACGACGGTGCGACACTGCGACCCCATCTTTTTGATTTCTTCACGTCAGGTGATCAGCAGATCAGGTCGTCAACCCGCTCGGCGCTCGCTGCTGCAGCCTGCACTGCATTTGAGTTGTAACTTGTAAGTCTCTCTCTGGCTTAAAGATGTTTGATGAAATGCCTAAACCAGTAAACCATATGTTATTTCTTTCTGTTTTTTAGGCAAAGGATGGGAAAGTCCGAAAGTCCATTGGATTCATCTATCATGTAATCTATCATGTAATTTTAATCATTTTCTCTTTATAAAATTGGTCAGCTTGGAGAGCTCATGGGATCCTTCTTATGATCGATATGCCTTGCAGCCTTGGCACCTCGAGCAAATAGGTTATTTGTTAGTAGAACTGTAGAAGCTGTTAATAGTTAGTAGGAGAATTTGATGGAAAACAGCATGAACATTCTTATGCTTTGCAAGTTGCAACTATTGACTTATCGTCTCATGTATGGCCTCCACAACTTACATAGTTACATAGAATTATAACTAACGAAAACAATCTTCTGGAGCAGTGAAGGGAGAATTTCTGATTGAATGGGCTCCAGGTGCTGTTAGCCTGTTATACTAGGATAGTTTGATCCCCTTTTTATTCCAATAAAATTTCCTTCACTATTTTTTGTTTCTAAAGAAACATACTTTTTTAATTTATAATCTTCTGCTTCTAATTCATCTAATTTTGTTACAATTTTTATAATTTTGTTACAATTTTTCTCTTCTAATTTTGATTGTTGGTTTCATCTTACCGTTTTTGAATAGTTTGCATCTTGGGCGTTCTCGAATCTCGACGGTTGCGTCTTCGGTCTCTTCTTCAACTCCACCCGTCGGTCTCCGATACCGCTTGTCGGAGCTTGAGTTCGTTTTTCTTGACATTATCAAATTTTATCATTTTCGACTCTTTTGTATTTTGATTTGTTTATAGTGATTATCTTAATTGCTTTGTTTGATAATATAATTTTTAGATTCAAATGTCTAATAGAAAATATGAATGTGGATATGAAAAACTTAAAAAGAAAAGAAAAATCGAAAAACTCGTTCAATCTCAAAAAGGAGCTTTAGATAGATTTGTTGTCACAAACAAGCAAAACACCACATCAAGTTTAACTCAGAAATTAGCAATAGAACAAGCACCTGAAATGGAACTAGAAGATGACATGGAAAGAATGAAACAAAATGAAATTGACAACCATATTCATGGTGAAGAACACAATGAGAAATTAGAAGGAGATAGAATAAATAAGGATAGTGTAGAGCTTAATGAAACTAGTTCTATTTCTACAAATATATACGATCCTGGTCAATGGAAACAAATCGATACAAAGTTGAGAGATCTATTAGTGGAAAGAGGTCCAATTAGAGATTATGATCTTCATTTTTCTAGGGATGAAAATAATAGACACTTCTCTACGCTACATTATATTCGTAAATTACCTAATGGTGAAAAACATGATAGAAGATGGTTAGTGTATTCAAAGGATTTGGATAGGATATATTGCTTTTGTTGTAAATTATTTGATTCAACACCTAACACGAGTCACTTAGTCAATGAAGGAACTAGGAATTGGAAAAATCTAGGTGTTATACTCAAAAATCATGAAATAACTAGTGAACATATTACTAGCATGAATAAGTGGATTAATTTAGAAGTAAGATTGTTGAAAAATAAGACAATCGACAAAAGTCTCCAAGAACAAATAAACCAAGAGAAAGATCATTGGAAAAAAGTATTATTGAGAATTCTTGCTGTCGTAAAAAATCTCGCAAAAAATAATTTAGCATTTCGGGGAAAGAATGAAAAGATCTATCAAAATAATAATAGAAATTTTTTAAGTCTTATTGAAATGATTGCAGAATTTGATCCAGTAATGCAAGAACATGTTTGACGCATTCAACATGGTGAAATTTACAATCATTATTTAGGTCATAAGATTCAAAATGAATTGATTCAAATGTTAGCATTTGAAGTTAAAACTATAATAATTAAAAAGATTAAAGAAGTAAAATACTTTTCTGTAATACTTGATTGCACTCCTGATGCAAGCCATCAAGAACAAATGACTATAGTTTTAAGATGTGTGGATATTTCAACAAGTCCAGTAAAAATAGAAGAATATTTTTTAGAATTTTTAGAAGTAGATGATACCTCTGAAAAAGGCCTTTTTGGTGCACTTATAAATATAATAGAAAAATATAAACTTGAGGTTAATGATATAAGAGGACAAGGATATGACAACGGATCTAATATGAAAGGAAAACACCAAGGTGTACAAAGAAGATTATTAGATATAAATCCTAGAGCGTTTTATACACCATGTGGATATCATAACTTAAATTTAGTATTATGTGATACTGCTAACTCATGTCCTAAGGCTATATCTTTTTTTGGAGTAATACAACGAATTTATACCTTATTTTCTTCTTCTACAAAACGATGGAAAATTTTACAAGATAATGTATCTACATTAACTCTTAAACCTTTGTCACAGACACGTTGGGAAAGTCGTATTGAAAGTGTTAAAGCAATTAAACATCAAGCTCCTAAAATAAGAGATGCCTTAATTCAATTAGCGGAAACTAGTGAAGATCCTAAAATAAAGAGTGAGGCTATATGTTTAGCTACATATGAGATTGAAAATTTTGAATTCTTGTTAGGCATGAATATATGGTATGATATATTGTTTGCTGTTAATTCAGTTAGTAAGAACTTACAATCTGAAGACATACATATTGATGTTGCTATAGATCAATTAAAAAATCTTCTTTCTTATTTGAAAAGTTATAGGGAAAATGGATTCATGAATGCTTTGAATTCATCTAAAGAAATTGCAAATGAAATGGAAATAGAACCTATATTTCGTGAAAAACGTGTGATCCGTAGAAAAAAACAATTTGATGAAAATAGTAATGATGAAACAACAAGATCAGCTGAAGAATCTTTTAGAATTGATTACTTTTTATATATAGTAGATCAAGCTATTTCTTCAATTCAAAATAGGTTTGAACAATTCACCATATATGAAGATGGTTTTGGTTTTTTGTTTAATTTTAGAAAGTTAAAATCTTTGAATGAAGAGAATTTGAAAAAGTATTGTCTTAATCTTGAAAACTTTTTAAAGCACGGTGAATATTCTGATATTGATGGTCTTGATCTGTTTTCGGAGTTAAATGTTTTAAAAGAAGTTTTACAAATAGAAACTAGTACCCCTATTGATACTTTAAGTTTTATTAAAAAAACAGATTCTTTTCCAAATGCATTCATTGCTTATAGGATATTGTTAACAATACCTGTAACAGTTGCTTCTGCTGAAAGAAGTTTTTCAAAATTAAAGTTGATAAAAACTTATTTGCGGTCAACTATGTCACAAGAAAGATTAAATGGATTAGCTATATTATCGATTGAAAATAATATTTTAATGAATCTTGAGTACAAAAGTTTGATTAGTAATTTTGCATCTCAAAAAGCTAGACGGATTATTTTTAAATAAATTTTTAAAGTATTTTATACTTATTAAAAATTTATTATTATTATTATTATTATTTTAAAAAAGGCCTCATTTAGTGAGTTCGCCCTAGGCCCCCAAATGCATTGGGCCGCCCCTGACCATACTTATACCTTGTGGAGTGGGCCAGAATACCACACTTATATCCTACGGAGTAGGCCAGAATACCGCACTTATACCCTGCGGAGTAGGCCAGAATACCACACTTATATCCTGTGGTGGGGCCAGAATTGCCAATGCATAACCTCCAATTGGCAGGGTTCAGAACATAGTTAGGCTGAGAGTTCCAAATCTGATGCACATCAAAATTCGTTTTGTAACATAATAAATATATCATAATCCGATCTAAATATGCATATACGATATAAGAATAGTAAATATAACAATAGTCCAAAAAATATTATTTCAATTCATATATCTATTTTTCATTCAAATCATCATCTCATAAAATTCATAAATCACATATAAATTCATTAACAATTTATTCGATGTAAAAATAATATTATATAAATGAAGAGTCTAGAAAAGGCAGTTCATTCTTACATCAAACGCGATCTACAACAAATCCAATTAATCTCACAAATTCCTCGCATAACCTAATATCCAAAAATCATATTTTTCTTTTAAAGTTCATCACAATATATATATAAAACTTAAATCTTAACATCCTCCCAAGGCCGACCATGCAAAAGTGCTCGACATTCCGAGATCAAGACCCTCTACCAAGGTTAGTCTATCATCACCGTAAATAGTGAGAGGAGATTCAACATGAGAGAGAAAGAGAAAGAGAGGGAGCAGAGAGAGGAGAGAGAAGAGATAAACCCCTCTCTTTTTCTCCAAGATAAGGGAATCTTGACCCCCCCTTCCTTCCTTCCATCTCGAACGAACATAGGGGCGGCCATGGTGGCCAGCCCCGGTGGTGGTAGGAGGTGGCGAAGCAAACCCGACCACCCCCGACGGCTGGCGGTGCCGGCGGCGGCGAACACAACCGGCGACAAGTGCTCTCAGGTCGAATATAGCACATCCTTTTGGATTAATTTTCGGCATTTGGTCGGCTCAAAACCTTGATAATCATGGTTAATCATCAAAAGAGGAAGAGATAAAGGCGAGGAATACTTACCTCGCTTCCAGTGAGGATCCGACGGCTCTTTCTCTCTGGCGGCAATGGAGGAAGAAGACCACCCGAACTAAAGAGCAGCAGGCTTCAACGGCTCTCTCTCTCTCTCTCTCTCTCTCTCTCGGGTGGAGCACGAAGAAAAAGATCGCCCAAACCAGAAGGGGACTCGGGGGTTTGGCGGCTCCTCTTCGGATGGTCTCAAGGAGAAGAGGAAGACGCCCTAAAACAGGGCATCCCGGCTTCTTCAGGATGCCTTCCTCTCCTTCGTGCACCCTCACGTGCATCGCACGTGAGGCTGGAAACATTGGGGCTGGGCTGGTCAAGTGGATCGGGCCCAGTCCCAGGATCTTACATTCTTCCCCCCTTAAAAGAAATTTCGTCTACAAAATTTGTGTACATGTAGTTCAAAAGTAGAGAATACTTCTTCTAAATCAAGTCATAACACTCTTCAAATCAAAATCGTCTTGTCTGACCAATATCAAATAATTTCATTCACCACACTTCCTCTGTACACTCTAATTTAAACCTCAACATACTCGTGTCAAGTCTAGATTTTTTTTTTCCTAGAATTACTTGCTTATTGGTACATTCATTATTATGTTTTAATCTATGTGCACACTTTCGAAATTTAAAAGTTCATATTCTTCTTTTGACAATTAATCAAAAAAAATGTTATGTAACTATTTAATCTTTTCTAGCAGCATAATAAGTTGTCTAACAAAGAGCAATGGGCATGGCTAGACAATAAATAAAAATAAATATTGAGACTAGATTAATACCTGTCGTCAATACATCAGAAGCCTGTGCATCTTGCTGTATAAGAGCATAGACCCTTTCTTGGGTCCGGGGTTCCTGATTTCCATCTTTACTTTGTTTAGCTATCTTGACAGATTGATCTTCGTTTTCTTGCGGAAAAGAAGTAATTTTATGACCTATCTTACCGCATCTAAAGCAGGCACTGGTGATCCAATGGCAATCCTTGTCAGCATGAGCCTTACCACATCTGGAACATTTATTGCTATTCATCTGTCTAGGATTGTCACTCATTGATTTCTTGTTTGAACTCTCGGTGTTTTTATTGCTCTGCCCCTGAAATTCATTTGACCTGTTCCTCTTCTTTTGAGTTCTTTCCCTTTCCAACCGTTCTTCATTAATTTTGCTTTCAAATTATTAAAGCCTTATTTACCACAGCTGCATAGGTAGTCAATTCATAAGGTACCACTTATTTTCTAATTTTAGTTTTTAGTCCCATCTCAAATTTATGCACTCGATCTAGCTCATCCTCGACTAACTTTAGAACAAATTTAGCTAGCTCGGTAAATTTAGCTTCATATTCTGCAACGGTCATATTTTTTTACTTTAGATGAATAAACTCCTGTTCTTTCTGCATCCTTACACTCCGAGGAAAATACTTATCATAAAATGCTCCTCGAAATTTTTCCCAAGTGAGTGGCTCCCTATCTTGCTCATATTTATGTTCCAACATCCGCCACCAGTTGAATGCCTCACCTTGCAACATGTATGATGCATAAAGAATCTTTTCGTCGTCCCGGCATCTCGGAACGGCGAACGCTTTCTCCATCTTTGTAGGCCAATTGTCAGCTTCCAAAGGCTCCGTAGTCCCCTTGAAGGCTGGAGGAGCCAGCTTCTTGAACTCAGCTATATTACTACGCTGCTCGTACTGCTTCCCTCATCCTGCATGGTGCAACGATGTTTGTTGTTGTTGAACCTGTTGCTGTTGCACCCGTTGTTGCATCTGCATCATACCAACTAAAGTCTGCATAACCTGGCTTAAGCTCGGTTCTTGTTATCCTGTTTGAGTATCACTAGCAGGATTGACGACTCTCTTGTTGGGAACCCGCCCATGCCGCTGATATTTCAAAAATTTTCAGATGGCAGCGGAATCGGCATGCACGGGTTCGACGTTCATCGCATGAACGCTTGTTTCGAGACCTTTCGTAATTAGGTAAGAATTAAAACTTTTAGAACTAATAGGAAGATCAAATCTTCACCTTGCGCGGGTAGATGATCACCGCGAATCTGAATTCGTGGTTTTGGAAGAGGATTCGTTTGAAGCCGTTCAAACGTCCGGCCTCTACGGGTATCCACACGAAGTAGAGAACCGATCAAAGCTTTCTTGTCTTCCCGGGGTGCTAGCTCCCTTGCAAAGACTCCTTTGATGGCTGATCTCTTCTCTTTCTTTCAACTCTTGAAAGTGCTTGAGAGGAGGAAGAAGAAGAAGGAACTCAAGGAAGAAGAACACAGCTTCTGCAGCCTTCTTTCTTTTCCCTGCGTTGGAAGAAGGATTGGAGGAAGAGGAAGACGCCAACACTTGGACCTTGCTTTTCCTTTGCTTGCGGCTGAACCAAGAGAGGAGAGGGGAGGGTGGCGGCAGCAAGAGGAGGATGAATCCAATACCTAGGGCGCCGGCCTCATGGTGCTTCTTATAGCCATCAAGGGCTCCTCCAAAGTAGGAGCCCTAGATGGTTTTCCAAAGAAAGAAAGGGGGGGTGCGCCGGCCCCTCTCTCTCCTTCAATCCGCACCATCCAAGATGAGAGGGGCTGATGCCCCTCTTACTTGGTTAACCTAATCCTCTTCCAAAGAGGATTAGGTGCCTCTCTCATGGTTTAATCCTAATCTAATTAGGATTGGCCAAATTGGGTTCAATCTATACTAGTCCTAATCCAATTAGGACTTGAATGAACCATGACTCAATTGAACTCTTCAATCCTAATCCAATTAGGAGTCATGTTGATTCATTAGATTAATAATTAATTTGGACTTAAGGAATCCTAATCCAATTAGGATTTGTTTAATTTTAGTCCTAATCCAATTAGGACTCTACTTGAATCCGAAGTCCTAATCCAATTAGGATTTCTAGGAATCCTACTCCAAGTAGGAATCCAATTTTTAATTCAAAACTCCTAATCTCATTAGGATTGAGGAATCCTATTCCAAGTAGGAATCCCAGTCCTAATCCAATTAGAACTCTAGGTATCCTACCCGAAGTAGGATTCTTGTTTCAAGTCCAATTAATTAATTCCTTTTTCCTTCTTCAACTTCTTATCAATCAAATTGATTTCTTGTGATTCCTAATCACGATTTCAACCATCGGATCGGTCAATACTTCTAGTGTGTGTGACCCCATAGGTTCTATTCTGACTGGTAGTGAGATATATTGTGATCTCTATCACTATATCATTGAAAACTCCTTTCAATGGGTTGGAACGATTCCAACTCAACTCATTAGGGTTTATCGATCATCAAGATAATCCCTATGAGTCCCACCATCCACCAGTGACACCTAGCAGCATGTAGTGGCTACCCAGCAGAATGGAATGATGAACCTCTAGGTGCAGTTAACATGTGATACAGTCCTACTATCGTGGATCCCTACAGGACGGAGGTCATGGACAACTCGTCAAACCCCATCGTCTGTCATATGTCAAGATTTATTCGACTCGAGTTCGATAGTGAAAAACTCTTTCTCCACTGTGTATACTGCCCCGGCCGAGGTCTTACGAACTCAGTCTTATAAATCACATAGGATCTCTTCCTTATCTATCAAGGTCGATAGATTCCATATAGGTGCATACCCTACTCCTACAGTGAACTTACTGCAGCCAATCTACACTGCATGGACCCATATGGCTAGAGACCATGTATGTGTGCAGTCAAACTACAATAACCTCACTGTGAGTAGCCGAAGCACCGCAGGTCAAAGGACCAGTCACACTACTGCAACATCAAGCAAGTCACTGACGAGTGGATAGACATCCAAGTGACTTCTTGTATTGGTCACGCTCGGTACCCTTGTTCTCTAACAAGCACCTGCACTATCACTTCAGTGTCCCTACACTGTGGACTCAAGTCTCGTCCATCCAGAAGGAGAGTGATCTGTGCACTGATCGGATCGATCACCGTCCTCGTGATGATCCTTTGATCAGGAGCATTTAGAAATTAATCACCAATGATACATGGCTCAAATTCTCAACTCTTGAGAATATGTATCATCATCTTATTAATTTCTTGGACGATTCATAGACACATAAACAATATGAATGAAAAAGATGCCTTTTATTTATTCAATAATAAATAGTCAAGTACAAAATTATGTCCCTAGAATCAACAATGTGTCAGCCAAATTGGCTTCTAGGGCATACATCTAACAATCTCCCACTTGCACTAAAGCCAATTGGTCATATATCTTAGGCCCATCTTCTCAAGGTGGGCTTCAATCTTTTGCTGACTCAGCTGCTTAGTGAACGGGTCTGCCACGTTATCCGCGGAGTCTACTCTCTGCACCTCTACATATTTCTTCTCCACATAGTCGCGTATGAGGTGAAAGCGCCGCTCTATATGCTTAGACTTCTGATGAGACCTTGGCTCCTTAGCAAGGGCTATGGCGCCATTGTTATCGCAGTAGAGTGTTATGGCATCTGATGTCATCACATCCAGCTCTGCAATGAATTTCTTGAACCAGAAGCCTTCCTTAGCAGCTTCAGAGGCGGCGATGTATTCGGCTTCCATAGTCGAATCAGCAATGATCGGTTGTTTAGAACTCTTCCAATTCACCGTACCACCATTGCACAAGAACACGTATCCAGATGTTGACTTCCTGTCATCGACATCAGTCATGAAGTCTGAATCTGTGTACCCTTCTACCTTTAACTCTGATGATCCTCCAAAAACCAAGAATAAATCTTTAGTTCTTCTCAAGTACTTAAGAATATTCTTCACAGCTGTCCAGTGTTCTTCACCTGGATTCGACTGATATCTGCTTGTGACACTTACAGCAAGAGCTATATCAGGTCATGTACATAGCATGGCATACATGAGGCTTCCTATTGCCGATGCATAAGGAATCTTGCTCATGCGTTGAATCTCCTCAGGTGTGTCGGGGCACATCTTCTTGGAGAGATGAATTCCATGCCTTAGGGGTAAAAGACCCCTCTTGGAGTTTTCCATGCTGAACCTCTTCAGCACCTCCTCTATGTACATTTTCTGTGACAGGCCAAGCATCCTTTTAGATCTATCTCTATAGACCTTTATTCCCAAAATATAGGATGCTTCCCCAAGGTCTTTCATGGAGAATTCTTTTGACAACCAGACCTTGACCGAGGTTAGCATGGGAATATCATTCCCAATCAGGAGAATGTCATCTACGTACAGTACGAGAAAAGCGACAGCACTCCCACTAACCTTTTTATAAACACATGGTTCCTCCTCGTTTTTGATGAAATCAAACGTTTTGATTGTATCATCGAAACGAGTGTTCCAACTCCGAGAGGCTTGCTTTAGTCCATAGATGGATCTTTGCAGCTTGCAGACCTTGTGATCTCCATCACTGGAAGTGAAACCCAAAGGCTGTTCCATATAGATATCTTCATCAAGATATCCATTCAGGAAAGCAGTTTTCACATCCATCTGCCAGATTTCATAATCATGAAATGCTGCAATGGCAAGCAATGTTCGGATGGATTTTAGCATGGCTACAGGTGAAAAGGTCTCCTGATAGTCAATGCCTTCGCGCTGACTATACCCTTTCGCCACAAGCCTTGCCTTATAGGTCTCTACCTCTCCATCCGAACCTATCTTCCTTTTGTAGATCCATTTGCATCCAATAGGTACAATACCTTCCGGTGGATCTACTAAGGTCCAGACTTGGTTGGAATGCATGGAGTCTATCTCTGACTTCATAGCTTCCAGCCATTTTTCGGAATCGATATCAGATATCGCCTCGTTGTAGGTTTTGGGATCCTGTATGTGATCCCTATCTCCCACTAGGAACATTTCCTCAGTATCCTCTTCAAGTATACCTAAGTATCTATCGGGAGGATGGGAGACCCTACTAGATCTACGAGGTGGTTGAGGGACATCGTGTACTGGCTCTGTATGAATGGGTTCTATAGGATCCATGACTCGTTGCTTTTCAGAGACTTTCTCTTCAAGCTCAATTTTCCTCCCACTGCCTCTATCAAGGATAAACTGATTTTCCAAGAAGATGGCATGACGGCTCACAAACACATTGTGATCCTCTGAGACGTAAAAATTGTATCCTAATGACTCTTTAGGATATCCTATAAAACGAGCACTTATGGTCCTAGCCTCTAACTTGTCCGCCTGTAGTCGCTTGACGTGGGCCGGACACCCCCAAATCTTGAGATGACCCAGACTTGGTTTCTTACCATGCCATATCTCATACGGTGTGGTAGGAACGGATTTAGAGGGAACTCTATTCAATAAATAAATCGCTGTGAGTAAGGCATCTCCCCAAAGGAACATAGGTAAATCAGTGAAGCTCATCATGGACCTGACCATATCCAATAGGGTCCGATTTCTCCTCTCTGACACCCCGTTGAGTTGAGGTGTTTCCGGAGGTGTCCATTGTGAGACTATGCCGTTTTCTTTGAGATAGTCCCGGAATTCCCCACTAAGGTATTCTCCTCCTCGATCTGATCGAAGAGCCTTAAGAGGTTTTCCAGTTTGTTTTTCTACTTCATTCTTGAACTCTTTGAACTTTTCAAAGGATTCAGACTTGTGTCTCATAAGATACACATACCCATACCGTGAATAATCATCGGTAAAGGTAATGAAGTAAGAATAACGTCCCCTGGCTAGCACATCGAATGGGCCACATACATCTGTATGTACTAGGGTAAGTATTTCAGTGGTCCTCTCCCCATGTCCTACAAAGGGTAGTCTGGCCATCTTTCCTTGAAGACAGGACTCGCAAACTGGATATGACTCGGAAGTCAATGAGCCTAAGAGCCCATCTTTATCCATTTTGTTCATTCTATCTTCTCCAATATGGCCAAGTCTGAGGTGCCACAAATATCTTTGGTTTATCTCATCTCTGGATCTTTTGGATCCTTTGGCACTCACATCTTGCTCGGTAACATTCACAGATACATCCATATGTAAATGGTAGAGACTGTCAATCATAAAACCACGTGCGACTATTTTATTTCTCAAATAAATAGAACAGCAGTCTTTGTCAAATGTAAAAACATGACCTTCCTGTGCTAGACATGAAACAGAAATCAAATTTCTGCTAGCAACAGGTACATAATAGCAGTCTCTAAGTATTAAACTAAATCCAGACGGTAGTCGCAGATGGTAGGTGCCCACAGCCACAGCAGCAACTTTTGCCCCGTTGCCAACCCGAAGGGTTACCGCACCTTCCGCCAGCCTTCTACTTTCCTTTAGACCCTGCATGGTAGTGCACAAATGAGCACTAGAACCAGAATCTATAACCCAACTAGAAGTAGAAGAAACCGTTAGATTAGTTTCAATAATGAGCAAGTCTATACCTTCTGAAGGTGTGTCACCTTTCTTGTTCTTTAGGCTCTCGAGGTATGAAGGACAGTTTCTCTTCCAGTGGCCTTCGACATTGCAGTGGAAACATTTTCCTTTGTCGTTAGCCCTTTTCTTTTGAACTTCCTTCTTTGGCTTCTTGTCTTTCTTCTGCTTCTTTGCAGGCTTCTTTTTCTTCCAAGTAGACTTTCTCTTGGAACCAGAAGTCAACTCAGCAGCGAGGACATTGCCCCTTGAACCTTTCAAGGCTCCCTCAGCAGTTACCAACATGTTGATTAGTTCAGTCTTAGTGCATTCAATCTTATTCATGTGGTAGTTTACTATAAACTGACCAAATGAATCAGGAAGTGACTGTAGGATCAAATCCACTTGCAATTCCTTGTGCATGTCCATACCGAGCTTCTCAAGCTCCTCTAGGTCCTTGATCATGGTCAGACCGTGATCATGAACAGACTGCCCTTCGCGCATCTTCGCTTTGAAAAGCCTCTTGGACACTTCAAAACGAGCTGTGCGACTCTGCTCACCATACAACTCTTGTAGGTGTGCCAGTATGTCCCTAGCAGTCTTTATATTTTCATGCTGGCATTGGAGTTCATTAGACATAGATGCCATCATATAGCATTTTACTCTAATGTCATCATCCAACCACTTTTTATGCATCTCACGCTGAACATCAGTGGGACGTGCTGGTAATGTGGGGATATCTGAATCGAGTATATAGCCTATCTTCTCACAGTCCAAAACTATTTTGAGATTTCTAAGCCAGTCCTTGTAATTGGTTCCAGTCAGTCGGTTGGTCTCAAGAATACGGGTCAAAGGGTTTGAAGCCGACATTGTATCTGCAGAGAGTAAAGATTCTAGTTAGACTTTTGTACTTGATCCTAATCTGTCCTAAGGTCTTTTAGAACAAATGTGACTCCCACTATTTTCTCGAATTCCTCACACTCCCCTGGTAGGAAAACGGAAATCCCACACGACTAGGGTTTCTAGTGGGTACTGCGGTCCCACCAATTTACATGCCACCTCACCTAACAGTTATTGGTGACACATAGATGGATGAGTGTACAACTCTTGTACAATGCTTCTCAAGCATGTTGCAGTGCAACTTGGTCTCTAAGCCATGAAGACCTCACCTAACAGTTATTGGTCCCATTTCTTAGTTAAGTCAGACCCACCGTATAACCGTAGGAATAAAGTCGTCATTGGGTCCTCACCTAACAGTTATTGGTGCCCAACCCCACCTTTACCCTACAACATCTCATGTCTATAGAGAGGTCCAGCCCCCCAATGCAACTTGACCACTGTATCCAGCCGAGACAAGTCAACATCAGAAAGGCCTTAGCAGCTCTACTACAGTGGAAGACCTATTGACTTAATATTGGTTAATCAGGTCTTAGTGTTTGCAACTTGAGCCTTTCATAAGAGGTAATCGAACAATTGGCCAGGTAAGCAGGTGGGAGGCTCCCCTTACTCAGAGAGTAAGGTCCTAATTAAGTAACCACCTTTCATGCTTTCCTAGACACCAATTAGATCAATTAATCTAATATGACTTGCTCATGTCGGTTCACTCTCGACTTGATTGAGGAGGTTTTGATTTAGGTCTCAATTGGGTTTGCTACATCACATGTAGACCTATCTACCCGACTCTCATTCACATCACATGCAAACGGCGCATTGCAGGCAGTTATAATCGCGGCAATAATTAAAGCTAAACTTTAACTAGGTGATGATCATGGATTCTAATTAGGTCGTATTACAAGCACATGCACATCAATCGATCAAGTGGTCTTCAACTCTTGAATTGGATCCAAGCTTCCTTGATTCGATCCTTGATCAACTCTTGATCCCATCGCCATCAACCGCTTAGACCCCTGTTCATCTCATGCATCGTCTTCGACTTGATCGTTGATGTACATCACATCACAGAAATACAACCAGATGTAAAATAAAAATAAAAATAATTTACATCTCCTTTTAGGAGGCACGCAGGCCTCTCAAAACATCAAATAAGATGCATGCAAGCATCTGAAAAATTACATGACATCGCAGATCACATCGCAGGTCATTACATTTGATACCAAAAAGGGTTGAATCCTATGATCATCACCGTATGCTACAATTATAATTTCAGATCTGAAAACTAACTGATTATATCATGACATAGGTCGCTGATCATGCTAATCATGATTCTAAACTTTGTAATCCCATTAACAATGCAATTAGAATCATCTTTTTATCACATAAAAATCAGCATGTAAAAATCAGCACCCCTGAAAAAATCTGCATGCAGAATTTTCAGCATGCATGATCATTTAATTTTCAGATCTAATATGCCTTTAGATATTTAATTCTTACCTTAATCTACGAAGCCTAGGCTCTGATACCACTGTTGGGAACCCGCCCATGCCGCTGATATTTCAAAAATTTTCAGATGGCAGCGGAATCGGCATGCACGGGTTCGACGTTCATCGCATGAACGCTTGTTTCGAGACCTTTCGTAATTAGGTAAGAATTAAAACTTTTAGAACTAATAGGAAGATCAAATCTTCACCTTGCGCGGGTAGATGATCACCGCGAATCTGAATTCGTGGTTTTGGAAGAGGGTTCGTTTGAAGCCGTTCAAACGTCCGGCCTCTACGGGTATCCACACGAAGTAGAGAACCGATCAAAGCTTTCTTGTCTTCCCGGGGTGCTAGCTCCCTTGCAAAGACTCCTTTGATGGCTGATCTCTTCTCTTTCTTTCAACTCTTGAAAGTGCTTGAGAGGAGGAAGAAGAAGAAGGAACTCAAGGAAGAAGAACACAGCTTCTGCAGCCTTCTTTCTTTTCCCTGCGTTGGAAGAAGGATTGGAGGAAGAGGAAGACGCCAACACTTGGACCTTGCTTTTCCTTTGCTTGCGGCTGAACCAAGAGAGGAGAGGGGAGGGTGGCGGCAGCAAGAGGAGGATGAATCCAATACCTAGGGCGCCGGCCTCATGGTGCTTCTTATAGCCATCAAGGGCTCCTCCAAAGTAGGAGCCCTAGATGGTTTTCCAAAGAAAGAAAGGGGGGGTGCGCCGGCCCCTCTCTCTCCTTCAATCCGCACCATCCAAGATGAGAGGGGCTGATGCCCCTCTTACTTGGTTAACCTAATCCTCTTCCAAAGAGGATTAGGTGCCTCTCTCATGGTTTAATCCTAATCTAATTAGGATTGGCCAAATTGGGTTCAATCTATACTAGTCCTAATCCAATTAGGACTTGAATGAACCATGACTCAATTGAACTCTTCAATCCTAATCCAATTAGGAGTCATGTTGATTCATTAGATTAATAATTAATTTGGACTTAAGGAATCCTAATCCAATTAGGATTTGTTTAATTTTAGTCCTAATCCAATTAGGACTCTACTTGAATCCGAAGTCCTAATCCAATTAGGATTTCTAGGAATCCTACTCCAAGTAGGAATCCAATTTTTAATTCAAAACTCCTAATCTCATTAGAATTGAGGAATCCTATTCCAAGTAGGAATCCCAGTCCTAATCCAATTAGAACTCTAGGTATCCTACCCGAAGTAGGATTCTTGTTTCAAGTCCAATTAATTAATTCCTTTTTCCTTCTTCAACTTCTTATCAATCAAATTGATTTCTTGTGATTCCTAATCACGATTTCAACCATCGGATCGGTCAATACTTCTAGTGTGTGTGACCCCATAGGTTCTATTCTGACTGGTAGTGAGATATATTGTGATCTCTATCACTATATCATTGAAAACTCCTTTCAATGGGTTGGAACGATTCCAACTCAACTCATTAGGGTTTATCGATCATCAAGATAATCCCTATGAGTCCCACCATCCACCAGTGACACCTAGCAGCATGTAGTGGCTACCCAGCAGAATGGAATGATGAACCTCTAGGTGCAGTTAACATGTGATACAGTCCTACTATCGTGGATCCCTACAGGACGGAGGTCATGGACAACTCGTCAAACCCCATCGTCTGTCATATGTCAAGATTTATTCGACTCGAGTTCGATAGTGAAAAACTCTTTCTCCACTGTGTATACTGCCCCGGCCGAGGTCTTACGAACTCAATCTTATAAATCACATAGGATCTCTTCCTTATCTATCAAGGTCGATAGATTCCATATAGGTGCATACCCTACTCCTACAGTGAACTTACTGCAGCCAATCTACACTGCATGGACCCATATGGCTAGAGACCATGTATGTGTGCAGTCAAACTACAATAACCTCACTGTGAGTAGCCGAAGCACCGCAGGTCAAAGGACCAGTCACACTACTGCAACATCAAGCAAGTCACTGACGAGTGGATAGACATCCAAGTGACTTCTTGTATTGGTCACGCTCGGTACCCTTGTTCTCTAACAAGCACCTGCACTATCACTTCAGTGTCCCTACACTGTGGACTCAAGTCTCGTCCATCCAGAAGGAGAGTGATCTGTGCACTGATCGGATCGATCACCGTCCTCGTGATGATCCTTTGATCAGGAGCATTTAGAAATTAATCACCAATGATACATGGCTCAAATTCTCAACTCTTGAGAATATGTATCATCATCTTATTAATTTCTTGGACGATTCATAGACACATAAACAATATGAATGAAAAAGATGCCTTTTATTTATTCAATAATAAATAGTCAAGTACAAAATTATGTCCCTAGAATCAACAATGTGTCAGCCAAATTGGCTTCTAGGGCATACATCTAACATCTCTCCTGCTGAGGGGTGTTACCAACTTGTTGGGGTGTGCTGCCATTTTGTGGGTTTGGTGCCTTATCAGTAGCTCCAAGAGTAGTCTTTCTCATCCAACGTGGAGGCATCCTGACCTATATCTATCAGATAGCAGCATGCTAATAATAAGCTTACCAGTTAATTACAAGATATAGGATGGCTTGTTACAATCATCATAAACTAACGTCCCAATGTACCTAGTGTCTACCCACCAACACTCATGTCATGTCAGATTTTTTTATTTTAGAATTTATCCATTCATATTCTGATACTACTTAAGTTGTCTTGCCCCCGATCTGAGATCACGAGCCGGAAGTCGCGGCAACTGCCGCATACCCATAGGGAACTCTTCCCACAAGCAAGGAAAGCATCTCATCACAATATCAAATTAGGCAGCGAAAATATTTTAACTAATATTATGCAAACTTGATTTCGTTAACTAGCACAACTTACAATGTCTCACAAGTCTAACAATAATCTAAGATGTGGAGTGATTGATTAAAACCCTATTTGATTTTGATGAGCTCAAAGCATTTGAGTATATCTTTTGTTTACTAATGAATTCAATTGAGTGTTTCAGTGAAAATCTTGTCTAAGTGTTTCTAGACTTGGTTCAAGATATTTTGGATAAGTTAAGAAGTCAGTTTGAACCAAAGTCTGAGACTCGAGTCGACTCCGGGATATTACGAGTCGACTCCAAGCGTATCAGAATCACTGGCACGGGCTCGAGTCGACTCCGGATCATTACGAGTCGACTCCGACTGAGAACTGACAGACGAACGGAAAGACTCAACTCAAAACCTGTCAGCGAGGCGACTCCTGAAGTGCGCGAGTCGACTCCGATGATTACCGAGTCGACTCCAAGGAGTTACAGACAGAAAAGTCAGAGAGCGATTTTCGACCCTGAGATTCGAGTCGACTCCTGTGGAACGCGAGTCGACTCCGATGGTTGGCAGGTCGACTCCAAAGAAAGCGTAGAGTCGACTCTCAGTGGTACACAAGGCAAAAGTCAGAGAGCAGTTTTCGGACTCTGAGATCCGAGTCGACTCCCGCAATGCGCGAGTCGACTCCGAGACAGCGCGACCCCAAAAAGACAGAAGACCGAATTATTGTCTCTGAGAGCCGAGTCGACTCCTAGACAGCTCGAGTCGACTCCAAGGCAGCGCTACATCAAAAAGGCAGAAGGCTGTGTTTCGGAAACTGAGAGCCGAGTCGACTCCGGAACAGTTCGAGTCGACTCCAAGACTGGACGAGCCAAAAGACAGAAGATCGGGAGTTCGGGCTTTGAGCGCCGAGTCGACTCCCAGGATTGTCGAGTCGACTCGAGTGGGCCAAGTTGAAAAATTAGCTCCATGGACTTCATGGGATGAGCCGACTCCGAAAATGGCAAGTCAGCTCCAGAAGTTGGCGAGTCGACTCCGGGTTAAGTCGAGTCGACTCCCAGTCGCGGAGGTCACTTTAATTCAAATCCGGAACAGTTGCCGAGCCGACTCCAGAAAAGCATGAGTCGACTCCCGCTATAGCCGAGTCGACTCCAGATCGCGCGAGTCGACTCCGACCCCAACGGACATATTGTCAGGATGTGCAGAGTGTGCAGAACGGACAGAAAAAAGTGTCTAACGGCTAGTTTCCATGGGGGATGGCTTAAATAGCCACAGAGGACTGTAGCAAGGTAGAGAAGCACCATTCCACTCAAAGAAATCAAGCATCCTATCTCGGCCAACTGGTTTTCAACAGAAAAGAAGGAAGAGCGCCATTAACTCCATCCAGCTACCTCTTCCCAGCATTTAAAGAAGTCTCCTCCTGCCTTCAAGTCGACCAGACATTCAAAAGGAGACTCACAGTTCAAGAAGCCCTACTCTACTCCAACTCAAACGTGTTTGAGGGCTCTTAACTTCTCTCTAGTTTATATTGCTGTATATCTGCTTTTTAGAAGCTCTGTTTTTCTATTTGTCTTTGTTCTTTCCATCTTGTCTTTGCTTGATTCAATCAGGGAATTGAATCAAGAGTGCAGAGGTTGGTTGGTGAGCCGAGGGTAAAACCAACGTGTAAGGGTTCGATTGTGATCCCGGGAAAACAATCGGGGTGGTTCTAGTCGGTGAGCCTGGAAAAACCGACCGAGTTCGTTGTGAGCTCGTAAAACAACAAGTTGGGTTGTGAGCTTGTAAAACAACCGGCTGTAATCCAAGGGGTTATAGTGAATTCCCAAGTGAGACTTGGGGAGTGGACGTAGGAGCAAGGGATAGCTCCGAACCACTATAAACATTGTGTTTGTGATTGCTTGTGTCTCTCTCTCTCACTCTCATTTCACTCACAGCACATAGCAACTAATTAATCATCTTGCAAAAGTATTAATTAGTCATCCACAAACGTTTTAATTGCAAAATTATTTTAAAACCCAATTCACCCCCCCTCTTGGGTTGTCTTTCTGGGCAACAAGTGGTATCAGAGCCTAAACTCTTCTACCCTAAGAGTAAAAGATCAAAATGACAACCCCATTTGGATCTTTCCACATTGAGGGTCAGTCCACCCAAAGACCCCCATTCTTTAATGGATCCGACTACTCATATTGGAAGGCTAGGATGAGAATATTTATCCAAGCCTAAGACTATGAGATGTGGACCATTGTAGTAAATGGGCCATACATCCCATCCATCTATGTAGAGGGTGTCACTGTACCCAAACTCGAAAAGGATTGGGATGACCATGACATGAGAAAGGCACAACTCAATTCCAAAGCAATGAATGTGCTTTACTGTGCATTAGATAGGAATGAATTCAATAGAGTCTCTACTTGCAATTCTGCAAAAGAGATTTGGGATAGACTTGAAGTGACCCATGAGGGCACGAATCAAGTCAAAGAATCCAAAATAAACATATTGGTTCATAAGTATGAACTATTTAAGATGGATTCTAATGAAACAATCACTTGCATGTTCACTAGATTTACTGACATTGTCAATGGCCTAAAAAGCCTTGGCAAAAACTATACTAAAGTGATCTTGTCAGGAAGATTCTTCGCTGTCTACCAAGGTCATGGGAAGCCAAGGTGACGGCAATCCAAGAAGCCAAGGACTTGAACAAGCTACCACTTGAGGAGCTTCTTGGATCCCTAATGACGCACGAGCTAACAATGAAGCAACACAGCGAAGAAGAGTCCTCCCATAAGAAAAAGGTAATAGCTCTCAAATCTACATCATCTAACAAAGACTTGTCTTGCAGTAGCAGCAGTGAAGAAGAAGATCACGAGGGAGAGGATGATGAGGCTCTTCTCGTACGTAAGTTCAGAAGATTCATCAACCAAAAGAAGTCCTTTCATCAAAGGAGAGGCCCCTCAAATTTCTATCGAAAGGATAAAGGTAAGGAAAGAGAAAATGAGGGGATTGGATGTTATGAGTGCAAGAAGCCGGGACACATCAGAGCTGAGTGTCCTTCACTGAAGAAGGGGAGCAAGTACAAGAAGAAGAAAGCCCTTGTCACCACCCTATCGGACTCCGACACATCATCATCATCATCGGATGAGGAACAAGGAGAAAAGGCCAATTTCTACTTCATGGCCAATGAAAATGAGGTAACATCTGCATCACATTTAGATTTTACTTTCGATGAATTATATGATGCTTTCAATGAATTAATGGATGAATACAAAACAATAAACGTTAAAAACAAAGAACTAAAAGTAACTAACCAAACTCATCTCCGTAAGTATGATTCATTAGTTAAGGATAAAGATGTTCTTATCAAAGAAAATGCAGAACTTAAAACAAGTAACCAAATCTTGATACAAAAGAATAATACCTTAACTAAAGAAAATGAAAGGCTGAACAAAGAAACATTAGAACCCAAAAACAATAAACATATAAATGAGAGTCTCACAAAAGAACTAAATGATCTAAAAGCAGAAAAACAAACACTAACTAAAGAACTTGAAAAATACAAACCCTTGGTTGAAAAATTTACATATAGTTCTGAAAAATTGAATATGATACTTAATAGTCAACGAGCGGTATTCAATAGAGCGGGTTTAGGGTATAAACCTAAACATAAGCAAAAACTTCTTAGTAACTTCTTTGTTAAAGCAGGGGAAAGTAAAACTAAGAAAATAACCTGCTTTTGTTGTGGAATTTTAGGACATAAAGCAAATGTGTGTAAGTATAGGAAAGGGAAAACTAAAAGAAAAATTAAGAGGGTTTGGGTTCCAAAAGGAACCAACATTACTAACCATGAAGGACCCAAGAAAACTTGGGTACCTAAGATTATATGATTTGCTTGTGTAGGAGTGTCTTGCAGCCAAGGTCGACAAAAATTGTTGGTACTTGGATAGTGGCTGCTCAAGACACATGACGGATGACAAGGATCAATTCTTCACCCTTGAAGCTAAGAAGGGAGGTGTTGTGACTTTTCGAGACAATAACCAAGGTCACATCATTGGTATAGGTAAAGTACAAATTACCCCTTCAACTTTTATTGATAATGTTCGATATGTTGATGGTCTTAAGCATAATTTATTAAGCATTAGTCAATTATATGATAGAGGTTATAATGTTATGTTTAAACCATCACTATGCATCATAACAAACCCAAATGACAATAGTTTAGTTTTTAAAGGAATAAGACGTGGAAATGTGTATGTTGTAGACCTTGAGGATCTTGCCAAACACAACCCATGTTTAGTTGTTAATGAAACTAAGGATAATGATGCTAGTTGGTTATGGCACCGTAAGTTAGGTCATGCAAGCATGGACACCATATCTAAACTAGTTAAAAGAGATTCTGTGATAGGTTTGCCAAAATTAAAGTTTGAAAAGAATAAAATATGTGAAGCATGTCAATTTGGCAAACAATCAAGGAACTCCTTTAAATCTATAAATTGTGTCTCTACCTCTAGACCTCTAGAACTACTACACATGGACCTATTCGGATCAACTAGAACCACAAGTCTAGGTGGAAATAAATATGGTCTAGTTATCGTAGATGATTATTCTAGATATACTTGGGTCATGTTCTTAGGCCATAAGGATCAAGCATTTTCAATTTTCAAGAAATTTCATAAAGAAGTAACAAATGCTAGAGATACTTCTGTAATAGCTATTAGAAGTGACCATGGTACCGAATTTGAAAATCATTTATTTGATGAGTTTTGTAGTAAAAGGGGAATAACACACAATTTTTCTGCACCTAGGACACCACAACAAAATGGAGTTGTGGAGAGGAAAAATAGAACTCTAGAGGAAATGGCTAGAACTATGTTGTGTGAAAGTAACCTCCCTAAGTACTTTTGGGGAGAAGCTGTCAATACTTCTTGTCATATATTAAATAGAGTTTTATCAAGACCCATCATAAAGAAAACACCTTATGAACTTTGGAAAAACAGAAAACCAAAAGTGAACTATTTTCATATTTTTGGATGTAGGTGTTTTGTTCATAATAATGGGAAAGATAATCTAGAAAAATTTGACTCTAAATCTGATGAGGGTATATTCTTGGGGTACTCCACAACTAGTAAAGCCTATAGAATCTTTAATAAAAGAACCCTAGTTATAGAAGAATCCATACATGTTGTTTTTGATGATTTTAGTGATATCTCTTCTAGCAAGAGAGTTAATTTTGATGATGATGGTGAAATTCTTGAAGAGAAGATAGATGAGATGACATTACAAGATGATAATCAAAAATTAATTGAAAATGCATCATCAAGCTAAGAGGCTATTATGGATCATGGGCTGACTAAGGCTTGGAGGTTTGCTCACGGGCATCCTAAGAAATTAATTCTAGATGATCCATCTCAACCTGTTAGGACTAGAGCATCTCTTAGGAACTTAAACAATCATCTAGCTTTCGTTTCACATTTTGAGCCCAAACACATAGAAGAAGCTGAAAAAGATGTAAATTGGATAAATGCAATGCAAGAAGAATTAAACCAATTTACTAGAAACAAAGTATGGAATCTAGTTAAAAGACCTACTGAATATTCAATTATAGGTACCAAATGGATTTATAAAAATAAACTTGATGAAAATGGAATTGTAATAAGGAATAAGGCTAGACTAGTAGCAAAGGGTTATAATCAAGAAGAAGGTATAGATTTTGATGAAACCTTTGCTCCTGTAGCTAGACTTGAAGCAATTAGACTTTTACTAGCATTTGCATACTCTAAGGACTTCAAATTATTTCAAATGGATGTAAAAAGTGCATTCTTAAATGGGTATATTAATGAGGAGGTATATGTAGAACAACCTCCTGGTTTTGAAAATCATCAATATCCTAATCATGTATATAAATTGAACAAGGCACTTTATGGTTTGAAACAAGCACCTAGAGCATGGTATGAGAGGCTTAACAAATTCCTATTAGAACATGAGTTTTCTAGGGGTAATGTAGATACAACATTGTTTCTAAAGAAGAAAAACAAAGATATGTTGTTAGTACAGATTTATGTTGATGATATTATTTTCGGTGCTACTAACAATCGCCTCTGCGAAGAATTTGCTGACTTGATGCAGAGTGAATTTGAAATGAGCATGATGGGAGAGCTGAATTATTTCCTCGGGCTTCAAATCAAACAATCTGAAGAAGGCATCTTCATCAATCAAGCTAAGTACATCAAGGAGATGCTTAAGAAGTTTGATATGGAGGGAAACAAGTCAATCAGCACCCCCATGAGCTCATTATGCAAATTAGACCAAGATGAATCAGGTAAATCTGTAGATCAGAAATTATATAGAGGTATGATAGGATCTTTATTGTATCTTACTGCAAGTAGACCGATATCATGTTTAGTATTTGCATGTGTGCTAGATATCAGTCTAATCCTAAGGAATCTCATCTAATTGCAGTCAAGAGAATCTTTAAATACCTAATAGGAACAAAGAATATAGGGTTATGGTATTCTAAAGAATCTAGCCTAAACTTAATAGGATACACAGATTCAGACTTTGCTGGATGTAAACTTGATAGAAAAAGCACCAGCGGGTCATGTCAATTCCTAGGAGAAAACTTAATCTCATGGTTTAGCAAGAAACAAAACTCGGTTGCATTATCTGCTGCTGAAGCTGAATATGTTGCAGCCGGGAGTTGTTGTGCTCAAATCTTGTGGATCAAACAACAATTGGAAGATTATGGCATTAAACAAGATAAAATTCCCATTAATTGTGATAATACAAGTGCCATTAACCTAACTAAAAATCCAATTCAGCATTCAAGAACTAAACATATTGAGATAAGACATCACTTCATAAGAGATCATGTACTGAATGGTGATGTGACACTTCAATTTGTTTGCACTGATGATCAATTAGCTGACATTTTTATAAAACCCTTAAGTGAAGAGAGATTTAGTGTGCTTAGGAGGGGATTAGGAGTGATTGATCCATCCTAGTGGTATTTTCCACTAGTTCATTGATTTTGATGATTAAAAATAGAGTTTCTCAACTATGATCATCAAATTAGATCATAACTTAGTGAGTGTCCCTGGTTTGGTACGAAAATAGCATAACTTTTAGGTGCGTGCCAGAGTTCGAGTCGACTCGAGTAAGTTTCGGAGTCGGCTCATAAGAAGGAGTCGACTCGCACACAGATGGGAGTCGACTCGAGGAAGATGAAGCATAAGAGGAGTCGACTCGCACATTGACGGGAGTCGACTCTAAGTCGATGGCTCATGAGGGGGAGTCGACTCCCGCATACTTTGGAGTCGACTCGAGGTCGAGTCGACTCGCGACTCAGTGGAGTCGACTCGAGGTCGGGATCCGGGTTTTTAACCCTAATCCAAGCATTTTATCAACACTTCTATTCACCGCCGCCACTGTTCAAAAAACCCTAGAGCCGTCTCCTAGATCGTCTCCGACCGTCCTTAGGACTTTTTCCGTCGACCTTCCTCCGTCCATTAGCGTTCTACCCCATTCTAGGTCGACCATGCCTCGTAAAGCCGTTGTCCCAAGCCGGAAGAGGCCCCAACCCGCGAGCGGCACCGAGCGACGGTCCAAAGCTCGGAACGATCCCGTGAGGCCACAACCTCCGGCTCGTTCCCCGCCAAGGGAGGTTCCCTCGAGGCCGTGCGCCGGGAAGGCGGTCTCCACCGGGAGATACGTCGATTTTGACTATCTCTCCCGGGAGGGCTTTACCATAGGAGAGAGATTGCGGGCCCAGGGTTTAGAGTATTTTTGTTCCTTAGATCTCCCCACATACCCTGGCCTAGTTAGAGAGTTTTATGGTACTGTCCATATGGGCAATGGGGAAATAGAGGGAACTGTAGCCGGTGTCCCATTGTTTATTTCCGAGGATTTCATAGCCCAAATTCTCCACCTTCCACAAGTAGGGGTAGCTCCCACACACCCCGAGGATAGGACTGAGGCCCTTACGGCAATTCTAGGACATCCACCTCAGTCCCCCTTAGATGAGGTGTCCGCTAGCTCACTTTCTGTTGAGATGCGGCTCCTCTTGAGTATCATCTCTGGGTCCCTCTTCCCGAAGACTGGCCGCTTCGATTTTGTATCTGAGAGAGACCTAGCTCTTATGTTCTACATTCTCCAGGACACCCCAATCAACTTTCCCAAGATGATGTATAGATACCTATGTGAGCCACTAGATAGACCTAGGCTCACCCTCCCCTATGGCATGATGTTCACTCTTTTGTTTAGGGAGGCCGAGATTCCCATTCCTGAGGGGGAACCCTCTCGCGCATTGCGATGGACAGATTGCATGCGTCCGGAAACCCTACACAGGATGGGGTTTCGGAAGGTCTAGGGAACCTGGGTTAGGAAATCATCCACCTCCACACATACCACCAGACATTCTCCCAGTCCTGACCCAGATTCAGACTATCCTACCTTTCCCTCCACTTCTGCTCCCACCACCTCAGCCGGACCCTCCTCCTCTGCTCCACCTACTCAGCCCATGGAGGTCCGGATCGCTCCTGAGCAGCTCCGGGAGTTGCGGCAGGAGATAGTTAGAGATCTCCGGGACGACCTACTTAGGGAGCTCCGGGGTTCAATGCCTGCTCCTTCTCCTGCACCTTCTTCAGCGTTGGTCCCTTTCCTGTCCGCCGTGGCTGAGATGACGGCCCATGTGCGGGAAGAGATCGACAATGTAAGGTTCCTGATCCAAGCCCAGTTCCACAGCATGAGCGAAGTCACGAGCACTACTCGGAAGATGCGCGATAACGTCCGACAGGATATGGGCACCACTACCCAGGGGGCAGAGCGCTTGGCGAATGTACTGATCGCCAAGTTGGACACACTGCAGGAGACCCTGACCGAGCTCTCCACCACACACAGTAGGGCCACTTAGGCCATTATCTCCCAGCTTGGGAATGTCACAGACGGGGTCACTCTCCTCATGGAACAGAACAGATTGAGAGGAGGAGCCACATCCTCGAGAGGAGGAGCCACATCCTCGAGGAGACCCTAGCTGCTTTTGTTTTATTTTGACATGTATCTTTTGCTTTACTTATTATATTCACAAATGTATTTATATATACATCAATACAATGAGTAGACATATTCATTTCAATACTGTGCCAATTGATCTCTGCTTGCTTGTGTGTTCTATTCACTTCCTTTTTGATACGATGACAAAAAGGGGGAGAAATATGTAATAGATATGTAAAAGGAATAAATGAAAATCAATAAAAAAAAAACTTTTAAAACACACAATAATTTGTTCTTAGTGGATTTGATACCTCGAGGCTCATTATCTCTCTGTTGGGGCTCCTAATGGAGTAATCTCCAGAATCTATTCAAGGGATATTCAGAGATTAGTTGAATCCTACTCAAGAACAAATTGACAGATTTTCCCTCTAAAAACCAAAAATTTCAGTTCAAAAACTTCAATGCATTAAAAGGAAATTCAGAGAATCAAAACAAAGTAGAATGCATATGTTGAGGGGGAGAATCTGAATTTTTAAGAAAGTCAAATCATTAAATATATATAAGCCAAACAATTGAGTGCATGACATGAAGGCTTATATAATTCCAAATGAAAGGGGGAGCTTTAACTCCAAAATTTATTGTTTCACACCTTTCAAGTTTGGATAAATTAAAAAAAAACCAGACACTTGAATTCATTTATAGATTTCATTTTCTTGTTTATTGAGCAATTCACTTTACATATACTCAATGTTTTGTCATCATCAAAAAGGGAGAGATTGTGGAGTGATTGATTAAAACCCTATTTGATTTTGATGAGCTCAAAGCATTTGAGTATATCTTTTGTTTACTAATGAATTCAATTGAGTGTTTCAGTGAAAATCTTGTCTAAGTGCTTCTAGACTTGGTTCAAGATATTTTGGATAAGTTAAGAAGTCAGTTTGAACCAAAGTCTGAGACTCGAGTCGACTCCGGGATATTACGAGTCGACTCCAAGCGTATCAGAATCACTGGCACGGGCTCGAGTCGACTCCGGATCATTACGAGTCGACTCCGACTGAGAACTGACAGACGAACGGAAAGACTCAACTCAAAACCTGTCAGCGAGGCGACTCCTGAAGTGCGCGAGTCGACTCCGATGATTACCGAGTCGACTCCAAGGAGTTACAGACAGAAAAGTCAGAGAGCAATTTTCGACCCTGAGATTCGAGTCGACTCCTGTGGAACGCGAGTCGACTCCGATGGTTGGCAGGTCGACTCCAAAGAAAGCGTAGAGTCGACTCTCAGTGGTACACAAGGCAAAAGTCAGAGAGCAGTTTTCGGACTCTGAGATCCGAGTCGACTCCCGCAATGCGCGAGTCGACTCCGAGACAGCGCGACCCCAAAAAGACAGAAGACCGAATTATTGTCTCTGAGAGCCGAGTTGACTCCCAGACAGCTCGAGTCGACTCCAAGGCAGCGCTACATCAAAAAGGCAGAAGGCTGTGTTTCGAAAACTGAGAGCCGAGTCGACTCCGGAACAGTTCGAGTCGACTCCAAGACTGGACGAGCCAAAAGACAGAAGATCGGGAGTTCGGGCTCTGAGCGCCGAGTCGACTCCCAGGATTGTCGAGTCGACTCGAGTGGGCCAAGTTGAAAAATTAGCTCCATGGACTTCATGGGATGAGCCGACTCCGAAAATGGCAAGTCAGCTCCAGAAGTTGGCGAGTCGACTCCGGGTTAAGTCGAGTCGACTCCCAGTCGCGGAGGTCACTTTAATTCAAATCCGGAACAGTTGCCGAGCCGACTCCAGAAAAGCATGAGTCGACTCCCGCTACAGTCGAGTCGACTCCAGATCGCGCGAGTCGACTCCGACCCCAACGGACATATTGTCAGGATGTGCAGAGTGTGCAGAACGGGCAGAAAAAAGTGTCTAACGGCTAGTTTCCATGGGGGATGGCTTAAATAGCCACAGAGGACTGTAGCAAGGTAGAGAAGCACCATTCCACTCAAAGAAATCAAGCATCCTATCTCGGCCAACTGGTTTTCAACAGAAAAGAAGGAAGAGCGCCATTAACTCCATCCAGCTACCTCTTCCCAGCATTTAAAGAAGTCTCCTCCTGCCTTCAAGTCGACCAGACATTCAAGAGGAGACTCATAGTTCAAGAAGCCCTACTCTACTCCAACTCAAATGTGTTTGAGGGCTCTTAACTTCTCTCTAGTTTATATTGCTGTATATCTGCTTTTTAGAAGCTCTGTTTTTCTATTTGTCTTTGTTTTTTCCATCTTGTCTTTGCTTGATTCAATCAGGGGATTGAATCAAGAGTGCAGAGGTTGGTTGGTGAGCCGAGGGTAAAACCAACGTGTAAGGATTCGATTGTGATCCCGGGAAAACAATCGGGGTGGTTCTAGTCGGTGAGCCTGGAAAAACCGACCGAGTTCGTTGTGAGCTCGTAAAACAACAAGTTGGGTTGTGAGCTTGTAAAACAACCGGCTGTAATCCAAGGGGTTATAGTGAATTCCCAAGTGAGACTTGGGGAGTGGACGTAGGAGCAAGGGATAGCTCCGAACCACTATAAACATTGTGTTTGTGATTGCTTGTGTCTCTCTCTCTCACTCTCATTTCACTCACAGCACATAGCAACTAATTAATCATCTTGCAAAAGTATTAATTAGTCATCCACAAACGTTTTAATTGCAAAATTATTTTAAAACCCAATTCACCCCCCCTCTTGGGTTGTCTTTCTGGGCAACATAAGATAAACATCAATTCAAATAAATCCAAATCTAAGATAACTTGTGTCTCAGTTCTTCTAGTCGCTCTCCCATATTGTAAAACCCCGGATCGAGCTAATTCTTCGAATCTATAAAAACAGTAAGAAATCGTATAATGAGCTAGACAGCCCAGTAAGTAATAAATACCTTAACTAGATAATTCATATAATAACATAAAATATAAATACAAATTACGATGAATTAGCATAATGACATAATTAATTTTTTTCAAACACAAATCCATTAGAATTCGTATCTTTCAAATATCCATATACATAATCATAAATCTGATTCGAAACAAATCGCATTCAACTTAACAGCCTTTAATTACGACCACACTTATACTCTGTGGCTAGGCCAGAAACAGAACTGCACTTATACCCTGCGGAGTGGGCCAGAATACCGCACTTATATTCGGCGGAGTGAGCCAGAATACCGCACTTATATCCTACGGAGTGGGTCAGAATACCACACTTATATCCTGTGGTGGGGCCAGAATTTCCAATACATAACCTCCAATTGGCAGGGTTCAGAATATAGTCAGGCTAAGAGTTCCAAATCTGATGCACATCAAAATTCTTTTTGTAACATAATAGATATATCATAATCCGATCTAAATATGCATATACGATGTAAGAACAGTAAATATAATAATAGTTCGAAAAATATAATTCCAATTCACATATATATTTTTAATTCAAATCATAATCTCGTAAAATTCATAAATCACATATAAATTCATTAACAATTTATTCGATGCAAAAATAATATTATATAAATGAAGAGTCTAGAAAAGGTAGTTCATTACTTACATCGAACGCGATCCACAACAAATCCAATTAATCTCACAAATCCTTCGCAAAACCTAATATCCAAAAATCATATTTTTTTAAAATTCATCACAATATATATATAAAACTTAAATCTTAACATCCTCCCAAGGCCGACCACGCAGAAGTGCCCGACATCCTGAGATCAAGACCCTTCACTAGAGTCAGTCTATCATCACCGTGAATAGTGAGAGGAGATTCAACATGAGAGAGAAAGAGAAAGAGAGGGAGTAGAGAGAGGAGAGAGGAGAAGAGATAAACCCCTCTCTTCTTCTCCAAACTAGGGGATCCGTGACCCCCCCTTCCTTCCTTCTCGCACGAACATAGGGGCGGCCGTGGTGGCCAGCCCCGACGGCGGCAGGAGGTGGCGAAGCAAACCCGACCACCCTCAGCGGCTGGCGGCGGTGGCGGCGAACACAGCCAGCGGCAAACACAGCCGGCGGCAAGTGCTCTCGGGATGAACAGAGCACGTCCTTTTGGATCAATTTTTGGCATTTGGCCGGCTCAAAACCTTGATAAATCGTGGTTAATCATCAAAAGAGGAAGAGATAAAGGCGAGGAACACTTACCTTGCTCCCAGTGAGGATCCGGCGGCTCTTTCTCTCTGGCAACAATGGAGGAAGAGGACCTTCTGAACCGAAGAGGAGCGGGCTTCAACAACTCTCTCCCTCTCTTTCTCTTGGGTGGAGCACGAGGAAGAAGATCGCCCAAACCGGAAGGGGACTCGGGGGTTTGGCGGCTCCTCTTCGGATGGTCTCAAGGAGAGGAGGAAGACACCCTAAAACAGGGCATCTCGGCTTCTTCGAGATGCCTTCCTCTCCTTCGCACGCCTTCACGTGCAGCGCACGTGAGGCCGGAAACATTGGGGCTGGGCCGGTCAAGTGGGCTGGGCCCAATACCAGGGTCTTACAATAACCATCTTAGTCTTGTTGGTTGGCAAAGAAATGCTCTGGAATGCAATCACTTGATGAAAGGTTCGACAATTCCTTGTAGGGGATGCAAGAATAGAATCATAGCTTCTGTACCATCCACCTTTCCAGTGTTCATCACGGCGACATCAATGGAGATATCCTCGCAGTTTTAGGCAAGGTCATTGATGAGAGAGCTCCACGGCATGGTGGGATGTATGCCGTGTTGTTGTACTGAAGCTGCGCATGGTGCTGGTTGAATGCAAGCTTCTTGTTGACCAACTTCTGAGGTAGGAGAACTGAGGGTGGCTAAGACCATAGCCAAATAGGTAGGGGTGGAGCCATTGCAGAATTTGTAGGTCCTTCCAGGGTAGTCCAGTTCATCAAAGGGATGAAGCTTTATAGATGTCATGGGTAACTGATAAACAGTCAGCCAGGTACGATGTGATGGGGAGCCTTCCTCCTATGAGAATTAACTCGGAAGACTCTATTGAGAAAATAAAATAAATATATTTTGGGAGGTTCATGAATATATGAAGGATCACCTTGAAAGTAGTGATTCGTGTATTTGGGTTTTTAGTGTGCATTCATTTGAATTTTCAATGTACATTTAGGTGGTTCATGTATTTGGATTTTCAATGTGCATTTATTTGAATTTTCAATGTGTATTTAAGTGGTTCATGTATTTGGGTTTTTAATGTGTATTTATTTGGGTTTTCAATGCGCATTTAGGTGGTTCATGTATTTGAATTTTCTATGTGTACCTAGGAGTCCTATAAATTCTATGTAAGTCTTATAGTTTTTGTAAGAGGCAAGAGCCAAAGTAAATAGAAATTTTTTTAAAGTATTTCACCCCTTCATCCTTTCTTCTTTAGAGAAATCTCTCTTCCTATATGCCAACAAACTGGTATCGAGCTCCAGTTTCTTGATCCTGGAGATGGCCAATTCTACCTTCCCATTTTAATTTTCTCGCCTTACAAAAGAGAATTATGAGAATTGGTGCATTTGTATGAAAGCTTTATTTGGATCGAAAGATGTGTGGGAGATCGTGTATAGAGGCTATGAGGAGCCTCAAGAAGAAGCTACGATGAGTCCTACTCAAAGGGAGGCTTTGCAGAAAATGTGGAAGAAGGACCAACAAACTCTCACTCTCATCCATTAATGTTTAGATGAAGCCATGTTCGAGAAAGTGGCTAATGCGGCCACTCCAAGCAAGCATGGGAGATCCTACAAAACTCCTACCAAGGAGTTGATAAAGTAAAAAAAGTGCACCTTTAAATATTATAAGGAGATTTCGAAGGTATACGAATGCAAGAATCTTAGTCTACAGCAGATTTCTTTTCAAGGGTGTTGGCTATAATGAACCAAATGAAGAGATGTGGAGAAACATTGGAGAATGTCTGAGTCATTAAGAAGATTCTTCGCTCATTGCATTCGAAGTTCGATTACAACGTCATAGCCATCAAGGAGTCCAAAGATTTGAAGACTATGACAGTTGATCAACTTATGGGTTCGTTACAAGCCCATGAAGAGAGAGTCAACAAGATGAAGGATGAGTTGATCGAGCAAGTTCTAGCCACCAGGTTCTCAGTGAAGGAGAAGGAAGGGGAGCATGAAAAAAGTCAACGAGGACATGGATGCGGACAAGGTCGAGGGAGAGATGGAAGAGGAAGAGGAAGAGGCGGACAAGGCAATAAAAACTACAACAATGAAGAAAGGAGGCATTCCTCAAGAGGACGTGGTAGAGAAAACTACACAAGGCAAAATAATAAGTTCAATTTTTGGTGTTACAATTGCCAAAAGAATAGACATTATGCTCGGGAGTGCTGGAGTTTCCCTAGCAATGTTGAAGAGAAGGCCAATTATGTAGAGAATGAGAAAGCAGAGGCCACTTTATGTTGAGTTACCCCATGCGCGATG
Source organism: Phoenix dactylifera (assembly GCF_051530095.1). NCBI lineage: Eukaryota > Viridiplantae > Streptophyta > Magnoliopsida > Arecales > Arecaceae > Phoenix > Phoenix dactylifera. The sequence continues at coordinate 4,961,360 of NC_143203.1, forward strand.
CGACGATCGCAGCAGAAATCATGCACGGGCGGTGTTCATCTCATGAACTTGCCATGGATCGTTGAATTCAAATTATTTTTTGGATTCAATAATCCAGAACATCTCTTTGAATCCATAAGGGAGAGGAGATTAAGATTAAAACTTGATTATAAAAATTAAAAACAAAAATCAGAAATAAAGATCTCGAAGACCTTTGTGCCGGTAGAAGCTTGCCGCAATCTAAGGATCGTTGTATAGGTTCTCCTTGTAGCCGCACACGTGTTCGGCCTTTACAAGTATCCACATGAGGATCTGAAAATTAGAGATTAGGATCTCACCGGGGTGCTAGCTCCTTGCAGAGATCTCTCCTAATTGTCGTAGAAGAAAGGAAGAAGAACAGCAACCAATCCTTGCTCATTGAAGAAGAAACTCTTTCTTCTTCTTTTACCTTGCTTGCTTGCATAGGAAGAGGAGAAGGATGAAGCCCTCCTTGCTGCCGTGAAGAAGAAAAGAAGGGACTTTTCTTCTTGCTGCCGTGGAGGAGGATGAAGGAGAGGAAGAAAGAGGCTAGGCATGGAGGAGGAGAGTCTCCAATAATCCCTCACACGCCTCCCCTCCCTCCTTCTTATACTAGGCATTTAGAATTTAGTCCATCCTTGGATTAATGCCAAGTGTCCACGGCGCCTTGATCAAGAGGATTAGAATCCTCTTCATGCCGCCCACCCTTGGATGCATACCATGTGTCCCATGGCTAAATCCTAATCAAATTAGGAGAAGGAGGGGAGGCGCCATGCATGATCCTGTGCTATGTGGACTTTGGAGTCCGCATAGTGCGAACACGACTTAAGGCATATTTATCCTATAATGCCACATGGACTTTAGAGTCCACATGGTGTGAACACGACTTAAGGCATATTCCAAGAATATATCCTGATTTAATCAGGGTCTAATGATTTGACCCAATCATAAGCCTAATTCAATTTGGGTCGAACCCAGTTTGTGGAGTGATTGATTAAAACCCCGTTTGATTTTGATGAGCTCAAAGCATTGGAGTATATCTTGTGATTACTAATGAATTCAATTGAGTGTTTCAGTGAAAATCCTGTCCAAGTGTCTCTAGACTTGGTTCATAGCATTTTGGATAAGTTAAGAAGTCTGCATGAACCAATGTCTGAGATACGAGTCGACTCCCGAGTCTCACGAGTCGACTCCAAGCGTATCAAGGTCACTGGCACGAGCTCGAGTCGACTCCTGATCAGTACGAGTCGACTCCGACTGAAAACAGACAGAAGGACAGAAGAGCAGTTTTTCAGGTCTGAGATTCGAGTCGACTCCAGTGGAACGCGAGTCGACTCCCAGCGGTACACACAGAAAAAGTCAGAGAGCGTTTTATGGACTCTGAGATTCGAGTCGACTCCAGTGGAACGCGAGTCGACTCCCAGCGGTACACAAAGAAAAAGTCAGAGAGCGTTTTATGGACTCTGAGATTCGAGTCGACTCCCGCAGTACGCGAGTCGACTCCGAGACTGTGCGACCATCGACAGACAGAAGACCATGTTACTGCCTCTGAGATTCGAGTCGACTCACAGACAGCTCGAGTCGACTCCAAGACAAGCTTCACGTCAAAAGACAGAAGACCAACTTTCGGAAACTGAGAGCCGAGTCGACTCCAAGGAAGTTCGAGTCGACTCCAAGACTGGATGAGCCAAAAGACAGAGAATCGGGAGTTCGGGCTCTGAGATTCGAGTCGACTCCCAGGACAGTCGAGTCGACTCGAGTGGACAAAATTCAAATTTGGATCCACGGACTACAGAGGATGAGCCGACTCCAAAATTGCCAGGTCAGCGCCAGAAGTTGGCGAGTCGACTCCGGGTCAAGACGAGTCGACTCCCAGTCAAGACGGCAACTTTAATTCAAACTGGGAACAGTTGCCGAGTCGACTCCGGAAAAGCTCGAGTCGACTCCTGCTACAGCCGAGTCGACTCCTGATCGCGCGAGTCGACTCCAACCCACCAACGGTCACATTGTCAGGCTGCGCAGAGTGTGCAGAACGGCCAGAAAAAGCAGAGTAACGGCTAGTTTCCGTGGGGGTTGGCTTAAATAGCCACAGAAGACTGTAGCAAGGCAGAGAACACACATTCCACTCCTAGCATTCAAGTCTTCAAGCTCTCTAAGTGCTCTTCAACGAGAAAAAGGGAAGATCTGCATTTACTGCTCCACCAACATCTTCCCAGCATTCAAAGCTTCCTCCTCCTGCTTTCAAGTCGATCACTCTTTCAAGAGGAGACCGGAGTTCCAGAAGCCACACCTCTTCACCATCTTAAAAGCGTTTGAGGGCTTCTAACTCCTTTACGATTATATTGTTTTAAATCTGCTTTTTGAGAAGCTATTTTCTGTTTTCTTCTATCTCGTGTATTTACTTGATTCAATCGGGGGATTGAATCAAGGGGATTAAGGTTGGTTGGTGAGCCGGTTTAAAACCAACGAGTGTAAGGGTTTGATTGTGATCCCGGGAAAACAATCGGAGTGGTTCTAGTCGGTGAGCCTGGGAAAACCGACCGAGTTCGTTGTGAGCTCGTAAAACAACAAGTTCGGTTGTGAGCTTGCAAAACAACCGGCTGTAATCCAAGGGAGTTATAGTGAAATTCCCAAGTGAGACTTGGGGAGTGGACGTAGGAGCAAGGGTTAGCTCCGAACCACTATAAAACTTTGTGTTTGTAGTGCATTGTCTCTCATCTTCTTCCCCACACATTACTCACAGCACTTAGCTTTAATTAAATAACTGGCTATAGTATTTAGTTAATCATCCACAAAGTTTTAATTAGCTAAGTTAATTTAAAAACCCAATTCACCCCCCCCTCTTGGGTTGTCTATCTGGGCAACAAGTGGTATCAGAGCCAAAAACTCTTCCACTCAAGAGTTAAAAGATCAAAATGACAACCCCATTTGGATCTTCTCACATTGAGGGTCAGTCCACCCAAAGACCCCCTTTCTTCAATGGATCTGACTACTCATACTGGAAGGCTAGGATTAGAATATTCATCCAAGCTCAAGACTATGAGATGTGGTCCATTGTAGTAAATGGGCCATACATCCCATCCATATACGTAGATGGTGTTAAGGTACCTAAACTTGAAATGGACTGGGATGAACATGACATGAGGAAGGCACAATTAAACTCTAAAGCAATGAATGTCTTCTATTGTGCCTTAGACCGTAATGAATTCAATAGGGTCTCTACTTGCAATTCTGCAAAAGAGATTTGGGACAGACTTGAAGTGACCCATGAGGGCACGAATCAAGTGAAAGAGTCCAAAATAAATATTTTGGTTCATAAATATGAACTATTTAAAATGGACTCTAACGAAACAATTACATGCATGTTCACTAGGTTTACTGATATTGTCAATGGCCTAAAAAGCCTTGGCAAGAACTATACTAACAGTGAACTTGTCAGGAAAATCCTTCGGTGTCTACCAAGGTCGTGGGAAGCTAAAGTGACGGCAATCCAAGAAGCTAAAGACTTGAACAAGCTTCCACTTGAAGAGCTCCTTGGATCCCTTATGACGCATGAGCTTACCATGAAACAACACAACGAGGAAGAGTCCTCCCATAAGAAAAAGGTAATAGCTTTAAAATCTACTTCTTCTAACAAGAACTTGTCTTGCAGCAGCAGCAGTGAAGAAGAAGAAGATGAGGAAGATGGTGGTGAGGCTCTTCTTGTGCGCAAGTTCAAGAAATTCATCAACCACAAGAAGTCCTATCATCAAAGGAGAGGCCCCTCAAATTCCTACCGCAAGGACAAAGGTAAGGAAAGGGAAAGTGAGGGGACCGGCTGCTATGAGTGCAAAAAGCCGGGACACATCCGAGCTGAGTGTCCCTTACTAAAGAAGAGCAGCAAGTACAAGAAGAAGAAGAAAGCCCTTGTCACCACCCTATCGGACTCCGACGCATCATCTTCATCATCGGATGAAGAACAAGAAGAGAAGGCCAATTTTTGTTTCATGGCCAACGAAAATGAGGTAACTTCCGATACGCACTATGATTTTTCATTTGATGAACTTTATGATGCATTTAATGAATTAATGGTAGAATATAAGGCTATAAATCTTAAGAATAAAGAACTGAAAATAACTAATCAATCATACCTACATAAATACGATAAATTAGTTAAGGATAAGGATTTAATCACCAAAGAAAATATAGAACTTAAAACAAGCAACCAACTTTTAACTCAAAAGACCAACACCTTAACTAAAGAAAATGAAAAACTAACTAAGGAATTTTCAGAACTTAAAAAATATAAACAAACCTTAGATAAGGATCTTACTAAAGAACTTAATGATCTAAAAGCTGAAAATCAGACACTAACTAAAGAACTTAACAAATACAAACCCTTAGTTGAAAGATTTACCTATAGTTCTGAAAAATTAAACATGATACTAAATAGTCAACGTGCAGTGTTTAATAAAGCCGGTTTAGGATATAAACCAAGGAATAAGCAAAAATTTCTTAGTAACTTCTTTGTTAAAGCTGGGGAAACAAAAACTAAGAAAATAACCTGCTTTTGTTGTGGTACAGTAGGCCATAAAGTAAATGTATGTAATTTTAGGAAAAGTAAAACTAAAAGAAAAATTAAAAGGGTATGGGTTCCAAAAGGAACCAACTTGACTAACCATGAAGGACCCAAGAAAACTTGGGTACCTAAGATGACATGATTTGCTTGTGTAGGAGTGTCTTGCAGCCAAGGTCAACAAAAATTGCTGGTATTTGGATAGTGGCTGCTCAAGGCACATGACGGGTGATAAAGACCAATTTTTCACCCTTGAAGCTAAAAAGGGAGGTGTTGTGACGTTTGGAGACAACAACCAAGGTCACATCATTGGTATTGGTAAAGTTCAAATCACCCCTTCTACTTTTATAGATAATGTTAGATATGTTGATGGTCTTAAGCATAACTTGTTAAGCATTAGTCAATTATGTGACAAAGGATATGATGTTATGTTTAAACCATCACTGTGCATTATAACAAATACTAATGATAATAGTTTAGTTTTTAAAGGGATTAGACGTGGAAATGTATATGTGGTAGACCTAGAAGACCTTGCAAAACATAACCAATGTTTAGTTGTTAATGAAACTAAAGATAATAATGCTGGTTGGTTATGGCACCGTAAGTTAGGTCATGCAAGCATGGACACAATAACTAAATTAGTTAAAAGAGATTCCGTGATAGGTTTGCCAAAGTTAAAATTTGAAAAGAACAAAATCTGTGAAGCATGTCAATTTGGCAAACAATCTAGGAATTCTTTTAAACCCATAAAATGTGTCTCTACCTCTAGGCCTCTAGAATTATTACACATGGACCTATTTGGTCCAACTAGAACAACAAGCCTAGGTGGAAATAAATATGGTCTAGTCATAGTAAATGATTACTCTAGGTACACATGGGTCATGTTTCTAGCGCATAAGGATCAAGTATTTTCTATGTTTAAGAAGTTCCATAAGAAAGTAACAAATGCTAGAGAGTCCTCAGTTATAGCTATTAGAAGTGACCATGGTACCGAATTCGAAAATCAATTATTTGATGAATTTTGTAGTAAAAAGGGGATAACCCATAATTTCTCAGCACCTAGGACACCACAACAAAATGGAGTTGTGGAAAGGAAAAATAGAACCCTAGAGAAAATGGCTAGAACGATGTTATGTGAAAGTAACCTCCCTAAGTACTTTTGGGGAGAAGCCATTAATACTTCTTGCCATGTATTAAATAGAGTTCTATTAAGACCCATCATAAAGAAAACACCATATGAACTGTGGAAAAACAGAAAACCAAAGGTCAACTATTTTCATGTTTTCGGATGTAGGTGTTTTGTACATAATAATGGGAAAGATAATCTAGGAAAATTTGATCCAAAATCTGATGAAGGAATATTCCTAGGTTATTCTACAACTAGTAAAGCCTATAGAATCTTTAATAAAAGAACCCTAGTTATAGAAGAATCTATACATGTTGTTTTTGATGACTCTAGTGACATCTCATCTAGTAAGAAGGTTAATTTTGATGATGATATTGAAATACTTGAAGAAAAGATAGATGAGATGGGATTACAAGATGATAATCAAAAGTTGATTGAAGGAGAATCATCAAACCAAGAGCCTATAGTGGATCATGGGCTAACTAAAGCTTGGAGGTATGCTCATGGGCATCCTAAGGAACTAATTCTAGATGATCCATCCCAACCCGTTAGGACTAGAGCATCCCTTAGAAATTTGAATAACCATCTAGCTTTTGTTTCACACTTTGAGCCCAAACATATAGAAGAAGCCGAAAATGATGTAAATTGGATAAATGCAATGCAAGAAGAACTAAACCAATTTACTAGAAATAAAGTGTGGGATCTAGTAGAGAGACCTTCTGAATATCCAATTATAGGTACAAAATGGATATATAAAAATAAGCTAGATGAAAATGGAATTGTTATAAGGAATAAGGCTAGACTAGTAGCAAAGGGTTATAATCAAGAAGAAGGTATAGACTTTGATGAAACCTTTGCTCCCGTAGCTAGACTTGAGGCTATTAGACTATTATTAGCATATGCATGCTCTAAGGACTTCAAGCTATATCAAATGGATGTAAAAAGTGCTTTTCTAAATGGGTTTATTAATGAGGAGGTATATGTGGAACAACCTCCTGGTTTTGATAATCATCAATACCCCAATCATGTGTATAAACTGAGCAAAGCACTTTATGGTCTAAAACAAGCACCTAGAGCATGGTATGAGAGACTTAGTAAATTTCTATTAGAACATGGATTCTCTAGGGGAAATGTAGATACAACACTATTTCTGAAAAAGAAAAATAAGGATATGTTATTAGTACAGATTTATGTTGATGATATCATTTTCGGTGCTACTAACAATCGCCTCTGCGAGGAATTTGCTGATTTGATGCAGAGTGAGTTTGAGATGAGCATGATGGGAGAGCTGAACTACTTCCTCGGGCTTCAAATCAAACAATCTGAAGGAGGCATCTTCATCAATCAAGCCAAATATATCAAGGAGATGCTCAAGAAGTTCGATATGGAGGGAAACAAGTCAATCAGCACCCCCATGAGCTCATCGTGTAAGTTAGACCAAGATGAATCAGGTAAATCTGTAGATCAAAAACTTTATAGAGGTATGATAGGTTCTTTACTGTATCTTACTGCAAGTAGGCCTGATATTATGTTTAGTGTATGCATGTGTGCTAGATATCAGGCTAATCCTAAAGAATCACACCTAGCTGCAGTTAAGAGAATCTTTAAATACTTAATAGGAACTAAGAACATAGGGCTGTGGTACTCTAAAGAATCTAGCCTAAACTTAATAGGGTACACAGATTCAGACTTCGCTGGATGTAAGCTTGATAGAAAAAGTACCAGCGGGTCTTGTCAATTTCTAGGAGAAAACCTAATCTCATGGTTTAGCAAGAAACAAAACTCGGTTGCATTATCCACTGCAGAAGCTGAATATGTTGCAGCCGGGAGTTGTTGTGCTCAAATCTTGTGGATTAAACAACAATTAGAAGATTATGGCATTAAACAAGATAAAATCCCCATTAATTGTGATAATACAAGTGCCATAAACCTAACTAAAAATCCAATTCAACACTCAAGAACTAAACACATTGAGATAAGACATCACTTCATAAGAGATCATGTATTGAATGGTGATGTGACTCTCCAATTTGTTTGTACTGATGATCAATTAGCAGATATTTTCACAAAACCCCTAAGTGAAGAGAGGTTCAGTGTACTTAGAAGGGGATTAGGAGTGATTGACCCATCCTAGTGGGAGTTTCCACTAGATTAATTGATTTTGATGGTTAAAATGAGGTTAAAATAGAGTTTCTATTCAATGATCATCAAATCAGATCCCAACTAGGTGATTTTCCCTCATTTGGCACGGTTATAGCATGATTTTTAAGTGCGTGCCAAGGTTAGAGACGACTCGAGTAAGTTTCAGAGCCGGCTCCTAAGGGGGAGTCGACTCGCGCATTTGGGGGAGTCGACTCGCAAAGTTGGCAGCTGAGGGGGAGTCGACTCGCACATTGTCGGGAGTCGACTCGAAGCCTACAGGCGCATAAGGAGAGTCGACTCGCGCATTTTCTGGAGTCGACTCGAGGTCGAGTCGACTCGCGACTCAGGGGAGTCGACTCGCAGTCGGGATCCGACTTTTTAACCCTAGGTTTGTCGTTTCGCAAACACTTTTTTCTCAAGCCGCCACTGTTCACAAAGCCCTAGAGCCGACTCCTAGGTCATCCTCGATCGTCTCCAAGCCCTTTTCCCGTCGATTCTTCGCCGGACATTGAGTTTCCGTCCGTTCCTAGGTCTTTTCAGGTCAGTCCCGAGCTTCCTCTATCGATCCTTCTTCGTTCTCTAGGTTTTCATCTCGTTTAGGTCAAGATGCCTCGCAAGGGAGTTGTTAGAAAGAGGTCCCGTCCCGTGGCCGGTCCCGAGCGGCGCTCCAAGGCGCGGCACGATCCCGCGAGGCAACCTCCTCCGGATCGTTCCCCGCCTAGGGTGGTTCATGTTAGGCCGTTGGCCGGGAAGGCCGTCACCTCCGGGAGGTATGTCACTTTCGACTATCTCTCCCGGGAAGGATTCACCATAGGCGATAGGCTTAGAGCCCAGGGTCTAGAGTACTTCCTCACCTTGGACCTTCCCACCTATCCTGGCCTAGTTCAAGAGTTCTACAGTACCGTCCATCGGAGAGATGGAGGTATTGAGGGCACGGTATTAGGTGTCCCATTGCGTGTCACAGAGGACCTCATTGCCCATATCCTCCACCTTCCATTAGTAGGGGTGGCTCCTGCACATCCTGAGGATAGATTTGAGGCCCTTACGATCGTCTTAGGGCATCCACCTCAGTCTCCCCTAGATGAGGTATCTGCTAGCTCACTTCCTATTGAAGTGAGAATCCTTTTGAGCATTTTGTCCAGGTCCATCTTCCCTAAGACAGGGAGATTTGATTTTGTGAATGAGAGGGACCTAGCTATTATGTCTTACATTCTTCAGGACACCCCGGTCAACTTCCCCAAGCTCATTTATAGGTATATGTGTGAGCCCCTGGATAGACCTAGGCTCTCCCTCCCATACGGAATGATATTCACTCTTCTCTTTAGGCAGTACGAAATTTCCATTCCTGAGAAGGAACCCTCTCGTGCCTTGCGATGGACTGATCGCTTGGGTACGGGGACCATGCACAGGATGGGATTTCGGAAGAGAGAAGGGATCTGGGTTAGGAAGTCCACTCTCACCGCTCAGACCACCAGACCATCACCCAGTCCAGAGCCAGATTCTGACTACCCAGAGTCCCCAGACCATCCAGACCTTCCATCCACTCCTCCTGCTCCTACCACCTCTGCCGGACCTTCCTCCTCAGCTCCACCATCTATGGAGGTCCGTATTGATCCAGAGCAGCTCCGGGAGCTGCGGCAGGAGATCGTCCGAGATTTGAGGGACGAGCTGCTCCGGGAGCTCCGAGGTTCCGTGCCAGCTCCCACTCCTGCACCCACTCCATCCTCAGCATTGGTCCCATCCTTGACAGCCGTGACAGACATGACGGCTGAGGTGCGGCAGGAGATCTACAACATTAGGACCCTGGTGCAGGCCCAGTTCCACAGCATGAGCGAGGTCACGAGCACCACGAGGAGGATGCGGGATGACATCCGCCGTGACATGCACACCACCACCGAGGGGGCCGAGCGCTTGTCGAATGTGCTCATCGACAAGCTGGACGCACTTCAGACCTCGGTGACTGGGCTTCAGACGTCGGTGACTGAGCTCTCCACTACACATAGCAGAGCCACCACGTCTATTATCACGCAGCTGGGCCATGTTACAGAGGCAGTCGCCCTCCTCCTGGAGCAGAGCCGATTGAGAGGAGGAGTCACATCCTCGAGAGGAGGATCTACATCCTCCAGAGGAGGAGATGTATCCTCGAGAGGGGGAGCTACATCCTCCAGAGGAGGAGATGTATCCTCGAGAGGGGGAGCCACATCCTCGAGGAGGTCATAGATGATTTTGAGTTGTGTTTTGTCTTCTTTTGTATTGTTCTTGCTTTACCTATTGTATGCTCAAATGTATTCACCTTCATATCAATACAATGAGTAGACATCTTATCTTCATTTCTGTGCCATTTGATGATTGACTGTGCCATTTGTGCCATTGATTGTATGTGATTACCTCCTTTTTGGTATGATGACAAAAAGGGGGAGAAATGTGTAAGTATAAAATATGTAAAAGGGGAGAAATATTAAAAAATATGTAAAAAATATTAAAAAATATATAAAAGAAATCAAGGGAAATAAATAAAACGATAAACTCTTAAAAACACACATAAATTTGTTCTAAGTGGATTCGGTACCTCGAGGCTCATTATCTCTCTTTTTGGGCTCCTAATGGAGTAATCTCCAGAATCTATTCAAGGGATATTCGGAGATTAGCTGAATCCTACTCAAGAACAAATTGACAGATTTTCCCTCTAAAGATAAAATTCAGTTCAAAAAAAAACTTCAAAGCATGAAGAGGAAATTCAGAAAATCAAAATATAGTTGAATGCATATGTTGAGGGGGAGAATCTGAATTTTAATCAAGCTAAAACATTAATATCATATAAGCCAAACAATTGATTGCAGAATATGAAGGCTTATATAATTCCAAATGAAAGGGGGAACTTTAACTCCGAAATTTAATGTTTCACTCCTTTCAAACTTGGATAAATTAAATTATCAGACATTTGAATTCATTTATGGAGTTTATTTCATTATTTACTGAGCAACTCATTTTACATATACTCAAAGTTTTGTCATCATCAAAAAGGGGGAGATTGTGGAGTGATTGATTAAAACCCCGTTTGATTTTGATGAGCTCAAAGCATTGGAGTATATCTTGTGATTACTAATGAATTCAATTGAGTGTTTCAGTGAAAATCCTGTCCAAGTGTCTCTAGACTTGGTTCATAGCATTTTGGATAAGTTAAGAAGTCTGCATGAACCAATGTCTGAGACACGAGTCGACTCCCGAGTCTCACGAGTCGACTCCAAGCGTATCAAGGTCACTGGCACGAGCTCGAGTCGACTCCTGATCAGTACGAGTCGACTCCGACTGAAAACAGACAGAAGGACAGAAGAGCAGTTTTTCAGGTCTGAGATTCGAGTCGACTCCAGTGGAACGCGAGTCGACTCCCAGCGGTACACACAGAAAAAGTCAGAGAGCGTTTTATGGACTCTGAGATTCGAGTCGACTCCAGTGGAACGCGAGTCGACTCCCAGCGGTACACAAAGAAAAAGTCAGAGAGCGTTTTATGGACTCTGAGATTCGAGTCGACTCCCGCAGTACGCGAGTCGACTCCGAGACTGTGCGACCATCGACAGACAGAAGACCATGTTACTGCCTCTGAGATTCGAGTCGACTCACAGACAGCTCGAGTCGACTCCAAGACAAGCTTCACGTCAAAAGACAGAAGACCAACTTTCGGAAACTGAGAGCCGAGTCGACTCCAAGGAAGTTCGAGTCGACTCCAAGACTGGATGAGCCAAAAGACAGAGAATCGGGAGTTCGGGCTCTGAGATTCGAGTCGACTCCCAGGACAGTCGAGTCGACTCGAGTGGACAAAATTCAAATTTGGATCCACGGACTACAGAGGATGAGCCGACTCCAAAATTGCCAGGTCAGCGCCAGAAGTTGGCGAGTCGACTCCGGGTCAAGACGAGTCGACTCCCAGTCAAGACGGCAACTTTAATTCAAACTGGGAACAGTTGCCGAGTCGACTCCGGAAAAGCTCGAGTCGACTCCTGCTACAGCCGAGTCGACTCCTGATCGCGCGAGTCGACTCCAACCCACCAACGGTCACATTGTCAGGCTGCGCAGAGTGTGCAGAACGGCCAGAAAAAGCAGAGTAACGGCTAGTTTCCGTGGGGGTTGGCTTAAATAGCCACAGAAGACTGTAGCAAGGCAGAGAACACACATTCCACTCCTAGCATTCAAGTCTTCAAGCTCTCTAAGTGCTCTTCAACGAGAAAAAGGGAAGATCTGCATTTACTGCTCCACCAACATCTTCCCAGCATTCAAAGCTTCCTCCTCCTGCTTTCAAGTCGATCACTCTTTCAAGAGGAGACCGGAGTTCCAGAAGCCACACCTCTTCACCATCTTAAAAGCGTTTGAGGGCTTCTAACTCCTTTACGATTATATTGTTTTAAATCTGCTTTTTGAGAAGCTATTTTCTGTTTTCTTCTATCTCGTGTATTTACTTGATTCAATCGGGGAATTGAATCAAGGGGATTAAGGTTGGTTGGTGAGCCGGTTTAAAACCAACGAGTGTAAGGGTTTGATTGTGATCCCGGGAAAACAATCGGAGTGGTTCTAGTCGGTGAGCCTGGGAAAACCGACCGAGTTCGTTGTGAGCTCGTAAAACAACAAGTTCGGTTGTGAGCTTGCAAAACAACCGGCTGTAATCCAAGGGGGTTATAGTGAAATTCCCAAGTGAGACTTGGGGAGTGGATGTAGGAGCAAGGGTTAGCTCCGAACCACTATAAAACTTTGTGTTTGTAGTGCATTGTCTCTCATCTTCTTCCCCACACATTACTCACAGCACTTAGCTTTAATTAAATAACTGGCTATAGTATTTAGTTAATCATCCACAAAGTTTTAATTAGCTAAGTTAATTTAAAAACCCAATTCACCCCCCCCCTCTTGGGTTGTCTATCTGGGCAACACAGTTTGATTTGGCTCATCGAATCAGCCTAATTGCAATCCAATTGCAATCAATTCCATCCAATTCTTCTTTTCTTAACTCACTAACACTTAGTGGGTTAATTCAATCACCAATCATATTGATAATTGACACCAATTATGATTCTAAATCACAATTACGACAATCTGACTAATCAAATCCTCTATGTGTGTGACCCCGTAGGTTCTATTCTGTCTGGTAGTGAGATATTGAGATCCCCATCTCAATATCACTGAAACTTCTTTTAGTGGACTGAAACAATTTCAGTTCTACTCATCAGGATCCACTGATCATCAAGTGAATACCTTCGAGTCTCACAATCCATCAGTGACACCTAGTAGTATGTAGTGGCAACCTAGCAGAACGGAATGTATGAACTTCTAGGTGCAGTTAGCGTATGATACAGTCCCTCTATCATAGATCCTAACAGGATGAAAGTTATGGATAACTCGTCAAACTCCATTGTATATCATATACAAGATTTATTTAACTCTAATTCAAGATTTGAAAAACTCCTTTTCCAAAATATCCGACCAAAAATTTAATCAAACACAGTCTCATAAATCATATAGGATTACTCCTAATCTATCAAGGTTGATAGATCCCATCTAGATGCACTCCTCTTTCTACAGTGAACCTACTGCAGCCAATCTATATGACAAGGATTCGAATGGCTATAGCCCATGTGTATGTACTCGTCAAACTACAGCAACCTCACAGTAAATAGCTAAGGCACCGCAGGTTAAAGGACCAGTCATACAACTGCAGTATAAGTATGTCACTAACGAGTGGATAGACATCCATGTGACTACTTGCTTTGGTCATGCTCAGTATCGTTGTTTTCCAACAAACACTTGCACAATCACTCCAGTATTCCCACAATGTGGACTCGAGACTCATTCATCTGACTAAGTAATCTGTGTACTAATCTCGACGGATCGATCACCATCCTCGTGATGATCCATCGATCAGGAGCATTTAGAAATCAATCACTAATGATACATGCCTCAAATTCTCAACTCTTGATTATTTGTGTCATCATCTTATTAATTTCTTGGACGATTCATGGACACATACAAACATGAATAAAAATAATGCCCAATCTTATTAATAAATAATAAAAGTCAAGCACAAATTTATATCCCAGAATACAAATATGCGTCAGCTACATTGACTTCTAGGGCATACTTCTAGCATTTTATTGCTAGCCTACAAAGAAGAAGAAAGAAGTAAGAAAGATTTGTGATATCTTGATAATGCCGCAAGCAATCACATGTGTGGAGATAAAAGCAAGTTTGTGGATATTGACGAATCTGTTAGAAGTATGCCCTAGAAGCTAACGTGGCTGACGCATATTTGTAATCTAGGGCATAAATTTGTAATTTGACACTTATTAATAAATAAGATTGGGCAATTTATTTTTCATTCATATTTGTATATGTCCATGAATCGTGCAAAAAATTAATAGATGATGACAGATAATTTCAAGGAGTTGAGAATTTGAGGCATGTGTCATTAGGGATTAATTTCTAAATGCTCCTGATCGATGGATCCATCACGAGGGACAGTGATCAATCCGCCGAGATTAGTGCACAGATCACTTAGTCAGATGGATGAGTCTCGAGTCCACGGTGTAGAGACACTGGAGTGATTATGCATGAACTTGTTAGAGAACAAGGTACTGAGCGTGACCAAAGATAGTAGTCACATGGATGTCTATTCACTCGTCAGTGACTACTTATGCTGCAGTTGTATGACTAGTCCTTTGACCTGCGATGCCTCAGCTATTCACTGTGAGGTTGCTATAGTTTGACGAGCATGTGAACTTGAGCCCTAATCATTCGGGTCCTTATAGTGCGAATTGGCTGCAGTAGGTTCATTTTGGAATAGGGTTGCATCTAGATGGGATTTATCGATCTTGATAGATTAGGAGTGTTCCTATGTGATTTATGAGACTGAGTTCGATAAATTCCTGGCCAGGTATTTTGGAAAAAGAGTTTTCCATATCTCGAACTGAAAGTCGTATAAATTTGATATATGACAGACGATGGGGTTTGACGAGATATCCATAACCTCCGTCATGTCAGGATCCATGATAGAGGGACTATATCATACGCTAACTGCACCAAGAAGTTCAGATATTCCATTCTGCTGGGTTGCCACCACATACTGCTAGGTGTCACTAGTGGATTGTGAGACTCGAAGGCATTCACTTGGTGATCAGTGAACCCTAAGAGTAGAACTGAAATCGTTTCAGTCCACTGAAAGGAGTTTCAGTGCTATTGAGATGGAGATCTCAATATTTCTCACTACCAGTCAGAATAGAACCTACGGGGTCACACACATAAAGAATTTAATTAGTCAGACTATCATAATTGTGATTTGGAATCATAATAGAAATCAATCATCAATATGATTGGTGATTGAATTAATCCACTAAGTGTTAGTGAGTTAATGGAAGAAGAATTAAGTGGAATTGATTGCAATTGGATTGTAATTGGATTACAATTGGATTGCAATTGGGCTGATATAATGAGCCAAATCAAATTGGGTTCGACCTAAATTGATTTGGGTTCATGATTGGGTCAATTTGATTAAACCAAGGTTTGTGTGGATTTTAAAGACCACATGTCGTTGTAGGATGAATATGACTTAAGTCATGTTCACACTATGCGGACTTTAAAGTCCACATGGCGTCGTAGGATGCATGTTCCCAAATCAATTAATTCTCCTAATAAGATTAGGAATCCTAATATGATTAGGAAATTAATCAATTGATTAAATAGACACATGTCATGCATCTATGAGCCCAAGAATTGGACACTTGGCATTAATCCAAGGGTGGGTTATAGTCCCATACTCCTAATAAGATTAGGAGGAGCCCTAAACCCAATCTATAAAAGGGTAGCAAGGAAGAAGTTATGAATTAATTCTCTCATCTTCCTCTCCACGCCTCCTCTTCTTTCTTCCTCCTTCTCCACAGCAGCAAGGGGTCTTCGTCCTCCTCTTCTTCCACGGTAGCAAGGCAAGGAGATCCATGTGCAAGGTTCCTCCTTCCTCTTCCTCCATCGCAAGCAAGGTTGAAGAAGAAAGGGCTCTTCTTTAAGGAGGTATGTTGCAGATTTTTATCTTCTAATCTATATGATAGTCATAAAAGGTCTTTGCAAGGAGCTAGTACTCCGATAAGACCCTATCTCAGATGATTAGATCCTCATGTGGATACCTGTAGAGGCCGGACAATTATGTGGCTCAAACAGGAACCTAGATAGATCATCAGGCAGCGATGTTCTTCACCTGCAGAATTTTTGAAGATGAGATCTTCAAATTAATTTCTTCTGATTTTAGTTTCAGTTTTATGAATCTTAATCAACCTTCCTCAGATCCTTATCTCCCCTCCCTAATGAATTCAAAGATCTTTTGGATTTGGATCCAGAAAATATTTTGAATTCTACGATCCGAGGCGCGTTCATGCGATGAACGACGTCCCGTTCGAATTTCGCTACGAACGTCGCATCGAACGAGGCGTAACTCAGCAGTGGTATCAGAGCCATGATTCTAGGGAGCATGATTAGGACCTAAGGATTGATTATCATATTTTTAATCTGATTTTTAAAAGAATTATGCTTGCTGGATTTTCTGCGTGCTAAAATTTTCAGCATGCAGATTTTTATTTGCTATGATCTTGTAAATTATTTTAGAATTGCAATTAGATTACAATATTTTAAATCAAGTAATGCATGATCTGAAATTCAGAGAATAGCATAATAGGTTTAAAATTTTAGATCTGAAAATATACATGAGATGCATATGGTAATCATAATGTTCATACTTGTTTAAGGTTATGTTTAAAATAATGTATGCATGAGATGTATGTATTAGTTAAACAAAAATTTATTTGCATGAGATGTAAATAAAATCCTTAAACAATAGGACATTTACATAAGATGTAAACTGAAACAATTATGTCATTTACATAAGATGTTATCACATAATATATGAAAGGGTTTCATAATTACATAGGATGTAAACCTGAACCAATGTGACATTTACATAAGATGTAAATCGAATGACATATGGTATGGGGTAGATGGTTACATTAGATGTAAATCCCAAGAGATGCTTTCTTTTCTTCTTTGAGGATGGCTGAATCTTTCTTCTCTTTTTTTTTCTAAGCAATGGCAATGGAGGCTAGGGTTCTTTGTGGTGGAAGGAAGAAGAAAGAGGATGGGTTGGAAAAATTGATTTGAATTGGCAGCAATTGGCTCCAAAGAAAGGTTGGCATTGGGCAGTTCTAGATTGCAATTGGATTCGTTGAGAGGAATCAATTCGAACCGATTGGATTGATCAATATAAGGTCTGATGGCTTGAGAGTTTTTTTGAGTATTAGATGGCTTCTGAAAGGGATGAAGTATTAAAGAGGATGGAAGAAACTTTACTTGAATTTAATCAGGATTTCTAATAGGTTGGTGATGGAAGAATTAGGGCACAATCGGTACACCAAAAGAAACTAGTCTGAACCCGATTTGATGATCAATATGTTGGCTATATGAACGTAGATTTTTCTGAAGAATATGAAGGTTGGAAGCTCTTGTGGACGTGAGGGAACAATGGAGTATTTTTTTTTTTTTTGGATTTTATTTCTAAAGGATAACTAAGGAAACTAGGTTGAGTCTCACACCCTAGGTTCCTAGAATTTGAGGAGAAGGTTGGGGCGTCTCACCTTTATCTTCTTCTCTCCAATGGTGTCTCACCAATGGCTGGAAAAGAGCCCTTCTTTTCGTGGTCTCTCTCTCACAAATCTCTAGAATTTTTTTCAAATAAATTTGATATCATTTCATTCATCAAAACCTCCTCTTATAAAGAGAAAGAGGTTGGAAGTTACAAATAGATTTACTTGGACTCAAAATCAGATAAGGACATTTTTTAAAATTCAAATCTAATGATAAACTTCCTAAACAACTTGCCAACTAAAGGTTGGACAAGTGTCAACCCTTCATGGTGTGTGGGTTGGAGATTAGGAGCAGGAAACCCCAACCGCACCATTAATCAAACACCTTCTCGAGTACCAACATCAGCATGAAGTTCGGAAGACTCCTCAAATATCATCTGATCTCCAAATTTTATGTTCTTATAGTCATTGGAAAGCTACGGATGTCTACTTTCCAACAAAATTTGAATCAACTTAATCGGACTTCTGTAGCTTCTGAAATATTCAAAATACCATATGGTATTCAATCTATCATGGATTTCAACTGGATCTGAACTCTGAATTTCTTCCACATGTGAGAGGTCTTCATGGTAGAACTTCTCTTTCTTTTGACATGTGACCACTTCTAATTAGCCATGGACCCATTCATGCCTTGAACTCAATCTAATTGATATTGAAGAGGCTAACCCATTGTGAATCAAATCACTTATTGCATGGACTCAATCTAATTTCAGCTTGGACTCAACTTTGCTTGGACTAAAATTCTTTCCACTCCTTCACCCAATGTCCCACGCCATTAGAATGAGGGTGGTGCTTCATGGTTGGGCTTCATCTCCACGCTCTCCCCATGATTCAATTGGGCTCAACATGATTGATATTGGAACTCCTTGAACACCATGAAACTTGGTGCACACCCAAGAAGGGAACTCAATCTCCATGCCCAAGGGACTACACCCAATACTCCATGCCCAAGGAGGATGCTCCTGCATCAATTCCCCCCTTCTGGAAAAAGACTCGACTCCGTCGAATTTTGCATTTGATAGAGCTCGTAGAAGTTCGGGTTCAGCTGTTGGACTCCCTCCATCTTTAATCATGTGCAATCTGAAATTAGTCGATCCTCCAATAAAAAACTTCTGGTATCCTCCTCGGTATGTGGGCATGATCTGATCAACTAGGATGTCCTCAATGGTGTCCGTCGGGGCTGATCGTCGAAGAAGTGATGATGATACAGGTGGGATGTCTTCATCTTTAACATGGCGACCATCATAGGGTTGCAACTCTTCAACATAGTGACCATCGTAGGGCTGCAACTCTTAAACATAGAAGATGGGGTTAACCTGCAAATCATCTGGTAACTCGAGCACAAAGGCCTTGGGTCCCATCCACTTCAGCACCTTGAAGAATTCGACTTGGCAAGGTTGAAGCTTCTGAAAATTTCTGTATTCAACACTCAACCGCATCAACACAAAGTTTGCTTCCTTGTGCAGGGTCGGCAAATAGAACTTATCCTCCACCATGGTGACTATTTTGACATAGCCAAAGTGACCACCAAGGCCTCCGCCATGGACCACTCGAACAATATGAGCACAAAGTGAGATCTTCGAGACACATAAAAGAAAGCAATCATGGGCAGAAAATTCTGAATGCTGCCACTGATCCACTGCTGAAACTTCTGCATATATGGGCTGAAAATATACTTCAAAGGGGTACAAAATTTTTAGATTGGCAAACCCCATTACCTCAACATTCAAAAGAGTTAGAACATGTGAATTTTGACTGAGGGCATCAGCAATAAAATCTTCTGCATGTGGCCCATGCTTCAGGATTTGGCGACGAGGCTCCTCGTGTTCTTTTGGGTTCAACCAGCATGCAGGAAGTTCGGCAAGCTTGATTTGGGCACCAAATCTATGGTGTGCTGGTTGTCTCTCTTCAGTGGAAGATCCTTGGGGAGACTCTCAAGGGTTACATTAGAGGAATCATCCAATATGGACTTGAAATCAGGAGGAACAACTTCTGAAATTTCAGCTCCAACTTCCCTAGACATTAGTGCATACATGACTCCAATCTCTCGGCTACAAGCTTCAAACTTTTTCATGGTTAAAACCCGTTGGATTATCAGATTTTCAGAGGTAAAATCAGTGATCCAAAGGGGCTTTAACACAACTCTTTTGTTGGCACAATATAGAGAATAACAATTGGATCGACCGTCATACTCGACACTACGATCATACAACCAAGGTCTTCCTAGAAGAAGATGGCACGCCTTCATGGGCAGAACATCGCACCATACTTCATCTCGGAAGTCCTTACCAAGTGAAAAACTGATCAAGCATCTTTGTTTAACAGGGATGGAAGAGTCTTCGATCCAACTTACCCGATACGGCTTTGGATGCGGTACCGGTTTCAGATTCAGCTTTTTCAGCACTTCTTCAGAAATGATGTTTATGCAGCTTCCATTGTCAATGATGAGGTTTAGAGACTTGTTGGCATGCTCGACGCGAGTGTGGAAGATATTGGTGCGCTTCCAATCTTCCTCCACGTTCTCCTCCTGCTTGCAACCCGTAAGAACCCGCCGCACGACGCACACAGGTAGATCTGAAGCTTCTAGCTCCACCGCAGGGGCTTCTTCATCATATTTTTCGTTCCCTTCATTTCCCTCTTCATCAGCGGGCTGAGAGGGAGGAGTGACTTCAGAGGGTCCTATGATCTCATCCTGTTCACATACCAATGCAAATCGTTGGTCTCGGGTAGGACAAACAACGGCGAAATGGCCTCGCCCGCCGCACTTGTAGCATTCAACAGGATTCTTCCCTTGCGGTGTGGATTGTGGCATAGGACCTTTACCCTTTTCATTAGCCCTTGGAGCACCCCTTTTCTGATATGTGCTTCTATTTACAGAGGTTTCAGATCTAAAAGCAGGGGCGTTACCTCGAGGAAATGGAACTCCTCGGTTGGTGCTGCGCTCGGGAAATCGTCGTGCAACCGGTGCTTGCGCAGGGCGTCTTTGTCGTAGCTGCGATTCAACTCGAATGGCGAGTTGGTATGCCTCCTCTAGGCTGAAGATGCGCGTCGTCATTAGCTCCCTCTTGATGTCATCCCTCAGCCCGGATCAGTACCGAGTTAGGGACTGACGATCCATCTCCGTGAGGTTGCTGCGGATCATCAACTCATGGAATCGGGCCGTATACTCCTCTACGGAAGAGCTTCCTTGACGAAGTTTCAGAAGTTCTTCGAAGAGTGTCTCCTCATAATCAAGGGAAAGAAACTTTTCCTTCAAACGAAGTTTCATCTCCTCCCAATCATTGATAGGGGGCTGTCGGAGTCGATGAAGCTTCTCTTCAATGCTATGCCACCATATGCGTGCTTGGCCCTTGAGCTTCATCTTCACAAATCACACCTTGGTTTCATTGGGCATGCTGAACCATTCGAAGTAGTCTTCGAGAGACATCAACCAATCCTGAAAGTAGGTTGGGTCCATGCTTCCGCTGTAATCAGCAACTTCTACACGAACCCGCTTCATGACATCGTCGAGATCATTGTGCTCCCGCTGATTTTAATGAACATAGGGGTTCCTGAAATTATTCCCCATACGAGAAATGTTTGGAGGGGGCATCCGCTGATCCCTAGGTGGCCTTTGGGGTGATAGACCCCCGGGGGAGAATGCTTCAACATCGGGGTCTCCTCCAAATGGCACTTCTGAATTTTCAGGTTGCGCGGGGACAGCATGTTCATCTTCAAGATTGTTTGCCTCGGGGAAGAGACGATCCCAAACAACTTCCACCTTCTGATTCAAGGCCGCCACTTGCCGGATGAGCTCGGCCATCATCTCAGCACGTTGTCGTTCATTGTTGTAGGGGCGACCACTTCTGGTACTCATGGCGGTAAGGATTCGCTCTGATACCAATTGACGCAATCGGGGTGGGCTGCAGATTTTTTTTCTTCTTTGAGGATGGCTGAATCTTTCTTCTCTTTTTTTTTCTAAGCAATGGCAATGGAGGCTAGGGTTCTTTGTGGTGGAAGGAAGAAGAAAGAGGATGGGTTGGAAAAATTGATTTGAATTGGCAGCAATTGGCTCTAAAGAAAGGTTGGCGTTGGGCGGTTCTAGATTGCAATTGGATTCGTTGAGAGGAATCAATTCGAACCGATTGGATTGATCAATATAAGGTCTGATGGCTTGAGAGTTTTTTTGAGTATTAGATGGCTTTTGAAAGGGATGAAGTATTAAAGAGGATGGAAGAAACTTTACTTGAATTTAATCAGGATTTCTAATAGGTTGGTGATGGAAGAACTAGGGCACAATCGGTACACCAAAAGGAACTAGTCTGAACCCGATTTGATGATCAATATGTTGGCTATATGAACGTAGATTTTTCTGAAGAATATGAAGGTTGGAAGCTCTTGTGGACGTGAGGGAACAATGGAGTATTTTTTTTTTTTTGGATTTTATTTCTAAAGGATAACTAAGGAAACTAGGTTGAGTCTCACACCCTAGGTTCCTAGAATTTGAGGAGAAGGTTGGGGCGTCTCACCTTTATCTTCTTCTCTCCAATGGTGTCTCACCAATGGCTGGAAAAGAGCCCTTCTTTTCGTGGTCTCTCTCTCACAAATCTCTAGAATTTTTTTCAAATAAATTTGATATCATTTCATTCATCAAAACCTCCTCTTATAAAGAGAAAGAGGTTGGAAGTTACAAACAGATTTACTTGGACTCAAAATCAGATAAGGACATTTTTTAAAATTCAAATCTAATGATAAACTTCCTAAACAACTTGCCAACTAAAGGTTGGACAAGTGTCAACCCTTCATGGTGTGTGGGTTGGAGATTAGGAGCAGGAAACCCCAACCGCACCATTAATCAAACACCTTCTCGAGTACCAACATCAGCATGAAGTTCGGGAGACTCCTCAAATGTCATCTGATCTTCAAAGTTTATGTTCTTATAGTCATTGGAAAGCTACGGATGTCTACTTTCCAACAAAATTTGAATCAACTTAATCGGACTTCTGTAGCTTCCGAAATCTTTAAAATACCATATGGTGTTCAATCTATCATGGATTTCAACTGGATCTGAACTCTGAATTTCTTCCACATGTGAGAGGTCTTCATGGTAGAACTTCTCTTTCTTTTGACATGTGACCACTTCTAATTAGCCATGGACCCATTCATGCCTTGGACTCAATCTAATTGATATTGAAGAGGCTAACCCATTGTGAATCAAATCACTTATTGCATGGACTCAATCTAATTTCAGCTTGGACTCAACTTTGCTTGGACTAAAATTCTTTCCACTCCTTCACCCAATGTCCCACGCCATTAGAATGAGGGTGGTGCTTCATGGTTGGGCTTCATCTCCACGCTCTCCCCATGATTCAATTGGGCTCAACATGATTGATATTGGAACTCCTTGAACACCATGAAACTTGGTGCACACCCAAGAAGGAAACTCAATCTCCATGCCCAAGGGACTAGACCCAATACTCCATGCCCAAGGAGGATGCTCCTGCATCACCAAGAGTCCTAAAACCTCCCTAAATCAATCGAGAGTGAACGATACATTGAGCTAGCCATATTTGATTAATTGATATAATTGGTGTTTAGGCAAGCTCAAAGGTGGTTACTTAATTAGGACCTTACTCTCTGAGTAAGGAGAGCCTCCCACCTGCTTACCTGGCCAATTGATCGATTACCTCCTATGGAAAGCTCAAAGTTGGAATCACTAAGATCTAATTACCCAATATTAAGTCGATTGGTCTTCCACCGTAGTAGAGTTGCTAAGATCTTTCCGGTGTTGATTAGTCTCGGCTGGATACAGTGGGCTAGTTGCATCGGGGGATTGGACCTCTCTATTAACATGAGATGTTGTGGGATAAAGGTGGGGTTGGGCTCCAATAACTGTTAGGTGAGGATCCAATTATAACTTTATTTTTGCGGAATATACGGTGGGTCTGACTTAACCAAGGAACAGATCTAATAACTGTTAGGTGAGGTCCTTATGACTTGGAGATCAGGTTAGCTCAATATACTTACGAAGCATTGTACAAGAGTTGTACACTCATCGTCTATGTGTCTCCAATAACTGTTAGGTGAGGTGACATGTAGATTGGTGGGACCGCAGCACCCCACTCGAAATCCTAAGTCGCAGGTTTCCGTATCTTTACCATAAAAGTGTGAGAGATCCGAGAAATAGTGGAAGGATTTGATCCAATTTTGTTTTAAAAGTCTCTAAAACAAATTAATGTCAAATACAAATTTCTAATTAGAATCTTTACTCTCTGCAGATGTCAATGGCTTCCAACCCGATAGTTCGAATTCTAGATAACAATAGGTTGACCGGACCAAACTATAAAGTTTGGCTCCGCAACTTGAAGATTGTCTTGAGTTGCGAAAAGATAGCTTATGTTCTTGACTATGAACTCCCGGTGTTACCAACCTGTGCAACCAATGAGCAGCATGAGACGCATGCAAAATGGTTGGATGACGACCATAAGGTTAGGTGCTACATTTTGGCATCCATGTCCAACGAATTGCAATGCCAGCATGAGAGCATGAAGACTGCTAAGGACATACTTGATCACCTACAAGAGTTGTATGGTGAACAGAGTCGCGCAGGAAGGTTTGAAGTGTCCAAGCGGCTCTTCAAAGCCAAGATGCATGATGGGCAGTCCATCCATGAACATGGTTTGACCATGATCAAGGATCTTGAGGAGCTTGAGAAGCTTGGCATGACCATGCACAAGGATTTGCAAACGGATTTGATCCTACAATCGTTGCCATCTTCATATGGGCAGTTTATTGTAAACTACCATATGAATAAAATTGAATGCACCAAACTTGAATTGTTGAATATGTTGGTGACAACTAAGGGAGCCTTGAAAGGTTCAAGGGGCCCAGTTCTTGCTGCTGAGCTAGCTTCTACTTCCAAGAGAAAGTCTACTGGAAAGAAGAAGAAGCCTGCGAAGAAGCAGAAGACCGAGAAAAAGCCGAAGAAGGAAGTTCCTAAGAAAAAGGCCGAACCCAAAGGAAAATGTTTCCATTGCAATGAAGACGGCCATTGGAAGAGGAACTGTCCTATCTACATGGAAAACATAAAGAGCAAGAAGTGTGACACGCCTTCTGAAGGTATGTCTAATATGCTCATTATTGAAACAAATCTTACGGTTTCTTCTATTTCCAGTTGGATTATAGACTCTGGTTCTAGTGTTCACTTGTGCACTACCATGTAGGGTCTAAAGAAAAGTAGAAGGCTTATGAAAGGTGCGGTAATCTTAAGGATTGGCAATGGAGCAAGAGTTGTTGTTGTTGCTGTGGGCACATTCCCTTTGCATTTACCGTCAGAATTTAGTTTGATACTTAGAGATTGTTATTTTGTACCTAGTGCTAGCAGAAATCTGATTTCTGTATCTTGTCTAGCACAGAAACATTATGAATTCAATTTCAATAAAGACTATGTTTCTATTTATTTGCGAAATAAACTGTTTGGACATGGTTTTATGATTGACGGTCTCTATCACTTACATATGGATGTATCTGTGAACGTATCTGAGCATACAGTGAGTACCATAGGATTAAAAAGATCTAGAGATGAGATAAATCAAAAGTATTTATGGCACCTCAGACTTGGTCATATAGGAGAAGACAGAATTAACAAATTGGAGAAACATGGGCTTTTGAGTTCATTGACTTCTGAGTCATATCCGATTTGTGAATCCTGTCTTCAAGAAAAAATGGCCAAATTACCCTTTGTAGGACACGGGGAGAGGTCCACTGAAATACTTGCCCTAGTACACACTGATGTGTGTGGTCCATTCGATGTGCAGGCTAGGGGTCAATTTTTCTACTTTATTACTTTTACCGATGATTTCTCACGGTATGGTTATGTCTATCTTATGAGATATAAATCTGAAGCATTTGAAAGGTTCAAACAATTCAGATTTGAAGTAGAAAAACAGACAGGAAAATTCATTAAAGTTCTTCGATCAAATCGAGGAGGAGAATACCTTAATGGAGAGTTTCGCGATTATCTCAAACAAAATGGTATAGTTTCATAATGGACACCTCCTGGAACACCTCAACTCAAAGGAGTGTCAGAAAGGAGGAATTAGACCTTATTGGATATGGTCAGGTTCATGATGTGCTTCACTGACTTACCCTTATTCTTGTGGGGAGATGCCCTACTTACAGCTATCTATATATAGAGTTCCCTCTAAGTCCGTTCCTACCACACCGTATGAGATATGGCATGGTAAGAAACCAAGTCTTGGTTATCTCAAGATTTGGGGATGTCTAGCCCAAGTCAAGCGACAACAGGCAGACAAGTTAGAGTCTAGGACAATTGGTGCTCGTTTCATTGGATATCCTAAAGAGTCGTTAGGATACAATTTTTACATCCCAGAAGATTACAAAGTATTTGTGAGCTGACATGCCATCTTCTTGGAAAAACAGTTTATCCTTGATAGAGGCAGTCGGAGAAAAATTGAGTTCGAAGAGAAAATCTCTGAAGAGCAACGAGCAATTGAGCCTAGTGAACCTATTCACATTGAGCCAATACATGAAGAACCTCGTCCACTTCGTAGATCCAGTAGGATCTCCCATCCTCCTAAAAGATACTTAGGTATGCTTACTGAGGAAATAGAGGAAGAGTTTCTCATGGGAGAAAGAGATCATAGTAATGATCCCAAGACCTACAACGAAGCGATGTTAGACATCGACTCCGAAAAATGGATTAATGCGATGAAGTCAGAAATAGACTCCATGCATTCCAACCAAGTATGGACCTTAGTAGATCCGCCTGAAGGTATAGTACCTATTGGGTGTAAATGGATCTATAAAAGAAAAATGAGTTCGGATGGCAAGGTAGAGACCTATAAGGCAAAGTTGGTGGCAAAAGGTTATAGTCAGCGCGAAGGCATTGACTATCAAGATACCTTTTCACCGGTAGCCATGCTGAAGTCCATTCGAACGTTGCTTGCCATTGCAGCTTATCATGATTATGAGATATGGCAGATGGATGTGAAAACTGCTTTTCTTAATGGATATCTTGAGGAAGATATCTATATGGAACAGCCTCAGGGTTTCACTTCCAGTGATGGTAATCACAAGGTCTGCAAGCTGCAAAGATCCATTTATGGACTAAAGCAAGCATCTGGGAGTTGGAACACTCGTTTCGATGATGTGATCAAATCGTTTGATTTCATCAAGAACGAAGGAAACCATGTGTGTATAAAAAGGTCAGTGGGAGGGCTACAGTATTCCTCGTATTGTACGTGGATGATATACTCCTGATTGGGAATGATATTCCCATGCTCACATCGGTCAAGTTATGGCTGTCTAAGAAGTTCTCCATGAAAGATCTATGAAACATCTATTTTGGGGATTAAGGTCTATAGAGATAGATCTAAGAGGATGCTTGGCCTATCACAGAAAATGTACATAGAGGAAGTGCTGAAGAGGTTCAGCATGGAAAACTCTAAGAGGGGATTGTTACCCCTAAGGCATGGGATAAATCTTTCCAAAAAGATGTGCCCCAAAACATCTGAAGAGATTCAGCGCATGAGTAGGATCCCTTATGCATCGGCAATAGGGAGCCTCATGTATGCCATGCTATGTACTCGACCTGATATAGCACATGCTGTGAGTGTCACGAGTAGATATCAGTCAAATCCAGGCGAGGAGCATTGGATAGCTGTGAAAAATATTTTTAAGTACTTGAGAAGGACTAAGGATCTGTTTTTGGTCTTTGGGAGAGGCACAGAGTTAAAGGTAGAAGGATATACTGATTCAGACTTCATGACTGACCCTGATGATAGAAAGTCTACATCAGGATATGTATTCTTATGTAATGGAGGATCGGTAAATTGGAAGAGTTCCAAGCAACCGATTATTGCAGATTCTACCATGAAAGCAGAGTACATTGCTGCATCGAATGTTGCGAAGGAAGCGTTCTGGTACAAGAAATTTGTCGAAGAGCTAAGAGTCATGTCATCAGATGCCATAACCCTTTTCTGTGACAACAACAGCGCCATAGCACTAGCTAAGGAGCCGAGGTCTCACCAGAAGTCCAAGCACATAGAGCGGTGATTTCATCTAATTCGCGAATACCTCGAAAGGAAATATGTAGAAGTGCAGAGAGTAGACTCCACTGATAACGTGGCGGACCCATTCACTAAGCAGCTGAATTAGAAGAAATTAGAAGTCCATCTTGAAAAAAATGGGACTTAAATATATGTCTGATTGGCTTTAGTGCAAGTGGGAGATTGTTAGAAGTATGCCCTGGAAGCCAACGTGGCTGACGCATATTTGTAATCTGGGGCATAAATTTGTAATTTGACACTTATTAATAAATAAGATTGGGCAATTTATTTTTCATTCATGTTTGTATGTGTCTATGAATCGTCCAAAAAATTAATAGATGATGACACATAATTTTAAGGAGTTGAGAATTTGAGGCATGTGTCATTAGGGATTAATTTCTAAATGCTCCTGATCGATGGATCCATCACGAGGGACGGTGATCGATCTGCTGAGATTAGTGCACAGATCACTTAGTCAGATGGACGAGTCTCGAGTCCACGGTGTAGAGACACTGGAGTGATTATGCAAGTACTTGATAGAGAACAAGGTATTGAGCGTGACCAAAGATAGTAGTCACATGGATGTCTATCCACTCGTCAGTGACTACTTATGCTGCAGTTGTATGACTAGTCCTTTGACCTGCAATGCCTCAGCTATTCACTGTGAGGTTGCTATAGTTTGACGAGCATATGAACTTGAGCCCTAGTCATTCGGGTCCTTGTAGTGCGAATTGGCTGCAGTAGGTTCATTTTGGAATAGGGTTGCATCTAGATGGGATCTATCGACCTTGATAGATTAGGAGTGATCCTATGTGATTTATGAGACTGAGTTCGATAAATTCCTGGCCAGATATTTTGGAAAAAGAGTTTTCCATATCTCGAACTGAAAGTGGTATAAATTTGACATATGACAGACGATGGGATTTGACGAGATATCCATAACCTCCGTCACGTCGGAATCCATGATAGAGGGACTATATCATACGCTAACTGCACCAAGAGGTTCAGATATTCCATTCTGCTGGGTTGCCACCATATACTGCTAGGTATCACTAGTGGATTGTGAGACTCGAAGGCATTCACTTGGTGATCAGTGAACCCTAAGAGTAGAACTGAAATCGTTTCAGTCCACTGAAAGGAATTTCAGTGATATTGAGATGGAGATCTCAATATTTCTCACTACCAGTCAGAATAGAACCTATGGGGTCACACACATAGAGGATTTAATTAGTCAGACTATCATAATTGTGATTTGGAATCATAATAGAAATCAATCATCAATATGATTGGTGATTGAATTAACCCACTAAGTGTTAGTAAGTTAATGGAAGAAGAATTAAGTGGAATTGATTGCAATTGGATTGCAATTGGGCTGATTTAATGAGCCAAATCAAATTGGGTTCGACCCAAATTGATTTGGGTTCATGATTGGGTCAATTTGATTAAACCAAGGTTTATGCAGATTTTAAAGACCAATGTCGTTGTAGGATGAATATGACTTAAGTCATGTTCACACTATGCGGACTTTAAAGTCCACATAGCGTCGTAGGATGCATGCTCCTAAATCAATTAATTCTCCTAATGAGATTAAGAATCCTAATATGATTAGAAAATTAATCAATTAATTAAATAGACACATGTCATGCATCTATGAGCACAAGGATTGGACACTTGGCATTAATCCAAGGGTGGGTTATAGTCCCATACTCCTAATAAGATTAGGAGGAGCCCTAAACCCAATCTATAAAAGGGTAGCAAGGGAAAAGTTATGAATTAGTTCTCTTCTCTTCCTCTCCACGCCTCCTCTTCTTTCTTTCTCCATCTCCACGGCAGCAAGGGGTCTTCATCCTCCTCTTATTCCACGGTAGCAAGGCAAGGAGATCCACGTGCAAGGTTCCTCCTTCCTCTTCCTCCATTGCGAGCAAGGTTGAAGAAGAAAGGATTCTTCTTTAAGGAGGTATGTTGCAGATTTTTATCTTCTAATCTATATGATAGTCATAAGAGGTCTTTGCAAGGAGCTAGCACTCCGATAAGACCCAATCTCAGATGATTAGATCCTCGTGTGGATACCTGTAGAGGCCGGACAATTGTGTGGCTCAAACAGGAACCTAGATAGATCATCAGACAACGGTGTTCTTCACCTGCAGAATTTTTGAAGATGAGATCTTCAAATTAATTTCTTCTGATTTTAGTTTCAGTTTTGTGAATCTTAATCAACCTTCCTCGGATCCTAATCTTCCCTTCCTAATGAATTCAAAGATCTTCTGAATTTGGATCCAGAAAATTTTTTGAATTCTACGATCCGAGGCGCATTCATGCGATGAACGACGTCCCGTTCGAATTCCGCTGCGAACGTCGCATCGAACGGGGCGTAACTCAGCATAATCGGTAATCGGGTTTGTCACTTTTGGAGATAACTCTAAAGTTTCAATTGAAGACAAAGGTATGATTTTAATTCGTATGAAACATGGTGTCCATCAACTTATGAGTAATATTTGTTATGTTCCAAGTATGAAAAGTAATATTTTGAGTTTGGAACAACTTTTGGAGAAGAATTACGAGGTTCATATGAAAAATTATAGTCTCTTACTTTAAGATGATAGAAAGAATATGATTGCTAAGGTGCCCATGACAAAGAATAATATATTTTTTTTTGATATCCAAACTGATGTTGCTAAATGTCTCAAGACTTGTGTGAAAGATTCTTCTTAGCTTTGGCATTTGAGGCTTGGGCATGTGAATTTTAGAGGCTTGAAGTTGTTAGCTCAAAAATAGATGTTGAAGGGCTTGCCGTCTATTGACCAACGAGATCAACTATGTGAAGGGTGTTTTGTTGGCAAACAATTCCGAAAGAGTTTTCCAACAGAAATTACTTCAAGAGCAAGTGAGCCATTTCAACTTATTCATGCCGATGTTTGTAGACCAATCAAGCCTTCTTCATTTGGTCACCATCGGTATTTTCTTCTCTTTATTGATGATTTTAGTAGAAAAACTTGGGTTTATTTCTTAAAAGAAAAATCTGAAGTATTTGGTGCTTTTAAAAAAATTAAAGCACTTGTTGAAAAAAAAAGTGGCTATTGTATTAAAGCCTTGAGAATGTATAGAGGGAGAGAGTTTACTTCTAATGAGTTTAATGAATTTTGTGAAGCAAATAGCATTCGACAGTTCTTGACCAATCCAATATCTCCACAACAAAATGGTGTTATCGAAAGAAAGAATATGAGCATTCTCAATATGGCTCGAAGCATGTTGAGGACAAAGAAGATACCGAAAGAATTTTGGGCGGAAGCGGTTAATTGTGCGGTGTACTTATCTAACCGGTGTCCAACAAGAAGCCTACGGGACAAAACTCTTCTAGAAGCATGGAGTGGAAGAAAGCCAGGTATTTTCCATCTAAATTTTTTTGGAAGAATTGGCTATGTTCATGTACCCGATCAAGAGAGGTCCAAGTTAGATGATAAAAGCAAGAAGTACATCTTCATTGGGTATGATCAATGTTCTAGGTTACAAGCTCTACAATCCAAGTGTTGGCAAGGCGACTATTAGTAGAGATATGGAGTTCGATGAAGAAGATTCATGGGATTGGGGTAATGAAGATAAGAAGAGGTATGATTTCTTTCCATTTCTTGATGAGGAGGTGCAAAGAAGTTAAGTTCAAGAGCCCACAACACCTCCTAGATCACCAACAACTCCTATTACACCATCTTCATCTTCATCTTCATTCTCAACAAAACCAAGTTCAAGGCCAAGAAAAATGAGAAGACTAAGTGAAATATATAAGATAACAGATAATCAAAATGATCTAACTCTTTTTTGTTACTTTACTGATTGTGAGCCCATAGTTTTTGAAGAAGCGGTAAAAGAAGAGAAATGGAGAATTGCCATGGATGAGGAGATCAAGTCAATTGAGAAGAATGACTCTTGGGAGTTGACAACTATGCCGGAAGGTCAAAAGCCCATTGGTGTGAAGTGGATTTTCAAAGTAAAGAAGAATGCTAAGGGTGAAGTAGAGAGATACAAGGCAAGGTTGGTAGCCAAGGGATATAGCCAATGTCCCGAATTGACTATGGTAAAGTGTTTCCTTTCGTTGCATGGTTGGAGACCATCCGAATGATAATCACACTTGCAGCTCAAAAGAAGTGGAAGATTTATCAAATGGATGTAAAATCGGCTTTCTTGAATGGCATTTTTGATGAGGAGGTCTATGTTGAACTATTGGAAACCCTAGTGGTCGTATGCATATATTTTTAAAAATTTTACAGCGGAAGCATGAATAAACTATTTAATTTCTATGCATGCTAGAGATCATATCTCTACAACAAAAATAGATCCAAAATTTTAAACATTTATTCTAAATAAGTATGCATGATTTTATATCTAACATGTAATCATACAGAATTTCAGCAACCTAGTTGATTTCTAATCCTAATTTTTAATGAGATCAGATCTTATACCTTTTTGCTTTGGGGACTTTGATGATGCCTTGATCACCTTCTGTAGCCGCACACGCGTCCGGCCTCTACGGATAGTCGAAGCGCTAGGAAGATCTTCCTCCGTAGGAATGCTAGCTCGTGCAGAGGTGCTACAATGGCTGATCCTTTTTCCTTCGAAGCACTCAACCTTTGATTTTTCTTCGAAGGGATGAAGGAAGGAGATGAAGGAGAGGAAGGAGAAGAAGTGGACGGATACTTCTCAGAATTTTTCCAGATCTTAGAACCTTTCTCAAGAGTCATTATGAAACCCTAGGCGTGCGGCTTCTTTTATAGCCAAAGGCCCCACGCCTTAAGTGATTCCAAATGCCCTTTCTTGGCATTTGGAAATCCCTAAAAATCAGGGATCGCCACGAGAGGATGGAGAGGGAGTCTGACTCCCTCTTCCTTCAATTCAATTCGGCGCAATGACTTCCTAAATTAGGAAGTCATGCACCCAAAACAAAGCTGCCGCACTCCTCTCTCTTGTGCTCTTCCCTACAATTTAGGGATCTCAAGCCTATCCTTTTTGGAAGCTTTGTGGCGCCACCCCATCTGAATCTTTATCCCACGCCTCCTCTGAATTCTCACGCCAACAATTGGCCAAAAAACAAAGAGAGGCATCATGGGTCTTGGGGATTAATATGAGGTGTCATTCCTACTCCAAGAAGGAAAGCTAGGTTCCTATTTTTTAGGGATTCTTCTCCTTATCAATTTCTAAATTTTTGAACTCAGATTTCTTATCAAATAAGAACTTTTAATTGACTTGGGTCAAGCCCAATCCAATTGGGTCAAGTTCCATTAATTGGGTTAAGCCCAATCTACTTGGGTTGAACCCAATCTAATTAGGTCAAACTCTGATGTAGCCCAAATTGAATCTCATCCAATTTGGCTCAACCTAAGCCCAATCATTCAATCAAATTGAGTTCATTAGCAATCTAATTGCTAATTAATCCTCAATAATTTAATAAGTATTTTACTGCAACTTTTGCTTAGGGTAATTTGTCAATCGAGTTGACCGATGTACCCTTGGACGATTCTTAACCGTCGATCAACCATTTGATCAACCTAGAAACTTCTATGTATGTGACCCCATAGGTTCGAACCTAAGCTGGTAGCACAAGAACGACTTTCTATACTAATCGAAGTGACCATCTAGCAATGGTACCCGACGTTCAGATAGGCCGAAAGATTATAAAGCAATATTCTGGAACCCTTGGACTATGGTTACCGTATAATTAATCCCTATGACTCCAAATGCCTAGGATGACTTCAGAGTTCTGTCAACTCTTAATCAATGCATCCAAAATGTGTTTCAACTTTACAAATTCTGTGACTCCTCACAAGAATTACCTTGGCCAAGGTTTTGCTAAATTGAACATAAGGGCATTATCTCCTATCTCCAGGAGGGGTCAATTCCATCTTGACTCACGCACCGACTTCGCAAGTACTTGACTGCACCTAGTAGCCTTCCATCACTGAATTAGAAATTCAGATAGTCCGGTACCAAAGTACAGTGAGTTGCTTGCAAGTCACCGTGGTGATCTCAGGTCTGAGGGATACTTATACCCATATCCATTTCATCTTTTGACAGCAGAGCGTTCTGAAATTGGTCACGTTCAGTGAAATATACTCCAACACTTCACTTGTGTGGCATATCAGTGTCTCTACACTCCTTGGTTAAGAAGACAACCAACGATATGGCACACAACGACCTATTCTTGATAATGCTATTGTCCTAGTAATAGTATATCGTTTGGTCGTGAATAGGTTTAAGGACTCATAGATAAATCCTCCTTTATCCTTTTAAAAGAGTCCTAAGAACTTCATGACATTACAAGAGTTTAAGAAGATGTACAAAATATATGTAATGAATAATGCCAAATAACCTTTTATTAGTTCATTAATTCATATACAATTCAATCATCAACAGGCTGACGATTGACTTTTAGGACACAATTCCTAACATGAACAACCTTTGGGTACGTGATCAAAGGCCATGAAGATAAAGTGTTGAAGTTGTAGAAAGCTCTGTATGGTTCGAAGCAAGCGCCAAGTGTTGTCCGATTCCTGTCTACCTAAAAATATGCTAGACAGATCGTTGTTAGAACCGACAAACAAAGTTTAAATTAATTTTACTCTTACCTGTTCTACTCGAAGAATAGTGATCGTAAGAGGTCGATCCACAGGGAGGCGATTGGAGTTGCATAAAAATTAAAACATTCACTCGGATTCAAAATCGATTTTTGAATATAAAAAAAAAAGCATTATGTCGGGGATGTTGAATTATTCTCTGGTCTACCAGAGAATGTTTTCTAATTGAAATTAACTAAAAGACAAGTACTTAGATTCGAAAAGCATTTATATATTTAATTAATCAAAGAAGAGCTTTGGCATAAATTAAAATGGATGAGACTGAGAAGATTGAAGCGTGGAACATAAATTGCATAAAAAAAAATTAAAAGATTGCATAAAAAGTGGAAATTAAACTGAACCTAGAACATGGATTGCATGAAAGAAAATTGCTTGATTTCATAAAAAGAAAACTAATTACAAAAAAATAAAAAGAAAGATTGGAAGCCTAATGCTACTTTTCTTCTGCAAAGAACAAGAAAATAAGAAAAGAAAACAATGCATGGCTCCCCCTCGGTGGAACTCCCAAAATAAAATACTCTTTTTTTTTTCTTTATTCCTTTCTTCTCCAAAAACAGAGGTTCCCCTGTTTTCTTTTTGAAACAGAGCTTCACCTCCTTTTTCCTCCTTTGGCCCAACCGAGCACCCCTCTCTCCTCTGTTCGTTGGCCCCCGATCCCGAACCGAGCTCCCCTCTCCCCCTCGTCGATGGCTCCCTTATATAGATCCCCAGCAAGCACGTAGATGGCTGGATTATTGGAGGAAGGAGAGGGCGGACGCGGTGGAGGCTGGGATCACGGAATCGCTGGGGCTTCCTTCACGGATGGAAGATCTGGGAAGGGACGCGATGCAAGGGCGCTGATGCTAGGATGGATCGTGGATTGCGGCTGGATCGGCCCTGGTAATCTGCTGCTGTTGCCGGAAGAAGAGGAGATGGGAGGAGGCGATGATCCGTGGAAGAGATCCGGTGTGGATGCGAGATGTCCGGACGCAGAGGCTGCAACGGACGGAGATCATGGGTTGCTGGGATCACGGGATGGAGGCTGATGCCGCGGGATCGACGGGAGGACGCCGTGGGATCGCCGGGAGGAGCCGATCACGGATGCAGTGCTTGGGTCACGGAAGAGCTGGGACGTTGCGGACGGGTTGATGCTGGAAATTCGGAAAAGGGTGCTGCAATCGGGCGCGGGAGGCTGGGGATGCTTCACGGGCGGATGGAGTGCTAGGCTACATTCGAACGGGCGCCTGGGATCGAAGGAAATCTAGGATGCTGCATCGATCGCGTTGATGGCGTGGAAGCTGGATGCGCTGTGGGGAAGATGGGCTGATATGGAATAAAACTGGGACGAGCAGAAGAGATGGACGGGTGAAGAGGCGCTATGGATGGCTTCATCGCGTCAAGCTTGGAATGGGCTGGGGTCTCCCGTGATTGCATGGACCGGCTGGACATGAATGCTTGGGCTCACTCGATGGGGAAGGAAGTTAGAATTTTGATGCGGCTCGGACGCTGGAAAATTCTGGGAGCACGTTGGGATTGAAGGCTGAAGACCGTTGATGACTGAAGAGATCCGGTTGCATCGTGGGGCTGAGCTCCATCACGTGAAGATGCTGGCTTGACTTGAGCTCGGGCTGCCGGGCATTGGGCTCAAACCCAATGTTAATTGGTTTCTTGGATTACTTGCACTAAAGCACAAATACAACGTTAATTAGTTAATTTTATTATTAATGATTAGCTATAATACTAATTAAGATGGTATGATGATTGCACTTTTGTGCTCTCATCACACCCCCCAACCAGCTTATTGCTAGTCTCTAGCAATTTAGTGCGAAAATGATAAAATGAAAGTGCAAAAGTGTTATTTATTATATAAATATACTAAGATAAATACTCACTTTCGTGGAGCATTACGATTGCACTTAGCATGTGTAATAAGCCTTTAAACCCCTAGGTTACCCTAGTGGACGAGTGTTGTCTCGTGAGGGTTTGCAGTGAGTTACCCACAAACTTCATCAGTCAGGGATTTCCAATTTTTAACTCGAAATTTGAACAAGTATTACTGTATGAAACTAGAATTGCAAGGACAATAGAGACTTGTTGCTATCATATTTAAACAGACTCTAACTGCTGAGTTACGCTCCATTCGATGCGACGTTCGCAGCGGAATTCGAACGGGACGTCATTCATCGCATGAACGCGCCTCGGATCGTAGAATTTAAAAATTTTTCTGGATCCAAATCCAGAAGATCTTTGAATTCATTAGGGAGGGGAGATTAGGATCTGAGGAAAGTTGATTAAGATTCATAAAACTGAAACTAAAATCAGAAGAAATTAATTTGAAGATCTCATCTTCAAAAATTCTGCAGGTGAAGAACACTGCAGCCTGATGATCTATCTAGGTTCCTGTTTGAGCCACACAATTGTCCGGCCTCTACAGGTATCCATACGAGGATCTAATCATCTGAGATAGAGTCTTACCGGAGTGCTAGCTCCTTGCAAAGACCTCTCATGACTATCATATAGATTAGAAGATAAAAATCTGCAACATACCTCCTTAAAGAACAATCCTTTCTTCTTGAACCTTGCTCGCGATGGAGGAAGAGGAAGGAGGAACCTTGCACGTGGATCTTCCTTGCCTTTCTACCATGGAAGAAGAGGAGGATGAAGACCCCTTGCTGCCGTGGAGAAGAAGGAAGAAAGAAGAGGAGGCGTGGAGAGGAAGAGGAGAGAATTAATTCATAACTTCTCCCTTGCTACCCTTTTATAGATTGGGTTTAGGGCTTCTCCTAATCTTATTAGGAGTATGGGACTATAACCCACCCTTGGATTAATGCCAAGTGTCCAATCCTTGTGCTCATAGATGCATGACATGTGTCTATTTAATCAATTGATTAATTTTCTAATCATATTAGGATTCTTAATCTCATTAGGAGAATTAATTGATTTGGGAGCATGCATCCTACGACGCCATGTGGACTTTAAAGTCCGCATAGTGTGAACATGACTTAAGTCATATTCATCCTACGACATGTAGTCTTTAAAATCCGCATAAACCTTGGTTTAATCAAATTGATCCAATCATGAACCCAAATCAATTTGGGTCGAATCCAATTTGATTTGGCTCATTAAATCAGCCCAATTACAATCCAATTGCAATCAATTTCACTTAATTCTTCTTCCATTAACTTACTAACACTTAGTGGGTTAATTCAATCACCAATCATATTAATGATTGATTTCTATTATGATTTCAAATCACA
Organism: Phoenix dactylifera; assembly: GCF_051530095.1. NCBI lineage: Eukaryota > Viridiplantae > Streptophyta > Magnoliopsida > Arecales > Arecaceae > Phoenix > Phoenix dactylifera. Next base: position 4,998,753 of record NC_143203.1, read on the forward strand.
ATTATGATAGTCTGACTAATTAAATCCTCTATGTGTGTGACCCTGTAGGTTCTATTCTGACTGGTAGTGAGAAATATTGAGATTTCCATCTCAATATCACTGAAACTCCTTTCAGTGGACTGAAACGATTTCAGTTCTACTCTTAGGGTTCACTGATCACCAAGTGAATGCCTTCGAGTCTCACAATCCACTAGTGACACCTAGCAGTATGTGGTGGCAACCCAGCAGAATGGAATATCTGAACCTCTTAGTGCAGTTAGCGTATGATACAGTCCCTCTATCATGGATCCCGACGTGACGGAGGTTTTGGATATCTCGTCAAATCCCATCGTCTGTCATATGTCAAATTTATATGACTTTCAGTTCGAGATATGGAAAACTCTTTTTTCCAAAATACCTGGCCAGAAATTTATCGAACTTAGTCTCATAAATCATATAGGATCACTCCTAATCTATCAAGATCGATAGATCCCATCTAGATGCAACCCTATTTCAAAATGAACCTACTGTAGCCAATTCACACTACAAGAACCCGAATGACTAGGGCTCAAATTCACATGCTCGTCAAACTACAGCAACCTCACAGTGAATAGCTGAGGCATCACAGGTCAAAGGACCAGTCATACAACTGCAACATAAGTAGTCACTGACGAGTGGATAGATATCCATGTGACTACTATCTTTGGTCACGCTCAGTACCTTGTTCTCTAACAAGTACTTGAATAATCACTCCAGTGTTTCTACACCGTGGACTCGAGACTCGTCCATCTAACTAAGTGATCAATGCACTAATCTCAGCGGATCGATCACCTTCCCTCGTGATGGATCCATCGATCAGGAGCATTTAGAAATTAATCTCTAATGGCACATGCCTCAAATTCTCAACTTCTTGAAATTATGTGTCATCATCTATTAATTTTTTGGACGATTCATGGACACATACAAACATGAATGAAAAATAAATTACCCAATCTTATTTATTAATAAGTGTCAAATTACAAATTTAGGCCCCAGATTATAAATATGCATCAGCCACGTTGGCTTCTAGGGCATACTTCTAACAATCTCCCACTTGCACTAAAGCCAATCAGACATATATTTAAGTTCCATTTTTTCAAGATGGTCTTCTAATTTCTTCTGACTCAGCTGCTTAGTGAATGGGTCCGCCACGTTATCAGTGGAGTCTACTCTCTACACCTCTACATATTTCTTTTCGAGGTAGTCACGAATTAGATGAAATCGCCGCTCTATGTGCTTGGACTTCTGGTGAGACCTCGGCTCCTTAGCCAGTGCTATGGCGCCATTGTTATCGCAGAAAAGGGTTATGGCATCTGATGACATGACTCCTAGCTTTTCGACAAACTTCTTGTACCAGAACGCTTCCTTCGCAGCATCCGATGCAGCAATGTACTCTGCTTTTATGGTAGAATCTGCAATAATCGGTTGCTTGGAACTCTTCCAATTTACCGATCCTCCATTGCATAAGAATACATATCCTGATGTAGACTTTCTATCATCAGGGTCAGTCATGAGGTCTGAATCAGTATATCCTTCTACCTTTAACTCTGTGCCTCCCTCAAAGACCAAAAATAGATCCTTAGTCCTTCTCAAGTACTTAAGGATATTTTTCACAGCTATCCAGTGCTCCTCGTCTGAATTTGACTGATATCTGCTCGTAACACTCACAGCATATGCTATATCAGGTCGAGTACATAGCATGGCATACATGAGGCTCCCTATTGCCGAAGCATAAGGGATCCTACTCATGCGCTGAATCTCTTCAGATGTTTTGGGGCACATCTTTTTGGAGAGATTTATCCCATGCCTTAGGGGTAACAATCCTCTCTTAGAGTTTTCCATGCTGAACCTCTTCAGCACTTCCTCTATGTACATTTTCTATGATAGGCCAAGCATCCTCTTAGATCTATCTCTATAGACCTTAATTCCCAAAATGTAAGATGCTTCACCTAGATCTTTCATGGAGAACTTCTTAGACAGCCATAACTTGACCGATGTGAGCATGGGAATATCATTCCCAATTAGGAGTATATCATCCACGTACAATACGAGGAATACTGTAACCCTCCCACTGATCTTTTTGTACACACATGGTTCCTCTTCGTTCTTGATGAAATCAAACGATTTGATCACATCATCGAAACGAGTGTTCCAACTCCGAGATGCTTGCTTTAGTCTATAAATGGATCTTTGCAGCTTGCAGACCTTGTGATCACCATCACTGGAAGTGAAACCCTGAGGTTGTTCCATATAAATATCTTCCTCAAGATATCCATTAAGAAAAGCAGTTTTCACATCCATTTGCTATATCTCATAATCATGATAAGCTGCAATGGCAAGCAACGTTCGAATGGACTTCAGCATGGCTACCGGTGAAAAGGTATCTTGATAGTCAATGCCTTCGCGCTGACTATAACCTTTTGCCACCAACCTTGCCTTATAGGTCTCTACCTTGCCATCCGAACCCATTTTCCTTTTGTAGATCCATTTACACCTAATAGGTACTATACCTTCAGGCGGATCTACTAAGGTCCATACTTGGTTGGAATGCATGGAGTCTATTTCTGACTTCATCGCATCAATCCATTTTTCGGAGTCGATGTCTAACATCACTTCGTTGTAGGTCTTGAGATCATGACTATGATCTCTTTCTCCCATGAGGAACTCTTCCTCCATTTTCTCTGTAAGCATACCTAAGTATCTTTCAGGAGGATGGGAGATCCTACTGGATCTACGAAGTGGATGAGGTTCTTCATGTATTGGCTCAATGTGAATAGGTTCACTAGGCTCAATTGCTCGTTGCTCTTCAGAGACTTTCTCTTCGAGCTCAATTTTTCTTCCACTGTCTCTATCAAGGATAAACTATTTTTCCAAGAAGATGGCATGTCGGCTCACAAACACTTTGTGATCTTCTGGAATGTAAAAATTGTATCCTAACGACTCTTTAGGATATCCAATGTGTTGGGAACCCGCCCATGCCGCTGATATTTCAAAAATTTTCAGATGGCAGCGGAATCGGCATGCACGGGTTCGACGTTCATCGCATGAACGCTTGTTTCGAGACCTTTCATAATTAGATAAGAATTAAAACTTTTAGAACTAATAGGAAGATCAAATCTTCACCTTGCGCGGGTAGATGATCACCGCGAATCTGAATTCGTGGTTTTGGAAGAGGGTTCGTTTGAAGCCGTTCAAACGTCCGGCCTCTACGGGTATCCACACGAAGTAGAGAACCGATCAAAGCTTTCTTGTCTTCCCGGGGTGCTAGCTCCCTTGCAAAGACTCCTTTGATGGCTGATCTCTTCTCTTTCTTTCAACTCTTGAAAGTGCTTGAGAGGAGGAAGAAGAAGAAGGAACTCAAGGAAGAAGAACACAGCTTCTGCAGCCTTCTTTCTTTTCCCTGCGTTGGAAGAAGGATTGGAGGAAGAGGAAGACGCCAACGCTTGGACCTTGCTCTTCCTTTGCTTGCGGCTGAACCAAGAGAGGAGAGGGGAGGGTGGCGGCAGCAAGAGGAGGATGGCTCCAATACCTAGGGCGCCGGCCTCATGGTGCTTCTTATAGCCATCAAGGGCTCCTCCAAAGTAGGAGCCCTAGATGGTTTTCCAAAGAAAGAAAGGGGGGTGCGCCGGCCCCTCTCTCTCCTTCAATCCGCACCATCCAAGATGAGAGGGGCTGATGCCCCTCTTACTTGGTTAACCTAATCCTCTTCCAAAGAGGATTAGGTGCCTCTCTCATGGTTTAATCCTAATCTAATTAGGATTGGCCAAATTGGGTTCAATCTATACTAGTCCTAATCCAATTAGGACTTGAATGAACCATGACTCAATTGAACTCTTCAATCCTAATCCAATTAGGAGTCATGTTGATTCATTAGATTAATAATTAATTTGGACTTAAGGAATCCTAATCCAATTAGGATTTGTTTAATTTTAGTCCTGATCCAATTAGGACTCTACTTGAATCCGAAGTCCTAATCCAATTAGGATTTCTAGGAATCCTACTCCAAGTAGGAATCCAATTTTTAATTCAAAACTCCTAATCTCATTAGGATTGAGGAATCCTATTCCAAGTAGGAATCCCAGTCCTAATCCAATTAGAACTCTAGTTATCCTACCCGAAGTAGGATTCTTGTTTCAAGTCCAATTAATTAATTCCTTTTTCCTTCTTCAACTTCTTATCAATCAAATTGATTTCTTGTGATTCCTAATCACGATTTCAACCATCGGATCGGTCAATACTTCTAGTGTGTGTGACCCCATAGGTTCTATTCTGACTGGTAGTGAGATATATTGTGATCTCTATCACTATATCATTGAAAACTCCTTTCAATGGGTTGGAACGATTCCAACTCAACTCATTAGGGTTTATCGATCATCAAGATAATCCCTATGAGTCCCACCATCCACCAGTGACACCTAGCAGCATGTAGTGGCTACCCAGCAGAATGGAATGATGAACCTCTAGGTGCAGTTAACATGTGATACAGTCCTACTATCGTGGATCCCTACAGGACGGAGGTCATGGACAACTCGTCAAACCCCATCGTCTGTCATATGTCAAGATTTATTTGACTCGAGTTCGATAGTGAAAAACTCTTTCTCCACTGTGTATACTGCCCCGGCCGAGGTCTTACGAACTCAGTCTTATAAATCACATAGGATCTCTTCCTTATCTATCAAGGTCGATAGATTCCATATAGGTGCATACCCTACTCCTACAGTGAACTTACTGCAGCCAATCTACACTGCATGGACCCATATGGCTAGAGACCATGTATGTGTGCAGTCAAACTACAATAACCTCACTGTGAGTAGCCGAAGCACCGCAGGTCAAAGGACCAGTCACACTACTGCAACATCAAGCAAGTCACTGACGAGTGGATAGACATCCAAGTGACTTCTTGTATTGGTCACGCTCGGTACCCTTGTTCTCTAACAAGCACCTGCACTATCACTTCAGTGTCCCTACACTGTGGACTCAAGTCTCGTCCATCCAGAAGGAGAGTGATCTGTGCACTGATCGGATCGATCACCGTCCTCGTGATGATCCTTTGATCAGGAGCATTTAGAAATTAATCACCAATGATACATGGCTCAAATTCTCAACTCTTGAGAATATGTATCATCATCTTATTAATTTCTTGGACGATTCATAGACACATAAACAATATGAATGAAAAAGATGCCTTTTATTTATTCAATAATAAATAGTCAAGTACAAAATTATGTCCCTAGAATCAACAATGTGTCAGCCAAATTGGCTTCTAGGGCATACATCTAACAATCTCCCACTTGCACTAAAGCCAATTGGTCATATATCTTAGGCCCATCTTCTCAAGGTGGGCTTCAGTCTTTTGCTGACTCAGCTGCTTAGTGAAAGGGTCTGCCACGTTATCCACGGAGTCTACTCTCTGCACCTCTACATATTTCTTCTCCACATAGTCGCGTATGAGGTGAAAGCGCCGCTCTATATGCTTAGACTTCTGATGAGACCTTGGCTCCTTAGCAAGGGCTATGGCGCCATTGTTATCGCAGTAGAGTGTTATGGCATCTGATGTCATCACATCCAGCTCTGCAATGAATTTCTTGAACCAGAAGCCTTCCTTAGCAGCTTCAGAGGCGGCGATGTATTCGGCTTCCATAGTCGAATCAGCAATGATCGGTTGTTTAGAACTCTTCCAATTCACCGTACCACCATTGCACAAGAACACGTATCCAGATGTTGACTTCCTGTCATCGACATCAGTCATGAAGTCTGAATCTGTGTACCCTTCTACCTTTAACTCTGATGATCCTCCAAAAACCAAGAATAAATCTTTAGTTCTTCTCAAGTACTTAAGAATATTCTTCACAGCTGTCCAGTGTTCTTCACCTGGATTCGACTGATATCTGCTTGTGACACTTACAGCAAGAGCTATATCAGGTCGTGTACATAGCATGGCATACATGAGGCTTCCTATTGCCGATGCATAAGGAATCTTGCTCATGCGTTGAATCTCCTCAGGTGTGTCGGGGCACATCTTCTTGGAGAGATGAATTCCATGCCTTAGGGGTAAAAGACCCCTCTTGGAGTTTTCCATGCTGAACCTCTTCAGCACCTCCTCTATGTACATTTTCTGTGACAGGCCAAGCATCCTTTTAGATCTATCTCTATAGACCTTTATTCCCAAAATATAGGATGCTTCCCCAAGGTCTTTCATGGAGAATTCTTTTGACAACCAGACCTTGACCGAGGTTAGCATGGGAATATCATTCCCAATCAGGAGAATGTCATCTACGTACAGTACGAGAAAAGCGACAGCACTCCCACTAACCTTTTTATAAACACATGGTTCCTCCTCGTTTTTGATGAAATCAAACGTTTTGATTGTATCATCGAAACGAGTGTTCCAACTCCGAGATGCTTGCTTTAGTCCATAGATGGACCTTTGCAGCTTGCAGACCTTGTGATCTCTATCACTGGAAGTGAAACCCAAAGGCTGTTCCATATAGATATCTTCATCAAGATATCCATTCAGGAAAGCAGTTTTCACATCCATCTGCCAGATTTCATAATCATGAAATGCTGCAATGGCAAGCAATGTTCGGATGGATTTTAGCATGGCTACAGGTGAAAAGGTCTCCTGATAGTCAATGCCTTCGCGCTGACTATACCCTTTCGCCACAAGCCTTGCCTTATAGGTCTCTACCTCTCCATCCGAACCTATCTTCCTTTTGTAGATCCATTTGCATCCAATAGGTACAATACCTTCTGGTGGATCTACTAAGGTCCAGACTTGGTTGGAATGCATGGAGTCTATCTCTGACTTCATAGCTTCCAGCCATTTTTCGGAATCGATATCAGATATCGCCTCGTTGTAGGTTTTGGGATCCTGTATGTGATCCCTATCTCCCACTAGGAACATTTCCTCAGTATCCTCTTCAAGTATACCTAAGTATCTATCGGGAGGATGGGAGACCCTACTAGATCTACGAGGTGGTTGAGGGACATCGTGTACTGGCTCTGTATGAATGGGTTCTATAGGATCCATGACTCGTTGCTTTTCAGAGACTTTCTCTTCAAGCTCAATTTTCCTCCCACTGCCTCTATCAAGGATAAACTGATTTTCCAAGAAGATGGCATGACGGCTCACAAACACATTGTGATCCTCTGAGACGTAAAAATTGTATCCTAATGACTCTTTAGGATATCCTATAAAACGAGCACTTATGGTCCTAGCCTCTAACTTGTCCGCCTGTAGTCGCTTGACGTGGGCCGGACACCCCCAAATCTTGAGATGACCCAGACTTGGTTTCTTACCATGCCATATCTCATATGGTGTGGTAAGAACGGATTTAGAGGGAACTCTATTCAATAAATAAATTGCTGTGAGTAAGGCATCTCCCCAAAGGAACATAGGTAAATCAGTGAAGCTCATCATGGACCTGACCATATCTAATAGGGTCCGATTCCTCCTCTCTGACACCCCGTTAAGTTGAGGTGTTCCCGGAGGTGTCCATTGTGAGACTATGCCGTTTTCTTTGAGATAGTCCCGGAATTTCCCACTAAGGTATTCTCCTCCTCGATCTGATCGAAGAGCCTTAAGAGGTTTTCCAGTTTGTTTTTCTACTTCATTCTTGAACTCTTTGAACTTTTCAAAAGATTCAGACTTGTGTCTCATAAGATACACATACCCATACCGTGAATAATCATCGGTAAAGGTAATGAAGTAAGAATAACGTTCCCTGGCTAGCACATCGAATGGGCCACATACATCTGTATGTACTAGGATAAGTATTTCAGTGGTCCTCTCCCCATGTCCTACAAAGGGCAGTCTAGCCATTTTTCCTTGAAGACAGGACTCGCAAACTGGATATGACTCGGAAGTCAATGAGCCTAAAAGCCCATCTTTATCCATTTTGTTCATTCTGTCTTCTCCAATATGGCCAAGCCTGAGGTGCCACAAATATCTTTGGTTTATCTCATCCCTGGATCTCTTGGATCCTTTGGCACTCACTTCTTGCTCGGTAACATTCACAGATACATCCATATGTAAATGATAGAGACTGTCGATCATGAAACCACGTGCGACTATTTTATTTCTTAAATAAATAGAACAGCAGTCTTTGTCAAATGTAAAAACATGACCTTCCTGTGCTAGACATGAAACAGAAATCAAATTTCTGCTAGCAACAGGTACATAATAGCAGTCTCTAAGTAATAAACTAAAACCAGACGGTAGTCGCAGATGGTAGGTGCCCACAGCCACAGCAGCAACTTTTGCCCCGTTGCCAACCCGAAGGATTACCGCACCTTCCGCCAGCCTTCTACTTTTCTTTAGACCCTGCATGGTAGTGCACAAATGAGCACTAGAACCAGAATCTATAACCCAACTGGAAGTAGAAGAAACCGTTAGATTAGTTTCAATTATGAGCAAGTCTATACCTTCTGAAGGTGTGTCAGCCTTCTTGTTCTTCAGGCTCTCGAGGTATGAAGGACAGTTCCTTTTCCAGTGGCCATCGACATTGCAGTGGAAACATTTTCCTTTGTCATTAGCCTTTTTCTTTTGAACTTCCTTCTTTGGCTTCTTGTCTTTCTTCTGCTTCTTAGCAGGCTTCTTTTTCTTCCAAGTAGACTTTCTCTTGGAACGGAAGTCAACTCAGCAGCAAGAACATTGCCCCTTGAACCTTTCAAGGCTCCCTCAGCAGTTACCAACATATTTATCAGTTCAGTCTTAGTGCATTCAATCTTATTCATGTGGTAGTTTACTATAAACTGACCAAATGAATCAGAAAGTGACTGTAGGATCAAATCCACTTGCAATTCCTTGTGCATGTTCATTCCGAGCTTCTCAAGCTCCTCTAGGTCCTTGATCATAGTCAGACCGTGATCATGGACAGACTGCCCCTCGCGCATCTTCGCTTTGAAAAGCCTCTTGGACACTTCAAAACGAGCTGTGCGACTCTGCTCACCATACAACTCTTGCAGGTGTGTCAGTATGTCCCTAGCAGTCTTCATATTTTCATGCTGGCATTGGAGTTCATTTGACATGGATGCCATCATATAGCATTTTACTCTAATGTCATCATCCAACCACCTTTTATGCATCTCACGCTGAACATCAGTAGGACGTGTTGGTAGTGTGGGGATATCTGAATCGAGTATGTAGCCTATTTTCTCACAGTCCAAAACAATTTTGAGATTTCTAAGCCAGTCCTTGTAATTGGTTCCAGTCAGTCGGTTGGTCTCAAGAATACGGGTCAAAGGGTTTGAAGCCGACATTGTATCTGCAGAGAGTAAAGATTCTAGTTAGACTCTTGTACTTGATCCTAATCTGTCCTAAGGTCTTTTAGAACAAATGTGACTCCCACTATTTTCTCGAATTCCTCACACTCCCCTGGTAGGAAAACGGAAATCCCACACGACTAGGGTTTCTAGTGGGTACTGCGGTCCCACCAATTTACATGCCACCTCACCTAACAGTTATTGGTGACACATAGATGGATGAGTGTACAACTCTTGTACAATGCTTCTCAAGCATGTTGCAGTGCAACTTGGTCTCTAAGCCATGAAGACCTCACCTAACAGTTATTGGTCTCATTTCTTAGTTAAGTCAGACCCACCGTATAACCGTAGGAATAAAGTCGTCATTGGGTCCTCACCTAACAGTTATTGGTGCCCAACCCCACCTTTACCCTACAACATCTCATGTCTATAGAGAGGTCCAGCCCCCCAATGCAACTTGACCACTGTATCCAGCCGAGACAAGTCAACATCAGAAAGGCCTTAGCAGCTCTACTACAGTGGAAGACCTATTGACTTAATATTGGTTAATCAGGTCTTAGTGTTTGCAACTTGAGCCTTTCATAAGAGGTAATCGAACAATTGGCCAGGTAAGCAGGTGGGAGGCTCCCCTTACTCAGAGAGTAAGGTCCTAATTAAGTAACCACCTTTCATGCTTTCCTAGACACCAATTAGATCAATTAATCTAATATGACTTGCTCATGTCGGTTCACTCTCGACTTGATTGAGGAGGTTTTGATTTAGGTCTCAATTGGGTTTGCTACATCACATGTAGACCTATCTACCCGACTCTCATTCACATCACATGCAAACGGCGCATTGCAGGCAGTTATAATCGCGGCAATAATTAAAGCTAAACTTTAACTAGGTGATGATCATGGATTCTAATTAGGTCGTATTACAAGCACATGCACATCAATCGATCAAGTGGTCTTCAACTCTTGAATTGGATCCAAGCTTCCTTGATTCGATCCTTGATCAACTCTTGATCCCATCGCCATCAACCGCTTAGATCACCTTTCATCTCATGCCTTTGCTTCAACTTGATCGTTGATGTACATCACATCACAGAAATACAACCAGATGTAAAATAAAAATAAAAATAATTTACATCTCCTTTTAGGAGGCACGCAGGCCTCTCAAAACATCAAATAAGATGCATGCAAGCATCTGAAAAATTACATGACATCGCAGATCACATCGCAGGTCATTACATTTGATACCAAAAGGGGTTGAATCCTATGATCATCACCGTATGCTACAATTATAATTTTCAGATCTGAAACTTAACTGATTATATCATGACATAGGTCGCTGATCATGCTAATCATGATTCTAAACTTTGTAATCCCATTAACAATGCAATTAGAATCATCTTTTTATCACATAAAAATCAGCATGTAAAAATCAGCACCCCTGAAAAATCTGCATGCAGAATTTTTCAGCATGCATGATCATTTAATTTTCAGATCTAATATGCCTTTAGATATTTAATTCTTACCTTAATCTACGAAGCCTAGGCTCTGATACCACTGTTGGGAACCCGCCCATGCCGCTGATATTTCAAAAATTTTTAGATGGCAGCGGAATCGGCATGCACGGGTTCGACGTTCATCGCATGAACGCTTGTTTCGAGACCTTTCGTAATTAGATAAGAATTAAAACTTTTAGAACTAATAGGAAGATCAAATCTTCACCTTGCGCGGGTAGATGATCACCGCGAATCTGAATTCGTGGTTTTGGAAGAGGGTTCGTTTGAAGCCGTTCAAACGTCCGGCCTCTACGGGTATCCACACGAAGTAGAGAACCGATCAAAGCTTTCTTGTCTTCCCGGGGTGCTAGCTCCCTTGCAAAGACTCCTTTGATGGCTGATCTCTTCTCTTTCTTTCAACTCTTGAAAGTGCTTGAGAGGAGGAAGAAGAAGAAGGAACTCAAGGAAGAAGAACACAGCTTCTGCAGCCTTCTTTCTTTTCCCTGCGTTGGAAGAAGGATTGGAGGAAGAGGAAGACGCCAACGCTTGGACCTTGCTCTTCCTTTGCTTGCGGCTGAACCAAGAGAGGAGAGGGGAGGGTGGCGGCAGCAAGAGGAGGATGGCTCCAATACCTAGGGCGCCGGCCTCATGGTGCTTCTTATAGCCATCAAGGGCTCCTCCAAAGTAGGAGCCCTAGATGGTTTTCCAAAGAAAGAAAGGGGGGTGCGCCAGCCCCTCTCTCTCCTTCAATCCGCACCATCCAAGATGAGAGGGGCTGATGCCCCTCTTACTTGGTTAACCTAATCCTCTTCCAAAGAGGATTAGGTGCCTCTCTCATGGTTTAATCCTAATCTAATTAGGATTGGCCAAATTGGGTTCAATCTATACTAGTCCTAATCCAATTAGGACTTGAATGAACCATGACTCAATTGAACTCTTCAATCCTAATCCAATTAGGAGTCATGTTGATTCATTAGATTAATAATTAATTTGGACTTAAGGAATCCTAATCCAATTAGGATTTGTTTAATTTTAGTCCTGATCCAATTAGGACTCTACTTGAATCCGAAGTCCTAATCCAATTAGGATTTCTAGGAATCCTACTCCAAGTAGGAATCCAATTTTTAATTCAAAACTCCTAATCTCATTAGGATTGAGGAATCCTATTCCAAGTAGGAATCCCAGTCCTAATCCAATTAGAACTCTAGTTATCCTACCCGAAGTAGGATTCTTGTTTCAAGTCCAATTAATTAATTCCTTTTTCCTTCTTCAACTTCTTATCAATCAAATTGATTTCTTGTGATTCCTAATCACGATTTCAACCATCGGATCGGTCAATACTTCTAGTGTGTGTGACCCCATAGGTTCTATTCTGACTGGTAGTGAGATATATTGTGATCTCTATCACTATATCATTGAAAACTCCTTTCAATGGGTTGGAACGATTCCAACTCAACTCATTAGGGTTTATCGATCATCAAGATAATCCCTATGAGTCCCACCATCCACCAGTGACACCTAGCAGCATGTAGTGGCTACCCAGCAGAATGGAATGATGAACCTCTAGGTGCAGTTAACATGTGATACAGTCCTACTATCGTGGATCCCTACAGGACGGAGGTCATGGACAACTCGTCAAACCCCATCGTCTGTCATATGTCAAGATTTATTTGACTCGAGTTCGATAGTGAAAAACTCTTTCTCCACTGTGTATACTGCCCCGGCCGAGGTCTTACGAACTCAGTCTTATAAATCACATAGGATCTCTTCCTTATCTATCAAGGTCGATAGATTCCATATAGGTGCATACCCTACTCCTACAGTGAACTTACTGCAGCCAATCTACACTGCATGGACCCATATGGCTAGAGACCATGTATGTGTGCAGTCAAACTACAATAACCTCACTGTGAGTAGCCGAAGCACCGCAGGTCAAAGGACCAGTCACACTACTGCAACATCAAGCAAGTCACTGACGAGTGGATAGACATCCAAGTGACTTCTTGTATTGGTCACGCTCGGTACCCTTGTTCTCTAACAAGCACCTGCACTATCACTTCAGTGTCCCTACACTGTGGACTCAAGTCTCGTCCATCCAGAAGGAGAGTGATCTGTGCACTGATCGGATCGATCACCGTCCTCGTGATGATCCTTTGATCAGGAGCATTTAGAAATTAATCACCAATGATACATGGCTCAAATTCTCAACTCTTGAGAATATGTATCATCATCTTATTAATTTCTTGGACGATTCATAGACACATAAACAATATGAATGAAAAAGATGCCTTTTATTTATTCAATAATAAATAGTCAAGTACAAAATTATGTCCCTAGAATCAACAATGTGTCAGCCAAATTGGCTTCTAGGGCATACATCTAACACAATGAAACGAGCACCAATTGTCCTAGACTCTAACTTGTCCGCCTGTTGTCGCTTGACTTGGGCTGGACATTCCCAAATCTTGAGATAACCAAGACTTGGTTTCTTACCATGCCATATCTCATACGGTGTGGTAGGAACAGACTTAGAGGGAACTCTATTCAATATATAGATAGCTGTAAGTAGGGCATCTTTCCACAAGAATAAGGGTAAGTCAGTAAAGCTCATCATGGACCTGACCATATCCAATAGGGTCCGATTCCTCTTTTCTGACACTCCGTTGAAATTGAATTCATAATGTTCCTATGCTAGACAAGATACAGAAATCAGATTTCTGCTAGCACTAGGTATAAAATAACAATCTCTAAGTATCAAACTAAATCCTGACGGTAAATGCAAAGGAAATGTGCCCACAGCAACAGCAGCAACTCTTGCTCCATTGCCAACCCTTAGGGTTACTGCACCTTCCGTAAGCCTTCTACTTTTCTTTAGATCCTGCATGGTAGTGCACAAGTGAACACTAGAACCAGAGTCTATAATCCAACTGGAAATAGAAGAAACCGTTAGATTAGTTTCAATAATGAGCATATTAGACATACCTTCGGAAGGCGTATCACCCTTCTTGCTCTTTATGTTTCCCATGTAGATATGACAGTTCCTCTTCCAATGGCCGTTTTTATTGCAATGGAAACATTTTTCTTTGGGTTCGGCCTTCTTCTTTGGAACTTCCTTCTTCAGCTTTTGCTCGGTCTTCTGCTTCTTCGCAGGCTTCTTCTTCTTCTCAGTAGACTTTCTCTTGGAAGTAGAAGCTAGCTCAGCAGCGAGAACTGTGCCCCTTGAACCTTTCAAGGCTCCTTCAGTTGTCACCAACATATTCAACAATTCAAGTTTGGTGCATTCAATTTTATTCATATGGTAGTTTACAATAAACTGCCCATATGAAGATGGCAACGATTGTAGGATCAAATCCATTTGCAAATCCTTGTGCATGGTCATGCCAAGCTCCTCAAGATCCTTGATCATGGTCAAACCATGTTCATGGACGGACTGCCCATCACGCATCTTGGCTTTGAAGAGCTGCTTGGACAATTCAAACCTTACTGCGCGACTCTGTTCACCATACAACTCTTGTAGGTGATCAAGTATGTCCTTAGCAGTCTTCATGCTCTCATGCTGGCATTGCAATTCGTTGGACATGGATGCCAAAATGTAGCACCTAACCTTATTGTCGTCATCCAACCATTTTGCATGCGTCTCACGCTGCTCATTGGTTGCACGGGTTGGTAACACCGGAAGTTCATGGTCAAGAACATAAGCTATCTTTTTCGCAACTCAAGACAATCTTCAAGTTGCGGAGCCAATCTTTATAGTTTGGTCCGGTCAACCTATTGTTATCTAGAATTTGAACTATCGGGTTGGAAGCCATTGACATCTGCAGAGAGTAAAGATTCTAATTAGAAATTTGTATTTGACATTAATTTGTTTTAGAGACTTTTAAAACAAAATTGGATCAAATCCTTCCACTATTTCTCGGATCTCTCACACTCCCCTAGTAAAGATACGGAAACCTGCGACTTAGGATTTCGAGTGGGGTGCTGCGGTCCCACCAATCTACATGTCACCTCACCTAACAGTTATTGGAGACACATAGACGATGAGTGTACAACTCTTGTACAATGCTTCGTAAGCATATTGAGCTAACCTGGTCTCCAAGTCATAAGGACCTTACCTAACAGTTATTGGACTCGTTCCTTGGTTAAGTCAGACCCACCGTATATCCCGCGAAAATAAAGCTGTGATTGGGTCCTCACCTAACAGTTATTGGAGCCCAACCCCACCTTTACCCCACAACATCTCACGTTAATAGAGAGGTCCAATCCCTCAATACAACTACCCCACTGTATCCAGCCGAGACTAATCAACGCCGAAAAGATCTTAGCAACTCTACTACGGTGGAAGACCAATCGACTTAATATTGGGTAATCAGATCTTAGTTATTCCAACTTTGAGCTTTCCATAGGATGTAATCGATCAATTGGCCAGGTAAGCAGGTGGGAGGCTTCTCTTACTCAGAGAGTAAGTTCCTAATTAAGTAACCACCTTTGAGCTTGCCTAGACACTAATTAGATCAATTAATCAAATATGGCTAGCTCAATGTATCGTTCACTCTCGATTGATTTAGGGAGGTTTTAGGTCTCTTGGGATTTACATCTAATGTAACCATCTACCCCATACCATATGTCATTCGATTTACATCTTATGTAAATGTCACATTGGTTCAGGTTTACATCCTATGTAATTATGAAATCCTTTTATATATTATGTGATTACATCTTATGTAAATGATATAATTGTTTCAGTTTACATCTTATGTAAATGTCCTATTGTTTAAGGATTTTATTTACATCTCATGCAAATAAATTTTTGTTTAACTAATACATACATCTCATGCATACATTATTTTAAACATAACCTTAAACAAGTATGAACATTATGATTACTATATGCATCTCATGTATATTTTCAGATCTGAAATTTTAAACCTATTATGCTATTCTCTGGATTTCAGATCATGCATTACTTGATTTAAACATTGTAATCTAATTGCAATTCTAAAATAATTTGCAAGATCATAGCAAATAAAAATCTGCATGCTGAAAATTTCAGCAACCTGAAATTTCAGCACGTACAAAATTCCGCAAGCATAATTCCTTTAAAAATCAGATTAAAAATGTGGTAATCAATCCTTAGGTCCTAATCATGCTCCATAGAACCATGGCTCTGATACCACTGCTGAGTTACGCCCCGTTCGATGCGACGTTCGCAGCGGAATTCGAACGGGATGTCGTCATCGCATGAACGCGCCTCGGATCGTAGAATTTAAAAATTTTTCTGGATCCAAATCCAGAAGAACTTTGAATTCATTAGGAAGGAGAGATTAGGATCTGAGGAAGGTTGATTAAGATTTATAAAACTGAAACTAAAATCAGAAGAAATTAATTTGAAGATCTCATCTTCAAAAATTCTGCAGGTGAAGAACACCGCAGCCTGATGATCTATCTAGGTTTCTGTTTGAGCCACACAATTGTCCGGCCTCTACAGGTATCCACACGAGGATCTAATCATCTGAGATAGGATCTTACCGGAGTGCTAGCTCCTTGCAAAGATCTCTCATGACTATCATATAGATTAGAAGATAAAAATCTGCAACATACCTCCTTAAAGAACAACCCTTTCTTCTTGAACCTTGCTCGCGATGGAGGAAGAGGAAGGAGGAACCTTGCACGTGGATCTTCCTTGCCTTTCTACCATGGAAGAAGAGGAGGATGCAGACCCCTTGCTGCCGTGGAGAAGGAGGAAGAAAGAAGAGGAGGCGTGGAGAGGAAGAGGAGAGAATTAATTCATAACTTCTCCCTTGCTACCCTTTTATAGATTGGGTTTAGGGCTCCTCCTAATCTTATTAGGAGTATGGGACTATAACCCACCCTTGGATTAATGCCAAGTGTCCAATCCTTGTGCTCATAGATGCATGACATGTGTCTATTTAATTAATGATTAATTTTCTAATCATATTAGGATTCCTAATCTCATTAGGAGAATTAATTGATTTGGGAGCATACATCCTACGACGCCATGTGGACTTTAAAGTCCGCATAGTGTGAACATGACTTAAGTCATATTCATCCTACAACGACATATGGTCTTTAAAATCCGCACAAATCTTGGTTTAATCAAATTGACCCAATCATGAACCCAAATCAATTTGGGTCGAATCCAATTTGATTTGGCTCATTAAATCAGCCCAATTGCAATCCAATTGCAATCAATTCGACTTAATTCTTCTTCCATTAACTCACTAACACTTAGTGGGTTAATTCAATCACCAATCATATTGATGATTGATTTCTATTATGATTCCAAATCACAATTATGATAGTCTGACTAATTAAATCCTCTATGTGTGTGACCCCGTAGGTTCTATTCTGACTGGTAGTAAGAAATATTGAGATTTCCATCTCAATATCACTGAAACTCCTTTCAGTGGACTGAAACGATTTCAGTTCTACTCTTAGGGTTCACTGATCACCAAGTGAATGCCTTCGAGTCTTACAATCCACTAGTGACACCTAGCAGTATGTGGTGGCAACCCAGCAGAATGGAATATCTGAACCTCTTAGTGCAGTTAGCGTATGATACAGTCCCTCTATCATGGATCCCGACGTGACGGAGGTTATGGATATCTCGTCAAACCCCATTGTCTGTCATATGTCAAATTTATACGACTTCCAGTTCGAGATTTGGAAAACTCTTTTTTCTAAAATACCTGGCCAGGAATTTATCGAACTCAGTCTCATAAATCACATAGGATCACTCCTAATCTATCAAGATCGATAGATCCCATCTAGATGCAACCCTATTCCAAAATGAACCTACTGTAGCCAATTCACACTACAAGGACCCGAATGACTAGGGCCCAAATTCACATGCTCGTCAAACTACAGCAACCTCACAGTGAATAGCTGAAGCATCGCAGGTCAAAGGACCAGTCATACAACTGCAGCATAAGTAGTCACTGACGAGTGGATAGACATCCATGTGACTACTATCTTTGGTCATGCTCAGTACCTTGTTCTCTAACAAGTACTTGCATAATCACTCCAGTATCTCTACACCGTGAACTCGAGACTCGTCCATCTAACTAAGTGATCTGTGCACTAATCTCAGCGGATCGATCACCGTCCCTCGTGATGAATCCATCGATCAGGAGCATTTAGAAATTAATCCCTAATGACATATGCCTCAAATTCTCAACTTCTTGAAATTATGTGTCATCATCTATTAATTTTTTGGACGATTCATGGACACATACAAACATGAATAAAAAATAAATTGCCCAATCTTATTTATTAATAAGTGTCAAATTACAAATTTATGCCCTACATTACAAATATGCGTCAGCCAAGTTGGCTTCTAGGGCATACTTCTAACACTAACTCAAGTTTTATTACACCCCATCTATCTGCTAACAAGTCAAGAATGTAGTGAGGTGCAAGATAAATAAGTGGCTTTCACTTACTTCTAACATGATCACTTCAATTTTCAAGACTTTCTAAAGTTAAATGGTAATGAACATCCCAGATTTATTTATTTGTTTATATATATATATATAATTTTTTTTTTAATCAGACTGAATGCTAAGAAGAATGACTTGTGCAATATCTAGCCTTATTAAGCTTTCTAGCTAACCCATGTAGTGAGTGTTAGGCCAATGACTCCCGATCCAGATGGCTCAGGGCACTAGGTGTAAAAACACCCTAACAGGCTTAATAACTCAAGTCAACTAGGCTCCAAGGCCAAATTAGTCACTCAGAGTTTAATCTCAGCCATCCTCACCTTTTTATGTGAACACTCGCTGCTTGCCAAGCAAGAGGCTCGGTTACTCCGTGAGAAGATTTAAAATAAACTCGTTTTATTTTCTTCTTCTTTTTTTTTGTTAATAGGGTGTTCATCACACATATAGCTTTAAATTATCCAGAAGATTAAAAGTATTCATATTAGTTGTAAGCTTACATACCCCACTATTCATGTGCTTACGTGTAGGTGCTAAATCTTTTTCTATCATGTTAGCAGAAGATAGGTGGGACGAAAACTTAAACTGGAACTGCTATCATATTCCTTAACTCAAAACTTTTGTCAAAGCAATTCCTAGTTTGTACAGCCAAAAAGATTAGAATTTGAGTTAAAAATTTGAAATCCCCTCCTTTTTTTTATGTGCTCATTTTTTTTATTTATTATTATTATTATTATTATTTTTTATGATCCTTTTTTTTTTAGAAATCAAAAATATTCTCACCTCCATACTTAAATCTAACATTGTCCTCAATGTTAAAAAAATTTTAAAGCAGTAATAGGATAGAGAAGAAGTTACCTGATATAGGTAGGCAAATTGACAATTGGGGCCAAAAACCCTCAAATCTGCATGTTAGTCAAATTTTACATTTTTTTTTATCATATATATATTATTATTATTATTATTATTTAATAATATTTACATGTTGGGTTGCCTCCCAAGAGCGCTAAGTTTTATGTCTTCAGCCAGACAAAATGTAGGTTCATTTTTTTTCAACCATTATCTAAGAATGATTTTGGAAAAGTCCGAGGAAGAACAGTTGGCTGATGACGATCTATGCTCATTAGGGGAACAGAATTAGGGAGCGCTTGCTCGACCCCTTCCTTGGAATGGGCAAGGTAAGCCTCTAAAGGGTCCTTATTATAAGTTTGTGAGAAAGTCTCCTGAACCAGACTTTCAATCATGTCAACTTCATTGATTTCTTTATCGTCTGGTGGTTGTTTACTTATATTGAAGACATTAAGCTCGACTTTCATGTTGCCAAAAGATAACTTCAGCATGCCATTTCGACAATTTATCATAGCATTTGCTGTGGCTAAGAAAGGTCTACCTAAAATTATAGGTGTGTGACTGTCTGGATGTATTGCAGGTTCAATCTCAAGGATAACAAAGTCCACAAGATAGTAAAACTCGTTTACCTTCACTATTACATTCTCTATAATCCCCTTGGGGTACTTCACCGTCCTATCTGTTAAGGAAAGGGTAATATTTGTGGGCTTTAATTTTTCCAAACCTAACTTTTGGTACACATAGTAGGGAAGTAGGTTCACACTGGCTCCTGAATCTAATAGGGCTCTCTGGATGATCGTCTCTCCTATTTTTATTTTAATGGTGGGGCAACTAGGGTCTTTGAATTTTGGGGCAATCTGTTGTTGAATGAGAGATTAGGCTTGTGCAGCCATAACAGCTTGCCTAGGAATGCTGGTTTTTTCTTTGACCATGGTAAGATCTTTTAAGAATTTTGTATAGGTGGGAATTTGTCTTATGGCATCGAGAAAAGGTATATTTATTTGAACAGTTTTAAAGACTTCCATGATTTTATCAAAGTTAGATTGTTTCTTGGAGAAATCTACGGGGAAAGAAAACCTTAGGTTTGTATGTTTTTATGGGTTCTTCCTTTTTTTCTAATTTATCCTGTTCTTGACCCCTCTTCTGAATAGGGTTCTTATCGGATTCATTTTTATTTTCTTTTTCATGTTCAGGAAGTTGGACTTTATTGTCCACTTGCTTGCCAGACCTTAAAGTGGTAATTGCCTGGACTTCATAGGTCGGATTTTCATTAGAATCGATTTGATACTGACCTATCTGACCTTGATTCTGTTGCTTACTAGGGTTAGGCACTGGCTGACTGGGCAATTCACCTCTCTTCCTATCCCCTAGAGAGTTAGCTATTTGGCTCAGACTAACCTCAAGTTTTACAATCGCTTGCGCATGGAATTGGTTAGTCTGGGTTTGAGCCATGTTGGTCTGTTGTTGCTGTTGGATGAAGTCTTGTTGCTGCTTCATCATGTTAGCCATCATGGCTTCCAATGATGTAGTTTGTTGAGGGATAGGGGCACTATAAGGAGGGACAGATGGAACCAAAGGTTGGTTCATTTGTGATGGACCTATCTTGGAGAAGTTCCTCTGAAAACCTGGTGGACCACCTTGATGCTGAATAGGTTCATTTTGCTTGTATGAGAAATTTGGATGGAACCTATTATCAGGGTGGTAGACTGGGCTGAATGAATTGGGAGTGGGCTTCTTGAAGGCACTATATGAATTTAGAGCATTTGCTTGCTCGACCTTTATGGTGGGCAGATTAGGGCAGCACTCCACTAGATGTTCCGGACTGTTACACAAGACACATAAACTATATGACTCGTGCTCCACTTTTATGATGGGATTTAACTCTTTATATGAACTCGAGCTAGTAGAAACAGTGAAAGCATCAAACTTTTTACTTAAGTTGTTCATTCTAGTCACCAGATTGGACATGACATTTTTGAGATCTGGGTCTGCTTTCATTTCATAATTACCTAGTTTTCTAGATCCGAACTCATCTCTATTTACTTCCTCACCATAGCTACTCCAATTTTGGGCATTCTCGGCTAAGTCAACAAGAAATTCATAGGCTTGATCCGGGGTTTGGTTCATGAACCTACCCTTGTGCATGGACTCGATCATGTTTCTATGTGCCGGAAGTAGTCCTTTATAAAAGAAATGAATCAGATCAGCCTTATCAAGCCCATGGTGTGGGCATTTGACCAACAAGTCATGGAATCGTTCCCAAGTTTGGAAAAATTCCTCTTCAGATTTTCCTCTGAAAGTTCTTATGGCATCCTTTATTTTTTCTGTTTTAATCATAGGGTAAAATTTTGCTATAAACTTCCTAGATAGTTGTTCCCATGTTGTGATGGAATTTGGGGCCAGAGAATATAGCCATGCCGCGGCTTGATCCTCTAAGGTCATTGGGAACAATCTCAATTTTACACTTTCTTCATCTAAATTTTGATTTTTGAAAGTTTGACAAATTGTCATGAATTTATTTAGATGAATGTAGGGTTGTTCACTTTCAAACCCATAAAATTTGGGTAGCATATTTATTGTCGTAGCTCGAATTTCAAATTGGGCTGCATTATTTATTGGCAACACTATACATGTAGGTGGAGTAGCGGATGTAGGAGCGAATAATTCATTCAGGGTTCTAATATGATCACCCATTGTAGAGATTGGTGGTTGATCAATAATTCGTTGGATGTGACGATATTTTTTTCCAACCTCTGGGTTAAATGGTGTTAACTTACCCCTTAATGATCCTCTACCATGCATACATTATCCACAACTAATTAGACTCGACTCCTAAATGAAATCCTAAAAGAGAAGAAGAAGGGCAAGACACAGATGACCACAACCAACACCATACAACAATTTGACTCTATTAGTCTTAGAATTAAGTGAGGTTTAGTAGCTTTTAATCTAGTTGCACAGAGATTTATCAGGTTAAAAAGTTTCTGAAATTCTCTCCTAGATTAGACAGCTCCTAATCTCCCTTTCAGATTAAGCTTGAGCTTACAAGTTAAGCGATTCAGTAACCAGTGACCAAAAAAGTCCTGAGGTGTGTGGTGGTGCCAGAAGGGATACACCGATACCACAATACCCGTAACAGTTCTTACTGTTGTAAAACTTTTCTAGACATCACCAATTACTAAATTCTCACTGGAGTGGCTTTCAGCCGCTTCTTTCCAAGAGCCTAATTGAGCTCGAAAACCCTAAGGCCAACATCTAATTGATTTTAATTTAATTTGTCTTAGGATATGTATGCAAGGTGGTGATTTTTGGGCTAAAGACAGGTAATGACTTTCCGACCTTATCTTTTTAATGGATTTTGCCCTTAAATTCTTTTATGCAAATTTTTAATACTAAATGCAGCAAATATTCAATGATTTTTTAAAGTTTATGAAATGTCATTAGGTTGTACTGATTAAATGAGCAAGCAAATTTTTTTTATTTTTAATTTTATATTATTTTTAAAAAAGAAAAAAAAATTTATAAAGGAATAACTAATCCTTATGCGTCAGTCAATCTCCGAATGCCCGTTGAATAAGCTCTGGAGATTACTCCGTGAGGAGCCCCAATAGAGGTATGATAACCTCGAGAGATTGCACCCTATCAATTACTAGCAAAAATAATAATTTTTTTTTTATTTTTTTCTTTTTTTTTTAAATTTCAAGTTTCGAATTCCAGAATTCAAATTTTGAATTTAAATTTTTAAATTTTAGAATTTTGAAATTTTTTTTAATTTTTAAATTATATTTTTTTTCAAAATTTTAAATTCCGAATTTCAAATTTCAGAATTTAATAACTATGAAATTGTTAACTAAAAATAATCAAAACAAGAAAAATTAATAAAAATAAATAAAAAACTTACTACCGGAGTGCGTTCACTCCGGGCATCCAAAATTCGATTTGATCTTCGTGATCGTTCTTGCTTCTCGATTTGCCTCCCCGGAAACGACGCCAAAATTTTATTGTCTGATTCCTGTCTACCTAAAAATATGCTAGACAGATTGTTGTTAGAACTGACAAACAAAGTTTAAATTAATTTTACTTTTACCTATTCTACTCGAAGAATAGTGGTCGTAAGAGGTCAATCCACAGGGAGGCGATTGGAGTTGCATAAAAATTAAAACATTCACTCGGATTCAAAATCGATTTTTGAATATTAAAAGAAAAGCATTACGTTGGGGATGTTGAATTATTCTCTGGTCTACCAGAGAATGTTTTCTAATTGAAATTAACTAAAAGACAAGTACTTAGATTCGAAAAGCATTTATATATTTAATTAATCAAAGAAGAGCTTTGGCATAAATTAAATTGGATGAGACTAAGAAGATTGAAGCATGGAACATAAATTGCATAAAAGAAAATTAAAAGACTGCATAAAAAGCGGAAATTAAACTAAACCTAGAACATGGATTGCATGAAAGAAAATTGCTTGATTTTATAAAAAGAAAACTAATTACAAAAAAATAAAAAGAAAGATTGGAAGCCTAATGCTACTTTTCTTCTGCAAGGAACAAGAAAATAAGAAAAGAAAACAATGCATGGCTCCCCCTCGGTGGAACTCCCAAAATAAAATACTCTTTTTTTTTTCTTTATTCCTTTCTTCTCCGAAAACAGAGGTTCCCTGTTTTCTTTTTGAAATAGAGCTCCACCTCCTTTTTCCTCCTTTGGCCCAACCGAGCACCCCTCTCTCCTCTGTTCTTTGGCCCCCGATCCCGAACCGAGCTCCCCTCTCCCCCTCGCCGATGGCTCCCTTATATAGATCCCCAGCAAGCACGTAGATGGCTGGATTATTGGAGGAAGGAGAGGGCGGACGCGGTGGAGGCTGGGATCACGGAATCACTGGGGCTTCCTTCACGGATGGAAGATCTGGGAAGGGACGCAATGCAGGGGCGCTGATGCTGGGATGGATCACGGATTGTGGCTGGATCGGTTCTGGTAATCTGCTGCTGTAGCCGGAAGAAGAGGAGATGGGAGGAGGCGATGATCCGTGGAAGAGATCCAGTGCGGATGCGAGATGTCCGGACGTAGAGGCTGCAACGGACGGAGATCATGGGTTGCTAGGATCACGGGATGGAGGCTGATGCCGCGGGATCGACGGGAGGACGCCGTGGGATCGCCGGGAGGAGCCGATCACGGACGCGGTGCTTGGGTCACGGAAGAGCTGGGACGTTGCGGACGGGTTGATGCTGGGAATCCGGAAGAGGGTGCTGCAATCGGGCGCGGGAGGCTGGGGATGCTTCACGGGCGGATGGAGTGCTGGGCTGCATTCGAACGGGCGCCTGGGATCGAAGGAAATCTGGGACGCTGCATCGATCACGTTGATGGCATGGAAGCTGGATGCGCTGTGGGGAAGATGGGCTGATATGGAATAAAACTGGGACGAGCGGAAGAGACGGACGGGTGAAGAGGCGTTGTGGATGGCTTCATCACGTCAAGCTTGGAATGGGCTGGGGTCTCCCGTGATCGCATGGACCGGCTGGACTTGAATTCTTGGGCTCACTCGATGGGGAAGGAAGTTAGAATTTTGATGCGGCTCGGACGCTGGAAAATTCTGGGAGCACGTTGGGATTGAAAGCTGAAGACTGTTGATGACGGAAGAGATCCGGTTGCATCGTGGGGCTGAGCTCCATCATGTGAAGATGCTGGCTTGACTTGAGCTCGGGCTGCCGGGCATTGGGCTCAAACCCAATGTTAATTGGTTTCTTGGATTACTTGCACTGAAGCACAAATACAACGTTAATTAGTTAATTTTATTATTAATGATTAGCTATAATACTAATTAAGATGGTATGACGATTGCACTTTTGTGCTCTCATCACCAAGGATTTGGAATAGTCAGATTGACAAGTATTTTCAAGAGAATGGGTTTGCCAAGTGCCCACATGATTATGTTCTCTATTCTAAGGTGCGTGAAAATGGAGATATTTTACTTGTTTGCTTATATGTTGATGATTTGATTTTTACGGACAATAATACAAGTATTTTTGGAGAGTTTAAGCAAGCTATGACTAGAGAATTTGAAATGATAGATATTGGTCTCATGTCTTATTATCTTGGCATTGAGATCAAGCAAATAGAAGTTGGAATTCTTACTTTCCAAGAAGGTTTTGCTAAGGGGATCCTTAAGAGGTTCAAGATGGGAGATTGTCAATTCGTGAGCACTCCGGTGGAATGCCGACTCAAATTATCTAAGCATGAAGAAGCAGAGAAGATAGACTCTACAACCTTCAAGAGTCTAGTTGGAAGTTTGAGATACCTAACTTGTAGAAGACCGGATATACTTTATAGAGTTAGGCTTGTTAGTTGGTTTATGGAGTCACCAAACATGACACATTTCAAAGCAACAAAACGAATTCTTCGTTATATCAAAGGTACAATTGGTTTTGGCTTGCTTTATTCATTTTTTAATGAATTTAAGCTTGTGGGCTGTAGTGATAGTGATTGGGCCAAAGATATGGATGACTGGATGATAAGTGCTGAATAATTTATAATTTAGTTATCTTTCCACAGCACTGATCAATATTCTTAAACTGATAAAGACGTATTTTACCATGAAATTGAATAATCATTGAAAAAAATTTAAAACATGGTAAGAAGTAAATAATTCTTTTCTTAAACCAGACTCTAAATTTGTCTCTCTCTTGGTTGCAATCTTTCATAAAAACTACAGAAAAACATATAAGGAGGAGATTGTGTTGATCCGGTTTGGTAACCTGATGGAGTTGTAATCAAGCTAAGGTTATAATTAAATAAGTTTTGGTCCTGATTAGATTGAAAGTTATAATTAATTATTTTTGTGTAAAAAGGTTTGATTAACCCTTTTCTTTTAAGTCACAGTCTTATTTTTAGTGTTGTTTATTTTATCTGGCCGAGTTCGGTTGAAAGCAGTTTAGCAAGAATTAAAAGACATTGGGCCCAAGAAACAAGTTCAATCAACGATCATCCAAAGCCAATTCCCAAACCTATCCCATTCCAAGCCAATCCAAGCCTTCCAGCGCTGAAACAGGGGACTTCTTCCCAAATCAGCCCGTTCCATCCATGATCCACGCGGTGCACCAGCGACCAGCTCCTTCCCAGCATCCCAACCGCGTTCCCACCGCGTCCATGCCATCCTCTTCATCCGGTTCCAACCTCCCAGCAGCCGAGATCCAACTCCTCCGCCATCAGCCCGTTCCAGCCGCATCCAACGAGTACAGCCAGCGACCAGCTCCTCCGTCTTCATCCGGATCCACTCCCAGCAGCCACGAGTCATAGCCGACGCTCCCATCCTCCCATGGTCCAAAGAAGGAAAGCCATGAAGCATGATTCCTTCCACGGATCCGCAGCTCGCGACCCAGCATCCCGTTTTTCGCCATCACCATCCGCATCTCCTCCGGATTCAAGATCCCCAAATCCTGGATGACCCTGCCTCTGCCACTTCTCCCTTCCGCATTCACCAGCCTCTGCAATCAAGCCCGAGATCCAGCCATTCCCCCACGAATTGACACCCTTCATCATCTTCGCCCGAGATCCAGCCATTCTCCCAACATCACGCCCTCGCGTGCAACAGGAATCAAGCCTCCGCGAGATCAAATACCGCAGACCACGCCCTCCTCCTCTCTGGGGATCCATCGCTAGGTCTTCGGCGATCTATAAAAGGAAGACGAGAAAAGGGAGAAAGGGAGGGGGGAGAGCACGGTTTGAAGAACAGAGCATGCTCTGTTTTGTAGAGAAAGGGAAAAAAATAAAAACAAAAAAAAGAGAGGGGAGAGACGCTGGGATGCCAAGCGTGGAAAGAGGATTTTTTTTATTATGAAGATGGGAGGTCGTCCGAAAGCCATACACGGCTGAACGTCTAGTCTAGGGCTGGATGAAGCCCTAGCAATGTATCAGGGCATTGTAGTTCTTACTCTTTTAATCTTTTTGGAGTTTGTTTAAATTCTCATTCTCAATAAAAAATTCTTTTATGATGTTTAAACCTTGAGCATGCCATTTACTATTCATGTTTGCTAAAGTAGTCTAAGATGATCCATGCCTAGGAAGATGAGATGTGCTGCACCCTAGATTAGCATACTTAGGTAGACACTTCATACTATACCGAAGATGGATCTTCCTAAAACTCTTTATGTTTTTATTTTAAAAGGCTTGTAGCCAATTTGCATGCCTCTCCAAAAGATAAAAATTAAGAACACAGTCCCTAATGCAATACTACGCGGTGGATTCCAAACCCTAGATCCATCTACTCTGATAAATTTCAATTCGTACTCATAGATTAATTTAGTTAAATCAAGTTAGCAAATTCTTTTTCTTGATTTATTTTTAAAGAAAAATAACTTATTCTCCAATCCCTGTGGACCGACACCCGTAATCACTATCCTACAGGATACGTGCTATTGCGTGGTTTATTTTCGAAATTGAAAGAACCGATCAAGAAAAATAAACCACGCAATAGCATGCATTCTGTAGGATAGTGATTACGGATGTCGGTCCACAGGGATTGGAGACAAGTTATTTTTCTTTAATAATAAATCAAAAGGAAGAGTTTGCTAACTTAATTATACTGAATTAATCTATGAGTACGAATTGAAATTTATCAGAGTAGATGGATCTAGGGTTTGGAATCCACCGCGTAGCATTGCATTAGGGACTGTGTTCTTAATTTTTATCTTTTGGAGAGGCATGCAAATTGGCTACAAGCCTTTTAAAATAAAAACATAAAGAGTTTTAGGAAGATCCATTTTCGGTATAGCATGAAGTGTCTACCTAAGTATGTTAATCTAGGGTGCAGCACACCTCATCTTCCTAGGCATGGATAATCTTAGACTACTTTAGCAAACATGAATAGTAAATGGCATGCTCAAGGTTTAAACATCATAAAAGAATTTTTTATTGAGAATGAGAATTTAAACAAACTCCAAAAAGATTAAAAGAGTAAGAACTATAATGCCCTGATACATTGCTAGGGCTTCATCCAGCCCTAGACTAGACGTTCAGCCGCGCATGGCTTCCGGACGACCTCCCGTCTTCATAATAAAAAAAATCCTCTTTCCACGTTTGGCATCCCAACGTCTCTCCCCTCTCTTTTTTTTGTTTTTATTTTTTTTCCCTTTCTCTACAAAACAGAGCATGCTCTGTTCTTCAAACCGTGCTCTCCCCCCTCCCTTTCTCCCTTTTCTCGTCTTCCTTTTATAGATCGCCGAAGACCCAGCGATGGATCCCCAGAGAGGAGGAGGGTGTGGTCTGCGGTATTTGATCTCGCGGAGGCTTGATTCCTGTTGCACGTGAGGGCGTTATGTTGGGAGAATGGCTGGATCTCGGGCGAAGATGATGAAGGGTGTCAATCCGTGGGGGAATGGCTGGATCTCGGGCTTGATTGCAGAGGCTGGTGAATGCGGAAGGGAGAAGAGGCAGAGGCAGGGTCATCCGGGATTTGGGGATCTTGAATCCGGAGGAGATGCGGACGGTGATGGCGAAAAACGGGATGCTGGATCGCGAGCTGTGGATCCGTGGAAGGAATCATACTTCATGGCTTTCCTTCTTTGGACCATGGGAGGATGGGAGCGTCGGCTGTGACTCGTGGCTGCTGGGAGTGGATCCGGATGAAGACGGAGGAGCTAGTCGCTGGCTGCACTCGTTGGATGCGGCTGGAACGGACTGATGGCGGAGGAGCTGGATCTCGGCTGCTGGGAGGTTGGAACCGGATGAAGAGGATGGCATGGATGCGGTGGGCACGCGGTTGGGATGCTGGGAAGGAGCTGGTCGCTGGTGCACCGCGTGGATCACGGATGGAACGGGCTGATTTGGGAAGAAGTCCCCTGTTTCAGCGCTGGGAGGCTTGGATTGGCTTGGAATGGGATAGGTTTGGGAATTGGCTTTGGATTATCGTTGATTGAACTTGTTTCTTGAGTCCAATGTCAT
Organism: Phoenix dactylifera; assembly: GCF_051530095.1. NCBI lineage: Eukaryota > Viridiplantae > Streptophyta > Magnoliopsida > Arecales > Arecaceae > Phoenix > Phoenix dactylifera. The sequence continues at coordinate 5,027,763 of NC_143203.1, forward strand.
TTAATTCTTGCTAAACTGCTTCAGACCGAACTCGACCAGATAAAATAAACAAGACTAAAAACAAGACCGTGACTTAAAAGAAAAGGGTTAATCAAACCTTTTCACACAAAAATAATTAATTATAACTTTCAATCTAATCAGGACCAAAACCCATTTAATTATAACCTTAGCTTGATTACAACTCCATCAGGTTACCAAACCGGATCAACACAATCTCCTCCTTATATGTTTTCCTGTAGTTTTCATGAAAGATTGCAACCAAGAGAGAGACAAATTCAAAGTCTGGTTTAAGAAAAGAATTATTTACTTCTTACCATGTTTTAAATTTATTTCAATGATTATTCAATTTCATGGTAAAATACGTCTTTATCAGTTTAAGAACATTGATCAGTGTTGTGGAAAGATAACTAAATTATAAATTATTCAGCACTTATCACCAGAAGAGCACTACCGACTTTGTTTTCTACTTGGAGAATAGGACTTTTACTTGGAGTTCGAAGAAACAACCAGTTATGACACTTTCTACTAGTGAAACTGAATATGTTGCCACTACATCTTGTGTTTGTCACGTCGTATGGTTAAAAGGATTGTTGAAGGAGTTACAAATGCGACAAGACGAGGCTAAGGAGATTTTTGTTGACAACAAGCCAACCATTACATTGGTGAAGAACCTAGTTTTTCATGATAGAAGCAAGCATATAGATACGGGGTATTATTTCTTTACAGATTGCATTGCAAAGAACAAAGTGCAAGTGAAGTATATGAAGACCTATAATCAAGTTGCGGATATTTTTATGAAGCCTCTCAAGTATGACACTTTTAGCAAGTTGAGGATGATTCTTGGAGTTATATTAAGTTTAAAGGAGGGTGTTGAGAAAATAAACTTAATAAATATTTTTTGGGAGGTTCATGAATATATGAAGGGTCACCTTGAGATTAGTGGTTCGTGTATTTGGATTTTCAATGTCCATTCATTTGGGTTTTCAATGTGCTTTCAGGTGGTTTATGTATTTGGATTTTCAATGTGCATTTATTTAGATTTTCAATGTGCATTTATTTAGATTTTCAATGTATATTTAGGTAGTCCATGTATTTGGATTTTCAATCTGCATTCATTTGGATTTTCAATGTGCATTTAGGTGATTCATGTATTTGGATTTTCTATGTGTACCTAGAAATCCTATAAATTTTATGTAAATCTGGTGGTTTTTGTAAGAGGTAAGAACCAAAGTGAAATTTTTTTTTTTTGAAGTATTTCACCTCTCCATCCTTTTTTTCTCTAGAGAAATCTCTAATCCTATATTCCAACGGACTCAGCGGGGGACTATTAACCAAGGGAGTAATTAACTTATTTTTTCTTTTTCTTATTAATGAATAGATCCCTTTACTTGTGCAATTTAGATATCTTGTATTTCTTAAAAAAATGATTCGACCAACCGAATTTGGCACAATATTATGAGATCGATGAGATTGATATTCAAATAGAGGACCACCACCCAATAGCATATTGAAGCAGAACCGGAATTTCTTCCAGAGAATAAATCCTCTGAAAACAATGGAATTCTCTTCATTATATGGTTCTATCATTTTCAAGCATCAAATGGCTTGTCACCAATGTATACGGCTCAAATGATTCTCATCAGCAAAGATTAATTCCTTTTCAAGGAATTATCCTCGGTCAGAAACACATGGTCCGGATCTTGAATCATCGTTGGGGACCTTAATGTGATGTACTTATTCTTCGGAAAGAAAAGGTTCCTCAGAAAGTCTGAAAGCATCGAGAGAATTATAATTCCTTGCAGCTAATGGAGATAAAACACCCTTCAGGTTCGAGAACTTTTGGCTCTCATCTCCCGATATTGATGACCTCATAGCTTCATAGTGGTCAACGGCCCCAAGCTCAAATGATGCCGCAAAAAACATTGTTATGAAGCTCAGCTACCTCCTCTCCGAACTCAAAGCTTGGAACAGAGACTGCAATGGCAACATCATAACCAAAAAGAAAGAGAAAACGGTGAAATCGCTGCTTTAGATATCGAAGAGGAAAAGGAGGGATTAACTGGAAAACAAAAACCCTCACATAGATTGGATTTAAAGAAACAGCTAGAGCAAATTCTACAGCAAGAAGAAATCACATGAGGACAACACTCCAGAACTCAATGGCTCGGAGATGGAGACCGCCACAACCAATTCTTCCATGCCTACCAAGGCAACCTGTTATGCGAACCTGGAAAAATTAAAGAAGTCTTTCTAAATTATTTCACAGAACTCCTGGGCGGCAGTGATCGATTCGGGATTGAAGTTGACCGGCAATCTCTCTATACCAGTGAATCAACAGATCTAATAGAGCTCGAACAACCTTTCACAGAACAAGAAATATAGAAAGTGGTAAATAATTTCATAGCCCTTAAGTTCTCTTCCTCATGTTGTCATCTGCAAGAAGAATAGTGTTGTTTAATGCAGGCAACGTAAAAATTTAATTTCCTCTTGGTCTTGGGTTCAAGAAACGTAAAAGGATAAAACATTTTGTTTGATGGCATTTTTAATTTTAATCCACCCAAAGTGGTAAATGATCTCTTTTTTGTTTTTTTTTTTAACTTTTTCAGGCATGGGTCCGCCAAGTTTTCTTCGAATATGGAAAAACTGGAAACTAGAGAGAAAAAGAAAAAAAAAACTTACTAAAAAGATTGAAGGCTACCAGCCATAGTGTTATTTTTCTATTATGATAGTGGACCTCAGTTACTTTTAAGCTTAAACTTATAACATCAGAAGGTTCATGTTGTTTGGTTAAAACACAGACCATGTTGTTTTTTTCACTTTATATGCCGTGTAGTACTTGGAACCACTTTTACACAAAGTGATGGGGAACCATTGAGATAATATAAGAATGTATTTAAGGAAAAAAATAACCAGATAAGGTCCTAGTAATTTGAGAGACTTAAAACTCATGCATTAGGAGGAATAGATGAAAGGAAAAGATTATCTAGTGCATGTGTTTACTTTGTGCGTGCGCGTGTGCGCGTGAGAGAGAGAGAGAGAGAAGATTTTGTAGTGCATGTGTTCATTTTTTGTGTGTATGAGAGAGAGAGAGAGACCATGAAGCTATACATTACATAAGGACTAAATCGCACTGATGTGCTTACATGTTACAACACTAAATAAGTTACAAACCAGTGAATGGGACTGACAACCACACTCAAAGTCTGAAAACAACAGTTGCTCTGATGCTGCAAATAACTAGAAACCACGCTTAAACAAAGCAAGAGGTTCTACATCAGTAAAAGGTTCGACATCCCCCTCTACGTAGTGAATATATGGATAAGGTCGTCCAATACCAGCCATCCTATTATGGCTTCCCACCATGATGTTGAGCTCGGAGACCCGCACCAGGAGTCACAGGAACACCGATGATGGGGACGGACCCGAAGCCTGGCCCGCCGAACCCGAAGCCTCCAGGAACCAGACCTGAGCCACCACCAAGTCCAGGAGGACCAATGATGCCTCCAAAGCCAAAGAAATTCTGAGGCTTGTAAGGTTTAGGCTTGCTCTGAATGTTTCTTCCCTCCACAAGGCACACAGCAGAGGTGGCAAGGGCAAGAGCAAGAACCAGCACCATCTTAGCAGACCTCTCCATTGCTCTCCCAAATTAACTAGCTTGCATGGATAGTGAGAAGCTGTACCTATCCCATTCTTATAGCAGAAGGTGATGGTGGTCAGTAGGTCACTTTATGGAGGGCAATAACTCAGGACCAGCTTACAAGCAGCTCGAGCATTTAAGAGCATTTCTGTTACCAGCTCTGCTGCCATCTGAGCCTCCTTCATTGTCCTTCCATTCTAGTGGACCTAAGAATGGTTTGAAGGGGGACACCTGGTTTCCTCTAACTGGACTAGAACTGTAGGATTTCAAGGGGCTCCGGGAAGCAAGCGATACGCATACCACTCAGTCTGAGAATTAGATTTAGTGGTTTAATTACATCTACCGACAAAGAAACAGGAGCTACCAACCATATGGATGCACTTGACAAGGAAGACTGCGAGAAGGTTGGCCAAGGAGGGTAGGCACAAACAATGCAGTAAATAACCATGTCAGAATATTTATGGAGCTTAAATTCCTGCCATCAGAACTCCAACCACCACAGTGCCGTTCTATTATTGGTACCTGGCAGACCAGTTGAAAAATAATAAAAACTTGTTACGGGAAATCTCCCAACTGACATGGAGATTGTAACCCTACTTCTGGGATTTTACTTTCATGATCAATAGAAAGGGCTGTTATGGTAACACAACCATGTCTAGCAAAAGATAACCCTCCAAATTGATCTGTGATAAGCACAAGCAGTGGCCACTGGGTTGCAAGGGCCGAAGAATAGGAACCTTTCAAGTTCAACTCAATATGATTAAGCTTCAAATTGGACTTTCAAATAGATGGCTAAGTAATATGCAAGTGTAATCATATCACTTATACTGCCTATGTAAGCACCAAATAAAAATAGGTCCATAGAATGACAAACAAATATTCTACTAGTGTGCATGAGTAGAGCTGCAAATAGTGCAGCTAATAATATAAAAGATCAACTAACAGAAATCTTATACAAACTCTGGAGTTTTGGTTGAAAGATAGATACAGTGAAGACAAGCTGAATCATCAGGAAGCTCTCTCATTATGTGGTTAATGAGATCTACTTTTGCTGAAACATATTTGAATGGATCAGAGCATATATGACAAAATATTGCACTTACAGAAGCTGCGGCAAATACTTTAAAACTGTTAAGGATTGTTTAATGCAATCAAAGAAAATTTTAAGGAGAGCTGGTGAAACAGCTAGCCATACAATTACATGACAATGTTATTGGGTTATGACAATTTAGCAGAACTGTTGCTAAAACAGCAAAGAGAAACTACAACAGACACCAATCAACAAGCAAGGCATAATCTTTCAAAAAAATTAAGGTGGCATAAAATGTGAAAATTAATCAAACATACCGCTTAGAAAAATTGATAGTGTGAAGAGATACATTCATGTATAATTTCTTTGCTGTTTATAAACAATCTAAGACTGGTAGCATAGAATTGTTGGAAAACTGACCAAACAAGGAAAAGGAAAAAGAAATAGTCAGGATAATATCAAGAGAAACTAAAGCATTGCAGATTGCAACTGTAAATAAAGTATCAAGTTTTCAATATGCTAACGCACACTATAAGTGGAACTAAGATGCTGCGCTGAAACTTAATTAGGAGTTACTATTACTGAGGTATCAAACAAGGATTAAACTACAAATATGAGGTCAAAAGTTTGAACCTGATAAGAATTGATGAGGATTTGGCCATATGACTGAAAAAAATAAGGACGGACCAGAGGTAAGCTATATTTCTGAGACTGGATAAATCTTTATGGTGACATTTAGGTTTCACCAGACATGATTGAAATGACTAAATTGCAGACTTTTCAAATATCATTAATTAACTTGGGTAAATAAAAAACAGGCTCAGGCATGGAGATCGGCGGGTAATCATTAAATGACTTGATAATTGGAATATCACTATTTTCACATCTATCACATCATCATAAACACAAATAAATTGGTGGATCTGTTAGCCAATAATGGTATCACTTTTCACAGGAACATTTCCTACATAAAATAGATCGAGAACTAATTTTAGTATGAGAATTTAACTGTAAAAGGATAAGTATAAAGTGATGGGTGATATTACCTTCTTTATATTCCTTGGATGAGATTTTTTAACTTCCGATTCCAGTTCTCATAACTTTTTCCATGGGAAGATGATTGTTAAACCTCAGAGGTGTTTCCAAATTCTGTTGCAACATAGAACTTTTACTACATGGTAAGCTAGGCTGATCAAAGGTGGCAATCATCCTACTCATCACCCTGAGTCCATGACACCTAAAGGAGCAATCATCCTACTCTATCAGAGTATGTCTATTTTGAGTCAATGATTTAATCGATGCTCTGCTTCTTCTGTTCAGCTAATTCTAATGCTCTGTGTTACATACTTCCAATATGATTAACCCCTCCATCTCATATAATACATGATGAAATTCTCTAATTTGACACTGAAAACTCTCCCTGCCCAACAATGAACAACCCCATCCACCTCCACCAAACTGCTACCTGCAATGTTACTGAACCTGTACACCAAGCATCTCCCTTCTTCTCACCTTTCCTGCGTCAACCCATCATGCAGCCTCATTAAAGATATTAGAGATAAGCATGCAAAACCCACTATCTTGAGGGCCCAACTCAACTAACTTTCTCCATACACGATCGGTCACTTCAACTTATGAATTCTACCTGCACTGGCAGGGTCATCCAGATAAGTGCATTAGGTTTCATTGGCATCCTCTCCACAAACTCCAATGCCTTTTTCAAAAGCCTTGCCCGCACTTAAAGATCAACCATGCACCCACAGATTCTTATTTTTGGAGTTGACTTGTGGTAAGCAGTAAAGAGAGAAAAAAATCATCTGGCCCTCATCGACCAAACCTGCATGAGTACAACCACTTTAAACACCAACAAGTTTGATATCATTAGGGGTCCTAAGGGAGTCATCTTGCATTCTTGAGAGTAAACAAAGGGCTTCTCTGCCATGGCCATGGGCTGCAAGACCCCCAGGCTGACAATTCCTTATGCTTGAGCATTTCAAAGATGACTTGCAGCATCCTAAATGCAGCCACATTTTGGGTACTTGTCCACAAGAGCGAGAACCAAAGATTGAATCCACTTCTATACCCATCGTGTCCACGCAAGCATGGATCCACCTCCCCTGACTGCAAGCACCAACCTGGGCAACCACTGGAACAATGCTGACAAGTGTGATTTTATTGGCGCCACATCTCTAATTTGCATATTGAGGAAAAGTTCCAAGGACACCTTGAATGGACGATTCTGCGCCTATCCCGAAATCATAGCCGTCCAAGTCACCACACCCCATTCTGGCCTCATATGGTCGAAGAAACTCCGAGCAACTTCTACGCTGCCACATCTCAAGAACCCAGATATCAATGAATTCCAATTAGAACTGATTCCTTCCGGGCATTGCATCAAAGGAATACTGAGCCGTCTCCATCTGCCCATGTCTTGCATCCCCGTCACCCTTAACCTTCCAAGAAACCACGTTTCTCCCATTCCATCGAAGATCTTTTGGGCAGCCCCCCGATCCCCATTTTTTACGAACCCAACGAACAATTCATTCCGCGAAACAGTACCTGGGTTGCTGCATGTTACAAAAGCATTATAGTAAGCAAGTCTCTTTGCATGTTGTGACGACTCGTTCCACATCGGTTATTCATTGGATAGATCTTAAATACTTATACATAATTAAAGAGGTCCTGGGTTGTTATAAATGGTATCAGAATAGATCTGGCCCATAACCTATATGGAACGGAAGAAGGGGGGTATGTAGGGTTTCATAACGATCTAAGGGCGCAGCAGAAGCGCGGGATTTCAAAAATTTCTTAATAAAATTCTATTACATCAAACCCTAATGAGCTAAGTTCACCTTAATGGTAACAATCAAACAAATAAATATAAAAATAGGAATAAAGGAATACCTGCAACGCTATATCCAATATGTAGAATTTCTACAAGGTGCCCAAATGTACACCCTTCAACGTTGATCCACACAGAAACTGAGTTCAAGACTCTAACTCCAAAGAACTTGATCCTTGATGTTGAATTCTTCCAAAGAACTCTAATGGCTTACTTTCCTTACTTTATAATTTTCTTCCTCTTTCTAAATCTTCTTCTATGCTTTTTGTTCTAAAGAAGACCTCTTTGTCTTGGCTTAGGACAAACTAGGAAAGAGATGTTAGAAAGAAAAAATATTTGTAAGAAAGAAAGGATAAGAGAGAGAGTTAGTTTTGGAGTTCGGATGGAATCAATAATCTCCGGGAGTGATTTCTATTTATATATGGCGTGGGGATGCATTACCAAAGGGCGTGTGCCAAGAGGAGTGCCCAATAAAAAGGGAGGCGGCGTATTTGATAACCAAGGAAGGGGCACTTACGTGAAGGAATGAAAAGCCGCATGCAGTTGTGATAAGATGAAACACCTATCGGATAAGAAGATAGATTTGTTTCATCCTTATCCAACCATGTGGCGCCTCTACAGGAAACTCCAATTCAATTCATGCACCTATAAGATTCTCATGCCAACATCCTCACGCCATTCATGGGTTATCTTATCATCCAACGGTTGATGATGATCCAAGGCTCAAATCCAAGGCGCCTCACTTAATTCCATTATGTCTTCATCCAACGGCTGATGAAGATCCAATGGTCCAAATCCATAGCTCCTCACCTCAATCCCATTATATCTTCATCTAACAATTGATGAAGATCTAATGGTTATGACTGAAGGCCCTATCTAACCCAATCCAATTGGGTTCAAACTAACTCACCATTATGTCTTCATCCAACGGTTGATGAAGATCTAATGATTAAAAATGAATGAGTCATTAAACCTAATTCAATTAGATTCAAACCAAGCCAGTTGGGCGCCAACTCTTAACCAACCCAAAATAGGATATGATCTAAACAAATTAATCAATCCAAATAAAGAATCAGATTCGAATCCAATTCAAATCAGGAGCTAAGGTTTGCAACACGTGCTAGCATGTTCATCTTGCAAACATGATCTAATCTAATTAGATTCTTGATCAGTTTTCTTGTGTGTGACCCATTGGGTTCCATACCTAGCCAGCAGTAGGTGCGGGTTTAAATTGAACTAACTTGATTAGAACTCTTCTAATCGATATAGGTCCAAACCGTGCGAATCCGAACTTAACAATTAGAACCCTTTCTAATTGGTGATCGAATTAAACTCTTTAATTCGATTAAATCTACAAGATAAGATTGACGTCTAGCAATGTATCATATCTATTCGGAAGATATAAAATTTGGTGGAAATACCAAATATACCCTTCAGTGGCAAGTTACTGTACAATTCAATCCTTCAATCAAGATGCATCCCGAATATATATACGAGTATGAATCTATGTAAAACTCAATTATATATTCATGTCTCTCTCAATCTTCTAATGATAATTCGAATAATGAAATATTAGAAACTCTTTCTAATTTTTATTCTACTTTGATCAAAAATTTTCTGAATTATCATATAATTAGAGTAAGTAGGATGTGGTCTTCTTTTACTAGAAGTAATTGATTCCTTGTTGACCTACTCATAATCTTCATACACAATCCATCATATTCGGAAGACCCCGTGCATAACTTATTATCATGAATGAGAGTAAACTAAAACATGGATTCATGTGCACAAGATATCATGGTGATTTCAGGTCAAATGATCAGTTGCACAACTCCCACTATGAGAATCATCTTTTAACATGTAAGTAAGACTTCATAAGATATTCTCTTTGCAGGTCAATTCAGTAAACTCATTCCTCTAATGAGCACCCACATCTTTGTATTAGTGTCTCCACACAAGTAATTATGAGATCAATCACCTTGTGCATCGAGCATGCATAAGATGTGCCAGTCTTTCCGGTAGTATTGATCCCCGACTCAATGTACCAACAACTGGAAATATCTTAGATTAGGGTTTTAGGATTTTAGGTCTCACCGGCATGATCTTATCATAGCTCTAAAACCATTGTCCTAATTTATGGGGTTCATCACAAATATAAGATGCAGCAAATGATGAAACATAATGCTTTTTGTTTATAATCAAAATGTCATGTACATGATCTTAAAAAAACAAAAAGAAACCTTATTGCAATACAGATTGTGGTTGGTTTTTAGGGCACTATTATTTCATTCTCCCATTTGCACTAAAGCCAATCAACCTTAAACTTTAACCCTATACAGTCGATGTGGCGATCAAACTACTGCTGAGGTAAAGCTTTAGTGAATGGGTGTGGAGTGATTGATTAAAACTCCATTTGATTTTGATGAGCTCAAAGCATTTGAGTATATCTTGTGATTACTAATGAATTCAATTGAGTGTTTCAGTAAAAATCCTGTCCAAGTGTCTCTAGATTTGGTTCATAGTATTTTGGATAAGTTAAGAAGTCTGCTGAACCAAAGTCTGAGACTCGAGTCGACTCCCGAGTATCACGAGTCGACTCCAAGCGTATCAAGTTCACTGGCACGAGCTCGAGTCGACTCCAGACTAGTACGAGTCGACTCCGACTGAGAACAGAAAGAAGAACAGAAAGCCTCATCTCAGAACCTGTCAACGAGTCGACTCCTGAAGTGCGCGAGTCGACTCCAATGTTCAACGAGTCGACTCCAGGGTAGTAAGAGTCGACTCCAAGAGGTACACAAAGAAAAGTCAGAGAGCAGTTTTCGAGTCTGAGATTCGAGTCGACTCCAGTGGAACGCGAGTCGACTCCGATGGTTGGCAAGTCGACTCCAGAGAAAGCAAGAGTCGACTCTCAGCGGTACACAAAAAAAAGGTCAGAGAGCATTTTATGGACTCTGAAATTCGAGTCGACTCCCGCAATACGCGAGTCGACTCCGAGACTGTGCGACCATCGACAGACAGAAAACCATGTTACTGCCTCTGAGATTCGAGTCGACTCCCAGACAGCTCGAGTCGACTCCAAGACAAGCTTCACATCAAAAGGCAGAAGACCAACTTTCGGAAACTGAGAGCCGAGTCGACTCCAAGGAAGTTCGAGTCGACTCCAATGTTGGGAACCCGCCCATGCCGCTGATATTTCAAAAATTTTTCAGATGGCAGCGGAATCGGCATGCACGGGTTCGACGTTCATCGCATGAACGCTTGTTTCGAGACCTTTCGTAATTAGGTAAGAATTAAAACTTTTAGAACTAATAGGAAGATCAAATCTTCACCTTGCGCGGGTAGATGATCACCGCAAATCTGAATTCGTGGTTTTGGAAGAGGGTTCGTTTGAAGCCGTTCAAACGTCCGGCCTCTACGGGTATCCACACGAAGTAGAGAACCGATCAAAGCTTTCTTGTCTTCCCGGGGTGCTAGCTCCCTTGCAAAGACTCCTTTGATGGCTGATCTCTTCTCTTTCTTTCAACTCTTGAAAGTGCTTGAGAGGAGGAAGAAGAAGAAGGAACTCAAGGAAGAAGAACACAGCTTCTGCAGCCTTCTTTCTTTTCCCTGCGTTGGAAGAAGGATTGGAGGAAGAGGAAGACGCCAACGCTTGGACCTTGCTCTTCCTTTGCTTGCGGCTGAACCAAGAGAGGAGAGGGGAGGGTGGCGGCAGCAAGAGGAGGATGAAAAGCTCTCTTAGGGCGCCGGCCTCTAGTCCTCTTTAAAAAGGGATTGGAGCTCCTAACTTTTAGGAGTTCCAATGACAACCTACCAAATAAGAAGGGGGCGCCGGCCCTAGCTCCTCTCTTCTTGTCGCCCCAAGCATTTGGAGAGGGGCTGATGCCCCTCTTAGTTGGTTAACCTAATCCTCTTCCAAAGAGGATTAGGTGCCTCTCTCATGGTTTCATCCTAATCTAATTAGGATTGGCCAAATTGGGTTCAATCTATGCTAGTCCTAATCCAATTAGGACTTGAATGAACCATGACTCAATTGAACTCTTCAATCCTAATCCAATTAGGAGTCATGTTGATTCATTAGATTAATAATCAATTTAGACTTAAGGAATCCTAATCCAATTAGGATTTGTTTAATTTTAGTCCTAATCTAATTAGGACTCTATTTGAATCCGAAGTCCTAATCCTATTAGGATTTCTAGGAATCCTACTCCAAGTAGGAATCCAATTTTAATTCAAAACTCCTAATCTCATTAGGATTGAGGAATCCTATTCCAAGTAGGAATCCCAGTCCTAATCCAATTAGAACTCTAGGTATCCTACCCGAAGTAGGATTCTTGTTTCAAGTCCAATTAATTAATTCCCTTTGTTCTTCTTCAACTTCTTATCAATCAAATTGATTTCTTGTGATTCCTAATCACGATTTCAACCATCGGATCGGTCAATACTTCTAGTGTGTGTGACCCCATAGGTTCTATTCTGACTGGTAGTGAGATATATTGTGATCTCTATCACTATATCATTGAAAACTCCTTTCAATGGGTTGGAACGATTCCAACTCAACTCATTAGGGTTTATCGATCATCAAGATAATCCCTATGAGTCCCACCATCCACCAGTGACACCTAGCAGCATGTAGTGGCTACCCAGCAGAATGGAATGATGAACCTCTAGGTGCAGTTAAACATGTGATACAGTCCTACTATCGTGGATCCCTACAGGACGGAGGTCATGGACAACTCGTCAAACCCCATCGTCTGTCATATGTCAAGATTTATTCGACTCGAGTTCGATAGTGAAAAACTCTTTCTCCACTGTGCATACTGCCCCGGCCGAGGTCTTACGAACTCAGTCTTATAAATCACATAGGATCTCTCCTTATCTATCAAGGTCGATAGATTCCATATAGGTGCATACCCTACTCCTACAGTGAACTTACTGCAGCCAATCTACACTGCATGGACCCATATGGCTAGAGACCATGTATGTGTGCAGTCAAACTACAATAACCTCACTGTGAGTAGCCGAAGCACCGCAGGTCAAAGGACCAGTCACACTACTGCAACATCAAGCAAGTCACTGACGAGTGGATAGACATCCAAGTGACTTCTTGTATTGGTCACGCTCAGTACCCTTGTTCTCTAACAAGCACCTGCACTATCACTTCAGTGTCCCTACACTGTGGACTCAAGTCTCGTCCATCCAGAAGGAGAGTGATCTGTGCACTGATCGGATCGATCACCGTCCTCGTGATGATCCTTTGATCAGGAGCATTTAGAAATTAATCACCAATGATACATGGCTCAAATTCTCAACTCTTGAGAATATGTATCATCATCTTATTAATTTCTTGGACGATTCATAGACACATAAACAATATGAATGAAAAAGATGCCTTTTATTTATTCAATAATAAATAGTCAAGTACAAAATTATGTCCCTAGAATCAACAATGTGTCAGCCAAATTGGCTTCTAGGGCATACATCTAACAATCTCCCACTTGCACTAAAGCCAATTGGTCATATATCTTAGGCCCATCTTCTCAAGGTGGGCTTCAGTCTTTTGCTGACTCAGCTGCTTAGTGAAAGGGTCTGCCACGTTATCCGCGGAGTCTACTCTCTGCACCTCTACATATTTCTTCTCCACATAGTCGCGTATGAGGTGAAAGCGCCGCTCTATATGCTTAGACTTCTGATGAGACCTTGGCTCCTTAGCAAGGGCTATGGCGCCATTGTTATCGCAGTAGAGTGTTATGGCATCTGATGTCATCACATCCAGCTCTGCAATGAATTTCTTGAACCAGAAGCCTTCCTTAGCAGCTTCAGAGGCGGCGATGTATTCGGCTTCCATAGTCGAATCAGCAATGATCGGTTGTTTAGAACTCTTCCAATTCACCGTACCACCATTGCACAAGAACACGTATCCAGATGTTGACTTTCTGTCATCGACATCAGTCATGAAGTCTGAATCTGTGTACCCTTCTACCTTTAACTCTGATGATCCTCCAAAAACCAAGAATAAATCTTTAGTTCTTCTCAAGTACTTAAGAATATTCTTCACAGCTGTCCAGTGTTCTTCACCTGGATTCGACTGATATCTGCTTGTGACACTTACAGCAAGAGCTATATCAGGTCGTGTACATAGCATGGCATACATGAGGCTTCCTATTGCCGATGCATAAGGAATCTTGCTCATGCGTTGAATCTCCTCAGGTGTGTCGGGGCACATCTTCTTGGAGAGATGAATTCCATGCCTTAGGGGTAAAAGACCCCTCTTGGAGTTTTCCATGCTGAACCTCTTCAGCACCTCCTCTATATACATTTTCTGTGACAGGCCAAGCATCCTTTTAGATCTATCTCTATAGACCTTTATTCCCAAAATATAGGATGCTTCCCCAAGGTCTTTCATGGAGAATTCTTTTGACAACCAGACCTTGACCGAGGTTAGCATGGGAATATCATTCCCAATCAGGAGAATGTCATCTACGTACAGTACGAGAAAAGCGACAGCACTCCCACTAACCTTTTTATAAACACATGGTTCCTCCTCGTTTTTGATGAAATCAAACGTTTTGATTGTATCATCGAAACGAGTGTTCCAACTCCGAGATGCTTGCTTTAGTCCATAGATGGACCTTTGCAGCTTGCAGACCTTGTGATCTCTATCACTGGAAGTGAAACCCAAAGGCTGTTCCATATAGATATCTTCATCAAGATATCCATTCAGGAAAGCAGTTTTCACATCCATCTGCCAGATTTCATAATCATGAAATGCTGCAATGGCAAGCAATGTTCGGATGGATTTTAGCATGGCTACAGGTGAAAAGGTCTCCTGATAGTCAATGCCTTCGCGCTGACTATACCCTTTCGCCACAAGCCTTGCCTTATAGGTCTCTACCTCTCCATCCGAACCTATCTTCCTTTTGTAGATCCATTTGCATCCAATAGGTACAATACCTTCTGGTGGATCTACTAAGGTCCAGACTTGGTTGGAATGCATGGAGTCTATCTCTGACTTCATAGCTTCCAGCCATTTTTCGGAATCGATATCAGATATCGCCTCGTTGTAGGTTTTGGGATCCTGTATGTGATCCCTATCTCCCACTAGGAACATTTCCTCGGTATCCTCTTCTAGTATACCTAAGTATCTATCGGGAGGATGGGAGACCCTACTAGATCTACGAGGTGGTCGAGGGACATCGTGTACTGGCTCTGTATGAATGGGTTCTATAGGATCCATGACTCGTTGCTTTTCAGAGACTTTCTCTTCAAGCTCAATTTTCCTCCCACTGCCTCTATCAAGGATAAACTGATTTTCCAAGAAGATGGCATGACGGCTCACAAACACATTGTGATCCTCTGAGACGTAAAAATTGTATCCTAATGACTCTTTAGGATATCCTATAAAACGAGCACTTATGGTCCTAGCCTCTAACTTGTCCGCCTGTAGTCGCTTGACGTGGGCCGGACACCCCCAAATCTTGAGATGACCCAGACTTGGTTTCTTACCATGCCATATCTCATACGGTGTGGTAGGAACGGATTTAGAGGGAACTCTATTCAATAAATGAATCGCTGTGAGTAAGGCATCTCCCCAAAGGAACATAGGTAAATCAGTGAAGCTCATCATGGACCTGACCATATCCAATAGGGTCCGATTTCTCCTCTCTGACACCCCGTTGAGTTGAGGTGTACCCGGAGGTGTCCATTGTGAGACTATGCCGTTTTCTTTGAGATAGTCTCGGAATTCCCCACTAAGGTATTCTCCTCCCCGATCTGATCGAAGAGCCTTAAGAGGTTTTCCAGTTTGTTTTTCTACTTCATTCTTGAACTCTTTGAACTTTTCAAAGGATTCAGACTTGTGTCTCATAAGATACACATACCCATACCGTGAATAATCATCGGTAAAGGTAATGAAGTAAGAATAACGTCCCCTGGCTAGCACATCGAATGGGCCACATACATCTGTATGTACTAGGGTAAGTATTTCAATGGTCCTCTCCCCATGTCCTACAAAGGGTAGTCTAGCCATCTTTCCTTGAAGACAGGACTCGCAAACTGGATATGACTCGGAAGTCAATGAACCTAAAAGCCCATCTTTATCCATTTTGTTCATTCTATCTTCTCCAATATGGCCAAGTCTGAGGTGCCACAAATATTTTTGGTTTATCTCATCTTTGGATCTTTTGGATCCTTTGGCACTCACATCTTGCTCGGTAACATTCACAGATACATCCATATGTAAATGGTAGAGACTGTCAATCATAAAACCACGTGCGACTATTTTATTTCTTAAATAAATAGAACAGCAGTCTTTGTCAAATGTAAAAACATGACCTTCCTGTGCTAGACATGAAACAGAAATCAAATTTCTGCTAGCAACAGGTACATAATAACAGTCTCTAAGTATTAAACTAAATCCAGACGGTAGTCGCAGATGGTAGGTGCCCACAGCCACAGCAGCAACTTTTGCCCCGTTGCCAACCCGAAGGGTTACCGCACCTTCCGCCAGCCTTCTACTTTCCTTTAGACCCTGCATGGTAGTGCACAAATGAGCACTAGAACCAGAATCTATAACCCAACTAGAAGTAGAAGAAACCGTTAGATTAGTTTCAATAATGAGCAAGTCTATACCTTCTGAAGGTGTGTCACCTTTCTTGTTTTTTAGGCTCTCGAGGTATGAAGGACAGTTTCTCTTCCAGTGGCCTTCGACATTGCAGTGGAAACATTTTCCTTTGTCGTTAGCCTTTTTCTTTTGAACTTCCTTCTTTGGCTTCTTGTCTTTCTTCTGCTTCTTTGCAGGCTTCTTTTTCTTCCAAGTAGACTTTCTCTTGGAACCAGAAGTCAACTCAGCAGCGAGGACATTGCCCCTTGAACCTTTCAAGGCTCCCTCAGCAGTTACCAACATGTTGATTAGTTCAGTCTTAGTGCATTCAATCTTATTCATGTGGTAGTTTACTATAAACTGACCAAATGAATCAGGAAGTGACTGTAGGATCAAATCCACTTGCAATTCCTTGTGCATGTCCATACCGAGCTTCTCAAGCTCCTCTAGGTCCTTAATCATGGTCAGACCGTGATCATGGACAGACTGCCCTTCGCGCATCTTCGCTTTGAAAAGCCTCTTGGACACTTCAAAACGAGCTGTGCGACTCTGCTCACCATACAACTCTTGTAGGTGTGCCAGTATGTCCCTAGCAGTCTTTATATTTTCATGCTGGCATTGGAGTTCATTAGACATAGATGCCATCATATAGCATTTTACTCTAATGTCATCATCCAACCACTTTTTATGCATCTCACGCTGAACATCAGTGGAACGTGCTGGTAATGTGGGGATATCTGAATCGAGTATATAGCCTATCTTCTCACAGTCCAAAACTATTTTGAGATTTCTAAGCCAGTCCTTGTAATTGGTTCCGGTCAGTCGGTTGGTCTCAAGAATACGGGTCAAAGGGTTTGAAGCCGACATTGTATCTGCAGAGAGTAAAGATTCTAGTTAGACTCTTGTACTTGATCCTAATCTGTCCTAAGGTCTTTTAGAACAAATATGACTCCCACTATTTTCTCGAATTCCTCACACTCCCCTGGTAGGAAAACGGAAATCCCACACGACTAGGGTTTCTAGTGGGTACTGCGGTCCCACCAATTCACATGCCACCTCACCTAACAGTTATTGGTGACACATAGATGGATGAGTGTACAACTCTTGTACAATGCTTCTCAAGCATGTTGCAGTGCAACTTGGTCTCTAAGCCATGAAGACCTCACCTAACAGTTATTGGTCCCATTTCTTAGTTAAGTCAGACCCACCGTATAACCGTAGGAATAAAGTCGTCATTGGGTCCTCACCTAACAGTTATTGGTGCCCAACCCCACCTTTACCCTACAACATCTCATGTCTATAGAGAGGTCCAGCCCCCCAATGCAACTTGACCACTGTATCCAGCCGAGACAAGTCAACATCAGAAAGGCCTTAGCAGCTCTACTACAGTGGAAGACCTATTGACTTAATATTGGTTAATCAGGTCTTAGTGTTTGCAACTTGAGCCTTTCATAAGAGGTAATCGAACAATTGGCCAGGTAAGCAGGTGGGAGGCTCCCCTTACTCAGAGAGTAAGGTCCTAATTAAGTAACCACCTTTCATGCTTTCCTAGACACCAATTAGATCAATTAATCTAATATGACTTGCTCATGTCGGTTCACTCTCGACTTGATTGAGGAGGTTTTGATTTAGGTCTCAATTGGGTTTGCTACATCACATGTAGACCTATCTACCCGACTCTCATTCACATCACATGCAAACGGCGCATTGCAGGCAGTTATAATCGCGGCAATAATTAAAGCTAAACTTTAACTAGGTGATGATCATGGATTCTAATTAAGTCGTATTACAAGCACATGCACATCAATCGATCAAGTGGTCTTCAACTCTTGAATTGGTTCCAAGCCTCCTTGATTCGATCCTTGATCAACCCTTGATCCCATCGCCATCAACCGCTTGGATCACCTTTCATCTCATGCCTTTGCTTCAACTTGATCGTTGATGTACATCACATCACAGAAATACAACCAGATATAAAATAAAAATAAAAATAATTTACATCTCCTTTTAGGAGGCACGCAGGCCTCTCAAAACATCAAATAAGATGCATGCAAGCATCTGAAAAAATTACATGACATCGCAGATCACATCGCAGGTCATTACATTTGATACCAAAAGGGGTTGAATCCTATGATCATCACCGTATGCTACAATTATAATTTTCAGATCTGAAACTTAACTGATTATATCATGACATAGGTCGCTGATCATGCTAATCATGATTCTAAACTTTGTAATCCCATTAACAATGCAATTAGAATCATCTTTTTATCACATAAAAATCAGCATGTAAAAATCAGCACCCCTGAAAAAATCTGCATGCAGAATTTTTCAGCATGCATGATCATTTAATTTTCAGATCTAATATGCCTTTAGATATTTAATTCTTACCTTAATCTACGAAGCCTAGGCTCTGATACCACTGTTGGGAACCCGCCCATGCCGCTGATATTTCAAAAATTTTTCAGATGGCAGCTGAATCGGCATGCACGGGTTCGACGTTCATCGCATGAACGCTTGTTTCGAGACCTTTCGTAATTAGGTAAGAATTAAAACTTTTAGAACTAATAGGAAGATCAAATCTTCACCTTGCGCGGGTAGATGATCACCGCAAATCTGAATTCGTGGTTTTGGAAGAGGGTTCGTTTGAAGCCGTTCAAACGTCCGGCCTCTACGGGTATCCACACGAAGTAGAGAACCGATCAAAGCTTTCTTGTCTTCCCGGGGTGCTAGCTCCCTTGCAAAGACTCCTTTGATGGCTGATCTCTTCTCTTTCTTTCAACTCTTGAAAGTGCTTGAGAGGAGGAAGAAGAAGAAGGAACTCAAGGAAGAAGAACACAGCTTCTGCAGCCTTCTTTCTTTTCCCTGCGTTGGAAGAAGGATTGGAGGAAGAGGAAGACGCCAACGCTTGGACCTTGCTCTTCCTTTGCTTGCGGCTGAACCAAGAGAGGAGAGGGGAGGGTGGCGGCAGCAAGAGGAGGATGAAAAGCTCTCTTAGGGCGCCGGCCTCTAGTCCTCTTTAAAAAGGGATTGGAGCTCCTAACTTTTAGGAGTTCCAATGACAACCTACCAAATAAGAAGGGGGCGCCGGCCCTAGCTCCTCTCTTCTTGTCGCCCCAAGCATTTGGAGAGGGGCTGATGCCCCTCTTAGTTGGTTAACCTAATCCTCTTCCAAAGAGGATTAGGTGCCTCTCTCATGGTTTCATCCTAATCTAATTAGGATTGGCCAAATTGGGTTCAATCTATGCTAGTCCTAATCCAATTAGGACTTGAATGAACCATGACTCAATTGAACTCTTCAATCCTAATCCAATTAGGAGTCATGTTGATTCATTAGATTAATAATCAATTTAGACTTAAGGAATCCTAATCCAATTAGGATTTGTTTAATTTTAGTCCTAATCTAATTAGGACTCTATTTGAATCCGAAGTCCTAATCCTATTAGGATTTCTAGGAATCCTACTCCAAGTAGGAATCCAATTTTAATTCAAAACTCCTAATCTCATTAGGATTGAGGAATCCTATTCCAAGTAGGAATCCCAGTCCTAATCCAATTAGAACTCTAGGTATCCTACCCGAAGTAGGATTCTTGTTTCAAGTCCAATTAATTAATTCCCTTTGTTCTTCTTCAACTTCTTATCAATCAAATTGATTTCTTGTGATTCCTAATCACGATTTCAACCATCGGATCGGTCAATACTTCTAGTGTGTGTGACCCCATAGGTTCTATTCTGACTGGTAGTGAGATATATTGTGATCTCTATCACTATATCATTGAAAACTCCTTTCAATGGGTTGGAACGATTCCAACTCAACTCATTAGGGTTTATCGATCATCAAGATAATCCCTATGAGTCCCACCATCCACCAGTGACACCTAGCAGCATGTAGTGGCTACCCAGCAGAATGGAATGATGAACCTCTAGGTGCAGTTAAACATGTGATACAGTCCTACTATCGTGGATCCCTACAGGACGGAGGTCATGGACAACTCGTCAAACCCCATCGTCTGTCATATGTCAAGATTTATTCGACTCGAGTTCGATAGTGAAAAACTCTTTCTCCACTGTGCATACTGCCCCGGCCGAGGTCTTACGAACTCAGTCTTATAAATCACATAGGATCTCTCCTTATCTATCAAGGTCGATAGATTCCATATAGGTGCATACCCTACTCCTACAGTGAACTTACTGCAGCCAATCTACACTGCATGGACCCATATGGCTAGAGACCATGTATGTGTGCAGTCAAACTACAATAACCTCACTGTGAGTAGCCGAAGCACCGCAGGTCAAAGGACCAGTCACACTACTGCAACATCAAGCAAGTCACTGACGAGTGGATAGACATCCAAGTGACTTCTTGTATTGGTCACGCTCAGTACCCTTGTTCTCTAACAAGCACCTGCACTATCACTTCAGTGTCCCTACACTGTGGACTCAAGTCTCGTCCATCCAGAAGGAGAGTGATCTGTGCACTGATCGGATCGATCACCGTCCTCGTGATGATCCTTTGATCAGGAGCATTTAGAAATTAATCACCAATGATACATGGCTCAAATTCTCAACTCTTGAGAATATGTATCATCATCTTATTAATTTCTTGGACGATTCATAGACACATAAACAATATGAATGAAAAAGATGCCTTTTATTTATTCAATAATAAATAGTCAAGTACAAAATTATGTCCCTAGAATCAACAATGTGTCAGCCAAATTGGCTTCTAGGGCATACATCTAACATCCAAGACTGGATGAGCCAAAAGACAGAGAATCAGGAGTTCGGGCTCTGAGATTCGAGTCGACTCCAAGGACAGTCGAGTCGACTCGAGTGGACAAAATTCAAAATTGGATCCACGGACTTCAGTGGATGAGCCGACTCCAAAATTGCCAGGTCAGCTCCAGAAGTTGGCGAGTCGACTCTGGGTCAAGACGAGTCGACTCCCAGTCGTGACGGCAACTTTAATTCAAATTTGGAACAGTTGCTGAGTCGACTCCGGAAAAGCTTGAGTCGACTCCCGCTACAGCCGAGTCGACTCCTGATCGCGCGAGTCGACTCCAACCCACCAACGGTCATATTGTCAGGCTGCGCAGAGTGTGCAGAACGGGCAGAAAAAGCAGTGTAACGGCTAGTTTCCGTGGGGGTTGGCTTAAATAGCCACAGAAGACTGTAGCAAGGCAGAGAACAACCATTCCACTCCAAGCATTCAAGCTTTCAAGCTCTGCAACGTGCTCTTCAACGAAAAAGGGGAAGATCAGCATTTACTGCAACCAACTACATCTTCCCAGCAATTAAAGCCTCCTCCTCCTGCATTCAAGTCGACTACTCATTCTAGAGGAGACCGGAGTTCAAGAAGCCATTCCTCTACTTCAGCTTAAAAGCGTTTGAGGGCTTCTAAACTCCTCTTTTGATTATATTGTTTTACATCTGCTTTTGAGAAGCTTATTTTCCTTTCTTTCTATAACTTGTAATTACTTGGTTCAATCGGGGGATTGAATCAAGGGGATTAAGGTTGGTTGGTGAGCCAAGTTAAAAACCAACGTGTGTAAGGGTTTGATTGTGAGCCCGGGAAAACAATCGGGGTTGGTTCTAGTCGGTGAGCCTGGGAAAACCGACCGAGTTCGTTGTGAGCTCGTAAAACAACAAGTTTGGTTGTGAGCTTGCAAAACAACCGGCTGTAATCCAAGGGGGTTATAGTGAATTCCCAAGAGAGACTTGGGGAGTGGACGTAGGAGCAAGGGGTAGCTCCGAACCACTATAAAACTCTGTGTTTGCATTGGATTGTCTCTTCTCTACTTCCTCTCACATCACTCACAGCACTTAGCATTAATTAAATAACTTGCAATAGTTTTTAATTAATCATCCATAACGTTTTAATTATCCAAATTAATTTAAACCCAATTCACCCCCCCCTCTTGGGTTGTCTATCTGGGCAACAAGTGGTATCAGAGCCAAAAACTCTTCCACTCAAGAGTTAAAAGATCAAAATGACAACCCCATTTGGATCTTCTCACATTGAGGGTCAGTCCACCCAAAGACCTCCTTTCTTCAATGGATCCGACTACTCATACTGGAAGGCTAGGATGAGAATATTCATCCAAGCCCAAGACTATGAGATGTGGACCATTGTAGTGAATGGCCCATACATCCCATCCATATATGTAGATGGTGTCAAGGTACCCAAACTAGAAACGGATTGGGATGAACATGACATGAGGAAGGCACAATTAAACTCTAAAGCTATGAATGTGTTTTATTGTGCCTTAGACCGTAATGAATTCAATAGGGTTTCAACTTGTAATTCTGCAAAAGAAATTTGGGACAGACTTGAAGTGACCCATGAGGGCACGAATCAAGTCAAGGAATCCAAAATAAACATCTTGGTTCATAAATATGAACTATTTAAAATGGATTCAAATGAAACAATCACATGCATGTTCACTAGGTTTACTGATATTGTCAATGCCCTAAAAAGCCTTGGCAAGAACTATACTAACAGTGAGCTTGTCAGGAAAATCCTTCGGTGTCTACCAAGGTCATGGGAAGCTAAAGTGACGGCAATCCAAGAAGCCAAGGACTTGAACAAGCTACCACTTGAGGAGCTTCTTGGATCCCTTATGACGCACGAGCTCACCATGAAACAACACAACGAGGAAGAGTCCTCCCATAAGAAAAAGGTAATAGCTTTAAAGTCTACTTCATCTAACAAAGATTTATCTTGCAGTAGCAGTAGTGAAGAAGAAGAAGATGAGGAAGATGGTGGTGAGGCACTTCTTGTGCGCAAATTCAAGAAATTTATCAACCACAAGAAGTCCTATCATCAAAGGAGAGGCCCCTCAAATTCCTACCGCAAGGACAAAGGTAAGGAAAGAGAAAATGAGGGGACTTGGTGCTATGAGTGCAAAAAGCCGGGACACATCAGAGCTGAGTGTCCCTTACTAAAGAAGGGCAGCAAGTACAAGAAGAAGAAGAAAGCCCTTGTCACCACCCTATCGGACTCCGACGCATCATCTTCATCATCGGATGAAGAACAAGAAGAGAAGGCCAATTTCTGCTTCATGGCCAACGAAAACGAGGTAACTTCCGATACGCATTTTGATTTTACATTTGATGAACTTTATGATGCGTTTAATGAATTAATGATTGAATATGAGAATATAAATGTTAAAAACAGAGAACTAAAAGTAACTAACCAAACTTACATTCATAAACATGATTCATTAATTAAGGATAAAGATAATCTTACCAAAGAAAATCTAGAACTTAAGACAAGCAATCAACTCTTAATTAAGAAGACTAACAACTTAACAAAAGATAATGAAAAACTAACTAAGGAACTTTCAGAACTTAAAAACCATAAACAAATCTTAAACAAGGATCTCACAAAAGAACTAAATGATTTAAAAGCAGAAAATCAAACATTAACTAAAGAACTTGGAAAATACAAACCTTTAGTTGAAAAGTTTACGTATAGTTCTGAAAAGTTAAATATGATACTAAATAGTCAACGAGCAGTATTTAATAAAGCGGGTTTAGGGTATAAACCAAGAAATAAACAAAAACTTCTTAGTAACTTCTTTGTTAAAGCTGGAGAAACTAAAACTAAGAAAATAACCTGCTTTTGTTGTGGAACTATAGGACATAAGGCAAATGCATGTGACTATAGGAAAAGTAAAACAAAAAGGAAAATTAAAAGGGTATGGGTTCCAAAAGGAACCAACTTGACTAACCATGAAGGACCCAAGAAAACTTGGGTACCTAAGATGACATGATTTGCTTGTGTAGGAGTGTCTTGCAGCCAAAGTCAACAAAAACTGCTGGTATTTGGATAGTGGCTGCTCAAGGCACATGACGGGTGATAAAGATCAATTTTTCACCCTTGAAGCTAAGAAGGGAGGTGCTGTGACGTTTGGAGACAACAACCAAGGTCACATCATTGGTTTTGGTAAAGTTCAAATCACCCCTTCTGCTTTTATAGATAATGTTAGATATGTTGATGGTCTTAAGCATAACTTGTTAAGCATTAGTCAATTATGTGATAAAGGATATGATGTTATGTTTAAAGCATCACTATGCATTATAACAAATCCTAATGATAACAGTTTAGTTTTTAAAGGAGTTAGACGTGGAAATGTATATGTTGTAGACCTAGAAGATCTTGCAAAACATAACCAATGTCTAGTTGTAAATGAAACTAAAGATAATGATGCTAGTTGGTTATGGCACCGTAAGTTAGGTCATGCAAGCATGGACACAATAACTAAACTAGTTAAAAGAGACTTCGTGATAGGTTTGCCAAAATTAAAATTTGAAAAGAACAAAATATGTGAAGCATGTCAATTTGGCAAACAATCTAGGAACTCTTTTAAATCCATAAAATGTATCTCTACTTCTAGGCCTCTAGAATTACTACACATGGACCTATTTGGTCCAACTAGAACAACAAGCCTAGGTGGAAATAAATATGGTCTAGTTATAGTAGATGATTACTCTAGGTACACATGGGTCATGTTTCTAGCGCATAAGGATCAAGCATTTTCTATGTTTAAGAAGTTCCATAAGGAAGTAACAAATGCTAGAGAGTCTTCAGTCATAGCCATTAGAAGTGACCATGGTACCGAATTCGAAAATCAATCATTTGATGAATTTTGTAGTAAAAAGGGGATAACCCATAATTTCTCAGCACCTAGGACACCACAACAAAATGGAGTTGTGGAAAGGAAGAATAGAACACTAGAGGAAATGGCTAGGACTATGTTATGTGAAAGTAACCTCCCTAAGTACTTTTGGGGAGAAGCCATTAATACCTCTTGTCACATATTAAATAGAGTTCTATTGAGACCCATTATAAAGAAAACACCTTATGAACTGTGGAAAAACAGAAAACTAAAGGTTAATTATTTTCATGTTTTTGGATGTAGGTGTTTTGTGCATAATAATGGGAAAGATAATCTAGGGAAATTTGACCCTAAATCTGATGAAGGAATATTCTTAGGTTATTCTACAACTAGTAAAGCCTATAGAGTATTTAATAAAAGAACCTTAGTCATAGAAGAATCTATACATGTAGTATTTGATGACTCTAGTGACATCTCCTCTAGTAAGAAAGTTAATTTTGATGATGATGTTGAAATACTTGAGGAAAAGATAGATGAGATGGGATTACAAGATGATAATCAAAAGTTGATTGAAGGAGAATCATCAAGCCAAGAGGCTATTGTGGATCATGGGCTAACAAAAGCTTGGAGGTATGCTCACGGGCATCCTAAGAAACTCATTCTAGATGATCCATCTCAACCGGTTAGGACTAGAGCTTCACTTAGAAATCTAAATAACCATCTAGCTTTTGTTTCACACTTTGAGCCCAAACATATAGAAGAAGCCGAAAATGATGTAAATTGGATAAATGCAATGCAAGAAGAACTAAACCAATTTACTAGAAACAAAGTGTGGGATCTAGTAGAGAGACCTTCTAAATATCCAATTATAGGTACAAAATGGATATATAAAAATAAGCTAGATGAAAATGGAATTGTTATAAGGAATAAGGCTAGACTAGTGGCAAAGGGTTATAATCAAGAAGAAGGCATAGATTTTGATGAAACCTTTGCTCCCGTAGCTAGACTTGAGGCTATTAGACTATTATTAGCATATGCATGCTCTAAGGATTTCAAACTATTTCAAATGGATGTAAAAAGTGCATTTTTAAATGGGTATATTAATGAGGAAGTGTATGTAGAACAACCTCCTGGTTTTGAAAATCATCAATACCCTAATCATGTGTATAAATTGAACAAAGCACTTTATGGATTAAAACAAGCACCTAGAGCATGGTATGAGAGACTTAGTAAATTCCTATTAGAACATGAATTCTCTAGGGGAAATGTAGACACAACATTATTTCTGAAAAAGCAAAATAAGGAGATGCTATTAGTACAGATTTATGTTGATGATATCATTTTCGGTGCTACTAACAATCGCCTCTGCGAAGAGTTTGCTGATTTGATGCAGAGTGAGTTTGAGATGAGCATGATGGGAGAGCTGAACTACTTCCTCGGGCTTCAAATCAAACAATTTGAAGGAGGCATCTTCATCAATCAAGCAAAATATGTCAAGGAGATGCTCAAGAAGTTTGATATGGAAGGAAACAAATCAATCAGCACCCCCATGAGCTCATCATGCAAATTAGATCAAGATGAATCAGGTAAATCTGTAGATCAAAAACTTTATAGAGGTATGATAGGATCTTTACTGTATCTTACTGCAAGTAGACCTGATATTATGTTTAGTGTTTGCATGTGTGCTAGATATCAGGCTAATCCTAAAGAATCACACCTAGCTGCAGTTAAGAGAATTTTTAAATACTTAATAGGAACTAAGAACATAGGGCTATGGTACTCTAAAGAATCTAGCCTAAACTTAATAGGGTACACAGATTCAGACTTCGCTGGATGTAAGCTTGATAGAAAAAGTACCAGCGGGTCGTGTCAGTTTCTAGGAGAAAACCTAATCTCATGGTTTAGCAAGAAACAAAACTCGGTTGCATTATCCACTGCAGAAGCTGAATATGTGGCAGCCGGGAGTTGTTGTGCTCAAATCTTGTGGATTAAACAACAATTAGAAGATTATGGCATTAAACAAGCTAAAATCCCCATTAATTGTGATAATACAAGTGCCATAAATCTAACTAAAAATCCAATTCAACATTCAAGAACTAAACACATTGAGATAAGACATCACTTCATAAGAGATCATGTATTGAATGGTGATGTGTCACTCCAATTTGTTTGTACTGATAATCAATTAGCAGATATTTTTACAAAACCCCTAAGTGAAGAGAGGTTTAGCGTGCTTAGGAGGGGATTAGGAGTGATTGATCCATCCTAGTGGGAGTTTCCACTAGATTAATTGATTTTGATGATTAGAATACGGTTAAAATAGAGTTTACATTCAATGATCATCAAATCAGATCCCAATTAGGTGATTTTCCCTCATTTGGCACGGTTATAGCATGACTTTTAGGTGCGTGCCAAGGTTAGAGACAACTCGAGTAAGTTTCAGAGCCGGCTCCTAAGGGGGAGTCGACTCGCGCATTTGCGGGAGTCGACTCGCAAAGATGGCAGCTGAGGGGGAGTCGACTCGCACATTGTCGGGAGTCGACTCGAAGTCTACAGGCGCATAAGGAGAGTCGACTCGCGCATATTCTGGAGTCGACTCGAGGTCGAGTCGACTCGCAGTCGGGATCCGACTTTTTAACCCTAGGTTTGTCGTTTCGCAAACACTTCTCTTTCAAGCCGCCACTGTTCAAAAAGCCCTAGAGCCGACTCCTAGGTCTTCCCCGATCATCTCCAACCTCTGTTCGGTCGATTTTTCACCGGTTCTTAGGGTTTTCGTCCGTTCCTAGGTCGTCTCCGGTCCGTCCCGAGTCTCCTCCGTCGACCTTTCTCCGTCCTTTAGGTGTTTCTTCCCGTTTAGGTCAAGATGCCTCGTAAGACCGTGGTTAGGAAGAGGTCCCGTCCCGAGGCCGGTCCCGAGCGGCGCTCCAAGGCGCGGCACGATCCCGCGAGGCAACCACCTCCGGCTCGTTCCCCGCCTAGGGCGGTTCCCGCGAGGCCATTGGCCGGGAAGGTCGTCTCCACCGGGAGGTATGTCGATTTCGACTTCCTCTCCCGGGAAGGGTTCACCATAGGTGATAGGCTTAGAGCCCAGGGCCTAGAGTACTTCCTCACTTTGGACCTTCCCACTTACCCTGGCCTTGTTCAAGAGTTTTATAGTACCGTCCATCGGGGAGATGGAGGTATCGAGGGCACAGTAGTAGGTGTCCCTGTGCGTATCACGGAGGATCTCATTGCCCACATCCTCCACCTTCCATTAGTAGGGATGGCTCCCGCACACCCTGAGGATAGAGTTGAGGCCCTTACGGTCGTCTTAGGGCATCCACCTCAGTCCCCCCTAGACGAGGTATCTGCTAGCTCACTTCCTATTGAAGTGAGAATCCTTTTGAGTATTCTGTCCAGGTCTGTCTTCCCTAAGACAGGAAGATTTGATTTTGTAAATGAGAGGGACCTAGCTATTATGTCTTATATTCTTCAGGACACCCCGGTCAACTTTCCCAAACTCATATATAGGTATATGTGTGAGCCCCTAGATAGACCTAGGCTCACCCTCCCATACGGTATGATTTTTACTCTTCTCTTTAGGGAGTACGAGATTCCCATTCCTGAGAGGGAACCCTCTCGTGCATTGCGATGGACAGATCGCTTGTGTACGGGGACCATGCACAGGATGGGGTTTCGGAAGAGAGAAGGGATCTGGGTTAGGAAGTCTACCCTCACCGCTCAGACCACCAGACCTTCACCTAGTCCTGAGCCCGATTCAGACTACCCAGACCTTCCAGACCATCCAGACCCCCCATCCACTCCTCCTGCTCCTACCACCTCCGCCGGACCTTCCTCCTCGGCACCACCCTCTATGGCAGTCCGGATTGATCCTGAGCAGCTCCGGGAGCTGCGACAGGAGATAGTCAGAGAGGTGAGGGATGAGCTGCTTCGGGAGCTCCGAGGTGCGGTGCCTGCTCCCACTCCTGCACCCGTATCTTCTCAGTTGGTCCCTTCCTTGACAGCCGTGACTGACATGACGGCTCATGTGCGGGAAGAGATCTACAATGTCCGGAGTTTGGTCCAGGCCCAGTTCCACAGCATGAGTGAGGTCACGAGCTCCACTCGACAGATGCGAGAGGAGATAGGTCGTGACATGCACACCACCACCGAGGGGGCCGAGCGCTTGGCGAATGTACTCATCGACAAGCTGGACGCACTTCAGACATCGGTGACTGGGCTTCAGGCGTCGGTGACAGAGCTCTCCACTACACATAGCAGAGCCACCACGTCTATCATCACACAGCTCGGACATGTTACAGATGCAGTCACCCTCCTCATGGAGCAGAGCCGATTGAGAGGAGGAGCACCATCCTCGAGAGGAGGAGCCACCTCATCGAGAGGGGGAGATACATCCTCGAGGGGGGGATCTTCATCCTCGAGGAGACCATAGATGTTCTTTTTGTTTTGTTTTGTATTGTTTTGCTTTACTTATTGTATGCTCAAATGTATTCACATTCATATCAATACTATGAATAGACATCTTATCTTCATTTCTGTGCCATTTGATGATTGGTTGTGCCATTTGTGCCATTGATTGTGTGTGATTACCTCCTTTTTGATATAATGACAAAAAGGGGGAGAAATATGTATAAAATATGTAAAAGGAGAGAAACATGGATAAAATATGTAAAAGAAATCAATAAAAAGATAAACTCTTAAAAACACACACAAATTTGTTCTAAGTGGATTCGGTACCTCAAGGCTCATTATCTCTCTTTTGGGGCTCCTAATGGAGTAATCTCCAGAATCTATTCAAGGGATATTCGGAGATTAGCTGAATCTTACTCATGAACAAATTGACAGATTTTTCCCTCTAAAAACAAAAATTCAGTTCAAAAACTTCAGAGCATTAAAAGGAAATTCAGAGAATCAAAACATAGTTGAATGCATATGTTGAGGGGGAGAATCTGAATTTTAATCAAGCTAAATCATTAATGACATATAAGCCAAACAATTGATTGCATAATATGAAGGCTTATATAATTCCAAATGAAAGGGGGAGCTTTAACTCCGAAATTTGTTGTTTCACTCCTTTCAAACTTGGATAAATTAAATTATCAGACATTTGAATTCATTTATGGATTTTATTTCATTATTTATTGAGCAAGTCATTTTACATATACTCAAAGTTTTGTCATCATCAAAAAGGGGGAGATTGTGGAGTGATTGATTAAAACCCCATTTGATTTTGATGAGCTCAAAGCATTTGAGTATATCTTGTGATTACTAATGAATTCAATTGAGTGTTTCAGTGAAAATCCTGTCCAAGTGTCTCTAGATTTGGTTCATAGTATTTTGGATAAGTTAAGAAGTCTGCTGAACCAAAGTCTGAGACTCGAGTCGACTCCCGAGTATCACGAGTCGACTCCAAGCGTATCAAGTTCACTGGCACGAGCTCGAGTCGACTCCAGACTAGTACGAGTCGACTCCGACTGAGAACAGAAAGAAGAACAGAAAGCCTCATCTCAGAACCTGTCAACGAGTCGACTCCTGAAGTGCGCAAGTCGACTCCAATGTTCAACGAGTCGATTCCAGGGTAGTAAGAGTCGACTCCAAGAGGTACACAAAGAAAAGTCAGAGAGCAGTTTTCGAGTCTGAGATTCGAGTCGACTCCAGTGGAACGCGAGTCGACTCCGATGGTTGGCAAGTCGACTCCAGAGAAAGCAAGAGTCGACTCTCAGCGGTACACAAAGAAAAGGTCAGAGAGCATTTTATGGACTCTGAGATTCGAGTCGACTCCCGCAATACGCGAGTCGACTCCGAGACTGTGCGACCATCGACAGACAGAAAACCATGTTACTGCCTCTGAGATTCCAGTCGACTCCCAGACAGCTCGAGTCGACTCCAAGACAAGCTTCACATCAAAAGGCAGAAGACCAACTTTCGGAAACTGAGAGCCGAGTCGACTCCAAGGAAGTTCGAGTCGACTCCAAGACTGGATGAGCCAAAAGACAGAGAATCGGGAGTTCGGGCTCTGAGATTCGAGTCGACTCCAAGGACAGTCGAGTCGACTCGAGTGGACAAAATTCAAAATTGGATCCACGGACTTCAGTGGATGAGCCGACTCCAAAATTGCCAGGTCAGCTCCAGAAGTTGACGAGTCGACTCTGGGTCAAGACGAGTCGACTCCCAGTCGTGACGGCAACTTTAATTCAAATTTGGAACAGTTGCCGAGTCGACTCCGGAAAAGCTTGAGTCGACTCCCGCTACAGCCGAGTCGACTCCTGATCGCGCGAGTCGACTCCAACCCACCAACGGTCATATTGTCAGGCTGCGCAGAGTGTGCAGAACGGGCAGAAAAAGCAGTGTAACGGCTAGTTTCCGTGGGGGTTGGCTTAAATAGCCACAGAAGACTGTAGCAAGGCAGAGAACAACCATTCCACTCCAAGCATTCAAGCTTTCAAGCTCTGCAACGTGCTCTTCAACGAAAAAGGGGAAGATCAGCATTTACTGCAACCAACTACATCTTCCCAGCAATTAAAGCCTCCTCCTCCTGCATTCAAGTCGACTACTCATTCTAGAGGAGACCGGAGTTCAAGAAGCCATTCCTCTACTTCAGCTTAAAAGCGTTTAAGGGCTTCTAAACTCCTCTTTTGATTATATTGTTTTACATCTGCTTTTGAGAAGCTTATTTTCCTTTCTTTCTATAACTTGTAATTACTTGGTTCAATCGGGGGATTGAATCAAGGGGATTAAGGTTGGTTGGTGAGCCAAGTTAAAAACCAACATGTGTAAGGGTTTGATTGTGAGCCCGGAAAAACAATCGGGGTTGGTTCTAGTCGGTGAGCCTGGGAAAACCGACCGAGTTCGTTGTGAGCTCGTAAAACAACAAGTTTGGTTGTGAGCTTGCAAAACAACCGGCTGTAATCCAAGGAGGTTATAGTGAATTCCCAAGAGAGACTTGGGGAGTGGACGTAGGAGCAAGGGGTAGCTCCGAACCACTATAAAACTCTGTGTTTGCATTGGATTGTCTCTTCTCTACTTCCTCTCACATCACTCACAGCACTTAGCATTAATTAAATAACTTGCAATAGTTTTTAATTAATCATCCATAACGTTTTAATTATCCAAATTAATTTAAACCCAATTCACCCCCCCCCTCTTGGGTTGTCTATCTGGGCAACAATGGGTTTACTAGGTTGTTCTTTGTATCTACTCATTCAATCATGATATCTTGTCTTTCGACAATCTCTCAAAAAAGGTGGAAACGTCTTAGAATGTGTTTGGATTTGTGATGAGACCTTGGTTCCTTCGCCTGAGCAACAGCTCCAGTGTTATCATAATAAACTGGCACTGATTCAGCAATCACAGGAACTACTCCCAATTCAGTGATGAACTTCTTCATCCAGACCGCTTCCTTAGCAGCTTCACTTACAGCAATATATTCTGTCTCAGTGACTGAGTCAGCTACAGTTTGCTGCTTGGAACTCTTCCAACTCATTGCACCACTATACAGGGTAAAGACATACCCTGAGATGGACTTGCTATCATCTGGATCTGACTGAAAACTAGAATCAGAATATCTTTGTAGTTTCAACTCATATCCTCTATATACTAGAAAAACATCTCTAGTCCTTCTCAAGTACTTAAGAATGCTTTTCACTGCTTTCCAATGATCCTCTCCTGGATCAGCCTGAAACCTGCTTGCTATGCCCAATGCATAAGCAACATCAGGCCTAGTGCATAGCATAGCATACATAATTGATCCTACTGCCGAAGCATAGGAAATAGAATTCATCTATTACTCTCTTCAGATGTCTTAGGAGACATCTTCTTAGAGAGACGTATGCCATGACCTATGAGTAAGTAACCACTTTTACTCCCATCCATACTGAACTTTTTCAGCACATAATCTTGTACCTAGACTGGGATAAGCCTAGCATCCTCTTAGATCTATCTGTATAGATCTTTATACCAAGTATATAGGATGCTTCACCTAAGTCTTTCATGAAAAATCTTTTTGATAGCCAAGTCTTGACCGATTGCATCATTGGAATATCATTTACAATGATCAGTATGCAATCTACATACAAAATTAAGAAGACAATGGCACTTCCACTTGTCTTCTTATACACAAGGTTCATCCACATTTTTGATAAAACCAAACTCTTTGATTGTCATATCAAAATGGATGTTCCAACTCCTCGATGCTTGCTTTAATCCATAAATGGATTTTTTAAGCTTGCATTTTTATTTGTTCTCCCACTTGAGATAAATTCTTTTGGCTGAGTCATATAAACCTCTTCCTCAAGATGACCGTTAAGGAAGGCGTTTTTGATATCCATCTGCCAGATTTCATAATCATAGTATGCAACTATTGCAAGCAAAATTCGAATAGATTTAAGCATGGCAACTGGTGAAACGGTTTCACCATAGTCAATTTCTTGCTTTTGCCTGAAACCTTTTGCTACCAATCTAGCCTTGTATATTTTTACTTGGCCATCTGCTCCAATCTTTTTCTTATAGACCCATTTGCAACCTATAGGGTTTATATTCTCTGGTGCATCAACCAAAGTCCATACTTGGTTAGTGTACATTGAGTCTATCTCGAATTTCATGGCCTCTAGCCATTTGTCAGAGTCCCTACTCGTGACAACTTCAGAATAGGTCAGAAGATCATCGTTCTCAATGATGTGGGCTTCATCATTCTCAATGATAAACCTATAACTCTCAGGTGCTCTTCGCACTCTATCTGACTTTTGAAGAGGAGATGTGTGTTGTGGTTGTACCTCATCCATAGGTACATCAGGTTGAGAAATATCTTGTATCTCCATTTGCAGGTCTTGAACTTCTTCAAGTTCAATTCTCCTATCCTTGCCCTTTTCTAAAATAAACTCTTTCTCCAAGAAAGTGACATGCTTACTAACAGAAATCTTTTGTTGAGTAAAATGATAGAAGAGGTATCCTATACTCTCTTTAGGATAATCTACAAATACACACTTATCTGATCTAGCATTTAGCTTGTGTCCAAAATTTCTTTTGATATAAGCTTGACAGCCCCATATTTTAAGGTACTTAAAATTTAACTTCTTACCTTTTCATATCTCATATGGAGTGCTAGATACAGATTTAGACGGTACCCTGTTTAATACATATGCAGCAGTCTCTAGGGTAAAACTTCAGAAGAAAATAGAAAGGTCTGTAAAGCACATTATGGACCGACCATATTTAATAGAGTACGATTCCTTCTTTCTGCTACACCATTTAACTGTGGCGTGTACCGAGGTGTCCATTCAGAGAGAATATCCTTTTTCTTAAGATGATTTAAAAACTCACTAGAAAGGTATTCACCTCCTCGATCTGATCAAAGAATTTTAATACTTTTTCTAGTTTATTTTTCAACCATACTTTGATACTCTTTAAACTTATCAAAGACTTCGGATTTATGTTTCATAAGATACACATATCCGAATCTTGATAAATTATCAGTGAATATGATGAAGTAAGAGTATCCACCTCTAACTTGAGTTATCATAGGACCACATACATCTGTATGCACAAGTCCTAATAACTCACTTGCCCTTTCTTCATGTCCAATGAATGGGGACTTGGTCATTTTTTCCATAAGACAAGATTCACAAGTTCCTAATGATTCACAATCATAAGGATCAAAGAACTTTTCTTTGTACAACTTATTTATTCTTGATTCACTTATGTGACCAAATCGGCAATGCCAAAGGAGGGTGTTATTCACATCCTCTCTCTTCCTTTCGTTGCTTCTATCAATATGATAGATATTGTCATTAAGAGACAGAACTAGAAGACCATTTTTCATAATGCCATTGCAATAAAATTCGTTAGAAAAAGAAATAGAACAACCATTGCTCTTTCCATTAATTTCAAATCCTTCCTTTAATAATAAAGGAATAGAAATTACATTTCTAATAATTTTTGGTATATAACAACAGTCTTCCAACTCCAAGAGCTTGCCCGACGGCAACTCCAATAAGTAGGTTCCAACAATTTCAGCCTGGATGGACTCTCCTCCAGCGCCATAAAACTCGAAGTCACCTTTCTTCAAACTTCTAATTTTCTGTAGTTCATGCAATGACTTATATATATGAAAACCATAGCTGGTATCAAATATCCATGA
This sequence comes from Phoenix dactylifera, assembly GCF_051530095.1. NCBI lineage: Eukaryota > Viridiplantae > Streptophyta > Magnoliopsida > Arecales > Arecaceae > Phoenix > Phoenix dactylifera. The sequence continues at coordinate 5,062,627 of NC_143203.1, forward strand.
ATTTGAATTTGAAGAACTTAATGACAAACTGGCATGTAACATAAACATACCTTTTGATGCAACTTTTGCATCAGGCTTTATAGTTGCAAGAAAACTCTTGCAATTCCTTTTCGAGTGGCCTTCCTTGTCGCAATGGAAACAGGTACTTGATCCGGAGATTTTCTTTTCTTTCTTCCTCTTCATCTTGCTACTTTTAGGGTTCAATCTTTTCTTAGAACCCTTACTGCCTGACCTCCTTTAATCTATAAGAAGGAGTGGACCCTTATCTTTCTTGATATGGGTCCCGACTGTCTTGAGCATATTCAATAGCTCAGGCAAAGAAGTATTCAGTTTGTTCATATGATAATTCACAACAAACTGAGAGAAGAATTCAGGAAGTGACTGTAGGATCAAATCCTGACTTAGCTCACCATCCATAGCAAAACCTAATTGACTCAATCTAGTGATTAAGTCAATAACCATAAGAACATGATTTTGTACGAATGTCCCTTCATTCATCCTTGCACGGAATAACTGCTTAGATATCTCATATCTAGCAGTTCTACTTTGCTCTCCATACAACTCCTTTATATTGAGAAGTATAGAGAGAGTATCCATGCTATCATGCTGTCTTTGCAATTCATTGCTCATGAAGGCCAGCATGATACACTTGACAGTCAAATTGTCCTTCTTCCACATCTTGTATGTGGCAACCTCTTCTTCAGTAGCATCATCCCTTATTGATCCAAGATCAGGGGTTTCGAGGATGTAAGAAAGTTTCTCCTGAGTGAGAACAATCCTAAGATTTCTCAACCAGTCCACATAGTTCAGACCGATCAACTTGTTGGCATCCAAGATGCCTCTTAGTGATAGTGAAGAAGTCATTTAATTCAAAATTAATTCTACATAAGCAAAGAACAAAACTAACATAAGCAGACCAATCATTGTGACATACATACTAATTGTTACTCCCACTATTTTATTGAATATCATAGCTCTCTCCTATAATAAATGAGAAAACCCTAATTGATTTTTCTTAGTGGGGTTGAGATCCTAATTCTTCATAAAGGCCTTGTATTAGCACAACAAACCTTTATGAGTTCAGAGGTAGGAAACTCTTTCCAATTGCATCTCATACAATTCTCAACATTACCTTGTCCTCTAAAACACTTATAGCCTTATGTTAGTACAACAAACTATAATATTTTAGTTTAGTCAGTTCCTTCATTTCCATACAGTCATATTTGAATAATGCTTTCCTTGTGTTAGCACAACAAAGCAACATATTAAAATATGCCATAAGCATCTTAATGCACTAAGACAATATTATATCAGTCCCTATAGCAAGCCTTGTGTTAGCACAGCAAACGAGCATAGATCTTGACAAAATAGTGTCGAGGCATGAAGAAAGGCTAGGAGTAGTGTTTTTTTAACATTAAGTTATCCATAAAAGATAATTAACCAAATTGGCCAGGTAAGTAGGTGGAGGCTCCCCGTGCTTTCGCAACAGTCCTAATTAAGTAACCACCTTTGACACTTTTTTAAATACCAATTGATCAATTGATCTAGAATGAGTCAGCTAAATATTTTGCACTACGACTTAATATAATTTTTTATGAGGGCTTTCTGGTCTCTTGCACATTCTATAAATATAAGACATACATACATAGCATTTCTATAGACATACTACAACATATAACATTGCTATCTCATAGCATATAACAATCATATAATATTGCTATTTTATAGCAAATATGAATCCTACATCATGCATATACATTTGATTGAACCAATAAAGGTTGGCTCTGATACCACTATAGGGTTTCATAGCGATCTAGGGGCGTAGCGGAAGCGCGGAATTTCAAAAATTTCTTAATAAAATTTCGTTACATCAAACCCTAATGAGCCAAGATCACCTTAATGGTAACAATCAAACAAATAAATATAATTATAGGAATAAAGGAATACCTGTGACGCTATATCCAATATGCAGAATTTCCATAAGGTGCCCAAGTGTTCACTCTCTAACATTGATCCACACAGAAACTGAGTTCAAGACTCTAGCTCCAAAGAACTTGATCCTTGATGCTGAATTCTTTCAAAGAACTCTAATGGCTTGTTTTTCTTACTTTCTAATTTTTTTTCTCTTTCTAAATCTCCTTCTAAGCTTCTTGTCCTAAAGAAGACCTCCTTGTCTTGGCTTAGGACAAACTAGAAAAGAGATGTTAGAAAGAAAGAATACTTGTAAGAAAGAAGGGATAAGAGAGAGAGTTAGTTTTGGAGTTCGGATGGAATCAATAATCCTCGGGAGCGACTCCTATTTATAGATGGTGTGGGGATGCATCACTAAAGGATGCATCCCATCCACACGCCTCATCAAGATGAGGCGTGTGCCAAGAGGAGCGCCCAATAAAAAGGGAGGAGGCGTAGCTGATAACCAAGGAAGGGGCGCTTACGTGAAGGAATGAAAAGCCGTATGCGGTTGTGATAAGATGAAACACCTATCGGATAAGAATTCAGTTGTACTGTCAACGGCTGAGGTTAAGTACATTGTAGCTGGGAGTTGCTGTGCTCAAGTATTTTAGCTTAAATAACAATTAGAAGATTATGGAATTAAGCTTGACAAAATTTTCATAAAATGTGATAACACAAGTGCAATTAATTTAACTAAAAATTCAGTTCAACACTCTAAAGCAAAACACATGGAAATTAGGTATCACTTTATTAGAGACCATGTGCAAAATGGAAACATAGTTGTTGAACATGTATGTACTGAAAAACAATTAGCAGACATATTTACAAAACTCCTTAGTGAGGATAGATTTTGAATGCTAAGAAGAGAATTAGGAGTGTGTGACCCCTTTGCATAGAAAAGATCAAATATTCCATGATACACTCCTTTCATCTTCAAAATCATTTGAAACTTTGGTTAAAGGACTAACTTAGAGCTTTCTCTCGTGAACATCACTGACCCATGAAAATTTGGTAATGATCATAAAAGTAAAAAATCATTAAAAAAAAAATTGGCTTGAACTCGGGTCGACCTGAGAACCTAGTGGAGTCGACCTGAACTCGAGCCGACCCGACCATTAGCTTGAGTCGACTCGACAGCGGGACCCTCTCTTTTTAGGGTCGGCCGAGAGTGACTTTTAGGATTTGATGTAACGAAACTTTATTAAGAAATTTTTGAAATTTCGAACTTCTGCTGCGCCCCTACATCATAGAAATCCTTACGGCACTAAATAAAGAGAAAAAAGAATAGTTATCGATTTGAAGATGCTCTTCTTCTCTTTGCTGAGATTGCTTCACTCTTCAATGGGTTGGTAGAGCTCTTGAAGTCACTTGAATTCTGCTCAATAACCTTCTTTTGGATTTTAAAATGAAGCAATGAATGAAGCCCTCTAGAATTTGTTTTTCCTCTTGAATGTTCACTTCAATTTCATAAAAATGTCTTTCCCTAATGAATGGTGGCTCTTAAATACTTCTCCAACCTCAAAAAGTCAGTTCCTAGCCGTTGGATTGAAGAAACTAGCCGTTTGTAGCCGTTGGAGCCTCAAAAAGTATATCTGCAGAACTAGCCGTTATGCAGTCAGTCGTGCTCGGGTCGACTCGGATTTTGCTGGGGTCGACTCGAGTAAGGCTGGGGTCGACTCGAGCTATAGTGGGGTCAACTTTGATAGAAAATTTAAGAGAGCACTTTTCTTATGTTGCAAGTTGGGGTCGACTCAGATTTTTCTAGGGTCGACTCGAATATGGCTGGGGTCGGCTCAAGCTTGCTTGGGGTCGGCCATGATAGAAAATCCAAAGAGCAATTTTTTGGTGGAACTAGTTGGGGTTGACCTGAGTACTATGCCTATTTTTCTGGAGTCGACCCGAGCCCTATGCCAAGCGTGCCAAAGTGTGCCAAATGTATCAGAGTCGGCTCCAAACTTTCTGGGATCGACTCTAACCCTGATTTTCTGCATCTTAAGGTTAGTTTGCGCATGAAACCAATAAAAAACATTGCAAGTAATTTAGGATGCTTGGCACATAAAAGTTTTATCTCTTTAACTAAGAAAAAGATAAAATTGCCCTTTATTAAAGTAACTTGACTCTTAACTTTGTCAAACTAAAATTTAGGTTTTTTCTCAAGTTCTTCTAATAAATGTCTTTAGATGAGTTCTTGAGAGTTGTTTTAAATGTGTAGGTAAAGTGTATCAAGAATATATCGAGAATGTAGAATGTATCAAGAATATATCGAGAATGTAGAGTGTATCGAGAATGTATCGTTTCTTTCTTTCTTAAGTGTTTATGTACTTGATCAATTGAGTTAATGACATTAGTACTTCCATATGACCTCAATGGTTTTGTAAACATCAAAATCATATTAGGGTCAAACATAATCTATCTACGAACGGTCTTTAATTTGTTCATGAGATGAACGACCCGTGCATGCATTTTCCGCTACGGTTTAATTTTCTACGGCATGCATGGTTTTCTAACAGTTGGTGAGCTCGAAAAACCAACGATTAGGATTTTGTTGGTGAGCCTGAAAAACCAACGATGTGGACTTTTGGATTGTGAGCCCGGTAAAATAATTCAGCCGTAATCCGCAGAATTATAGTGAATTCCTAAGGAAATTCTTGGAGAATGGACGTAGGTGCCTTGGAGTGCACCGAACTACTATACTTGGTGTTTAGATTGTGTTCTTTTGTGCACCTTGCTTTACTTACCTTCTTGCATTGTGTAGTTGCTCTGGTTTAATTTCTTACTTGTTTACTTGAGATTGCCTAGAGTTTATATTAATTCGCTTCCACTGCATTTACACCTTTCACATAGGTTAAATTGTGCACATATCTATAAGAAAATTCAGAATCATAAATTTTAGAAAAACCAATTCACTCCCCTTCCCCTTTTCTTGAGTTGTCACCTTGGGCAACATCTCTGCCCTCGTAGAATACAGCCTTTGAGCTCCCCACACAAGAGATGTCAATGTGGTGTATACAGGATACACAAAACTGCAGCATTAGAATGACAAGTGATCGGGTGTAGACTAAAAGCAATTCGCCATAATTAAAGCATGGGATCCCAAGCGTCACATATTTCGGTGGTAGATTTGAACTTACAAGATAAGTACTGGACAATCAAAGCTAACAACATAATAGAGCAAGTCATCATCCATTGACCTGACAGCTTCTGAATAGACTACTTTGAACCGAATCACTGATCTTGGCTCAACCAAAAAGTAGGGGACAAGTGATATGGCATTAAATAAGCAAGTGATATGGTGCTACCAGATTCAACCAGATCACAGCCAATTTGGCAGCCTTGCTACCTTATCGACATTATCAGAGCAAATCAACTCCCCCCAACCAGGATCGAGCCAAGCAGAAGGAAATAGACATTCAAAGTCAAACTTACATTCAAAGTCAAACTTGCTCGCTCGGCCAGATAACTGCTTGGCTCAGCACCAAGCCAACCAAGGCCCTCTCACCTTAAACCATGGCCAGAGGTGCGAGTCACAACCGGCGCCCACTCACCCGAATAGTTACATGTTTTGCTAGATCCTATACCATTACAATGTGATCTTCCAACGATTATATCATGATCCTAGATTGTTAGAACATAATCTTATGAAATTCCGTATCTCTTAGCTATAAATAAATCCTAATACCCTCCATGAAAGGTAACCGACAAAAAATCCTTGTTAAATGACACTCTTCCTGATTCTTCCTTCATTCCCATACAAAATACTCTCCTTAACTTAAGCATCAAAGGACCTAACTAGAGATCAAAAATTTCACATTTTTATTTTATCATAGTAATTTATAAAATATTTTTAAAATAATAAAAGAATGAATCAATGAGTGATCTTTACTGAAAACTTGAGTAAGTAGCTCTTTGTAGGGTAGGATTTTATTGAACAAAACAAAGTTAAAGCTCTTACAAATTTTCGAGCCTTATTTGTTGTCTTGCAGACCGACAAAAGCAAACAATGCTCATGATCCGGAGATCAGCAGCAACAGTGATCATGAACCTTTTTCTATCTTGCCAGTCATTCTAATGCGATTGAATAGTCATATGCTGGTTAGATAATCTCGAGAATATCAATATCATAGAATGCAATTGGGAGGCCTCCCCTTCTACTGCAATGCACGTATATTATGTTCAATGGGCTAGGTTACACCCAGGCCCAGTCTCAGCCCGCTGAGAACAAAGGACAGGCCCACCCTACGAATTCGCCAAGGATACCAGGCCGGCGCCTTGCCCGAAATAAAATCCTGCTGTCTTCTCCAGCTAAAAAGAGTTGTCACTCTCGTAGAGCAAGAGCAATCACAGAGCTGAACATATTCACCATGCCGACCCAAGCATAAAGCAGGAGGTAATGCTGATAATATGAAAGACAACACTTCTTGACAGTTTCAGCTCACTGGAGGTAGAAAAAAAATGATAACATAGCATGCGAGAATGCATTAAAAGCTACCAATATCTTTCACTACAGCCAGATATGCTTCTCACATTCAGAAGATTAAGTTCATTCAATATGTCTACCAGGAGCATAAGCTAGTAGCATCAAAATGTCATGCATAGTTTGCACACATCAAGCCCAAAATTACTGGAAATCCAAGCTGGAACAGAAATTCTCTATTAGAATATATTAGTCTTATCACAACTCACTCCAGAAGTTTGATGAGGCAACCAAATTAGGTTATTGCAGTATCGACTCATTCAAGCTCTCTAGATGTTCGACTTTTGTCCTCCGTTGCCGATAAATCCCTAAATTCTTATTCTTGTTCAACAAAACAGATGGAGAAAAACAAAAGTAGAGTACATGGAATCGAAATTATGCAGCAGACATGATGCAATCAATAGCTTGCTTGCAAATTCCAGTCATTGTTGCTTCTGGCCCATACACCTGCAATAAATCATCATGCATCCTATTCACGTATGTATTAATCAGAATCCAAAACCTTGAACGATCTTCAACGTCCAACTCGAACATTTGGAAGGTGAAGTGGGATATAAAACTTATTCGAGTTGTATTCCACAAGGCAAGAATTAGTAAGGAAATCTCATGTTACTAAAAGAGTAGGAAACTAGTGCACATTACTAATTTATTACCTCAAGGGGAATGCCTAACTCGTCACCCAGAACCCGCATTTTGAACAGACCTGTTTGGTAATTTGGACCACCTCTTCGGACAAAAATGTGCATCCTTGCAGCCTTTAGCTTGGATTCCTGCAAGAAAAGAAGCAAAGTTGCGTTTTACACTGAAAGTAGAAAAGATAAGAAATCAGTTAGAGGTTTGATCGACCATACCTTTTCCCTTAGGGCACGGATGATGCCACTAAAAGTCGCAGCAACATCAGTGAAGTTAGCTATACCCCCTCCAATGAGAAGGGCCCTCTTTTGGCCATCGGGATCAGCCGTTGCACACTGCAAATGCATAAAGAATCCATAATTTTGGGTGAATAAAGCAGTATTAGTACCTCCAGAACAAAAAAAGGATGAAACTGAGGATAATGAATCGAACAAGCTCTTACATCGAGAACCACTCTAGCATATTGCAAGACCTCATCCTCGTTAGGAGCACCACTGTACTCTGCATAGTTTCCGAGCTCTGATGCATAACCCAAGTCACCAACCTAATAAAGTGATAAACAAAATGTCCGGTTTAAACGCATATATTTTGCACCAGGCCTATATTCTATGGGTTCCTATGACTGGTGGCCTTAAAAGCATTTTGATGCCATGAAGGTTTAAACTAGACCTACCAAGAGATTTCAAAATCTTACTAAACCGCACAAAAGAAATTTGACATAGATAAATGGAAGCTTACGGTATCAGCATATATAACACTAGCACCACCACCAGCCACCATGGTCCATATGCGTCCTTTGGGATTTAAAACAGTGAACTTCAAGGAGGCACTTGTCTGAAATGATATAGGTTAACATATTATGTGTATGCTCTACGCAAAGCTTAGCAAATCTCGAGTTTATTCTCAATTGCACAAACACACGACAATTGGTACACTCAAAATATATCAATTACAGCTCTAACTTAGAATATCACAAGACTGCTGAATGAAAATGTAGAAAAACTAAAGTGCTACCTGTTCTAGCTGGCAAGTCCCAGATATTTCAAGGACTCCACTCATTCCACCTAATTGTGAGCATATTGCAAATCATAAAGAACATTTATGAAGCCCATTCAGGAATTTTCGTGGACAGTTCTAGCTTTCTCCACAAGTGTTTCTTAGCCATTCCATCCTGATGCCCCAGATGCGAGCCACCATTAGGAATTGAGGCAGTAGCTAAGCATTCTACGAAGTTAGTAATAAGTTACACAGCTTTTACAGAATATCTTTTTTGTGACAAAGGTTTTTACAGAATATAATTGAAGCACTGGCAACCACAGGACAGCATATGCTTCAAATTATAGAAACTTAAATAGCGCCTCAAAAGATTTTGGAGTGTTGTAGATAGACCTGCCAACGGTTCGAGTCTAACCCAATCCGACCTTAACCTGAACCAACCCATTACCTGAAAAGACCTGATATTTGGACCCAAATACTCGTATTTGACCTGAATTCACCTCCTCTCTCAGACCTCTCCAGAACCATAAACCCTTCGCCTCTCCCAATGGATCCCCACCAGACAACCATGCGGAGAATGGTCACAGCAGCGATGATGACAATAATGGCACCCTTCTGAAACAGCCACAGCCGTCACCCCCTATCTGTATCACCAAGATCCATGATGAGTTCGCCCATCACAACCCCACTATAGCCTGCATCAAAACAATACATATTCAGGAAGCCGTACGAGGCACTGCGGTGACGGCGACGGCAACGGCGATCCCAATGCGAGTATTTGAGTCGGGGAGACTGGGGCCACGCCTGAAGATGGTCAGATCATACCACTGCCACAGCGACTAAAGTAGATATGTACATGGGCTCGACTTTCTCAAACTCGCCGTTGCTGAGCTCAGTATGGCTGCTAAGCTTTTCCATAAGGGATTGGTCAGCCATCATAATTTTAAGTGTTTTAAGAGTTTCAAACCACAATGGGGTCAGGTCAAGTGTTTTTAAGTGTTTCAGGCTGCCTAAACAGCTTGGGTTGGGCTGGATTATGTTTCGGGTTGGGGCAAGTCCTAACTCGATCCATTGACAGGCCTAATTGGGGAAGCCTACTGAGTCTTGCCTCTATTCATACAGGCAATGATGGTGTAGCTAGGAAAATTACAATAGAAGGAAAACATCCAACTGGAGGGAAAAAGTATCTTTGACGAACTCAGTAGGTTCAATGTGAAGTTCTAACAAACTAAAGAGAAGAGAACATCAAAACATAAAGTAGTGAACGCCATAAAATCTACATGACATAACAAACCAAAACTAGAGAATCTCACTATCCTTTCTAACAAAGTTGATATTGGAAATCTACATTGATTCCCCTGCATTAAAGTTTTCACAGGCTCAAAGTACTTAACCATACAAAAACTTAGGACATGAAATTTATTTTCAAAACTTCCATTACCAATTATTAAATTTCTCCATTCAACAAGAAGAAAGGAATAACCAAAACAACACTATTTGAATAATTGAGATTATAGATCAAATTCAAATACCAATGTCTCCATGCCAATCTTAACCTCCAATTGAAGAAAGAAAGAACTATCATGAAGATTCAAGCTCTCATTTTTCTCAACATGCAACATTCTTCTAAATGAAGATTTCATAACTCAAGTTTACCTTTTCAAGCTCCCAATCCGCACTAATCAAATGGCCATCTTGAACAGACAAGAAGTCCCTCAAGAACTCAATGTCCTCAATGCATACATAATTCTGAAATCTAATTTAGGAAACCCCCACTCAGAGAAAAAAAAAATCTAATTTTAGTGCTACGAAGCCGCATCCCTTCAGCATTCTCTTCTTGATACATTAAAAATATTTTTTGAGAGCGCGCACTTCGCTCCTTTTACAGTAATTTCACCTAATCACTTGAATGCAAAATACTTCATTTTTATTCAGAAAGTGTATTCATTTTCTCCCAATTCCCATTCTTAAATCTCCATCTCTACTAGATTTGGAGCCACCATAAACCTATACTCATCCTTTCCACCCATATCCCATAAAAATAAAATAAATGGAACCCATTTGTTTGTAGCATAAGTCATCAAAGATCCAATTGTAGGCACGGTGACTTCCTGACCTCACAAATGTTGCTCTTGTTCTTCTATTACGCATTTAGTCTCTAGTAGTATATATCTAACCATTAACAATAGCAAAATGCATTGGTGGTCATTACCTATAAGCCATTTTGATGCATCCTATATCAGGGTAACACCGCAATCATTTGACGACCATTGAGAAACAAGAAGGCATGATATATAGATAGACTAAGGCTACTTTATTCACTAAACAGATCATATTGACATGCAAAGTGATCCATTAAGAAATCATTTTTTTCTAAATCTAGAATTTCTTTTCCTATTTTTTTAGTTCCACTTGAGAGATCTTATATAGCTAATCCCCATTTTCTAAGTGTTCTCTTTCTTTCTAGCCAACAATTAAGCATACTAAGGATATATAAGGTATGGCCACAATCATTTCCATCAAAATATTGAATAAATAATCATTTAACTCATCATGATAAGGATTGTACTGTAGGAAGGAAGATTTAAACTCAACTTCAGTGTGAGCATTAAAAAAGAACTAGCATAGCATGAAACAGTATTAATGTAAACATTGTTACTTTTCATCCAACAGAGGTTTGCTCAAATTATAATATATGCAAATCAATAGAAGTCATCACCTTTTCATCAAGTTCATGAATAAAGCTTTCTGTAGGGCTCAGAACTCTGCCAAAAGGAAGGGGAAATTCTATGCTCCCCCACCTGCGCATCGTAACATAACCCAGCATAAACATACAGACAGGATTCCCTCGAATGAACCAACATTGATAAGATGATAATGAAGCCTGTGGCACAAAACCTACTTCTTGAAGTTCTTGAATGCAGCAGTGTCATCAAGCTCTCCTCGCATATCCAACGGATATGGCTCCCCATTTACCAAAGTGAATGGGTTCATCTCGAGAAAAGTGAAATCCAAGTCTGTGATATACACATTAAATCAATTCCATACCAGAAAAGTAAATAAAGAACATGGAAAATGAAATGGCACAAGAAAAAAAAAAATTCCCCCTCCAGTTACAAAAATTATAATATACCGAGATTATACACAACCACTTATAAATACAACCTTTTAAAGTTGCTTTGTATAGAATTTCTTAAACTATTGAACAAGCATTAAAGAAGTGTCCCATGTAGATCTTTGTCCCAGCATACCTTGGAAAACAGCAAAAACCCCTTTTATGAAGTCCCCTATTTTTCCTCGTACCTGAGCCAACATTTGTGATAAGAATTACCAGCAGAGGCATAACCAAGTATATCTCCAAATTATAGCACGAAAATCAAGTTAGCTCAACTGTCTAGGAGGAAACAGCTTAAACAAGATTACCCAGTTCAAGCAAATACTGCAAGCAAAATGGATATGTAGAAGAAATGCGCCTCACCTCCAGGGGAAGGGTTGCAATCAGTGGAGCACATGCCTCAGACGTCATAGGCTTCTCGGCAGGGAGAAAGATAGTCTTAACCTTGTCCCAGTTCTCTTCAATTTCAATTCCACCACACTCTGAGAAGCTGATGGTGCAACCAAGCCTCTCGGAGACGATCGAGAGATAGTACTCTTGGTCATGGGGAACAAATGGCTCAACTATAAATGTGGTAATCGGGGCCTTGCAGCCACCCATCTCAACCTATATGAAATTAAAATTTGGAATACATGTTGTTCTATTAATAATCACTGAATCAGTAAAGAACTAAAACGCAAACAATGTTAATTACATAATTACCTCCACTCCAAGACGTTCCTTCACAAACTGAGCCACCTGAGCCATATCTAAGTTCAGAGCCAACAAACCGCTCTTCCCTCGCTTCCCGAACAGCATGTCAGGCTTCACAACCAGTTTCATGGATGAAAGCCATGGCTCTTTGTTCACTAACTCAGTGAAGTCCGTCGAATCCGTGACCTTATTTAGCCAACATAAATAATTGAGAAAAAATCACCACTACTTATAAGAGTCGAAGAGCACAAGCTAATCATCCAATCAAATAACCACGAAATTAAATCCATGCTTGAATCAGTGAAGAAAATTAGATCGTTTCTGTTTCATCATCAAATCCAAATCATTTACGATCTAAATCTCATCAAATGCTGCAAAACTACACTAATCAACCGTCAAAAGCACATCTTAGTCAGAAAACCGCGATAACAAAATGCACTTCATGATCCAATCCAAAAAGAATCATATTTTTACACTAAAAAACACATGGGTTATTAAAATACCGTATAACAGTCTAATATATATGAAAATAATCACAAATTTGCTCGTTTTTCCATCGGTAAGTACACATGTAGCTAAAAGATCTCTCAGATCTCCACTGAAAAACAAATTTTTGAGCCAATTCTCAATCAATCACCACATGAACCTCCTAGAAAACAAGATCGAGACAGAGATCAGAAGAGCCCACCTGGGCTGAGAAAATCTGGAGGTCGATGGCGGCGAGCCGCTTGAGATGCTCCTTGAGAAGCCGCTTCGAATCGTACTCCCGGATCTTCTTCCTCGCCATCTCCTCCTTCCTTTTTGGAACGCTTCAGAGATCGATCGGAGAGGTCCCCTGGATTCGAGCTTCCAAGGAGTGGTGGCTTCAAAGAGAGGTCGATGGGAGCCGAGGGATATTTAAAGGCGAGAGAGGAGGAGAGGTGGGCGGGTAGCTGCGATCGCCCCTCAAAGCAAGCAGACTTCCCACCTACCCTTCTCCCAACCCAGCGAACCCTTGGACGGCTTTTCGCCTTACCAGTTACTGGACGTCCGCATAAACTTTCGTGCTGGATTCAAGATCTTCCGTCCATGTCAACTTGGGAGAAAATTGAACGATAGATCTGATTATTTACGTATGAAGTTTGTGGGGACGATCTGACGGGAGGAGGAAGAGGGAGGAGGGGGTGGATGGGCAGTGAATGCAAGTCGTTTTCGGTCACCCACTCGGGACGCATGGGACCGGGATTACGTTGTCACAAAGCGAGAGAGAAGAGGGTGTTAGCGGGTGTTAGAATGGGTCTTACAAGTAGGTCGATGTAGTAATGGAGGTAGTGGAGTTTGGGGAGCGGAGCCACGTGTGGAAAGTTTGGAAGTGGTTTGGTGGCGTAGCATCCACGGGCCGGCTAACGGCGATGAATGAGAGCGATTAGATCTAGTAATAGTTTGGAATGATGCAATAATTCTATGGTGCCTTTTTTTTCAAGGTATTGGTACGAAGCAAATAAACCATGCTTCCCTCAAATGGATCTAAAGGCAATTCAGATACTCGCACCAATCTCGAAGCAACAATAACCCTGGCTAACAAGTTAACGGAAGACAAAAACATTAATGGAACAGGATGCACTATTCTTGTCCGTGTCCTATCACCCGGGACCAGCCATTTTATTAATTATTGGAATCTATTTTATTAATTTCTAAAAATAAGCACAAGCTGGCCACAAATAAACAGAAACTTGTATCCCCGTAGAAATAAATAAAAATATCTAAAAAATAAACACTAGCCCTTCTAAGATAAGTATAAACCCTTTAAGATAAATACCTAATCTGTGCTGATAAATAAAAAACACCATAGAAATAAATAAAAACTCGACACCTCATCCTAGGTTAGGTCAGGGCTCACTTACGATAAAAGGCAAAGATTGAGAATAAACACAAAGTTTGGTTGCAGTAGACACAAAGTATAAGTAAACACAAACTAGCTTCGGATAAGCAAAAACCTGCAAGGATGCCCACTACCTTCTTGCACCTCCCTCCAGAAATAAATAGAAACCCTTAAGGAATAAACACCGGTTCCTCCATAAACATAAACTCTCCATGATAAACACCTAGTCTGCGGCACAGGTTTCTATTTATTGCCCTAGAGGGTTTGTGTTTGTCCTAAAAGTGTTAATATTTATTCTTTAAATGTTTCTATTTATTTTTGCAACGTAATATAGATTTATGTTTATCTATGGCCAATTTTTGTTTACTCTTAGGAATTAATGAAGTGGATTCCAACAATTATGAAGTAGCCAATCTACAAGGGAGAGTGTTTTTATTATTTTTTGAAATAATTACTAAAGGATGGGTGCAGATATGGGCAGCACGTCCTATCCCATTGATGCTTCTTTTTTTTCCTTAACGGCTCCTATTGCTGCTGAGAATTGATATGACCAAGGCGTCGAGCAAGAGAGGTCGCTGGAGGGCTCGATCATCGACTACTCAAGCCATGCTATGTGATGCATCTAAAACCATACTAGGAGGCTAGACTCATACTCGGAACTTCGGACCGACATTAAGTTTGGCTTGAAACAACAAAAATAAAGAAATCTTCTGGTCGGAGAGTGTTTGGCGGGGGATCCTCCGATGCTTTAAATCAAAATGATGTTGGGAATCCGCCCATGCCGCAGAAAATTAAAAAAAAAATTCAGATGGCAGCAGAAAAGGCATGCGCGGGATCAACCGTTCATCGCATGAACGTTGTTTAAAAACCGTTCGTAGATAGATAAGAATTAAAAACTTTTAAATAACATTAGAAGATCAGATCTTCACCTTGTGCGGGTAGATGATCACCGCAAACTGATGATCGTGGTTTTGGATGAAGGTTCACTTGAAGCCGTTCAAGTGCTCGGCCTCTACGGGTATCCACACGAAGCAGAAAACCGATCCAAGCTTTCTATCTCCCCGGGGTGCTAGCTCCCTTGCGGAGATAACTTTGATGGCTGATCTCCTCTCTTTCTTTCAACTCTTTCTTTTTCTTCCTTTGCTTGCAGCTGAACCAAGGAAAGGGGAGGAGAGGGGGCCACGAATTGGAGAGGGAGAGGGCTTCAATGATGCCCTAGGTCAGCCCCCACGCCTCCTCTTAAATAGCATGTGTCCTTGATAAACTTCCAAGAGGGGCGCCGGCCCCTCTTCTTTGCCGCACCAAGCAAGGAAAAGGAGGAGGGGCATGTGCCCCTCCTTCATGGTTAACCTAATCCTCCTTTAAGGAGGATTAGGAAGGTCACTCATGGTTAGGTCCTAATCTAATTAGGCTTGGACCAAGGGTGAACCAATTTGGGTTTAATCTAGGTAAGTCCTAATCCAATTAGAACTTAATGAACCATGACTCAATTGAACCCTTCAATCCTAATCCAATTAGGAGTCTTGTTGATTCATTAGATTAATAATTAATTAGGACTTAAGAAATCCTAATCCAATTAGGACTTATTTAATTTTAGTCCTAATCCAATTAGGACTCTAATTTGAATCCAAAGTCCTAATCCGATTAGGACTCTAAGAATCCTACTCTAAGTAGGAATCCAAATTTAATTCAAAACTCCTAATCCAATTAGGATTGTAGGAATCCTACTCCAAGTAGGAATCCTAGTCCTACTCCAAATAGGATTTCCAGTCCAAGTAGGAATCCCAGTCCAAGTAAGAATCCTAGTCCTAATCCAATTAGGACTCTAGAAATCCTACTCCAAGTAGGACTCTTGTTTTAAGTCCAATTAATTAATTCCCTTTGTTCCTTCTTCAACTTATTATCAATCGAATTGATTACTTGTGATTCCTAATCACGATTCAACCATCGGATCGGTCAATGCCTCTAGTGTGTGTGACCCCATAGGTTCTATTCTGACTGGTAGTGAGATATATTGCAATCTCTATCATAATATCATTGAAGACTCCTTTCAATGGGTTGGAACTATTCCAACTCTACTCATCAGGATTTATCGATCATCGAGATAATCTCTGTGAGTCTCACCATCCACCAGTGACACCTAGCAGCATGTAGTGGCTACCCAGCAGAATAGAATAATGAACCTCTAGGTGCAGTTATCATGTGATACAGTCCTTCTATCGTGGATCCCTACAAGACGGAGGTCATGGATAACTCGTCAAACCCCTTCGTCTGTCATATGTCAAGATTTATTCGACTTAAGTTCGAGAGTGGAGAACTCTTTCTCCACTATGCAATCTGCCCCGGCCGAGGTCTTACGAACTCAGTCTTATAAATCACATAGGATCTCTCCTTATCTATCAAGGTCGATAGGTTCCTTGTAGATGCATACCCTACTCCTACAGTGAACCTACTGCAGCCAATCTACACTGCATGGACCCATATGGCTAGAGACCATGTATTTGTGCAGTCAAACTACAATAACCTCACTGTGAGTAGCCGAAGCATCGTAGGTCAAAGGACCAGTCACACTACTGCAACATCAAGCAAGTCACTGACGAGTGGATAGACATCCAAGTGACTTCTTGTCTTGGTCACGCTCAGTACCCTTGTTCTCTAACAAGCACCTGCACTATTACTTCAGTGTCTCCACATCGTGGACTCGAGTCTCGTCCATCCATAGGGAAAGTAATGTGTGCACTGATCTCATCGGATCGATCACCGTCCTCGTGATGATCCATCGATCAGGAACGTTTAGAAATTAATCACTAATGATACATGGCTCAAATTCTCAACTCTTGAGAATATGCATCATCATCTTATTAATTCCTTGGACGATTCATAGACACAATACTAATATGAATGAAAAAGATGCCTTTCATTTATTCAATAATAAATAGTCAAGTACAAAATTATGTCCCTAGAATTAATAATATGTCAGCCAGATTGGCTTCTAGGGCATACATCTAACAATCTCCCACTTGCACTAAAGCCAATTGGTCATATATCTTAGGCCCATCTTCTCAAGGTGGGCTTCAATCTTTTGCTGACTCAGCTGCTTAGTGAATGGGTCTGCCACGTTATCCGCGGAGTCTACTCTCTGCACCTCGACATAGTTCTTCTCAACATAGTCGCGTATGATGTGGAAGCGCCGCTCTATATGCTTGGACTTCTGATGAGACCTTGGCTCCTTAGCAAGAGCTATGGCGCCATTATTATCGCAGTAGAGTGTTATGGCATCTGATGTCATCACGTCCAACTCTGTAATGAATTTCTTGAACCAGAAGCCTTCTTTAGCAGCTTCAGAGGCAGCGATGTATTCAGCTTCCATAGTAGAATCAGCAATGATCGGTTGTTTAGAACTTTTCCAATTCACCGTACCACCATTGCACAAGAACACATATCTAGATGTTGACTTCCTATCATCGACATCAGTCATGAAGTCTGAATCTGTGTACCCTTCTACCTTTAACTCTGATGATCCTCCAAAGACCAAGAATAAGTCTTTAGTTCTTCTCAAGTACTTAAGAATATTCTTCACAGCTGTCCAGTGTTCTTCACCTGGATTCGACTGATATCTGCTTGTGACACTCACAGCAAGGGCTATATCAGGTCGTGTATATAGCATGGCATACATAAGGCTCCCTATTACCGATGCATAGGGTATCTTGCTCGTACGTTGAATCTCTTCAGATGTATTGGGGCACATCTTCTTGGAGAGATGAATTCCATGCCTTAGGGGTAAAAGACCCCTTTTAGAGTTTTCCATGTTGAACCTTTTCAGCACTTCCTCTATGTATATTTTCTATGATAGGCCAAGCATCCTTTTAGATCTATCTCTATAGACCTTTATTCCCAAAATATAGGATGCTTCCCCAAGGTCTTTCATGGAGAACTCTTTTGACAACCAGACCTTGACCGAGGTTAGCATGTGAATATCATTCCCTATCAGGAGGATGTCGTCCACGTACAGTATGAGAAATACGACAGCACTCCCACTAACCTTTTTGTAAACACATGGTTCCTCTTCGTTTTTGATGAAATCAAACGTTTTGATTGCGTCATCGAAACGAGTGTTCCAACTTCGAGATGCTTGCTTTAGTCCATAGATGGACCTTTGCAGCTTGCAGAACTTGTGATCTCCATCACTGGAAGTGAAACCCAAAGGCTGTTCCATATAGATATCTTCATCAAGATATCCATTCAGGAAAGCAGTTTTCACATCCATCTGCCAGATTTCATAATCATGAAATGCTGCAATGGCAAGCAATGTTCGGATGGATTTTAGCATGGCTACAGGTGAAAAGGTCTCCTGATAGTCAATGCCTTCGCGTTGACTATACCCTTTCGCCACTAGCCTTGCTTTATAGGTCTCTACCTTTCCATCTGTTGCCCAGTAGATACAACCCAAGAGGGGGGGGGGTGAATTGGGTCTTTTAAAACTTTTAGAATACTTCTAAAACTTTTCAATTAATTATGCTAAGTTGTATAGATGCACAGTGAAATTTAAACTTAGCAACAGTTTGATGTATAGAATGTGACTTGATTGAATATGCTTGCAACTAAAGGATGCGCGGATAAGAGTTAAGCAAGCAATTTATCTAAGTAAGTAAGTGAGTAAGTTAGACAATGACAAGAGGCATTACAAACACAACAAACATATAGTGGTTCGGTGCACCCCAGCACCTACATCCACTCCCCAAGACCTCTTGGGAATTTCACTATAATCCTACAGATTACAGCCGGTTGTTTTACAAGCTCACAACCCAACTTGTTGTTTTGCAAGATAACAACGAACTCGGTCGGTTTTCACAGGCTCACCGACTAGAACCAACCGATTGTTTTTCCGGGTTCACAATCAAACCCAGTTGGTTTTCCCACAGGCTCACCAACCACAACCTTACAACGATTGTTTTCCGGGTTCACAATCAACCCAGTTGGTTTTCCCAAAGGCTCACCAACCACAACCTAACACCGTTGGTTTTCCCTTTGGCTCACCAACAAACCTTAACCCCTTGATTCAATCCCTTGATTGAATCAAGTTACAAGATATTAAAACAAAGGTTTAAAAACAAATCAAAGCTTCTTAAACAAGCAAATATAACAATATACACAAATAGAGTAAAGAGACGCCCTCAAACGAGTTTTGAAGATGAAGGAGCTCGGCTTCTTCTTTACTTGACCCTCTTCTCATTTGGCACGAAGTAGAGGATCACCTAGGCAGCACACGGATGGAGAGGAAGCTTTGGGATTCACTTGGATGCTCTTCTTCTCTCTATTTCACTTTGGATGGCCCTTTTGTGCTTATGGAGGATTTCCCTTATAATCTCTTTGAGATCTCTTCTCTAAATGTTCTCTCCCACTTCCATTCCTTCTTTCCTAGCTCTCCTCTTGATTTTATAGCTTTAGATGTCGTGGAAATAGAAATCTAGCCGTTAGAGACAAAAATAGAGCCGTTGTGCACATTCTGCAACTCCTGACAATGTTTCTGTTGGGATCGGAGTCGACTCGCGCGATCTGGAGTCGACTCGACTGTTGCAGGAGTCGACTCATGCTTTTCTGGAGACGGCTCGGCAACTGTTCAAAATTCGAATTAAAGTGCTGTCTCGACTGGGAGTCGACTCGACTTATCCCGGAGTCGACTCCCCAAAGTCTGGAGCTGACCTGGCACTCTTGGAGTCGGCTCATCCCAAGGAATCCATGGATGCATTTTTCAACTTTGCTCACTCGAGTCGACTCGGAAATTCTGGGAGTCGACTCGGTGCTCAGAGTCCGAACTCCCGAGCTTCTGTCTTTTGGTTCGTGCTGTCTTGGAGTCGACTCGAACTGTCTCGGAGTCGACTCGGCCCTCAGTATCCAAAAAAACGGTCTTCTGTCTTTTGGGGTCGTGCTGCCTTGGAGTCGACTCGGACTTTGCGGGAGTCGACTCGGCTCTCAGTGTCTGAAATTGGCTCTCTGACTTTTTGCTTGTTTTCCTCTGGGAGTCGACTCTAGCTTCCTTAGGAGTCGACCTGCCAGCCATCGGAGTCGACTCGAGTTCTTCAGGAGTCGACTCGGCTCTCAGAGTCCAAAATAGCCTCCCTGTGTTTCTGTCTTGTTACTCCCTGGAGTCGACTCGTACTATCCAGGAGTCGACTCGAGGACTATTCTTTTGGATTTTTCTTTGAATTTGCTCGTCCAACTTGAGTCCTTTGAACTTGAAACTTGGGCCAATGAAGTGTAACTTTCTTCCAACTTTTCTTGAGAGCTTTGAAGGCCTTCTTGTGTTCTTCCAACTTGCTATGTTCCTTGCAAAATAAATATCTTTCTCCTTGCAACACAAACATTAGTATTTATACTTCCAGATTTTTGTGATCATCAAAATCAATCTTTAAATCAATCTTTGGGTCATCACCATCCGAACCTAACTTCCTTTTGTGGATCCATTTGCATCCAATAGGTACAATACCTTTTGGTGGATCTACTAGGGTCCAGACTTGGTTGGAATGCATGGAGTCTAACTCTGACTTCATGGCTTCCAGCCATTTCTCGGAATCGATATCTGATATCGCCTCGTTGTAGGTTTTGGGATCCTGTGTGTGATCCCTATCTCCCACTAGGAATATTTTCTCGGTATCCTCTTCTAGTATACCTAAGTATCTATCGGGAGGATGGGAGACCCTACTAGATCTGCGAGGTGGATGAGGGACATCGTGTACTGGCTCTGTATGAATGGGTTCGATAGGATCCATGACTCGTTGCTTTTCAGAGACTTTCTCTTCAAGCTCAATTTTCCTCCCACTGCCTCTATCAAGGATAAACTGATTTTCCAAGAAGATGGCATGACGGCTCACAAACACATTATGATCCTCTGAGACGTAAAAATTATATCCTAATGACTCTTTAGGATATCCTATAAAACGAGCACTTATGGTCCTAGCCTCTAGTTTGTCCGCCTGTAGTCTTTTGACGTGGGTCGGACATCCCCAAATCTTGAGATGACTAAGACTTGGTTTCTTACCATGCCATATCTCATACGGTGTGGTAGGAACAGATTTAGAGAGAACTCTATTCAGTAGATATACTGCGATAAGTAAGGCATCTCCCCAAAGAAACATTGGTAGATCAGTGAAGCTCATCATGGATCGGACCATATACAATAGAGTCCGATTTCTCCTCTCTGACACCCCATTGAGTTGAGGTGTACCCGGAGGTGTCCACTGTGAGACTATGCCGTTTTCCTTGAGATAGTTTCGGAATTCCTCACTAAGGTATTCTCCTCCTCGATCTGATCGAAGAGCCTTAAGAGGTTTTCCAGTTTATTTTTCTACTTCATTCTTGAACTCCTTGAACTTTTCAAAAGATTCAGACTTGTGTCTCATAAGATACACATACCCATACCGTGAATAATCATCGGTAAAGATAATGAAGTACGAATAACGTTCCCTGGCTTGCACATCGAATGGGCCACACACATCTGTGTGTATCAGGGTAAGTATTTCAGTGGTCCTCTCTCCATGTCCTACAAAGGGCAATCTAGCCATTTTTTCTTGAAGACAGGACTCGCAAACTGGATATGACTCGGAAGTCAATGAGCCGAGAAGCCCATCTTTATCCATTTTGTTCATTCTATCTTCTCCAATATGGCCAAGCCTGAGGTGCCACAAATATTTTTGGTTTATCTCATCCCTGGATCTCTTGGATCCTTTGGCACTCAATTCTTGCTTAGACACATTTACAGATACATCCATATGCAAATGATAGAGACTGTCAATCATAAAACCACGTGCGACTATTTTATTTCTGAAATAAATAGAACAGCAGTCTTTGTCAAATGTAAAAATATGATCTTCCTGTGCTAGACATGAAATAGAAATCAAATTTCTGCTAGCAGCAGGTACATAATAGCAGTCTCTAAGTAATAAACTAAAACCAGACGGTAGTCGCAGATGGTAGGTGCCCACAGCCACAACAGCAACTTTTGCCCCGTTGCCAACCCGAAGGGTTACCGCACCTTCCCCCAGCCTTCTACTTTCCTTTAGACCCTGCATGGTAGTGCACAAATGAGCACTAGAACCAGAATCTATAACCCAACTAGAAGTAGAAGAAACCGTTAGATTAGTTTCAATTATGAGCAAGTCTATACCTTCTGAAGGTGTGTCACCTTTCTTGTTCTTCAGGCTCTCGAGGTATGAAGGACAGTTTCTCTTCCAGTGGCCGTCGACATTGCAGTGGAAACATTTTCCTTTGTCATTAGCCTTTTTCTTTTGAACTTCCTTCTTTGGCTTCTTGTCTTTCTTCTGCTTCTTAGCAGGCTTCTTTTTCTTCCAAGTAGACTTTCTCTTGGAACCAGAAGTCAACTCAGCAGCAAGGACATTGCCCCTTAAACCTTTCAAGGCTCCCTCAGCAGTTACCAACATATTTATCAGTTCAGTCTTAGTGCATTCAATCTTATTCATGTGGAAGTTTACTATAAACTGACCAAATGAATCAGGTAGGGATTGAAGGATCAGATCTACTTGCAATTCCTTGTGCATGTTCATACCGAGCTTCTCAAGCTCCTCTAGGTCCTTGATCATAGTCAGACCGTGATCATGGACAGACTGCCCCTCGCGCATCTTTGCTTTGAAGAGCCTCTTGGATACTTCAAAACGAGCTGTGCGACTCTGCTCACCATACAACTCTTGCAGGTGTGCCAGTATGTCCCTAGCAGTTTTCATATTCTCATGCTGGCATTGGAGTTCATTGGACATGGATGCCATCATATAGCACTTGACTCTAATGTCATCATCCATCCACTTTTGATGCATCTCACGCTGAACATCAGTAGCACGTGTTGGTAGTGTGGGGATATCTGAATCGAGTATGTAGCCTATTTTCTCACAGTTCAAAACAATTTTGAGATTTCTAAGCCAGTCCTTGTAATTGGTTCCAGTCAATCGGTTGGTCTCAAGAATACGGATCAAAGGGTTTGAAGCTGACATTATGATCTGCAGAGAGTAAAGATTCTAGTTAGACTTTTGTACTTGATCCTTAATCTGTTCTAAGGTCTTTTAGAACAAATGTACCTCCCATTATTTTCTCGAATCCCTTACACTCCCCTGGTAAGAAAACGGAAATCCTAGGCGATTAGGGTTTCTAGTAGGTACTGCGGTCTCACCAATCTACATGGTACCTCACCTAACAGTTATTGGTGACACATAGATGGATGAGTGTACAACTCTTGTACAATGCTTCTCAAGCATGTTGCAGTGCAACTTGGTCTCTAAGCCATGAAGACCTCACCTAACAGTTATTGGTCCCATTTCTTAGTTAAGTCAGACCCACCGTATAACCGTAGAAATAAAGTCGTTATTGGGTCCTCACCTAACAGTTATTGGTGCCCAACCCCACCTTTACCCTACAACATCTCATGTCTATAGAGAGGTCCAGCCCCCCGATGCAACTTGCCCACTGTATCCAGCCGAGACAAATCAACATCAGAAAGACCTTAGCAGCTCTACTACAGTGGAAGACCTATTGACTTAATATTGGTTAATCAGGTCTTAGTATTTGCAACTTGAGCTCTTCATAAGAGGTAATCGAACAATTGGCCAGGTAAGCAGGTGGGAGGCTCTCCTTACTTAGAGAGTAAGGTCCTAATTAAGTAACCACCTTTCATACTTTCCTAGACACCAATTAGATCAATTAATCTAATATGACTCACTCATGTTGGTTCACTCTCGACTTGATTGAGGAGGTTTTAATTTAGGTCTCAATTGGGTTTGCTACATCACATGTAAACCTATCTACCCCGCTCTCATTCACATCACATGCAAACGGCACATCACAGGCAGTTATAATCGCAGCATCAAATAAAGCTAAACTTTAAATAGGTGATGATCATGGATTCTAATTAGGTCATATTACAAGCACATGCACGTCAATCGATCAACTTGTCTTCAACTCTTGAATTGGTTCCAAGCCTCCTTGATTCGACCCTTGATCAACTCTTGATCCAATCGCCATCAACCGCTCAGATCGCCGTTCATCTCATGCCTTGTCTTCAACTTGATCGTTGACGTACATCACATCACAGAAATACAACCAGATGTAAAATAAAAATAATAATAAATTACATCCCCTTTTTAGGAGGCACGCAGGCCTCTCAAAACATCAAATAAGATGCATGCAAGCATCTGAAAAATTACATGACATTACAGATCACATCGCAGGTCATTATATTTGATACCAAAAGGATTTGAATCCTATGATCATCACCACATGCAGCAATTATAATTTTCAGATCTGAAATCTAATTGATTATCTCATGACATAGGTTGCTGATCATGCTAATCATGATTCTAAACTTTGTAATCCCATTAACAATGCAATTAGAATCATCATTTTATCACATAATAATCAGCATGCAAAAATCAGCACTCTAGAAAAAATCTGCATGCAGAAAATTTTCAGCATGCATAACTATTTAAATTTCAGATCTAATAAGCCTATTAATAATTAATTCTTATCTTAATCTATGATGTCTAGGCTCTGATACCACTGTTGGGAATCCGCCCATGCTGCAGAAAATTAAAAAAAAATTTCAGATGGCAGCGGAAAAGGCATGCGCGGGATCAACCGTTCATCGCATGAACGTTGTTTAAAAACCGTTCGTAGATAGATAAGGATTAAAAACTTTTAAATAACATTAGAAGATCAGATCTTCACCTTGTGCGGATAGATGATCACCGCAAACTGATGATCGTGATTTTGGATGAAGGTTCGCTTGAAGCCGTTCAAGTGCCCGACCTCTACGGGTATCCACATGAAGCAGAAAATCGATCCAAGCTTTCTATCTCCCCGGGGTGCTAGCTCCCTTGCAGAGATAACTTTGATGGCTGATCTCCTCTCTTTCTTTCAACTCTTTCTTTTTCTTCCTTTTCTTGCAGCTGAACCAAGAAAAGGGGAGGAGAGGGGGCCACGAATTGGAGAGGGAGAGGGCTTCAATGATGCCCTAGGTCAGCCCCCACGCCTCCTCTTAAATAGCATGTGGAGCTCCTAGAGCTCCTTGATAAACTTCCAAGAGGGGCGCCGGCCCCTCTTCTTTGCCGCACCAAGCAATGAAAAGGAGGAGGGGCGTGTGCCCCTCCTTCATGGTTAACCTAATCCTCCTTTAAGGAGGATTAGGAAGGTCACTCATGGTTAGGTCCTAATCTAATTAGGCTTGGACCAAGGGTGAACCAATTTGGGTTTAATCTAGGTAAGTCCTAATCTAATTAGAACTTAATGAACCATGACTCAATTGAACCCTTCAATCCTAATCCAATTAGGAGTCTTGTTGATTCATTAGATTAATAATTAATTAGGACTTAAGAAATCCTAATCCAATTAGGACTTATTTAATTTTGATCCTAATCTAATTAGGACTCTAATTTGAATCCAAAATCCTAATCCGATTAGGACTCTAAGAATCCTACTCCAAGTAGGAATCCAAATTTAATTCAAAACTCCTAATCCAATTAGGATTGTAGGAATCCTACTCCAAGTAGGAATCCTAGTCCTACTCCAAATAGGATTCCCAGTCCAAGTAGGAATCCCAGTCCAAGTAGAAATCCTAGTTCTAATCCAATTAGGACTCTAGGAATCCTACTCCAAGTAGGACTCTTGTTTTAAGTCTAATTAATTAATTTCCTTTGTTCCTTCTTCAACTTATTATCAATTGAATTGATTACTTGTGATTCCTAATCACGATTCAACCATCGGATCGGTCAATGCCTCTAGTGTGTGTGACCCCATAGGTTCTATTCTGACTGGTAGTGAGATATATTGCGATCTCTATCATAATATCATTGAAGATTCCTTTCAATGGGTTGGAACTATTCCAACTCTACTCATCAGGGTTTATCGATCATCGAGATAATCTCTGTGAGTCTCACCATCCACCAGTGACACCTAGCAGCATGTAGTGGCTACCCAGCAGAATAGAATGATGAATCTCTAGGTGCAGTTATCATGTGATACAGTCCTTCTATCGTGGATCCCTACAAGACGGAGGTTATGGATAACTCGTCAAACTCCTTCGTCTGTCATATGTCAAGATTTATTCAACTTAAGTTCGAGAGTGGAGAACTCTTTCTCCACTATGCAATCTGCCCCGGCCGAGGTCTTACGAACTCAGTCTTATAAATCACATAGGATCTCTCCTTATCTATCAAGGTCGATAGGTTCCTTGTAGATGCATACCCTACTCCTACAGTGAACCTACTGCAGCCAATCTACACTGCATGGATCCATATGGCTAGAAACCATGTATTTGTGCAGTCAAACTACAATAACCTCACTGTGAGTAGCCGAAGCATCGCAGGTCAAAGGACCAGTCACACTACTGCAACATCAAGCAAGTCACTGACGAGTGGATAGACATCCAAGTGACTTCTTATCTTGGTCACGCTCAGTACCCTTGTTCTCTAACAAGCACCTGCACTATTACTTCAGTGTCTCCACATCGTGGACTCGAGTCTCGTCCATCCATAGGAAAAGTAATGTGTGCACTGATCTCATCGGATCGATCACCATCCTCGTGATGATCCATCGATCAGAAGCGTTTAGAAATTAATCACTAATGATACATGGCTCAAATTCTCAACTCTTGAGAATATGCATCATCATCTTATTAATTCCTTGGACGATTCATAGACACAATAACAATATGAATGAAAAAGATGCCTTTCAGTTATTCAATAATAAATAGTCAAGTACAAAATTATGTCTCTAGAATTAATAATGTGTCAGCCAGATTGGCTTCTAGGGCATACATCTAACAAATGACTCTCAAAGAATAGAGGAGGTTTGTTTGGTGCCTCGGTCATACTAATTCTCAGTGGCAATGGATTAGGTACAAGTGCTTGTTAGAAAACAAGAATACTGAGCGTGACCATAACAAGTAGTCACTTGGATGTCTATCCACTCGTCAGTGACTTACTTGATGCTGCAGTTGTATGACTGGTCCTTTGACTTCTGATGCCTCAGCTATTCACAGTGACGTTGTTATAGTTTGACGAGCACATAAACATGGGCCCTATCCATTTGGATCCTTGTGGTGCAGCTTGGCTGCAGTAGGTTCATTGTAGGAGTAGGGGTGCATCTAGATCGAATCTATCGACCTTGATAGATTAGGAGAGATCCTATGTGATTTATAAGACTGAGTTCGTAAATCCTTGGCGAAGGTAGTTTTTGGAAAAGAGTTTTCCAATCTCGAACTAGAATCGAATAAATCTTGATATATGACAGATGATGGGATTTGACGAGTTATCCATGACCTCCATTTTGTCGGGATCCACGATAGAAGGACTGTATCATACGACTAACTGCACCTAAAGGTTCATCTATTCCATTCTGCTGGATTGTCACTACATGCTGCTAGATGTCACTGGTGGATTGTGAGACTCAAAGGCATTCACTTGATGATCAGTGAACTTGAAAGAGAAGAGTTGGTTCCAACCTATTGAAAGGAGTTTTAATGATATTGTGATAGGGATCACAATATATCTCACTGCTAGACAGAATAAAACCTATGAGGTCCACACAATAGAGGATCTGATCGATCTGATGGTTGGATTGTGATTTGGAATCACAATAGTTTGTAATTGTCAATTTGATTGATAATTGGTTTAACCCACTAGAGTTAGTAAGTTGAAGAAGGAACTAATTGCAATTGGATTGCAATTTGATTGAATCAATTGAACTTAATTAATTGGGCTTGATCTTATATGATAAGGTTCAAGAGTTCTACTTGGAGTAGGACTTCTAGAGTTCTAATTGGATTAGGATTTCAAATTAAATTAGAGTCCTACTTGAAGTAGGATTCCTAAAGTCCTAATTAGATTAAGATTCCTAGAGTCCTAATTAATTTTGGTTTAATAGATAAACATGACTCCTAATTAGATTAGGATTGAAGAGTTCAATTGTGTCATGATCTAATTGGGTCCTAATTAGATTAGAACTCTTATGGATAAGTTTTGGAGGCCACCTAATCCTCTTAAGAAGAGGATTCAACCACCTTGACTAAAATCAGCTGCACCCCTTCCTAATTCGATTCGAAAGGGGCTGATGGCGTGGCCCTTCGTAGTTTTTTTGGGGCGTGGCTCCTCCTAATTTTAAGGGGGAGGCCACGCCTAGGGCATCCATAATAAAAGGAGACAAGGGGCTGGCCCCTGAGTGGTTCTTTTCATGCTAGGCGTGTAGCCTCTCCCCATCTTCCTTCTTCCATCCACAAGGGGCAAAGAAAGGGGGCAACAAGCAAGATTGGAGTCTTCTTCTTCCTCCTCTTCCTCAGCCGCATAGAAGAAAACATAGAACCTCCCTTCCCTCCTTCTTCATCCTTCTTCCAAGAAAAGGAGAAAGTGTTTCTCCTTCTTCTTCTTCCTCCTCTTGGAAGCAATCAAGAGTTGATTGCTTAGAGGAGCTCTAACCATCAAAAGAGATCTCTGCAAGGGAGCCAACACCCCAGTGAGATCACGATCTTGATCGATCCAGATCTTCGTGTGAATACCCATAGAGGCTAGACACTTGTGCGGCTTCAAGCGAACTCGATTTTCACAATCATCAGATAGTGATGAAGATCTATCCGCTTAAAGGTAAAGATTTGATCTTTACAATTTTTAATTATAGATCTGAAATAATCAAGTCTTTAATTTAATCTATCCTTCAGATTACATAATTTTCTGAGTTAGAGAACTCCGAATTTTTTTGAAATCTATATTTTCTAGGACGCTCATGCGATGAACGACCCCGCGCATGTATTTCCGCTGCGATCATCGCAACGCGTGTGGGGGTAACCCGACAACTACTAGTAGCCTCACTCTTGGGCTCAGGGCTATGAGCTGAACAATGCCAACCTGGCTTTGATACCACAGGTAGGGAAGCAGGAGAAGAAGAGGGAGGAGAAGAAGGAGAAGGAGGATAAGAAGGAGAAGAAGGAGTAGGAGGAGAAGGAGAAGGAGAAGGAGAAGGAGAAGGAGAAGAAAGAGAAGAAGAAGAAGAAGAAGAAGAAGAAGGAGAAGGAGAAGGAGAAGAAGAAGGACAAGAAGACCAAGAAAAAGGGGAAGAAGGACAAGAAGAACCAGAAGGAGAAGAAGAACCAGAAGGAGAAGAAGAAGAAGAAGAAGAAGAAGAAGGAGAAGGAGAAGGAGAAGAAGAAGAAGAAAGAGAAGAAGGAGAAGAAGTGGAAGAAGAAGAAGTAGGAGAAGTAGAAGAAGAAGAAGTAGAAGAAGAAGAAGAAGGTGAAGAAGAAGAAGAAGAAGAAGAAGAAGAAGGAGAAGAAGGAGAAGTAGAAGAAGTACTCTCCCGGGGATAATGTACTTGGATGGGTTGAGGCCGAGAGCGGGAGGCTGGTGGCGCCCGGAGAAAAGCACCTGTTGAAGGCCGAGTGGAGTGCCATGTAAGGGGAAAAGGTAGGGCGTATGGCTACGTGCCCGTAGTGATCCTTCCCTGTATGGAACATCGCCTGCGATCGAGGACTGTCGGGTTGATCATCCATAAGATGGCAGGATAGGAGAATTGTGTTCTCCAATGCTAGAACAAAAGCTATCATACTATGCTTTCAAGTTCCATAGAGTTAAACTATCATATGCTTTGACTTGCTTCTGTATCATAAGCTGTATAGGAAGATTTATTTTTCAAATATGGAAGAGAATGTTACTATCATATCATTCATATGATACTGCTTTTATGTTTCAGAATTATACACTATTCATCAGCTATTTCATATACATATCTGAGAATAAGGTTAAGAGTAAAGAAATTATATCTTCACTGTGCACCCCAAACTTAGCACTCGCCAAAAAGCCAGTCAAGCCTTTGACCATGGATATGGAATCCATAGACCCAGTTCCTACCTCCAACGAGGTCTCCAGAGACTTGACCAATGAGGTCACATATGCTGAGAGCATAGAATATCCAAAATATTTGGATGAATTGAATAATTGGTCAATTCCTAAGGTAAATCCAAGCCATATCTATAGAAGAGGATGGCTTGAGATAGGTTCTAGGATGATAGTTAAAACTATCGAAAGGACCCTTTCTGTTAATAAACAGAACCAAACTTTTCAGTTATTAGGTATCAGAGCCAAGCAACGTTCTTGGTTAGGAAGGAGGCTACCGGATCCCGGTAGGCCGGAGGAACAGGGCTTAGCCTAATGATAGGCTAAGAGGCGTCTGGCTTGGGAGTGCTAAGGCACTCGAAGGTATAATGGTTCTTCTCTTTAACCTTATTATGGATAGTTGAGATAGTTTATTATTCTGCGACTAGAAGCATGAACTGGTAGTTATGTTCTGTCCTGTTTTGAATCATGAACCTACTACTCAGTTATGGTGTTAAAGTATGAACTGGTAGATATGTTCTGTCCTGTTTTGAATAATAAACCTACTACTCAGTTATGATATAAACATGAAAAGGTAATTATTTATCTGTTCTTGGGTCATAAATATTACATACTTCCTCACGAAGATGGTCGGCAGAACTGGCACACTTCTCTGCGGGGATAATGTACTTGGATGGGTTGAGGCCGAGAGTGGGAGGCTGGTGGCGCCCAGAGAAAAGTACCCGTTGAAGGCCGAGTGGAGTGCCGTGTAAGGGGAAAAGGTAGGGTGTATGGCTACGTGCCCGTAGTGATCCTCCCCTGTATGGTACATCGCCTGCGGATTGAGGAGAGCCGGGTTGATAATCTAAGTGATGGAAGCTAGTTTTATTTATTTTCCAATACCAGAATAAATAGTTATCGTATCCTGATGTGTGGTAGTGTTTCTATCATGCTGTAGCGGAAGATTTATTATTCAACATAAGGAAAAGAATGTTTTTTACCATATCATTCGTGTGGTAGTGCTTTTGCATCATAGACTGCAGCGGAAGATTTATCCTTCAAAATAGGAAAAGAATGTTTTTTACCATATCATTCGTGTGGTAGTGCTTTTATGTTTCAGAATGATAGAATATTCATCAACTGTTATTTATGCATATTCATCAAAGGTTAAGGAGTAAATGAACATCGTATCTTCACTGTGCATGTTCAACTTAGTACTCGCCTAAAAGCCAGCACAGCCTGTACCTATGGAGAAAATCTCCACATGCTCTGGTTCCAGCCCTATGGAAAATTATTCCATAGATATGGAGGAAAACTCCATCGGCTTAGTCTCCACCCATAATAATAATATTATGAAAGAGTTATTTTTGTTTTTTAATTTTAAAACAATGAGTCTAATAGACCGAAAAAGGAATCTTCAATCTGGAAATTCCATAAGACAAATCTTAAATAAAGATTTTAAATCTAAAGATAATAAGATCTTTAGAAAATGGTATAAAAACTGTTGCGGGATTTTCACCCCGGCAACAGCCTTAGTCCCAACCGAGCCGAGCAGAAAGAGACCGCGTCCCCCACGAGGTATTGTCCGCTTTGGGCGCTCCGGTCCGCGCGTCCAGCGCTGACGGAGGGAGACGTTTCTGGCCCGCGCGTCCAGCGCTGACGGGGGGATTGCCCTCACGGTTTTGTCCCACAAAAGGGCCCTCGTGAGGAAAAGGCTTCGCCCTCCTCATTATAAGGCACGGAACCTTTCCGCTCTAGCCGATGTGGGACTAAATTCAAGGCCCCCTCCCCCCCCACAACATAGCCCCCCCAGCGGGAAGGTTCCGGCCAGGTTTTACCCCAACGGGCCCCCACAGTCCTGGAGGGTAGTCAATGGAGAGAGGAGGCTTGCCCTTCCTCTAGCGCCAACTGTTGCTGGTGGTCCAAACCGAGAACGATTGGCACAGCGGTGTGAACGGGGTTCCGTTTGAGTTGCCTTGGTTGGTGTTGATTGCGCTCCACCTTCCACCGGGAAACCTGCAAGCAAGCCTCGCACCACCACTGGGGTAGTGGGGGCCCTCCGACGATCAAGTCAGAGGAGATTGGAGGAGAAGGAGAGATAATAGTAGCAAGTAAGAGAATGCTCTGGAAGTTCTTGCTTACCCTCCCCCTTCTCCCCCCAGCCGCATATATACCAGGCTGGGGGGTCCTTTTGGGGGGTTGGTCATCGTGTAGCACGATGGAGCTGCCACTGACATGGCCGTTACAGGGCGTCGTGGGGCAGCGCTGGGTACGGCCATGACAGGGCGTAGTGGAGCTCCGCTTTGTACGGCTGTTACAGGGGATCGTGGAGCAGCGCCGGATACGACCGTTGCTGGGTGTAGTGGAGCAGAGGGCCGCGGCGTGCCTCTGGGGAATAGCCTGTCGTTGTCGAGAGATGTCCGACTCGGGGTCGGGCTGCGG
Organism: Phoenix dactylifera; assembly: GCF_051530095.1. Lineage (NCBI taxonomy): Eukaryota > Viridiplantae > Streptophyta > Magnoliopsida > Arecales > Arecaceae > Phoenix > Phoenix dactylifera. Next base: position 5,094,654 of record NC_143203.1, read on the forward strand.
AGACGAAGATGTCCGACTCGGGGTCGGATTGCTGGATCAAGGGGCAGCCGACTCGGGGTCGGGCTGCGGAGCCGAAGATGTCCGACTCGGGGTCGGATTGCTGGATCAAGGGGCAGCCGTAGTCTTCCTAGGCGCGCGTGCCGGTCACGTGGGGCATGGTGGCTAAGTTCCCCCGTAACAGTAGCCCCCCACTTCCGAGCCTGGAACCAGAAGGGGAACGGGTGAAGGGAGTGATGCTTCGAGATTGCCGCCATCCCTCGGAGAGGCGCGCGCGCTTCGAGCTCCCCACCTTCTTTATGGCGTATGGCGGTTGTTGCTGACCTGGCAGTCTGAGGATTTCGGCGGACATCCTTTCTTCATTTCACTTTTGTCCTTCTTCTTTTTAACTCTCGGTAGCGTCTCGCTGACTCCCAACTCTTGAAATTCTTCTGGCGCTAGGCCAGGTATCTGAGGGTTAGGCCTCAGGGAATTCTTCCGGCTCTAAGCCAGGCATCCGAGGGTTAGGCCTCAGGAACTTCTTCCGGCGCTAAGCCGGACATCCGAGGGTTAGGCCTCAGGAAATTCTTCCGGCACTAAGCCAGGCATCCGAGGGTTAGGCCTCGGAAAATTCTTCCGGCGCTAAGCCAGGCATCCGAGGGTTGGGCCTCAGGAAATTCTTCCGGCACTAGGCCAGGCATCCGAGGGTTAGGCCTCAGGAAATTCTTCCGGCACTAGGCCAGGCATCCGAGGGTGAGGCCTCAGGAAATTCTTCCGGCACTAAGCCAGGCATCCGAGGGTTAGGCCTCAGGAAATTCTTCCGGCACTAGGCCAGGCATCCGAGGGTTAGGCCTCAGAAAATTCTTCCGGCACTAAGCCAGGCATCCGAGGGTTAGGCCTCAGGAAATTCTTCCGGCGCTAAGCCAGGCATCCGAGGGTTGGGCCTCAGAAAATTCTTCCGGCACTAGGCCAGGCATCCGAGGGTTAGGCCTCAGGAAATTCTTCCGGCACTAAGCCAGGCATCCGAGGGTTAGGCCTCAGGAAATTCCGCTCGTTGGTCGGCCAAGGCTGGCGCAAGCCGAGGTGACCGGTCGGGGCTTCAGGCTAGTTTGCTCCCGGGATGATCATCGGGTTAGCCTGGCATCCGAGGGCCAAGCCTCGGGAGATTCCGCTCGTTGGTCGGCCAAGGCTGGCGCAAGCCGAGGCGACCGGTCGGGGCTTCAGGCTAGTCTGCTCCCGGGATGATCATCGGGTTAGCCTGGCATCCGAGGGTTGTCAGGCCTCGGGAAATTCCGCTCGTTGGTCGGCCAAGGCTGGCGCAAGCCGAGGCGACCGGTCGGGGCTTCAGGCTAGTCTGCTCCCGGGATGATCATCGGGTTAGCCTGGCATCCGAGGGCCGAGCCTCGGGAAATTCCGCTCGTTGGTCGGCCAAGGCTGGCGCAAGCCGAGGCGACCGGTCGGGGCTTCAGGCTAGTCTGCTCCCGGGATGATCATCGGGTTAGCCTGGCATCCGAGGGCCGAGCCTCGGGAAATTCCGCTCGTTGGTCGGCCAAGGCTGGCGCAAGCCGAGGCGACCGGTCGGGGCTTCAGGCTAGTCTGCTCCCGGGATGATCATCGGGTTAGCCTGGCATCCGAGGGCCGAGCCTCGGGAGATTCCGCTCGTTGGTCGGCCAAGGCTGGCGCAAGCCGAGGCGACCGGTCGGGGCTTCAGGCTAGTCTGCTCCCGGGATGATCATCGGGTTAGCCTGGCATCCGAGGGCCGAGCCTCGGGAGATTCCGCTTGTTGGTCGGCCAAGGCTGGCGCAAGCCGAGGCGACCGGTCGGGGCTTCAGGCTAGTCTGCTCCCGGGATGATCATCGGGTTAGCCTGGCATCCCGAGGGCCGAGCCTCGGGAGATTCCGCTCGTTGGTCGGCCAAGGCTGGCGCAAGCCGAGGCGACCGGTCGGGGCTTCAGGCTAGTCTGCTCCCGGGATGATCATCGGGTTAGCCTGGCATCCGAGGGCCGAGCCTCGGGAAATTTCGCTCGTTGGTCGGCCAAGGCTGGCGCAAGCCGAGGCGACCGGTCGGGGCTTCAGGCTAGTCTGCTCCCGGGATGATCATCGGGTTAGCCTGGCATCCGAGGGCCGAGCCTCGGGAGATTCCGCTCGTTGGTCGGCCAAGGCTGGCGCATGCCGAGGCGACCGGTCGGGGCTTCAGGCTAGTCTGCTCTCGGGATGATCATCGGGTTAGCCTGGCATCCGAGGGCCGAGCCTCGGAAAATTCCGCTCGCTGGTCGTGCGCCTGTCGCTTGCCGCCCGACGGGATTTCTCCGTGGCCAGCTGCGATCGTGTTTCTCCTCCTCTCCAAGCGTCGCCTGGGGAACACCAGATGGGCATTAAATGCTAATTAAGGGGTTACCTGGGAAATCGGATCACCAGTTGCTGCTTGCGAGGAGTGTCAGTTAAGCGGCCGCGATACGCGTGTTCTTCGAGGCGGATGCGGCCTGGGCGCGAGCGGAGATATGTGGACCTAGGGGTACAGGCCATCCGGAGTGTCCTGCACAAAGAATGCGATTAAGGAGAATAACGCTTAGGAAATCGCGGGAAGATACGCCTCGAGAGCCGGATCGGCTCCGGATTCAATGCGCCCGCATTTATTGGAGCCACCCGCATCGGAACGACCGGGGGGCCGCAGTTTGGCTATAAATATAGGTGCAGGTGCGATGGAGCCTGCCAAGCCGGAGCTGTTCAGGTTGCCATGGATCATGGGCCTCCTCTCCGGCGCATGGTTGAGAGACCCCTACCGAAGGAACGGGAGGCGCGCCCTTCGCGACTTCCGCCAACTAGCCGTTTCATCTGGGATCAACAAGGAGGTTCTCCCCGGCGGAACTCCGCTCTAGGCGTTTCATCCGGGATCACGTCTCCCCTCCTTGAAGTTCAGCCTCCCGATTGAGCTCCGCACCAGACGCTTGATCCGGGACCGCGCCTCCATATGCTCTTCTCCCTTGTATCCCTTCTCTCCCCTAACACTGGGGAGGACCGGAATATCCCTTGGAGGTGGCGTTCCCCTGGAGGCAGCGGGAGCTTCGTCTGCGGCGGCTCCTCGTCTTTTTCGTGAGGCGTGGATGGCGCCTCTGGGGAGGAGCAGTGTGGACTTCTCCTTCGTCCACTTCTTCTTCATCCGCGCCGGCTCTTCGTCTTTTTCGTGAGACGTCGATGGCGCCTCCGGTTGGAAGCACCCACTTCCGGTGGGATTGCAGCCGCTTCGGATGGAGGTTTCGGGATCCCAGATCTTCAGCTCCTCGGAGTCTCCACCTCTTCTTTACTTTCTTTACACCCTAATTTCCCTCTGGGAATTCCTTGTAATCACACGAGCACGCCATTGTAACCAGAAATTATTGAAATGAAAAGTGTTGTACGTTTTTGAACTGTCTTTCTGGCATTGTTGTTCTACTGGTAATACATCCGCAGGTTAGCGGAATTCCAGCTCCTTGGAATTTCTCGACCATCTAGGGCCTCCAACTGGTAGGAGCCAGGTCGGTTTACCCAGCGAACCCTATACGGGCCTTCCCAATTTGGCGCTAGCTTCCCACCTTCCGCAGGTTGAGATGCTTTAGCTCGCCTTAGCACCAGATCTCCGATTCTGAAAAGCTTCGGTCGGACCTTGGAGTTGTAATATCGGGCCACCCTCCACTGATACATCGCCATCCGAACCTGCGCCATTTCCCTCGCTTCTTCCAAGAGATCCAGGTTCCCTCGGAGTTGCTCCGAATTGGCCTCGGGTCGGTGCGCGGCCACCCGAGGTGAGGGGAGTCCGAGCTCCACGGGGACAACGGCTTGTTAGATGTATGCCCTAGAAGCCAATTTGGCTGACACATTGTTGATTCTAGGGACATAATTTTGTACTTGACTATTTATTATTGAATAAATAAAAGGCATCTTTTTCATTCATATTGTTTATGTGTCTATGAATCGTCCAAGAAATTAATAAGATGATGATACATATTCTCAAGAGTTGAGAATTTGAGCCATGTATCATTGGTGATTAATTTCTAAATGCTCCTGATCAAAGGATCATCACGAGGACGGTGATCGATCCGATCAGTGCACAGATCACTCTCCTTCTGGATGGACGAGACTTGAGTCCACAGTGTAGGGACACTGAAGTGATAGTGCAGGTGCTTGTTAGAGAACAAGGGTACCGAGCGTGACCAATACAAGAAGTCACTTGGATGTCTATCCACTCGTCAGTGACTTGCTTGATGTTGCAGTAGTGTGACTGGTCCTTTGACCTGCGGTGCTTCGGCTACTCACAGTGAGGTTATTGTAGTTTGACTGCACACATACATGGTCTCTAGCCATATGGGTCCATGCAGTGTAGATTGGCTGCAGTAAGTTCACTGTAGGAGTAGGGTATGCACCTATATGGAATCTATCGACCTTGATAGATAAGGAAGAGATCCTATGTGATTTATAAGACTGAGTTCGTAAGACCTCGGCCGGGGCAGTATACACAGTGGAGAAAGAGTTTTTCACTATCGAACTCGAGTCAAATAAATCTTGACATATGACAGACGATGGGGTTTGACGAGTTGTCCATGACCTCCGTCCTGTAGGGATCCACGATAGTAGGACTGTATCACATGTTAACTGCACCTAGAGGTTCATCATTCCATTCTGCTGGGTAGCCACTACATGCTGCTAGGTGTCACTGGTGGATGGTGGGACTTATAGGGATTATCTTGATGATCGATAAACCCTAATGAGTTGAGTTGGAATCGTTCCAACCCATTGAAAGGAGTTTTCAATGATATAGTGATAGAGATCACAATATATCTCACTACCAGTCAGAATAGAACCTATGGGGTCACACACACTAGAAGTATTGACCGATCCGATGGTTGAAATCGTGATTAGGAATCACAAGAAATCAATTTGATTGATAAGAAGTTGAAGAAGAAACAAAGGGAATTAATTAATTAGACTTAAACACAAATCCTACTTCAGGAGGGATTCCTAGAGTCCTAATTGGATTAGGGCTGGGAATCCTAGTTGGAATAGGACTGGAATTCCTACTTGGAATAGGATTCCTACAATCCTAATGAGATTAGGAATTTTGAATTAAAATTGGATTCCTACTTGGAGTAGGATTCCTAGGAATCCTAATTGGATTAGGACTTCGGATTCAAATCTAATCCTAATTGGATTAGGACTAAATACATCCTAATATGGATTAGGGTTTCTTAAGTCACAATTAATTATTAATCTAATGAATCAATAAGACTCCTAATTGGATTAGGATTGAAGAGTTCAATTGAGTCAAAATTGATTCAAGTTCTAATTGGATTAGGACTTACCTAGATTGGATCCATTGGTTCACCCTTGGGCTAAACCTAATAGGATTAGGGCTTGACCACATTAGGGCAATGCAAACCCTAATGTGGACTAGGGTTTACCAAGAGGGAGGGGCGCAAGCCCCTCCCCCTTGATCCATTGGTGCGGCACAAGAGAGGGGGCCGGCGCCCCCTCTTTGGAAAGATGTCTAGGGTTCCTACTTAGTAGGAACCCTAGATGGCTATAAAAGGAGGTGTGAGGCCGGCGCCCTAAGCATAGAAGAAATCCTCCTCTTGCTGCCGCCACCCTCCCCTCTCCTCTCTTGGTTCAGCCGCAAGCAAAGGAAAAGCAAGGTCCAAGTGTTGGCGTCTTCCTCTTCCTCCAATCCTTCTTCCAACGCAGGGAAAAGAAAGAAGGCTGCAGAAGCTGTGTTCTTCTTCCTTGAGTTCCTTCTTCTTCTTCCTCCTCTCAAGCACTTTCAAGAGTTGAAAGAAAGAGAAGAGATCAGCCATCAAAGGAGTCTTTGCAAGGGAGCTAGCACCCCGGGAAGACAAGAAAGCTTTGATCGGTTCTCTACTTCGTGTGGATACCCGTAGAGGCCGGACGTTTGAACAGCTTCAAACGAACCCTCTTCCAAAACCACGAATTCAGATTCGCGGTGATCATCTACCCGCGCAAGGTGAAGATTTGATCTTCCTATTAGTTCTAAAAGTTTTAATTCTTACCTAATTACGAAAGGTCTCGAAACAAGCGTTCATGCGATGAACGTCGAACCCGTGCATGCCGATTCCGCTGCCATCTGAAAATTTTTGAAATATCAGCGGCATGGGCGGGTTCCCAACAGTGGTATCAGAGCCTAGGCTTCGTAGATTAAGGTAAGAATTAAATATCTAAAGGCATATTAGATCTGAAAATTAAATGATCATGCATGCTGAAAAATTCTGCATGCAGATTTTTTCAGGGGTGCTGATTTTTACATGCTGATTTTTATGTGATAAAAAGATGATTCTAATTGCATTGTTAATGGGATTACAAAGTTTAGAATCATGATTAGCATGATCAGCGACCTATGTCATGATATAATCAGTTAGTTTTCAGATCTGAAATTATAATTGTAGCATACGGTGATGATCATAGGATTCAACCCTTTTTGGTATCAAATGTAATGACCTGCGATGTGATCTGCGATGTCATGTAATTTTTCAGATGCTTGCATGCATCTTATTTGATATTTTGAGAGGCCTGCGTGCCTCCTAAAAGGAGATGTAAATTATTTTTATTTTTATTTTACATCTGGTTGTATTTCTGTGATGTGATGTACATCAACGATCAAGTCGAAGACGATGCATGAGATGAACAGGGGTCTAAGCGGTTGATGGCGATGGGATCAAGAGTTGATCAAGGATCGAATCAAGGAAGCTTGGATCCAATTCAAGAGTTGAAGACCACTTGATCGATTGATGTGCATGTGCTTGTAATACGACCTAATTAGAATCCATGATCATCACCTAGTTAAAGTTTAGCTTTAATTATTGCCGCGATTATAACTGCCTGCAATGCGCCGTTTGCATGTGATGTGAATGAGAGTCGGGTAGATAGGTCTACATGTGATGTAGCAAACCCAATTGAGACCTAAATCAAAACCTCCTCAATCAAGTCGAGAGTGAACCGACATGAGCAAGTCATATTAGATTAATTGATCTAATTGGTGTCTAGGAAAGCATGAAAGGTGGTTACTTAATTAGGACCTTACTCTCTGAGTAAGGGGAGCCTCCCACCTGCTTACCTGGCCAATTGTTCGATTACCTCTTATGAAAGGCTCAAGTTGCAAACACTAAGACCTGATTAACCAATATTAAGTCAATAGGTCTTCCACTGTAGTAGAGCTGCTAAGGCCTTTCTGATGTTGACTTGTCTCGGCTGGATACAGTGGTCAAGTTGCATTTGGGGGCTGGACCTCTCTATAGACATGAGATGTTGTAGGGTAAAGGTGGGGTTGGGCACCAATAACTGTTAGGTGAGGACCCAATGACGACTTTATTCCTACGGTTATACGGTGGGTCTGACTTAACTAAGAAATGGGACCAATAACTGTTAGGTGAGGTCTTCATGGCTTAGAGACCAAGTTGCACTGCGACATGCTTGAGAAGCATTGTACAAGAGTTGTACACTCATCCATCTATGTGTCACCAATAACTGTTAGGTGAGGTGGCATGTGAATTGGTGGGACCGCAATACCCACTAGAAACCCTAGTCGTGTGGGATTTCCGTTTTCCTACCAGGGGAGTGTGAGGAATTCGAGAAAATAGTGGGAGTCACATTTGTTCTAAAAGACCTTAGGACAGATTAGGATCAAGTACAAAAGTCTAACTAGAATCTTTACTCTCTGCAGATACAATGTCGGCTTCAAACCCTTTGACCCGTATTCTTGAGACCAACCGACTGACCGGAACCAATTACAAGGACTGGCTTAGAAATCTCAAAATAGTTTTGGACTGTGAGAAGATAGGCTATATACTTGATTCAGATATCCCCACATTACCAGCACGTCCCACTGATGTTCAGCGTGAGATGCATAAAAAGTGGTTGGACGATGACATTAGAGTAAAATGCTATATGATGGCATCTATGTCTAATGAACTCCAATGCCAGCATGAAAATATAAAGACTGCTAGGGACATACTGGCACACCTACAAGAGTTGTATGGTGAGCAGAGTCGCACAGCTCGTTTTGAAGTGTCCAAGAGGCTTTTCAAAGCGAAGATGCGCGAAGGGCAGTCTGTCCATGATCACGGTCTGACCATGATCAAGGACCTAGAGGAGCTTGAGAAGCTCGGTATGGACATGCACAAGGAATTGCAAGTGGATTTGATCCTACAGTCACTTCCTGATTCATTTGGTCAGTTTATAGTAAACTACCACATGAATAAGATTGAATGCACTAAGACTGAACTAATCAACATGTTGGTAACTGCTGAGGGAGCCTTGAAAGGTTCAAGGGGCAATGTCCTCGCTGCTGAGTTGACTTCTGGTTCCAAGAGAAAGTCTACTTGGAAGAAAAGGAAGCCTACAAAGAAGCAGAAGAAAGACAAGAAGCCAAAGAAGGAAGTTCAAAAGAAAAAGGCTAACGACAAAGGAAAATGTTTCCACTGCAATGTCGAAGGCCACTGGAAGAGAAACTGTCCTTCATACCTCGAGAGCCTAAAGAACAAGAAAGGTGACACACCTTCAGAAGGTATAGACTTGCTCATTATTGAAACTAATCTAACGGTTTCTTCTACTTCTAGTTGGGTTATAGATTCTGGTTCTAGTGCTCATTTGTGCACTACCATGCAGGGTCTAAAGGAAAGTAGAAGGCTGGCGGAAGGTGCGGTAACCCTTCGGGTTGGCAACGGGGCAAAAGTTGCTGCTGTGGCTGTGGGCACCTACCATCTGCGACTACCGTCTGGATTTAGTTTAATACTTAGAGACTGTTATTATGTACCTGTTGCTAGCAGAAATTTGATTTCTGTTTCATGTCTAGCACAGGAAGGTCATGTTTTTACATTTGACAAAGACTGCTGTTCTATTTATTTGAGAAATAAAATAGTCGCACGTGGTTTTATGATTGACAGTCTCTACCATTTACATATGGATGTATCTGTGAATGTTACCGAGCAAGATGTGAGTGCCAAAGGATCCAAAAGATCCAGAGATGAGATAAACCAAAAATATTTGTGGCACCTCAGACTTGGCCATATTGGAGAAGATAGAATGAACAAAATGGATAAAGATGGGCTTTTAGGTTCATTGACTTCCGAGTCATATCCAGTTTGCGAGTCCTGTCTTCAAGGAAAGATGGCTAGACTACCCTTTGTAGGACATGGGGAGAGGACCACTGAAATACTTACCCTAGTACATACAGATGTATGTGGCCCATTCGATGTGCTAGCCAGGGGACGTTATTCTTACTTCATTACCTTTACCGATGATTATTCACGGTATGGGTATGTGTATCTTATGAGACACAAGTCTGAATCCTTTGAAAAGTTCAAAGAGTTCAAGAATGAAGTAGAAAAACAAACTGGAAAACCTCTTAAGGCTCTTCGATCAGATCGGGGAGGAGAATACCTTAGTGGGGAATTCCGAGACTATCTCAAAGAAAACGGCATAGTCTCACAATGGACACCTCCGGGTACACCTCAACTCAACGGGGTGTCAGAGAGGAGAAATCGGACCCTATTGGATATGGTCAGGTCCATGATGAGCTTCACTGATTTACCTATATTCCTTTGGGGAGATGCCTTACTCACAGCGATTTATTTATTGAATAGAGTTCCCTCTAAATCCGTTCCTACCACACCGTATGAGATATGGCATGGTAAGAAACCAAGTCTGGGTCATCTCAAGATTTGGGGGTGTCCGGCCCACGTCAAGCGACTACAGGCGGACAAGTTAGAGGCTAGGACCATAAGTGCTCGTTTTATAGGATATCCTAAAGAGTCATTAGGATACAATTTTTACGTCTCAGAGGATCACAATGTGTTTGTGAGCCGTCATGCCATCTTCTTGAAAAATCAGTTTATCCTTGATAGAGGCAGTGGGAGGAAAATTGAGCTTGAAGAGAAAGTCTCTGAAAAGCAACGAGTCATGGATCCTATAGAACCCATTCATACAGAGCCAGTACACGATGTCCCTCAACCACCTCGTAGATCTAGTAGGGTCTCCCATCCTCCCGATAGATACTTAGGTATACTTGAAGAGGATACTGAGGAAATGTTCCTAGTGGGAGATAGGGATCACATACAGGATCCCAAAACCTACAACGAGGCGATATCTGATATCGATTCCGAAAAATGGCTGGAAGCTATGAAGTCAGAGATAGACTCCATGCATTCCAACCAAGTCTGGACCTTAGTAGATCCACCAGAAGGTATTGTACCTATTGGATGCAAATGGATCTACAAAAGGAAGATAGGTTCGGATGGAGAGGTAGAGACCTATAAGGCAAGGCTTGTGGCGAAAGGGTATAGTCAGCGCGAAGGCATTGACTATCAGGAGACCTTTTCACCTGTAGCCATGCTAAAATCCATCCGAACATTGCTTGCCATTGCAGCATTTCATGATTATGAAATCTGGCAGATGGATGTGAAAACTGCTTTCCTGAATGGATATCTTGATGAAGATATCTATATGGAACAGCCTTTGGGTTTCACTTCCAGTGATAGAGATCACAAGGTCTGCAAGCTGCAAAGGTCCATCTATGGACTAAAGCAAGCATCTCGGAGTTGGAACACTCGTTTCGATGATACAATCAAAACGTTTGATTTCATCAAAAACGAGGAGGAACCATGTGTTTATAAAAAGGTTAGTGGGAGTGCTGTCGCTTTTCTCGTACTGTACGTAGATGACATTCTCCTGATTGGGAATGATATTCCCATGCTAACCTCGGTCAAGGTCTGGTTGTCAAAAGAATTCTCCATGAAAGACCTTGGGGAAGCATCCTATATTTTGAGAATAAAGGTCTATAGAGATAGATCTAAAAGGATGCTTGGCCTGTCACAGAAAATGTACATAGAGGAGGTGCTGAAGAGGTTCAGCATGGAAAACTCCAAGAGGGGTCTCTTACCCCTAAGGCATGGAATTCATCTCTCCAAGAAGATGTGCCCCAACACATCTGAGGAGATTCAACGCATGAGCAAGATTCCTTATGCATCGGCAATAGGAAGCCTCATGTATGCCATGCTATGTATACGACCTGATATAGCTCTTGCTGTGAGTGTCACAAGTAGATATCAGTCGAATCCAGGTGAAGAACACTGGACAGCTGTGAAGAATATTCTTAAGTACTTGAGAAGAACTAAAGATTTATTCTTGGTTTTTGGAGGATCATCAGAGTTAAAGGTAGAAGGGTACACAGATTCAAACTTCATGACTGATGTCGATGACAGGAAGTCAACATCTGGATACGTGTTCTTGTGCAATGGTGGTACGGTGAATTGGAAGAGTTCTAAACAACCGATCATTGCTGATTCGACTATGGAAGCCGAATACATCGCCGCCTCTGAAGCTGCTAAGGAAGGCTTCTGGTTCAAGAAATTCATTGCAGAGCTGGATGTGATGACATCAGATGCCATAACACTCTACTGCGATAACAATGGCGCCATAGCCCTTGCTAAGGAGCCAAGGTCTCATCAGAAGTCTAAGCATATAGAGCGGCGCTTTCACCTCATACGCGACTATGTGGAGAAGAAATATGTAGAGGTGCAGAGAGTAGACTCCGCGGATAACGTGGCAGACCCTTTCACTAAGCAGCTGAGTCAGCAAAAGACTGAAGCCCACCTTGAGAAGATGGGCCTAAGATATATGACCAATTGGCTTTAGTGCAAGTGGGAGATTGTTAGATGTATGCCCTAGAAGCCAATTTGGCTGACACATTGTTGATTCTAGGGACATAATTTTGTACTTGACTATTTATTATTGAATAAATAAAAGGCATCTTTTTCATTCATATTGTTTATGTGTCTATGAATCGTCCAAGAAATTAATAAGATGATGATACATATTCTCAAGAGTTGAGAATTTGAGCCATGTATCATTGGTGATTAATTTCTAAATGCTCCTGATCAAAGGATCATCACGAGGACGGTGATCGATCCGATCAGTGCACAGATCACTCTCCTTCTGGATGGACGAGACTTGAGTCCACAGTGTAGGGACACTGAAGTGATAGTGCAGGTGCTTGTTAGAGAACAAGGGTACCGAGCGTGACCAATACAAGAAGTCACTTGGATGTCTATCCACTCGTCAGTGACTTGCTTGATGTTGCAGTAGTGTGACTGGTCCTTTGACCTGCGGTGCTTCGGCTACTCACAGTGAGGTTATTGTAGTTTGACTGCACACATACATGGTCTCTAGCCATATGGGTCCATGCAGTGTAGATTGGCTGCAGTAAGTTCACTGTAGGAGTAGGGTATGCACCTATATGGAATCTATCGACCTTGATAGATAAGGAAGAGATCCTATGTGATTTATAAGACTGAGTTCGTAAGACCTCGGCCGGGGCAGTATACACAGTGGAGAAAGAGTTTTTCACTATCGAACTCGAGTCAAATAAATCTTGACATATGACAGACGATGGGGTTTGACGAGTTGTCCATGACCTCGGTCCTGTAGGGATCCACGATAGTAGGACTGTATCACATGTTAACTGCACCTAGAGGTTCATCATTCCATTCTGCTGGGTAGCCACTACATGCTGCTAGGTGTCACTGGTGGATGGTGGGACTTATAGGGATTATCTTGATGATCGATAAACCCTAATGAGTTGAGTTGGAATCGTTCCAACCCATTGAAAGGAGTTTTCAATGATATAGTGATAGAGATCACAATATATCTCACTACCAGTCAGAATAGAACCTATGGGGTCACACACACTAGAAGTATTGACCGATCCGATGGTTGAAATCGTGATTAGGAATCACAAGAAATCAATTTGATTGATAAGAAGTTGAAGAAGAAACAAAGGGAATTAATTAATTAGACTTAAACACAAATCCTACTTCAGGAGGGATTCCTAGAGTCCTAATTGGATTAGGGCTGGGAATCCTAGTTGGAATAGGACTGGAATTCCTACTTGGAATAGGATTCCTACAATCCTAATGAGATTAGGAATTTTGAATTAAAATTGGATTCCTACTTGGAGTAGGATTCCTAGGAATCCTAATTGGATTAGGACTTCGGATTCAAATCTAATCCTAATTGGATTAGGACTAAATACATCCTAATATGGATTAGGGTTTCTTAAGTCACAATTAATTATTAATCTAATGAATCAATAAGACTCCTAATTGGATTAGGATTGAAGAGTTCAATTGAGTCAAAATTGATTCAAGTTCTAATTGGATTAGGACTTACCTAGATTGGATCCATTGGTTCACCCTTGGGCTAAACCTAATAGGATTAGGGCTTGACCACATTAGGGCAATGCAAACCCTAATGTGGACTAGGGTTTACCAAGAGGGAGGGGCGCAAGCCCCTCCCCCTTGATCCATTGGTGCGGCACAAGAGAGGGGGCCGGCGCCCCCTCTTTGGAAAGATGTCTAGGGTTCCTACTTAGTAGGAACCCTAGATGGCTATAAAAGGAGGTGTGAGGCCGGCGCCCTAAGCATAGAAGAAATCCTCCTCTTGCTGCCGCCACCCTCCCCTCTCCTCTCTTGGTTCAGCCGCAAGCAAAGGAAAAGCAAGGTCCAAGTGTTGGCGTCTTCCTCTTCCTCCAATCCTTCTTCCAACGCAGGGAAAAGAAAGAAGGCTGCAGAAGCTGTGTTCTTCTTCCTTGAGTTCCTTCTTCTTCTTCCTCCTCTCAAGCACTTTCAAGAGTTGAAAGAAAGAGAAGAGATCAGCCATCAAAGGAGTCTTTGCAAGGGAGCTAGCACCCCGGGAAGACAAGAAAGCTTTGATCGGTTCTCTACTTCGTGTGGATACCCGTAGAGGCCGGACGTTTGAACGGCTTCAAACGAACCCTCTTCCAAAACCACGAATTCAGATTCGCGGTGATCATCTACCCGCGCAAGGTGAAGATTTGATCTTCCTATTAGTTCTAAAAGTTTTAATTCTTACCTAATTACGAAAGGTCTCGAAACAAGCGTTCATGCGATGAACGTCGAACCCGTGCATGCCGATTCCGCTGCCATCTGAAAATTTTTGAAATATCAGCGGCATGGGCGGGTTCCCAACACGGCTTCCGTGCCATAGGTTAGGCTGAAAGGCGTCTCCCCGGTAGGGGTCCGATGCGTGGTCCGATACGCCCAAAGGACATTCTCGAGTTCTTCGACCCAAGCTTGCCCCGTCCGACCGATTCGCGCTTTGATTCCTTGGAGGATTGTCCGATTTGTGACCTCGGCCTCGCCGTTGGTTTGGGGATGCGACACAGATGTGAACCGATGCTCGATCCCAAACTCCTCGCAGAAGTCACGGAAATGCTTGTTGTCGAACTGTCGACCATTATCCGAGATGAGGACTCGAGGTACCCCAAATCGGACAATGATGTTCTTCTTCACGAACTTCCGGACTTGCGCCTCCGTGATAATGGCCAGCGGCTCTGCCTCTTTGCGACGGCTGCCCCTGACGCTTCAGTCGAGCCCCCTGCGTTCCTCTCGGGCCGGGGGCAGCCCCCAGTGATGGTGTGGATCACGCCCGCGACGGGTCGATTCTGCTCCCGAGGCTCCTGAGGGGCCGGGTCGGCCGGACGCGGGTCTGCGGGGGGACGTCGGTCGTTCACATATCGACCGAGACGCCCTCGGCGGATGAGAGCCTCGATCTCGTCCCGAAGCTGGAAGCAGTCTTCGGTGTCGTGGCCGTGGTCCCGTTGGTACTCACAGTACGCCCGAGAGGGCCTCCTCCCAGGAATCTTCTTCATCTGTCTCGGGACCGGGAGGTCCTCCCGCCCCTTGATTTCCATGAGGATCTGGGCCCGGGGAGTCAGGAGAGGAGTGTACCGGTTGAAACGTCGGGGCGGAGAACGAGGGCGTAGGGCGCCGTTGTTCCTCGCCGGCGACAGGCTTCTGCGCCGACGTTGAGGCGTCGGGCTCCTCCTCTGGCGTGACTCTTTTCGCCTTTTCTTCCCGAGCTTTGGAAGGATCTCGGCGGCCTCCTTGCTCCGGTGGGCGGACGCCTCCTCGACGTCCGCATACTGGTTCGCCCGGGACAACAGCTCTGGGAAGCTCCACGGCAGGCGTTTGTCCAGGGAGAAGGTGAGTCTGCCCTTTCGGAAGCCACGCTTCAGGGCTGAAAGAGCCACCTCCTGGCTCAGGTTCCGGACTTCCAGCGTAGCCTTGTTGAAGCGGGTAAGATAATCCCGCAAGCTTTCTCCCTCGTTTTGCCGGACATCAAAGAGGGAGTCGGAGACCAGTCGCCGCCGGCTACTGACGGCGAAATGGGTGATGAAGAGGCGAGTAAACTGGTCGAAGGACTGGATTGAGTTAGCCTCCAAGCCGGCGAACCACGCCCTTGCCGGGCCACGGAGGGTCGCCGGGAAGGCCTTGCAGAGGAGAGGATCTGATGCTCCGTGGAGGAGCATAAGGGTCCTGAAACTCTCGACGTGATCCCGCGGGTCCGCCGCCCCGTCATAGGGCTCGATCGCCGGCATTTTAAACCCCGGCGGATTCGGGGTCCGCAGGATCCTCGAGGCAAGCGCCGGCTGGGAGGAGATCTCCAAGTCGGCGAAGGGATCTTTGGAGTGGCCCTTCAGGACCTGGAGTTGTCGGTGGAGATCGTCCACCCGCCGGTCCAGGGAGCGCGACTGATGGGTGGGAGACAAGGAGCACCGAGAGGGGGACCGACTGGAGCGCGGGTTCCTTGAGGACTGGGGGATCTGGGAACGCGCCCGGGTCCGCCTCTCGTATCCCGCGCAGCTCCGATGGAAAGGTCCCGGCAGAATGGACCGTGCTCGAGAATCTTCCTCGCGCCGGCGCTCCTCCCCATGGGAGAGGAAGGAGCGCGGGTTGAGGAGGACAGGTGAGCGCTCAGGGAGCAGCGGCTCCTGGGCCCGCTGCGGCACCCGAGACATCACACCCTGCAGGTTCTGCACTGCCTCCGCGAGGGTGCGAACCTGCTGGGCTAACTGGTCGAACTGAGCGGCTTCGACCATCTGAATGGGAGGTGGAGCGGTGGAGTGTTGCTGAGAATGTATTGGAGACGCAGCGGCCTCCCGGCCGGAGGCGCGAGAGGCCCCGCGACTGGAGGCATTGGAAGCTCCACGACCACCTCGCCGTGCCATTACGATCGCTCTGAGATTCGGGCCCTTCCTCTAGTGCCAACTGTTGCTGGTGGTCCAAACCGAGAACGATTGGCACAGCGGTGTGAACGGGGTTCCGTTTGAGTTGCCTTGATTGGTGTTGATTGCGCTCCACCTTCCACCGGGAAACCTGCAAGCAAGCCTCGCACCACCACTGGGGTAGTGGGGGCCCTCCGACGATCAAGTCAGAGGAGATTGGAGGAGAAGGAGAGATAATAGCAGCAAGTAAGAGAATGCTCTGGAAGTTCTTGCGTACCCTCCCCCTTCTTCCCCCAGCCGCATATATACCAGGCTGGGGGGTCCTTTTGGGGGGTTGGTCATCGTGTAGCACGATGGAGCTGCCACTGACATGGCCGTTACAGGGCGTCGTGGGGCAGCGCTGGGTACGGCCATGACAGGGCGTAGTGGAGCTCCGCTTTGTACGGCTGTTACAGGGGATCGTGGAGCAGCGCCGGATACGACCGTTGCTGGGTGTAGTGGAGCAGAGGGCCGCGACGTGCCTCTGGGGAATAGCCTGTCGTTGTCGAGAGATGTCCGACTCGGGGTCGGGCTGCGGAGACGAAGATGTCCGACTCGGGGTCGGATTGCTGGATCAAGGGGCAGCCGACTCGGGGTCGGGCTGCGGAGCCGAAGATGTCCGACTCGGGGTCGGATTGCTGGATCAAGGGGCAGCCGTAGTCTTCCTGGGCGCGCGTGCCGGTCACGTGGGGCATGGTGGCTAAGTTCCCCCGTAACAAAAACCATTTTACTAAAACTGTGATGAAAAATCATCGAACTCAGTATTTTCAAGACTTAGAAACCATAGGAGAATTACAAGGTTTTGTCCTTTGGTTTTGTAGGTTCTATAAAAATCAATTAGAACTTAAAGGTCTTGAAGAACTTCTAATAAAAGAAGAAGTCTTAGATAATTCTAGGACTAATCCTGATAAATCAGTTAGGGTAGAAAATATATCTGATAAGGAAAACAGTGAATTAAAATCTCTAGATAATGAAAACATCATAAAGATCACTAGTTTACCTATGTCAGGTGTTGATCCTTTCCATATTAAGGAAAAGGAAATCGACCAACATAAAGTTGAGTCTGATCTTCCGAACTTAATAAGTTTTAAAGAAGATCACCTAGATAATCAATCTAGGATATTACCAGATCTCATAGATCTGTCAGACTTATCTGAAGGGAAAATTAGTAAACCAGAACCTATTGAGCATTCCGACTTAATTGAGTTTACTAATTCGCCTATGGCAGATAAGGATCCCTTTCAGATTAATGAAAGGAATATAGGTCAAGAAATTATTGAACCTACACAACACGAAGATAGCGTGTCTGAAACTGAGTTTGTTAAAATTAGCAACTTAGAAAATATTAAGACTTCAAATACGTCTTATCCAAGGTTTAAGAATAAACTTAGCTGTTGACCCCCTAATGGATTTTGATGAATACAAAACACTAGAGTTTAATTCCATTTATCTTAACAATTTACTTGAGGATTTCAGGTGATTAACTAAGAATATTGTTAAGAATTTATTGAAGAATTTTTGAGTTGAAGAAAACAGATCAGGGACAGCCGAGACGTCTCCGGGTCGTCTCAGAGACGTCTCTGGCACAAACAGGAAGAATTGGCACGTCTGGAGACGTCCCCGGCACCTGGCGAGGCGTCTCGCAGGGTCGGAGTCGACTCCCAACACTGCGGAGTCGACTCTCTCAGAGGCGGCAGAAAGGCCGATTTCAAGGGATGCGCGCGAGTCGTCTCCACAGGAAGCGGAGTCGTCCCCGCAAGTAAAAAGCAGACTTCCCGAGTCGTCCCCAGAGAGTGCGGAGTCGACTCTCTCAGGGTATTCCAGAGGGTGTGTTTTTCGTTGACAGAACTGCCGAGACGTCCCTTGAAAGAGCGGAGTCGACTCTCTCAGAGAATTCCAGAGGACATATTTTTCAGAGATAAAACAGCGGAGTCGTCCCCGAGGCAGCGGAGTCGTCCCCATGCAAAAAGCGTAAACATCCCGAGACGTCCCCATAAAGTGCCGAGCCGACTCTCTCAAAAAAATAGAAAAACAAGAAGTCAAAGAGTCCTTCTGCGGAGTCGTCCCCGTAAAGCGCAGAGTCGACCCCAAACAACGTCAAAAGAAAGTTTATACAGCCGAGACGTCTCGCGTTGAAGCGGAGACGTCTCCGGAGCGCCTGGGACGCGACTGACACACTTTTTCAGGTTTGTTTGAATTTCAAACTTCCATATCTTTGTGTCTAACGGCTATATTTGCTTTTTGGTCTATAAAAGGGAGCTCTTGAGTGCCTTCCTATATCTTCTCACCAACCCAACACAAGATCATTCAAGAGAGAAGAAAGAAAAAGAGGTTCAAGGGAGTTAGAGCTTTCAAGAGGAGAAATCAAGTGCATTCAAGTTTTTCCAACTGATTTCGTGCTCAACCACTCACTCCCACTTGGCATTCAAAGCTCACATTCAAGCCAACGCGATCCACATCGGAAGAACCATTATTCCCCAAGCTTCCAACGGCCAAAAGGGTTCTTCCGGGTTTTAATATTTCTCATTTCTATATTCGCTTCACTAAGAGCTTTTAAATCCTTGTAAAACTTTTCATTATTGTGCTTGTTCCAGTCAAGGGACTTGGAACAAGGGAAAGGCATCCCAAGCCTAGGTGAAATTGGGGGATTGTAGGGTTCGTTGTTAGCCCGGAGTAAAACAACGAGTTGGGTAGTGCACTCGCAAAACTATCAGACTGTAATCTTGGATTATAGTGAAAATTCCCAAAGGTGCTTTGGGGAGTGGATGTAGGAGCAGTGGAAGCTCCGAACCACTATAAAATCTTGTGTTTGCGATTGACTGTTCTCATACCTCTATCTTTACTCTAGTTCATACATTTGTGTGTTTTATTTTTAATTAGACAAAAAGTTTTAAAACACCCAATTCACCCCCCTCTTGGGTGACCATCTCTGGGCAACAAGTGGTATCAGAGCAGGTGCTCTGTGTATTTCTTGAAGACCTAACCGTCTTAGCCAAAGATCTAGATGGCAACACCCTTCAATAATATTCCTGCTGAGGGGCAGGCAACCAATAGACCTCCACTCTTCAATGGGACAAATTATACCTATTGGAAGACTAGAATGAGGGTTTTTATTCAAGCACAAGATTATGCCTTGTGGAGGGTTACAATCAAGGGACCACACGAACCATCTCACATGGTTAATGGCATTCAAGTTCCCAAACCTGAGGAGGATTGGGATGAGAATGATAATAGGATGGTTCAACTCAACGCTAGAGCCATGAACTCATTATTCTGTGCTCTAGATGTGAATGAGTTCAATAGAGTTTCCACCTGTAATTCCGCCAAGGAAATATGGGATAGGCTTGAAGTTACCCACGAGGGTACAAATCAAGTCAAAGAGTCTAAAGTGAACATTCTAGTTCATAAATATGAGTTATTTAAGATGGAACCCAATGAAACCATTTCATGCATGTTCACACGCTTCACGGACATAATAAATGGTCTAAAGAATTTAGGTAAATCTTACACTAACCCAGAACTTGTGAGTAAAATTCTCAGGTCTTTGCCAAAAGCATGGGAAGCGAAGGTCACGGCGATCGTAGAAGCCAAAGACCTCAACACATTGGGGCTTGAACAACTATTGGGCTCATTGATGACGCATGAGCTCACAATGAAGCAACATGAAGAAGATTTGCCAAAGAAAAAGACAATCGCACTCAAGGCTACTTCGAGTGTGTGTGAAGAAGAAAGTAGTGAGAGTGAAGAAGAAAACGAAGATGAGGATTTGGGTTTAATAGTAAGGAAGTTTAAGAAATTCATGAGAAGAAAGAAACCCTTCCCAAGAAAGAAGTTTGGAGGGAGAAATGATTGGGAAAAGGAAAAAGAAAAGGAAAGAGACCCAATCATATGTTATGATTGCAAAAGACCAGGACACATCCGTTTCGAATGCCCTCAACAAAAGAAGCACTTTGGAAAGAAGAAGAAGAAGGCGTTGAAAGCAACGTGGGATGATAGTGACACATCCTCCTCCGAGGAAGAGAAGGAAGAGACCGCCAACTTGTGCTTCATGGCATTCGAAGACGATGAGGTATGTCAAAGCTCAACTACAAATTTTACATTAGAAGAGTTATATGAAGCTTTTCAAGAACTCATGAGTGATTGTAGTATGCTAGGAGCAAAGAATAAAGAATTAAAAGCCTCCAATCAAAGACTAAAGGATGATATTAAAAACCTATTGATTGAGAAGGAGAGCGTTAAAAATGTTAACACCATTGACCTAGAAAATGAAAATTCAAAACTTAGCATTGAAAATGAGACGGCAAAAACACTAATTAAGGAATTGAATCTAAAAGTAAAATCCTTACTCAATTGTAATGCCTCACTTGCACAAAATGTTGAAACCCTTAAAAATGATAAGGAAGAATTGGCTAAAGAAAATTTGGTTCTTAAAAATGAGGTACATAAGTACAAACCAATTGTGGAGAAATTTACACAAAGCTCTGAAAAATTAAATCTTATTCTATCAAATCAAAGAGCTGTTTTTAATAAAGCCGGATTAGGATATAAAACTAGCAAACAACAAAAGTATCTAAAGAATTTCTTTGTGAAAGCAAAAGATGTCAAAACTGAAAAACCTACATGCTTTCATTGTGAAAAAAGTGGACATAAAGCCTATTCTTGTATTCAAAGAAAGATTCAAACTAACAAGAGTACATTTGTAAAAGGTAAAAACACAACTAAAGTATGAGTGCCCAAGGGAACAAACTACACTAACCAAGAAGGACCCAAGAAAACTTGGGTACCTAAGAGCTTCACATGATTATTTCGCAGGTATGCCTTGCAGCCGGAAATAAAAAGAGAATGTGGTATCTTGATAGTGGTTGCTCAAGGCATATGACCGGTGACAAGAGTCTCTTCGTCACCTTGAAATCAAAAGAAGGAGGAGTAGTCACATTTGGAGACAATGCTAAAGGTCAAATCATTGGTGTTGGTAAAATCTCCATATCACCCTCCTCATTTATTGACAATGTATTGTTAGTTAATGGACTAAAACATAATTTATTAAGTATAAGTCAATTTTGTGACAAGGGCTTTAAAGTGTCATTTGAATCTTCACTATGCATAATTAGTAGTCCAGTTGACAATGAGATCATACTTACAGGACATAGGCATGGAAATGTTTACATGGTAGACCTTGATGATCTCACCATGAAGGATGGCCAATGTCTTGTAGCCATGGATCCCAAAGTCAATGAGACTAGTTGGTTATGGCATCGTAGGTTAGGGCATGCTAGCATGGATTTAATTTCTAAATTGATTACAAAAGATCTAGTCAAAGGACTACCAAAAATAGACTTTGAAAAGAACAAAATTTGTGCTGCATGTCAATTAGGGAAACAAACAAGAAGTTCTTTCAAGTCTAAGAACATAGTCTCAACATCAAAACCCCTAGAACTAATTCACATGGATTTGTTTGGACCCACTAGAACTGCTAGTCTAGGGGGTAAGAAATTTGGTCTTGTAATTGTTGATGATTTTTCACATTTTACATGGGTTTCATTTCTTGCACATAAAGATGAGTCCTTTTCCGCTTTTATCAAGTTTCATAATAAGGTTTCGAATGAACTCAATCTTAAACTAAAAGCAATTAGGAGTGATCATGGTACCGAGTTTGAAAATCAGCATTTTGAAAAGTTTTGTGAAGAAAACGGTATCAATCATAATTTCTCGGCACCTAGGACACCCCAACAAAATGGGGTGGTAGAAAGGAAGAATCGCACACTAGCAGACATGGCTCGTACCATATTGTGCGAATCGGATCTACCAAAGTACTTTTGGGCTGAAGCAATAAATACTGCTTGTCATATTTTAAACCGTGCTTTAGTTAGATCTATCTTAAAGAAAACGCCTTATGAGTTAATGAAAAATAAGAAGCCCAATATAAGCTATTTTCATGTTTTCGGTTGTCGCTGCTTTATTTTAAACAATGGGAAGGACAATCTAAGTAAATTTAGTGCTAGATCAGATGAGGGGATCTTCTTAGGTTATTCCTCATCTAGTAGAGCATACAGGGTCTTCAACAAGAGAACTCTCGTTGTTGAAGAATCCATTCATGTTGTTTTTGATGAAGCTAATGGAGATTCTTCTAGAAAAGAAGAAGATAGTGATGCAGGTATACTTGAAGACAGAATGAAGGAGTTCTCCATACAAGACAAACAACTTGAAGATGAAGTCAAAGAAGATACAATTCAGCAAGATGAAGAAGATCAACCCCAAGCAAGAAATCAAGATCTTCCTAAGGAATGGAGGTATGCACACGGTCACCCAAGGGATCTAATCCTTGGTGATCCTTCACAAGGGGTAAGGACAAGATCCTCTCTAAGAAATACTAGTAATTATCTTGCTTTCGTTTCACAAATAGAGCCTAAATCACTAGAGGAAGCCGAAAAGGATGAAAATTGGATAAATGCTATGCAAGAGGAATTAAATCAATTTGAAAGAAATCAAGTTTGGACTCTAATGAAAAGACCTCCTAATGTTTCAATTATAGGCACCAAGTGGGTATATAGAAATAAACTAGATGAAGATGGAATAGTTATAAGAAACAAAGCTAGACTAGTTGCCAAAGGCTATAATCAGGAGGAAGGAATAGATTTTGATGAAACTTTTGCTCCTGTTGCTAGGTTAGAAGCTATTAGACTACTTTTGGCATATGCATGCTTCATGGATTTTAAACTCTATCAAATGGATGTAAAAAGTGCCTTTTTAAATGGTTATATAATGGAGGAAGTTTATGTAGGACAACCTCCAGGTTTTGAAAACCACTTACATCCAGATTACGTTTATAAATTGCATAAAGCATTGTATGGACTTAAGCAAGCCCCTAGGGCATGGTATGAAAGATTAAGTAATTTCCTAATTGAAAATAAATTTAAGAGAGGAAATGTAGACAAAACCCTCTTCATTAAAAGAAAAGGGAATGACTTATTGCTTGTGCAAATTTATGTGGATGATATAATTTTTGGTGCTACTAATGATAGTCTTTGTCAAGAGTTTGCCAAGCTTATGCAGGGAGAATTTGAAATGAGCATGATGGGTGAGCTCAACTTCTTCCTTGAGCTACAAATAAAACAATCAGAGGAAGGCATCTTCATCAGTCAGTCCAAATATATCAAAGAAATGTTGGAAAAATTCAAGATGAAGGATGCAAAGAAAATCAGCACACCCATGGGCTCAAGTTGCAAGCTTGACAAAGATGAAAAAGGTAAAAGTATAGACTGCAAATTGTACAGAGGTATGATAGACTCTTTACTTTACCTTACTGCTAGTAGGCCAGATATATTATTCAGTGTTTGCATGTGTGCTAGATACCAAGCATGTCCTAAGGAATCACACTTGCAAGCTGTTAAAAGAATTTTCAGATATCTAGTAGGGACATCTAATGTAGGCTTATGGTATTCTAAGCAATCTAATATAAATTTAATTGCTTATTCCGATGCTGACTTTGCCGGGTGCAAACTCGACAGAAAAAGCACAAGTGGCACATGTCAATTCTTGGGTGCTAATTTAGTTTCTTGGTTTAGCAAGAAACAGAATTCAGTGGCCTTATCCACAGCTGAGGCTGAATACATTGCAGCTGGGAGCTGTTGTGCCCAAGTGCTTTGGATTAAGCAACAACTCGAAGACTTCGGTATCAAAATGGACAACATACCAGTTAGATGTGATAATACAAGTGCAATTAATTTAACAAAGAATCCTGTCCAACACTCTAAATCAAAACACATAGAAATTAGGCATCACTTTATAAGAGATCATGTGCTGAAAAATGATGTGATGATTGAGTATGTATGTACTGAAAATCAATTGGCCGATATCTTTACAAAGCCCCTTTGTAAAGATAGGTTCAACTTCTTAAGGAATGCTTTATGCTTATTTGATCCTAGCAAATAAATTGAACTTGTAATGCAATGCTTTGCTACTCAAGCTAGTAATCCACCACAAGGTCAGAAATAGCAAACCTAGCATCTATTAAGTGAAAGCATAAATCTATCTAAGTTAAATGACGAATTGTTTGACTTTCCGGAGGATGGTTACCCTCCCTTGGACTCTTCATGGAGATATTTTCAGAGCCTATTTCATAGGTATTCGAAATTTGGTCAAACATTCCTCATTTCAATGTTAATAATTCAAAAATCATTATCAAACTTTTATAGGATGTATTATTAAAGGGGAGGATCACAAACAAACTCACTCTATATTCACCAAAAGAAATCATGTTGATTAGTGTGGTTAAATAAAATAAATTGGAAAAAGATAGAAATCATTCAGAAAATTTTCAGTGCCGGAGACGTCTCTGGCAAATCACAGAGACGTCCCCCCGGCGAGACGTCTCGCGCTAGTCGTGGAGACGTCTCGGGGACCGAACGAGGGTTTTTAAAATAGGTGAAACAGCTCGAGCCGACCCGAGCTATCTTCTTTCATCCCCGACAAAAACAAAAAACCCTAGCCTCCGTTTGCTCTCCACCTCAAACCGAACCAAAATCTCCCCATTTCCCTAGGGTTTTCGATTCATGGCACCTAAGAGAGCTAGGAGAACGGGTGGGAGGCGTCCTAGGGTAGCGACCGACGGTGAGGAACGGAGGGAAGAGCCTTCCGCGCCATCTCCTCCGGTTGCTCCGCCAACCACGACCCTTTCCTGTGCAAATCGCACAGTAACCACTGGTAGGTACATCGACTTTCAGTTTCTAGCAAATGAGGGGTTCTCTATTGGAGAGAGACTCCGGGCCCAAGGTTGGGAATACCTTTGTACCCTAAATACATCAACCTATCCCGGCCTAGTTAGGGAAATGTTTAGCAACATGGCCTTAGGGGACTCGGGGTACACTGGATATGTCCGAGGGACATTGATAGAGATTAATGAGGATGTTCTATCTAGTGTATTACAAATTCCTAAATATGGTGAGGCTCCGACCTCACACCCTCAAAGGGAAATTGCCCTAAACTTAGTTTTAGGACGAGAGGACTGCGGCCCTCTTGATGTGGTTAACTCCCAAGACCTCAATGCCGAGATGAGATTACTCTTGAGCATTGTTAACCGGGTCCTATTCCCAAAAACCGGCCGCTTCGATTTCGTTTCGGAGCGAGATTTAGTTATCATGCACCACATCTTACTAGGGATCCCCCTAAACCTCCCTAGACTTATGTTAAACTACATCTCTATATGTCATAGGTATTCTAGGTTTAGCATACCATATGGGATGATTTTCACTTTACTATTCAAACACTTCAAAGTTCCCATTCCTGAAAATGAGCCTGCAAAACCCTTAAGAAACACCGACTACTGCAATGAAAGTACAATGCATAGAATGGAGTTTCACAAGGTAGATGGATTATGGGTTAAGGTACCAAAAAGAAAATCTCAAATCCTAGAGCCTGAGATCCCACATCAGGAGCCAGACCACCACTCTCCTCCACATAGCCATATGGGCTTTCCTGATGTACCTTCCAGCTCAGCTGGACCTTCCACATCCATGCCTCCTCCTCCTCCAGTCAGTGGATCCTTCTCCCTGTCAAATGAGCAGATGCACACTCTAGCATCTGTGATATGCCAGCAGATGAGAGAGGAGATGAGATCGTTGATCACTGCTGAGTTGGCTCCTCTTCGTACCTCACATGAAGGGCTTCTACAAGAATTGAAGGAGATCAAAACTCAGGTAGAAGCTACAGCATCAGAGTTGGTTCATGTGGGTACCCTCCAAACTATACGATCAATTGAGCTACAGGAGAAATTGAAGATCATATTGTTGGGTACCCGCCCATGCCGCTGATATTTCAAAAATTTTTCAGATGGCAGCGGAATCGGCATGCACGGGTTCGACGTTCATCGCATGAACGTTGTTTCGAGACCTTTCGTAATTAGGTAAGAATTAAAACTTTTAAAACTATTAGGAAGATCAAATCTTCACCTTGCGCGGGTAGATGATCACCGCAAATCTGAATTCGTGGTTTTGGAAGAGGGTTCGCTTGAAGCCGTTCAAACGTCCGGCCTCTACGGGTATCCACATGAAGCAGGATCCGATCCAAGCTCTCTATCTCACCGGGGTGCTAGCTCCCTTGCAAAGATAGCTTTGATGGCTGATGTCCTCCTTCTCAATCAACTCTTGATTGTGCTTGGAAGGAGGAAGAAGAAGGATGAAGACTAGGAAGAAGAAGAATCCCTGCAGCCTTCTTCTCTTTTCATGCGTTGGAGCCAAGGAAGAAGACCAAGAGGAGGGAGACGCCTCCTCTTCTTTTCCCTTTGCTGATGGCGGCTGAACCAAGAGGAGGAGAGGGGCTTCCACGGCTTGAAGAGGAGGAAAAGAGATCCACTAGGGCGCCGGCCCTAGTCCTCCTTTAATAAGGATGAAGGGCTCCTACAAGTTAGGAGCCCTTGACAACTTTCCAAGAGGGGGCGCCGGCCCCCTCTCTCTTCATGTCGCACCTAATCAAGTGGAGAGGGGCCGATGCCCCTCTTACTTGGTTAGCCTAATCCTCTTCCAAAGAGGATTAGGTCCCTCTTTCATGGTTTAATCCTAATCTAATTAGGATTGGCCAAATTGGGTTCAATCTATGCTAGTCCTAATCCAATTAGGACTTGAATGAACCATGACTCAATTGAACTCTTCAATCCTAATCCAATTAGGAGTCATGTTGATTCATTAGATTAATAATTAATTTAGACTTAAGGAATCCTAAACCAATTAGGATTTGTTTAATTTTAGTCCTAATCCAATTAGGACTCCATTTGAATCCGAAGTCCTAATCCAATTAGGATTTCTAGGAATCCTACTCCAAGTAGGAATCCAATTCAAAATTCCTAATCTCATTAGGATTGTAGGAATCCTATTCCAAATAGGAATCCCAGTCCTACTCCAACTAGGATTCCCAGTCCTAATCCAATTAGGACTCTAGGAATCCTACCCGAAGTAGGATTTGTGTTTAAGTCCAATTAATTAATTTCCTTTGTTCCTTCTTCAACTTCTTATCAATCAAATTGATTTCTTGTGATTCCTAATCACGATTTCAACCATCGGATCGGTCAATACTTCTATTGTGTGTGACCCCATAGGTTCTATTCTGACTGGTAGTGAGATATATTGTGATCTCTATCACTATATCATTGAAAACTCCTTTCAATGGGTTGGAACGATTCCAACTCAACTCATTAGGGTTTATCGATCATCAAGATAATCCCTATGAGTCCCACCATCCACCAGTGACACCTAGCAGCATGTAGTGGCTACCCAGCAGAATGGAATGATGAACCTCTAGGTGCAGTTAATATGTGATACAATCCTACTATCGTGGATCCCTACAGGACGGAGGTCATGGACAACTCGTCAAACCCCATCATCTGTCATATGTCAAGATTTGTTCGACTTGAGTTCGATAGCGGAAAACTCTTTTTCACTTTATATTACTGCCCTGGCCAAGGTCTTAGAACTCAGTCTAACAAATCACATAGGATCACTCCTTTTCTATCAAGGTCGATAGATTCCTTATAGGTGCATACCCTACTCCTACAGTGAACCTACTGCAGCCAATCTACACTGCATGGACCCATATGGCTAGAGACCATGTATGTGTGCAGTCAAACTACAATAACCTCACTGTGAGTAGCCGAAGCACCGCAGGTCAAAGGACCAGTCACACTACTGCAACATCAAGCAAGTCACTGACGAGTGGATAGACATCCAAGTGACTTCTTGTCTTGGTCACGCTCAGTACCCTTGTTCTCTAACAAGCACCTGCACTATCACTTCAGTGTCCCTACACTGTGGACTCAAGTCTCGTCCATCCAGAAGGAAAGTGATCTGTGCACTGATCGGATCGATCACCGTCCTCGTGATGATCCATTGATCAGGAGCATTTAGAAATTAATCACCAATGATACATGGCTCAAATTCTCAACTCTTGAGAATATGTATCATCATCTTATTAATTCCTTGGACGATTCATAGACATATAAATAATATGAATGAAAAGATGCCTTTTATTTATTCAATAATAAATAGTCAAGTACAAAATTATGTCCCTAGAATCAACAATGTGTCAGCCAAATTGGCTTCTAGGGCATACATCTAACAATCTCCCACTTGCACTAAAGCCAATTGGTCATATATCTTAGGCCCATCTTCTCAAGGTGGGCTTCAGTCTTTTGCTGACTCAGCTGCTTAGTGAACGGGTCTGCCACGTTATCCGCGGAGTCTACTCTCTGCATTTCTTCTCAACATAGTCGCGTATGAGATGGAAGCGCCGCTCTATGTGCTTGGACTTCTGATGAGACCATGGCTCCATAGCTAGTGCTATGGTGCCAATGTTATCGCAGTAAAGTGTTATGGCATCTAATGACATTACACCTAACTCTGCAATTAACTTTTAATCAGAAGGTTTCCACTGCACCCTTGGATACGGCTTAACATTCAGCTTCTAAGGTAGAATCTATAATGATCGGTTGTTTGGAACTCTTCCAATTTACTGAACCACAATTGCACATATTCTGATGTAGACTTTCTATCATCAATATGTGTGCATCCTTCTACCTTCAACTCTGATCTTCTCCCAAAGACCAAGAACATGTCCTTAGTTCTTCTCAAGTACTTAAGACTGTTCTTTCACAGCTATCCAGTGCTTCTTGCCTGGATCCGACTGATATCTGCTTGTGACACTCACAGCAAGAGCTATATCAGGTTATGTACACAGCATGGCATACATGAGGCTTCCCATTGCCGATGCATAGGGAATCTTGCTCATGTGTTGAATCTCTTCAGCACCTCCTCTATGTACATCTTCTGTGAAAGGCCAAGCATTCTTTTAGATCTATCTCTATAGACCTTTATTCCCAAAATATAGGATGCTTCCCCAAGGTCTTTCATGGAGAATTCTTTTTGACAACCAGACCTTGACCGAGGTTAGCATGGGAATATCATTCCCAATCAGGAGAATGTCATCTACGTACAGTACGAGAAAAACGATAGCACTCCCACTAACCTTTTGTAAACACACGGTTCCTCTTCATTTTTGATGAAATCAAACGTTTTGATTGCGTCATCGAAACGAGTGTTCCAACTCCGAGATGCTTGCTTTAGTCCATAGATGGACCTTTGCAGCTTGCAGACCTTGTGATCTCCATCACTGGAAGTGAAACCCAATTGGCTGTTCCATATAGATATCTTCATCAAGATATCCATTCAGGAAAGCAGTTTTCACATCCATCTGCCAGATTTCATAATCATGAAATGCTGCAATGGCAAGCAATGTTCGGATGGATTTTAACATGGCTACAGGTGAAAAGGTCTCCTGATAGTCAATGCCTTCGCGCTGACTATACCCTTTCGCCACAAGCCTTGCCTTATAGGTCTCTACCTCTCCATCCGAACCTATCTTCCTTTTGTAGATCCATTTGCATCCAATAGGTACAATACCTTCTGGTGGATCTACTAAGGTCCAGACTTGGTTGGAACGCATGGAGTCTAACTCTGACTTCATAGCTTCCAGCCATTTCTCGGAATCGACATCAGATATCGCCTCGTTGTAGGTTTTGGGATCCTGTATGTGATCCCTATCTCCCACCAGGAACATTTCCTCGGTATCCTCTTCTAGTATACCTAAGTATCTATCGGGAGGATGGGAGACCCTACTAGATCTACGAGGTAGTTGAGGGACATCGTGTACTGGCTCTGTATGAATGGGTTCAATAGGATCCATGACTCGTTGCTTTTCAGAGACTTTCTCTTCAAGCTCAATTTTCCTCCCACTGCCTCTATCAAGGATAAACTAATTTTCCAAGAAGATGGCATGACGGCTCACAAACACATTGTGATCCTCTGAGACGTAAAAATTGTATCCTAATGACTCTTTAGGATATCCTATAAAACGAGCACTTATGGTCCTAGCCTCTAACTTGTCCGCCTGTAGTCTCTTGATGTGGGCCGGACATCCCCAAATCTTGAGATGACCCAGACTTGGTTTCTTACCATGCCATATCTCATACGGTGTGGTAGGAACGGATTTAGAGGGAACTCTATTCAATAAATAAATCGCTGTGAGTAAGGCATCTCCCCAAAGGAACATAGGTAGATCAGTGAAGCTCATCATGGACCTGACCATATCCAATAGGGTCCGATTCCTCCTCTCTGACACCCCGTTGAGTTGAGGTGTACCCGGAGGTGTCCATTGTGAGACTATGCCGTTTTCTTTGAGATAGTCCCGGAATTCCCCACTAAGGTATTCTCCTCCTCGATCTGATCGAAGAGCCTTAAGAGGTTTTCCAGTTTGTTTTTCTACTTCATTCTTGAACTCTTTGAACTTTTCAAAGGATTCAGACTTGTGTCTCATAAGATACACATATCCATACCGTGAATAATCATCGGTAAAGGTAATGAAGTAAGAATAACGTCCCCTGGCTAGCACATCGAATGGGCCACATACATCTGTATGTATTAGGGTAAGTATTTCAGTGGTCCTCTCCCCATGTCCTACAAAGGGCAGTCTAGCCATTTTTTCTTGAAGACAGGACTCGCAAACTGGATATGACTCGGAAGTCAATGAGCCTAAAAGCCCATCTTTATCCATTTTGTTCATTCTGTCCTCTCCAATATGGCCAAGCCTGAGGTGCCACAAATATCTTTGGTTTATCTCATCTCTGGATCTTTTGGATCCTTTGGCACTCACATCTTGCTCGGTAACATTCACAGATACATCCATATGTAAATGATAGAGACTGTCAATCATGAAACCGCGTGCGACTATTTTATTTCTTAAATAAATAGAACAGCAGTCTTTGTCAAATGTAAAAACATGACCTTCCTGTGCTAGACATGAAACAGAAATCAAATTTCTGCTAGCAACAGGTACATAATAGCAGTCTCTAAGTATTAAACTAAATCCAGACGGTAGTCGCAGATGGTAGGTGCCCACAGCCACAGCAGCAACTTTTGCCCCGTTGCCAACCCGAAGGGTTACCGCACCTTCCGCCAGCCTTCTACTTTCCTTTAGACCCTGCATGGTAGTGCACAAATGTGCACTAGAACCAGAATCTATAATCCAACTAGAAGTAGAAGAAACCGTTAGATTAGTTTCAATTATGAGCAAGTCTATACCTTCTGAAGGTGTGTCACCTTTCTTGTTCTTCAGGCTCTCGAGGTATGAAGGACAGTTTCTCTTCCAGTGGCCTTCGACATTGCAGTGGAAACATTTTCCTTTGTCGTTAGCCTTTTTCTTTTGAACTTCCTTCTTTGGCTTCTTGTCTTTCTTCTGCTTCTTAGCAGGCTTCTTTTTCTTCCAAGTAGACTTTCTCTTGGAACCAGAAGTCAACTCAGCAGCAAGGACATTGCCCCTTGAACCTTTCAAGGCTCCCTCAGCAGTTACCAACATGTTGATTAGTTCAGTCTTAGTGCATTCAATCTTATTCATGTGGTAGTTTACTATAAACTGACCAAATGAATCAGGAAGTGACTGTAGGATCAAATCCACTTGTAATTCCTTGTGCATGTCCATACCGAGCTTCTCAAGCTCCTCTAGGTCCTTGATCATGGTCAGACCGTGATCATGGACAGACTGCCCTTCGCGCATTTTCGCTTTGAAAAGTCTTTTGGACACTTCAAAACGAGCTGTGCGACTTTGCTCACCATACAACTCTTGCAGGTGTGCCAGTATTTTCCTAGCAGTCTTCATATTTTCATGCTGGCATTGGAGTTCATTAGACATGGATGCCATCATATAGCATTTTACTCTAATGTCATCATCCAACCACTTTTTATGCATCTCACGCTGAACATCAGTAGGACGTGTTGGTAGTGTAGGGATATCTGAATCGAGTATGTAGCCTATTTTCTCACAGTCCAAAACTATTTTGAGATTTCTAAGCCAGTCTTTGTAATTGGTTCCAGTCAGTCGGTTGGTCTCAAGAATACGGGTCAAAGGGTTTGAAGCTGACATTGTATCTGTAGAGAGTAAAGATTCTAGTTAGACTTTTGTACTTGATCCTAATCTGTTCTAAGGTCTTTTAGAACAAATGTAACTCCCACTATTTTCTCGAATTCCTCACACTCCCCTGGTAGGAAAACGGAAATCCCACACGACTAGGGTTTCTAGTGGGTACTGCGGTCCCACCGATTTACATGCCACCTCACCTAACAGTTATTGGTGACACATAGATGGATGAGTGTACAACTCTTGTACAATGCTTCTCAAGCATGTTGCAGTGTAACTTGGTCTCTAAGCCATGAAGACCTCACCTAACAGTTATTGGTCCCATTTCTTAGTTAAGTCAGACCCACCGTATAACCGTAGGAATAAAGTCGTCATTGGGTCCTCACCTAACAGTTATTGGTGCCCAACCCCACCTTTACCCTACAACATCTCATGTCTATAGAGAGGTCCAGCCCCCCGATGCAACTTGACCACTGTGTCCAGCCGAGACAAATCAACATCAGAAAGGCCTTAGCAGCTCTACTACAGTGGAAGACCTATTGACTTAATATTGGTTAATCAGGTCTTAGTGTTTGCAACTTGAGCCCTTCATAAGAGGTAATCGAACAATTGGCCAGGTAAGCAGGTGGGAGGCTCCCCTTACTCAGAGAGTAAGGTCCTAATTAAGTAACCACCTTTCATGCTTTCCTAGACACCAATTAGATCAATTAATCTATATGACTTGCTCATGTCGGTTCACTCTCGACTTGATTGAGGAGGTTTTGTTTTAGGTCTCAATTGGGTTTGCTACATCACATGTAAACCTATCTACCCGACTCGCATTCACATCACATGCAAACGGCGCATCACAGGCAGTTATAATCGCAGCATCAAATTAAAGCTAAACTTTAACTAGGTGATGATCATGGATTCTAATTAGGTCGTATTACAAGCACATGCACATCAATCGATCAAGTGGTCTTCAACTCTTGAATTGGTTCCAAGCCTCCTTGATTCTATCCTTGATCAACTCTTGATCCCATCGCCATCAACCGCTTAGATCACCTTTCATCTCATGCCTTTGCTTCAACTTGACCGTTGATGTACATCACATCACAGAAATACAACCAGATGTAAAATAAAAATAAAAATAAATTACATCTCCTTTTAGGAGGCACGCAGGCCTCTCAAAACATCAAATAAGATGCATGCAAGCATCTGAAAAATTACATGACATCGCAGATCACATCGCAGGTCATTACATTTGATACCAAAAGGGGTTGAATCCTATGATCATCACCGTATGCAACAATTATAATTTTCAGATCTGAAAACTAACTGATTGTATCATGACATAGGTCGCTGATCATGCTAATCATGATTCTAAACTTTGTAATCCCATTAACAATGCATTTAGAATCATCTTTTTATCACATAAAAATCAGCATGCAAAAAATCAGCACCCCTGAAAAATCTGCATGCAGAATTTTTCAGCATGCATGATCATTCAATTTTCAGATCTAATATGCCTTTAGATATTTAATTCTTACCTTAATCTACGAAGCCTAGGCTCTGATACCACTGTTGGGTACCCGCCCATGCCGCTGATATTTCAAAAATTTTTCAGATGGCAGCGGAATCGGCATGCACGGGTTCGACGTTCATCGCATGAACGTTGTTTCGAGACCTTTCGTAATTAGGTAAGAATTAAAACTTTTAAAACTATTAGGAAGATCAAATCTTCACCTTGCGCGGGTAGATGATCACCGCAAATCTGAATTCATGGTTTTGGAAGAGGGTTCGCTTGAAGCCGTTCAAACGTCCGGCCTCTACGGGTATCCACACGAAGCAGGATCCGATCCAAGCTCTCTATCTCACCGGGGTGCTAGCTCCCTTGCAAAGATAGCTTTGATGGCTGATGTCCTCCTTCTCAATCAACTCTTGATTGTGCTTGGAAGGAGGAAGAAGAAGGATGAAGACTAGGAAGAAGAAGAATCCCTGCAGCCTTCTTCTCTTTTCATGCGTTGGAGCCAAGGAAGAAGACCAAGAGGAGGGAGACGCCTCCTCTTCTTTTCCCTTTGCTGATGGCGGCTGAACCAAGAGGAGGAGAGGGGCTTCCACGGCTTGAAGAGGAGGAAAAGAGATCCACTAGGGCGCCGGCCCTAGTCCTCCTTTAATAAGGATGAAGGGCTCCTACAAGTTAGGAGCCCTTGACAACTTTCCAAGAGGGGGCGCCGGCCCCCTCTCTCTTCATGTCGCACCTAATCAAGTGGAGAGGGGCTGATGCCCCTCTTACTTGGTTAGCCTAATCCTCTTCCAAAGAGGATTAGGTCCCTCTTTCATGGTTTAATCCTAATCTAATTAGGATTGGCCAAATTGGGTTCAATCTATGCTAGTCCTAATCCAATTAGGACTTGAATGAACCATGACTCAATTGAACTCTTCAATCCTAATCCAATTAGGAGTCATGTTGATTCATTAGATTAATAATTAATTTAGACTTAAGGAATCCTAAACCAATTAGGATTTGTTTAATTTTAGTCCTAATCCAATTAGGACTCCATTTGAATCCGAAGTCCTAATCCAATTAGGATTTCTAGGAATCCTACTCCAAGTAGGAATCCAATTCAAAATTCCTAATCTCATTAGGATTGTAGGAATCCTATTCCAAATAGGAATCCCAGTCCTACTCCAACTAGGATTCCCAGTCCTAATCCAATTAGGACTCTAGGAATCCTACCCGAAGTAGGATTTGTGTTTAAGTCCAATTAATTAATTCCCTTTGTTCCTTCTTCAACTTCTTATCAATCAAATTGATTTCTTGTGATTCCTAATCACGATTTCAACCATCGGATCGGTCAATACTTCTATTGTGTGTGACCCCATAGGTTCTATTCTGACTGGTAGTGAGATATATTGTGATCTCTATCACTATATCATTGAAAACTCCTTTCAATGGGTTGGAACGATTCCAACTCAACTCATTAGGGTTTATCGATCATCAAGATAATCCCTATGAGTCCCACCATCCACCAGTGACACCTAGCAGCATGTAGTGGCTACCCAGCAGAATGGAATGATGAACCTCTAGGTGCAGTTAACATGTGATACAATCCTACTATCGTGGATCCCTACAGGACGGAGGTCATGGACAACTCGTCAAACCCCATCGTCTGTCATATGTCAAGATTTGTTCGACTTGAGTTCGATAGTGAAAAACTCTTTTTCACTTTATATTACTGCCCTGGCCAAGGTCTTAGAACTCAGTCTAACAAATCACATAGGATCACTCCTTTTCTATCAAGGTCGATAGATTCCTTATAGGTGCATACCCTACTCCTACAGTGAACCTACTGCAGCCAATCTACACTGCATGGACCCATATGGCTAGAGACCATGTATGTGTGCAGTCAAACTACAATAACCTCACTGTGAGTAGCCGAAGCACCGCAGGTCAAAGGACCAGTCACACTACTGCAACATCAAGCAAGTCACTGACGAGTGGATAGACATCCAAGTGACTTCTTGTCTTGGTCACGCTCAGTACCCTTGTTCTCTAACAAGCACCTGCACTATCACTTCAGTGTCCCTACACTGTGGACTCAAGTCTCGTCCATCCAGAAGGAAAGTGATCTGTGCACTGATCGGATCGATCACCGTCCTCGTGATGATCCATTGATCAGGAGCATTTAGAAATTAATCACCAATGATACATGGCTCAAATTCTCAACTCTTGAGAATATGTATCATCATCTTATTAATTCCTTGGACGATTCATAGACACATAAATAATATGAATGAAAAGATGCCTTTTATTTATTCAATAATAAATAGTCAAGTACAAAATTATGTCCCTAGAATCAACAATGTGTCAGTCAAATTGGCTTCTAGGGCATACATCTAACACATATCAGATGGTCTTCAAGAGTTGACGAGCCCTGGAGGCAATTTGGGCACCGTGGCTGCCCAACTTAAAGGAAAAATTGAAAGGGCAAGTCTCGAGTTTGAAGCACTAGTAGCAGCCTTCCATCAATTTCAAGGAGATCAGTTCAAAACTCTACTGGACTCAATAAATGCATTTATAGAGGCAGCTGCTAGGGCTATTGAACAACGTCGCCGATGAGGGACATTTTGTAAAAAATCTAGGGTTCATCTGTTTTGTAAAACCCTAGGCTCATTTTGAAACTTCTTTTGTATTAGGAATCAATACTTGTAATGATTTCCTCTCTTAACTTTGTAATGACTTCAAATGATTGCAATGATATATGAATGTCATACAATTCCTTTGAAACTTTGTGTATGTGATTCTGTGATGTGCCATAAAAATCTCATAACATACCTTAAGTGTTCAAACTTGACACAACTTATCAATGCATATAAAACAGGGGGAGCACATCTTGTAATAACTATTTTAAACAAAAAAAGGGTCTGAAATGAATTCCAAAACAAAGGGGGAGTGAAATGAATGCTGCATTCATTAATAGACATAACTTGGACAGCGGGAGCATAACTTGAATATCCTTAAGTGAATCATGGTAACATGCTGAATTCCACTAGAAATTGTGTTTTAAGTACCTAAGAATAATTTGTCCCCTTCATTGTTGATGACAAAAAGGGGGAGTAGATATATAGAACCTATATATGGAGTATATGAAGTATATGGAGTAGAACCTAAATATGGAATGCAAAATTTACACTCATACTTAAAAGTTGAATTAGAAAAGACAAAATTGAAGAATATTGACTGTAAGATAATTGCCCTTCTGGAAAAGAAAGGGGGAGTCAAAAAGTACTTAGCCTTCAATTGTCTTTAGCATCAATACTTCACTATTTTGAATTATGCACACTGTATCTAGCTCTAACCATAACACAATACTTGTACATCTGATCAAATACTGTGTATATGTTTAAATTTCGAATTTTGCATATACTCAGTGTTTTGTCATCATCAAAAAGGGGGAGATTGTTGACCCCCTAATGGATTTTGATGAATACAAAACACTAGAGTTTAATTCCATTTATCTTAACAATTTACTTGAGGATTTCAGGTGATTAACTAAGAATATTGTTAAGAAATATCTAGGCAAGTTCCCATATTTTTTAAGAATTTATTGAAGAATTTTTGAGTTGAAGAAAACAGATCAAGGACAGCCGAGACGTCTCCGGGTCGTCTCAGAGACGTCTCTGGCACAAACAGGAAGAATTGGCACGTCTGGAGACGTCCCCGGCACCTGGCGAGGCGTCTCGCAGGGTCGGAGTCGACTCCCAACACTGCGGAGTCGACTCTCTCAGAGGCGGCAGAAAGGCCGATTTCAAGGGATGCGCGCGAGTCGTCTCCACAGGAAGCGGAGTCGTCCCCGCAAGTAAAAAGCAGACTTCCCGAGTCGTCCCCAGAGAGTGCGGAGTCGACTCTCTCAGGGTATTCCAGAGGGTGTGTTTTTCGTTGACAGAACTGCCGAGACGTCCCCTGAAAGAGCGGAGTCGACTCTCTCAGAGAATTCCAAAGGACATATTTTTCAGAGATAAAACAGCGGAGTCGTCCCCGAGGCAGTGGAGTCGTCCCCATGCAAAAAGCGTAAACATCCCGAGACGTCCCCGTAAAGTGCCGAGCCGACTCTCTCAGAAAAACAGAAAAACAAGAAGTCAAAGAGTCCTTCTGCGAAGTCGTCCCTGTAAAGCGCAGAGTCGACCCCAAACAACGTCAAAAGAAAGTTTATACAGCCGAGACGTCTCGCGTTGAAGCGGAGACGTCTCCGGAGCGCCTGGGACGCGACTGACACACTTTTTCAGGTTTGTTTGAATTTCAAACTTCCATATCTTTGTGTCTAACGGCTATATTTGCTTTTTGGTCTATAAAAGGGAGCTCTTGAGTGCCTTCCTATATCTTCTCACCAACCCAACACAAGATCATTCAAGAGAGAAGAAAGAAAAAGAGGTTCAAGGGAGTTAGAGCTTTCAAGAGGAGAAATCAAGTGCATTCAAGTTTTTCCAACTGATTTCGTGCTCAACCACTCACTCCCACTTGGCATTCAAAGCTCACATTCAAGCCAACGCGATCCACATCGGAAGAACCATTATTCCCCAAGCTTCCAACGGCCAAAAGGGTTCTTCCGGGTTTTAATATTTCTCATTTCTATATTCGCTTCATTAAGAGCTTTTAAATCCTTGTAAAACTTTTCATTATTATGCTTGTTCCAGTCAAGGGACTTGGAACAAGGGAAAGGCATCCAAGCCTAGGTGAAATTGGGGGATCGTAGGGTTCGTTGTTAGCCCGGAGTAAAACAACGAGTTGGGTAGTGCACTCGCAAAACTACCGGACTGTAATCTTGGATTATAGTGGAAATTCCCAAAGGTGCTTTGGGGAGTGGATGTAGGAGCAGTGGAAGCTCCGAGCCACTATAAAACCTTATGTTTGCGATTGACTGTTCTTATACCTCTATCTTTACTCTAGTTCATACATTTGTGTGTTTTATTTTTAATTAGACAAAAAGTTTTAAAACACCCAATTCACCCCCCTCTTGGGTGACCATCTCTGGGCAACATTAGCCTTCCACAAGTAGGAGTAAATCAACTCCCAGAATGGATATTGAATTCTAAATTAGGATCAAACTTGGATAGACAGTCTTTCCTGTCAGTCCATTATTGGAAATCTAAAATAAGGGATTATCCATTAGAAAGTCCTTCTTCAAATGAAGAAGAAGAAGAAAGTGAAACAGATGTAGATTATAGCTCTACATCAGATGGTTCCATTTGGTTAATAACCAAACCTTTAGTGTTGTTGGAAAAAATATGTTAGCCAGCAACCATAAAGCTTCTGTCTCAGTAAATGAACTGAGATTTGAGATTAAGCAATTAAAAACAGAAATAAAACTGTTAAGGTCACAAAAAGAAGACCAAATAATTAAAGAAAATTTACAGACTACATCTTGTATCTTAAATCAAATAAGATATAATAGATGGACTACAATAATTAATATTGTGGTAAAAGACGAATTAGTCTTACAGAATGTTGTGGCACTAATAGATAGTGGCACAGATTTAAATTGTATCCAAGAAGGTATAATTCCTACAACCTTCTTTAAGAAAACGATGCAGAACTTAACTGCAGCAGACGAGAATAAAATGAAAATTAGTTATAAAATACCACGAGCCTATGTCTGCAACATAGAAGTCTGCATAGAGACTTCATTCATTCTGGTCAAAAATTTGACTCAATCAGTTATTTTAGGAATACCTTTCCTAAATAACTTAATGCCTATAATCAGGATAGATAGCAATGGCATCTATTCAAAAAGGCAAGGAAAGAAAACTTATTTTCCTTTTCATACAAGACCCCAAAAGGAGGTTAATGAGACTATAAATCTTTTAGTCCAAAAGGAAAGACAATTAGCTTTCCTTAAACAAGAAGCAACAATGTTGCATATAGAAAATAAATTGCAAGATCCTTATATAAAGGAAAAGATTAAGGATCTCCAAATTCAACTTACAGATCATATCTGTAGTGAATTACCTCACCAATTTTGGTCAAGGAAGAAACATATTGTTTCTTTACCATACGAGAACTCTTTTAATGAAAAGGATATACCTACTAAAGCTAGGCCTACACAGATGAATAGAAAATTCCTTGATCTCTGTAAACTAGAAATAGAAACACTCTTGAATAGAGGGTTGATTAGGAAATCCCAATCCCCATGGAGTTGCACAGCCTTCTACGTTAATAAAAATGCAGAAAAAGAAAGAGGTAAACCAAGGTTGGTTATAAATTACAAACCTCTAAATAAGGTTTTAAAAGGGATAAGATATCCATTACCTAATAAAAAGAATCTCTTAGATAGATTAGGAGAATCACTAATCTTTTCTAAGTTTGACCTGAAATCAGGCTACTGGCAGATCCAAATAGAGGAATCTGACCGATATAAAACAGCATTCACCACACCATTCGGTCACTACGAATGGAATGTAATGCCATTTGGTTTAAAGAATGCACCCTCTGAATTTCAGAGCATTATGAATGAAATCTTTAATCCATTTGATTTCATTATAGTCTATATAGACGATATTCTAGTGTTTTCTAAATCATTAGAACAACACTTTAAGGATTTGAAAATCTTTGAAATGATAGCCATAAAAAATGGCTTAGCAGTATCTGCTACAAAAATGGATTTGTTCCAAACCCAAATATGATTTTTGGGTCATTACATAAGCTTCGAAAAAATAGTTCCAATTGAAAGAAGCATTGAGTTTGCATCCAAATTTTCGGATGAAATATTAGACACTAAACAACTCCAAAGATTTTTAGGAAGTTTAAATTATGTGTCTAATTATTATAAGGATTTAGCACAGGATACTGCTATCCTTTATGACAGGTTAAAT
Source organism: Phoenix dactylifera (assembly GCF_051530095.1). Classification (NCBI taxonomy): domain Eukaryota; kingdom Viridiplantae; phylum Streptophyta; class Magnoliopsida; order Arecales; family Arecaceae; genus Phoenix; species Phoenix dactylifera. The sequence goes on from NC_143203.1 coordinate 5,135,040, forward strand.
AAAAACCCTGGTCCATGGAGTCAAACTCACACTAAAAAAGTTAGACTAATCAAGTCTAAGGTAAAGAATTTACCATGTTTAACTTTACCAAATCCAAATTTGTTTAAGATTGTCCAAACTGATGCATCTGACATTGGTTATGGAGGCATCTTAAAACAAAAGGATCCAAATACTGGTAAAGAAATATTAGTACGATATGTCCCTGGCAAGTGGAATCCTACTCATAGGCAGTATCCAACGATTAAAAAATGTGTGCAATCGTAAAAACCATTTCTAAGTTTCAAGATGACCTCTTAAACAAACAATTTTTGTTAAGAGTTGATTGCACAGTAGTAAAACAAATCATTGAACAAAATGTAAAAAATCTTGTGTCAAAACAAATATTTACATCATGGCAAGCACAATTAAGTGTTTTTGATTTTGAAATAGAATTTCTTAAATCTGAAGAAAATTCTCTTCCTGATTTTCTAACCAGAGAATTTCTGCAAGGATGATTAAACAAGAATTCTTGTATAAAGGTAAACAAATTATGTTCCCTTTTGAAGGTATGAATCATCTTAATGAAAAGGTGAAATCATCCCAACCAAACTTTAAATTGCAAAGTTTTGAAGACATTCCTGGTGCAGGTACAGTCAATTATGGCGGCCGCAGCAGTCCACGGCAACAAGCCCTGGTAAGTAAGAAAAAGGGGAAAAATCCCAAGGTAAAAAGTTTACCTTATTATGCATCAACAGTTGCTATAAAGTATTATAAATATTATAATACTGGATTTGAAAATAGTCCTCCGTAACTTGTTAACCATGCAGGAACAAGATCAAGACAGAAAATTTTATCTGCTTGATAAACCAGGGGACGCAGTGCTGATGCACTTTTCGAAATAATGGGAATAATCCCTGCGGGACGCAGTGAGGAAGCACTTCTCATAATGAGACGCAGTGCTGACGCACTTCCCGAAATACTGAGAATAATCCTACGGGACGCAGTGAGGAAGCACTTTCCACAATAAGAATGGCATTCCATTAGGAGGAATAGCCTTGATAGCAAATTGCTACATTGCAATGAATGCGTTGCAATCAACTTCATTCTTAGCCAGGGATGAAGGGAGTATTACTCACTCTCGGAGAAGTATTCTGAGTGATTATATGAACCAATATCATAGTAAAGTTAATTTGAGTGATAAATGGTTCATTGAGTTAAAAAATTAAGTTAACTCATTGGCAACAGATTGGTAATAGCCAATTCTGGTTAAAAGAAGCTAATAAGCTCTATAGCTATAAAAGACGCTAATAAGCGCTATAGCTATCATTGGTAGCCTTCATTAGCAATGCTTTTGGGAAGAAGAAATGACTTCTTGCCTAGAACAAGTCCAGAGAAGATGCTCTAAACAAAGCTGAATCAAATTGGATCAGCAGTGCTCGCCCGTGAAGCCAGCACAAGGAAGGATGTCCTCCATCCAACAGGAGGAATCACCTTTGATCACATCATTGCTTTCCTTCAGGCGGAAGGAATCCCTCCAAACGAGGAAAGATGCTTTCTTGGCGACAAAAAAATTATTTTCGGCAGGAAAGATGCTTTCTTGGCAACGAAGAAATCACTTTCGGCAGAAAGCTACACCGACCAATGTCACGTCACTCTGACGGATGGTATCTCTACCAGCAGAGGACAAGAAAAGGACGTATGAAGGAATTTACTTACGACGGACCAAGGACACTGTGCAATAAAGCACCTTTTACAAAAGCAGAACTGTTCACTGTTTTTTATAGCTTTGTGTCTTTTCGGTCTTTCTTTTCCTTTTCTTTATGTCGTGTCATTCTTTATTGTATTTGTCTGTCGTCCATGTGAGGAGATAGTCTGACCCCGGACTCCAAAATGAATTGGAATCCATTGTAACCCGAGGTCTATTTAAGACGATCGACTCTTCACATTGAGGAGGAGAAACCTTAGACAGCCCCTTAAAGTAATAAGAAAATCTCTTTTGCTTCTGTCTCTGTCTTTGCACTCTTGCTTCTCTCCTTCCTTCTTTCCCCGCTTCCGCATCTGAGGGGTTCACCCCCTCCTGAATAAAGGGTTGATTAGAAAATCCCAATCCCCATGGAGTTGCACAGCCTTCTACATTAATAAAAACGTAGAAAAAGAAAGAGGTAAACCAAGGTTGGTTATAAATTACAAAGCTCTAAATAAGGTTTTAAAATGGATGAGATATCCATTACCTAATAAAAAGAATCTCTTAGATAGATTAGGAGAATCACTAATCTTTTCTATGTTTGACTTGAAATCAGGCTACTGGCAGATCCAAATAGAGGAATCTGACCGATATAAAACAGCATTCACCACACCATTCGGTCACTACGAATGGAATGTAATGCCATTTGGTTTAAAGAATGCACCCTCTGAATTTCAGAGCATTATGAATGAAATCTTTAATCCATTTGATTTCATTATAGTCTATATAGACGATATTCTAGTGTTTTCTAAATCATTAGAACAACACTTTAAGGATTTAAAAACCTTTGAAATGATAGCCATAAAAAATGGCTTAGTAGTATCTGCTACAAAAATGGATTTGTTCCAAACCCAAATACGATTTTTGGGTCATTACATAAGCTTTGAAAAAATAGTTCCAATTGAAAGAAGCATTGAGTTTGCATCCAAATTTTCGGATGAAATATTAGACACTAAACAACTCCAAAGATTTTTAGGAAGTTTAAATTATGTGTCTAATTATTATAAGGATTTAGCACAGGATACTGCTATCCTTTATGACAGGTTAAATAAAAACCCTGGTCCATGGAGTCAAACTCACACTAAAAAAGTTAGACTAATCAAGTCTAAGGTAAAGAATTTACCATGTTTAACTTTACCAAATCCAAATTGGTTTAAGATTGTCCAAACTGATGCGTTTGACATTGGTTATGGAGGCATCTTAAAACAAAAGGATCCAAATACTGGTAAAGAAATATTAGTACGATATGTCTCTGGCAAGTGGAATCCTACTCAGAGGCAGTATCCAATGATTAAAAAAGAAATGTGTGCAATCATAAAAACCATTTCTAAGTTTCAAGATGACCTCTTAAGCAAACAATTCTTGTTAAGAGTTGATTGCATAGCAGTAAAACAAATCATTGAACAAGATGTAAAAAATCTTGTGTCAAAACAAATATTTGCATCATGGCAAGCACAATTGGCTCTGATACCAGCTTGAGGGGGTGCAACCCTCGGATGCGGAAGCAGAAAAAGAAGGAAGGAGAGAAGCAAAAGCGCAAAGACAGAGACAGAAGCAAAAGAGATTTTCTTATTACTTCAAGGGACTGTCTAAGCTTCCTCCTCCTCAATGTAAAGAGTCGATCGCCTTAAATAGACCTCGGGTTACAATGGATTCCAATTCATTTTGGAGTCCGGGGTCAGACTGTCTCCTCACATGGACGACAGACAAATACAATAAAGAATGACACGACATAAAGAAAAGGAAAAGAAAGACCAAAAAGATACAAAGTTATAAAAAGCAGTGAACAATTCTATTTTTGTAAAAGATGCTTTATTGCACAGTGTCCTTGGTCCGCCGAAAGTAGATTCCTTCGTACGTCCTTTTCTTGTCCTCTGCTGGTGGAGATGCCATCCGTCAGAGTGACGTGACATTGGTCGGTGTAGCTTTCCGCCGAAAGTGATTCCTTCGTTGCCAAGAAAGCATCTTTTCTACTGAAAGTAATTTCTTTGTCGCCAAGAAAGCATCTTTCCTCGGTTGGAGGGTTTCCTTCCGCCTGAAGGAAAGCAATGAGGTGGTCAAAGGTGATTCCTCCTGTTGGGTGGAGGACGTCCTTCCTTGTGCTGGCTTCATGGGTGAGCATTGCTGATCCAATTTGATTCAGCTTTGTTCAGAGCACTATCTCTGGACTTGTCCTTGTGCTTGGTGAGAAGTCATTTCTTCCATCGAAAGCATTGCTGATGAGACACAAGGCTTGGTTCATTTGCCGAAAGTAGATTCTCTCGGTCATAGAACAATCTTCTTCTCCTCTGCTCAGTCAGAGGTAGGTTCTTTGCCCTTGGTTTGGTGCAGCTTTACCGGCTTGAACCTGGGATCATCAATAATTAATTGATGCTGGGTCTTGATTGCACCCTTTCTTGGATGGATTGCCAAGATGCTTTGCCACATATGTTCTATAACTTCAACCCTACTTGTCTTATGCATTTGATTATGCACAGAAGTAGACTGTTCTTCTTCCTTTTCAAGAGATAAAGTATCCTCTGCATAAGGATCTTGAGCTTCTCCTGCAAGACACCTGAACATATTAGTATCATCAGGTAAAGAGTTAGATGAACTCTGTGAGGCAGTATCCTTCATTGACACCGTCTTTTTTGATGCAGTACTCTTGATGGAGTCTGTCTTATGTTCTGCTTCAAATGTAGGACAGAACTGCTTCTTAAGCTGGTCCAAATATTTGGACATAATCTCTTCAGGAGAGCATTGTGGATATTTTCTGGAGAGTTTAGCTTTAAGACTGGCAAAATAATTGTCAGTAGAATCTTCAGACTGCTGAATTTCAGTACTGTCTTTCTTGAAGGTAGCTAAATCAGATTTAATGGTGGCAATTATATCATCATATTTTTCTCCGGGCATTCCCCGCCACCACTTGTAGAGATATTTTCTCTTGAGGACAGGAATATTTGTTTCCGTGTCCATTTCTGCCGATATGATCCACTTCATTATCCATGGGATCTTGTTCTGGATTACGAACATCATCGGACATAGCTCTGAAGAGATGCATTCATCCGTGAGCTTGTTGATGGTGGGATGAATATCCACCCATTCTTCAAAATGTTGAAGTATTGATGAGGGCAGCATGATTAAAGCCCAAACTTGGTCCACCATTTGTGAAACCATCCTGGCAGTGGTTTTTGCAGTATTTCTGGCTCCACCTATACAAACCAAGAATGCTTTTTCTTGGAATTTTTATAATAGAAAATATTGGTGAATGCCTGAACATAGTCCCAGTAATTAACTAGATAGACTTGTCCGTTAGTTGTGATCTGCTTGGCCTGATTTGGGTCAAGTCCTCATTCATTTGGTCTGATCACCTTCAAAATATAGCATTTGCTAAAATTGATAACTCCACTCCTGATATTTCCATTTTGAAAATTATGTTGAGTTTCTACAGATTTAGTATGGAGCAGGAGCGCCTCCGTTACTACTCTATTTTTTCCCTCCATTGAAGGGTAACCCCGTTCGTCAAAGTATTTTTGACGTATGAACCATGGATCACTCAGATGAGAAACTTCACTGTGATCCAGGTACATAATAACCTCCTCGAATTTCTTTTTCGAGTAAGTACTGTCCAGAAGATTCTCCTGTAGTACTTCTTTCATCGTTGGGCTCGACGATGAAGTTGGTTGCAAGGAAATTCCTTGCCCAACACCACTGTGTTGTTCATGGTCAACCTTCTATTTTCCTTTATTAAGATAGGTTGCCAAGTTCACCCGTTTCGAACTGCTAGGCTCCATTGGTGGAAAATTTCCTGCAGTTAACTGTGGAGCAGCTTGAGTGGAAAGTGCATAAGCACTGCATCCCCTGCCATAAGTGGGAAGTGCATAAGCACTGCGTCCCCTGGTATAATGACCATAAAAGGGCCATGTATTCCCAGTATTTTTGGGAAGTGCTATATTTGCACTGCGTCCCCTGATATTTCGGGCAGATGATTTTCTGCCTTGTTCATGGTAGTCTCGCCTTGGAATCATTCCTGCAAGAATTCATGAAACAAGCGATAAGGAAGATAATTTTCTTCTTCCGTTAGAGTTTCAATAAACACATAATTGTGCTTGCCACTGAGTAGATACTTTCTGCCGGGCTTTGATGATTTGTTCAGCTGCCTTGCAGTCTGTCCTCAACACAAATTGCCGGGTTAACAAATCATTTTGAAAGAAGGAGATAACTTTCAATATTGAAAGTATTCCTCTTTCTATGTGTGAATACTTACTCTGGGCGGTATTCCACATACCAAAGGTACTCTGTAGAAAAGTTTCTTTACCAGGGATTGGATCCAACTGTTTTAAGATTCCATCAAAGCCAATAGGAGAGGTGAATACATGGATGATCTTAGTCCAGTTTGGATTTGGTAAAGTGGATTTTTCAAGTGGGACAATTTTCCCAAAGCTGATGAAGTGGCCCAAGAACCTAACTGAGGTTTGGAACAAGTTCATTGCATCAGCGGCGATGGTTAATCCATTATTAATGGTCACCATTTTAAAGATTTCTATGTCTTTAAAGTGTTGTTCTAGTGATTTAGAAAACACTACTACTTCATCATTATAATTAATGATAATATGTGAGAATGGATTATAAATCTCATTCTGTATCCTCTGGATTTCAGAGAGTGCATTCCTTAGACCAAATGGCATAACATTCCATTCGTATTGCCCTATTGGTGTAACAAATGCAGTTTTATACTTATCAGATTCCTTTAGTTGGATCTGATAAAATCTGAATTTCAGATAAAACTTAGAATAGATAAGTGATTGACTTAATCTATCTAAGAGGTCTCTTTGGTTTGGGAATGAAAATCTTTTCCATTTCAAGACCTTGTTTAGAGGTTTATAATTTATAACCAAATTTGGTTTGCCTCTATCTTTTCCTATGTTTTTATTAACATAGTATGTTGCAGAACTCCATGGTGATTGGAATTCCCTAATCAACCCTTGATTCAGGAGTACTTCTATTTCTTTTTTATACAGATTAATATCTTTTATCTGTATTGGCCTAGCCTTAGGAGGTATTTCTTTTTTATTAAAGAAATCGTCATAAGGTAGAGAGACTATATGATTTCTCCTAGACCTAGATAGTTTATTACCTATCTGTTTTCTTAGATCCTTAATTCTTTGAATTAAGTAAGGATCTCTAAGCTTTCTTTCTATGCTAAATATTTTAGCTTCTTGGTGAAGAAAACTTAGGTATTCTTCTCTACAAGCTAATTGATTCCTAGCTTGTGATAATACCTTACTATAAGGTTTAGAGACAGAGGAGGATATGATCTCTCCTTTCTGCCTTTTGATTTCAAGCACTTTGTCTCTTTGAGCTTCTAGCAGATTTATTTCTGCCTTGAGCTGTTTAATCTCATTTCTCAGTTCATTTACTGAGACCGAAGCTCTTTGGTGGTTTAATAACATATTATTTCCACCAATATTGGGTTTTGGCTATTAGCCCAAATGGATACACCTGATGTAGAGCTATTACCTACATCGTTTTCTTTCTTTTCTTCTTCTTCTTTATTTGAAGAAGGACTTTCTAACTGGTAATCCCTTATTTTGGATTTCCAGTAGTGGACGGATAGGGAAAACTGTCGATCCAGGTTTGAACCCATCTTTGGATTCAATATCCATTCTAGGAGTTTTACTCCTATCTGTGTAAGGTTAAGTTTATTCTTAAACCTTAGATAAGACCTATATGAAGTCTTAATATCTTCTAAGTTGTTAACTTTAACTAACTCATTTCCAAACAGAATATTTTCTATTTTCTCTATAGGTTCAATTATTTCTTGACCTATTATCCTTTCAGTAATTTGAAAGGGATCCTTATCTGACATAGGTAAAGTAGTAAACTCTATCAGATCTTGAATAGATTCTGGTTTACTATCTTCCCAGTTAGGTAAGTCTGATAGATCTATTAGATCTGGTAGTTCCCTAGATAGATTCTCTAGGTGATCTATTTCCTTTTCCTTAATTTGGAAAGGATCACTATCCGACATAGGTAAGGTAGTGAATTGTATTAGGTCATCATTTAAAGACTCTAATTCACTATCTTCCCATATAGATAGATTATCTACCCTAGATGATTCATCAAGGTTAGTCCTAGAGTTATCTCAGACTTCTTCTTCTATTAGAAGTGTATCAAGACCATTAAGTTCTAATTGTTTATTATAGAACTTATAGAACCATGGGATGAAGTATTCTAAGTCTTGATAATACTGAGTTCTATATTCTTCTAACTCAGTTTTAGTAAAATGGTTTAAAAACCATTCTCTAAAGACTTGATTATCTTCTGATTTAAATTCCTTCTTTAAGAAATTTCTTAATTCACTTCCTGATTTAAGAAGTATTCTACGGTCTATTATACTCATAGTTTTAAAATAGAAAATAAGTAAACTTCCCATAATTTTATTATTATGGTGGGAGACAAAGCCGGTGGAGTTTTCCTCCACATCTATGGAATATTCCATAGGGCTGGAACCAGGGCATGTGGAGATTTTCTCCATAGGTATAGGCAGAACTGGCCTTTTTGGCGAGTGCTAAGTTTGGGGTGCACAGCGAAGATATAATTTCTTTCCTCAACCCATCCAAAGGAGGGAAAAAACAGAGTAGTAATGGAGGCGCTCCTGCTCCATACTAAATCTGTAGAAACTCAACACAATTTTCATAATGGAAATATCAGGAGTGGAGTCAGCAATTTTAGCAAATGCTATATTTTGAAGGTGATCAGACCAAATGAATGGAAACTTGACCCAAATCAGGCCAAGCAGATCACAACCAACGGACAAGTCTATCTAGTTAATTATTGGGACTATGTTCAGGCATTCACCAATATTTTCTATTATAAAAATCCCAAGAAAAATCATTCTTGGTTTGTATAGGTGGAACCAGAAATACTGCAGAAACTACTGCCAGGATGGTTTCACAAATGGTGTACCAAGTTTGGGCCAGAAATTAACATGCTGCCCTCACCAATACTTCAACATTTTGAAGAATGGGTGGATAATAATCCCACCATCAACAAGCTCACAGATGAATGCATCTCTTCAGAGATATGTCCGATGATGTTCGTAATCCAGAACAAGATCCTATGGATAATGAAGTGGATCATATCGGCAGAAATGGACACGGAAACAAATATTCCTGTCCTCAATAGAAAATATCTCTACAAGTGGTAGCGGGGAATGCCCAGAGAAAAATATGATGATATAATTGCCACCATTAAATCTGATTTAGCTACCTTCAAGAAAGACAGTACTGAAATTCAGCAGTCTGAAGGTTCTACTGACAATTATTTTGCCAGTCTTAAAGCTAAACTCTCTAGAAAATATCCACAATGCTCTCCTGAAGAGATTATGTCCAAATGTTTGGACCAGCTTAAGAAGCAGTTCTGCTCTACATTTGAAGCAGAACATAAGACAGACTCCATCAAGAGTACTGCATCAAAAAAGACGGTGTCAATGAAGGATACTGCTGAAAGTGAATCCTAGGTTCTTCGGTATTAAGCATGCTGATTTTTTTTTTTAAAACAATGGCTGAACCTGATCGGGTTGCCTACGTACCCCTTCATAAGGGGGATCAAGCCATACGTAGTTCTTTTTAAGTTTTAAAATGCAGCGGAAAAATTGAATCAAACAATTTAATTCATGCATGCTTACAAGATCAAATCTAAAAATCAGCACCTTAAGAACACATAGGATTATGCCGGAATCGTTTAAACAATTATGTTAAAACTTTTATGCATGATTAACTATCAGATCTGAAAGGTAAACACTCTATTTTAATTAATCTCCGAATATCCATCGAATGGATTCTGGAGATAACTCCGTGAGGAGCCCCAAAGGAGGGTAAAATCTCAGGAAATCAGACCTAGACCTTGACTCCAAAATAAAAAGATTAATATAGAATTAATACCTTTTATGATGGAAGAAACTTGTGGATCTGATCCTTGACTTCGCAGCCACGCACATGAATGACCTCTATGAGAAATACACGCGAAGCCCTAGGTAGATCGTCTTCCACGGGAGTGCTAGCTCGCGCAGGAACGCAGCAATGGCTGAAGCTTTCTCCTTCTAAATAGTCAACCTTTGATTGTTCTTCAAGGAGATGGAGGATGGACATGAGGAAGAAGGAGAAGAAGGGATGGAGGCCCTCAAAAAATTTTTTCAGAATTTTTTTGAAACCTCTAAAAATGGTATATTTTGAACCCAAGGCATGGGAGTCTTTTATAGCCAAAAGACCCCCCCATGTATCACACCTAATTTAGCAAATTAATTTGGCTGATAAAATTTCCAAAAAATTCTGATGGTTTGGCAGCTAAGAGGAGATAAACATATCCAAATTTTGTGCATTTTAAATTCCTATAAGATAGGAATTCATGCATCCAAATTTCAGCCGCAGACCACCCTATTTCATGCACCATGCAATCCCTACAAATTAGGAAATTCATCTAAATTTTTCTAGGAAGATTTAAGTTCCATTTTTATAGTGAATATAGCCCCACGTCTCCTCTCTTCTCACACCAATTTTTGGCCAAAAATAAAGAGGATAGGCATAGAAAATATTGGGGATAAATTAAGGTGTTATTCTTCTCCAAGAAGATAAGGATGGGTTCCTAAAATTTAGGGATTCTTCTCCTTATCCAATTCTGATTATTTGGACTCATAATCCTCATCAAATAATGTCTTATAATTGATTTCGATCAAGCCCAATCCAATTGGATCAAGTTCCATCAATTGGGTCAAGCTTAATCTACTTGGGTTGAACCCAATCCAATTAAGTCAAACCCTGATGCAGCCCAAATTGAATCCTATTCAATTTGGCTCGACCTAAGCCCAATTACTCAATCAAATTAAGTTCATTAGCAATCTAATAGCTAATTAATCCTCCAATAATTCAATAATTATTTTAATGCAACTTTTGCTTTGGATAATTTGTCAATCGAATTGACCAAATTACCCCTGAATGATTCTTAATCATCAATCAGCCATTTGATCAACCTAGAAACTTCTATGCGTGTGATCTCATAGGTTCGAACCTAAGCCGGTAGTATAGGAACGACTTTCTATACTAATCGATGTGACCATCTAACAATGGTACCCGTCGTCCGGATAGGCCGAATATATGCGAAGCAATATTCTGGAACCCTGGACTATGGTTACTGTATAATTCAATCCCTTTGACTCCTAATGCCATGATGACTTAGAGCTCACTATCAACCCTATAATTAGTACATCCATTATGTGATTAACTTTAGATATCCCGTGACTCCTCACTAGGATTACCCTGGCCAAGGTTTTGCTAAATTAATCACAAGACATTATCTCCTATTTCCAGGAGGGGTCAATTCCATCTCGACTCACAACTGACTACGCAAGTACTTGACTGCACCCAGTGATCTTCCATCACTAAATTAGAAATTCAGGTAGTCCGGTACCAAAGTATAGTGAGTTGCTTGCTAGTCACAGGTTGCGATCTCAGGTCAGAGGGCCAAACTTATACCCATATCCACTCAGAACATCTCTTGACAGTAGAGCGTTCCGGAATTGGTCACGTTCAGTGAAATGTACTCCTACACTTCACCTGTGTGGCATACCAGTATCTCCACACTCCTTAGTTAAGAGGACAACCAACGTATATGTCATACAATGATCTAATCTCGATAATGCTGTCGTCCCAGTAACAACATATCATTTGGTCGCGAACCAGTTTAAGGACTCAAAGATAAATCCTCCTTTATCATAACATAAGTCCTAAGGACTTCATCATATAAGAGTTCATTTGAAGATGAAATGATGAATAATGCCAAATAACACTTTATTAATTTGTCAATTTATTTACAAAATTCAATCATCAATATGCTGACGATTGACATTTAGTATACAAATTTCAACAACTCCCACTTAGCCTAATGCCAATCGGTACAGTATCTAATACCCATCTTCGACTTGTGTTCATCGAACTCTTTGATGCCGAGGACTTTGGTAAATGGGTCAGCCATATTTTTTTTTGTATCAATTTTCTGTAGAATCCGCCACTGTGTGCTGTTTGGACTCTTCCAGCAGATAGCACCACCCTTAAGAGTAAAAATATAACCCGATACGCTCTTGCTATCATCTCGATCTGACTGAAAACTGGAATCAGTATAACCCTCAAATTTCAAGTCAGAATCACCATAGACAAGCCACTGGTCCTTAGTATTTCTCAAATACTTAAGGATGTTTTTTACAACCTTTCAGTGGTTGCTACTTGGATCAGACTGGTATCTGCTCACTACTCCTAATGAGTATGCCACGTCTAGTCTAGTACATGTCATGGCATACATTATAGATCCCACTACCGAAGTATATGGAATTCTATCCATACTATCTCTTTCTTAAGGGGTTGTCGGACAATCCCTTTTAGAGAGGTTAATTCCATGGCTCATTGGAAGATAGCCTTTCTTGGAATTAATTATACTGAACCTTTTCAGTATAGTATCAATGTATGTGGATTGGGATAATCCAAACAATCTTCTAGATCTATCTCTATAGATCTTCATCCCTAGAATGTAAGATGCTTCTTCCAAATCCTTCATGGCAAATTGAGATGATAGCCATACCTTTATTCCTTGTAATGCAGGAATGTCATTCCCGATTAAAAGAATGTCATCCACATACAAAATAAGGAATATAATAATGGAACCATTTATCCATTTATAAATGCAAGGTTCCTCTTCATTCTTAATGAAGCCATATGTTTTGATTACCTTATCAAAACATATATTCCAACTCCGTGAAGCTTGCTTTAATCCATAAATGGATTTTTGAAGCTTGCACACTTTAGACTCATCTGCAGATGTAAAACCTTCAGATTGCATCATATATACCTACTCTTCTAAATCTCCATTTAGAAAAATGGTCTTTACATCCATTTACCAGATTTCATAATGTAAAAGTGCTGCTATCGCAAACATAATCCGAATGGACTTGAGCATTGCCACGGGAGAAAATGTCTCGTCATAGTTAATACCATAACGTTGACAATATCCTTTGACAACCAGACGAGCTTTATAGGTCTCAACCTGACCGTCTGCTCCCCGTTTCCTTTTGAAAATCCACTTACACCCTATGGGTTTTATCCCTTCGGATGGGTCAACTAATGTCCATACATCATTGACCTTCATGGATTCCATTTAGAATTGCATGGCTCCAAGCCATTTATCAGAGTCATACCTCTGCATTGCATCCATATAGATGATCGGATCCTCATCGTTTTCATCAAGTTCGACAGGATCTCCATCCCGGACTAAAAAACCGTAGTATCTGTCCAACCGACGTGGTACTCTGCCTGATCGCTTTAATGGTGCATCTAAAATGGGTTCTGGATCTGATATAATCAAATCCGACTCAATTGATTCAGTAGATGGTGTCGGGTCTTCTACATGTTGAACTTTCCTAAGCTCAACATTAGAGCTTTTAGTTCCTTTACTAAGGAATTCTTTCTTTAAGAAAACAGTTCTATTGCTTACAAACAATTTTTGTTCTTCAGCAAAGTAGAAGTAATATCTTTTAGTTTCTTTAGGATAACCAACAAAGAAACATCTGTCAGACTTGGGTTCAAGTTTGTCTATTTTCAAACGTTTGACGTACGCCGGACACCCCCAAATCCTAAGATGAGAGAGCATCAACTTACGTCTAGTCCACATCTCATGTGGTGTTTTATTTACCGACTTACTTGGAACCTTATTTAGAATGTAGCAGGCTGACTCAAGTGCATATCCCCAAAAGGATATTGGCAGACTCGCAAACCCCATCATGGATCAAACCATGTCTAACAGAGTTCGATTTCTTCTTTCTGATACACCGTTATACTGTGGTATACCAGGAGGAGTCCATTGGGAGAAAATTCCATTCTCTCTTAGATATGTCAAAAACTCATTGGAAAGGTATTCACCCCCTCGATCTGATCGAAGAGTTTTAATACTCTTTGCAGTTTGTTTTTTACTTCATTACGATATAATTTGAACATTTCAAATGCTTCAGATTTTATCTCATTAAATAGACATAATCATACCTCGAAAGATTGTCTGTAAACATAATGAAATATGAATACCCACCTTTAGCATCTGTGCTCATTGGCCCCTGTTGCTCAAGAAGACAACCCAAGAGGGGGGGTGAATTGGGTTTTAAGTAATAATTACAAATTAAAACTTAATGAGTAACTAATTAAGATTAATGCAGACAAATTAATTAGATTACTAGTTGTAGTGAGTGGAGAGATTGGAAGAGACAATGAACCAATTACAAACACAAGAGGTTTTATAGTGGTTCGGAGCTAACCCTTGCTCCTACGTCCACTCCCCAAGCTTCACTTGAGAGTTCACTATAATCCCTAGGATTACAGCCGGTTGTTTTATAAGTTCACAACCCAACTTGTTGTTTTCACGAGATCACAACGAACTCGGTCGGTTTTCACAGGCTCACCGACTAGAACCACCCGATTGTTTTCCCGGGATCACAATGAAACCCTTACACCGTTGGTTTTACCTTTGGCTCACCAACTAACCTTAACAACCTTGATTCAATCCCCTGATTGAATCAAGTAAGAAGAAAACAGTTTGTAAATAGTACAGGGAAAGCTTCTTAAAAAGCAAATATGAACAATATGAATAATGTAGAGTTAGAAGCCCTCAAACAGATTTTGGAAGAGAAAGAAGGGGCTTCTCGAACTCTGAGTCTCCTCTTTGAATGCACTGAAGATCTGATGTCAGAGGAGAGCCTTGAAAGCGAAGGAAAGAGTTTGTTGGATGGAGTTCAATGCGCTTTTTCCTTCTTTCTCTTGTATTTACTCTTCAGAGCCTTTGGTAGGTGAAAATCCCTTTTTGTTTGAATGGAATAGCTCTCTTGGTGTCTACTACTGTTCACTCTGGCTATTTAAGCAGTCCTCTTTGAAAACTAGCCATTAGACACTCATTTGTGGCCGTTCTGCACAATCTGCAACTCCTGACAATGTATCCGTTGGGGTCGGAGTCGACTCGGCTGTTGCTGGAGTCGACTCACGCTTTACTGGAGATGACTCGCCCACTGTTCAGGATTTGAATTAAAGTGTTGTCCCGTTCTGGAGTCGACTCGGCCAAACCTGGAGTCGACTCGCCAATGTCCGGAGATGACTCGGCCCTCTGGAGACGACTCGTTCTCAGGGTTCCAGAGATCTATTTTTCTGCATTTCTTTCTCGAGTCGACTCGGATCATCTTGGAGTCGACTCGGCTCTCAGAGCCCGAAAACTGATCCTCTGTGTTCGGAGTTGAACTGCCTCAGAGTCGACTCGAATTTTGTTGGGGTCGACTCGGCTGACTTGGGAGTCAACTCTGGAGCACTTGGAGTCGACTTGGGTCTCAGAATCCGAAAACTTATCCTTTGTGTTTTGAGTTGAACTGCCTTGGAGTCGACTCGGATTTTGTTGGAGTCGACTCGGCTCTCAGAGGCCGAAGTTGGTTCTCTGCCTTCTAGTCTTGCTTTCCTCTGAGAGTCGACTCGTAAGTAACTAGGAGTCGAACTCGCCAAACTTCGGAGTCGACTCGTAACCTTCTGGAGTCGACTCGGTTGCAGGGTCTGAAATGCATCGTTCTATCTTTCTTCTGTTACCCTTGGAAGTCGACTCGGAAACGTCGGGAGTCGACTCGGCAACCATCGGAGTCGACTCGAACCCTTCTGGAGTCGACTCGCTGATAGGGTCTGAAAATCAACTTTCTATCCTTCTGTCAGTTCTCAGTCAGAGTCGACTCGTAGTGTACCGGAGTCGACTCGAGCATGTGCTAGAACTTCTGAAACACTCGGAGTCGACTCATAATCTTCCAGAGTCGACTCGAGCTTCAGACTTTGGTTCAAACTGAGTTCCATACTTAGCTAAAATATATTGAACCAAAGCTAGAGGTACTTAAACATAAATTCACAAATATTTGCCTGAAACACTAGATTGAATTCATTAGTATAACATAAGATATACTCAAATGCTTTGAGCTCATCAAAATCAAATAGGATTATAATCAATCACTCCACAATCTCTCCTTTTTTGATGATGACAAAACATTGAGTATTTGTAAAATAAATTGCTCAACCAAGAAGTGATTCATAGCAAAGTTTTGAAATGAATTCAAATGTCTAGTTTTTTTAATTTATCCAAAATTGAAAGGTATGAAACAGTAAATCCTGAAATTAAAGCTCCCCCTTTCATTTGGAATTATATAAGCCTTCATATCATTCAATCAATTGTTTGGCTTATATGTGTTTAATGAATTTACTTTCTTAAGATTTCAGATTCTCCCCCTCAACATATGCATTCAATTTTGTTTAGATTCTCTGAATTTTCTTTTAATGTCTTGAAGCTTTTGAGCTTAAATTTTTGATTTTAGAGGAAAAATTTGACAATTTGTTCTTGAGTATGATTCAACTAATCTCCGAATATCCCTTGAATAGATTCTGGAGATTCTGGTCATGGTCAGGGCTAGGGGAGTGATGAGTGGTAGGGTCAGATGGTGTGGATGTGGATGGTTTCCGTACCCAAACTTCCCCGACCTTGTGGAATCCCATCCGATGGAAGGTCCCCTCACCCATGCGATCTGTAAAATGCAGTGAGCGGGAGGGTTCCCCCTCAGGAATAGGGACCTCTAACTCCCTAAAGATAAGAGTGAATAGCATGCCATAAGGAAGGCTGAGCCTAGGTTTATCTAGGGGTTCACACATGTACTTGTAGATGAGCTTGGAAAAGTTGATGGGAGTGTCTTGGAGGATATGGTACATCAGTGCTTGGTCTCTCTCAGAAATAAAGTCAAACCTACTCATTTTGGGGAAGAGAGTCCTAGAGATGACACTTAGGAGAAGCCGCATTTCAGCCGAAAGCTGATTTGCGAACACCTCCTCTATGGGGGACTGAGGTGGACTCCCTAAGATGGCCGTAAGGGCCTCTGTCCTATCTGAGGGGTGTGTGGGAAAGATCCCCTCTCTGGAGAGATGGAGGACTCGAGCAATGAAGTCCTCGGAAATAAAAACTGGGGCACCCGCTACTGTCCCCTGGATACCGCCGCTACCCCATGCGACAGTACCGTAAAATTCCCTAACTAACTCTGGATAGGTAGGGAGGTCAAGAGAGCAAAAGAACTCTAAGCCCTGGGCCCTAAGGTGATGCCCTATGTTGAACCCTTCCCGGGAGAGGAAGTCAAAGTTGACTTGCCTCCCGGTAGAGACAACCTTCCCGGCGCATGAGTGCGAGGGAACCGGCCTAGGCGGGGAAGGAATCGGAGGTGGTGGCCTCGCGGGTTCGTTCCGAGCCTTGGACCGTCGCTCAGCCCCACTCGCGGAGAAGGATCTCTTCCGGCTTGGGACAACGGCTTTTCTAGGCATTTTTGACCTAAACACGGAGTGATGGACAAGAGAAATGGAGGAAAAACTCGACGGAGAGGACCTAGAACGGGTTGGAGACGAGGTCGGAGACGACTCTAGAATTTTGGAACAGTGGCGGCCGAGAATAGAAGTGAGGAATAAACGTTTCGATTAGGGTTAAAAATCGGATTTCCGACCTCGAGTCGACTCTGGTAAGTCGCGAGTCGACTCGACCTCGAGTCGACTTTCAAATATGCGCGAGTCGACTCGCCCACGAGCCGACTCTAAAATCTATTCGAGTCGACTCGAACTCTGGCACATACCCAACAAGCTTGTTATTACCGTGCCATAGGAGAGTGTTATTGAAATATTCTAGATTTTAAGAACTGATTTGATGACCATAGATAAGAGATCCTATGTCTAATATAAGCTAATCATCAAAATCAATGAATTAGAGGAGAGTATCACTAGAATGGATCAATCACTCCTAACCCTCTTCTAAGTATACAAAATCGATCTTCACTCAAAGGTTTTGTGAAGATATCAGCAAGTTGATCATCAGTATAAACAAATTGAAGTGTCACATCACCATTCAGTACATGATCTCTTATGAAGTGATGTCTTATCTCAATATGTTTAATTCTTGAATGCTGAATTGGATTTTTAGTTAGATTAATGGCCTTGTATTATCACAGTTTATGGAAATTTTATCTTGTTTAATGCCATAATCTTCAATTTGTTGTTTAATCCACAGGATTTGAGCACAACAACTCCCGGCAGCAACATATTCGGCTTCCGCCGTAGATAGTGCAACCGAGTTTTGTTTCTTGCTAAACCAAGAGATTAAATTTTCTCCTAAGAATTGACATGACCCGTTGGTACTTTTTCTATCAAGTTTACAACCAGCGAAGTCTGAATCTGTGTACCCTATTAAGTTTATGCTAGATTCTTTAGAGTACCATAAACCTATATTTTTTGTTCCTATTAGGTATTTAAAAATTCTCTTAACTGCAATTAAATGTGATTCCTTAGGATTAGACTGATATCTAGCACACATGCATACACTAAACATGATATCAGGTCTACTTGCTGTAAGATATAGTAAAGAACCTATCATACCTCTATACAGCTTTTGATCTATTGATTTACCTGAATCATCCTTATCTAGTTTGCATGATGAGCTCATGGGTGTGCTGATTGGCTTGTTTCCATCCATATCAAACTTCTTAAGCATCTCCTTGATATATTTAGCATGATTGATGAAGATGCCTTCTTTAGATTGTTTGATTTGGAGTCCGAGAAAATAGTTCAGCTCTCCCATCATGCTCATTTCAAATTCACTCTGCATTAAGTCAGCAAATTCTTCGCAGAGGTGATTGTTAGTAGCACCGAAAATAATATCATCTACATAAATCTACACTACTAACATATCTTTGTTTTTCTTCTTTAAAAACAGTGTTATATCAACATTTCCTCTAGAGAATTCATGGTCTAATAGAAATTTGCTAAGTCTTTCATACCATGCTCTAGGGGCTTGTTTTAGACCATAAAGTGCTTTGTTTAGTTTATATACATGATTGGGGTATTGATGATTTTCAAAACCAGAAGGTTGTTCTACATAAATCTCCTCATTAATATACCCATTCAAAAAGGCACTTTTTACATCCATTTGAAATAGTTTGAAGTCTTTAGAGCATGCAAATGCTAGTAATAGTCTAATTACTTCAAGTCTAGCCACAGGAGCAAAGGTTTCATCAAAATCTATACCTTCTTCTTGATTATAGCCCTTTGCTACTAGTCTAGCCTTGTTTCTAACTACAACTCCATTTTCATCAAGTTTGTTTTTATATATCCATTTAGTTCCTATTATTGAGTATTCATCGGGCCTTTCTACTAAATTCCATACTTTGTTTCTAGTAAATTGGTTTAGTTCCTCTTGCATAGCATTTATCCAATTTACATCATTTTCAGCTTCTCCAATGTTTTTAGGTTCTAAGTGTGAAACAAAAGCTAGGTGATTATTTAAGTTCCTAAGAGAAGCTCTAATTCTAATAGGTTATGATGGATCATCTAATATTAATTCTTTAGGGTGACCGTATGCATACCTCCAAGCCTTTGTAAGCCCATGATCATCAATTACCTCTTGGCTTGTTGAAGTTTCTCCACTTTGCTTCGGTTCACTCTCTTGTAATGTCATATCATCTATCTTTTTCTCAAGTAATCCTGCATCATCATCAAGAGCTACTCTCTTGCTAGAAGAGACATCATTAGTATCATCAAAAACAATATGTATAGACTCTTCAATAACAAGGGTTCTTTTATTGAAGACTCTATAAGCTTTACTTGATGTAGAATAGCCCAAAAAGATACCTTCATCGGATTTAGAATCAAATTTACCTAAGTTATCTTTGCCATTATTATGAATGAAACACCTACACCCAAAAACATGAAAATAGTTTACTTTGGGCTTTCTATCTCTCCAAAGTTCATATGGTGTTTTCTTTATAATTGGTCTCAATAAAACTCTATTTAATATATGACATGATGTGTTAATGGCTTCTCCCCAAAAATACTTAGGGAGGTTATGTGAGATACTGGGCTGAAGCCGGCAGCCCCAGCCGACTTCAGCCCAACGCCTCTTTTGGAAGGGGCGTAGCAGGGGATCGCAGACGCGATCCCCTCCTTCTTCTTCGGGCGCAGAGACGCCGCGGGTATCCCGCGGCTGCACCGCGGTCGTCCCGCGTCCACCTCGCGGCCGCACGCACGGCCGCTGATTTCGCCTCCGCCGCAATTCCCGCAACGGAGAGCCGTTGAAATGGGGTGATAAAACCCCCGTTCCTCCTCCTTCGGAGATCACCCGAGCCCTCCTCCCGCTCCTCCGTCTCCTCCTCCTCCTCTTCCCTCCTTCCCTCCTCCTCCTCTCCTTGGTGACCGGCGTGCCCTCCCGGCCGAGCGCTGTCCGAAACCCCGTCGCGAATCTTCCATGTTTTGAAATCTTCTTCCTGTCGGAGAGCCCCACCGCCATAGCCGCCACTTGACCGCCGAACTGAGCCACCTGCGGCCGGGATCCGCCGCCTCCATCGTCCACCGGTAGGCCTCTTCTTTGGCTCTTCATTTCGTTGCCATTTACCTTTGATTTCTCCTCTGTTTCGGCCCTACAAACCGAGATCATCTCGGTTGCCCTCCTCCCCGTTAGCCGTCGCAGCGGCCGGCTGGCCATCAACCGAGGGGTGGCCTTCGGCCACCTAGCCAGCCCTCTCCCCTCTCCCCTCTCCCTTCTCTTGGTACCCATCTCCCCTGTCCATGGGGAGTTTGGGGAAGATGAAGGCCCATCGTGGGCCGAACTGGGCCAACTTGGGCCTGGTTCACTGTGGGCCCAACTTGGGCCCAGTTCAATAGTGTTGGGCCCAGATGGGCCATAATCTTTTGTGGGCCCAAATCGGGCCCAGTTCAGCCTAGTCCGGGCCCTATTTGGGTCGTACCCTTTTGTGGGCCCAGTCCAAATCTGAAACTCAGTCCAAACCCGAAACCCAGTTCAACTCTGAACCCGAACCCGGAGCTCGAACCTGAACCCGAAACCCGAACCCGGAATCCGAACCCATTTGGCCAATAAATGAAATTTTGTAGATAAGCCCTTGCCAGTATATTATTTCACAAAAAGGGTATTCTGTAATTTATGTTTGGTCCCTATAAGAAAGATTATTACATAAGGCTCCCCAAATATATTTGATTGGTCCCTCCACTAAAGTTTATTATAGAACAGTACCCTGTAATTAAGTATTAGTCCCTGCAATAAATTTTATTGCATAAATGAACCAATTAGAAGCCAACTTTGGGGGCCCTATTTAGCTGGGTCTATGTGGGCCCATTGGACCGTGCCCAATATGGGCCCTATCTGGCCATGCCCATTATGGGCCAACTCTGGACCCTGTTGGGCCGTGACCAATAGTATTATTTTTGGATTTTGCTTAGCTCTGAAATTAATAAGGAATTAATTAAATTTAAACAGGTGAACCTGATCCGTCTATCTGAAGTAGGAATCAAGCGAGAAGAGGTAAGTAACTTAATACTTCAAGTGTGATTTCTAAATTATTTGATAAACTGATTATGTTTTGACATATATTTTGTATTCAGTAAAATGGGTCAGGCATGTTAAATTTTATTTGAAAATTTTGTTATATGCTCTGAAATCCGCAAAATATAACTGGATAATTTATGAAATCTATTTTTCTGTATATATGCATTCTCAGCATGGCTATGATCTGTTCTGTCCTGTTCTGGCCCCGCCAATGGGGATTATACGTTGGCCCTGTCGACTTGTAATCTGTGAGGAACCGGTTTCGACACCGTACCACCGGTGATTAGAATAGTGGTATTTGGACACCGTACCACCGGTGCTTAATAATAGTGGTGTTTGGCACCTTGTGCAACCCATGCCACTAGGTTACGTGGCCGTAGCCCATTATGTTGAGATTCTGATATTATGTTTTCTGAAAAATGATAATAAGTTTTGAAAACAACAAATGATGTTACTTATGATTTATTCCAGATATTATCCTGCATTTGATCTGATATGTTCTGACCCCACTTTGGGGTATTTTGTTGCTTACTGGGCTAGTGTAGCTCATTATTTTATTTTCTTTAATTTTCAGATCCAGAAGCTTGATCGCACGGGATTGGGGAGTGCGTTAGATTTCCAATGAATTTTTAGTTTTTGGCATTTTAATTAATTTAGTTTGGACATTTGAATTTTGTTGGCAAATGTTATTTTGGAACTCTGTAAGACTGGTTTTGAACAATTTAAATAATTATGTCAGTTTTGAATATTTGTATCTGCTTTGATATGACCGATGCCTAGCACGCCTGTGCGGCCCGCCGTGCAGGCGTGCGGCGTCTGCCGCGCCTCGGGCTCGGGGCGTGACAGATTTGGTGGTATCAGAGCTGAGGACGGCTCTTGTCCGATGGTGGGAAGGGTGTGAGGCCCAATAGTCCCACATAGGAAAGACTCGTTCCAGAGCCTGGGTATATGAGGCGGGTGTCTCCTAATCCTGCAGACGCGTTTTGGGTGGAAAACAAAACCGGGGAGGGGTGAAGAATGCTTGCGTGAAGCCCCAGAACCGGACAATATCTGGCAGGGGAGCCCCGTGTTCCCCCCTCATGTGGCCCCCACGTGGGCACTAGGTGCCTCACGTGCCTTGCAGAGGCGGGGGCGTGACAGGTTACTTTCACACAACATGGTTCTAGCCATTTTCTCTAGGGTTCTATTCTTTCTTTCCACAACTCCATTTTGTTGTGGTGTCCTAGGTGCAGAGAAATTATGAGTTATTCCCTTTTTACTACAGAATTCATCAAATAGATGATTTTCAAATTCCGTTCCATGATCACTCCTAATAGCTATAACTGAAGCATTTCTTGAGTTAGTAACTTCTTTATGAAATTTCTTAAATACTGAAAATGCTTCATCTTTATGAGCTAAGAACATGACCCATGTGTATCTAGAAAAATCATCTACAATGACAAGACCATACTTGTTTCCACCAAGACTTATGGTTCTAGTTGGTCCAAATAGATCCATGTGTAGTAGTTCAAGGGGTCTATTAGTAGTGACACAATTTATGGATTTAAAAGAATTCCTAGATTGTTTGCCATATTGACATGCATCACAAATTTTATTTTTCTCAAATTTTAGTTTTGGCAAACCAATTACAGAATCTCTTTTAACTAACTTAGATATTGTATCCATACTTACATGACCTAATTTACGGTGCCATAACCAACTTGCATCATCAACCTTAGTATCACTAGCTACTAAGCAAGGACTGTTTTTAGCAAGATCTTCAAGATATATTACATAGACGTTACCACGTCTAATCCTTTAAATACTAAGCCATTGTCAATTGAGTTGGTTATAATGCATTAAGATGGCTTAAACAAAACATCAAAACCTCTATCACATAATTGACTAACGCTAAGTAGGTTATGCTTAAGACCATCTACAAATCGTACATTATCAACGAAGGTTGAAGAGGTGATTTGTACTTTACCTATACTAACGATGTGACCTTGGTTATTGTCTCCAAATGTCACAGCACCTCCCTTCTTAGGCTCTAAGGTGAAGAATTGCTCCTTGTCACCCGTCATATATCTTGAGCAGCCACTATCCAAGTACCAACAGTTTTTGTCGACCTTGGCTGCAAGACACTCCTACATAAGAAAATCATACAATTTTAGGTACCCAAGTTTTCTTGGGTCCTTCAAGGTTAGTAACTACAATTTTAGTTTTTCAGTTTTTAGTGAATTTAGATCATTTGTAAAGTTATCTTTTAGAGTTCGGTTACTGTTTTTAAGTTCTGAAACTTTCTTAGTTAGTCTTTCGTTATCTTTAATTAAAGTATTAGTTTTTTGAGTTAGCAATTGGTTGCTTATTTTAAGTTCTAAGTTTTTCTTGATGATAGAGTTCTTGTCCTTAATTAATTTATCGTGCTTATGAGTGTAAGATTGATTAGTTAGTTTCAATTCTTTATTTTTAAGGTTTATTGTTTTATATTCATCTATTAGTTCATTAAAAGCGTCATACAATTCATCAAAGGTAAAATCTAAATGTGTTTCAGATATTACCTCATTATCATTTGCCATGAAGCAAAAATTTGCTTTTTCCTCTTATTCTTCATCCGATGATGATGATGATTGATCGGAGTCTGTCAAGGTGGTGACAAGAGCTTTCTTCTTCTTGTGTTTGATGCTCTTCTTCAGTAAGGGACAGTCGATTCTGAAATATCCCGGTTTCTTGCATTCATAGCAACCGATTTCCTCACTTTTTCTTTCCTTACCTTTGTCCTTGTTGTAGAAATTTGAGGGACCTCGCCTCTGATGAAAGGACTTCTTCCGGTTGATGAATTTTCTGAACTTTCGTACGAGAAGAGCCTCATCATCATCTTCCTCATTGTCTTCTTCTTCGCTGCTGCTACTGTAAGATGGATCTTTGTTAGAAGAAGTAGATTTGAGGGCTATTATCTTTTTCTTATGAGAGGATTCTTCTTCGCTGTGTTGTTTCATTGTGAGCTCATGCATCATCAGGGATCCAAGAAGCTCCTCGAGTGGCAGCTTGTTCAAGTCCTTGGCTTCTTGGATTGCCGTTACCTTGGCTTCCCATGACCTTGGCAAAGATCGAAGAATTTTTCTGACAAGGTCACTGTTAGCATAACTTTTGCCAAGACTTTTTAGGCCATTGACAATATCAGTAAATCTAGTAAACATGCAAGTGATAGTTTCATTAGAATCCATTTTAAATAGTTCATACTTATGAACCAGCATGTTTATTTTAGATTCCTTGACTTGATTCGTGCCCTCGTGGGTCACTTCAAGTCTATCCTATATCTCTTTTGCAGAATTGCAAGTAGAGACTCTATTGAATTCATTACGGTCTAAGGCACAATAAAGCACATTCATTGCTTTGGCATTTAGTTGTGCCTTCCTTCTATCATTGTCATCCCAATCTTTTTCAAGCTTGGGAACAGTAATGTTATCTACAAAAATAGAAGGAATGTATGGTCCATTAATTATGATGCTCCAAATCTCATAGTCTTGGGCTTGGATAAATATCTTTATCCTAGCCTTCCAATAGGTGTAGTCGGTTCCATTGAAGAATGGAGGCCTATGGGTGGATTGCCCCTCAATAAGTGAAGATCCAAAAAGGGTTGTCATTTTGATCTTTTACTCTTTTAATAGAAGAGCTCCTGCTCTGATACCACTTGTTGCCCAAAAAGACAACCCAAGAGGGGGGGTGAATTGGGTTTTAAGTAATAATTGCAAATTAAAACTTAATGAGTAACTAATTAAGATTATTGCAGACAAATTAATTAGATTACTAGTTGTAGTGAGTGGAGAGATTGGAAGAGACAATGAACCAATTACAAACACAAGAGGTTTTATAGTGGTTCGGAGCTAACCCTTGCTCCTACGTCCACTCTCCAAGCTTCACTTGAGAGTTTACTATAATCCCTAGGATTACAGCCGGTTGTTTTACAAGTTCACAACCCAACTTGTTGTTTTCACGAGATCACAACGAACTCGGTCGGTTTTCACAGGCTCACCAACTAGAACCATCCGATTGTTTTCCTGGGATCACAATCAAACCCTTACACCGTTGGTTTTACCTTTGGCTCACCAACTAACCTTAACAACCTTGATTCAATCCCCTGGTTGAATCAAGTAAGAAGAAAACAGTTTGTAAAGAGTACAGGGAAAGCTTCTTAAAAAGCAAATATGAACAATATGAATAATGTAGAGTTAGAAGCCCTCAAACAGATTTTGGAAGAGAAAGAAGGAGCTTCTCGAACTCTGAGTTTCCTCTTTGAATGCACTGAAGATCTGATGTCAGAGGAGAGCCTTGAATGCGAAGGAAAGAGTTTGTTGGATGGAGTTCAATGCGCTTTTTCCTTCTTTCTCTTGTATTTACTCTTCAGAGCCTTTGGTAGGTGGAAATTTCTTTTTGTTTGAATGGAATAGCTCTCTTAGTGTCTACTACTGTTCACTCTGGCTATTTAAGCAGTCCCCTTTGAAAACTAGCCGTTAGACACTCATTTGTGGCCGTTCTGCACAATCTGCAACTCCTGACAATGTATCCGTTGGGGTCGGAGTCGATTCGCTCGATCTAGAGTCGACTCGGCTATTGCTGGAGTCGACTCACGCTTTACTGGAGACGACTCGTCCACTGTTCAGGATTTGAATTAAAGTGCTGTCCCGTTCTGGAGTCGACTCGGCCAAACCTGGAGTCGACTCGCCAATGTTCGGAGATGACTCGGCCCTCTGGAGACGACTCGTTCTCAGGGTTCTAGAGATCTATTTTTCTGCATTTTTTTCTCGAGTCGACTCGGATCATCTTGGAGTCGACTCGGCTCTCAGAGCCCGAAAACTGATCCTCGATGTTCGGAGTTGAACTGCCTCAGAGTCGACTCGGATTTTGTTGGGGTAGACTCGGCTGACTTGGGAGTCGACTCTGGAGCACTTGAAGTCGACTCGGGTCTCAGAATCCGAAAACTTATCCTCTGTGTTTTGAGTTGAACTGCCTTGGAGTCGACTCGGATTTTGTTGGAGTCGACTCGGCTCTCAGAGGCCGAAGTTGGTTCTCTGCCTTCTAGTCTTGCTTTCCTCTGAGAGTCGACTCGTACGTAACTAGGAGTTGACTCGCCAAACTTCGGAGTCGACACGTAACCTTCTAGAGTCGACTCGATTGCAGGGTCTGAAATACATCGTTGTATCTTTCTTCTGTTACCCTTTGAAGTCGACTCGAAAATGTCGGGAGTCGACTCGGCAACCATCGGAGTCGACTCGAACCCTTCTGAAGTCGACTCGCTGACAGGGTCTGAAAATCAACTTTCTGTCCTTCTGTCAGTTCTCAGTCGGAGTCGACTCATAGTGTACCGGAGTCGACTCGAGCATGTGCCAGAACTTTTGAAACACTCGGAGTCGACTCGTAGTCTTCCGGAGTCGACTCGAGCTTCAGACTTTAGTTCAAACTGAGTTCCATACTTAGCCAAAATATATTGAACCAAAGCTAGAGGCACTTAAACATAAATTCACAAATATTTGCCTGAAATACTAGATTGAATTCATTAGTATAACATAAGATATACTCAAATGCTTTGAGCTCATCAAAATCAAATAGGGTTATAATTAATCACTCCACAGCCCCCATACATCAGAATGTACAAGGGTCAATAAGTCACTGGCTCGTTCATCTTTTTCAGTAAAAGGTGATTAAGTCATTTTACCAAGAAGGCATGATTCACAGGTTGTTAATGATTCACAATTATTAACATTGAGAATTCCCACTTTACTTAACATGTTCATCCTGTTCTTGTTAATATGACCTAGCCTATGATCCCAAAGGTAGATATTCATGATATTATCTATTCTAGGGTGTTTACTTGACTTGTGCATTACATTAACAGGCTGTGACAATATGTATATGCCATTACTCAATTGTCCATGTATTACAGTAACACCCTTCATAATGATATCACAAAAATATTTCTTTATTGAGATTTCATAACCGTTTATGGCCGAAAGGCCTACAGAAATTACATTCAATAAGAACATAGGATAATAGTGACAATCACTCAAGACAACTACATGAGAATTGAAAACAAGTTTGAGATTTCATAAAGCAAGAACTGGAATAGATCTTCCATCTCCAACATTCAGGAATCTCTCACTGTTTCCAAATCTCTCATTGACCTAAAGTCCTTGCAATGAATTGCATATATTAAACGAACTTCCAGTATCTAATACCCAGGTCGAATTATCACATATAGAGAAATTACAATGTGTTATCATATAAATACCTTAATCAGCAACTGATTGCCCTTTTCTCTTGCTTGGCCTGTTCGGGTCAAGTAAGGCAAGGTACTGAGGATAATTTCTCTTCTAATGCCCCTGCTTCTTACAATAGAAGCATTCTACCAGATTGTGGTCAGCCTTAATCTTTTTGGTCTGACTTGGCTTAGCACGTTGCACCTTTTTCTTTTGATTCTTATTTTTCTTCTTTCCTTTCTTAAAGGTACCACGACTTCTGGATGAACCTTCCACTAAATTCACCGTCTTCTTAAGAAGTTGGTGATCATTCTCAAACATCTGTAGTAACCCCAACAATTGGTGATAATTCACTACAGGTTTCGTCATACGAAAATGAGTGAGAAAAGGACGGTATGATCCAGGCAATGAGTTTAGTATGGCATCCTTCCCCAATTGATCATGAAGGGAAAAGCCAAGAGAGCTTAGATGCTCGATCAACTCAATCATGTACAGTACATGATCAGTTACCGAGGTCCCATCTTTTATTCGGGCGCTGAAGATGGCACAACTAGTTTTGTGCCTCTCAACATCGTTAGGAACGCCGAATGATTCATTCAACACTTGAATGATATCTTCTGGCTGTGTATTCTCAAAACGCCTACTAAACTCATCACTCATTGCTGCCAACATGATGCATCGAACAGTGATCCGGTCACTGAGCCACTTCTGATAAGTGTCTCTGGCCGATCTTGATGCATTAGCAGCGGGCTGCTCAGGTGCTGGATCAGTTATCACATAAAGGATCCTTTCATGCTCTAGCACTATTTTCAGTTTCCTATGCCAATTATTGAAATTTGGACCAGTCAACTTGTCATTATCCAATAATGAGCGAAGTGACAAATTAGTGGCCATTTCTGTATAAAAGAAAATTTGGCTATTAGTATATGAATTGACTAAACACATTAGACTTGGACTTTAGTCTAAAGGTACTCCCACTATTTTATACAACTTGGTAGCCTCTACCTCCAATTCGAAAAATTACTCTTAATTCTTTAGTGGGCACTAGAACCCAATAGATCGCATATAGGCCCGAGTATGGCTCGACTAACCCATATGCACCTATTGGTAGGTTCTTAACCAATTTTTTCACCAAGCAACTTCTAGTGATGATTTTGCCCTAGGTTCTTCGGCAGGCGTGTGGCGCCTCCACCGAATACCCTAGTTAGGTCCAACCATTAAATGATAGGGTTCAGTCTAATTAACTAATAGACAACTAAATCCGAGTGTGGCTCGGCTCACCTGACCGCCTATTGAAGGTACACTTAACTCATCATATATTGAATGACAATTCCAATGCTTGATAAGTACCAGACGTGTCGCGCCTCCAATAATTATCAAAATATTGGACCCATTATCATCCAACTTAATGGGAGGCTATGACCTAGTTATCCCCATAACCATTTCATTTTAGGGACCTAATAATTTTAGAGGATTTCATAATTAAGATAGATGAGAATATCCGGTTAGTCTAATTTCTCCCACTGACTTCACCAAATCAGATTAGACTGAAACCGGTTAAGGAGGCACCTAAATCAGTCAAACTGATTTTTCTTATAGGCATGGGCTAACTCGAATCATTAAGTGATCCAATCAAAATGTGATTGACCATGTCGGCCAGGTAAGTGAGATCGGTGAAAGGGATATACCATTAACTCGACAAAGACGAATCAGTGCGAGTAGCTTCCAATTAAAAACCATCGGTCAAAATTGCCAAACTTACCTTAGACACCGACTGGTTAATCAATTTCGATTTGATTACTCAAATGACTCAGGCTACACCTCTGAGCCTAAATCAAGTTCCATCTTGGTCTAATCAAAGACATGGACTTGATCCATCTACAACTATTATAAATTGACCTAGAATTTTTTTGACCTAATCTAGTTACTACTTAATTAGATTTGATCAATTAATTCTATTTGTCCATGTATGATTCTAACCTTAGGTCTAACCCAATCCTAGAAACTTGATTCAAGCTAACCCATATGCCCAAAGAATTATGTAATGTCAATTAATTGAGTTACAATTCTATTTCATAACACTTAATTCTCAATTAAGTTTAGACTTATGAAAGTTTTGATCATTGCATATTTATTTTTAATTACATATTAATTACAATCTTTTAGCTCTTAAAATGTATTTTCAGATCTGATTTTTTGTAATTAATCACATGTAATCATATTTAATTCATGTTTAAGTCATTATGTTTTATGTTCATGCATCACATATACATAATAACATGAATTAATTCAAACAACATACATCTTATGTATTTATTTTTTTACTTTTATTTTTAGATCTGATTTATTCATTAAAATCAGAGATCATATGAATCATAAACTTTATTTAGATCTAATCTAAACAATATTATGATTTCATATTTATTCATGTTACTAATCCTAACACAAACATACATCATATGCATCCAAAATTTTAGATCTACTTAATCATGCATAATTAGCAATTAAATCAATCATAAAAAGTACTTTAGATCTAATCTAAATATGTTAATGATTTCAGATTTAATTGCAAGAATTAAAACATAAAAGTTTAAACACGAACTTGGCTCTGATACCACTGAAAGTGAATCCTAGGTTCTTCGGTATTAAGCATGCTGATTTTTTTTTTTAAAACCATGGCTGAACTTGATCGGATTGCCTACGTACCCCTTCATAAGGAAGATCAAGTCATACTTCTTTTTAAGTTTTAAAATGCAGCGGAAAAATCGAATCAAATAATTTAATTCATGCATGCTTACAAGATCAAATCTAGAAATAAGCACCTTAAGAACATATAGGATTATGCCGAAATCGTTTAAATAATTATGTTAAAACTTTTATGCATGATTAACTATCAGATCTGAAAGGTAAACACTCTGTTCCGATTAATCTCCGAATATCCATCGAATGGATTCTGAAGATAACTCTGTGAGAAGCCCCAAAGGAGGGTAAAACCTCAGGGAATCGGACCTAGACCCTGACTCCAAAATAAAAAGATTAATATAGAATTAATACCTTTTATGATGAAAGAAACTTGTGGATCTGATCCTTGACTTTGCAGCCACGCATATGAATGGCCTCTAGGAGAAGTACACGCGAAGCCCTAGGTAGATCGTCTTCCACGGGAGTGCTAGCTCGCGCAGGAACGTAGCAATGGCTGAAGCTTTCTCCTTCTAAACACTCAACCTTTGATTGTTCTTCAAGGAGATGGAGGATGGATGTGCAGAAGAAGGAGAAGAAGGGATGGAGGCCCTCAGAAAATTTTTTCAGAATTTTTTTGAAACCTCTAAAAATGGTATATTTTGAACCCAAGGCATGGGGGTCTTTTATAGCCAAAAGACCCCCCCCATGTATCACACCTAATTTAGCTAATTAATTTGGATGATAAAATTTCCAAAAAATTCTGGTGGTTTGGCAGCTAAGAGGAGATAAACATATCCAAATTTTGTGCATTTTGAATTTCTATAAGATAGGAATTCATGCATCCAAAATTCAGCCGCAGACCACCCTATTTCATGCGCCAGGCAATCCCTACAAATTAGAAAATTCATCTAAATCTTTCTAGGAAGATTTAAGGTGCCATTTTTATAGTAAATATATCCCCACGCCTTCTCTCTTCTCACACCAATTTTTGGCCAAAAATAAAGAGGATAGACATAGAAAATATTGGGGATAAATTAAGGTATCATTCTTCTCCAAGAAGATAAGGATGGGTTCCTAAAATTTAGGGATTCTTCTCCTTATCCAATTCTGATTATTTGGACTCATAATCCTCATCAAATAAGGTCTTCTAATTGATTTAGATCAAGCCCAATCCAATTGGGTCAAGTTCCATGAGGATGATAGTGGTATTTTGATGATTAATACAATAATCAAGAGTATGTTACAAGTTAATTCGATACATCATTTATAAGTCTGTTACTCTCAGTACAATTCGTATAATAAGATAAAGATGCATTTCATTATTTATATGGATGAATCTAACCTTGAGTTGCAGCAAAGTGTGGATTGAGTTGACCCCAAGGTTGATTGGGTCGACCCCGGCACATCAAGAAAGCATCTGGCATACTTCTGCAAAAATGGCACGGATGAACAGTAGTTGGATCGACCCAAGGAAAGGATGAGTCGACCCAAACCTCAAGCCTCAAGAAAACAGTTCTCTGGAAACACTGAGAGGGTCGACCCAAGAGGAAGTTGAGTCGACCCAAACTTGAGTCGACCCAAACACTGAGAGGGTCGACCTAAAGGCAATAACATTCAAAAATAGGTTCTCTGGAAACCCTGAGAGGGTCGACCCAAGTGGAAGTTGAGTCGACCCAACTGAACCTTGAGTCGACCCAAAAAGATGTTGAGTCGACCCAAGTGAAGGAAGGCTGAATTGCAAGGTTCTGTGGTTCTGAGAGGGTCGACCCAAGGAAAGGTTGAGTCGACCCAAGTGAAGGTTGGGTCGACCCAAGTAAAAGTTGAGTCGACCCAAGCACGGGCAGAAGCATAACGGCTAGTTCTGCAGAAGTACTTTTTGTCCTTCCAACAGTGAGTAACAGCTAGTTTTTGAATTCTAACCATTGGGGCTTGTCCAATGGATGAAGAAAACTATTTAAAGTGGCACTATTCATCAGAGAAAATATCCTTTTGCAAAATATCAAAGAGTACACAAGAAAGACAAGTGCCCTAATCTTCTTCATCCAAGTGCTTCATTCAAGAGTTAAAAAAAAAGTGGTTGAGCAGATTCCAAGAGTCATTAAGAGCTCCATCCACCCTTAAAGAGTAAAGCATCCTTGACAAAGAAGAGAGAAGTCTCATCAAGCGATAACTATTCTCTAAACTCTTGTTTGTAGATTATATTGTTATATTTGCTCATCTAGGAGCTTAAATCTTCTTACTTCTTTTATTAATCATCTTGTAAAGGTTTGTTGGTAAGCCCGCAAAACCAACGGTGTAGGTTTATTGGTGAACCCGTAAAACCAATTGTAAAGGTTCGTTGGTGAGCCCGGAAAACCAACATAGGTTCGTTGGTGAGCTCGTAAAACCAACATAGGTTTTTGGTGATCCCGGAAAACCAAAGTGTAAAGGTTTTTGGATTGTGAGCCCGAAAACAATCCAACTGTAATCCGCGGGATTATAGTGAATTTCCAAGGGGTCGCTTGGGGAGTGGACGTAGGTGCTTAGGAGAGCACCGAACCACTATACTTCTTGTGTGTTTGTATTGTACTTTGTTAAATTTCACTAACTCATAAATTGACATAAGTAAGATAGTAAAAATTAAGAGAAACCAATTCACCCCCCCTCTTGGCTTGTCACCTTGGGCAACAAGTGGTATCAGAGCGAGGTGCTCCTATAGTATTTGTTGATCTCACAATCAAGAGTCAAAGATCATGACAACCCAAGTGGGATGTTCTATGAGTGAGGGAAAATCCACAAATAGACCTCCTCTATTTAATGGCACAAATTACACATACTGAAAAGCTAGGATGAGGATATTCATTCAAGCTCTAGACTATGAATTGTGGTATATTATAACTAGAGGACCTCATACACCCACAATTAGTATAGAGGGCACTATCATACCCAAACCAGAAATGGATTGGAATGAAAGTGATAGAAGATTAGCACAATTAAATGCTAAAGCAATTAATGTACTTTACTGTTCATTAGATGTAAGTGAATTCAATAGAATATCTACATGCATCTCTGCAAAAGAAATTTGGGACAAACTTGAGGTCACACATGAAGGAACTAATCAAGTTAAGGAGTCAAAAATAAACATATTAGTACATAAGTATGAATTGTTTAAAATGGAATCCACTGAGTCCATAACTGATATGTTTACTCGTTTTACTGAAATTATAAATGGGCTAAAGAGTTTAGGAAAGTCTTATACTAATTCTGAATTGGTGCGAAAAATTCTCAGGTCTCTACCAAAAGTTTGTGAGGCCAAGGTAACTGCAATTCAGGGAGCAAAGGATCTCAATACACTGCAATTAGAGAAACTTCTAGGATCACTCATGACCCATGAGTTGACCATGAGGCAAAATTCAGAAGATGAGGTCAAGAGAAGAAAGACCATTGCCCTAAAGTCTACCACTCCAAAACAACAAACTGAGTCAGAAGATTCTGATGATGATGATGAATTTGATGAAGAAGGAATGGCTATGCTTGGAAGAAAATTTAGAAAATTCATGAGAGGTAAGAATAGATTTCATAAAAAGAAACCCTTCTTCAAAGGTAGCTCAAGCAAAGAAAAGGGTAAGGACAAAGAAAAGAAAAAAGAAACACCTATTTGTTATGAGTGTAACAAATCCGGGCATTATAAGATAGATTGTCCGGAATTAAAGTGGATGGCAAGAAAACTTAAAAAGAAGAACTTCATGGCTGAATGGAGTGAAAGTGAGGAGTCAAGTTCGGAAGAGGAAGATCATCAAGAGACGGCCCAAATATGCCATATGGCCAATGACGATGAGGTAGATTCTGAACTTGAATGTGATTTTACTGTTGATGAACTACATGATGCATTTTTAGAACTCATGGAAGAACATAAAAAACTAATCAATAAAAATAAAGTTCTAAAAGAAGAAAATCAATCTCTTATCAAAGATAAATTAAAACTATCTCATAACTATGAAACATTAAGTAGGAAACTCACAAATGAAACCAAGAATCTAATTGCTGAAAATGTCAAGTTAAAAGAAGATGCTGAAAAATATAAATCCTTAGTAGATAAGTTTACACTTAGTTCAACCAAATTAAATATGATTCTTGATAGTCAAAAAGCTGTATATGATAAGGCTGGATTAGGATATAAAACAAATAGGAAACAAAAATACTTAAAGAACATTTTTGTAAAAGCTAAAAATGAAAATATTACTTGTCATTGCTGCAATAAATTAGGACATAAAGCATATGAATGTAACTATAGAAAGTCCAGTCAAAACAAATTGAGTAATAATCATAAGCTTAAATTCAAGAAAGTTTGGGTTCCAAAAGAAACATCAAGTACTAACCCTAAAGGACCCAACATAGTTTGGGTACCTAAAGCTCATTCTTGATCTTGATTGCAGGGGTGTCTTGCAGCTAACAAAGTGGAAAAACGATGGTATCTAGATAGCGGCTGTTCAAGACACATGACCGGTGACGTAGACCAATTTGTCACCTTGGAATCTAAGAAGGGTGGAGTAGTAACCTATGGAGACAATGGAAAAGGGTATATCATTGAAAAGGGTAAAATTTTCATTACTCCATCTACCTTCATAGAAAATGTCTTATTAGTTAATGGTTTGAAACATAACCTACTTAGCATAAGTCAATTTTGTGATAAAGGGTTTAAAGTCACATTTGAAGCATCAGTATGCATAATCACAAATCCTAAAGATAATAGCATTGTACTTGTAGGACAAAGGCTAAGAAATATTTACATGGTAGATCTTCATGATTTAGGCAAGAAAAATGGATTATGTTTAATTACTAATGAAGAAAAGAAAAATGAAACAAGTTGGCTTTGGCATCATAGACTAGGACATGCTAGTATGGAATTAATATCAAAACTAGTCAAGAAGGAATTAATAAAAGATGTGCCAAAATTGATTTTTGAAAAGGACAAAATTTGTGGACCATGCTCATTAGGAAAACAAACTAAATCATCCTTCAAATCAAAGAATATAGTATCAACAACTAGGCCTTTTGAACTCATACACATGGATCTATTTGGACCTACTAGAACTGCGAGTCTAGGAGGGAAGAAGTATGGACTAGTTATAGTAGATGATTTTTCAAGATATACATGGGTTTCATTT
Source organism: Phoenix dactylifera (assembly GCF_051530095.1). Lineage (NCBI taxonomy): Eukaryota > Viridiplantae > Streptophyta > Magnoliopsida > Arecales > Arecaceae > Phoenix > Phoenix dactylifera. Next base: position 5,170,277 of record NC_143203.1, read on the forward strand.
TTGGCACATAAGAATGAAGCATTTTCAGAATTCTTGAAATATTATAATTATATCATAAATGAAAAGAAGCTCACCTTAGTAGCAATTCGAAGTGATCATGAAACTGAATTTGAAAATCAACACTTTGAAGAATTTTGTAATAAAAACGATATCTCACATCAATTTTCAGCACCTAGAACGCCTCAACAAAATAGGATTGTTGAAAGGAAAAACAGGACCTTGGCAGAAATGGCACGCACGATGTTGTGCGAGTCAAATCTTCCAAAGTACTTTTGGGTTGAAGCTATAAGCACTGCTTGCCATATTCTAAATCGGATTTTAATACGACCAATAACCAAGAAAACTCCTTATGAACTTTGGAAGAATAAGAAACCAACCGCTAAATATCTTAGAGTATTTGGATATAGATGTTTCATTTTAAACAATGGCAAGGAGGATCTAAGTAAATTTGATGCCAAGTCAGATGAAGGTATCTTCTTAGGATACTCCACATCCAGCAGGGCATACAGAGTGTTCAATAAAAGAACTCTTATAGTCGAAGAGTCAGTTAATATCATATTTGATGAGTCTGATAGTGAGTCTGCTAGGAAAGAAAATATTCTTGATGATGATGCAGGAATTATTAACTTTGAAAAGTTGAATCTTGATGACGTGCCAATTCAAGATAAGGGAAATGACTGCGTGCCACCACAATCTCAAAACTTGCCAAAGGAATGGAGGTATGCATATGGACACCCTAAAGACTTAATCATTGGTGATCCATCTCAAGGGGTAAGAACTCGATCCTCTCTTAGAAATTTAAATGATTATTTTGCTTTTGTTTCACAGTTAGAACCTAAGACTTATGAAGAAGCTGAAAAAGATACCAATTGGATAAATGCCATGCAAGAAGAATTAAATCAATTCAAAAGAAGTAATGTATGGACATTAACTGAAAGACCAAAGCATAACTCTGTAATTGGAACAAAATGGATCTTTAGAAATAAATTAGATGAAAATGGGTTAGTTATAAGAAATAAAGCTAGACTTGTAGCTAAGGGATACAATCAAGAAGAAGGGATAGATTTTGATGAAACATTTGCTCCCGTAGCTAGATTGGAGGCTATTAGATTACTTCTAGCTTTTGCATGTTTCATGGATTTCAAATTGTATCAAATGGATGTAAAAAGTGCCTTCTTAAACGGTTTTATAGAGGAAGAAGTATATGTAGAGCAACCTCCTGGTTTTGAGAATCATGAATTGCCAAATCATGTGTTTAGACTACATAAGGTATTATATGGATTGAAGCAAGCACCTAGGGCTTGGTATGATCGATTAAGCAAATTTCTACTAAATAATGACTTCAGTAGAGGAAATGTAGATAAAACACTTTTTCTCAAAAGAAAGGACGAAAATCTGCTAGTGGTACAAATATATGTAGATGACATAATCTTTGGTGCCACAAATGATGATCTTTGCAAAGAGTTTGCTGATTTAATGCACGGAGAATTCGAGATGAGTTTGATGGGAGAATTAAGTTTCTTTCTAGGATTACAAATCAAACAAACTAAGGAAGGTATCTTCATCCATCAAACTAAGTATACAAAGGAAATACTAAAGAAGTTTGGGAATGAAAATCACAAGGGAGTAGGCACTCCAATGAATCCTACTAGTAAGCTAGACAAAGATGAGAAAGGAAAGAATATTGATATTAAGCTTTATAGAGGATTAATTGGATCCTTGCTCTACCTTACTGCTAGTAGACCAGACATCGTGTTTAGTGTAGGAATATGTGCTAGATACCAATCAGATCCTAAGGAGTCACATTTAAGTGCTGTTAAAAGAAGCCTTAGATATTTAAGAGGAACTACAAACATAGGATTATGGTACTCGAGAGACTCCTGTCTAGATTTGCTTGCATACTCAGATGCTGATTTTGCTGGATGCAAATTAGATAGGAAGAGCACTAGTGGAACATGTCAATTTTTAGGAAATAACTTAGTATCATGGTTTAGCAAAAAACAGAATTCAGTGGCACTGTCGACAGCTGAAGCTGAATATATAGCCGCCGGCAGTTGTTGTGCTCAAGTACTATGGCTTAAGCAACAACTAGAGGACTATGGAGTTAAGCTAGATAACATTCCTATAAAGTGTGATAATACTAGTGCCATCAACCTTACTAAAAATCCGGTTCAGCATTCTAAAGCCAAACACATTGAAATAAGATATCATTTTATTAGAGATCATGTGCAAAATGAAAACATATATATTGAGCATGTATGTACTGAGAAACAATTAGCTGACATATTCACAAAACCCTTGAGTGAAGATAGATTTTGCACGCTTAGGAGGGAATTAGGCATATGTGATCCTTTTTATTGAAGAGATATAAAAGAGAGCAAGCAGTCTCATGATACACTCCTCCCATTTCTAAAAACCCATGAAACATGAGTCAAACTTGTCATCTATAGATTCCTTACTCATGTATCATTGTCCCAGAAAGAATTTGTAAGGATTGGAAGCAAGGAAAATTTTTAGAAGGGAAAAGAAAGAGAAAGGAAAAATTTCTGAACTTGGGTCGACCCAACCCAGAATAGGGTCGACCTAATGTTGAGTCGACCCAGGAAAATTCTTGAGTCGACCCAACGTCGGGACCCCATTGTTAAAAGGGGGACCCGTGAGCTATCTAGGGCACTATTTTCACTTTGTCCTCTTCCGAAAATCCTATTCCCCACTCTCAAATCTCCTCCAATCATCTCCAAACAGTAGATTACATTAAGATCTTGGAGAAATGGGACCCAAGAGAGCCGTAGCCAAGCGATCCGGGAGAGTTTCACGGATCACACGTGCGGATAGGGAAGCTACAGAGCCATCTACAGTGTCTCCGCAAGGTGAGACACGTGTAGAAACACCTCCTTCTCCCTCCCCTTCAGTACAACTTGCAAAATTTACGGGGAGACCGGTTACAACGGAGAGAAGGATCCATTCCGAGTTCTTGGATCAAGAAGGGTTCCGTTTGGGGGAATGGATCCGAAGGCAAGGATGGGAGTATCTTTGCTCCCTAGATGTGGTGATCTACCCGGGATTAGTCCGTGAGTTCTATGCTTTCCTCAAAACTGGGATGGGAGGGCTTATATCGGAAGTTCGAGGAGTTAGGGTTCGAGTTTCCGAAGAGAGTTTGAGTGAGTTGCTTCATCTCCCCTGTGAAGGAGCAACTCCAGAAAAGCCAGAAAACAAATTGAGAGCCTTGCAGTTGATTCTTGAGAATGAAGACTTCGACTACTCGGAAAATGTAATAGCAAGCTCTCTTTCAGCGGAAATGAGGTTGTTGCACAACTTCATTGGTCGGATTTTGTTTTCGAAGAGCGGGAGATTTGATCTCATTTCAGAGCGAGATCTGGTTGTTATGGAGCATATTATTCAGGGCATTCCCCTGAATCTCCCGGCTATGATACTGAGGCAGATGAGGAAGGTAATATGCAACTCCAGAGTCTCCCTGCCTTATGGTATGTACTCACCCTGGTTTTCCGACAGCATGATATATCAGTAGAGGGAGAGATCTCCAAGCATCTACTCCATACTGACACGTACACTGCACGATCCCTTATTCGCATGGGTTATGAGAAGGTGAACGGGCAGTGGGTACGTACTGGAGCAGGGATTCAGGGTGATGCACCAGAGGGTGATGCACCAGATTTTGGAGACCCTATCCCTGAGGATGAGGAGCATGCGGATCATCTTACTGCACCTTCAGAGGCTGGACCTTCGTCATCTGTTCCTGCGGGAGACACAGATGAGTTCTGGAGTAGGATGACTAAGCTTATGTCAGCTCAGGCGAGGACTATCACTGATGGGCTGACGAGCAGACTCGATATCATGACTGCTGAGATCAGTGATCTTAGAGAGCAGATAGGAGCTCTACGGAGAGAGAGAGAGAGGTTCATGGACCATCTGTGCCACAGGCAGCTGAGTCAGAGATTTCGGCACAGAGTCATCCAGCTCACCGTGCTCCACGCTAGACTCAGTCTCATCAGGCTCGACCTCCCCTCGCCACTTATGCTAGGAGGATGGGGACTAGATCACAGCCATTAGATACCCCCTAGGCTGATATTAGCATTTCTGATTAGAGCCTAGGATATGTATCTAGTTCTCGTATATATATTTGGTGTTGGTCATGTATTTTGAACTTTGATTGAGGAACATTGTATTTGTTTTTGTTTTGGCATTATTGTACTAAAATGTTCCTTTTTAATCAATGAAGTTTAAATGTTTGTTAATTATTGTGTCTATTCCCATGCACCTATTTGATGATAACAAAAAGGGGGAGAAGTAAGGAAAGAGAAATAAGTTGAGTAAGGAAAGAGAAATAAGTTGTCAAACAAGTTGAAAATTATAATAGGAAAGCATATACATTTAAGGGGGAGCAATTTGTAACAATGAAAATGATCAAATCTAAAATTTATATTGAATTTCAGAATTTGGCACATAGAATTTCAGAATTTGGCACATACCTTTCACACCTCGATACATAATCTGAAACTCATGCTTTATCTCAAATTTTTGAAGTTTCATCTTTAATGAAATATAAAAGAAAGGGGGAGTAATTCAAAAGGTCAAATTGGAAACATTTGGATGAAATAGGGGGAGACTTCACTCTCAAATTTGAAAAGCTGAAATTCAGCAACTTGAGCCCTTTTAAAACTAATTTTAAGATAAGTATCAATAGGCTCATACTCTATATTTTGTAATCATCAAAAAGGGGGAGATTGAGGATGATAGTGGTATTTTGATGATTAATACAATAATCAAGAGTATGTTACAAGTTAATTCGATACATCATTTATAAATCGGTTACTCTCAGTACAATTCGTATAATAAGATAAAGATGCATTTCATTGTTTATATGGATGAATCTAACCTTGAGTTGCAGCAAAGTGTGGATTGAGTCGACCCCAAGGTTGATTGGGTCGACCCCGGCACATCAAGAAAGCATCTGGCACACTTCTGTAAAAATGGCACGCATGAACAGTAGTTGGGTCGACCCAAGGAAAGGATGAGTCGACCCAAACCTCAAGCCTCAAGAAAACAGTTCTCTGGAAACACTGAGAGGGTCGACCCAAGAGGAAGTTGAGTCGACCCAAACTTGAGTCGACCCAAACACTGAGAGGGTCGACCCAAAGGCAATGACATTCAAAAATAGGTTCTCTGGAAACCCTGAGAGGGTCGACCCAAGTGGAAGTTGAGTCGACCCAACTGAACCTTGAGTTGACCCAAAAAGATGTTGAGTCGACCCAAGTGAAGGAAGGCTGAATTGCAAGGTTCTGTGGTTCTGAGAGGGTCGACCCAAGGAAAGGTTGAGTCGACCCAAGTGAAAGTTGGGTCGACCCCAGTAAAAGTTGAGTCGACCCAAGCACGGGCAGAAGCATAACGGCTAGTTCTGCAGAAGTACTTTTTGTCCTTCCAACAGTGAGTAACGGCTAGTTTTTGAATTCTAACCATTGGGGCTTGTCCAATGGATGAAGGAAACTATTGAAAGTGGCACTATTCATCAGAGAAAATATCCTTTTGCAAAATATCAAAGAGTACACAAGAAAGACAAGTGCCCTAATCTTCTTCATCCAAGTGCTTCATTCAAGAGTTAAAAAGAAAGTGGTTGAGCAGATTCCAAGAGTCATTAAGAGCTTCATCCATCCTTGAAGAGTAAAGCATCCTTGACAAAGAAGAAAGAAGTCTCATCAAGCGATAACTATTCTCTAAACTCTTGTTTGTAGATTATATTGTTATATTTGCTCATCTAGGAGCTTAAATCTTCTTACTTCTTTTATTAATCACCTTGTAAAGGTTTGTTGGTAAGCCCGCAAAACCAACGGTGTAGGTTTATTGGTGAACCCGTAAAACCAATTGTAAAGGTTCGTTGGTGAGCCCGAAAAACCAACATAGGTTCGTTGGTGAGCCCGTAAAACCAACATAGGTTTTTGGTGATCCCGAAAAACCAAAGTGTAAAGGTTTTTGGATTGTGAGCCCGGAAAACAATCCAACTGTAATCCAAGAGATTATAGTGAATTTCCAAGGGGTCGCTTGGGGAGTGGACGTAGGTGCTTAGGAGAGCACCGAACCACTATACTTCTTGTGTATTTGTATTGTACTTTGTTAAATTCCACTAACTCATAAATTGACATAAGTAAGATAGTAAAAATTAAGAGAAACCAATTCACCCCCCCCCCCTCTTGGCTTGTCACCTTGGGCAACATTCCATCAATTGGGTCAAGCTCAATCTACTTGGGTTGAACCCAATCCAATTAGGTCAAATCCCAATGTAGCCCAAATTGAATCCTATTCAATTTGGCTCAACCTAAGCCCAATTACTCAATCAAATTGAGTTCATTAGCAATCTAATTGCTAATTAATCCTCCAATAATTCAATAATTATTTTAATGCACTTTTGCTTTGGATAATATGTCAATCGAATTGACCAAATTACCCCTGAATGATTCTTAATCATCAATCAGCCATTTGATCAACCTAGAAACTTCTATGCGTGTGACCTCATAGGTTCGAACCTAAGCCGGTAGTATAGAAATGTCTTCCTATACTAATCGATGTGACCATCTAGCAATGGTATCCGACGTCCGGATAGGCCGAATATATGCGAAGCTAATATTCTGGAACCCTGGACTATGGTTACTGTATAATTCAATCCTTTTGACTCCTAATGCTAGGATGACTTAGAGCTCACTGTCAACCCTATAATTAGTACATCCATTATGTGATTAACTTTAGATATCCCGTGACTCCTCACTTCAATTATCCTGGCCAAGGTTTTGCTAAATTAATCACAAGATATTATCTCCTGTTTCCAAGAGGGGTCAATTCCATCTCGACTCACAACTGACTACGCAAGTACTTGATTGCACCTAGTGACCTTCCGTCACTGAATTAGAAATTCAGGTAGTCCGGTACCAAAGTACAGTGAGTTGCTTGCTAGTCACAGGTTGCGATCTCAGGTCAGAGGGCCAAACTTATATTCATATCCACTCGAAACATCTCTTGACAGTAGAGTATTCCGAAATTGGTCACATTCAGTGAAATGTACTCCTACACTTCACCTGTGTGGCATACCAGTGTCTCCACACTCCTTGGTTAAGAGGACAACCAACGTATATGTCACACAACGACCTAATCTCGATAATGCTATCGTCCCAGTAACAACATATCATTTGGTCGCGAACCAGTTTAAGGACTCAAAGATAAATCCTCCTTTATCATAACATAAGTCCTAAGAACTTCATCATATAAGAGTTCATTTGAAGATGAAATGATGAATAATGCCAAATAATACTTTATTAATTTGTTAATTGATTTACAAAATTTAATCATCAATATGCTGACAATTGACATTTAGGATACAAATCCCAACAACTGTCTCACAGAGTTCATCTAACTCTTTACCTGATGATACTAATATGTTCAGGTGTCTTGCAGGAGAAGCTCAAGATTCTTATGCAGAGGATACTTTATCTCCTGAAAGGAAGAAGAATAGTCTACTTCTGTGCATAATCAAATGTATAAAACAAGTAGGGCTGAAGCTACAGAACATATGTGGCAAAGCATCTTGGCAATCCATCCAAGAAAGGGTGCAATCAAGACCCAGCATCAACTAATTATTGATGATCCCAGGTTCAAGCCGGTAAAGCTGCACCAAACCAAGGGCCAAGAACCTGCCTTTGACCCATTCGTATTGCCCTATTGGTGTAACAAATGCAGTTTTATACTTATCAGATTCCTTTAGTAGTGTTTAAGGAATGTTATGCCATTTGGTCTAAGGAATGCACTCTCTGAAATCCAGAGTATACAGAATGAGATTTATAATCCATTCTCACATATTATCATTAATTATAATGATGAAGTAGTAGTGTTTTCTAAATCACTAGAACAACGCTTTAAAGACATAGAAATCTTTAAAATGGTGACCATTAATAATGAATTAACCATCGCCGCTGATGCAATGAACTTGTTCCAAACCTCAGTTAGGTTCTTGGGCCACTTCATCAGCTTTGGAAAAATTGTCCCACTTGAAAAATCCACTTTACCAAATCCAAACTGGACTAAGATCATCCATGCATTCACCTCTCCTATTGGCTTTGATGGAATCTTAAAGCAGTTGGATCCAATCCCTGGTAAAGAAACTTTTCTACAGAGTACCACTGGTATGTGTCATACCGCCCAGAGTAAGTATTCACACACAGAAAGAGGAATACTTTCAATATTGAAAGTTATCTCCTTCTTTCAAAATGATTTGTTAACCCGGCAATTTGTGCTGAGGACAGACTGCAAGGCAGCTGAACGAATTATCAAAGCCCGACAGAAAGTATCTGCTCAGTGGCAAGCACAATTATGTGTTTATGATTGAAACTCTAACGGAAGAAGAAAATTATCTTCGTTACCGCTTGTTTCATGAATTCTTGCACGAATGATTCCAAGGCGAGACTACCATGAACAAGGCAGAAAATCATCTGCCCGAAATATCAGGGGACGCAGTGCAAATATAGCACTTCCCGAAAATACTGGGAATACATGGCCCCTTTATGGTCATTATACCAGGGGACGCAGGCTTATGCACTTCCCACTTATGGCAGGGGACGCAGTGCTTTTGCACTTCCCACTCAAGCTGCTCCATAGTTAACTGCAGGAAATTTTCCACCAATGGAGCCTAGCAGTTCGAAACTGGTGGACTTGGAAACCTATCTCAATAAAGGAAAACAGAAGGTTGACCATGAATAGCTCAGTGGTGCAGGGCAAGGAACTTCCTTGCAACCAACTTCATCGTCGAGCCCAACGATGAAGAAAGTACTACAGGAGAATCTTTTGGACAGTACTTACTCGGAAAAGAAATTCGAGGAGGTTATTATGTACCTGGATCACAGTGAAGTTTCTCATCTGAGTGATCCGGTTCATACATCAAAAATACTTTGATGAACGGGGTTACCCTTCAATGGAGGGGAAAAACAGAGTAGTAATGGAGGCGCTCCTGCTCCATACTAAATCTGTAGAAACTCAACATAATTTTCAAAATGGAAATATCAGGAGTGGAGTTATCAATTTTAGCAGATGCTATATTTTGAAGGTGATCAGACCAAATGAATGGGGACTTGACCCAAATCAGGCCAAGCAGATCACAACCAACGGACAAGTCTATCTAGTTAATTACTGGGACTATGTTCAAGCATTCACCAATATTTTCTATTATGAAAATCCCAAGAAAAAGCATTCTTGGTTTGTACAGGTGGAGCCAGAAATACTGTAGAAACCACTGCCAGGATGGTTTCACAAATGGTGGACCAAGTTTAGGCCAGAAAATAACATGCTGCCCTCATCAATACTTCAACATTTTGAAGAATGGGTGGATATTCATCCCACCATCAACAAGCTCACGGATGAATGCATCTCTTTAGAGCTATGTCCAATGATGTTCGTAATCCAGAACAAGATCCCATGGATAATGAAGTGGATCATATCGGCAGAAATGGACACGGAAACAAATATTCCTGTCCTCAAGAGAAAATATCTCTACAAGTGGTGGCGGAGAATGCCCAGAGAAAAATATGATGATATAATTGCCACCATTAAATCTGATTTAGCTACCTTCAAGAAAGACGGTACTGAAATTCAGCAGTCTGAAGGTTCTACTGGCAATTATTTTGCCAGTCTTAAAGCTAAACTCTCCAGGAAATATCCACAATGCTCTCCTGAAGATATTATGTCCAAATGTTTGGACCAGCTTAAGAAGCAATTATGTTCTACATTTGAAGCAGAACATAAGACAGACTCCATCAAGAGTACTGCATCAAAAAAGACGGTGTCAATGAAGGATACTGCCTCACAGAGTTCATCTAACTCTTTACCTGATGATACTAATATGTTCAGGTGTTTTGCAGGAGAAGCTCAAGATCCTTATGCAGAGGATACTTTATCTCCTGAGAAGGAAGAAGAACAGTCTACTTCTGTGCATAATCAAATGCATAAGACAAGTAGGGCTGAAGCTACAGAACATATGTGGCAAAGCATCTTGGCAATCCATCCAAGAAAGGGTGCAATCAAGACCCAGCATCAATTAATTATTGATGATCCCAGGTTCAAGCCGGTAAAGCTGCACCAAACCAAGGACAAAGAACCTGCCTCTGATTGAGCAGAGGAGAAGAAGATTGTTCTATGACCGAGAGAATCTACTTTCGGCAAAAGAACCAAGCCTTGTGTCTCATCAGCAATGCTTTCGGTGGAAGAAATGATTTCTCACCAAGCACAAGGACAAGTCCAGAGATGATGCTCTGAACAAAGCTGGATCAAATTGGATCAGCAGTGCTCGCCCATGAAGCCAGCACAGGAAGGACGTCCTCCACCCAACAGGAGGAATCGCCTTCGATCATATCATTGCTTTACTTCAGGCGGAAGAAATCCCTCCAACCGAGGAAAGATGCTTTCTCGGCAACGAAGGAATCACTTTCGGCAGAAAGCTACACTAACTAATGTCACGTCACTCTGACGGATGGCATCTCCACCAGCAGAGGATAAGAAAAGGACGTACGAAGGAATCTACTTTCGGCGGACCAAGGATACTGTGCAATAAAGCACCTTTTACAAAAGCAGAACTGTTCACTGCTTTTTATAGCTTTGTGTCTTTTCGGTCTTTCTTTTCCTTTTCTTTATGTCGTGTCATTCTTTATTGTATTTGTCTGTCGTCCATGTGAGGAGACAGTCTGACCCCGGGCTTCAAAATGAATTGGAATCCATTGTGACCCAAGGTCTATTTAAGGCGATTGACTCTTCACATTGAGGAGGAGGAACCTTAGACAGCCCCTTGAAGTAATAAGAAAATCTCTTTTGTTTCTGTCTCTGTCTTTGCGCTCTGGCTTCTCTCCTTCCTTCTTTCCCCGCTTCCGCATCCGAGTGTTTCACCCCCTCAAGCTGGTATGGTTCTTGGGCCACTTCATCAGCTTTGGGAAAATTGTCCCACTTGAAAAATCCACTTTACCAAATCCAAACTGGACTAGGATCATCCATGTATTCACCTCTCCTATACCGGGATCCGGTAGCCTCCTTCCTAACCAAGAATGTTACTTGGCTTAGCCTAATGATAGGCTAAGAGGCGTCTGGCTTGGGAGTGCTAAGGCACTCGAAGGTATAATGGTTCTTCTCTTTAACCTTATTATGGATAGTTGAGATAGTTTATTATTCTGCGACTAGAAGCATGAACTGGTAGTTATGTTCTGTCCTGTTTTGAATCATGAACCTACTACTCAGTTATGGTGTTAAAGCATGAACTGGTAGATATGTTCTGTCCTGTTTTGAATAATAAACCTAATACTCAGTTATGATATAAGCATGAAAAGGTAATTATTTATCTGTTCTTGGGTCATAAATATTACATACTTCCTCACGAAGATGGTCGGCAGAACTGGCACACTTCTCTGCGGGGATAATGTACTTGGATGGGTTGAGGCAGAGCGGGAGGCTGGTGGCGCCCGGAGAAAAGTACCCGTTGCAGGCCGAGTGGAGTGCCGTGTAAGGGGAAAATGTAGGGCGTATGGCTACGTGCCCATAGTGATCCTCCCCTGTATAGTACATCGCCTGCGGATTGAGGAGAGCCGGGTTGATAATCTAAGTGATGGAAGCTAGTTTTATTTATTTTCCAATACCAGAATAAATAGTTATCGTATCCTGATGTGTGGTAGTGTTTCTATCATGCTGTAGCGGAAGATTTATTATTCAACATAAGGAAAAGAATGTTTTTTACCATATCATTCGTGTGGTAGTGCTTTTGCATCATAGACTGCAGCGGAAGATTTATCCTACAAAATAGGAAAAGAATGTTTTTACCATATCATTCGTGTGGTAGTGCTTTTATGTTTCAGAATGATAGAATATTCATCAACTGTTATTTATGCATATTCATCAAAGGTTAAGGAGTAAATGAACATCGTATCTACACTGTGCATGTTCAACTTAGTACTCGCCTAAAAGCCAGCACAGCCTGTACCTATGAGGAAAATCTCCACATGCCCTGGTTCCAGCCCTATGGAATATTCCATAGAAATGGAGGAAAACTCCACCGGCTTTGTCTCCCACCATAATAATAAAATTATGGGAAGTTTACTTATTTTCTATTTTAAAACTATGAGTCTAATAGACCATAGGATACTTCTTAAATCAGGAAGTAAATTAAGAAATTTCTTAAAGAAGGAATTTAAATCAGAAGATAATCAAGTCTTCAGAGAACGTTTTTTAAACCATTTTACTAAAACTGAGTTAGAAGAATATAGAACTCAGTATTATCAAGACTTAGAATACTTCGTCCCATGGTTCTATAAGTTCTATAATAAACAATTAGAACTTAATGGTCTTGATACACTTCTAATAGAAGAAGAAGTCTTAGATAATTCTAGGACTAACCCTGATGAATCATCTAGGGTAGATAATCTATCTATATGGGAAGATAGTGAATTAGAGTCTTTAAATGATGACCTAATAGAATTCACTACCTTACTTATGTCGGATAGTGATCCTTTCCAAATTAAGGAAAAGGAAATAGATCACCTAGAGAATCTATCTTGGGAACTACCAGATCTAATAGATCTGTCAAACTTACCTGACTAGGAAGATAGTAAACCAGAATCTATTCAAGATCTGATAGAGTTTACTACTTTACCTATGTCAGATAAGGATCCCTTTCAAATTACTGAAAGGATAATAGGTCAAGAAATAGTTGAACCTATAGAGAAAACAGAAAATATTCTGTTTGGAAATGAGTTAGTTAAAGTTAACAACTTAGAAGATATTAAGACTTCATATAGGTCTTATCTAAGGTTTAAGAATAAACTTAACCTTACACAGATAGGAGTAAAACTCCTAGAATGGATATTGAATCCAAAGATGGGTTCAAACCTGGATCGACAGTTTTCCCTATCAGTCCACTACTGGAAATCCAAAATAAGGGATTACCAGTTAGAAAGTCCTTCTTCAAATAAAGAAGAAGAAGAAAAGAAAGAAAACGATGTAGGTAATAGCTCTACATCAGGTGTATCCATTCGGGCTAATAGCCAAAACCCAATATTGGTGGAAATAATATGTTATTAAACCACCAAAGAGCTTCGGTCTCAGTAAATGAACTGAGAAATGAGATTAAACAGCTCAAAGCAGAAATAAATCTGCTAGAAGCTCAAAGAGACAAAGTGCCTGAAATCAAAAGGCAGAAAGGAGAGATCATATCCTCCTATGTTTCTAAACCTTATATTAAGGTATTATCACAAGCTAGGAATCAATTAGCTTGTAGAGAAGAATACCTATGTTTTCTTCACCAAGAAGCTAAAATATTTAGCATAGAAAGAAAGCTTAGAGATCCTTACTTAATTCAAAGAATTAAGGATCTAAGAAAACAGATAGGTAATAAACTATCTAGGTCTAGGAGAAATCATATAGTCTCTCTACCTTATGATGATTTCTTTAATGAAAAAGAAATACCTCCTAAAGCTAGGCCAATACAGATAATTGATATTAATCTGTATGAAAAAGAAATAGAAGTACTCCTGAATCAAGGGTTGATTAGGGAATCCCAATCACCATGGAGTTTTGCAACATACTATGTTAATAAAAACATAGGAAAAGATAGAGGTAAACCAAATTTGGTTATAAATTATAAACCTCTAAACAAGGTCTTGAAATGGAAAAGATTTCCATTCCCAAACCAAAGAGACCTCTTAGATAGATTAAGTCAATCACTTATCTATTCTAAGTTTTAACTGAAATCCAGATATTATCAGATCCAACTAAAGGAATCTGATAAGTATAAAACTGCATTTGTTACACCAATAGGGCAATACGAATGGAATGTTATGCCATTTGGTCTAAGGAATGCACTCTCTGAAATTCAGAGTATACAGAATGAGATTTATAATCCATTCTCACATATTATCATTAATTATAATGATGAAGTAGTAGTGTTTTCTAAATCACTAGAACAACACTTTAAAGACATAGAAATCTTTAAAATGGTGACCATTAATAATGGATTAACCATCGCCGCTGATGCAATGAACTTGTTCCAAACCTCAGTTAGGTTCTTGGGCCACTTCATCAGCTTTGGGAAAATTGTCCCACTTGAAAAATCTACTTTACCAAATCCAAACTGGACTAAGATCATCCATATATTCACCTCTCCTATTGGTTTTGATGGAATCTTAAAATAGTTGGATCCAATCCCTAGTAAAGAAACTTTTTTACAGAGTACCTCTAGCATGTGGAATACCGCCCAGAGTAAGTATTCACACACAGAAAGAGGAATACTTTCAATATTGAAAGTTATCTCCTTCTTTCAAAATGATTTGTTAACCCGGCAATTTGTGCTGAGGACAGACTGCAAGGCAGTTGAACAAATCATCAAAGCCCGGTAGAAAGTATCTGCTCAGTGGCAAGCACAATTATGTGTTTATGATTGAAACTCTAACGGAAGAAGAAAATTATCTTCGTTACCGCTTGTTTCATGAATTCTTGCAGGAATGATTCCAAGGCGAGACTATCATGAACAAGGCAGAAAATCATCTGCCCGAAATATCAGGGGACGCAGTGCAAATATAGCACTTTCCGAAAATACTGGGAATACATGGCCCCTTTATGGTTATTATACCAGGGGACGCAGTGCTTATGCACTTCCCACTTATGGTAGGGGACGCAGTTCTTATGCACTTCCCACTCAAGCTGCTCCACAGTTAACTGCAGAAAATTTTTCACCAATGTAGCCTAGCAGTTCGAAACTGGTGGACTTGGCAACCTATCTCAATAAAGAAAAACAGAAGGTTGACCATGAACAGCACAGTGGTGCTGGGCAAGGAACTTCCTTGCAACCAACTTCATCGTCGAGCTCAACGATGAAGAAAGTACTACAGAAGAATCTTCTGGACAGTACTTACTCGAAAAAGAAATCCGAGGAGGTTATTATGTACCTGGATCACAGTGAAGTTTCTCATCTGAGTGATCCATGGTTCATACGTCAAAAATACTTTGACGAACGGGGTTACCCTTCAATGGAGGGAAAAAACAGAGTAGTAATGGAGGCGCTCCTGCTCCATACTAAATCTGTAGAAACTCAACACAATTTCCAGAATGGAAATATCAGGAGTGGAGTCATCAATTTTAGCAAATGCTACATTTTGAAGGTGATCAGACTAAATGAATGGGGACTTGACCCAAATCAGGCCAAGCAGATCACAACCAACGGACAAGTCTATCTAGTTAATTACTAGGACTATGTTCAGGCATTCACCAATATTTTCTATTATGAAAATCTCAAGAAAAAGCATTCTTGGTTTGTACAGGTGGAGCCAGAAATACTGCAGAAACCATTGCCAGGATGGTTTCACAAATGGTGGACCAAGTTTAGGCCAGAAAATAACATGCTGCCCTCATCAATACTTCAACATTTTGAAGAATGGGTGGATATTCATCCCACCATCAACAAGCTCACAGATGAATGCATCTCTTCAGAGCTATGTCCAATGATGTTCGTAATCCAGAACAAGATCCCATGGATAATGAAGTGGATCATATTGGCAGAAATGGACACGGAAACAAATATTCCTGTCCTCAAGAGAAAATATCTCTACAAGTGGTGGCGGGGAATGCCCAGAGAAAAATATGATGATATAATTGCCACCATTAAATCTGATTTAGCTACCTTCAAGAAAGACAGTACTGAAATTCAGCAGTCTGAAGATTCTACTGGTAATTATTTTGCCAGTCTTAAAGCTAAACTCTCCAGGAAATATCCATAATGTTCTCCAGAAGAGATTATGTCCAAATGTCTGGACCAGCTTAAGAAGCAGTTCTGTTCTACATTTGAAGCAGAACATAAGACAGACTCCATCAAGAGTACTGTTAGAAGTATGCCCTAGAAGCCAATCTGGCTGACACATTGTTAATTCTAGGGACATAATTTTGTACTTGACTATTTATTATTGAATAAATAAAAGGCATCTTTTCATTCATATTGTTTATGTGTCTATGAATCGTCCAAGAAATTAATAAGATGATGATGCATATTCTCAAGAGTTGAGAATTTGAGCCATGTATCATTAGTGATTAATTTCTAAATGCTCCTGATCAATGGATCATCACGAGGACGGTGATTGATCCGATCAGTGCACAGATCACTTTCCTTCTGGATGGACGAGACTTGAGTCCACGGTGTAGGGACACTGAAGTGATAGTGCAGGTGCTTGTTAGAGAACAAGGGTACTGAGCGTGACCAGGACAAGAAGTTACTTGGATGTCTATCCACTCGTCAGTGACTTGCTTGATGTTGCAGTAGTATGACTGGTCCTTTGACTTGCGGTGCTTCGGCTACTCACAGTGAAGTTATTGTAGTTTGACTATACGTATACATGGTCTCTAGTCATATGGGTCCTTGTAGTGTAGATTGGCTGCATTAAGTTCACTGTAGGAGTAGGGTATGCACTTACATGGAATCTATCGACCTTGATAGAAGAGGAGTGATCCTATGTGATTTGTTAGACTGAGTTCTAAGACCTTGGCCAAGGCACTAATATAAAGTGGAGAAAGAGTTTTTCACTAACGAACTCGAGTCGAATAAATCTTGACATATGACAGACGAAGGGGTTTGACGAGTTATCCATGACCTCCATCCTGTAGGAATCCACGATAGTAGGACTGTATCATATGACAACTGCACCTAGAGGTTCATCATTCTATTCTACTGGGTAGCCACTACATGCTGCTAGGTGTCACTAGTGGATGGTGGGACTCATAGGGATTATCTTGATGATCGATAAACCCTAATGAGTTGAGTTGGAATCGTTCCAATCCATTGAAAGGAGTTTTCAATGATATTATGATGGAGATCACAATATATCTCACTACCAGTCAGAGTAGAACCTATGGGGTCACACACACTAGAGGCATTGACCGATCCGATGGTTGAATCGTGATTAGGAATCACAAGTAATCAATTTGATTGATAAGAAGTTAAAGAAGGAACAAAGGGAATTAATTAATTGGACTTAAAACAAGAGTCCTACTTGGAGTAGGATTCCTAGAGTCCTAATTGGATTAGGACTAGGAATCCTACTTGGACTGGGAATCCTATTTGGAGTAGGACTAGGATTCCTACTTGGAGTAGGATTCCAATAATCCTAATTAGATTAGGAGTTTTGAATTAAGTTTGGATTCCTACTTGGAGTAGGATTCCTAGAGTCCTGATCGGATTAGGACTCCAAATTCAAATTAGAGTCCTAATTGGATTAGGACTAGAATTAAAAAAATTCTAATTGGATTAGGATTCCTTAAGTCCTAATTAATGATTAATCTAATGAATCAACATGACTCCTAATTGGATTAGGATTGAAGAGTTCAATTGAGTCATGGTTCATTCAAGTCCTAATTGGATTAGGACTAGCATGGATTGAACCCGAATGATTCATGATTTGGTTAATCCTAATTAGATTAGGACTAAACCATGAGAAGGGCATCTAATCCTCCTTGGAGGAGGATTAGGTTAACCAAGTAAGAGGGGCATGAGCCCCTCTCCTCTTGGTTGGTGCGGCATGAAGAGAGGGGGCCGACGCCCCCTCTTTGGAAGCTAGTCTAGGGCTCCTAATTTGTAGGAGCCCTGGATGGCTATAAAAGGGAGGCAAAGGGGGCCGGTGCCCTAGCTATGAGAACTCCTCACCTCTCAGCCGTGGCCACCCTCCTTCTCCCCTTGGTTTTCAGCCGCAAGCAAAGAAGAAGAAAAGAAGGCTTGGCGGCACTCCTTTCCTCCCTTCCTTCTTCCAACGCAAGGGAAATTGAAAAGGCTGCAAGCAACCTTTGATTCTTCATCCTCTTGCATCCTTCTTCTTCCTCCTCTCAAGGACATTCAAGAGTTGAAAGAAAGAGAGAAGATCAGCCATCAAAATCAATCTCTGCAAGGGAGCTAGCACCCCGGGGAGATTAGAGCGATTGGATCGGTCCTCTGCTTCGTGTGGATACCCGTAGAGGCCGGGCACTTGAACGGCTTCAAGCGAACCCTCTTCCTAAAACCACGAACTCAGATTTGCGGTGATCATCTACCCGCGCAAGGTGAAGATCTGATCTTCCTAATTGTTTAAAAAGTTTTAATCCTAATCCATCTACGAACGGTTTTTGAAACAACGTTCATGAGATGAACGTATGACCCCGTGCATGCCTCTTCCGCTGCATCTGAAAAATTTTAATTTTCTGCGGCATGGGCGGGTTTACTAACAGTGGTATCAGAGCTAGGCTTCGTAGATTACGATTAGGATTAAAAGGATCAAGGCATATTAGATCTGAAAATTAATAGATTAAGCCTGCTGATTTTTATGCATGCAGAATTTCAGGCTGCAGAATTTTTCTGCATGCTGAATTTTGGTATGCATTGATTAATGATTCTGTTATGTAATGAATATGATTACAATTATTTAAGAATCATCCCTTGCATGATCAGCGACTCATGAGATGAGGTAATCAATTAAGTTTCAGATCTGTAAATTAAAATTATGCATATGATGCGAATGGTGATGATCATGGATGACCCTTTTGTGAATGTGCTGAAATGTTCTGCAATGCCTGAAATGTTCTGTGATGTTATGTGATAACATGTGAATCATTTTTCAGATGCCTGCGAGCATCTTAAATTCATGTATTAGAGACCTGCGTGTCTCATCGAAAAAGGGTTGTAATTATTCTTTTATTTTTGAATTTTATCTGGGATGTAATCTGTGATGTATGTTGCACGTCGATGGTTGATCGATGTATGCCTCCTACAAGCAAGCCTTGCACGGATTCAGATCATAGGTTGATTGAAGATGGATCAAGGAGTTGATTACAATTGAACCTAAGGGATCAAGATCGAGTCAAGAGTTGAAGACGATCAAACCAATTGACATGCATGTGCTTGTACTATGACCCATCCTGGATCCATGATCATCACCAGTTACATTTACTTTCTTATATATATATGCCTGGATGTTTAATGTTTATGCCTATGCATAGCGGGTAGATGGAAGTGTGCATAAGATGCGAGTTGCCAATCGAAAGAGACCTAAACTAAAATCTCCTCAATCAAGTCGAGAGTGAACCAACATGAGCGGGTCATATTAGATTAATTGATCTAATTGGTGTCTAGGAAAGCATGAAAGGTGGTTACTTAATTAGGACCTTACTCTCTGAGTAAGGGGAGCCTCCCACCTGCTTACCTGGCCAATTGTTCGATTACCTCTTATGAAGAGCTCAAGTTGCAAACACTAAGACCTGATTAACCAATATTAAGTCAATAGGTCTTCCACTGTAGTAGAGCTGCTAAGGTCTTTCTGATGTTGATTTGTCTCGGCTGGACACAGTGGGCAAGTTGCATCGGGGGGCTGGACCTCTCTATAGACATGAGATGTTGTAGGGTAAAGGTGGGGTTGGGCACCAATAACTGTTAGGTGAGGACCCAATGACGACTTTATTTCTACGGTTATACGGTGGGTCTGACTTAACTAAGAAATGGGACCAATAACTGTTAGGTGAGGTCTTCATGGCTTAGAGACCAAGTAGCACTGCAACATGCTTGAGAAGCATTGTACAAGAGTTGTACATTCATCAATTTATGTGTCACCAATAACTGTTAGGTGAGGTGGCATGTAAATCGGTGGGACTGCAGTACCCACTAGAAACCCTAGTCGCGTAGGATTTCCGTTTCCCTACCAGGAGAGTGTGAGGGATTCGAAAAAATAGTGGGAGGTACATTTGTTCTAAAAGACCCTAGAATAAATTAGGATCAAGTACAAAATTCTAACTAGAATCTTTACTCTCTGAGGATTATAAAGTCAGCTTCTAGACTTTTAACTCATATCCTATAAAACAACCGTTTGACCAAACCCAATTATAAAGACTGGCTTAGCAAATTTCAAAAATAATTTTGAATTATGAGAAATTAGGGTATGTGCTAGACCATGGAATCCCCGTGTTACCAATCTGTCCGATCACTGATCAGCATAAGACGCATGCTAAAGTGGACGAACAATGACAATGAGGTTAGGTGCTGCACAATGGCATCTATGTCCAATGAATTACAATGCCAGCATGAGAACATGAAGACTGCCAGGGACATATTAAGTCACCTGCAAGAGTTGTATGGTGATCAGAGTCGCGCAGCATGTTTTGAAGTGTCCAAGAGGCTCTTCAAGGCAAAGATGCGCGATGGACAGTCTGTCCAAGTTCATGGTTTGACCATGATAAAGGACTTAAAGAAGCTTGAGAAGCTCGGCATGACCATGCACAAGGAACTGCAAACGGATTTGATCCCGTAATCCCTTCTAGCTTCATATGAACAATTTATAGTAAATTACCATATGAACAAGATTGTATGCACCAAAACAGAATTGTTAAAAAAAAAAAAAAAAAAAATTGGTAACTACCTTAGGGACCTT
The DNA here is from genome assembly GCF_051530095.1 of Phoenix dactylifera. Classification (NCBI taxonomy): domain Eukaryota; kingdom Viridiplantae; phylum Streptophyta; class Magnoliopsida; order Arecales; family Arecaceae; genus Phoenix; species Phoenix dactylifera. Next base: position 5,190,733 of record NC_143203.1, read on the forward strand.
GAAGAAGTTCAAGGGGCATCGTTTTCATTGTCAAGTTGGTTTCTACTTCCAAGAGAGAGTCTATTTGGAAGAAGAAAAAGCCTGCGAAGAAACAGAAGACAGAGAAAATGCCAAATAAGGAAGTTCCAAGAAAAGGCCAATTGCAAGGAAAAATGTTTCCATTGCATCATGGACGGCCATTGGAAGAGGAACTGTCCTATATACATGGGAAAGCATAAAGAACATGAAGGGTGACAGACCTTCAGAAGGTATGTCAGATATGCTCAGGATACTTAGGGACTGTTACCTATTGCTAAAATTTGATTTCTGTATCTTAGCACAGAAAGATCTTTTTAAGACTACTATTCCATTTATTTGAGAAATAAATTAGGTTCAAATGTGGTTTTATGATTGACAGTCTCTATCACATACATATGGATGTATCTGTGAATATATCTGAGCAAACAGTGAATACCATAGGATCTAATAGATCCAAAAATGAGATAAAACTAAAGTATTTATGGCACCTCAGGCTTGGCCATATAGGAGAAGACAGAATAAACAAATTGGAAAAACATGAGCTTTTGGGCTCATTGACTTTCGAGTCATATTTGATTTGTGAATTCTGCCTTCAAGAAAAAATGGCCAAATTATCCTTTGTAGGACACAGGAAGGTCCACTGAAATACTTACCCTAGTACACACTGATGTGTGTGGCCCATTCGATGTGCAGGTTAGGGGTTGTAATTTTTTACTTTATTTTACCGATGATTACTCACGGTATGGATATGTGTATAAGACACAAATATGAAACTTTTGAAAGGTTCAAAAACCTTAGATATGAAGTAGAAAAATAAGCACAAAAACTCATTAAGGTTCTTCGATCAGATCGAGGAAGTGAATACCTTAATGGAGAGTTCCGTGATTATCTCAAGGAGAATGGTATAGTTTTATAATGGACTCCTCCTGGTACACCTCAGTTCAACGGAGTGTCGGAGAGGAGGAATCAGACTCTATTGGATATGGTCCGATCCATGATAAGCTTCACTGATTTACCCTTGTTTCTTTAGATAGATGCCCTATTTTCAGCTATTTACTTGTTGAATAAGTTTTTCTCTAAATCCCTTCCTACCACACCGTATGAGATATAGCATGGTAAGAAACCAAGTCTTGGTCATCTCAAGATTTGGGGATGTCCGGCCCACGTCAAGAGACTACAGGCGGACAAGCTAGAGGCTAGGACCATAAGTGCTCGTTTTATATAATATCCTAAAGAGTCATTAGGATACAATTTTTCGTCTCAGAGGATCACAATGTGTTTGTGAGCCGTCATGCCATCTTCTTGGAAAAACAGTTTATCCTTGATAGAGGCAGTGGGAGGAAAATTGAGCTTGAAGAGAAAGTCTCTGAAAAGCAACGAGTCATGGATCCTATCGAACCCATTCATACAGAGCCAGTACACGATGTCCCTCGACCACCTCGTAGATCTAGTAGGGTCTCCCATCCTCCCGATAGATACTTAGGTATACTAGAAGAGGATACCGAGGAAATGTTCCTAGTGGGAGATAGGGATCATACACAAGATCCCAAAACCTACGACGAGGCGATATCTGATATCGATTCTGAGAAATGGCTGGAAGCCATGAAGTCAGAGTTAGACTCCATGCATTCCAACCAAGTTTGGACCTTAGTAGACCCACCAGGAGGTATTGTACCTATTGGATGCAAATGGATCTACAAAAGGAAAATAGGTTCGGATGGAGAGGTAGAGACCTATAAGGCAAGGCTTGTGGCGAAAGGGTATAGTCAGTGCGAAGGCATTGACTATCAGGAGACCTTTTCACCTGTAGCCATGCTAAAATCTATCCGAATATTGCTTGCCATTGCGGCATTTCATGATTATGAAATCTGGCAAATGGATGTGAAAGCTGCTTTCCTGAATGGATATCTTGATGAAGATATCTAACAGCCTTTGGGTTTCACTTCCAGTGATGGAGATCACAAGGTCTGCAAGCTGCAAAGTTCCATCTATGGACTAAAGCAAGTATCTCGGAGTTGGAACACTCGTTTCAATGACGCAATCAAAACATTTGATTTCATCAAAAATGAAGAGGAACCATGTGTTTACAAAAGGGTTAGTGGGAGTGCTGTTGTATTTTTCGTACTGTACGTGGACGACATCCTTCTGATAGGGAATGATATTCCCATGCTAACCTCGGTCAAGGTCAGGTTGTCAAAAGATTCTCCATGAAAGACCTTGGGGAAGCATCCTATATTTTGGAAATAAAGGTCTATAGAGATAGATCTAAAAGGATGCTTGACCTTTCACAGAAAATGTATATAGAGGAAGTGCTGAAAAGGTTCAGCATGAAAAACTCTAATAGGGGTCTCTTACCCCTAAGGCATGGAATTAATCTCTACAAGAAGATGTGCCCCAACACATCTGAAGAGATTCATCGCATGAGCAAGATCCTCTATGCATCAGCAATAGGGAGCCTCATGTATGCCATGCTATGTACATGACTTGATATAGTACATGCTGTGAATGTCACGAGCATACGTCAATCAGATCCAGGCAAAAAGCACTGGATAGCTGTGAAGAACAGTCTTAAGTACTTGAGAAGAACTAAGGACATGTTCTTGGTCTTTGGGAGAAGATCAGAGTTGAAGGTAGAAGGATGCACACATATTGATGATAGAAAGTCTACATCAGAATATGTGCAATGGTGGTTCAGTAAATTGGAAGAGTTCCAAACAACCGATCATTATAGATTCTACCTTAGAAGCTGAATGTTAAGCCGTCTCTAAGGGTGCAGTGGAAATCTTTTGGTTTAAAAGGTTCATTGCAGAGTTAGGTGTAATGTCATCAGATGTCATAAACACTCTACTGCGATAACAAAGGCACCATAGCACTAGCTAAGGAGCCAAAGGTCTCACCAAAAATCGAAGCACATAGAGCGGCAGTTTAACCTAATAAGCGACTACCTCGAAAGAAAATAAGTAGAGGATCAGAGAGTAGACTACACAGAAAATGTGGCGGACCCATTCACTAAGCAGCTAAGTCGGCAGAAAAACTAAAGCGCATCTTGAGAAGATGGGGCTTAGGTTTATGGCTGATTGGCTTTAGTGCAAGTGGGAGATTGTTAGAAGTATGCTCTAGAAGCCAATCTGGCTGACACATTGTTAATTCTAGGGACATAATTTTGTACTTGACTATTTATTATTGAATAAATAAAAGGCATCTTTTCATTCATATTGTTTATGTGTCTATGAATCGTCCAAGAAATTAATAAGATGATGATACATATTCTCAAGAGTTGAGAATTTGAGCCATGTATCATTAGTGATTAATTTCTAAATGCTCCTGATCAATGGATCATCACGAGGACGGTGATTGATCCGATCAGTGCACAGATCACTTTCCTTCTGGATGGACGAGACTTGAGTCCACGGTGTAGGGACACTGAAGTGATAGTGCAGGTGCTTGTTAGAGAACAAGGGTACTGAGCGTGACCAGGACAAGAAGTCACTTGGATGTCTATCCACTCGTCAGTGACTTGCTTGATGTTGCAGTAGTATGACTGGTCCTTTGACCTGCGGTGCTTCGGCTACTCACAGTGAAGTTATTGTAGTTTGACTATACGTATACATGGTCTCTAGTCATATGGGTCCTTGTAGTGTAGATTGGCTGCATTAAGTTCACTGTAGGAGTAGGGTATGCACTTACATGGAATCTATCGACCTTGATAGAAGAGGAGTGATCCTATGTGATTTGTTAGACTGAGTTCTAAGACCTTGGCCAAGGCACTAATATAAAGTGGAGAAAGAGTTTTTCACTAACGAACTCGAGTCGAATAAATCTTGACATATGACAGACGAAGGGGTTTGACGAGTTATCCATGACCTCCATCCTGTAGGGATCCACGATAGTAGGACTGTATCATATGACAACTGCACCTAGAGGTTCATCATTCTATTCTACTGGGTAGCCACTACATGCTGCTAGGTGTCACTAGTGGATGGTGGGACTCATAGGGATTATCTTGATGATCGATAAACCCTAATGAGTTGAGTTGGAATCGTTCCAATCCATTGAAAGGAGTTTTCAATGATATTATGATGGAGATCACAATATATCTCACTACCAGTCAGAGTAGAACCTATGGGGTCACACACACTAGAGGCATTGACCGATCCGATGGTTGAATCGTGATTAGGAATCACAAGTAATCAATTTGATTGATAAGAAGTTAAAGAAGGAACAAAGGGAATTAATTAATTGGACTTAAAACAAGAGTCCTACTTGGAGTAGGATTCCTAGAGTCCTAATTGGATTAGGACTAGGAATCCTACTTGGACTGGAAATCCTATTTGGAGTAGGACTAGGATTCCTACTTGGAGTAGGATTCCAATAATCCTAATTAGATTAGGAGTTTTGAATTAAGTTTGGATTCCTACTTGGAGTAGGATTCCTAGAGTCCTGATCGGATTAGGACTCCAAATTCAAATTAGAGTCCTAATTGGATTAGGACTAGAATTAAAAAAATTCTAATTGGATTAGGATTCCTTAAGTCCTAATTAATGATTAATCTAATGAATCAACATGACTCCTAATTGGATTAGGATTGAAGAGTTCAATTGAGTCATGGTTCATTCAAGTCCTAATTGGATTAGGACTAGCATGGATTGAACCCGAATGATTCATGATTTGGTTAATCCTAATTAGATTAGGACTAAACCATGAGAAGGGCATCTAATCCTCCTTGGAGGAGGATTAGGTTAACCAAGTAAGAGGGGCATGAGCCCCTCTCCTCTTGGTTGGTGCGGCATGAAGAGAGGGGGCCGACGCCCCCTCTTTGGAAGCTAGTCTAGGGCTCCTAATTTGTAGGAGCCCTGGATGGCTATAAAAGGGAGGCAAAGGGGGCCGGCGCCCTAGCTATGAGAACTCCTCACCTCTCAGCCGTGGCCACCCTCCTTCTCCCCTTGGTTTTCAGCCGCAAGCAAAGAAGAAGAAAAGAAGGCTTGGCGGCACTCCTTTCCTCCCTTCCTTCTTCCAACGCAAGGGAAATTGAAAAGGCTGCAAGCAACCTTTGATTCTTCATCCTCTTGCATCCTTCTTCTTCCTCCTCTCAAGGACATTCAAGAGTTGAAAGAAAGAGAGAAGATCAGCCATCAAAACCAATCTCTGCAAGGGAGCTAGCACCCCGGGGAGATTAGAGCGATTGGATCGGTCCTCTGCTTCGTGTGGTACCCGTAGAGGCCGGGCACTTGAACGGCTTCAAGCGAACCCTCTTCCTAAAACCACGAACTCAGATTTGCGGTGATCATCTACCCGCGCAAGGTGAAGATCTGATCTTCCTAATTGTTTAAAAAGTTTTAATCCTAATCCATCTACGAACGGTTTTTGAAACAACGTTCATGAGATGAACGTATGACCCCGTGCATGCCTCTTCCGCTGCATCTGAAAAATTTTAATTTTCTGCGGCATGGGCGGGTTTACTAACAAGTACTGCATCAAAAAAGATGGTGTCAATGAAGGATACTGCCTCACAGAGTTCATCTAACTCTTTACCTGATGATACTAATATGTTCAGGTGTCTTGCAGGAGAAGCTCAAGATCCTTATGCAGAGGATACTTTATCTCCTGAGAAAGAAGAAGATTGTTCTATGATCGAGAGAATCTACTTTCGGCAAAAGAACCAAGCCTTGTGTCTCATCAACAATGCTTTCGGTGGAAGAAATGACTTCTCACCAAGCACAAGGACAAGTCTAGAGATAGCGCTCTGAACAAAGCTGAATCAAATTGGATCAGCAGTGCTCGCCCGTGAAGCCAGCACAAAGAAGGACGTCCTCCACCCAACAGGAGGAATCATCTTTGACCACCACATTGCTTTCCTTCAGACGGAAGGAATCCTTCCAACCGATGAAAGATGCTTTCTTGGCGACAAAGAAATTACTTTCGTCAGGAAAGATGCTTTCTTGGCAACGAAGGAATCACTTTCAGCAGAAAGCTACACCGACCAATGTCACGTCACTCTGATAGATGGCATCTCCACCAGCAGAGGACAAGAAAAGGACGTACGAAGGAATCTACTTTCGGCGGACCAAGGATACTATGCAATAAAGCACTTTTTACAAAAGCAGAACTGTTCACTGCTTTTCATAGCTTTGTGTCTTTTCGGTCTTTCTTTTCCTTTTCTTTATGTCGTGTCATTCTTTATTGTATTTATCTGTCGTCCATGTGAGGAGACAGTCTGACCCTGGACTCCAAAATGAATTGAAATCCATTGTAACCCGAGGTCTATTTAAGGCGATCGACTCTTCACATTGAGGAGGAGGAACCTTAGACAGCCCCTTGAAGTAATAAGAAAATCTCTTTTGCTTCTATCTCTGTCTTGCGCTCTTGCTTCTCTCCTTCCTTCTTTCTCCGCTTCCGCATTCGAGGGTTTCACCCCCTCAAGCTGGTAGCAAACCTTAAAGTGTTGTTCTAATGATTTAGAAAACACTAGAATATCGTCTATATAGACTATAATGAAATCAAATGGATTAAAGATTTCATTCATAATGCTCTAAAATTCAGAGGGTGCATTCTTTAAACCAAATGGCATTACATTCCATTCGTAGTGACTGAATGGTGTGGTGAATGCTGTTTTATATCGGTCAGATTCCTCTATTTGGATCTGCTAGTAGCCTAATTTCAGGTCAAACTTAGAAAAAATTAGTGATTCTCCTAATCTATCTAAGAGATTCTTTTTATTAGGTAATGGATATCTTATCCATTTTAAAACCTTATTTAGATGTTTGTAATTTATAACCAACCTTGGTTTACCTCTTTCTTTTTCTGCGTTTTTATTAACGTAGAAGGCTGTGCAACTCCATTGGGATTGGGATTTCCTAATCAACCCTCTATTCAGGAGTGTTTCGATTTCTAGTTTACAGAGATCAAGAAATTTCCTATTCATCTGTGTAGGCCTAGCTTTAGTAGGTATATCCTTTTCATTAAAGAAGTTCTCATATGGTAAAGAAACAATATGTTTCTTCCTGGACCAAAATTGGTGAGGTAATTCACTACAGATATGATCTGTAAGTTGAATTTGGAGATCCTTAATCTTTTCCTTTATATAAGGATCTTGCAATTTGTTTTCTATATGCAACATTGTTGCTTCTTGTTTAAGGAAAGCTAATTGTCTTTCCTTTTGGACTAAAAGATTTATAGTCTCATTGACCTCCTTTTGGGGTCTTGTATGAAAAGGAAGATAAGTTTTCTTTCTTTGCCTTTTTGAATAGATGCCATTGCTATCTATCCTGATTATAGGCATTAAGTTATTTAGGAAAGGTATTCCTAAAATAACTGATTGAGTCAAATTTTTGACCAGAATGAATGAAGTCTCTATGCAGACTTCTGTGTTGCAGACATAGGCTCGTGGTATTTTATAACTAATTTTCATTTTATTCCCGTCTGCTGCAGTTAAGTTCTGCATCGTTTTCTTAAAGAAGGTTGTAGGAATTATACCTTCTTGGATACAATTTAAATCTGCGCCACTATCTATTAGTGCCACAACATTCTGTAAGACTAATTCGTCTTTTACCACAATATTAATTATTGTAGTCCATCTATTATATCTTATTTGATTTAAGATACAAGATGTAGTCTGTAAATTTTCTTTAATTATTTGGTCTTCTTTTGGTGACCTTAACAGTTTTATTTCTGTTTTTAATTGCTTAATCTCAAATCTCAGTTCATTTACTGAGATAGAAGCTTTATGGTTGCTAGCTAACATATTTTTTCCAACAACACTGAAGGTTTGGTTATTAACCAAATGGAACCATCTGATGTAGAGCTATAATCTACATCTGTTTCACTTTCTTCTTCTTCTTCATTTGAAGAAGGACTTTCTAATGGATAATCCCTTATTTTGGATTTCCAATAATGGACTGACAGGGAAGACTGTCTATCCAAGTTTGATCCTAATTTAGGATTCAATATCCATTCTGGGAGTTGATTTACTCGTACTTGTGGAAGGCTAAGTTTATTCTTAAACCTTGGATAAGACGTATTTTGAAGTCTTAATATCTTCTGAGTTGCTAATTTTAACTAACTCAATTTCAGACACGCTATCTTCGTGTTGTATAGGTTCAATAATTTCTTGACCTATATTCCTTTCATTAATCTGAAAGGGATCCTTATCTGCCATAGGCGAATTAGTAAACTCAATTAAGTCAGAATGCTCAATAGGTTCTGGTTTACTAATTTTCCCTTCATATAAGTCTGACAGATCTATGAGATCTGGTAATATCCTAGATTGGTTATCTAGGTGATCTTCTTCAAAACTTATTAAGTTCGGAAGATCAGACTCAACTTTATGTTGGTCGATTTTCTTTTCCTTAATATGGAAAGGATCAACACCTGACATAGGTAAACTAGTGATCTCTATGATGTTTTCATTATCTAGAGATTTTAATTCACTATTTTTCTTATCAGATATATTTTCTACCCTAACTGATTTATCAGGGTTAGTCCTAGAATTATCTAAGACTTCTTCTTTTATTAGAAGTTCTTCAAGACCTTTAAGTTCTAATTGATTTTTATAGAACCTACAAAACCAAAGGACAAAACCTTGTAATTCTCCTATGGTTTCTAAGTCTTGGAAATACTGAGTTCGATGATTTTTCATCTCAATTTTAGTAAAATGGTTTTTATACCATTTTCTAAAGATCTTATTATCTTTAGATTTAAAATCTTTATTTAAGATTTGTCTTATGGAACTTCCAGATTGAAGATTCCTTTTTCGGTCTATTAGACTCATTGTTTTAAAATTAAAAAACAAAAATAACTCTTCCATAATATTATTATTATGGGTGGAGACTAAGCCGATGGAGTTTTCCTCCATATCAATGGAATAATTTTCCATAGGGCTGGAACTAGGGCATGTGGAGATTTTCTCCATAGGTACAGGCTGTGCTGGCTTTTAGGCGAGTACTAAGTTAAACATGCACAGTGAAGATACGATGTTCATTTACTCCTTAACCTTTGATGAATATGCATAAATAACAGTTGATGAATATTCTATCATTCTGAAACATAAAAGCACTACCACACGAATAATATGGTAAAAAACATTCTTTTTCTATTTTGAAGGATAAATCTTCCGCTGCAGTCTATGATGCAAAAGCACTACCACACGAATGATATGGTAAAAAACATTCTTTTCCTTATGTTGAATAATAAATCTTCCGCTACAGCATGATAGAAACACTACCACACATCAGGATACGATAACTATTTATTCTAGTATTGGAAAATAAATAAAACTAGCTTCCATCACTTAGATTATCAACCCGGCTCTCCTCCAGCTTGTGGGGGTGAAACCCTCGGATGCAGAAGCGGGGAAAGAAGGAAGGAGAGAAGCAAGAGCGCAAAGACAGAGACAGAAGTAAAAGAGATTTTCTTATTACTTCAAGGGGCTATCTAAGGTTCGTCCTCCTCAATGTGAAGAGTCGATCACCTTAAATAGACCTTGGGTTACAATGGATTCCAATTCATTTTGGAGTCCGAGGTCAGACTGTCTCCTCACATGGGCGACAGACAAATACAATAAAGAATGACACGACATAAAGAAAAGGAAAAGAAAGACCGAAAAGACACAAAGCTATAAAAAGCAGTGAACAGTTCTGCTTTTGTAAAAGGTGCTTTATTGCACAGTGTCCTTGGTCCGCCGAAAGTAGATTCCTTCGTACGTCCTTTTTTTGTCCTCTGCTGGTGGAGATGCCATCCGTTAGAGTGACGTGACATTGGTCGGTGTAGCTTTCTGCCGAAAGTGATTCCTTCGTTGCCAAGAAAGCATCTTTCCTCGGTTGGAGAGATTTCTTTCGCTTGAAGGAAAGCAATGATGTGATCAAAGACGATTCCTCCTGTTGGGTGGAGGACGTCCTTCCTTGTGCTGGCTTCACGGGCGAGCACTGCTGATGCAATTTGATCCAGCTTTGTTCAGAGCATCATCTCTGGACTTGTCCTTGTGCTTAGTGAGAAGTCATTTCTTCCACCGAAAGCATTGCTGATAAGACACAAGGCTTGGTTCTTTTGCCGAAAGTAGATTCTCTCGGTCATAGAACAATCTTTTTCTCCTCTGCTTAGTCAGAGGCAGGTTCTTTGCCTTTAATTTGGTACAGCTTTACCGGCTTGAACCTGGGATCATCAATAATTAATTGATGCTGGGTCTTGATTGCACCCATTCTTGGATAGATTGCCAAGATGTTTTGCCACATATATTCTGTAGCTTCAGCCCTACTTGTCTTATGCATTTGATTATGCACAGAAGTAGACTGTTCTTCTTCTTTCTCAGGAGATAAAGTATCCTCTACATAAGGATCTTGAGCTTCTCCTGCAAGACACCTGAACATATTAGTATCATCAGGTAAAGAGTTAGATGAACTCTGTGAGGCAGTATCCTTCATTGACACCGTCTTTTTTGATGCGGTACTCTTGATGGAGTCTGTCTTATGTTTTGCTTCAAATGTAGAACAGAACTGCTTCTTAAGCTAGTCCAAACATTTGGACATAATCTCTTCAGGAGAGCATTATGGATATTTCCTGGAGAGTTTAGTTTTAAGACTGGCAAAATAATTGTCAGTAGAACCTTCAGACTGCTGAATTTCAGTACTGTCTTTCTTGAAGGTAGCTAAATCAGATTTAATGGTGGCAATTATATCATCATATTTTTCTCTGGGCATTTTCTGCCACCACTTGTAGAGATATTTTCTCTTGAGGACAGGAATATTTGTTTCCGTGTCCATTTCTGCCGATATGATCCACTTCATTATCCATGGGATCTTGTTCTGGATTATGAACATCATCGGACATAGCTCTGAAGAGATGCATTCATTTGTGAGCTTGTTGATGGTGGGATGATTATCCACCCATTCTTCAAAATGTTGAAGTATTGGTAAGGGCAGCAGGTTAATTTCTGGCCCAAACTTGGTCCGCCATTTGTGAAACCATCCTGGCAGTGGTTTCTGCAGTATTTCTGGCTCCATATGTACAAACCAAGAATGCTTTTTCTTGGGATTTTCATAATAGAAAATATTGGTGAATGCCTGAACATAGTCCCAGTAATTAACTAGATAGACTTGTCCGTTGGTTGTGATCTGCTTGGCCTGATTTGGGTCAAGTCCCCGTTTATTTGGTCTGATCACCTTCAAAATGTAGCATTTGCTAAAATTGATAACTCCACTCCTAATATTTCCATTCTGGAAATTTTGTTGAGTTTCTATAGATTTAGTATGGAGCAGGAGTGCCTCCATTACTACTCTGTTTTTTCCCTCCATTGAAGGGTAACCCCGTTCGTCAAAGTATTTTTGACGTATGAGCGATGGATCACTCAGATGAGAAACATCACTGTGATCTAGGTACATAATAACCTCCTTGGATTTTTTTTCTGAGTAAGTATTATCCAGAAGATTCTCCTGTAGTACTTCATCGTTGGGCTCGACGATGAAGTTGGTTGCAAGGAAGTTCCTTGCCCAGCACCACTGTGCTGTTCATGGTCAACCTTCTGTTTTTCTTTATTGAGATAGGTTGCCAAGTCCACCAGTTTCGAACTGCTAGGCTACATTGGTGGGAAATTTCCTGCAGTTAACAGTGGAGCAGCTTGAGTGGGAAGTGCATAAGAACTGCGTCCCCTGCCATAAGTGGGAAGTACATAAGCACTGCGTCCCCTGGTATAATGACCATAAAGGGGCCATGTATTCCCAGTATTTTCGGAAAGTGCTATATTTGCACTGCGTCCCCTGATATTTCGGGCAGATGATTTTCTGCCTTGTTCATGGTAGTCTCACCTTGGAATCATTCCTGCAAGAATTCATGAAACAAGCGGTAACGAAGATAATTTTCTTCTTCCGTTAGAGTTTCAATCATAAACACATAATTGTGCTTGCCACTGAGTAGATACTTTCTACCGGGCTTTGATGATTTGTTTAGCTGCCTTGCAGTCTGTCCTCAGCACAAATTGCCAGGTTAACAAATCATTTTGAAAGAAGGAGATAACTTTCAATATTGAAAGTATTCCTCTTTCTGTGTGTGAATACTTACTCTAGGCGGTATTCCACATACCAGAGGTACTCTGTAAAAAAGTTTCTTTACCAGGGATTGGATCCAACTGTTTTAAGATTCCATCAAAACCAATAGGAGAGGTGAATACATGGATGATCTTAGTCCAGTTTGGATTTGGTAAAGTGGATTTTTCAAGTGGGACAATTTTTCCAAAGCTGATGAAGTGGCCCAAGAACCTAACTGAGGTTTGGGACAAGTTCATTGCATCAGTGGCGATGGTTAATCCATTATTAATGATCACCATTTTAAAGATTTCTATGTCTTTAAAGTGTTGTTCTAGTAATTTAGAAAACACTACTACTTCATCATTATAATTAATGATAATATGTGAGAATGGATTATAAATCTCATTCTGTATACTCTGGATTTCAGAGAGTGCATTTCTTAGACCAAATGGTATAACATTCCATTCGTATTGCCCTATTGGTGTAACAAATGCAGTTTTATGCTTATCAGATTCCTTTAGTTGGATCTGATAATATCTGGATTTTAGATAAAACTTAGAATAGATAAGTGATTAACTTAATCTATCTAAGAGGTCTCTTTGGTTTGGGAATGGAAATCTTTTCCATTTCAAGACCTTGTTTAGAGGTTTATAATTTATAACCAAATTTGGTTTACCTCTATCTTTTCCTATGTTTTTATTAACATAGTATGTTGCAGAACTCCATGGTGATTGGGATTCCCTAATCAACCCTTGATTCAGGAGTACTTCTATTTCTTTTTCATATAGATTAATATCTTTTATCTGTATTGGCCTAGCCTTAGGAGGTATTTCTTTTTCATTAAAGAAATCATCATAAGGTAGAGAGACTATATGATTTCTCCTAGACCTAGATAGTTTATTACCTATCTGTTTTCTTAGATCCTTAATTCTTTGAATTAAGTAAGGATCTCTAAGCTTTCTTTCTATGCTAAATATTTTAGCTTCTTGGTGAAGAAAACTTAGGTATTCTTCTCTACAAGCTAATTGATTCCTAGCTTGTGATAATACCTTATTAAGGTTTAGAGACATAGGAGAATGTAATTCTTCCTTTTTGCCTTTTAATTTCAGGCTCTATGTCCCTTTGAGCTTCTAGCAGATTTATTTCTGCTTTGAGCTGTTTAATTTCATATCTCAGTTAATTTACTGAGACAGAAGCTCTATGGTTGCTGGCTAACATATTTTTTCCAACAACACTGAAGGTTTGGTTATTAACCAAATGGAGCCATCTGATGTAGAGCTATAATCTACATCTGTTTCACTTTCTTCTTCTTCTTCATTTGAAGAAGGACTTTCTAATGGATAATCCCCTATTTTGGATTTCCAATAATGGACTGACAGGGAAGACTGTCTATCCCAGTTTGATCCTAATTTAGGATTCAATATGCATTCTAGGAGTTGATTTACTCCTACTTGTGGAAGGCTAAGTTTATTCTTAAGCCTTGGATAAGACGTATTTGAAGTCTTAATATCTTCTGAGTTGTTAACTTTAACTAACTCATTTCCAGATAGAATATTTTCTGTTTTCTCTATAGGTTCAATTATTTCTTGACCTATTATCCTTTCAGTAATTTGAAAGGGATCCTTATCTGACATAGGTAAAGTAGTAAACTCTATCAGATATTGAATAGATTCTGGTTTACTATCTTCCCAGTCAGGTAAGTCTGATAGATCTATTAGATCTGGTAGTTCCCTAGATAGATTCATCAGGGTTAGTCCTAGAATTATCTAAGACTTCTTCTTCTATTAGAAGTGTATCAAGACCATTAAGTTCTAATTGTATATTATAGAACTTATAGAACCATGGGATGAAGTATTCTAAGTCTTAATAATACTGAGTTCTATATTCTTCTAACTCAGTTTTAGTAAAATGGTTTAAAAACCATTCTCTGAAGACTTGATTATCTTCTGATTTAAATTCCTTCTTTAAGAAATTTCTTAATTCACTTCCTGATTTAAGAAGTATTCTACGGTCTATTAGACTTATAGTTTTAAAATAGAAAATAAGTAAACTTCCCATAATTTTATTATTATGGTGGGAGACAAAGCTGGTGGAGTTTTCCTCCACATCTATGGAATATTCCATAGGGCTGGAACCAGGGCATGTGGAGATTTTCTCCATAGGTACAGGCTGTGCTGGCTTTTAGGCGAGTACTAAGTTGAACATGCACAGTGAAGATACGATGTTCATTTACTCCTTAACCTTTGATGAATATGCATAAATAACAGTTGATGAATATTCTATCATTCTGAAACATAAAAGCACTACCACACGAATGATATGGTTAAAAACATTCTTTTCCTATTTTGAAGGATAAATCTTCCGCTGCAGTCTATGATGCAAAAGCACTTCCACACGAATGATATGGTAAAAAACATTCTCTTCCTTATGTTGAATAATAAATCTTCCGCTACAGCATGATAGAAACACTACCAACATTAGGATACGATAACTATTTATTCTGGTATTGGAAAATATATAAAACTAGCTTCCATCACTTAGATTATCAACCCGGCTCTCCTCAATCCGCAGGCGATGTACCATACAGGGGAGGATCACTACGGGCATGTAGCCATACGCCCTACCTTTCCCCCTTACACGACACTCCACTCGGCCTTCAACAGGTACTTTTCTTCGGGTGCCACCAGCCTCCCGCTCTCGGCCTCAACCCATCCAAGTACATTATCCCCGCAGAGAAGTGTGCCAGTTCTGCCGACCATCTTCGTGAGGAAGTATGTAATATTTATGACCCAAGAACAGATAAATAATTACCTTTTCATGCTTATATCATAACTGAGTAGTAGGTTTATTATTCAAAACAGGACATAACATATCTACCAGTTCATGCTTTAACACCATAACTGAGTAGTAGGTTCATGATTCAAAATAGGACAGAACATAACTACCAGTTCATGCTTCTAGTCTCAGAATAATAAACTATCTCAACTATCCATAATAAGGTTAGAGAGAAGAACCATTATACCTTCGAGTGCCTTAGCACTCTCAAGCGAGACGCCTCTTAGCCTATCATTAGGCTAAGCCCTATTCCTCCGGCCTACCGGGATCCGGTAGCCTCCTTCCTAACCAAGAAGGCGCCTCTTAGCCTATTCATCAACTGTTATTTATGCATATTCATCAAAGGTTAAGGAGTAAATGAACATCGTATCTTCACTGTGCATGTTCAACTTAGTACTCGCCTAAAAGCCAGCACAGTCTGTACCTATGGAGAAAATCTCCACATACCCTGGTTCCAGCCCTATGAAAAATTATTCCATAGATATGGAGGAAAACTCCATCGGCTTAGTCTCCACCCATAATAATAATATTATGGAAGAGTTATTTTTGTTTTTTAATTTTAAAACAATGAGTCTAATAGACCGAAAAAGGAATCTTCAATCTGGAAGTTCCATAAGACAAATCTTAAATAAAGATTTTAAATCTAAAGATAATAAGATCTTTAGAAAATGGTATAAAAACCATTTTAATAAAACTGAGATGAAAAATCATCGAACTCAGTATTTCCAAGACTTAGAAACCATAGGAGAATTACAAGGTTTTGTCCTTTGGTTTTGTAGGTTCTATAAAAATCAATTAGAACTTAAAGTTCTTGAAGAACTTCTAATAAATTAAAAGAAGAAGTCTTAGATAATTCTAGGACTAACCCTGATAAATCAGTTAGGGTAGAAAATATATCTGATAAGGAAACAGTGAATTAAAATATCTAGATAATGAAAACATCATAGAGATCACTAGTTTACCTATGTCAGGTGTTGATCCTTTCCATATTAAGGAAAAGGAAATCGACCAACATAAAGTTGAGTCTGATCTTCCGAACTTAATAAGTTTTGAAGAAGATCACCTAGATAATCAATCTAGGATATTACCAGATCTCATAGATCTGTCAGACTTATCTGAAGGGAAAATTAGTAAACCAGAACCTATTGAGCATTCTGACTTAATTGAGTTTACTAATTCGCCTATGGCAGATAAGGATCCCTTTCAGATTAATGAAAGGAATATAGGTCAAGAAATTATTGAACCTATACAACACGAAGATAGCGTGTCTGAAACTGAGTTAGTTAAAATTAGCAACTCAGAAGATATTAAGACTTCAAATACGTCTTATCCAAGGTTTAAGAATAAACTTAGCCTTCCACAAGTAGGAGTAAATCAACTCCTAGAATGGATATTGAATCCTAAATTAGGATCAAACTTGGATAGACAGTCTTCCCTGTCAGTCCATTATTGGAAATCCAAAATAAGGGATTATCCATTAGAAAGTCCTTCTTCAAATGAAGAAGAAGAAGAAAGTGAAACAGATGTAGATTATAGCTCTACATCAGATAGTTCCATTTGGTTAATAACCAAACCTTCAGTGTTGTTGGAAAAAATATGTTAGCCAGCAACCATAAAGCTTCCGTCTCAGTAAATGAACTGAGATTTGAGATTAAGCAATTAAAAACAGAAATAAAACTGTTAAGGTCACAAAAAGAAGACCAAATAATTAAAGAAAATTTACAGACTACATCTTGTATCTTAAATCAAATAAGATATAATAGATGGACTACAATAATTAATATTGTGGTAAAAGACGAATTAGTCTTACAGAATGTTGTGGCACTAATAGATAGTGGCGTAGATTTAAATTGTATCCAAGAAGGTATAATTCCTACAACCTTCTTTAAGAAAACGATGCAGAACTTAACTGCAGCAGACGGGAAGAAAATGAAAATTAGTTATAAAATACCACGAGCCTCAAGGTGTATCATAAAGATTTTCAGATTTAAATTTCAGATGATACATATTGGAGAGTATTAGGATCACTTTTCATTTAGTATTCTTTCTCTCTCCTTTAGTTATGGATTTATGCGATTAAGTTCCATAAGATCTCTCCTTCTGAGATTTTCTTTCTCCCCCTCAATTGATCATTCCATTTAAGAGTTTAGAATTTGAAGATAATGTTCAATAAAATTGTCAATCTCAAAACAAATATATTTTCTATAAGTTTCAGCTTATTTTCATAAGACTCAATATTTGAGATAAGACAACCTTTATAGAACTCATCTCAAGGTATAAACTTATTATATAATTAAAGCAAGTCTTGCAATATAAGGAGGTTCATCAAAATCAATCCATAAAAATCAAGGTATGAGATACTGAATATCTAAAGCTCCCCCTCAAAAGATGCATTCTTCTTTAATCATTCTTTTTTTTTTTATTGTTGAATTTCAGATTTTAGTGATAAACGTGAATAAAACTGAAATTCTATGATATCGAGAATGTAGAGTAATCTAGTGTTATTCAAAATTTTGTAGCAATTACTCTTTCTAATCCTTCAAGAACAAGTTATGCTTTTTCTTAATCTTAGAGAAAATGTATAGAAATATTAATCAGAAAATGATTCATTTGAAGCTCAGTTTCTTTCAAAAGCATTTACATTTTCTTTCTTTTAGAATCATTTGAGTGAGCTGAAATATTTCTAGCTTTAAGATCATTCACTCTATATATATTCTGATGGAAGTCTTTAAGAGTGTAGGAGAGAAAAACATATAGATGATCATTGAGGTATATATATTTATAGAACTCAAATTCTTAATCATAGTTTTCAGCAATGTATACATGAAGCACAATAAATCTTTTAATATCAAAATAAAATCATATATTTAGAAATTTTTTGTTTGCAATCAAGATCATCGAAAGACACATCATTTGGACCAATATTAGTACACTTTAAAGATAAGAAATGATATGTTTCAGATGCGTATCGGGGCAAACAATCAAGGCATCAGAATTTCTCTATTTTTCTTAAACTGTAGTTTTTATCTAGAAATTATATTGAGTTTAAGCTTTTATACAAAATCAGATTCTGAATTTCATAAAGATTTTCAATAGAGGCTTTCAAAATCATAATTTGAGATATGTATCTTCCACATTGTAGCTCATCTTAAATCATTACTATTGAAAACACATATTTCAAACATATAAGAGCATATTCAGAATATTTGTATTTATGTTGAGTTTTGGTATAAATTAGAACATTATATACCAAGGTTAGGCAAGTTGAAAGATAAAACAAAATCAATTCATTTTGCCTAATTAGAGATATACTTCTCTTCTCCTTTTTACAAATTTATTCAACTTTCAGATTTTGACAATGATTGTGTATGACAAATCTGGAATTTCTTTTCAATATTATCAAACAAAAATTTTATGTAGTATTCCAAACATTCAATCAAATTGTCCAAGCATGGAGCATTACAAAATATTGAGAACTCATAATTCAAGACATCATGCCACATGCAAAATATATCATGTGTTAAGTCATGCATTAAAATATTAAGAAAAAGCATGTCAAGGATCAAAATCAATTCTTTTCAAATAAACTCCCCCTATTTAAATATAATTTTACACTGATTTCATCCTTAAAATATGTTTTCAAGTGATTAAAAATTTGACTTGATTCTTCTTATATACTTTCATTTACTTTGTCTTTCATTTTTACTTTCTTATGCTCTATACTCTATTTGCTCCCTATCCGGTGGAGTTGGAAGGGGCACGAGGTACTACCACTAGCCTCCCTCTTGTGCCGTCCCTAATATACCCTACACCGAATAGTTGGGTCAAATAGTGCCGGGTACTACCACTAGCCTCCCCATTGGCACCATCCCTATGATGAGCAATATAGAAAGGTTAAAATATTTACTTCAAATTCTCTCTATTTAAGTGTAATTCATTATGGATTTTATCCTTCTAAAAGAATACTCACACAAGTCTCACAAATGTGCCGAATATATTATGCTTGTTTTGTTTTTCCTTAAGATTGGAGTATTTGCCTTTACTTAGATTTTACTTCTCTTGAATAATGTCCAATTTCTTTTCTTTATCTCTCTCTCTTTTTGTTATTCTCAAGTAATTTACATGAAAGAGCAGAATAAAGAAATAATTTTATGTATCATATAGATGTATATCATGCAAACAACATTTTCATTATGCTCAAGGATTCATAGCTTCTCACAAGTTATTTTAAATCAAAATTTTAAGCATAAACTTGTGTAATTCATGGTTATGATATAGGCAAAGATATATTTTAGTTTGGGCAAATCATGAACCAATTTCTAAAAACATAAGTCAATCAATACATATATAGACATGATATCAAGAAATTAATAATTAAAGACTTTAATCATGCCATAGTAAGATTTAAGTTAATGTCTTTGCTCAGCTAATTTATGAGAGAGGTATCTAAAATTAGCGAATCATTCTGCATTCTTCAAGTCAAATACCTACTAGATTTCTTATGTAAAAACTTTTGGCTGAAGAAAGTCCTCTCTCTTGTTTGCATGCGAATGTTTGTCGTATCTTACATGGAGATATCCTTCAAGTTGAAATCTCTCATTTTCTTGCTCAAGGATCCTGCATTATTAGCAAAATTCTTTTCTTTCTAGAAGGAAAGTCATTAGTTTCTTCAAGATACAAAACATTCTTCCAACATATTTTTAACTAGATGACTCAATAGTTGAATATTGACAATAGTTGAATATTGAGTCACTTTACTCAAGAGATTGCCTAAATATAAGCAAGCACATATCACTTGAACTAAAGAGATAGTTTCATTAACCAAGATGGTTCAAGGACAAGCATGTGAGGCAATAGAAAGATTTATCAAGGTCAAATCAATTTCTTATTTTCAAAAATAATTTAGTTTAGATTTTATTTGCTTAAGATAATTATCACTAAGACACGCTAGCTAAGTTTTAATCAACTTATCTTAAACAGTTGTTTCTATCAAAATTCAGATTATGATTTATTTGTTATCAATAAATTATGATTCATTAGAGTTAGATTGAGATCTTGCACATAATGAGCATACAATCTGGTCTACTAGCTGTATGATAAAATAAGTATTCTATCATGCTTCAATACAGCCTTTTAAAAACAATAGATCTACCTTGCTCATCCTTCTCTAATTCTACAAGATGAGGTCATAGAATACCTTCTTCATGCCAATCTTCTATAAGAGTTTTCTTGTGGACTAACTTTGGTCAATGAAGATCCTCTTTCTTGTTTCTCTTAATTTAGAGTTTGAGAGAAGATGTTAATTCATTCATCATACATTTTTCAAACTCACCTTGCATGAGCTTAGTAAAATCTTCATATAAATCCTCGTTTGTAGAGCCAAAAAGTGATATCATCAATGTATACTTTGAGCAAATAAGATATCACAAATTCTTCTTTTTGATACATAGATTTATCACTATTACTTTCTATCAAAAAGTTACTCAAGCTTTTATGTCATGTATATTGGTGCATGTTCCAAATCACATATTGCTTTATCATATTTGTAATGAGTGTTTTCTACACATTCATTTGACAGACTATAAAGCTCATGAAGCAAGCAAATGATAATGGTGATCTTTACTTCTAATCATACAAGAATTTCATCAAGATCTAATTCATCTTTTCTTGATTGAATCTTTTAGTAGTCACCAATTTTTCTTCATTAAGTGCATTTCTGAAAACTCAATTTGGTTCTAATTATTAACAAGTTTTCAGATTTTATCGACAAGATTTCAAATTCTCTTTCTTTTAAAAATGATTTAGTTTAACTTGACCAATTCTAATCTTGTTCATTCATCTTAAGGTGTTTTAGTTTTAGATTGTTATATGTAAGAAAAAAGATTAACATATACATATATAATCTGATTTTAGTGACTTGATGAAAGATCATTAGTCTCATAAAATGAATTGATATTTCTACAACTAGGATCTTTTCATTGAATATTCTATATGCATTGCTTGATGAATGATACCCAAAGATAGAAGTATCTTTATCAGATTTGGCATTATTTTCATAAGAACATACGACTGAAAAATATGAAAGATATGCAATAGTTCATTTTCTATTTTTCAGAAGATCAAATGGAGTTTTCATCAAAAATACACCTAATAGAAACCATATATATGACAAGCAATGATGATAGCTTTTAACAAAAAAAAGTAGATGACTATCATACAACATTGCCTTTTTCATTTCTTCAAGGATTCTATTAATCCTATTTTACTTATGGTGTTCTTGGTGCAGAAACAATTGTATTCTATTATTTTCTATGCACAACTTAATACAAAATTGGTTTTCAAAACTATGCCATGATACTTCGTTATTTTCATAGTTTGCAAACCTTTTTCATTTGAACCCTTTTTGTGAGTTTGTGCCAATGTAGAAAATATTTCAATTTGAGTGCCAAGAACAAAGCCAATGTAAGCTTTTGAAAAACTTAGTGTTGGAAACAACATCTTTAGATTTAGAGATTGGTTTTTGTTTGTTTCCTTAGTTAATGTGCATAGCAAACTTTGACCTTGCAGAAGATAATCTAAGTAAACCAATGACAAGATCTTTTGAGATTAAGTACATACTAGCATGAGTTGATTTTATATCCCAAGGATGGTTTCTTTAATCTTGGTATTCATAGTGCATATATTTAAAGGCATACCAAGTGCACATTTTCATATCTATGATCGATAAACAATAATGCCATGGATAAAAACTCTCAATCAAGCATATAGAGAATTCATAGAGTTATTCTTAGCAACTTATCCAATAATGAGTAAATCATACTATAAAATGAAGTGATTTGATTATATTTCCAAAAGTATTTTCCATATCACAAAATTGATCAATACTTGCAATTCATATTTTAATCAAATACTAAAGCAAAAATAATGATGAGATGCAAAGGTTACTGATTTCATTATTATTATTTTTTAATCACTTTTCATGAGTATATTTTAAGTTTCAATTTTTTTTTTTGACGTGTGTCTAGAACACCCATTTGTATGAGAGTTCTATTTGTTCCATGGGTATCTTGGCACACCTACATCTATATCCTCATATTTTCATTTTGGGTACCCAAGCTTGCTTGGGCCCTTGAGAGTTAGGACATATGGTTCCTTTTGGAACCCAAATTTGTTTAATTGTAATAACTTTATCATTTGATTTAATTATGTTAGAACGATAGGTAAAGTTGTTATATTCATTCTTTTCATGTTTGAAATAAGTTATCTTATTTAATGGTTTGCTTGATGCATTGATAACCTTTTTCTCTAGAGATTTATTGTTAAGTAAAGGAGTCAAGCCAAGTTTTAGTTTATCATAAGCAACATATTGGCTTTCAAACATCATTTTTAATCGTTCTGAACTTACAGTAAATTTGTTAATAAAAGATTTTAATTGATTAATTTCTTTACTTAAGTTTTGATTTGTTTTGATTAAGCTATGATTTTTCTGAATCAATTCTTCTGAAATTAACCCTAAGCTTTTATATTCAGAATTTAGTTTGTCATGTATTTCAGCAATAGAATTTCTTTCTTTTGAAATTTCCAAATTAAGCTTTTTAAGATTTTTATTTTTCATAGCTAATTCTTTACCTTCACCATACAAATCATGAAAAGCATTTAAAAGTTCATCATAAGAAAATTCTTCTTGAAAATCATTTGATGTAAAAGTAGATTCAGATTTTACCTTATCTTCTTGTGCCATAAAGCAAAAGTTAGTCACCTCTTGTAGTTCTTTGGAGCTAAAATCATCGTTATTGCTCCTAGCTTTCATTTTCTTGCTTGACTCTTCCTTGGTCAAAACTTTCTTCCTTTTTATCTCTTTCTTTCTTTCTTCTTGCTTCCTCTTCTTCTTTGTCTTTAGGAAGCTTTTGAATCTTTCGGTGTTTGGGAATGGATCCTTGTTTCCATTACCGAACTCTTTATTTTTTGAACTGATCTGCCTTTTAGACTGTTCTTCTCTAGGAGTCGACTCGTACAAATTGGGAGTCGACTCGGCTAATGTGGAAGATTCTGCAATCTCATTGTTAGTACGCAATTGAAGCACATGTGAGCTAATCTGAGATTTATCATAAATAATTGTTAAAGTATCCCAGATTTCTTTAGCAGATAAGCATGCAGAAATCTTATGAAATATAGATTCATGGATAGCACAATATAGAAAGTTCATAGCGTTAGCATTCAATTGTGCTAACTCCTTTTCATTGACATTTTGAGAGAGTGTGTGAGGTCCATCTATAATGATATTCCATATTCTATAGTTTTGTGATTGAACAAAAATTTTCAATCTAGCTTTCCATTGAATATAATATGTTCCATCAAACAGTGGAGGTCTGTTTATGAAAAGTCCCTCGGCAAATAATATGTTATGTGGGGTTGTCATAATCTTTAGCTCTAGTCGGTTAAGACTATAATTAATAGAAGAGCACCTGCTCTGATACCACTTGTTGCCCAGTAGATACAACCCAAGAGGGGGGTGAATTGGGTGTTTTAAAAACTTTTTGTCTGATTAAAAGAAAACACACAAGTGTATGTGCAAAAATGAAACTAAAGTTGTAACCACAGTCAATTGCAAACACAAAAGTTTATAGTGGTTCGGAGCTTCCACTGCTCCTACATCCACTCCCCAAACACCTTTGGGAATTTCCACTATAATCAGCGATTACAGTCCGGTAGTTTTGCGAGTGCACTACCCAACTCGTTGTTTTACCCCGGGCTAACAACGAACCCTACAATCCGGTAGTTTTTCGAGTGAACTACCCAACTCGTTGTTTTACCCCGGGCTAACAACGAACCCTACAATCCGGTAGTTTTTCGAGTGAACTATCCAACTCGTTGTTTTACCCCGGGCTAACAACGAACCCTACAATCCGGTAGTTTTTCGAGTGAACTACCCAACTCGTTGTTTTACCCCGGGCTAACAACGAACCCTACAATCCGGTAGTTTTTCGAGTGAACTACCCAACTCGTTGTTTTACCCCGGGCTAACAACGAACCCTACAATCCTCCAATTTTAACTTAGGCTTGGGACGCCTATCCCTTGTTCCAAGTCCCTTGACTGAAACAAGCTCAATATTCAAACGTTTTACAAAGATTTAAAAGCTCTTATGAAAGCAAATATAGCAATGAGAAACAATAAAATCGGAAGAACCCTTTTTGCCGTTGGAAGCGTGGATGATGGTGGTTCTTCCGATGTGGATCACGTTGGCTTGAATGCGAGCTTTGATTGCCAAGTGGGAGTGAGTAGATGAGCACGAAATCAGATGAAGAAGGCTTGAATGCACTTGATTTCTCCTCTTGAAAGCACTAACTCCCTTGAACCTCTTTCTCTTTCTTCTCTCTTGAATGATCTTGTGTTTGGTTGGTGAGAAGATATTGGAAAGCACTTAAGAGCTCCCTTTTATAGCCCAAAAGGCAATAGATCCGTTAGACACAAAAATATGACCGTTTGAAATTCAAACAAACCTGCAAAAGTGTGTCAGTCGCGTCCCAGGCGCTCCGGAGACGTCTCCGCTTCAACGCGAGACGTCTCGGCTGTATAAAATTTCTTTTGACGTTGTTTGGAGTCGACTCGGCGCTTTACGGGGACGTCTCTGAAGAAGAGCAGCTTTTTGCATGGGGACGACTCCGCGACGTCGGGGACGACTCCGCAGTTTTATCACCGAAAAACAAGTCCTCTGGAATCCCCTGAGAGAGTCGACTCCGCGCTTTCTGGGGACGTCTCGGGAAGTTTGCTTTTTATGCGTGGGGACGACTCCGCGTCCTTCGGAGACGACTCGCGCGCATCCCTTGAAATTGGTCTTTCTGCCGCCTCTGAGAGAGTCGACTCCGCAAAGTCGGGAGTCGACTCCGACCCTGCGAGACGCCTCGCCAGGTGCCGGGGACGTCTCCAGACGTGCCAATTTTTTCTGTTCGTGCCAGAGACATCTCTGTGACAAACCGGAGACGTCTCGGCTGTCCCTGATCTGTTTTCTTCATCTCAAAAATTCTTCAATAAATCCTTGAAAAATATGGAAACTTGCCTAGACATTTCTTAACAATATTCTTAATTAAACACCTGAAATCCTCAAATAAATTGTTAAGATAAAGGGAATTATACTCTAGTGTTTTGTGTTCATCAAAATCCATTAGGGGGTCAACATTATATAAAGGAAAAGATTAAGGATCTCCAAATTCAACTTACAGATCATATCTGTAGTGAATTACCTCACCAATTTTGGTCCAGGAAGAAACATATTGTTTCTTTACCATATGAGAACTCCTTTAATGAAAAGGATATACCTACTAAAGCTAGGCCTACACAGATGAATAGGAAATTCCTTGATCTCTGTAAACTAGAAATAGAAACACTCTTGAATAGAGGGTTGATTAGGAAATCCCAATCCCCATGGAGTTGCACAGCCTTCTACGTTAATAAAAATGCAGAAAAAGAAAGAGGTAAACCAAGGTTGGTTATAAATTACAAACCACTAAATAAGGTTTTAAAATGGATAAGATATCCATTACCTAATAAAAAGAATCTCTTAGATAGATTAGGAGAATCACTAATCTTTTCTAAGTTTGACCTGAAATCAGGCTACTGGCAGATCCAAATAGAGGAATCTGACCGATATAAAACAGCATTCACCACACCATTCGGTCACTACGAATGGAATGTAATGCCATTTGGTTTAAAGAATGCACCCTCTGAATTTCAGAGCATTATGAATGAAATCTTTAATCCATTTGATTTCATTATAGTCTATATAGACGATATTCTAGTTTTTTCTAAATCATTAGAACAACACTTTAAGGATTTGAAAACCTTTGAAATGATAGCCATAAAAAATGGCTTAGCAGTATCTGCTACAAAAATGGATTTGTTCCAAACCCAAATACGATTTTTGGGTCATTACATAAGCTTTGGAAAAATAGTTCCAATTGAAAGAAGCATTGAGTTTGCATCCAAATTTTCGGATGAAATATTAGACACTAAACAATTCCAAAGATTTTTAGGAAGTTTAAATTATGTGTCTAATTATTATAAGGATTTAGCATACGATACTGCTATCCTTTATGACAGGTTAAATAAAAACCCTGGTCCATGGAGTCAAACTCACACTAAAAAAGTTAGACTAATCAAGTCTAAGGTAAAGAATTTACCATGTTTAACCAAATCCAAATTGGTTTAAGATTGTCCAAACTGATGCATCTGACATTGGTTATGGAGGCATCTTAAAACAAAAGGATCCAAATACAGGTAAAGAAATATTAGTACGATATGTCTCTGGCAAGTGGAATCCTACTCAGAGGCAGTATCCAACGATTAAAAAAGAAATGTGTGCAATCGTAAAAACCATTTCTAAGTTTCAAGATGACCTCTTAAACAAACAATTTTTGTTAAGAGTTGATTGCACAGCAGTAAAACAAATCATTGAACAAGATGTAAAAAATCTTGTGTCAAAACAAATATTTGCATCATGGCAAGCACAATTAAGTGTTTTTGATTTTGAAATAGAATTTCTTAAATCTGAAGAAAATTCTCTTCCTGATTTCCTAACCAGAGAATTTCTGCAAGGATGATTAAACAAGAATTCTTGTATAAAGGTAAACAAATTACGTTCCCTTTTGAAGGTATGAATCATCTTAATGAAAAGGTGAAATCATCCCAACCAAACTTTAAATTGCAAAGTTTCGAAGACATTCCTGGTGCAGGTACAATCAATTATGGCGGCCGCAGCAGTCCACGGCAACAAGCCCTGGTAAGTAAGAAAAAGGGGAAAAATCCTAAGGTAAAAAGTTTACCTTATTATGCATCAACAGATGCTACAAAGTATTATAAATATTATAATACTGGATTTGAAAATAGTCCTCCCTAACTTGTTTACCATGCAGGAACAAGATCAAGACAGAAAATTTTATCTGCTTGATAAACCAGGGGATGCAGTGCTGATGCACTTCCCGAAATAATAGGAATAATCCCTGCGGGACGCAGTGAAGAAGCACTTCTCATAATGAGATGCAGTTGAGGATGATAGTGTTATTTTGATGATTAACAAGCAATTATCTAGAGCATGCTATAAGTTAAATTGATACTTCATTTATAAGTTCATTACTCTCAGTATATTTGTTTAATTGAAAATGGATAAATGGCCTTGTTCATTTGGATGAATCTAACCTTGAGAATGCAGCAAAGTGTGGTTTGAGTCGACCCATAGGTTGATTGGGTCGACCCCGGCACATCAAGAAGTCATCTGGCACACTCCTGCAAAAATGGCACAAATGAACAGTGAGTTGGGTCGACCCAAGGTAAGCATGAGTCGACCCAACCTCCAAAGAACCTCAAAACACAACAGAAGAATGCTCTCTGGATTTACTGAGAGGGTCGACCCACACAGTGGTTGAGTCGACCCAATCTTGAGTCGACCCAAACCCTGAGAGGGTCGACCCAAAGGCAAGACAGAAAGACAGACAGAAAATGGTTCTCTGGAATTACTGAGAGGGTCGACCCAAGAAGAAGTTGAGTCGACCCAAGTGAACTTTGAGTCGACCCAAGAAGAAGTTGAGTCGACCCAAGTGAACTTTGAGTCGACCCAAAGAATGGTTGGGTCGACCCATGGGAAGGAAGGCTGAAATTGAGGTTTCTGTGGTTTCTGAGAGGGTCGACCCAAGGAATGTTTGAGTCGACCCAAGTGAAGGTTGGGTCGACCCAAGGACAGGTTGAGCCGACCCAAACTCGGGCTGAACATAACGGCTAGTTGTGCAGAAATGCTTTTTGGACTCCCAACGGCTATAAACAGCTAGTTTCTTCAATCCAACGGTCAGAAAGGACTATTTGGAGGTTGGAGAAGTATTTAAGAGGGAGTATTCATCAGAGGAAGCAAGCTTTTGGGAAAATACATCAAGTGCATTCAAGAGAGAACCCTAGCAAGGCAAGCTTCATCCAAGTGCTTCATTCAAGAGTCAAAAGAAAGGGGTTGAGCAGATTCAAAGAG
Source organism: Phoenix dactylifera (assembly GCF_051530095.1). Lineage (NCBI taxonomy): Eukaryota > Viridiplantae > Streptophyta > Magnoliopsida > Arecales > Arecaceae > Phoenix > Phoenix dactylifera. The sequence goes on from NC_143203.1 coordinate 5,218,610, forward strand.
TCATCAAGAGCTCCATCCTCCCTTGAAGAGTGAAGCATCCTTGACAAAGAAGAGCAAAGCCACTTCAAAGCGATAAATACTTTCTAACTCTTCTTTGTAGTTTATATTGTTTCATATGCTCATTTAGGAGTTTGAATCTTTTCTTTTTGTTTGTCAAACACTTTGTAAAGGTTCGTTGGTTAGCCCGCAAAACCAACAAAGGTTTTTGGTGAACCCGGAAAACCAAAGTGTAAAGGTTCGTTGGTGAGCCCGCAAAACCAACAAAGATTTTTGGTGAACCCGAAAAACCAAGTGTATAGGTTCGTTGGTGAGCCCGTAAAACCAACAAAGGTTTTTGGATTGTGAGCCCGGAAAACAATCCAACTGTAATCCGCGGGATTATAGTGAATTCCCAAGGGGACGCTTGGGGAGTGGACGTAGGTGCTAAGGAGAGCACCGAACCACTATATATTGTTGTGTTTGTGTTGTGCTTGTGCTTACGTTTATTCTTGCATCATCTTCTATCTTTGCACTAGTTTAAATCATTCAAATAGTTTAAGGAAGCATCCACCGCACTTAATTAAGAAAACATTTAAAGCACCAAAATTTAGAAGAAACCAATTCACCCCCCCCCCCCTCTTGGCTTGTCACCTTGGGCAACAAGTGGTATCAGAGCAAGGTGCTCTAATAGTACTCATTGATCTCACAATCAAGAGTTAAAGATCATGACAACCCAAGTGGGATGTTCTATGAGTGAGGAACAATTAATTGATAGACCTCCACTATTTGATTGTATAAACTACACATATTGGAAAGCACGCATGCGCATTTTCATTCAAGCACATGACTACGATTTATGGAGTATCATAGTCAATGGGCTACACACAAACACTAATCATGATAAAGAAAGGGCTCAGCAAAATGCAAAAGCCATGAATATTCTATATTGTGCATTGGATGATAGTGAACTTAATAGCATATCTTTTTGCATAACTGCTAAGGAAATATGGAATATGCTTGAAGTTAAATATGAATGCACTAACGTTTCTAGTGAATTTGAAACTAGTTCCGAAGAAGAAGAGTATCAAACTGAAACTGAAAATCTATGCTTTGTAGCACATGAAGATGAGGTATGTACTCGAACACAAAGTGATTTCTCATTCAAAAATCAAGTACATACTGAAGCTCAATCTGATTTTACATTTGATGAACTTCATGATGCTTTTTCTGATTTATACTTAGAATACAAGAAGCTTAATTTAAAAAATAAGAAGCTTAGTTTAAAGAATAAAAAGCTAAATCTGAAAATGTCAGAAGAAAGAAATTCTACCGTTGAAATGAAAGACAAATTAAATTTTGAGAATGAACATTTAAGGTTAAATTCAGAAGAATTAATTCAGAAAAATCAGAATTTAATTAAAGAAAATCAAAACTTAAGTAAAAAGGTTAACCAACTGCAATCTTTTATTAACAAATTCACTGTAAGTTCAGAAAGATTAAAAACAATGTTTGAAAGCCAACATGCTGATTTTGATAAATCAAAACTTGACTGGACTTCCTTACTTAACAATAAACCCCTAAATAAAAAGGTAATTAATTCACCAAGCAAACCATCAAATAAGATAACTTGTTTCAAATATGAAAAGAATAGGCATAAAAACTTTACCTATTGTTTCAATACAAGCAAATCAAATGATAAAATTATTACAATTAAACAGATTTGGATTCCAAAAGGAACCATATGCACTAACTCCCAAAGACCCAAAAAAACTGAGATTATCTTGCAAATGTGTCAAAGCAGCCCTTGAAGCTCATGTGAAACTCTTAATTGGGTGCCATGGCACGTGACTTATAAATAAATTTTATTTCATCATTTGTGAATGTAATTTGAATTGTCATTTTATGTCTTGATATGCTTAACTTTATAAATTCAGTTAGGCTATTGAATATTTATTAAATGCCTTGTATGTATGACAAATCTTATCTACACGATCTTAGCATGAAATTTTCTAGTGCTTGCATGATGATAAGAAAACAATGAATGAATATGTATAACTTTCTCCTTCAAGTTTTCAAAATCTAAATTTTCTCTCTAGTATAAATGATTGATGCTGATTTCATGCCTTCATGTTAAAACTTCATTGAGCATAATCATTGTATCCATGATTAATATCTTTTTCTAAAATTATCTCAAATTCTACTGATTAATTGTAACATGTCATGCTTAACTTGATCATAAAAATCTTTTAAAGCATGAATATTAATTCTTTTAAACTATCACTCATAAGTCAAAATAAAATCCTAATTGCTCTAAAAGAAGATTGCTCAACTCCCTGAAACATGATTATTAGTGTTGAAAACTAAATCATAATCAAAATTTTTGATAGAAACAACTGTTTAAGATAATTTGATTAAAACTCAACTTGTATATCTTATTGATAATTATCTTAAGCAAATAGAATCTAAGCTAAATTAATTCTGAAAATAAAAAAAAAAATTGATTTGACCTTGATGAATCCTTCTATTGCCTCACATGCTTGTCCTTGAACCATTTTACTTAATGAAGTTATCTCTTTAGTTCAAGTGACTTGTGCTTGCTTATATTTAGGCAATCTCTTGAGTAAAGTGACTCAAATTCAATTATTATCATGTCTCATGTTGAGTCATCTAGTTAAGAAATATGTTGTATGAATGTTTTTGTATCCTAGAGAACCTAATGAATTGCTTTCAAGAAAAGAAAAAGATTTAGCTAATGATACAGGACTTATGAGCAAGAAATTTCAACTTGAAGGACACCTCGATGAAAGATACAATAAACATCCCCTTGCAAACAAAAAAAAAGAGAGATTTTCTTCAGCCAAGGATGTAAAGAATTTAAAAGATATTTGGCTTGAAGAATGCTAAATGCATTGGTAATCTAAACCCTTCTCTTGTGAGTTAGTTGAGCAAAATTAATAGTCTGAAATTATATGGTAGCATGATTAAACATTTAATTGCTAATCTTCTTGATATCATGCTTCATTCTCATGCTAATGATAATTGTTTCATGGTATGATTAAATTGAAGTTCACTTTTGCCTGTATAATGCATAAACATGAAATACACAAGTTTATGCCTCAAGTTTCTAATTCAAAATAACTTGTGATAAGCTATGAATCATTGGGCATAATGAAAATGCTGTTTGCATGATATATATTTATATGCAGCATATTAGATTAATTCTTTATTCTGCTCTTTCATGTAACTACTTGAAAATGACAAAAAGAGAGAGAGATAAAGAAAAAGAAAATGAACATTGCTCAGAAGAAGTAAAAGCTAAGTAAATACTCCAATCTTAAGTAAAAGCAGCGCAAGCATAATATATTCAGCATATTTGTGAGACTTGTGTGAACATTCTTTTGGAAGGGATAAAATCCGTAATTAATTATATTTAAATAGAGAGAGTTTGGAGTGAATATCTTGTTGCTAAAGAGAACAGTTTAACATTTCTACATTGCTCATTATAGGGATGGTGCCAATGGGGAGGCTAGTGGTAGTACCCGGCACTATTTGACCCAACTATTCGGTGTAGGGTATATTAGGGACGGCACAAGAGGGAGGCTAGTGGTAGTACCTCGTGCCCCTTCCAACTCCACCGGATAGGGAGCAAATAGAGTATAGAGCATAAGAAGGTAAAAATGAAAGTATATAAGAAGAATCAAGTCAAATTTTTAATCACTTGAAAACACACTTTAACGATGAAATCAGTACAAGATTATATTTAAATAGGAGGAGTTTATTTGAAAAGAATTGATTTTGATCATTGACATGCTTGCTCTTAATATTTTAATGCATGACTTAACACATAATATATTTTGCATATGGCATGATGTCTTGAATTATGGGTTCTCAATATTTTGTAATGCTCCATGCTTGGACAATTTGATTGAATGTTTGAAATACTACATAAAATTTTTATTTGGTATTATTGAAAAGAAATTTCAGAATTGTCGTTCACAATCATCTTTAAAATCTGAAAGTTGAATAAATTTGTAAAAGGAAGAAGAGAAGGATATCTCTATTTAGGCAAAATGAATTGATTTTGTTTTATCCTTCAACTTGCTTAACTTTGGTATATAATGTTCAAATTCATACCAAAACTCAACATAAATACAAATATTCTGAATATGCTCTTATATGTTTGAAATATGTGTTTTCAATCGTAATGATTTAAGATGAGCTACAATGTGAAGATACATATCTCAAATTACAACTTTGAAAGCCTCCTTGAGAATCTTTATGAAATTCAGAATCTGATTTTGTATAAAAGCTTAAACTCAATATGAATTTCTAGATAAAACTACAGCTTAAGAAAAATAGAATAATTCTGATGCCTTGATTGCTTGCCCCGATACGCATCTGAAACATATCATTTCTTATCTTCAAAGTGTACTAATATTGGTCTGAATGATGTGTCTTTCGATGATCTTGATTGCAAACAAATATTTTTAAATATGTGATTTTATTTTGATATTGAAAAGATTTATTGTGCTTCATATATACATTGCTGAAAAACTTTGATTAAGAAATTGAGTTCTATAAATATATATACTTCAATGATCATCTATATGTTTTTTTCCTCTCCTACATTATTAAAGACTTCTATCAAAATATATATGTATATATATATTATTAAAAGAGTGAATGATCTTAAGTTTAGAAATATTTCAGCTCACTTAAATGATTCTTAAAAGAAAGAAAATGTAAATGCTTTTGAAAGAATTTGAGCTTCAAATGAATTATTTTCTGATTAATATTTCAGTACATTTTCTCAAAGATTAAGAGGAAGCATAACTTGTTCTTAAAAGATTAAAAAGAGTGATTGCTATAAATTTTGAATAATTCTAAGATCACTCTACATTCTTGTTATCATAAAGTTTCAGTTTTATTCACGTTTATCATTAAAATCTGAAATTCAACAAAAGATAAGAATAATTAAAGAAGAATGCATCTTTTAAGGGGGAGCTTTAGATATTCAGTATCTTATCCTAAAGTTACTTTAATTTGATGCATACCTTGAATTTTATGGATTGATTTTGATGAACCTCCTTATATTGCAAGACTTGCTTTAATTATATAATAAGTTTATACCTTGAGATGAGTTCTATAAAGGTTGTCTTATCTCAAACCTTGAGTCTTATGAAAATAAAATATATTTTCGAGATTGACAATTTTATTGAACAAATTCTAAAACTCTCAAATGGAATGATTAATTAAGGGAGAGAAAGAAAATTTCAGAGTGAGAGATCATATAGAACTTAATCGTATAAATTCGCATCTAAAGATGAGACAAAGAATACTAAATGTAAAGTGGTATTAAACTTTGTGCTTCATTGAATATCTTTTGAAAGTTGGATTTCCATCTGTATTCATCGGTAAATCATTTATTTCTGAAAATTTAATTGAAAAGGATTCCATCTGTCTTAGTTTTGAAAATTTATCTTGGAATCTACTTATGAGTTCTTATTGGCTTGCACTTTGGTGTTTCAATCCTGAGCCAATTCATTTTAATTGATTTTGATGCTATGATCTTTAAAGGAGTAAAAGAAAGTTTTTAAGAGAGCTCTAAAAGAACTTTCAAAGCCTTGAATTTTATATCCTACATTGCATAAATTCATATTTTGGTATCTATGCTCCAATACTTTTATATCATGAAAGAACTTTGAAGTCATTAAGAATTAAGGATTCAACATAATCTTATGTTTTTCGAGTATATAAGTTTTGATCTTTATTTGCTCTTATACTATACTCTGAAAATTAATTAGATTGCTCTCATCTTGTTATATACTTAATATATATATATATATATAAAGATGTTGAGTTTTCATTCGTGCCTTCTTTGAATATTATTCTTGATACTCCTTGAAATAACTTGAAAAAGATTCCATCTACACTTGATTTGAAAAATATCTTTGGAATCTACATTTAGAGATCACTTCTGGCTTACATCCTTAATATCTCATTCCTAAAGCCAAACACATAGAAATAAGATATCATTTTATTAGGGATCGTGTGCAAAATGGAAACATATGTATTGAGCATATATGTACTGAAAAACAATTAGCCGACATATTCACAAAACCCTTGAGTGAAGATAGATTCTGCACGCTAAGGAGAGAATTGGGTATATGTGATCCTTTTTATTGAAGAAATATAAAAGGGAGCCAGTAGTCTCATGATACATTCCTCCAATTTCTAAAAATCCATGAAACATGAGTCAAACTTGTTATCTATAGATTCCTTACTCATGTATCATTGTCCCAGAAAGAATTTATAAGGATTGGAAGCAAGGAAAATTTTTAGAAGCAAAAAGGAAGAGAAAAGAAAAATACTGCACTTGGGTCAACCCAACCCAGAATAGGGTCGACCCAACGTCGGGATCCCACTGTTAAAAGGGGGACCCGTGAGCTATCTAGGGCACTGTTTGCCCTTGTCCTCTTCTGAAAACCCTATTCCCCACTCTCAAATCTTCTCCAATCATCTCCAAACAGTAGATTACTTCAAGATCTTGGAGAAATGGGACCCAAGAGAGTCGTAGCCAAGCGATCCGGGAGAGTCTCATGATCTTGTTTAGAGCCTAGGATATGTATCTAGTTCTCATATGTATTTTGTGTTTATCATGCATCTTTAAACTTTGATTAAGGAACATTGTATCTGCTTTTGTTTTTGGTCTGAATGTATGAAAATGATTCCTATTTTGATCAATGAAGTTTGAAGTTTATCATTTATTGCATTTTTTTTCCCATGTATCTTTTTGATGATAACAAAAAGGGGGAGAAGTAAAGAAAGAGTACTTTAGGAGAAGCAAAGATCATCTTGGCGGAGAAGTAAAGAAAGAGTATCTTAGGAGAAGTAAAGGGAGAAGTAAAGATATCTTTAGAGTAAATAGAGTAACAAAAAGGGGGAAAAGTAAAGAAAGAGTAATAAGAGGAGAAGTAAAGAAAGAAAGAGAAATAATTTGTAAAACAAATTGAAAATCATATAGGAAAGCATATACATCCAAGGGGGAGCAATTTGCAACAATGAAAATGATCAACTCAAAAATTTATATCAAATTTCAGAATTTGGCACACATAAATTCAGAATTTGGCACGCACCTCTCGCACCCCGATACATAGCCTGAAACTCATATTATCTCAAATTTTTGAAGTTTCATCGCTAATGAATTATAAATGAAAGGGGGAGCAATTCAAAGAGTCAAATTGGCAACATTTAAATGATATAGGGGGAGATTTCACAAGTATATATGAAAAGCTGAAATTCAGCAGTTTAATTCCTTTTATAAACTGATTTTAAAGACAAGTATCAATAGGCTTATACTCTTTATTTTGTAATCATCAAAAAGGGGGAGATTGAGGATGATAGTGTTATTTTGATGATTAACAAGCAATTATCTAGAGCATGCTATAAGTTAAATTGATACTTCATTTATAAGTTCATTACTCTCAGTATATTTGTTTAATTGAAAATGGATAAATGGCCTTGTTCATTTGGATGAATCTAACCTTGAGAATGCAGCAAAGTGTGGTTTGAGTCGACCCATAGGTTGATTGGGTCGACCCCGGCACATCAAGAAGTCATCTGGCACACTCCTGCAAAAATGGCACAAATGAACAGTGAGTTGGGTCGACCCAAGGTAAGCATGAGTCGACCCAACCTCCAAAGAACCTCAAAACACAACAGAAGAATGCTCTCTGGATTTACTGAGAGGGTCGACCCACACAGTGGTTGAGTCGACCCAATCTTGAGTCGACCCAAACCCTGAGAGGGTCGACCCAAAGGCAAGACAGAAAGACAGACAGAAAATGGTTCTCTGGAATTACTGAGAGGGTCGACCCAAGAAGAAGTTGAGTCGACCCAAGTGAACTTTGAGTCGACCCAAGAAGAAGTTGAGTCGACCCAAGTGAACTTTGAGTCGACCCAAAGAATGGTTGGGTCGACCCATGGGAAGGAAGGCTGAAATTGAGGTTTCTGTGGTTTCTGAGAGGGTCGACCCAAGGAATGTTTGAGTCGACCCAAGTGAAGGTTGGGTCGACCCAAGAACAGGTTGAGCCGACCCAAACACGGGCTGAACATAACGGCTAGTTGTGCAGAAATGCTTTTTGGACTCCCAACGGCTATAAACGGCTAGTTTCTTCAATCCAACGGTCAGAAAGGACTATTTGGAGGTTGGAGAAGTATTTAAGAGGGAGTATTCATCAGAGGAAGCAAGCTTTTGGGAAAATACATCAAGTGCATTCAAGAGAGAACCCTAGCAAGGCAAGCTTCATCCAAGTGCTTCATTCAAGAGTCAAAAGAAAGAGGTTGAGCAGATTCAAAGAGTCATCAAGAGCTCCATCCTCCCTTGAAGAGTGAAGCATCCTTGACAAAGAAGAGCAAAGCCACTTCAAAGCGATAAATACTTTCTAACTCTTCTTTGTAGTTTATATTGTTTCATATGCTCATTTAGGAGTTTGAATCTTTTCTTTTTGTTTGTCAAACACTTTGTAAAGGTTCGTTGGTTAGCCCGCAAAACCAACAAAGGTTTTTGGTGAACCCGGAAAACCAAAGTGTAAAGGTTCGTTGGTGAGCCCGCAAAACCAACAAAGGTTTTTGGTGAACCCGGAAAACCAAGTGTATAGGTTCGTTGGTGAGCCCGTAAAACCAACAAAGGTTTTTGGATTGTGAGCTCGGAAAACAATCCAACTGTAATCCGCGGGATTATAGTGAATTCCCAAGGGGACGCTTGGGGAGTGGACGTAGGTGCTAAGGAGAGCACCGAACCACTATATATTGTTGTGTTTGTGTTGTGCTTGTGCTTACGTTTATTCTTGCATCATCTTCTATCTTTGCACTAGTTTAAATCATTCAAATAGTTTAAGGAAGCATCCACCGCACTTAATTAAGAAAACATTTAAAGCACCAAAATTTAGAAGAAACCAATTCACCCCCCCCCCCCCCCCCCCTCTTGGCTTGTCACCTTGGGCAACAGCAGTGCTGATGCACTTCCCGAAATACTGGGAATAATCCTACGGGACGCAGTGAGGAAGCACTTCCCACAATAAGAATGGCATTCCATTAGGAGGAATAGCCTTGATAGCAAATTGCTACATTGCAATGAATGCGTTGCAATCAACTTCATTCTTAGCGAGGGATGAAGGGAGTATTATTACTCACTCTCAGAGAAGTATTCTGAGTGATTATATGAACCAATATCATAGTGAAGTTAATCTGAGTGATAAATGGTTCATTGAGTTAAAAAATTAAGTTAACTTATTGGCAACAGATTGGTAATAGCCAATTCTGGTTAAAAGAAGCTAATAAGCTCTATGGCTATAAAAGACGCTAATAAGCGCTATAGCTATCATTGGCAGCCTTCATTAGCAATGCTTTTGGGAAGAAAAAATGACTTCTTGCCTAGAACAAGTCCAGAGAAGATGCTCTGAACAAAGCTGAATCAAATTGGATCAGCTGTGCTCGCCCGTGAAACCAGCACAAGGAAGGACGTCCTCCACCCAATAGGAGGAATCACCTTTGATCACATCATTGCTTTCCTTCAGGCGGAAGGAATTCCTCCAACCGAGGAAAGATGCTATCTTGGCGACAAAGAATTTATTTTCGACGGATCAAGGATACTGTGCAATAAAGCACCTTTTACAAAAGCAGAACTATTCACTGCTTTTTATAGCTTTGTGTCTTTCTGGTCTTTCTTTTCCTTTTCTTTATGTCGTGTCATTCTTTATTGTATTTGTCTGTCGTCCATGTGAGGAGACAGTCTGACCCCGGACTCCAAAATGAATTGGAATCCATTATAACCCGAGGTCTACTTAAGGCGATCGACTCTTCACATTGAGGAGGAGGAACCTTAGACAGTCCCTTGAAGTAATAAGAAAATCTCTTTTGCTTCTGTCTCTGTCTTTGCGCTCTTGCTTCTCTCCTTTCTTCTTTCCCTGCTTTCGCATCCGAGGGTTTCACCCCCTTAAGTTGGTATCTGTCTGTCGTCCATGTGAGGAGACAGTTTGACCCTGGACTCCTAAATGAATTGAAATCCATTGTAACCCGAGGTCTATTTAAGGCGATCGACTCTTCACATTGAGGAGGAGGAACCTTAGACAGCCCCTTGAAGTAATAAGAAAATCTCTTTTGCTTTTGTCTCTGTCTTTGCGCTCTTGCTTCTCTCCTTCCTTCTTTCCCCGCTTCCGCATCCGAAGAAGAAGAAGAAGAATGAGAAGAAGAAGGAGAAGATGAAGATGAGGAAAGAGAAGGAGGAGAAGAAGTAGAAAAAGAAGAAGAAGGAGGCGAAGTTGAAGAATAAGGAGAAGAAGTTGAAGGAGGAGGAGAAGAAGAAGAAGAAGGCAACAAGAAGAAGAAGAAGGAGAAGGAGAGGAAGAAGAAGAAGTAGGAGAAGAAGAAGAAAGGGAAGGAGAAGGAGAAGAAGAAGGAGGCGGAGGCGGAGAAGAAGAAGAAGAAGAAGAAGAATGAGAAGAAGAAGGAGAAGAAGAAGATGAGGAAAGAGGAGGAGAAGAAGTAGAAGAAGAAGAAGGAGGTGAAGTTGAAGAAGAAGAAGAAGAAGTTGAAGGAGGAGAAGAAGAAGAAGAAGAAGGGGAAGAAGAAGAAGAAGTAGTTGAAGGGGAAGAAGAAGAAGAAGGGGAAGAAGAAGAAGAAGGAGAAGGAGAAGGAGAAGGAGAAGGAGAAGGAGAAGGAGGGGAAGGAGAAGGAGAAGGTGGAGGAGGAGGAGGAGGAGGAGGAGAAGAAGGAGAAGAAGGAGAAGAAGAAGAAGAAGAAGGGAAAGAAGAAGAAGAAGAAGAAGAAGAAGAAGAAGAAGGGGGAAGGAGAAAAAGGAGAAGAGGAATGAGAAGAAGAAGAAGAAGAAGAAGGAGGGGAAGAATAAGGGGAAGTAGGAGAAGAAGAAGAAGAAGAAGAAGAAGAAGAAGAAGAAGGAGAAGAGGAAGAAGTATAACAGGAGAAGAAGAAAAAGAAGGAGAAGGTGAAGTAGTAGAAGGAGGAGGAGAAGGAGAAGAAGAAGAAGGAAAAGAAGAGGAAGAAAGAGTAGGAGAAGAAGTAGAAGAATGGTAAGCCTTCTCGTAACACTTCACCCCTTCATGACTCCTTTCCAGATGAACAAATGTTTGAGGTACAATAAGTGAAAACATCTTGGTTTCCTAACATAGTGAACTACCTTGCCGTAGGATAAATTTTCGATCATTAGTCCAAGCAAGACAAGGACCAATTATTTTGGCAAGTCAAGTTCTACTTTTGGGACGACCCAGATCTTTTTAAGTACTATCCGATCAGGTAATCCGTCGATGTATGTCTGAATGTGAATTTCGGAGTATTCTTACTTTTTACCATTCTCAAGCCTGTGGGGGGCATTTTGGGGGTAGAAAAACCGCAGCTAAAGTCTTACAAAGTGGATTTTATTGGCTCTCATTATTCAAAGATACTCACAACTTTTGCCAGACTTGTGAGTGGTGCCAGAGGAAGGGTACAATGTCCCGTAGAGATATGATGCCACTTAACCCCATTTTAATTATAGAAATTTTTGATGTCTGGGGTATTGACTTTTGGGTCCTTTTTTGCGGTCTTTTGGTTTTGAGTACATTCTTGTCGGGGATGAGAATGTCTCGAAGTGGGTAGAAGCAGTTGCCACTAGGACTAATGACCACAAGGTGGTGGTCAAGTTCTTACATGAAAATATATTTAGTCGCTTTGGCACACCCCGAGCTATCATTAGTGATGGGGAATCTCATTTCTGGAACCGGTCTTTTGAGGCTTTGGTTCGCAAATATTCAGTCACTCATAAAGTTGCCACCCCTTACCATCCCCAAACAAGCAGGCAAGTTAAAGTGTCGAATAGGGAGATAAAACACATCTTAGAGAAAACAATACGTCCCGATAAGAAATATTGGTCTCAAAGGTTAAATGATTCTCTCTAGGCTTACCGTACTGTCTATAAGACTCCTATTGGCATGTCTCCTTACCAACTGATTTTTGGTAAAGCTTGCCACTTACCGGTATGTTGCCCAAGATAACAACGCAAGAGGAGGGAGGGGTTAATTGGGTTTTCTAAACTTTAGGACCTTAAATTATATTTATAGATGGATGAGTGCCTAATAGTTGAAACTAAATTCTTTAGCTTATGTGAATTGTATAAGTGCAATTTAAACAAAACAAACACAACACAAACACAAGCGAAGTATAGTAGTTCGGTGCACTCTAAGGCACCTATGTCCACTCCCCAGGCATCCCCTTGAAAATTCACTATAATCTCTCGGATTATAGTTGGATTGTTTTATTGGGCTCACAATCCAAAAATCCTACAATTAGTTTTATGGGATCACTAATTAAACCTAACCGTTGGTTTTACCGGTTCACCAACAACCTACATCGTTGGTTTTACGGGCTCACCAACAAACCTCACAATGGAATGAAAGAAAAAGAATTTAAAGCTTCTAAATGAACAAGTAACACAATTATGCACTCAAGGAAGAGGTAAGAGAATAGTTATTGCTTTGTAGATTACTCTTCTCTTTTTTGCCAATGTTGCTTCACTCCTCAAGGAGTTGGTAGAGCTCTTGAAGACACTTAAAGACTGCTCAACCACCTTCTTTCAAAATTTGAATGAAGCAACGAATGAAGAACACTAGGAATATCTTTTATTTTGAATGCACACTTTTGATTTTGCAAAAGATCCCTTCCTCTGATAAATAGTGGCTCTTAAATACCTCTCTAACCTCTATTAGTCACTTCCTAGCTATTAGAATGGAGAAACTAGCCGTTTCTAGCCGTTGGAGCCTCAAAATGTACTTCTACAGAACTAGCCGTTATGCTGTCAGTCGTGCTCGGGTCGACTCGAATTTTGCTGGGGTCGGCTCGAGCTACTATGCCACAGCCTGCAGTTGACTCAAGTATTTCTGGGGTCGACTCGAGCTTAGCTGGGTCGACTCTGATAGAAAATCCAGAGAGCATTTTTTATGATGTTTCAGGCTGGGGTCGATTCAACTTTTTCTAGGGTCAACTCGAGCTATAGTGGGGTCGACTCTAACAGGAATTTCAGAGAATTATTTTTCTGATGTTTCAAGGGTCGACTCGAGCTTTCCTGTGATCGACTCGACCTTGGCTGGGGTTGACCCGACCTTAGTTGGGGTCGACTCTAACAGTGAATCCAGAGAGCTGTTTTCTTGTGAAACTTATTGGGGTTGACTCGAGCTTCAATGCTGATTTGTGGGGTTGACTCGGCTTCAATGCTGATTTGTGGGGTCGACCCGAACCTTGTGCCAAGCATGCCAAGTGTGCTAGAAGTGCCAGGATCGACTCCAATTCTTCTGGGGTTGACTCCAACTCTGTGCTAAGTATTCAATAGTATGCAACAACATACCAAAGCGTGCCAAATATATCAGAGTCGACTTCAAACTTCTTGGGGTCGACTCTAACCCTGATTTTCTACATCTTAAGACAAGTTTAGTACATAAAACCAATAAAAGATATTCCAATTTATTTAGAATGCATGGCACATACAAGTTTCATCTCTTTGATTGATAAAAAGACAGAATTGCCCCTTAATAAGGAAACTTCACTCTTAATTTTGTCAAACTAAAAATTAGCTTTTTCCTCAAGTTCTTCTAATAGATTTATCCTTAGACGAGTTCTTGAAGGTTGTTTTAAATGTATAGGAAGAGTATATCAAGAATGTATCGATTGTGCAGAATGTATTAAGGATGTATCGCTTCTTTCTTCCTTGAGTGTTTATTTACTTGATTAATTAAGTTAATGGCATTAGCACTTCCATATGGCCTCAATGGCTTTGTAGACATCAAAATAATACTAAGATTCTCAATCTCCTCCTTTTTGATAATTACAAAACATTGAGTATTATCAATTTGGCATTCATATGAAAAATTTGGATTAACATTCATAAAGTGCTTTTGGTTCAAGAGTTTCAAAGTAGTCTTATTTAGTGTATGTAGAATTGAACCATGAGCTCCCCCTATCTTATCCAAATTGATGCCAAATATGTTTTAGCTTTGCTCCCCCTTACTCTTATGTTTCATTAAGTCAAATTTTTCAAAAATTTGTGTCAAATTAAGAGTTTCAAGTTTTATATCGAGGCAAGGAGAGTTTCTATGATTGTGTGCCAAATGCTTATGTATCATGCCTTCTTATACATTTTGACTTATCTATTGTAAACTTTTATGTATCATGAGTTATGTATCACGAATTCTCATGTATCAAGACTTTACAATTCAGATTTTTAAAATTCTTGTCAAAAATTCAGATTTTTAAAATTCTCCTGCTTAAGTATATAATATATGCCACTTAGTTTAGGGGATAAGTCATATGTTTTCTTTCTTATAGAATTTTCTCTCTTATATTTTTCTTCCCCTTTTTGCCATCATCAAAAAGAATATATGATACTAAAATGAATAGTATTGCAAAGACCAAGATCATAACTCAAAAGAAGACAATGTATTTCATAAATCCCAAAATTACAATGTTCTTGAAGTTCAAAATTCCATAAAAGGTTAACATTGTTTTCAATCAATCAAAAAACAAAATACATAAAGGAACTAGAAAAGCTCTAGGCACTAGTCTGGATGTGCTCCTGTAGTCAGTAGGCTCTGTGAGCTCTGATCTGATCTGATAAGAGTGCGATGGTCTGTGAGCTCTGTGGACTGGCTGGCTCTGTGTTGAAACCTTAGACTCAGCTGCTCGAGACCCGAGGGGACCATGGAGCTCTCTCTCAATGGTAGTCATCCGATCTGAGAGGCTCGTCACCTGCGTAGATACTCTCCTGATCTGTGCGGTAATGCTGTCCAGTTGACTCGTCAGCCTATCTGAGAGACTCATCACCTGAGCCGATACTATGTCAGCCAATCTACTCCAGTCCTCCTCTGTGAGGCTAGTAGGTGCAAATGATGAAGATCCTGCTTCTGCATGTGACGATGGATGATCGGTAGGTATCTCAGGCTCTAGAATAAAGTGTCCGAGCTCTGGTAAGCCAGGCTCAGCTGCCTGTGGCCCTGCAGCTTCGCGCACCCAGTGACCCTCCAGGTTCTGGTACCCCATGCGCTGAAGTGATCGTGCAGTGTAGGTGTCGGTATGCAACAGTGCTCTGGAGATCTCTCCCTCTAGACATATCTCATACTCTCTAAAAATCAGTGTAAGTACCATGCCGTAGGGTAAAGAAGCCTTCACCCTAGCCACGGCCTTACGCATTTGTCTGATCATCATCACTGGAAGATTCAGGAGAATGCCCTGAATGACATGCTCCAAAATCACTAAGTCTCGCTCAGACACTGTTGCCCAGTAGATACAACCCAAGAGGGGGGGGGGGGGTGAATTGGGTCTTTTAAAATCTTTTAGACTACTTCTAAAACTTTTCAATTAATTATGCTAAGTTGTATAGATGCACAGTGAAGTGTAAACTTAGCAACAGTTTTACTCATTGAATGAGACTTGATTAAGTAATATGCTTGCACCTAAAGGATGAGAGGATAAGAGTTAAACAATCAGTTTATCTAAGTAAGTAAGTGAGTGAGGAAGTTAGATAACAAAGAGCATCACAAACACAACAAACATATAGTGGTTCGGTGCACCCCAGCACCTACATCCACTCCCCAAGACCTCTTGGAAATTTCACTATAATCCTACAGATTACAGCCGGTTGTTTTACAAGCTCACAACCCAACTTGTTGTTTTGCGAGATAACAACGAACTCGGTCGGTTTTCCCAGGCTCACCGACTAGAACCGCCCCGATTGTTTTCCCGGGATCACAATCGAACCCTTACACGTTGGTTTTACCCTCGGCTCACCAACCAACCACTCACCGTTGGTTTTCCCTTTGGCTCACCAACAAACCTTAACCCCTTGATTCAATCCCTTGATTGAATCAAGTTACAAGATATTAAAAGAAAGGTTTAAAACAAATCAAAGCTTCTTAAACAAGCAAATATAACAATATAAACAAATGGAGTGAAGAGAAGCCCTTAAACGAGTTTTGAAGATGAAGGAGCTCGGCTTCTTCTTTACTTGACCCTCTTCAGATTCGGCACGAAGTAAAGGATCACCGAGGCAGCACACGGATGGAGAGGAAGCTTTGGGATTCACTTGGATGCTCTTCTTCTCTCTATTTCACTTTGGATGGCCCTTTTGTGCTTATGGGAGATTTTTCATGTACTCTCTTTGAAATCTCTTCCCTAAATGTTCTCTCCCACTTCCATAGCTTCTCCCCTAGCTCTCCTCTTATTTTTATAGCTTTAGATGGCGTGGAAACAAGAATCTAGCCGTTAGAGACAAAAATAGAGCCGTTGGACACAGTCTGCACCTCCTGACAATATTACCGTTGGGATCGGAGTCGACTCGCACGATCAGGAGTCGACTCGCCTGTTGCAGGAGTCGACTCGTGCTTCACTGGAGACGACTCGGCCACTGTTCCAAATTTGAATTATTGTGCATCCTCGACTGGGAGTCGACTCGACTTAACCCGGAGTCGACTCGCCAACATCTGGAGCTGACTTGGCATTTTCGGAGTCGGCTCATCCCATGAATCCAGAGGACATACTTTCTGATTTTCTTCCTCGAGTCGACTCGGATTCTCTTGGAGTCGACTCGGCTCTCAGAGCCCGAAAACTGATCCTCTGTATTTTGGCTCGTCTGGTCTTGGAGTCGACTCGAACTGTTCCGGAGTCGACTCGACTCTCAGTTTCCGAAACACAGCCTTCTGCCATTTTGGTGTAGCGCTGCCTTGGAGTCGACTCGAGCTATCTGGGAGTCGACTCGCCTCTCAGAGACGAAAATACCGTCTTCTGTCTTTGGGGTTGCGCTGTCTTTGAGTCGACTCGGACTTTGTGGGAGTCGACTCGAATCTCAGTGTCCGAAAAACTGCTCTCTGACTTTTCCCTTGTGTAACACTGAGAGTCGACTCTCGCTTTCTTTGGAGTCGACCTGCCAACCATCGGAGTCGACTCGAGTTCCTCCGGAGTCGACTCGGCTCTCAGGGTCCAAAATAACTTCTCTGTCTTTCTGTCTGTAACTCCCTGGAGTCGACTTGTACTACCGTAGAGTCGACTCGGCAAGCATCGGAGTCGACTCGCGCTCTTCAGGAGTCGACTCGTTGACAGGTTCTGAGATGAATCTTTCTGTCCGGCTGTCTGTTGCTTCTTGGAGTCGACTCGGAACTGTAGGAGTCGACTCGAGTGCCTTTCCTTTGAATTTTTCTTAAAACTTGCTCTTCTAGATTGAAGCCTTTGAACTTGAATCTTGGGCCAATGAGGTGTGGCTTTCTTCCAACTTTCCTTGAGAGCTTTGGAGGCCTTCTTGAATTCTTTCAACTTGCTATGTTCCTTGCAAAATAAATAATCTTTCTTCTTGCAACACAAACATTAGTATTTATACTTCAAGGTTTTGTGATCATCAAAATCAATCTTTAAATCAATCTTTGGGTCATCAGTCTCCCCCTTTTTGATGATGACAAAACTTGGAGTATATGCAATATAAAATATATTGTGTTCTAGAAGTAATACATAGCTAAGTTGCATGAAGTAGAAAACATATATATTTAAAAACATACTTCATGATAATGCTTTAGATTTAATCAGCTTAACACAATCAACATATTTCAATTTAAGCTGAGTTGGTGTTCAATGCAAAACACAAAGCATTATGAGCATATACTTAGATATTTCTCCCCCTTTTTGACAACATCAAAAAGATGGTGAAACATTAAGCACAAAGATAAGAATACTCAAATATTTCTTTTTCTTATTGTACTCTGATTTGCATGTCAAATTATTGCAAGGATATGAATTATATAACTCAAGGCAATAATATTAGAATCAGATTAAGGAGCATAGATCAGAGACAATTAAGATAATTTCAGAGCAGAACACATCGAATGTGATTTCAAGAAGTTTTCTAATTTGATACCACAGATAGTTTTCTAATCAAGTGTAGGTGGAATCTTTCTTAAGTTAATTCAAAAAGTACCACAAATGATATTCAAGGAAAAAACACGACTGGAAATCTAACCTCTCTTCAATAATAAGTATGAAAGCTTGTTCATTTAAGAACTTTTGCCCAAAATATTAAGTATTTTATCAACATGAGAGCAATTTAATTAATTTTCAGAGTATAAGATCAAAACTCATATACTTGAAAAACATATCATCATGTTGGATCATTAATTCTTAATGACTTCAAAGTTCTTTAATGATAATAAGAGCATTGGGGCACAAATACCAAAATATGGATTCATGCAATTTTTGATATATCTTAGAGCTCTCTTAAAGACTTTCTTTTATTCCTTTAGAAAATAAGCACAATTTGATACATAAAAATGGGAATTGGCACAAAGTTGAAGTTCTAAGGAGCAAGCCAATTAGGACTCATTAGTGAATTTCAAAATAGATTTTCTAAGTGATACTCAAGAAAATTCAACACATTATTCTCCCCCTTTTTCATTAAGTTAGAGACTCTTAAGATCAACTGTTTGAATTGCAATTTGGTTCATGATTTATGCATAAGATATATTAACCAAATAACAAGCCTCAAGGTGTATCATAAAGATTTTCAGATTAAATTTCAGATGATACATATTGGAGAGCATTAGGATCACTTTTCATTTAGCTCTCCTTTAGTTATGGATTTATGCGATTAAGTTTCATATGATCTTTCCTTCTGAAATTTTCTTTCTCCCCCTTAATTGATCATTCCATTTAAGAGTTTAGAATCTGAAGATAATGTTCAATAAAATTGTCAATCTCAAAACAAATATATTTTCTATAAGCATCAGCTTATTTTCATAAGACTCAATGTTTGAGATAAGACAACCTTTATAGACAACCTTTAAAGCAAGTCTTGCAATATAAGGAGGTTCATCAAAATCAATCCATAAAAATCAAGGTATGAGATACTGAATATCTAAAGCTCCCCCTCAAAAGATGCATTCTTCTTTAATCATTCTTTTCTATTGTTGAATTTCAGATTTTAATGATAATCGTGAATAAAACTGAAATTCTATGATATCGAGAATGTAGAGTAATATAGCATTATTCAAAATTTGTGGCAATTACTCTTTCTAATCCTTCAAGAACAAGTTATGCTTTCTCTTAATCTTAGAGAAAATGTATAGAAATATTAATCAGAAAATAATTCATTTGAAGCTCAGTTTCTTTCAAAAGTATTTACATTTTCTTTCTTTTAGAATCATTTGAGTGAGCTGAAGTATTTCTAGCTTTAAGATCATTTACTCTATATATATATTCTGATGGGAGTCTTTAAGAATGTAGGAGAGAAAAACATATAGATTATCATTGAGGTATATATACTTAATTTCTTAATCACAGTTTTTCAGCAATGTATACATGAAGCACAATAAATCTTTTTAATATCAAAATAAAATCATATATTTAAAAATATTTGTTTGCAATTAAGATCATTGAAAGACACATCATTTAGACCAATATTGGTACACTCTAAAGATAAGTAATGATATGTTTCGGATGCGTATCGGAGCAATCAACCAAGGCATCAAGATTTTAAGTAAATTAATTCTGTTTTTCTTACATTAAGATTTTATTTAGAAATCATATTGAGTTTAAGCTTTTATATAAAATCAGATTCTGAATTTCATAAAGATTTTCAATAGAGGCTTTCAAAGTCATAATTTGAGATATGTATCTTCCACATTGTAGCTCATCTTAAATCATTATGATTGAAAACACAAATTTCAATAACATTAGAGCACTTTCAGAATCTTTATATTTAATATTGAGTTTCGATACACAATGGAGGATATTTTAATAAGTATTAGGACATTATGTATCAAAGTTAGGCAAGCAGAAAGATAGATCAATTCATTTTGCCTAAATAGAAGTATCCTTCTCTTCTTCTTTTTGTAAATCTATTTAACTTCCAAAGATAATTGTGAATGATAAAACTGAAACTTCTTCTTAATATTACTTAAAAAAAAAACTTTATGTAGTATTTCACACATTCAAGCATTGGAACACAAGTTAGTTTGAGGCAAGGGTGAAGCAAAAACTTGTGAGCAAAGTTAAGACATATTCCAAGTTAAGACCTATTTCAATCAACTTATCCAAGCATGGGGCATTACAAAATATTGAGAACTCATAATTCAAAACATCATGCCACATGCAAAATATATTATGTGTTAAGTCATGCATAAAAATACTAAGAACAAGCATGTTAAGGATCAAAATCAATTCTTTTTAAATAAACTCCCCCTATTTAAATATAATCTTGCATTGATTTCATCCTTAAAGTGTGTTTTCAAGTGATAAAAAAAATTGACTTGATTCTTCTTATATATTTTCATTTTTTTTACTTTCTTATGCTCTATACTCTATTTGCTCCCTATCCGGTGGAGTTGGAAGGGGCACGAGGTACTACCACTAGCCTCCCTCTTGTGCCGTCCCTAATATACCCTACACCGAATAGTTGAGTCAAATAGTGCCGGGTACTACCACTAGCCTCCCCATTGGCACCATCCCTATGATGAGCAATATAAAAAATTTATAAAGTTCACTTCAAACTCTCCCTGTTTAAGTGTAATTAATTACGAATTTTATCCCTTCCAAATGTGATATATTATGCTTGTTTTGCTTTTCCTTAAGATTGGAGTATTTGCCTTTGCTTAGATTTTACATCTCTTGAATAATATCCATTTTCTTTTCTTTATCTCTCTCTCTTTTTGTTATTCTCAAGTAATTTACATGAAAGAGTAGAATAAAGAAATAATCTTGTGTATCATATAGATGTATATCATGCAAACAACATTGTCATTGTGCTCAAGGATTCATAATTTCTCACAAGTTATTTTAAATCAAAATTTTAAGCATAAACTTGTGTATTTCATGGTTATGACATAGGCAAGGATATATTTTAGTTTGGGCAAACCATGAAACAATTTCTATAAGTCAATCAATATATATATAGACATGATATCAAAAATTTATAATTAAAGACCTTAATCATGCCATAATAAGATTTAAGTTATTGACTTTGCTCAATTAATTTATGAGAGAAGTATCTAGAATTACCAATTCATTCTGCATTCTTCAGTCAAATACCTACTAGATTTCTTATGTATGAACTTTTGGCTGAAGAAGGTCCTCTCTCTTGTTTGCATGTGAATGTTTATTGTATCTTACATGGAGATATCCTTCAAGTTGAGATCTCTCATTTTCTTGCTCAAGGATCCTGCATTATTAACAAACTCATTTTCTTTCTTGAAAGAAAGTCATTAGTTTCTTCAAGATACAAAACATTCATCCAACATATATATTTTTTTTTAACTAGATGACTCAATATAAGATATGACAATAGTTGCATGTTGAGTCACTTTACTCAAGAGATTGTCTAAATATAAGCAAGCACATATCACTTGAACTAAAGAGATAGTTTCATTAACCATATACATATATAATTTGATTTTAGTATCTTGATAATAAATCATTAGTCTCATAAAGAATAAAATGAATTGATATTTCTGCAACTAAAATCTTTTCATTGAATATTCTATATGCATTGCTTGATGAATGATATCCAAGGATAGATATATCTCTATTAGATTTGGCATTACTTTCAAGAAACCATATCAAGTATAACATATACTACTGATAAATATGAAAGATATGCAATGGTTCATTTTCCATTTTTCAGAAGATCAAAAGGAGTTTTCATCAAAAATAGATCTAATAGAAATCATATGTATGACAAGCAGTGATGATAGCTTTTAAAAATCATTTAAGTAGATGACTATCATACACAATTGTCTTTTTCATTTCTTCAAGAATTCTATTAACCCTATTTTACTTAAGGTGTCCTTGGTGCTGAAATAATTTCATTCAATATTATTTTCTGTGCACAACTTAATACAAAATTAGTTTTCAACACTATGCCATGATACTTTTTTTTACTTTCATAGTTTGCAAACCTTTTTCATTTGATCCCTTTCACAAGATTTAGCAAATGCAGAAAATACTTTAATTTTACTTGCCAAAAACAAATCTAATGTAAGCTTGTGAAAACTTAGTGATGGAAACAACATCTTTAGATTTAGAAATTGATTCTTGTTTGTTTCCTTAGTTAACATGCATAGTAAACTTTGACCTTGCAGAAGATCTTCTAAGTAAACCAATGACAAGATCTTTTGAGATTAGGTCCATACTAGCATAAGTTAATTTTATATGCCAAAAAGAATTCTTTGATCATAGTATTTATAATGCATATATTCAAAGATATACCAAGTACACATTTTCATATCTATGATCAATGAACAATAATGCCATGGATAAAAACTCTCAGTCAAGCATATAGAGAATTCATAGAGTTATTCTTAGGAGAATTGATTTACCAAATTATCCATCTATAAGTAAAGCATAATCTAGAAAGATGGAGTGATTTGGATATATTTTCTTTTCATATCAGAAATATCACTTATATCATAAGAAAAGAATGATTAATACTTGCAAGATGTGTTTTAATCAATTAATAAAACACTTTCAGTATGAGAGGATGCAAGAATTACTAATTTCATTATTTCTTCCATTTTAGTCACTTTTCTTAAGTATATTTTAAGTTTCATTCTTTAATATATGTCTAGAGCACCCAATGTCCAATTTAACATCTTTTGTTGGAGCCTTGAGTGCTAGACACACCTGCAGAAAATATTTAGATTTTCAACTTAGGAACCCAAGCTCTTTTGGGTCCTTGCAGGTTAGCTATTATTGTTCCTTTTGGAACCCATATTTTCTTAATAGCTATTTTGTCCATCGGCTTGCAGATTTTAGGGCTACAAGAAGTGTATTTCTGCATCTTCTTATTAAATTTAACAAACATGGATTTAACATGAGTGGTAGATACCCCTTCAGTTTTCTGTTTTTGCCTTTTAGGTTTATCAAATTTGTAATGTACAGATTTAGGAACAGAAGAGATCTTGCATAACCTTTGTTCCTGTTTATCAGCATTATAAGAATCTATTTTAAAATGATTAGAAACTGTTTTAACAAACATATTCTTGAAAGATTTTTGGGTGTACCAAGGTTGACATCCCAATCCAATATTATCAAATTCAGCTCTTTGATTATTTATCATTAGATTCAACTTTTCAGAGCTCAAAGTAAATCTTTCAACAACAGGTTTTAATTTGTCAACTTCTTTAGTTAATCTTTTGTTATCTTCTGAAAGCAATTCATTATTTTTCTTAAGTTTATCATGGCTTTCAGTGAGAAGTTGGTTTTTCTGATTTAGTTCTTGATTTTCTTTAATTACGATTTCAGTTTTACTAGTTAGTTTCAGTTTTTCATCTATTAGAATTTGATTTTCATTCCTCAAGTTCTTGTTCTTACAAACAAGTTTCTTATATTCTAAATACAAATCAGAAAAGGCATCGTGAAGTTCATCAAATGTAAAATTGCTTTTAGTTTCAGCATGTACCTCATGTGCCATGAAACATGAATTTGCAATATGATACTGCTCTTCTTCTACACATGATGTTTCAGATTTGTTAGGGCATTCATATTTAACTTCAAGCATATTCCATATATCTTTAGCAGTTGTGCAAGAAGATATGTAATTAAACTCATTTCTATCTAATGCACAATATAATAGGTTCATAGCTTTAGCATTCAGTTCAGCCAAATTTTTATCAAACATACTTTCAATTAATTTCGTGGGTGTGTGTAGGCCATTTGTTATGACATTCCATAACTCATAGTTTTGTGATTCAGTAAAGATTTTCATTCTAGCTTTCCATTGAATATAGTTAGATCCATCAAACAGTGGAGGTCTGTTTGTGGACAGTCCCTCAGCAGGTAATACGTTATGTGGGGTTGTCATGATCTTTGGCTCTAGTCGGTTAAGACTACAAATAATATTTGAGAACCTGGCTCTGATACCACTTGTTGCCCAGTAGATACAACCCAAGAGGGGGGGGGGTGAATTGGGTCTTTTAAAATCTTTTAGACTACTTCTAAAACTTTTCAATTAATTATGCTAAGTTGTATAGATGCACAGTGAAGTGTAAACTTAGCAACAGTTTTACTCATTGAATGAGACTTGATTAAGTAATATGCTTGCACCTAAAGGATGAGAGGATAAGAGTTAAACAATCAGTTTATCTAAGTAAGTAAGTGAGTGAGGAAGTTAGATAACAAAGAGCATCACAAACACAACAAACATATAGTGGTTCGGTGCACCCCAGCACCTACATCCACTCCCCAAGACCTCTTGGGAATTTCACTATAATCCTATAGATTACAGCCGGTTGTTTTACAAGCTCACAACCCAACTTGTTGTTTTGCGAGATAACAACGAACTCGGTCGGTTTTCCCAGGCTCACCGACTAGAACCGCCCCGATTGTTTTTCCGGGATCACAATCGAACCCTTACACGTTGGTTTTACCCTCGGCTCACCAACCAACCACTCACCGTTGGTTTTCCCTTTGGCTCACCAACAAACCTTAACCCCTTGATTCAATCCCTTGATTGAATCAAGTTACAAGATATTAAAAGAAAGGTTTAAAACAAATCAAAGCTTCTTAAACAAGCAAATATAACAATATAAACAAATGGAGTAAAGAGAAGCCCTTAAACGAGTTTTGAAGATGAAGGAGCTCGGCTTCTTCTTTACTTGACCCTCTTCAGATTCGGCACGAAGTAAAGGATCACCGAGGCAGCACACGGATGGAGAGGAAGCTTTGGGATTCACTTGGATGCTCTTCTTCTCTCTATTTCACTTTGGATGGCCCTTTTGTGCTTATGGGAGATTTTCCTTGTACTCTCTTTGAAATCTCTTTCCTAAATGTTCTCTCCCACTTCCATAGCTTCTCCCCTAGCTCTCCTCTTGTTTTTATAGCTTTAGATGGCGTGGAAACAAGAATCTAGCCGTTAGAGACAAAAATAGAGCCGTTGGACACAGTCTGCACCTCCTGACAATATTACCGTTGGGATCGGAGTCGACTCGCACGATCAGGAGTCGACTCGCCTGTTGCAGGAGTCGACTCGTGCTTCACTGGAGACGACTCGGCCACTGTTCCAAATTTGAATTATTGTGCATCCTCGACTGGGAGTCGACTCGACTTAACCCGGAGTCGACTCGCCAACATCTGGAGCTGACTTGGCAGTTTCGGAGTCGGCTCATCCCATGAATCCAGAGGACATACTTTCTGATTTTCTTCCTCGAGTCGACTCGGATTCTCTTGGAGTCGACTCGGCTCTCAGAGCCCGAAAACTGATCCTCTGTATTTTGGCTCGTCTGGTCTTGGAGTCGACTCGAACTGTTCCGGAGTCGACTCGACTCTCAGTTTCCGAAACACAGCCTTCTGCCATTTTGGTGTAGCGCTGCCTTGGAGTCGACTCGAGCTGTCTGGGAGTCGACTCGCCTCTCAGAGACGAAAATACCGTCTTCTGTCTTTGGGGTTGCGCTGTCTTTGAGTCGACTCGGACTTTGTGGGAGTCGACTCGAATCTCAGTGTCCGAAAAACTGCTCTCTGACTTTTCCCTTGTGTAACACTGAGAGTCGACTCTCGCTTTCTTTGGAGTCGACCTGCCAACCATCGGAGTCAACTCGAGTTCCTCCGGAGTCGACTCGGCTCTCAGGGTCCAAAATAACTTCTCTGTCTTTCTGTCTGTAACTCCCTGGAGTCGACTCGTACTACCGTAGAGTCGACTCGGCAAGCATCGGAGTCGACTCGCGCTCTTCAGGAGTCGACTCGTTGACAGGTTCTGAGATGAATCTTTCTGTCCGGCTGTCTGTTGCTTCTTGGAGTCGACTCGGAACTGTAGGAGTCGACTCGAGTGCCTTTCCTTTGAATTTTTCTTAAAACTTGCTCTTCTAGATTGAAGCCTTTGAACTTGAATCTTGGGCCAATGAGGTGTGGCTTTCTTCCAACTTTCCTTGAGAGCTTTGGAGGCCTTCTTGAATTCTTTCAACTTGCTATGTTCCTTGCAAAATAAATAATCTTTCTTCTTGCAACACAAACATTAGTATTTATACTTCAAGGTTTTGTGATCATCAAAATCAATCTTTAAATCAATCTTTGGGTCATCAGACACATAATCAAATCTTCTGCTCTTCGAAAACAGTATCCGTCCTATGAAATTGTGAAGCAATCTCATCTCTGCTAACAGTGACCTAGCTACCAGATCATCAAAATAGTCTACCTCATCTCTCTCCATGATCATCTATAAAACTCTAATCCTGTCCCGAGGTCTGTCGAGTATAGCACCCTCATACGGGAGATGGAGCAAATGGCCTAGACTCTGCTCAATAACAACAATCCTGATCCCATGGACCTCGGACACATGCCTTCCCGCACCAACCCGTAGTAAAGCATAAAACTCACGAACTAACCCCGGGTAGGTCGATACATCTAAGGAGCAGAGGTACTCCCATCTCTGCTGTAGAATCCATCCACTCAATCTAAACCCTTCTTGATTTAAAAATTCAAAATTTATCCTTCTACCTGTGGTGACCGGTCTCCCCGCATATTTGGCAAGCAGTACCGAAGGGGAAGAAGGTTGGGAAGGCTCTACATGTGCTTCGGCTTGTGGATGAATAGTACTTTGCCTTGCAACTTCCTCCTCTACTGTAGATGGCCTTGTAACCTTTCTAGCTCGCTTGGCCACGGCTCTTTTGGGTCCCATCTTCACCTAATCTCTCCTTCAGATTGATCTACCGGCTTGGGAGTGGGTGGAATAGGGTTTTACTGGTGATTGGAGGTACATGGAGCAGAGAAAAATGGGTTTCTTGAAGTTTAGAAGGAAGAAAATGCCCCAAATATCTAAAGCCGGCCCTAAAAAGAGAGGGTCCCGTCGTCGAGTCGACTTGAGCTAATGCTCGGGTCGGCTCGAGGTCGGGTCAGTTCGAGGTCGGGTCGACTCCACTAGGTTCTCGGGTCTGACAGTCAACTTTAAAGACCATGCAGTAGCACGTATCTGGTAGGATAGTGATTACGGGTATCGATCCATAGGGATTGGGGTACAGTTGTTTTCTTAAAAATATTTAAAAAAGAGAATTTGTGAAGACTATTGAACTAAATAATTTAATATGAAATGCAATTAAAATGATATCAGTTGAGAGAACCTAGGGCAAGGAATTCACCACTAACATAGCAACAAGGTTTATTTGTAATTTATTTCATTTTTGGATTATTATGCAAATTGGCTACAAGCCTAATAAGCATTCGAATAAAATTTCACAAAAGTAATTTAGGCATAGTCTATCTTCAGTTAGCATGAAATGTCTATCCTAATCTAAGGTGGCAGCACACCGCATCTTCTTTAAGCATGAACTATCTTATTTTTACTTTAATGATCATAAAAAATATTTGTATAAACATCACACTTAAAATCATAAAATTTAACTATGAGATAGAAGGATATTTATTAAGAGCAAGAGTGTCTATACAATTCCAAGAACATGAAATTAAATAAACAAAACCCGTGTCCCTTTGTTAGGGCTGCATCCAGCCCTAGAGAAGAGCTTAGGCTTCCATGTAGTGGTGGACGGTAGTAGCGCAGGAAGCTTGCATCTCTTCTTCTCTTCCTTTCTCCTCTGATCCTCTCCTCCCTTCTTTGTCTTCCGTGGGACTTCTCGAATAAATGAATTAATGGATGGGATCGGGTGAGAAAAGAATGCCTCCTATGTTCACACTTGGGCTTTTTATAAGCTGCAACCTCTCTCTCTTCTTTCCTATTTCACGTGGCGATAAGGATGGATCGAAGCTGGATGAAGCTGAGGGATTGTTGCTTGATCCTCGGATGCGTCGGAGGTGCTGGCTGGACGGCTGAGAGGTGATCCGAACGACTTCGAATCCATGGATGGGTAGATGGATTCGGCTGAGAACAAATGGATGCTGAGATTTGTTCGGGATGCTCATCCCGGCTGGACACGAGATATCCGGACGCGAGAGAGGTTGGAGCTGGATCGGAAAATCCTTGAGACGCGAGGGGTGCATCGCAGAAGGTAGGAAATGTTGGGAGGAATCCTTCGCGGGTGGAAGAAGTCGACTTGATCCTAGGATGCAGAAGATCCCGGCTCTGTTCCGAAGCAGGGGGAGACTGTGGAAGCTAAACGGGATGAAGGGGAGATGAGCTCGATCGCAGATGGTTCGGAAGGATGAGGAGAAACAGGATGGAGTGCTGGATTTGATAGGAAATCTAGGAGGATCATACGCAGACAGGATGAAGATGGATCACGAAAAAAGCTGGGAGTCCGGAAGAAGAGGGTGGCTGCTGGCTTGGTTTTGTTCGTGGGACAGGGGCTGAGCTTGCACGTGAATGATGAACGGGAAGGCTGGGAACGACTGGATTTGGCTAGAAGTGGTCCCAAAACTGGGGATTCCGTGAGGCTCGGGATGCTGGGAACAGATGCATTTGTTGGCTTGATCCGTGATGAAGGGATGATGGGATGCACGCGGGTGAGCAGTTGGAATGCGGATGAACCTTGCTCCACTGGGAAGAATCTGGAAGAAACTAATGAGGCTTCAACGTGGAGGAGGATGTGGAGAGGATCTCGGACGGGTGGAAGATGAACATAGGCGCGAGGGGGAGCTGGACTCTGTTTTGTGGGAAGTTTGGATGTGAGCGTGGGAAGGATGAGGATGAACGCGGAGAAACAGGGTATTTTGTTTAGAAGTTGATCTCGACTTTGTGCTGGGTGGATGTCGTGGAACGCAAAGGATTTGGAAGAAGCTGGGGTGCTATTTCTCCACACGGAAGAAGCTGGAACTTATTTGGATGAGGGGAGTTTGGATTTGTTCTTTGGACATTGATGAGAGCACAAAAGTGCAATCATTGTACCATCTTAATTAGTATTATAGCTAATCATTAATGATAAAATTAACTAATTAACGTTGTATTTGTGTTTGAGTGCTAGTAATCCAAGAGACCTAATAACATTGGGTTTGAACTTAGCTCATCCCAGCATGCCAGCTAGCTTTTCAGCACATCTCCACGTCCAGCCCGCATCCCCACCAAGCCAGCTCTCCCATTCCATGCAAGCAACTAGCCGGCACGTCTCAGCCAGCCTTCCACATTAGGCGTTCGTCCACGTCGCTGCCAGCACCATCCCCGCGTCTTCAGCACGTCCCTACCACGTCTATGCCACATCCCCGATCGCCTTCCATTCCGGTGCCCGTTTCGAATGCAATCCAGCCATCTTCTTCTTCCTCCCGCAGTGCATCACGGCCGTCCATCTTCCAGATCAGATCCAGCTTCATCCCGTGCGGAAACAGGGGAGAAGAAAGGATCCCGCACCCATCCGCCTCTTCTGCATCTCCTCCCTTCCGATTTCAAGCCGTGATCCCAGCATCCGTTTCTTCTCCCAGCTTCTTCCTCCCGTCGATCACGCTCCCGGCTCCTCCAATGATCCCACAGCCAGCCCCTCCTCCCAGCTCCATTCCGTTGATCCTACGGCCAGCCCCTCCTCCCAGCAGCCAAGAGTCCGTCGGCATTCATCTTCCGCGTCCTAGCTCCTTCCCAAATCAGCAAGCCGCATCCTCCTAGCTCCATCCCGTGATCAACGCCCCCAACGCTCCTCTTCCGGATTCAAGATCCCCAGCCATCTCAGCCCGGATGACCACCTCTTCCGCGTCCATCCCAGGCGTTCTTCTGCAGCTCCTTCCCCACCATCTCCGTGATCCCATGCTGTGATCAAGCCGCCCGATTTCAAGCTCTGATCCCGCAATGCACTCCGAAGCCGTGATCCCAGCCTCCTTCCAGCCGTCCGCATCACGACCATTTCCTCCTCCGTTTCAGCATCCCGGATGACACGCCTTCCTCCCAGCGATCCTGCAGCGTCCAACCGTCCGTGACTGCAATCGGCCGCCTATGATTCCTCCCCAAATTTTAGCACCCCACGACTATAAGAGGGGGGGAGGAGAGGCCATCGGGAGAGGGGGTGGTGTGCTCGGTTGGGCCAAAGAACAGGGGAGAAGAGGGTGGTCGGCTGATCCAGGGAAGAAGATGAAGAAGCTCTGTTCCAAAGAAAAAAAGAGAGAGGAGGAGTTCGTGCTCTGTTTTCAAACAGAGCACGTTGCTTGTTCTTCTTTTTCTTTTTATTTTATTTTTTTAGTTTTATTTTAATTAAGAGCAATGTGTTGTTTTTAGTTTGAATTTTAATTGAGAGCAATGTGTTTTGAGTTCGAGTTTTGACTTTAGAGAGTTTTATTTTGGTGGAGAGTTTTACTTTTAAATTTTTAGTTATGCTGCAATTTTAATTTCTTTTATGCAATACATAAATCTTCTTTTATGCAATTGATGTTCGCCTCATTTTAATTTATGCCAAAGCTCTTCTTTGATTAATTAAATAAATGCTTTTCGAATCTAAGTACCTATCTTTTAGTTAGTTTCAATTAGAAAACATTCTCTGGTAGACCAGAGAATCATTCAACATCCCCGACGTAATGTTTTTCTTTTGTTATTCAAAAATCGATTTTGAATCCTAGTGAATGTTTTAATTTGTATGCAACTCCAATCGCCTTCCTGTGGATCAATATCTTACGACCACTATTCTTCGAGTAGAAAAGGTAAGAGTAAAATTAAATTAAACTTTGTTTGTCAGTTCTAACAACGATCTATTTAGCATATTTTTAGGTAAACAAAAATTCGACAACAAAATTTTGGCGCCGTTGCTGGGGAGGCAAATCGAGAAGCAAGAACGATCACGAAAATCAAATCGAATTTTAGATGCTCGAAGTGAACGCACTCCGGTAGTAAGTTTTTTTTATTTCTATTAATTTTTTTTATTTTGATTATTTTTAGTTAATAATTTCGTAGTTATTAAATTCTGAAATTTAAAATTTGGAATTTAAAATTTTGAAATTTTTTTAAAAAATTAAAGAAAAAATTCCAGAATTCTAAAATTTAAAAATTTAAATTCAAAATTTGAATTCTGAAATTTGAAATTTGAAATTTGGAAAAAAAAATTTTGCTAGTAATTGATAGGGTGCAATCCCCCGAGGTTATCATACCTCTATTGGGGCTCCTCACGGAGTAATCTTCAGAGCTTATTCAACGGTGATGACCCAATGATTGATTTAAAGATTGATTTTGATGATCACAAAACCTTGAAGTATAAATACTAATGTGTGTGTTGCAAGAAGAAAAATAATTTGTTTTGCAAGGAACATAGCAAGTTGGATAAACACAAGAAGGCCTCAAAAGCTCTCAAGAAGAGTTGGAAGAAAGCTACACTTCATTGGCCCAAGTTTCAAGTTCAAAGAATTCAAGTTGGAGGAGCAAATTCAAAGAAAAATTCAAAAGAATAGTCCTCGAGTCGACTCCTGGAAGTTTAGAGTCGACTCTGGCACTCTGGAGTTTCAAGAAACAGTGCTCGAGTCGACTCCGATACTCTACGAGTCGACTCCGACTGAGAACAAACAAAAAGACAGAAAGTTGATTTTCAGCGCTACAGTGCTCGAGTCGACTCCTACTTCAGTGCTACAGTGCGGAGTCGACTCCCAGCTACAGTGCCGACAGACTACTATTCACAAGTGACTCCTGTTTCAGCCGAGTCGACTCCTACTTCAGCCGA
Source organism: Phoenix dactylifera (assembly GCF_051530095.1). Classification (NCBI taxonomy): domain Eukaryota; kingdom Viridiplantae; phylum Streptophyta; class Magnoliopsida; order Arecales; family Arecaceae; genus Phoenix; species Phoenix dactylifera. The sequence continues at coordinate 5,250,166 of NC_143203.1, forward strand.
GTCGACTCCAGCACGCTGGGAGGCATAACGGCTAGTTTTTTCTTGATTCCAACGGCTCTATTTTTGTCTCTAACGGCTAGATTTTTGTTTCCACTCCCTCTAAAGCTATAAAATCAAGAGGAGAGCTAAGGAAGAAGGGATGGAAGTGGGAGAAAACACTTAGGAAAGAGATCTCAAAGAAAAATCTCCCAAAAGCACAAAAGGGCCATTCAAAGCAAAATAGAGAGAAGAAGAGCATCCGAGTGAATTCCAAAGCTTCCTCTCCAACTGTGTGCTGCCTCAGTGATCCTCTACCTCGTGCGAAATCAGAAGAGGGTCAAGTAAAGAAGAAGCCGAGTTCCCTTATCTACACAACTTGTTTGAGGGCTTCTCTTTTACTCTATTTATTTATATTGTTATATTTGCTTGTTTAAGAAGCTTTGATTTGTTTTAAATTCTTGTTCTAATATCTTGTAACTTGATTCAATCAAGGGATTGAATCAAGGGGTTAAGGTTTGTTGGTGAGCCGAAGGGAAAACCAACGTTGTAAGGTTGTGGTTGGTGAGCCTTTGGGAAAACCAACTGGGTTGATTGTGAACCCGGAAAACAATCGTTGTAAGATTGTGGTTGGTGAGCCTTTGGAAAAACCAACTGGGTTTGATTGTGAACCCGGAAAAACAATCGGTTGGTTCTAGTCGGTAAGCCTGTGAAAACCGACCGAGTTCGTTGTGATCTCGCAAAAAAACAAGTTGGGTTGTGAGCTTGTAAAACAACCGGCTGTAATCTGAGGGATTATAGTGAAATTTCCAAGAGGTCTTGGGGAGTGGATGTAGGTGCTGGGGTGCACCGAACCACTATACATCTTTGTGTTTGTGATGCCTTATCTCTTGTATTTCATGCCTTACATTCATACTTGATTGTGTAATATCTCTAGCTTTGTTTTCTATAGAGTTCTAAGTGATTGTTTAGAATTTGCTTAGCTTCCTCTCCATTCTTACCATACACATAGATTAAAATTGATAATACAACTATAAGTTAATTTTAGATCAATCGCACCCTAAAGCCATAGTATAATTGCTCTAGCTTAATTTTCCACTACTTTACTTGTAATTGCCTAGAGCTTAACATCTTATCATTCCGCTGCATTCAATTCAAAGTAAAAATTAGGTAACATAATTTTTAGAAAACCCAATTCACCCCCCCTCTTGGGTTGTCACCTTGGACAACAAGTGGTATCAGAGCAGGTGCTCTTCTATTAATTATAGTCTTAACCGACTAGAGCTAAAGATTATGACAACCCCATATAATACATTATTTGCCGAGGGACTTTCCATAAACAGACCTCCACCTTTTGATGGAACTTACTATATTCAATGGAAAGCTAGAATGAAAATTTTTGTTCAATCACAAAACTATAAAATATGGAATATCATTATAAATGGCCCTCACACACTCTCTCAAGCTGTCAATGAAAAAGACCTAGCACAATTGAATGCTAATGCTATGAACATTCTATATTGTGCTATCCATGAATCTATATTTCATAAGATTTCTGCATGCTTATCTGCTAAAGAAATCTGGGATACTTTAAGAAATATTTATGATAAATCTCAGATTAGCTCACATGTGCTTCAATTGCATACTAACAATCAGACTGCAGAATCTTCCACATTAGCCGAGTCGACTCCCAGTTTGTCCGAGTCGACTCCCAAGTTAGCCGAGTCGACTCCAACAAGGCCCGAGTCGACTCCAAGGCAGAACAGTTCAAAAGACAGAGAATCATCTTTTAGGCCTCTGAGAGCGAGACGTCTTCCGAAGATCTCGAGTCGACTCTCAAGTCAGTCGAGTCGACTCCAAGTAAACCCGAGTCGACTCGAGGAAGAAAGAATAATAAAAAAATTCAAAAGCTTCCTAAAGACAAAGAAGAAGAGGAAGCTAGATGAAAGAAAGAAAGAGATAAAAAGGAAGAAAGCCTTGACCAAAGAAGAGTCAAACAAGAAAATGAAAGCTAGGAGCAACAATGATGATATTAGCTCCAAAGAACTACAAGAGGTAACTAACTTGTGCTTCATGGCACAAGAAGATAAGGTAAAATCTGAATCTACCTTTATATCAAATGATTCTCAAGAAGAATTCCCTTATGATGAATTATTAAATGCTTTTCATGATTTGTATGGTGAATGTAGAAAATTAGCTATAAAGAATAAAAATCTTAAGAAACTAAATCTAAAAATTTCAAAAGAAAGAAATTCTAGTGATGAAATACAAGATAAACTAAATTCTGAAAATGAAAGCTTAAGGTTAAATTTAGAACAATTGATTCAAAAAAATCAGAGTTTAATTAAAGAAAATCAAAACTTAAGTAAAGAAATTAACCAATTAAAATCTTTTATTAACAAATTCACTGTAAGTTCAGAAAGATTAAAAATGATGTTTGAAAGCCAATATGTTGCTTATGATAAATCAAAACTTGGCTTGACTCCTTTACTTAACAATAAATCTCTAGAGAAAAAGGTTATCAATTCACCAAGCAAACCATTAAATAAGATAACTTATTCCAAACATGAAAAGAATGGGCATAACAACTTTACCTATCGTTCTAACATAATTAAATCAAGTGGTAAAGTTATTACAATTAAACAAATTTGGGTTCCAAAAGGAACCATATGTCCTAACTCTCAAGGACCCAAGCAAGCTTGGGTACCCAAAATGAAAATATGAGGATGTAGATGTAGGTGTGCCAAGATACCCATGGAACAAATAGAACTTTCATACAAATGGGTGTTCTAGACACACGTCAAAAAAAAATGAAACTTAAAATATACTTATGAAAAGTAATTAAAAAATAATAATAATGAAATCAGTAACCCTTGCATCTCATCATTATTTTTGCTTTAGTATTTGATTAAAATATGAATTGCAAGTATTGATCAATTTTGTGATATAGAAAATACTTTTGGAAATATAATCAAATCACTTCATTTTATAGTATACTTTACTCACTATTGGATAAGTTGCTAAATGATTAATCAATTTATTAAGAATAACTCTATGAATTCTCTATATGCTTGATTGAGAGTTTTTATCCATGGCATTATTGTTTATCGATCATAGATATGAAAATGTGTACTTGGTATACCTTTGAATATATGCACTATGAATACCAAGATTAAAGAAACCATCTTTGGCATATAAAATCAACTCATGCTAGTATATACTTAATCTCAAAAGACCTTGCCATTGGCTTACTTAGAGTATCTTCTGAAAGGTCAAAGTTTACTATGCATGTTAACTAAGGAAACAAACAAAAATCAATTTCTAAATCTAAAGATGTTGTTTCCATGACTAAGTTTTCAAAAGCTTACATTAGTTTTGTTCTTGGCACTCAAATTGAAATATTTTCTACATTGGCACAAACTCACAAAAAAGGGTTCAAATGAAAAAGGTTTGCAAACTATGAAAATAAAGAAGTATCATGGCATAGTTTTGAAAACCAATTTTGTATTAAGCTGTGCACAGAAAATAATATTGAATACAATTGTTTCTGCACCAAGAACACCATAAGTAAAATAGGATTAATAGAATCCTTGAAGAAATGAAAAAGGCAATGTTGTATGATAGTCATCTACTTAAATGATTTTTTTTAAAGCTATCATCATTGCTTGTCATATATATGGTTTCTATTAGATCTATTTTTTGATGAAAGCTCCATTTGATCTTTTGAAAAATAAAAAAATGATCTATTGCATATCTTTCATATTTTTCAGTAGTATATGTTATGCTTGATATAATCTTTTGAAAATAATGCCAAATCAGATAAAGATATTTCTATCTTTGGATATCATTCATCAAGCAATGCATATAGAACATTCAATGAAAAAATTCTAGTTGTAGAAATATCAATTTATTTTATTCTTTATGAGACTAATGATTTATTATCAAGATACTAAAATCAAATTATATATGTATATGGTTAATCTTTTACATATAACAATCTGAAAACTTGTTAATAATTAGAACCAAATTGAGTTTTTCAGAAATGCACTTAATGAAGAAAAATTGATAACTACTAAAAGACTAAATCAAGAAAAGATGAAATAGATCTTGATGAAATTCTTGCATGATTAGAAGTAAAGATCACCATTATCATTTGCTTGCTTTATGAGCTTTATATTCTGTCAAATGAATGTGTAGAATGCACTCCTATGTGGTTATTTCATTAAAAAAAGATCTATGTAAAATAACCACCTTATTTGAAAACACTCATTACAAATATGATAAAGCAATATATGATTTGGAACAAGCATCAAAAGCATGATATATAAAAGCTTGAGTAACCTTTTGATAAGAAGTAATAATAATAAATCTATACATTAAAAAAGAAGAATTTGTGATATCTTGCTTGCTCAAAGCATACATTGATGGCATCATCTTTGGTTCTACTAATGAAGATTTATATGGAGATTTTACTAAGCTCATGCAAAGTGAGTTTGAAATATGTGTAATGAATGAATTAACATTTTTTCTCGAACTCCAAATTAAGATAAACAAGGAAGGGGATCTTCATTGACCAAAGTTAGTCCACAAGAAAACTCTTATAGAAGATTGGCATGAAGAAGGTATGTCTATGACCCCATCTTGTAGAATTTGAAAAGGATGAGCAATGTAGATCTATTGTTTTAAAGCTGTATTGAAGCATGATAGAATAATTATTTTATCATACAGCTAGTAGACCAGATTGTATGCTCATTATGTGCCCTTGTGCAAGACTTCAATCTAACTTTAATGAATCATATTTTATTGATAACAAATAAATCATAATCTGAATTTTGATAGAAACAACTGTTTAAGATAAGTTGATTAAAACTTAGCTAGCGTGTCTTATTGATAATTATCTTAAGCAAATAAAATCTAAACTAAATTGATTTTGAAAATAAGAAATTGATTTGACCTTGATGAATCTTCCTATTGCCTCACATGCTTGTCCTTGAACCATCTTGGTTAATGGAACTATCTCTTTAGTTCAAGTGATATGTGCTTGCTTATATTTAGGCAATCTCTTGAGTAAAGTGACTCAATATTCAACTATTGTCATATCTTATATTGAATCATCTAGTTAAAAATATGTTGGATGAATGGTTTGTATCTTGAAGAAACTAATGACTTTCTTTCAAGAAAGAAAAGGAGTTTGTTAATAATGCAGGATCCTTGAGCAAGAAAATGAGAGATTTCAACTTGAAGGACACCTCCACATAAGATACAATAAACATTCACATGCAAACAAGAGAGAGGATCTTCTTCAGCCAAAAGTTCACACATAAGAAATCTAGTTTGACTTGAAGAATATAAAATGAATAGGTAATTTTAGATACCTCTCTCATAAATTAGCTGAGCAAAGTCAATAACTTAAATCTTATTGTGGCATGGTTAAAATATGTAATTATTAATTTCTTGATATCATGTCTATATATGTATTAATTGACTTATGCTTTTAGAAATTGATTCATGGTTTGCTCAAACTAAATTGTTCCTTTGCCTATATCATAACCATGAAATACACAAGTATATGCTTAAAATGCTGATTTAAATTGACTTGTGAGAAGCTATGAATTCTTGAGCATAATGAAAATGTTGTTTGCATAATATACATCTATATGATACATAAGATTATTTCTTTATTCTGCTCTTTCATGTAAATTACTTGAGAATAACAAAAAGAGAGAGAGATAAAGAAAAGAAAATAGATATTATTCAAGAAAAGTAAAATCTAAGTGAAGGCAATTACTCCAATCTTAAGGAAAAGCAAAACAAGCATAATATATTCGGCACATTTGTGAGACTTGTGTGAGCATTCTTTTGAAAGGGATAAAATCCGTAATTAATTACACTTAAACAGGGAGAGTTTGAAGTGAACATTTTAACCTTTCTATATTGCTCATCATAGGGATGGTGCCAATGGAGAGGCTAGTGGTAGTACCCGGCACTATTTGACCCAACTATTCGGTGTAGGGTATATTAGGGACGGCACAAGAGGGAGGCTAGTGGCAGTACCTCGTGCCCCTTCCAACTCCACCGGATAGGAAGCAAATAGAGTATAAAGCATAAGAAAGTAAAAATGAAAGATAATGTAAATGAAAGTATATAAGAAGAATCAAGTCAAATTTTTAATCACTTGAAAACATACTTTAAGGATGAAATCAGTGCAAGATTATATTTAAATAGGAGGAATTTATTTGAAAATAATTGATTTTGATCATTAACATGCTTGTTCTTAATATTTTAATGCATGACTTAACACATAATATATTTTGCATGTGGCATGAAGTTTTGAATTATGGGTTCTCAATATTTTGTAATGCTCCATATTTGGATAATTTGATTGAATGTTTGAAATACTATATGAAGTTATTTTATGGTATTATTGAAAAGAAATTTTAGATTTGTCGTTCACAATCATCTTTGAAATCTGAAAGTTGAATAAATTTGTAAAAAGGAGAAGAGAAGTATATCTCTATTTAGGCGAAATGAATTGATTTTGTTTTATCTTTCAACTTGCCTAACTTTGGTATATAATGTTCTAATTCATACCAAAACTCAACATAAATACAAATATTCTGAATATGCTCTTATATGTTTGAAATATGTGTTTTCAATCGTAATGATTTAAGATGAGCTACAATGTGGAAGATACATATCTCAAATTATGATTTTGAAAGTCTCTATTGAAAATCTTTATGAAATTCAGAATATGATTTTGTATAAAAGCTTAAACTCAATATGATTTCTAAATAAAAACTACAGTTTAAGAAAAATAGAATAATTCTGATGCCTTGATTGTTTGCCCCGATACGCATCTGAAACATATCATTTCTTATCTTTAAAGTGTACTAATATTGGTCTAAATGATGTGTCTTTCGATGATCTTGATTGCAAACAAATATTTTTAAATATATTATTTTATTTTGATATTGAAAAGATTTATTGTGCTTCATGTATACATTGCTGAAAAACTATGATTAAGAAATTGAGTTCTATAAATATATATACCTCAATGATCATCTATATGTTTTTCTCTCCTACATTCTTAAAGACTTCCATCAAAATATATATATAGAGTGAATGATCTTAAAGCTAGAAATATTTCAGCTCACTCAAATGATTCTTAAAAGAAAGAAAATGTAAATGCTTTTGAAAGAAATTGAGCTTCAAATGAATCATTTTCTGATTAATATTTCTATACATTTTCTCTAAGATTAAGAGAAAGCATAACTTGTTCTTGAAGGATTAGAAAGAGTAATTGCTACAAATTTTGAATAATTCTAGATCACTCTACATTCTCGAGATCATAGAATTTCAGTTCTATTCACGCTTGTCATCAAAATCTGAAATTCAACAAAGAAAAGAATGATTAAAGAATAATGCATCTTTTGAGGGGGAGCTTTAGATATTCAATCTAAATGCAAAAGGTTACATCCATTTGATGAATATCTTGAATGTTTTATGGATTGATTTTGATAAACCTCCTTGTGTTGCCATTGTTTGTCTTAATTCTATAAAGTTCGTCTTATCTCAAACATTAAGCTTTATAGAAATATACTCTCATTAGTGTAAGTTGTGCTGAAACTTATAGAAAAATATATTTTCGAGATTGACAATTTTATTGAACATTATCTTCAAATTCTAAACTCTTAAATGGAACGATCAATTAAGGAGGAGAAAGAAAATTTCAGAAGAAAAGATCATATGGAACCTAATCGCATAAATCCATAACTAAAAGAGAGAGAAAGAATACTAAATGAAAAGTGATCCTAATACTCTCCAATATATATCATCTGAAATTTAATCTGAAAATCTTTACGATACACCTTGAGGCTTGTTATTTGGTTAGTATATCTTATGCATCAATCATGAACCAAATTGCAATTCAAATAGTTGATCTTAAGAGCCTCTAATTTAATGAAAAAGGGGAAAAATAATGATTTTCTTGAGTATCTCTTAGAAAACCTATTTTTGGAATTCACTAATGAGTTCTTATTGGCTTGTTCTTTAGAACTTCAATTTCGTGCCAATCCATTATTATGTGTACCAAAATATGCTTCTTTTTAAAGGAATAAAGTCTTTAAAAGAGCTTTAAAAGAATCTTCAAAGCCTTGAATTTTATGTATGCTCTAAGATATATCATAAATTGCATGAATTCATGTTTTGGTGTTTATGCCACAATATTTTTACATCATAAAAGAACTTTGCAATCATACTTAATATATTGCTCTTATACTCTGAAAATTAGTTAAATTGCTCTCATGTTGTTAAAATACTTAATATATTGGGCAAAAGATCTTAAATGAACAAGCTTTCATACTTATTATTGAAGAGAGGTTAGATTTCCATTCGTGCTTTCCTTGAATATCATTTGTGGTACTTCTTGAATTAACTTAAGAAAGATTCCACCTACACTTGATTTGAAAACTATCTTTGGAATCACATTCGATGTGTTCTCCTTTGAAATTATCTTAATTGGCTCTGGTCTATGCTCATTAATCTTTTTCTAATATTATTGCCTTGAGTTATATGATTCATATTCTTGCAATAATTTGACATGCAAATCAGAGTACAATAAGAAAAAGAAATATTTGAGTATTCTTATCTTTGTGCTTAATGTTTCACTATCTTTTTGATGTTGTCAAAAAGGGGGAGAAATATCTAAGTATATGCTCATAATGCTTTATGTGTTGATTATGTTAAGTTGATTAAATCTAAAGCATTATCATGAAGTATATTTTAAAGATATATATTTTCTACTTCAAACAACTTAGCTATGCATTACTTCTAGAACATAATATTAAATATATTTTATATTGCATATACTCCAAGTTTTGTCATCATCAAAAAGGGGGAGACTGATGACCCAAAGATTAATTTTGATGATCACAAAACCTTGAAGTATAAATACTAATGTGTGTGTTGCAAGAAGAAAAATAATTTGTTTTGCAAGGAACATAGCAAGTTGGATAAACACAAGAAGGCCTCAAAAGCTCTCAAGAAGAGTTGGAAGAAAGCTACACTTCATTGGCCCAAGTTTCAAGTTCAAAGGATTCAAGTTGGAGGAGCAAATTCAAAGAAAAATTCAAAAGAATAGTCCTCGAGTCGACTCCTGGAAGTTTAGAGTCGACTCTGGCACTCTGGAGTTTCAAGAAACAGCGCTCGAGTCGACTCCGATACTCTACGAGTCGACTCCGACTGAGAACAAACAAAAAGACAGAAAGTTGATTTTCAGCGCTACAGTGCTCGAGTCGACTCCTACTTCAGCGCTACAGTGCGGAGTCGACTCCCAGCTACAGTGCCGACAGACTACTATTCACAAGTGACTCCTGTTTCAGCCGAGTCGACTCCTACTTCAGCCGAGTCGACTCCAGCACGCTGGGAGGCATAACGGCTAGTTTTTTCTTGATTCCAACGGCTCTATTTTTGTCTCTAACGGCTAGATTTTTGTTTCCACTCCCTCTAAAGCTATAAAATCAAGAGGAGAGCTAAGGAAGAAGGGATGGAAGTGGGAGAAAACACTTAGGAAAGAGATCTCAAAGAAAAATCTCCCAAAAGCACAAAAGGGCCATTCAAAGCAAAATAGAGAGAAGAAGAGCATCCGAGTGAATCCCAAAGCTTCCTCTCCAACTGTGTGCTGCCTCAGTGATCCTCTACCTCGTGCGAAATCAGAAGAGGGTCAAGTAAAGAAGAAGCCGAGTTCCCTCATCTACACAACTTGTTTGAGGGCTTCTCTTTACTCTATTTGTTTATATTGTTATATTTGCTTGTTTAAGAAGCTTTGATTTGTTTTAAATTCTTGTTCTAATATCTTGTAACTTGATTCAATCAAGGGATTGAATCAAGGGGTTAAGGTTTGTTGGTGAGCCGAAGGGAAAACCAACGTTGTAAGGTTGTGGTTGGTGAGCCTTTGGGAAAACCAACTGGGTTGATTGTGAACCCGGAAAACAATCGTTGTAAGGTTGTGGTTGGTGAGCCTTTGGGAAAACCAACTAGGTTTGATTGTGAACCCGGAAAAACAATCGGTTGGTTCTAGTCGGTGAGCCTGTGAAAACCGACCGAGTTCGTTGTGATCTCGCAAAACAACAAGTTGGGTTGTGAGCTTGTAAAACAACCGGCTGTAATCTGAGGGATTATAGTGAAATTCCCAAGAGGTCTTGGGGAGTGGATGTAGGTGCTGAGGTGCACCGAACCACTATACATCTTTGTGTTTGTGATGCCTTATCTCTTGTATTTCATGCCTTACATTCATACTTGATTGTGTAATATTTCTAGCTTTGTTTTCTATAGAGTTCTAAGTGATTGTTTAGAATTTGCTTAGCTTCCTCTCTATTCTTACCATACACATAGATTAAAATTGATAATACAACTATAAGTTAATTTTAGATCAATCGCACCCTAAAGCCATAGTATAATTGCTCTAGCTTAATTTTTCACTACTTTACTTGTAATTGCCTAGAGCTTAAGTAAATAACATCTTATCATTCCGCTGCATTCAATTCAAAGTAAAAATTAGGTAACATAATTTTTAGAAAACCCAATTCACCCCCCCTCTTGGGTTGTCACCTTGGGCAACAAACGGGCATTCAGAGATTGATTGACGCATAAGGATTAGTTTATATTTAAGTTATTCCTATATAAAAAATTTAAAAAAAAACATAAAATTAAAAAAAAATAAAGAAAAATAAATATAAAAATAAAAAGAAAAAGAAAAAAATTTGCTTGCTCATTTAATCAGTATAACTTAATGACATTCGATAAACTTTTTTTTAAAAAAATCATTGAATATTTGTTGCATTTAGTATTAAGCATTTGCATAAAATAATTTAAGGGCAAAATCCATTAAAAAGATAAGGTCGGAAAGTCATTACATGTTCTTAACCCAAAAATCACCACCTTGCATATATATCCTAAGCCAAATTAAATTAAAATCAATTAGACGTTGGCCTTAGGGTTTTCGAGCTCAATTAGGCTCTTGGAAAGAAGCGGCTGAAAGCCACTCCAGTGAGAATTTAGTAATTGGTGATGTCTAGGAAAATTTTACAACAGTGAGAATTGTTACGGGTATTATGGTATCGGTGTATCCCTTCTGGCACCACCACACACCCCGGAACTTTTCTGGTCACTGGTTACTGGATCGCTTAACCGGTAAGCTCAAGCTTAATCTGAAAGGAAGATTAGGAGCTGTCTAATCTAGGAGAGAATTTCAGAAACTTTTTAACCTGATTAATCTCTGTGCAACTAGATTAAAAGCTACTAAACCTTCTTTAATCTCAAGATTAAAGAGCCAATCCGTTGTGTGGTGTTGATTGTGGTCATCTTGGTCTAGCCCTTCTTCTTTTCTCTTATGATTTTGTTCATTTTAGGAGTCAAATCTAATGAGTTGTTGATAATGTATGCATGGTAGAAGGTCATTAAGGGATAAGTTAACCCTATTTGATTCTGAGATTGACAGAACTTTTCATCACAACCTGCGAACTATAAACCAACTGTCAATCTCTACAATGGGTGAACATATTAGAACTTTGAATGAGTTGTTCGCACCCGCATCTACTAGTCCCCCTACTTGCATAGTATTACCAATTAATAATGCAGCCCAATTCGAGATTCAGGCTGCAACAATAAACATGTTACCCAAATTTCATGGGTTTGAGAGCGAACAACTGTATATTCATCTAAACAAATTTTTGACAATCTGTCAAACGTTTAGAAATCAAAACTTAGATGAAGAGGATATTAAATTAAGGTTGTTTCCCATGACTTTAGAGGATCGTGCCGCTGCATGGTTGTATTATCTTGCTTCTAATTCCATCACATCATGGGAACAACTGTCTAGGAAGTTAATGACTAAGTTCTATCCCATGGTAAAGACTAAAAAAATTAAAGATGCCATCAGAACTTTTAGAAAAAAATCTGAGGAGGAATTTTTCCAACTTTGAGAAAGATTCCATGATCTTTTGGTCAAGTGCCCATACCATGGGCTTGACAAGGCTGATCTAGTACATTTCTTTTACAAAGGATTACCTCCAGCACATAGGAACATGATCGAGTCCATGCACAAGGGTAGGTTCATGAACCAAACCCCGGATCAAGCCTATGAATTTCTTGTTGACTTAGCCGAGAACGCCCAAAATTGGAGTAGCTATGGTGAGGAAGTAAATAGAGATAAGTTCGGGTCTAGAAAACCAGGTAATTATGAAATAAAAATAGACCCAGATCTCAAAAATGTCATATCCAATCTGGTGACTGGAGTGAACAATTTAAGTAAAAAGTTTGATGCTTTCACTATTTCCACTAATTCGAGTTCATATAAAGAGTTAAATTCCATCATAAAAGTGGATCACGAGTCATATAGTTTATGTGTCTTGTGTAACAGTCCGGAACATCTAGTGGAGTGCTGCCCTAATGTGCCCACCATAAAGGCCGAGCAAGCAAATGCTCTAAATTCATATAGTGCCTTCAAGAAGCCCACTCCCAACTCGTTCAGCCCAGTTTACCACCCTGATAATAGGTTTCACCCAAATTTCTCATATAAGCAAAATGAACCTATTCAACATCAATGTGGTCTACCAGATTTTCAGAATAACTTCCCCAGGATAGGTCCATCACAAATGAACCAACCTTTGGTTCCATCTGTACCTTCTTATAATGTCCCTATTCTATAGCAACCTTCACCATTAGAAACCATGATGGCTAATATGATGAAACAATAACAAGATTTTATCAAGCAACAACAACAGACCAATACAGCCCAAGCCCAGACTAACCAATTCCATACGCAAGCAATTACAAAACTTGAGGTTAGTCTAAGCCAAATAGCAAACTCTCTAGGGGATAGGAAGAAAGGTAAACTACCTAGTCAACCAGTGCCTAATCCTAGTAGACAATAAAATCAAGGTCAGAGAGGTCAGTATTAAATCGATTCTAATGGAAATCCGACCTATGAAGTCCAAGCAATTACCACTTTAAGGTCTGGCAAGCAAGTGGACAATAAAATCCAACTTCCTGAACACGTAAAAGAAAATAAGAATGAATCAAATAAGAACCCTATTCAAAAGAGGGGTCAAGAACAGGATAAAAAGGAAGAACCCATAGAAACATACAAACCTAAGGTTTTCTTTCCCAGTAGACTTCAGGACTCCAAGAAACAATCTAACTTTGATGAAATAATGGAAGTCTTTAAAACTGTTCAAATAAATATACCTTTTCTCGATGCCATAAGACAAATTCGCTCCTATACAAAATTCTTGAAAGACCTCACCACAGTCAAAAGAAAAACCAGCATTCCTAGGCAAGCTGTTATGGCTGCACAAGCCTCATCTCTCATTCAACAACAGATTGCCCCAAAATTCAAAGATCCTGGTTGCCCCACTATTGAAATAAAAATAGGAGAGACGATCATCCAGAGAGCCCTATTAAATTTAGGAGCCAGTGTGAACCTACTTTCCTACTATGTGTACCAAAAGTTAGATTCGGGGGAATTAAAGCCCACAAATATTATCCTTTCCTTAGCAGATAGGATGGTGAAGTACCTCAAGGGGATTGTAGAGGATGTAATAGTGAAGGTAAACGAGTTTTACTATCCTGTGGACTTCGTTATCCTTGAGACCGAACCTGTAATACATCCAGACAGTCACACACCTATAATTTTAGGTAGACCTTTTTTAGCCACAACAGATGCTGTGATAAATTGTCGAAATGGCATGCTGAAGTTATCTTTTGGCAACATGAAAGTCGAGCTTAATGTCTTCAACATAAGTAAACAACCCCTAGACGATGAAGAAATCAATGAAGTTGACATGATTGAAAGTCTGGTTCAGGAGACTTTCTTACAAACTTATAGTAAGGCCCCTTTAGAGGCTTACCTTGCCCATTTCGAGGAAGGGGTCGAGCATACTCTCCCTAATTCTGTTCCCCTTATGAGCATAGATCGTCATCAGCCGACTGTTCTTCCTCGGACTCTTCCAAAACTATTCTTAGATAATGGTTGAAAAAAAAATGAATCTACATTTTGTCTGGCTGAAGACATAAAACTTAGCACTCTTGGAAAGCATCCCAACATATAAATATTATAAAAAAATAAATAAAAAAATAAAAAAATAAAAAATAAAAAAAATATAATAAAAAAATATAATAAATTTTTTTTTAATAAATTACTAACATTGCAGGTTTGGGGGTTTTTGCCCCAATTGTCAATTTACCTATCCATATTAGGTAACTTCTCCTCTGTTCTATTACTGCTTTAAATTTTCTTTAACATTGAGGACAATATTAGATTTAGGTTTGGGGGTGTTTTTAAGCATTTAAAATAAATAAAAAAATCTAAAATAAATAAAAAATATTATTTCTGTACAACACATAAGGTATATAAAATCTAAGAGCCTAATGACTAGTCAGAAGTAGTGCAAAGTAAGTTCTTTTTATTAAGTTCCTTTTAGTGAGTTGTAAGCTAATTAGTGCTTTGAATTTCACAACACATCTGACCTGCATTTCTATGGTATAGGTTCGACATTGTGTTGAGAATATGGTAGCAACCTCGAATCTTGATGAACCATCTTTTTCTGATTCACAAAAAAAGAGAAAAAAATAAAAAATAAAAAATAAAATGGTGGATTTAGTCAGGTACATCGAAAAGGGCTACCTATTGTCAAAGGTCAGCGGGCTTGTGATGAGGAACCCGAGCATAGTCTTGATGCCCAACACCTCATGCTAACTGGTGTGAGAATTGACGACTAATTGCTCGCTACATGGAGGAATCATCACAGGAGTAAAAGTGCACAATATATACATAGTGTGAAAGCCCATGCGGTATTAAAGTAAACATCCACAGCTCTCGAAATCCTGCAGATAAGATGATTTTGAATCAGCAAATAGGTCTTGTCCGACCAATTCTTGGAAACTACTAACATTAGCGATATTTTGGAGATCCAAAACCTTAGCTTGTGCATGGTCCAGACTTCACTGAGCACTCAAGTATAAATAAGTCTTACAACTTTCTAATGGAAAACTTAATGACTTCAACTTAAATTGCATACTAACCTAGAATTTGGGCTACTTAGTAATTAAAACCTTGTGTGTTTTTGAAATTCTTATCATTTATGTACTTGAAATTAGACTTTTATTTCATAAAATAAATTTTATTTTGGGATTGAAGTTTGTGGGTAACTTCACTGCAAACCCTCACGAGACAACACTCGTCCACTAGGGTAACCTAGGGGTTTAAAGGCTTGTTGCACGCGCTAAGTTCAATCGTAATGCTCTACGAAAGTGAGTATTTATTTTAGTTCATATATATATATAAAATAATTAATACTAAAAATAAAAATAAAACTTTTGCACTCTCATTTTATCATTTTCGCACTAAATTGCTAGAGACAAGCAATAAGCTAGTTGGAGGGTGTGATGAGAGTATAAAAGTGCAATCGTCGTACCATCTTAATTAGTATTATAGCTAATCATTAATGATAAAATTAACTAATTAACATTGTATTTATGTTTGAGTGTAAGTAATCCAAGAGACCAAATAACATTGGGTTTGAGCTCTGCTCATCCCAGCATGCTAGCCAGCTTTTCAGCACGTCTCAACGTCCAGCCCGCGTCCCCACCGAGCTAGCTCTCCCGTGCCATGCAAGCAACCAGCCGGCACATCTCAGCCAGCCTTCCGCATCAGGCGTTCGTCCGCATCGCTGCCAGCGCCGTCCCCGCGTCTTCAGCACGTTCCAACCGCGTCCCTACCACATCCCTGATCGCCTTCCATTTCGGTGCCCGTTTCGAACGCAATCTAGCCATCTTCTTCTTCCTCCCGCAGTGCATCACGGCCGTCCATCTTCCAGATCAGATCTAGCTTCATCCCGTGTGGAAATAGGGGAGAAGAAAGGATCCCGTGCCCGTCCGCTTCTTCCGCGTCTCCTCCCTTCAGATTTCAAGCCGTGATCCCAGCATCCGTTTCTTCTCCCAGCTTCTTCCTCCCGTCGATCACGCTCCCGGCTCCTCCAATGATCCCGCGGCCAGCCCCTCCTCCCAGCTCCATTCCGTTGATCCCGCGGCCAGCCCCTCCTCCCAGCAGCCAAGAGTCCGTCGGCATTCATCTTCTGCATCCCAGCTCCTTCCCAAATCAGCAAGCCGCATCCTCCCAGCTCCATTCCATGATCAACGCCCCCAACGCTCCTCTTCTGGATTCAAGATCCCCAGCCGTCTCAGCCCGGATGACCGCCTCTTCCGCATCCATCCCAGGCGTCCGTCTGCAGCTCCTTCCCCACCTTCTCCGTGATCCCATGCTGTGATCAAGCCGCCCGATTTCAAGCCGTGATCCCGCGATGCACTCCGAAGCCGTGATCCCAGCCTCCTTCCAGCCGTCCGCATCATGGCCATTTCCTCCTCCGTTTCAACATCCCGGATGACACGCCTTCCTCCCAGCGATCCCGTAGCGTCCAGCCGTCCGTGACTGCAATCGGCCGCCCGTGATTCCTCCCCAAATTTCAGCACCCCACGACTATAAGAGGGGGGGGGGAGGAGAGGCCATCGGGAGAGGGGGTGGTGTGCTCGGTTGGGCCAAAGAACAGGGGAGAAGAGGGTGGTCGGCTGGTCAGGGGAAGAAGATGAAGAAGCTCTGTTCCAAAGAAAAAAAGAGAGAGGAGGAGTTCGTGCTCTGTTTTCAAACAGAGCACGTTGCTTGTTCTTCTTTTTCTTTTTATTTTATTTTTTTAGTTTTATTTTAATTAAGAGCAATGTATAGTTTTTAGTTTGAATTTTAATTGAGAACAATGTGTTTTGAGTTCGAGTTTTGACTTTAGAGAGTTTTATTTTGGTGGAGAGTTTTACTTTTAAATTTTTAGTTATGCTGTAATTTTAATTTCTTTTATGCAATACATTAAATCTTCTTTTATGCAATTGATGTTCGCCTCAATCTTCTTAGTTTCATCCATTTTAATTTATTGCAAAGCTCTTCTTTGATTAATTAAATAAATGCTTTTCGAATCTAAGTACCTATCTTTTAGATAGTTTCAATTAGAAAACATTCTCTGGTAAACCAGAGAATCATTCAACATCCCCGACATAATGTTTTTCTTTTGTTATTCAAAAATCGGTTTTGAATCTGAGTGAATGTTTTAATTTGTATGCAACTCCAATCGCCTCCCTGTGGATCGACCTTTTACGACCATTATTCTTCGAGTAAAAAAAGGTAAGAGTAAAATTAAATTAAACTTTGTTTGTCGGTTCTAACAACGATTTGTTTAGCATATTTTTAGGTAAACAGAAATTCGACAACAGACATGGGAGAACAGGTTATCTTGTTGCAAGGTGAGGACGTGGACATGGGAAGGCCGTATGCTGAGAAAAGAACTTGATGGGTGAACGTGTGAAGAAAGGAAAAGAATTTGATGAAGTGTGGGTTTATGCATCATTCAATTGGATTTGACTTTTTCTGCATACATAAGGCTCAATCAATAAATAATCAAATCAAACTTGAATTACCTTTGATAATTTATTAAAATGCAATAGTGAAGGTAACACATTTTTTATGGTTAAATTAACAAAATATATGTATTAAAATTATGATAAGGACTATGAGAAAGAGATTAATTTATGTATTATTTAGCACTTATCACACCCCCCAACCTACATTTTGCTAGACCTCGAGCAAAATAATAGAAAAAAGAAATTAACTCACTTTCGCAGGAATCGCGATTGTATTTACCGTATGCAATAAGGCTTTAAACCCTTAGGTGGCCCTAGTGGACGAGTTTTATCTCGTGAGGGTTTCCGGCTTAGATACCCATAAACTATTGTCGAAAGAATTTATTTTATTATTTTATAAAATCTAATTACAAATGCATTAATGTCAAGAATTTCAAAAGCACACAAAGTTTTAATTACTAAATCAGTCCAAATCTTAGGTCAAGATGCAATTTAAGTTGAGATCATTAAGTTTCCGTTAGGGAGTTGTAAGACTTTTTATACTTGAGTGCTTGGTGAAATCTGGACCATACACAAGCTAAGGCTTTAGATCCCCCAAAATACTGCTAAAGCTAGTAGTTTCCAAGAATTGGTCCGATAAGACCTATTCACTGATTCAAAAGCATTCTATCTTGCAGGATTTCGAGAGTTGTTGATATTTACTTTAATACCTCATGCGCTTTATCTGTAATATTCCAGTTTACGCGAATTTTTACAACGACGGTTTTCACACTATCGTCTTTTTCAAGGTCAATATTATTATTTTTTTTAATTTATAAATAAATTATGCACTTTTACTCTTGTAATGATTCCTCCGTGTAGCGAGCATTCAGTCAACACTCCCACACCAGATGGCATAAGGTGTTGGGCATCAAGACTCCCCTACTGACCTATGCTCGGGTTCATCATTGCAAGCCCGCTGACCTTTGACAATAGGTAGCCCTTTTCGATGTACCTGACTAAATTCACTTCTTTTTTTAAAAATAAATATGGGATAATAGTGAATTAGATAGGTATGATTCATCAGGACTCAAGGTTGCTACCAGACTTAACAACATAATGTTGAACCTAACCCTTAGAAGTGCAGGCCATGTGTGTTGTGAAATTTCAAAGTAAAAATTATCTTACAACTCACTAAAAGAACTTTTAATGAAAAGAACTCAAATTGTCTTACTCCTGATTAATCATTGGGCTTTTAAATTTGATATACTTTGTGTGTTTATCATTTCAGCACTAAGGCATAGAAATTAGGTTTTTCTTTTTTTTTCCTTTGAGATAAAAGCTTATTCAAAAATGCGAAAAATTTCATCAAAGATTCGAATCCTATACCCCCCAACCTAGATCAGACATTGTCCTCAATATTTTTTCTTTTCTTTTTTTTGAGTTTGGACGAAGATATGATGCATATGAAGGATAGAAGCATTTTACCGTAGTTGTATCAGTAATATGAGGGATCCTGTTAAGACATTGAAAAATGCAATAAGAAAAAAATGCAAAAAATGACCTACGAGAATTGGGTTGCCTCCCAACAAGCGTTAAGTTTAACGTCTTCACCCAGACGCAGCGCATCCTTATCAAATCATACCGGGTTCATGCCGAGTTCTCCAAGGAAGAAAATTTGTGGGAGACTGATTGTCGGGCAAGGAGTTGACGGTTTCTAAGGCCTTTTTGTTGGGAATTGTATCCTAAGAGTCAATCGTCAGTGCGCTGATGATTAAATTTTGTAAATCAATTGACAAATTAATAAAATGTTATTTGGCATTGTTCATCATTTCATTGTACATCTTCAAATGAACTCTTATATGATGAAGTCCATAGGACTTGTTTTATGATAAAGGAGGATTTATCTTCAAGTCCTTAAAACTGTTCGCGATCAAATGATATGCTGTTACTAGGACGACAACATTATCGAGATTAGGTCGTTGTGTGACATATACGTTGGTTGTCCTCTTAACCAAGGAGTGTGGAGACACTGATATGTCACACAGGTGAAGTGTAGGAGTACATTTCACTGAACGTGACCAATTCCGGAACGCTCTACTGTCAAAAGATGTTCCGAGTGGATATGGGTATAAGTTTGGCCCTTTGACCTAAGACCGCAACCTGTGACTAGCAAGCAACTCACTGTACTTTGGTACCGAACTACCTAAATTTCTAATTTAGTGACGGAAGGTCACTGGGTATAGTTAAATACTTGCGTAGTCAGTTGTGAGTCAAGATGGAATTGACCCCTTCTGGAAACAAGAGATAATGCCTTGTGTTCAATTTAGCAAAACCTTGGCCAGGGTAATCCTTGTGAGAAGTCACAGAATTTCTAAAGTTGAATCACATCATGGATGCACTTATTATAGAGTTGACAGAACTTTGAAGTCATCCTGGCATTTAGGAGTCATAGGGATAAATTATACGGTAACCATAGTCCAAGGGTTCTTGAATGTTGCTTTGCAATCATTCGGTCTATCTGAACGTTGGGTACCATTGCTAGATGGTCATTTCGATTAGTACAAGAAGTTGTTCTTGTGCTACCGGCTTAGGTTCGAACCTATGGGGTCACACACATAGAAGTTTCTAGGTTGATCAAATGGTTGATTAATGATTAAGAATCATTTAGGGATAATTTGGTCAATTCGATTGACAAATTATCCTAAGCAAAAGTTGCATTAAAATAATTATTGAATTATTGGAGGGTTAATTAGTAATTGGATTACTAATAAATTTAATTTGATTGAATTATTGGACTTTAATTAAGCCAAATTGAATTAGATTCAATTTGGGCTAAATTAGGATTTGACTTAATTCGATCGGATTCGACCCGAGCCGATTGGGCATAACCTAATTGATCGAACTTGACCCAATTGGATTGGAATTGATTCTAGTCAATTAAGAGTCATTATTATGAAGAATTAAGTGAAATTAATTGCAATTGGATTGCAATTGGGCTGATGTAATGAGCCAAATCAAATTGGGTTCGACCCAAATTAATTTGCGTTCATGATTGGGTCAATTTGATTAAACCAAGATTTGTGCGGATTTTAAAGACCACATGTCGTCGTAGGATGAATATGACTTAAGTCATGTTCACACTATGCGGACTTTAAAGTCCACATGGCGTCGTAGGATGCATGTTCCCAAATCAATTAATTTTCCTAATAAGATTAGAAAATTAATCAATTGATTAAGCGGACACATGTCATGCATCTATGAGCACAAGAATTGGACACTTGGCATTAATCCAAGGGTGGGTTATAGTCCCATACTTCTAATAAGATTAGGAGAAGCCTTAAACCCAATCTATAAAAGGGTAGCAAAAGAGACATTATAAATGAATTCTCTCCTCTTCCTCTCCACGCCAAGAATTTAGTGATTATGATTTTTTAAGAACTTAGAGTTCTGAAAAATTCAGAAAAGGGTCACTTCATTACTTCTCCTCTTCTCCTTCTTCATCTTCTTTCTTCATCTCATAAGATCAATCAAAGGTTGATTGATTTTAGGAAGAACAAAATCAGCCACAGCAGGGTTCCGCGCAAGCTAGCACTTCCGCGGGATCAGATCAACCCGGAGCTTCGCGTGGATCATCCGTAGAGGCCAGACATGTGTGTGGCTACGAGGCTCGACTTTCAGATCTTCAAATCCAATCTCTTCATCATAAGGTATGAGATTTATTTTATCTTAGTTAAGTTTAGAACTTAACAAGGATTGCTGATTTTCTAATTCTATGATTAATCATGCTTATAGCTATTTTTACATAAATAGTTTAAATGTTTCTGTAATTTATTTTGAGATATGATCTCCCTTGCATGCTTGGAATTAAAGAGTTTAATTCTATCTTTTCGCTGCATTTTTCTGAAATTTTTTAAAATTACATGCATGCAAAAACCGGCTTTTTCCTTCACTTGTCTCTATCTCAAAGTCAAAATGGGCCGAGTATGTTTTCAGAGGGTCATCTGCCAAAATATAGGGACGGGTTTCTTCTACAAGATCGTCCATTGTGTCTATTAGGAAGCACTCAACTTCCTTTGCGGGTTGATCAGAGGCACGAAATATATTTAACTTGACCTCCATATTCCCAAAAGATATATTCATCACCCTAGTTCTACAATTTATACACGCATTGGCTGTAGCTAAAAAGGGACGACCTAGGGATCTGTTTTTTAAGATTAGGCATAGGTTCCATATCAAGGACAATGAAGTCGACTGAAAAATAAAATTTGTCTACCTTGACTAGGACGTTTTCAATTGTTTCTCATGGTATTTTAACAGATCTATCAGCCAATTGCAGAGACACTGGAGTAGGCTTCAATTCACCTAATCCGAACTTCTCATAGACTGAATAAGGAAGAAGGTTAACACTTGCCCCTAAATCTAATAGTGCACGATCAATAGAATTGTCTCCTACCACACAAGAGATGGTAGGCGCACTAAGATCCTTGAACTTAGGAGGAGTTTTGTGCTGGAGGATGGAGCTCACTTGTTCAGTTAGGAAGACCTTTTTAGGCACATGTGTCCTAGATTTTTGTTTCTGGGTACAAAAGTCTTTGAGAAATTTGGCATAGGATGGAACTTGTTTTATGGCATCAAGGAGAGGAAGGTTGATTTTGACTTGTTTAAAAACCTCCATTATTTCTTCTAACGAAGTTCCTTTCATGCCAAAGGGAGAAGGTGCATTCAGACATTGAGGAAAAGGGGCCTTCGGTGTAAACGGCGTGGTCGATACTGGACTAGATGGCGGCAAAGAAGAGTTTGGGTTCTCTTTAGGCACAGTCATACTCCTGTCTTCATTTTTCTTATATTCTTTTTCTCCAACCTTATTGTCCACTACACGTCCGCTTCTTAAGGTAGTCATGGCATTAGCTTGTTCATGGTGAACATCATTCAGGTGAGTCTCTTGAGCCATGTACTGCCCTCTCGGGTTACTCACTGGTTGGCTTGTAAGCTTGCCTTCCTCTCTCTTATTTAGTGCACTCGCTAGCTGCCCTAGCTGGGTTTCTAATTTGGCAATAGACTGGGTATGGGAGTGCAACAATTGTGTATTGGCTTCGAGTCATTGAAGGGCAGTCAAAACGTTTTGCTCAAAAGCCATATCTCTTTGGGATGCTGGAGGAGGGACATGTTGAAATTGTGAATAGTGAGTAGGAGGACGGTTTGGATGAACATTCTGGAACGGTTGAAAATTTTGGAAATAAGTTTGGGAGGTATTGGGAGTCTACTACTTCCAAGAGAAGTTTGGATGGTTGCACCACCCCGGGTTGTAAGTGGTAGAATATGGATTATTACCCAGTCGGGATTGTGTTTGGGCAGCATTAACTTGTTCTTGCATAAATTCAGGGAATTGAGCTGCCGAAGGGCACTCAAAAATAGGATGAGATGGGCTAGAACAGAGAGCACACACTTGTGCTTGGGAAAAGTTTGGAAGCTGTTCTCTAGACATTAGCTGGTCCAACTTGCGGGATAGTGCATCTACTTTGTCAGATAGACCTATGGACTAGCTAACTTCATATATGGTTTCTTTTCTTTGAGAACTCGGGGGTGCTTGACGAGCGGAGGAGGCATGGTGGAGGAAATTTTCATTAAGATTTTCAAACAATTACCATGCCTCCTGTTCACTTTTAAGCATGAAAGTTCCACTACAAGAAGCATCAACCATTTGACAATTTTGTTCAGACAATCCGTCATAAAAGCATTGTACTAATTGCCATTTGGGTATTTGATGATGCGGGCATTTTTGGAGTAAGTCTCTAAATTTTTTTAAGTTTCATGAAATTCTTCCCCATCAGATTGGGAGAAGCTCGTGATAGCACGCCTAAATTGGTTTGTTCTTCCTATGGAAAAATATTTCTTTAGAAATTCATATTGCATTTGAGCCCAAGAGAGAATAGAATTAGCTTCTAACTCTTCCTTCGGTAGGCTCTGCCTCATAGCCGGACTCAAAAATGCAACTCTTTGATCAAACCTAGCAAATAATGGGCATAAACAATGGATTCTCACTCGGGGCTCAACTTTCTGAATGGAGCTATTGTTTAGCTCTATCCTTAAGGAAAAAAGGAAACAGCCTAAGTTTCAGAGCATCATCAGTGAAGTTCTAAATTTTGACAGTAGTGCAGATCTCAAGGAACTCATCTAAATGTTTGTATGGATCTTCATTGTTAAGTCCATAAAAAGAGGGAAGCATTTGGATGACACTAGACTTAATTTCAAATTGTACAGCAGCAGTGGTATCAGGTAGTTGGATACAAGATGGAGAGGTTGATAAGTGCAAAATAATGCATAAATTAACTTCTTACTCATAGCACTTATTATTATTTTTACGCACATATTTCAAATTTAAACATAAGAAAATGTATTTCCCTACATCATTGCATTTTAATAAATTATTAAAAGTGATTTAAGCTTGATTAATTTTGATCCAATCTAATGTATGCAGGTCAAGTTGAACGTATTTGAGATGATCCCTGAACCCGAATCGCATGCACCTCGTGAATCAGATCCTCTTAGATTTCCGATTTAGCCCAACTCATCTGTTCCTTTTACATCCAATCGAGTTCAGTCTTTTATGTTTTAACCTTCCCTCCCTAAACCCCCCACATTATACTATTTGAGTCCTTATCACATCCGCAATTAACCATTCAAAGTCTTCCTAAAATTTCACGTGCAAGCCATCCACATGTAAGTCTTACACATCATCTCCCCGTGTCCGAGATTTTTCCACCGCGTCTCAGCCACGTCATGATGTCTTCCACGCATCTTCAATCATGCAGCCCCTGTTCCTAAACCCATTCGTTCCCAAGCCAATCTAGCCACACTTAGTTTCATTCCTCCCGTAATGCATGCAAAGGGCTCCATCGTCCCGGATCCTCTTCTTCTTCCGCGATAAGTCCCAAGATTTCCTCCCGCATCCGAGTAGCCCGCGATTCATCCTCATCTACACCCAGCCAGCTATTCCGTTCGGAATAGAGCTCCATCGCCAAGCACCCCACGTATCTTCTCCATCTCCATCTCCTCTATACCCCAATCCCTGTGGATCAATACCCGTAATCACTATTCTACCAGATACGTGCTATTGCGTGGTCTTTAAAGTTGACTATCAATTTTTGGCGCCGTTGCCGGGGATTGTTAGTATAGTTGTTTTTCTTTTCATATATATATATATATAAAAACTTTCAAATATATATATATATATCTAAAATAAAATAAAAATATTTTCTATTTTTTTTACTTTTCTTATCTCCTTCTTCTCTCTTACTAATTTTTGATTTTTCTCTTGGTATTATTTGACCAGGAATCAAAGAGGAAATTTGTGACGATCAAAAAGGGTACTACCGGAAAAGGAATGCTGTAGAGGTTTGCTTTAAAAAAAATTGCTGGAAAATTCCCTTTGGTAACATCTGAACCTTTCTTATTTAAATTGATTTCCAATTAGCCTGAAAGTTTGTGGTGATTGTTTGATTTTAATTTCAGCAAAAGTGTGAATGCATGCTTGATACACATACACCAATTAATCCGCACATAGTAAGGGCAATCACCCCAATAAGATAAGAACTAGATTTCATCACCAGATTCTTGCCCAAATTAGGTGAATCAATTCTCACATAGTTACCACTTTAATTAAAATCAATTAGATGTTGGCCCCTAAGGACATTCGAGCTCAATAGGATGAAGATCACCGAAAGTTGCACCAATTTCACTCTGTGGCTCAGTTGATGTCTAGGCAAGCTTTGTCCCTTTAAGGGAGACAGTTCATCTGTTCGAGGCAAGTGGTTTTTAAGTGGAACCATTGCGAACGCATCGTGACCCCCCCACTTACCTGAGAGCTTACCTGGTCAACTCAGTTCATTAGACCGGATTGGAGGCTTAGGTGCCCTCTTCAAACCAGTTAGGAACTGTCTAGTGATTTTAGGGTAAACACAAGGATTTGATTTATTTTTTCTTTAGTGCATGCTTGACTGTACTTGACTGATCCAACAAGCTTTAGTGTATGCTAGGGTGTCGTTCTAGATCTTCTAAATTAGTACCTTTTGATTCTGAGATAGAGCGTTCTATTAGGGCCCTTCGAGCTGAAATCCACACCTATAGAACCGTAGGATCTGCTCCACTTATAGAGATGGCTGAAGAACAACCCAAACTCCTAAAGGAGTACTTCACTCCTTCCATTTATACCTCTCCATCTTGTATTCGACTACCTGATACCACCGCTGCTGCACAATTTGAAATTAAGTCTAGTGTCATCCAAATGCTTCCCTCTTTTTATGGACTCAACAATGAAGACCCATACAAACATTTAGATGAGTTTCTTGAGATCTGTACCACTATTAAAATTTAGAACTTCACTGACGATGCTCTGAAACTTAGGTTGTTCCCATTCTCCCTTAAGGACAGAGCTAAACAGTGGCTCCATTTATTAGAAGCCAATTCCATTCTTTCATGGGCTCAAATGCAACATGAATGTCTAAAAAAATATTTTTCCATAGGAAGAATGAACCAATTTAGGCATGCTATCACGAGCTTCTCCCAATCTGACGGGGAAGAATTTCATGAAACCTGGGAGAAATTTAGAGATTTACTCCGGAAATGCCCACATCATCAAATACCCAAATGGCAATTAGTGCAATATTTTTATGACGGGTTATATGAACGAAACCGTCAGATGGTTGATGCTTCTTGTGGGGGTACTTTCATGCTTAAAAGTGAACATGAGGCATGGCAATTGTTTAAAAATCTTAATGAAAATTTCCTCCACCATGCCTCCTCCGCTCGTCAAGCACCCCCGAGTTCTCAAAGAAAAAGGACCATATATGAAGTTAACCAGTCCATAGGTCTATCTGACAAAGTAGATGCACTGTCCCGCAAATTGGACCAGCTAATGTCTAGAGAACAGCTTCCAAACTTTTCCCAAGCACAAGTGTGTGCTCTCTGATCTAGCCCGTCTCACCCTATTCATGAATGCCCTTCGGCAGCTCAATTTTCTGAATTTGTTCAAGAGCAAGTAAATGCTGCCCAAATGCAATCCCGATCCGGTAATGATCCATATTCTACCACTTACAACCCGGGATGGCGCAACCATCCGAATTTCTCTTGGAAGCAGCAGACTCCTAATACTTTCCAATCTTATTTCCAGAATTTTCAAACCCCACAAAATATTAATCCCTACTGTCCTTCGACTCAATTTCAACACACTCCTCCTCCACCCCATAGAAACACAGCCTTTGAGGAGAAAGTGTTGACCTCCCTTCAAGGTTTGGAAACCATTACACAATTGGTGCACTCTCACACGCAATCTATCGCCAAGCTAGAATCCCAAATGGGGCAACTAGCGAATGCATTGAACAAGCGAGAGGAAGGAAAGCTTCCAAGCCAACCAGTGAGTAATCCTAGGGGACAATACATGGTTCAAGAAAATCAACTAAATACAATTCATCATGAACAAGCCAATGCTTTGACTACCCTAAGGAGTGGACGTATAGTAGACAATAAGATTGGGGAGGTTAACAATAAGGAAGGTAAAGAAGAGGAGAGGAATGTATCAAATGAAAATCTAAAACTTTTTTCTTCTTCTTCTTCTTCAGCTAGTCCACCTTCTGTCAAAACTCACATCCCAAAAGCTCCATTTCCTGAAGCTCTTAATTCACCCTCTCCCTTTGGCAAAAAGGAAACTTCACTAGAGGAGATGATGGAGGTTTTTAAACAAGTCAAAATCAACCTCCCGCTTCTTGATGCTATTAGACAAGTTCCCTCCTATGCCAAATTTCTCAAAGACCTTTGTACCCAAAAGCGAAAATCTAAAACACATGTGCCTAAAAAGGTCTTCCTAACTGAGCAAGTGAGTTCTATTCTCTAACACAACATCCCTCCAAAATTCAAAGATCCTGGTGCTCCCACCATCTCCTATGTCTTATGAAATAATTTTATTGATCAAGCACTCTTAGATCTAGGGGCAAGTGTCAACCTTTTACCTTACTCAGTTTATGAGAAACTTGGGTTAGGTGAGTTAAAACCAACCTCGGTATCCCTTCAATTGGCTGATCGATCTGTAAAGATACCACGAGGAACAATTGAAGACGTCCTAGTCAAGGTAGACAAATTCTATTTCCCAGTCGATTTTATCGTCCTTGATATGGAACCTATGCCTAATCTTAAGAAACAAATTCTCGTGATCCTTGGGTGACCCTTTTTAGCTACAGCCAATGCGAGTATAAATTGTAGAACTGGGGTGATGAATATATCCTTTGGAAATATGAAGGTCAAGTTAAATATATTTCGTGCCTCTAACTAACCCGCAAGGAAAGTTGAGTGCTTCCTCATACACAAAATGGATGATCTTGTAGAAGAAGCCCTTCCCTATATTTTAGCAGATAACCCTATGAAAACATGCTTGGCCCATTTTGACTTTAATATAGACAATGTTGCCCAAGGTGACAAGCCAAGAGGGGGGGTGAATTGGTTTCTCTTAATTTTAACTATCTTACTTATGTTAAATGATGAGTTAGTGGAATTAAACAAATCACAATACAAACACACAAGAAGTATAGTGGTTCGGTGCTCTCCTAAGCACCTACGTCCACTCCCCAAGCGACCCCTTGGGAATTCACTATAATTCCGCGGATTACAGTTGGATTGTTTTCCGGGCTCACAATCCAAAAACCTTTACACTTTGGTTTTCCGGGATCACCAAAAACCTATGTTGGTTTTACGGGCTCACCAACGAACCTATGTTGGTTTTCCGGGCTCCCCAACGAACCTTTACAATTGGTTTTACGGGTTCACCAATAAACCTACACCGTTGGTTTTACGGGCTTACGAACAAACCTTTACAAGGTGATTAATAAAAGAAGTAAGAAGATTTAAGCTCCTAGATGAGCAAATATAACAATATAATCTACAAAGAAGAGTTTAGAGAATAGTTATCACTTGATGAGACTTCTCTCTTCTTTGTCAAGGATGCTTCACTCTTCAAGTGTGGATGGAGCTCTTAATGACTCTTGGAATCTGCTCAACCACTTTCTTTTTAACTCTTGAATGAAGCACTTGGATGAAGAAGATTAGGGCACTTGTCTTTCTTGTGTACTCTTTGATATTTTGCAAAAGAATATTTTCTCTGATGAATAGTGCCACTTTAAATAGTTTCCTTCATCCATTGGACAAGCTCCAATGGTTAGAATTCAAAAACTAGCCATTATTCACTGTTGGAAGGACAAAAAGTACTTCTGCAGAACTAGCCGTTATGCTTCTGCCCGTGCTTGGGTCGACTAAACTTTTACTGGGGTCGACCCAACTTTCACTTGGGTCGACTCAACCTTTTCTTGGGTCGACCCTCTCAGAACCACAGAACCTTGCAATTCAGCCTTCCTTCACTTGGGTCGACTCAACATCTTTTTGGGTCGACTCAAGGTTTAGTTGGGTCGACTCAACTTCCACTTGGGTCGACCCTCTCAGGATTTCCAGAGAACCTATTTTTGAATGTCATTGCCTTTGGGTCGACCCTCTCAGTGTTTGGGTCGACTCAAGTTTGGGTCGACTCAACTTCCTCTTGGGTCGACCCTTTCAGTGTTTCCAGAGAACTGTTTTCTTGAGGCTTGAGGTTTGGGTCGACTCATCCTTTCCTTGGGTCGACCCAACTACTGTTCATCCGTGCCATTTTTGCAGAAGTGTGCCAGATGCTTTCTTGATGTGCCGGGGTCGACCCAATCAACCTTGGGGTCGACTCAATCCACACTTTGCTGCAACTCAAGGTTAGATTCATCCATATAAACAATGAAATGCATCTTTATCTTATTATACGAATTATACTGAGAGTAACAGACTTATAAATGATGTATCGAATTAACTTGTAACATACTCTTGATTATTGTATTAATCATCAAAATACCACTATCATCCTCAATCTCCCCCTTTTTGATGATTACAAAATATATAGAGTATGAGCCTATTGATACTTATCTTAAAATTAGTTTTAAAAGGGCTCAAGTTGCTGAATTTCAGCTTTTCAAATTTGAGAGTGAAGTCTCCCCCTATTTCATCCAAATGTTTCCAATTTGACCTTTTGAATTACTCCCCCTTTCTTTTATATTTCATTAAAGATGAAACTTCAAAAATTTGAGATAAAGCATGAGTTTCAGATTATGTATCGAGGTGTGAAAGGTATGTGCCAAATTCTGAAATTCTATGTGCCAAATTCTGAAATTCAATATAAATTTTAGATTTGATCATTTTCATTGTTACAAATTACTCCCCCTTAAATGTATATGCTTTCCTATTATAATTTTCAACTTGTTTGACAACTTATTTCTCTTTCCTTACTCAACTTATTTCTCTTTCCTTACTTCTTCCCCTTTTTGTTATCATCAAATAGGTGCATGGGAATAGACACAATAATTAACAAGCATTTAAACTTCATTGATCAAAAAGAAACATTTTAGTACAATAATGCCAAAACAAAAATAAATACAATGTTCCTCAATCAAAGTTCAAAATACATGACCAACACAAAATATATATACGAGAACTAGATACATATCCTAGGCTCTAATCAGAAATGCTAATATCAGCCTACGGGGTATCTAATGGCTGTGTCTAGTCCTCATCCTCCTAACATAAGTGGCGAGGGGAGGTCGAGCCTGATGAGACTGAGTCTGGCGTGGAGCACGGTGAGCTGGATGACTCTGTGCCGAAATCTCTGACTCAGCTGCCTGTGGCACAGATGGTCCATGAACCTCTCTCTCTCTCCGTAGAGCTCCTATCTGCTCTCTAAGATCACTGATCTCAGCAGTCATGATATCGAGTCTGCTCGTCAGCCCATCAGTGATAGTCCTCGCCTGAGCTGACATAAGCTTGGTCATCCTACTCCAGAACTCATCTGTGTCTCCCGCAGGAACAGATGACGAAGGTCCAGCCTCTGAAGGTGCAGTAGGATGATCCGCATGCTCCTCATCCTCAGGGATAGGGTCTCCCAAATCTGGTGCATCACCCTCTGGTGCATCACCCTGAATCCCTGCTCCAGTACGTATCCACTGCCCGTTCACCTTCTCATAACCCATGCGAATAAGGGATCGTGTAGTGTACGTGTCAGTATGGAGTAGATGCCTGGAGATCTCTCCCTCTACTGATATATCATGCTGTCGGAAAACTAGGGTGAGTATCATACCATAAGGCAGGGAGACTCTGGAGTTGCATATTACCTTCCTCATCTGCCTCAGTATCATAGCCGGGAGATTCAGGGGAATGCCCTGAATAATATGCTCCATAACAACCAGATCTCGCTCTAAAATGAGATCAAATCTTCCGCTCTTCGAAAACAAAATCCGACCAATGAAGTTGTGCAACAACCTCATTTCCGCTGAAAGAGAGCTTGCTATTACATTTTTCGAGTAGTCGAAGTCTTCATTCTCAAGAATCAACTGCAAGGCTCTCAATTTGTTTTCTGGCTTTTCTGGAGTTGCTCCTTCGCAGGGGAGATGAAGCAACTCACTCAAACTCTCTTCGGAAACTCGAACCCTAACTTCTCGAACTTCCGATATAAGCCCTCCCATCCCAGTTTTGAGGAAGGCTGAGGATGATAGTGTTATTTTGATGATTAACAAGCAATTATCTAGAGTATGTTATAAGTTAAATCGATACTTCATTTATAAGTCTGTTACTCTCAGTATATTTGTATAAATGCATTTCATTGTTTATTTGGATGAATCTAACCTTGAGTTGCAGCAAAGTGTGGATTGAGTCGACCCCAAAGGATGATTGGGTCGACCCCGGCACATCAAGAAAGCATTTGGCACACTTCTGCAAAAATGGCACAGATGAACAGTGAGTTGGGTCGACCCAAGGAAAGCATGAGTCGACCCAAACATCAAAATCCTCAAACAACTTAGAAAATGGTTCTCTGGATTTACTGAGAGAGTTGACCCAAGATAAAGTTGAGTCGACCCAAGCTTGAGTCGACCCAAACCCTGAGTGGGTCGACCCAAAGGCAAGACAGAACAAAAGACAGAAAAGGTTCTCTGGAAACCCTGTTAGGGTCGACCCAAGAAGAAGTTGAGTCGACCCAACTGAACCTTGAGTCGACCCAAAGAAATGTTGAGTCGACCCAAGTGAAGGAAGGCTGAAATGCAAGGTTCTGTGGTTCTGAGAGGGCCGACCCAAGAAAAGTTTGAGCTGACCCAAATCTGATGAACAGTGGTTTGGGTCGACCCAAGAAAAGTTTGGGTCGACCCAAGCACGGGCAGAAGCATAACGGCTAGTTGTGCAGAAGTACTTTTTGGACTCCCAACGGCTATAAACGGCTAGTTTCTTCAATCCAACGGTCAGGAAGGACTATTTGGAGGTTGGAGAAGTATTTAAGAGGGAGTATTCATCAGAGGAAGCAAGCTTTGGAAAAATATATCAAGTGCATTCAAGAGAAAACCCTAGCAAGGCAAGCTTCATCCAAGTGCTTCATTCAAGAGTAAAAAGAAAGTGATTGAGCAGATTCCAAGAGTCATTAAGAGCTCCTTCCACCCTTGAAGAGTGAAGAAACCTTGACAAAGAAGAGAGAAGTCACATCAAGCGATAACTATTCTCTAAACTCTTCTTTGTAGATTATATTGTTATATTTGCTCATCTAGGAGTTTAAATCTTCTTCCTTTGTTTATTAAACTACTTGTAAAGGTTGGTTGGTTAGCCCGCAAAACCAACGGAATAGGTTGATTGGTGAACCCGGAAAACCAATTGTAAAGGTTCGTTGGTGAGCCCGTAAAACCAATATAGGTTCGTTGGTGAGCCTGTAAAACCAACATAGGTTTTTGGTGAACCCGGAAAACCAAAGTGTAAAGATTTTTGGATTGTGAGCCCGAAAAACAATCCAACTGTAATCCGCGGGATTATAGTGAATTCCCAAGGGGTCGCTTGGGGAGTGGACGTAGGTGCTAAGGAGAGCACCGAACCACTATACTTCTTATTGTTTGTATTGTGATTTGTTTAATTCCACTAACTCATCATTTAACATAAGTAAGATAGTTAAAATTAAGAGAAACCAATTCACCCCCCCTCTTGGCTTGTCACCTTGGGCAACAAGTGGTATCAGAGCAAGGTGCTCCAATAGTACTCATTGATCTCACAATCAAGAGTTAAAGATCATGACAACCCAAGTGGGATGTTCTACGAGTGAGGGACAATTAATTGATAGACCTCTACTATTTAATGGTATAAACTACACACATTGGAAAGCACGCATGCGCATTTTCATTCAAGCACATGACTACGATTTATGGAGTATCATAGTCAATGGGCTACATACAAATGCTAATCATGATAAAAAAATGGCTCAGCAAAATGCAAAAGCCATGAATATTCTATATTGTGCATTGGATGATAGTGAACTTAATAACATATCTTTTTGCATGACTGCTAAGGAAATATGGAGTATGCTTGAAGTTAAATATGAATGCACTAACATTTCTAGTGAATTTGAAACTAGCTCCGAAGAAGAAGAGCAGCAAACTGAAATTGAAAATCTATGCTTTGTGGCACATGAAGATGAGGTATGTACTCGAATACAAAGTGATTTCTCATTCAAAAATCAAGTACATACTGAAGCTCAATCTGATTTTACATTTGATGAACTTCATGATGCATTTTCTGATTTATACTTAGAATACAAGAAGCTTAATTTAAAGAATAAGAAGCTTAGTTTAAAGAATAAAAAGCTACATCTTAAAATGTCAGAGGAAAGAAATTCTACTGCTGAAATGAAAGACAAATTAAATTCTGAGAATGAACGCTTAAGATTAAATTCAGAAGAATTGATTCAGAAAAATCAGAATTTAATTAAAGAAAATCAAAACTTAAGTGAAGAAGTTAACCAATTGAAATCTTTTATTAACAAATTCACTGTAAGATCAGAAAGATTAAAAACGATGTTTGAAAGTCAACATGCTGTTTTTGATAAATCAAGACTTGGCTGGATTTCTTTGCTCAACAATAAACTCCTAAAGAAAAAGGTTATCAATTCGCCAAGCAAACCATTAAATAAGATAACTTATTTCAAACATAAAAAGATTGGGCATAAAAACTTTACCTATGGTTCTAATACGAATAAATCAAATGGTAAAGTTATTACGTTTAAACAGATTTGGGTTCCAAAAGGAACCATATGCACTAACCCTCAAGGACCCAAGCAAGCTTGGGTACCCAAAATGAAAATATGAGGGTGTAGATGTAAGTGTGCCAAGCTACCCATGGAACAAATGAAACTTTCATACAAATGGGTGCGTTGACAACTAATTAAAGATAAGTCTCAATTTATTCATTAAATCTAGTATAAGGTTTAACATTCTACATCGTGTATCAAAATTATCCTTTTATAAAATTACAATACTCTCTGCATCAAAGTTCTTAAATGCTTCATATGTTGAATTTTTATCTCAACGATCTTAGCATAAAATTTTTCTAGTGCTTGCATGATAATAAGAAAACAATGAATGAATATGTATAACCTTCTCCTTTAAGTTTTTCAAAATTTAAATTTCTTCTCTAATATAAATGGTTGATGCTGATTTCATGCTAAAACTTTATTGAGCATAATACTTATGAAATCTTAGGTTATCCTTCGTGAAGGTATGAATGTAATTCATCATGATATTATACCATTCATTCCTTATATGATTATCTGAAATGTATTATGATTTGCTTTATAAGTCTCATATATGCATCATAGGTTAAATCATAATCATTTCAAATTGGTTCAATCATAAATGATTAATGTGTTATGATCATAATAAGAAACTTACTTAAAAATTTCTATAATAACAAATCGTCTTCCCTCTTACAAGTAATGCTCAAGACTATTCTAAAATTCAAAATCAATAAATCTGATCATTAAAATATTTCATTGAGCATAATCATTGTATCCATGATTAATATCTTTTCCTAAAATGATCTCAAATTCCACTGATTAATTTTAACTCATCATGTTTAATCTGAGCATAAAAATCTGTTAAAGCATGAATATTAATTTTCTTGAGCTATCTCTCATAAGTCAAAAATATTTCTTATTTTTTCTAAAAGAAGATTGCTTATCTTTCTGAAACAAAAGTATCTGTGTTGAAAGCTAAATCATAATCAGAATTTTGATAGAAACAACTACTTAAGATAATATGATTAAAATTCAACTTGTATATTTTATTGATAATTATCTTATGCAAATAGAATCTAAGTTAAATTGATTCTAAAAACAAAAAAAAAATTTGATTTAACTTTAATGAATCTTTCTATTGCCTCACATGCTTGTCCTTGAACCATTTTACTTAATGAAGTTATCTCTTTAGTTCAAGTGACTTGTGCTTGCTTATACTTAGGCAATCTCTTGAGTAAAGTGACTCAAATTCAATTATTGTCATGTCTCATGTTGAGTCATCTAGTTAAGAAATATGTTGTATGAATGTTTTTGTATCCTAGAGAACCTAATGAATTGCCTTCAAAAAAAGAAAAAGATTTTGCTAATGATACAGAATTTATGAGCAAGAAATTTCAACTTGAAGGACACATCGATGAAAGATACAATAAACATTCCCTTGCAAACAAAAAAAAAGGAAGAGATTTTCTTCAGCCAAGGGTGTAAAGAATCTAAAAGGTATTTGGCTTGAAGAATGCTAAATGCACTAGTAATCTAAACTCTTCTCTTGTGAGTTAGTTGAGCAAAATCAATAGTCTGAAATTATATGGTAGCATGATTAAACCTTTAATTGCTGATCATCTTGATATCATGCTTCATTCTCATGCTAGTGATAATTGTTTCATGGTGTGATTAAATTGAAGTTTACCTTTTCCTATATAATGCATAACCATGAAATATACAAGCTTATGCCTCAAACCTCTAATTCAAAATAACTTGTGATAAGCTATGAATCATTGGGCATAATGAAAATGCTGTTTGCATGGTATATATTTATATGCAGCATATTAGATTAATTTTTTATTCTGCTCTTTCATGTAATTACTTGAAATAATAAAAAGAAAGAGAGATAAAGAAAAGAAAATGAACAATTATTCAAGGAAAGTAAAATCTAAGTAAAGGCAAATACTCCAATCTTTAGGAAAAGCAAAACAAGCATAATATATTTGGCACATTTGTGAGACTAATATGAACATTTCTTTTGGAAGAGATAAAATCCGTAATTAATTACAGAAAAAGTTTGAAGTGAACATTTTAACCCTTCTATATTGCTCATCATAGGGATGGTGCCAATGGAGAGGCTAGTGGTAGTACCCGGCACTATTTGACCCAACTATTCGGTGTAGGGCATATTAGGGACGGCACAAGAGGGAGGCTAGTGGTAGTACCTCGTGCCCCTTCCAACTCCACCGGATAGGGAGCAAATAGAGTATAGAGCATAGAAAAGTAAAACCAAAAGAAATGAAGATTAGAATATTCACTGAGTGGTTAAAGGAAGAAATTCAAAAATGAGGAAATGAATGACAAGATAAATGAAAGTATATAAAAAGCTTGTGAAAAGCCAAATGAAGTTTCGATCACTTGAAAACACACCTTAAGGATAAAAGCTTAAACTTAATTTAAAAATGCTTCTATCATTGCATTTTTGTAACTTTCATTATATACTTCAATGATTGCATCATTTTGGGGAATAACTCAATATGATTTTTAGATGAAAACTACGGTTTAAGAAAAATAGAATTACTTTGGATACCTTGGTTGTTTGCTCCGATACGCATCTGAAACATATCATTTTTTATCTTATAAGTGTACTAAAATTGGTCTAAATGATGTGTTTTTCAATGATCTTGATTGCAAATAAATGGTTCTAAACATATGATATTATTTTGATATTAAAAGGATTTATGGTGCTTCATATATACATTGCTGAAAAACTATGACTAAGAAATTAATATTTTGAATATACACTCCTACATAATTAAATACTTCTATCATTAAAAAGAAAAGCTATTTTTAAGAAGAGAGTTAATGGTCCTAAAGCTTAGAATATTTCAACTCACTTCAATAATTATTATAAGAAAGAAAATGTAATTACTTTTGAAAGAAATTTGAGCTTCAAAAGATTTTCTGATTAATATTTTCATACATATTCAAAAAAAATAAGAGGAAATATAATTTATTCTTGAAAGATTAAAAAGAGTGATTGCTATAAATTTTGAAAAATTCTAGATCACTCTACATTCTTGATATTATAGAAGAACAAAAAAAAAAGGTTTGAAAGAAAATGCATCTTTTGAGGGGGAGCTTTAAATACTCAATCTCTTTATTGAAAATTATCTTCAAACTCTAAACTCTCAAATGGAATGATTAATTAAGGGGAAGAAAGAAAATTTCAGAGTGAGAGATCATATATGTTGCCCAGTAGATACAACCCAAGAGGGGGGGGTGAATTGGGTCTTTTAAAACTTTTAAACTACTTCTAAGACTTTTTGATTAACTATGCTAAGTTATATAGATGCACAGTGGAATTTAAACTTAGCAACAGTATGATTTATTAAATGGGACTTGATTAAGTAAATTGAGTATGCTTGCAACTAAGGGATGCGTAGATACGAGTTAAGCAAGCAATATATCTAAGTAAGCAAGTTAGACAATGACAAAAAGCATCACAAACACAATAAACATATAGTGGTTCGGTGCACCCCAGCACCTACATCCACTCCCCAAGACCTCTTGGGAATTCCACTATAATCCTACAGATTACAGCCGGTTGTTTTACAAGCTCACAACCCAACTTGTTGTTTTGCGAGATCACAACGAACTCGGTCGGTTTTCCCAGGCTCACCGACTAGAACCAACCCCGATTGTTTTCCCGGGCTCACAATCAAACCCTTTCACGTTGGTTTTACCCTCGGCTCACCAACAAACCTATCTCCGTTGGTTTTCCCTTCGGCTCACCAACAAACCTTACACCGTTGGTTTTCCCTTTGGCTCACCAACAAACCTTACACCGTTGGTTTTCCCTTTGGCTCACCAACAAACCTTTAACCCCTTGATTCAATCCCTTGATTGAATCAAGTTACAAGATATTAAAACAAAGAATAAAAACAAATCAAAGCTTCTTAAGCAAGCAAATATAACAATATAAACAAATAGAGTAAAGAGAAGCCCTCAAACGAGTTTTGAAGATGGAGGAGCTCGGCTTCTTCTTTACTTGACCCTCTTCTGATTTGGCACGAGGTAGAGGATCACTGAGGCAGCACACGGATGGAGAGGAAGCTTTGGGATTCTCTTGGATGCTCTTCTTCTCTCTATTTCGCTTTGGATGGCCCTTGTGTGCTTATGGGAGATTTCCTTTGTAATCTCTTTGAGATCTCTTTCCTAGATGATCTCTCCCACTTCCATGAGTTCTCCCCTAGCTCTCTTCTTGTTTTTATAGCTTTAGATGGAGTGGAAACAAGAATATAGCCGTTAGAGACAAAAATATAGCCGTTGGAACCAGTCTGCACCTCCTGACAATATTACCGTTGGGATCGGAGTCGACTCGCGCGATCAGGAGTCGACTCGGCTGTAGCGGGAGTCGACTCAAGCTTTTCCGGAGTCGACTCGGCAACTGTTCCAAATTTGAATTTTGTCCACTCGAGTCGACTCGACTATCCTGGGAGTCGACTCGAATCCCAGAGTCCGAACTCCCGATCCTCTGTCTTTTGGCTCGTCCAGTCTTGGAGTCGACTCGAACTTCCTTGGAGTCGACTCGGCTCTCAGTTTTCGAAAGTTGGTCTTCT
Organism: Phoenix dactylifera; assembly: GCF_051530095.1. Taxonomy (NCBI): domain Eukaryota; kingdom Viridiplantae; phylum Streptophyta; class Magnoliopsida; order Arecales; family Arecaceae; genus Phoenix; species Phoenix dactylifera. The sequence goes on from NC_143203.1 coordinate 5,288,341, forward strand.
GCCATCTTAGTGTAGTGCTGCCTTGGAGTCGACTCGAGCTGTCTGGGAGTCGACTCGAATCTCAGAGTCGGAAAACTGATCCTCTGTATTTTGGAGCCGCGCTGCCTTGGAGTCGACTCGAGCTGTCTGGGAGTCGACTCGAATCTCAGAGGCAGTAACTTGTTTTTTCTGTCTGTTGATGGTCGCGGAGTCTCGGAGTCGACTCGTGCAATGCGGGAGTCGACTCGAATCTCAGAGTCCCAAAAATGCTCTCTGACTTTTTCTTTGTGTTCCGCTGAGAGTCGACTCTTGCTTTCTTTGGAGTCGACCTACCAACCATCGGAGTCGACTCGCGTTCCACTGGAGTCGACTCGAATCTCAGACCCGAAAACTGCTCTCTGACTTTTCTGTCTGTGACTCCTAGGAGTCGACTCATACTTCCCCGGAGTCGACTCGGTAAACATTGGAGTCGACTCGAATTCCTCAGGAGTCGACTCGAAGACTATTCTTTCGAATTTTTCCTTTGATTTTACTCCTCCAATTTGAACCTTTTGAACTTTAAACTTGGGCCAATGAATTGTAGCTTTCTTCTAACTTTTCTTGAGAGCTTTTGGAGGCCTTCTTGTGTTCTTCCAACTTGCTATGTTCCTTGCAAAATAAATATCTTTCTCCTTGCAACATAAACATTAGTATCCATACTTCAAGGTTTTGTGATCATCAAAATCAATCTATGAATCAATCTTTGGGTCATCAATCTCCCCCTTTTTGATGATGACAAAACTTGGAGTATATGCAATATAAAAGATATTGTTTTCTAGAAGTAATACATAGCTAAGTTGCATGAAGTAGAAAACATATATATTTAAAAAAAAACATACTTCATGATAATGCTTTAGATTTAATCAGCTTAACACAATCAACATATTTCAATTTAAGCTGATTTGTATTCAATTCAAAGCATAAAGGCATTATGAGCATATACTTAGATATTTCTCCCCCTTTTTGACAACATCAAAAGATAGTGAAACATTAAGCACAAAGATCAGAATGCTCATATATTTCTTTTCCTTATTGTACTCTGATTTGCAAGTCAAATTATTGCAAGGATATGAATCATATAACTCAAGGCAATAATATTAGAATCAGATTAATGATCATAGATCAGAGCCAATTAAGATAATTTCAGAGCAGAACACATCGAATGTGATACCACAGATAGTTTTCTAAGCAAGTGTAGGTGGAATCTTTCTTAAGTTAATTCAAGAAGTACCACACGAATGGAAATCTAACCTCTCTTCAATAATAAGTATGAAAGCTTGTTCATTTAGGACCTTTTGCCCAATCTATTAAGTATTTTATCAACCATGAGAGCAAATTAATTAATTCTCTTAATGACTTCAAAGTTCTTTTATGATAATAGGAGCATTGGGGCACAAATATCAAAATATACATTCATGCAATTTTTGATACATCTTAGAGCTCTTTTAAAGACTTTCTTTTATTTCTTTAGAAAATAAGCACAATTTGATACATAAAATAATGAATTTGCACAAAATTGAAGTTCCAAAAAGCAAGCCAATTAGAGCTCATTAGTGAAGTTTAAAAAAAATAGATTTTCTAAGAGATACTCAAGAAAATTTAACACATTATTCTCCTCCTTTTTCATTAAATTAGAGGCTCTTAAGATTTGCAATTTGGTTCAAGAGTGATGCATGAGATATACTAACCAAATAACACGCCTCAAGGTGTATCATAAAGATTTTCAGATTTAAATTTCAGATGATACATATTGGAGAGTATTAGAATCACTTTTCATTTAGTATTCTTTCTCTCTCCTTTAGTTATAGATTTATGCGATTAAGTTCCATAAGACCTCTCCTTCTGAAATTTTCTTTCTCCCCCTCAATTGATCATTCCATTTAAGAGTTTAGAATCCTAAGATAATGTTCAATAAAATTGTCAATCTCAAAAATTTATTTTCTATAAGTTTCAGCTTATTTTCATAAGACTCAAGGTTTGAGATAAGACAACCTTTATAGAACTCATCTCAAGGTAATTTAAAGCATGTCTTGCAATATAAGGAAGTTCATAAAAATCAATCCATAAGATTTAAGGTATACATCAAATTGAAGTAACTTTAGGATAAGATACTGAATATCTAAAGCTCCCCCTCAAAAGATGCGTACTTCTTTAATCATTCTTTTCTTTTGTTGAATTTCAGATTTCAATGACAAACGTGAATAGAACTGAAATTCTATGATATCGAGAATGGAGAGTGATCAAGAATTATTCAAAATTTATAGCAATCACCCTTTTTAATCTATCAAGAACAAGTTATACTTCCTCTTAATCTTTGAGAAAATGTACTGAAATATTAATCAGAAAATGATTCATTTGACGCTCAGTTTCTTTCAAAAGCATTTACATTTTCTTTCTTTTAGAATCATTTGAGTGAGCTGAAATATTTCTAGCTTTAAGATCATTCACTCTATTTTATCTTTAATAATGTAGGAGAGAAAAGCATATAGATGATCATTGAAATATATATATTTATAGAACTCAATTTCTTAATCATAGTTTTTCAGCAATGTATACATGAAGCATAATAAATATTTTTAATATCAAAATAAAATCATATATTTAAAAATATTTGCTTGCAATCAAGATCATTGATCATTTAGACCAATATTAGTAGATTTTAATGATAAGAAAGGATATGTTTCGGATGCGTATCGGAGCAATCAGCCAAGACATCAAAATTAATTCTGTTTTTCTTAAATTAAGATTTTATTTAGAAATCATATTGAGTTTAAGCTTTTATACAAAATCAGATTCTGAATTTTCATAAGAATTTTCAAGAAGGCTCTCAAAATTTGAGATATGTATCTTCTACTTTGTAGCTCATCTTAAATTACTAAGATTGAAAACACATATTTCAATAACATTAGAGCACTTTCAGAATCTTTGTATTTAGTATTGAGTTTCGATACAAAATGGAGGATATTTTAACAAGTATTAGGATATTATGTATCAAAGTTAGGCAAGTAGAAAGATAGATCAAGATCAATTCATTTTGCCTAAATAGAGATATCTTTCTCTTCTCATTTCAACTTTCACATTTTAACGATGATTGTGAATGACAAATCTGAATTTTCTTAACAAACAAAAATTTTATGTAGTATTTCAAACAATCAATCAAATTGTCCAAGCATGAAGCATTACAAAATATTGAGAATCCATAATTTAAAGCATCATGCCATATGCAAAATATATTATGTGTTAAGTCATGCATTAGAATATTAAGAGTAAGAATGTTAAGGATCAAAATCAATTCTTTTCAAATAAACTCCCCCTATTTAAATATAATTTTGCACTGATTTCATCCTTAAAGTGTGTTTTCAAGTGATTAAAAATTTGACTTAATTCTACTTTCATTTACTTTGTTTTTCATTTATAACTTTCTTATGCTCTATACTCTATTTGCTCCCTATCCGGTGGAGTTGGGAAGGGGCACGAGGTACTACCACTAGCCTCCCTCTTGTGCCGTCCCTAATATGCCCTACACCGAATAGTTGGGTCAAATAGTGCCGGGTACTACCACTAGCCTCCCCATTGGCACCATCCCTATGATAAGCAATATAGAAAGGTTAAACTATTTACTTTAAACTCTCCCTCTATTTAAGTGTAATTCATTACGGATTTTATCCTTCCAAAAGAATGCTCACACAAGTGCTGAATATATTATGCTTGTTTTGCTTTTTCTTAAGATTGGAGTATTTGCCTTTACTTAGATTTTACTTCTCTTGAATAATATCCATTATCTTTTCTTTATCTCTCTTTCTCTTTGTTATTCTCAAGTAATTTACTTGAAAGAGCAGAATAAAGAATTAATCAAATGTATCATATAGAGGTATATCATGCAAACAACATTTTCATTATGCTCAAGAATTCATAGCTTCTCACAAGTCATTTTAAATCAAAAATTTTAAGCATAAACTTGTGTAGTTCATGGTTATGACATAGGCAAAGATATATTTTAGTTTGGGCAAACCATGAAACAATTTCTAAAAGCATAAGTCAATCAATACATATATATAGACATGATATCAAGGAATTAATAATTAAAGATTTTAACCATGCCATACTAAGATTTAAGTTATTGACTTTGCTCAATTAATTTATGAGAGAGGTATCTAGAATTACCAATCCATTCTGCATTCTTCAGTCAAATACCTACTAGATTTCTTATGTATGAACTTTTGGCTGAAGAAGGTCCTCTCTCTTGTTTGCATGAGAATGTTTATTGTATCTTACGTGGAGATATCCTTCAAGTTGAAATCTCTCATTTTCTTGCTCAAGGATCCTGCAAGCTCCTTTTCTTCCTTGAAAGAAAGTTATTAGTTTCTTCAAGATACAAAACATTCATCCACCATATTTTTAACTAGATGACTCGATATAAGATATGATACTAGTTGAATGTTGAGTCACTTTACTCAAGAGATTCCCTAAGTATAAGCAAGCACATATCACTTGAACTAAAGAGATGGTTTCATTAACCAATATGGTTCAAGTACAAGCATGTGAGACAATAGAATGATTTATCAAGATCAAATCAATTTCTTATTTTCAACATCAATTTAGCTTAGATTCTATTTGCTTAAGATAATTGTCAATAAGGCATGCTAGCTAAGTTTTGATCAAATTGCCTTAAACAATTGTTTCTATCAAAATTCAGATTATGATTCATTTGTTATCAATAAATTATGATTCATTAGAGTTAGATTGAAGTCTTGCACAAGGGCACATAATGATCACACAATCTGGTCTATTAGGTATATGATAAAATAATTATTCTATCATGCTTTTGATGCTTGTTCCAAATCACATATTGCTTTATCATATATGTAATGTGTAATCTTTAAATATGGTGGTTATTTTACATAGATCTCCTTTTTTTTTTAATGAAATAACCACATAGGAGTGAATTCTACACATTCATTTGACAGATTATAAAGCTCATGAAGCAAACAAATAATAATGGTGATCTTTACTTCTAATCATGCAAAAATCTTATCAAGATCTATCTTTTCTTGATTTAGTCTTTTAGTAGTTATCAATTTTTCTTCATTAAGTGCATATCTGAAAAATCCAATTTTGGTTCTAATTATTAACAAGTTTTTCAGATTGTTATATATAAAAGATTAACCATATACATATATAATTTGTTTTTAGTATTTTGATAATAAATCATTAGTCTCATAAAGAATAAAATGAATTGATACCTCTACAACTAGAATTTTTCATGAATGTTCTATATGCATTGCTTGATGAATGATATCCAAGGATAGAAGTATCTTTATCAGATTTGGCATTATTTTCATAAGAGCATATCAAGCATAACATGTACGACTGAAAAATATGAAAGATATGCAATGGTTCATTTTCCATTTTTCAGAAGATCAAAATTTTCATCAAAAATAGATCTAATAGAAATCATATGTATGACAAGCAGTGATGATAGTCTTTTAAAAAATTATTTGAGTAGATGACTATCATACATAATTGTCTTTTTCATTTCTTCAAGAATTCTATTAACCCTATTTTACTTATGATGTCCTTGGAGCTGAAATAATTGAATTTAATATTATTTTCTGTATAACCTTAATCAGGATTTTGGTTTTCAACACTGTGCCATGATCTTCACAGTTTGGAAACCTTTTTCATTTGAAACGCTTTTACAAGATTCAGTAAATACAGAAAAATACTTCAGTTTTATTTTCCAAGAACAAATCCAATGTAAGCTTTTGAAAACTTAGTGATGGAAACAACATCTTTAGATTTAGAAATGATTTTTGTTTGTTTCCTTAGTTAGCATGCATAGCAAAACTTTGACCTTTAAGTAGATAATCTAAGTAAGCCTATGGCAAGGTCTTTTGAGATTAAGTACATACTAGCATGAGTTGATTCTATGTGCCAAGGATGGTTTCTTTAATCTTGGTATTCATAGTGCATATATTCAAAAGCATACCAAGTACACATTATCATATCTATGATCAATAAACAATAATGCCATGGATAAAAACTCTCAATCAAGCATATAGAGAATTCATAGAATTAATCTTAATAATGATTAATCATTTAGCAACTTTATCCAAGGGTGAGTAAAGTATCCTATAAAATGAAGTGATTTGATTATATTTCCAAAAGTAGTTTCTATATCACAAAATTGATCAATACTAGCAATTCATACTAAAGCAAAAATAATGATGAGATGCAAGGATTACTGATTTCATTAATATTATTATTTAAAATTACTTTTCATAAGTATATTTTAAGTTTCAATGTGTCTAGAATACCCATTTGTATGAATCTATTTGTTTCATGGGTATCTTGGCACATCTATGTCTACATCCTCATATTTTCATTTTGGGTACCCAAGCTTGCTTGGATCCTTGAGAGTTAGGACATATAGTTCCTTTTGGAACCCAAATTTGTTTAATTGTAATAACTTTACTACTTGATTTAATTATGTTAGAACGATAGGTAAAGTTGTTATGCCCATTCTTTTCATGTTTGAAATAAGTTATCTTATTTAATGGATTGCTTGGTGAATTGATAACCTTTTTCTTTAGGGATTCATTGCTAAGTGAAGGAGTTAAGCCAAATTTTGATTTATCAAAATCTGTATGTTGGCTTTCAAACATCATTTTTAATCTTGCTGAACTTACAGTAAATTTGTTAATAAAAGACTTCAATTGGTTAATTTCTTTACTTAAGTTTTGATTTTCTTTAATTAAATTTTGATTTTTCTGAATTAATTGTTCTGAATTTAACCTTAAAATTTTATTTTCAGAATTTAGTTTATCTTGTATTTCATTATTAGAATTTCTTTCTTTTGAAATTTTCAGATTTAGTTTCTTAAGATTTTTATTCTTCACAGCTAATTTTCTACATTCACCATACAAATCATGAAAAGTATTTAATAATTCATCATAAGATAATTCTTCTTGAAAATCATTTGAGGTAAGAGTAGATTCAGATTTTACCTTGTCTTCTTGTGCCATAAAGCACGAGTTAGTTACCTCTTGTAGTTCCTTGGAGCTAATATCATCATTGTTGCTCCTAACTTTTAATTTCTTGCTTGACTCTTTCTTGGTCAAGGCTTTCTTCCTTTTTATCTCTTTCTTCCTTTCTTCTAGCTTCCTCTTCTTCTTTGTCTTTAGGAAGCTTTTGAATCTTTCTTCCTGATTTAGAGTGTTTCCTGCATGCTCAATGTTAGTCTTGCAATTATCCTCAAGTAAACTAACATGGGGTTCTTCGAAAATATCATAAGTTGCTTCAAGAGTATCCCATATTTGTTTGGCAGATGAACATATATAAATTTGGTTGAAAATATTTTTATTAAATGCACAGTAGAGAAGGTTCATAGCCTTAGCATTTAGTTCAGCCAAATTTTTATCGAACATACTTTCAATTAATTTCGTGGGTGTGTGTAGGCCATTTGTTATGACATTCCATAACTCATAGTTTTGTGATTGAGTAAAGATTTTCATTCTAGCTTTCCATTGAATATAGTTAGATCCATCAAACAGTGGAGGTCTGTTTGTGGAAAGTCCCTCAGCAAGTAATACGTTATGTGGGGTTGTCATGATCTTTGGCTCTAGTCGGTTAAGACTACAAATAATATTTGAGCACCTGCTCTGATACCACTTGTTGCCCAGTAGATACAACCCAAGAGGGGGGGGTGAATTGGGTCTTTTAAAACTTTTAAACTACTTCTAAGACTTTTTGATTAACTATGCTAAGTTATATAGATGCACAGTGGAATTTAAACTTAGCAACAGTATGATTTATTAAATGGGACTTGATTAAGTAAATTGAGTATGCTTGCAACTAAGGGATGCGTAGATACGAGTTAAGCAAGCAATATATCTAAGTAAGCAAGTTAGACAATGACAAAAAGCATCACAAACACAATAAACATATAGTGGTTCGGTGCACCCCAGCACCTACATCCACTCCCCAAGACCTCTTGGGAATTCCACTATAATCCTACAGATTACAGCCGGTTGTTTTACAAGCTCACAACCCAACTTGTTGTTTTGCGAGATCACAACGAACTCGGTCGGTTTTCCCAGGCTCACCGACTAGAACCAACCCCGATTGTTTTCCCGGGCTCACAATCAAACCCTTTCACGTTGGTTTTACCCTCGGCTCACCAACAAACCTATCTCCGTTGGTTTTCCCTTCGGCTCACCAACAAACCTTACACCGTTGGTTTTCCCTTTGGCTCACCAACAAACCTTACACCGTTGGTTTTCCCTTTGGCTCACCAACAAACCTTTAACCCCTTGATTCAATCCCTTGATTGAATCAAGTTACAAGATATTAAAACAAAGAATAAAAACAAATCAAAGCTTCTTAAGCAAGCAAATATAACAATATAAACAAATAGAGTAAAGAGAAGCCCTCAAACGAGTTTTGAAGATGGAGGAGCTCGGCTTCTTCTTTACTTGACCCTCTTCTGATTTGGCACGAGGTAGAGGATCACTGAGGCAGCACACGGATGGAGAGGAAGCTTTGGGATTCTCTTGGATGCTCTTCTTCTCTCTATTTCGCTTTGGATGGCCCTTGTGTGCTTATGGGAGATTTCCTTTGTAATCTCTTTGAGATCTCTTTCCTAGATGATCTCTCCCACTTCCATGAGTTCTCCCCTAGCTCTCTTCTTGTTTTTATAGCTTTAGATGGAGTGGAAACAAGAATATAGCCGTTAGAGACAAAAATATAGCCGTTGGAACCAGTCTGCACCTCCTGACAATATTACCGTTGGGATCGGAGTCGACTCGCGCGATCAGGAGTCGACTCGGCTGTAGCGGGAGTCGACTCAAGCTTTTCCGGAGTCGACTCGGCAACTGTTCCAAATTTGAATTTTGTCCACTCGAGTCGACTCGACTATCCTGGGAGTCGACTCGAATCCCAGAGTCCGAACTCCCGATCCTCTGTCTTTTGGCTCGTCCAGTCTTGGAGTCGACTCGAACTTCCTTGGAGTCGACTCGGCTCTCAGTTTTCGAAAGTTGGTCTTCTGCCATCTTAGTGTAGTGCTGCCTTGGAGTCGACTCGAGCTGTCTGGGAGTCGACTCGAATCTCAGAGTCGGAAAACTGATCCTCTGTATTTTGGAGCCGCGCTGCCTTGGAGTCGACTCGAGCTGTCTGGGAGTCGACTCGAATCTCAGAGGCAGTAACTTGTTTTTTCTGTCTGTTGATGGTCGCGGAGTCTCGGAGTCGACTCGTGCAATGCGGGAGTCGACTCGAATCTCAGAGTCCCAAAAATGCTCTCTGACTTTTTCTTTGTGTTCCGCTGAGAGTCGACTCTTGCTTTCTTTGGAGTCGACCTACCAACCATCGGAGTCGACTCGCGTTCCACTGGAGTCGACTCGAATCTCAGACCCGAAAACTGCTCTCTGACTTTTCTGTCTGTGACTCCTAGGAGTCGACTCATACTTCCCCGGAGTCGACTCGGTAAACATTGGAGTCGACTCGAATTCCTCAGGAGTCGACTCGAAGACTATTCTTTCGAATTTTTCCTTTGATTTTACTCCTCCAATTTGAACCTTTTGAACTTTAAACTTGGGCCAATGAATTGTAGCTTTCTTCTAACTTTTCTTGAGAGCTTTTGGAGGCCTTCTTGTGTTCTTCCAACTTGCTATGTTCCTTGCAAAATAAATATCTTTCTCCTTGCAACATAAACATTAGTATCCATACTTCAAGGTTTTGTGATCATCAAAATCAATCTATGAATCAATCTTTGGGTCATCAATATAGAACTTAATCGTATAAATTCGCATCTAAAGATGAGACAAAGAATACTAAATGTAAAGTGGTATTAAACTTTGTGCTTCATTGAATATCTTTTGAAAGTTGGATTTCCATCTGTATTCATCGGTAAATCATTTATTTCTGAAAATTAATTGAAAAGGATTCCATCTGTCTTAGTTTCGAAAATTTATCTTGGAATCTACTTATGAGTTCTTATTGGCTTGCACTTTAGTGTTTCAATCCTGAGCCAATTCATTTTAATTGATTTTGATGCTATGATCTTTAAAGGAGTAAAAGAAAGTCTTTAAGAGAGCTCTAAAAGAACTTTCAAAGCCTTGAATTTTATGTATCCTACACTGCATAAATTCATGTTTTGGTATCTATGCCCCAATACTTTTATATCATGAAAGAACTTTGAAGTCATTAAGAATTAAGGATTCAACATAATCTTATGTTTTTCGAGTATATAAGGTTTGATCTTTATTTGCTCTTATACTATACTCTGAAAATTAATTAGATTGCTCTCATCTTGCTATATACTTAATATATATATATATAAAAAGGTGTTGAATTTTCATTCGTGCCTTCTTTGAATATTATTCTTGATACTTCTTGAAATAACTTGAAAAAGATTCCATCCACACTTGATTTGAAAAATATCTTTGGAATCTACAGTTAGAGATCTCTTTTGGCTCACATCTTAAATGTCTCATTTCTAAAGCCAAACACATAGAAATAAGATATCATTTTATTAGGGATCATGTGCAAAATGGAAACATATGTATTGAGCATATATGTACTGAAAAATAATTAGCTGACATATTCACAAAACCCTTGAGTGAAGATAGATTCTCCACGCTAAGGAGGGAATTAGGCATATGTGATCCTTTTTATTGAAGAGATATAAAAGGGAGCAAGCAGTCTCATGATACATTCCTCCCATTTCTAAAAACCCATGAAACATGAGTCAAACTTGTAATCTATAGATTCCTTACTCATGTATCATTGTCCCAGAAAGAATTTGTAAGGATTGGAAGCAAGGAAAATTTTTAGAAGCGAAAAGGAAGAGAAAGGAAAAATTTCTGAACTTGGGTCGACCCAACCCAGAATAGGGTCGACCCAACGTTGAGTCGACCCAAGAAAATTCTTGAGTCGACCCAACGTCGGGATCCCACTGTTAAAAGGGAGACCCATGAGCTTCTAGGGCACTGTTTACCCTTTGTCCTCTTCCGAAAACCTTATTCCCCACTCTCCAATCTCCTCCAATCATCTCCAAACACTAGATTACTTTAAGATCTTGGAGAAATGGGACCCAAGAGAGCCGTAGCCAAGCGATCCGAGAGAGTCTCACGGATCCAACGTGTGGAAAGAGAAGCTACAGAGCCGACCTCCCCTCGCCACGTACACTAGGAGGATGAGGACTAGATCACAGCTATTAGATACTCCCTAGGCTGATATTAGCATTTCTGTTTAGAGCCTAGGATATGTATCTAGTTCTCATATGAATTTTGTGTTGATCATGTATTTTGAACTTTGATTGAGGAATATTGTATTTGCTTTTGTTTTTGACATGAATGTACTAAAATGTTCCTATTATGATCAATGAAGTTTGAATGTTTGTTATTTATTGTGTCTTTTCCCATGCACCTATTTGATGATAACAAAAAGGGGGAGAAGTAAAGAAAGAGTAATGTAATAGGGGGAGAAGTAAAGACAGAGTGATAAGAGAAGTAAAGAAAGAAGGAGAAATAACGAAATAACTTGTAAAACAACTTGAAAATCATATAGGAAAGCATATGCATCCAAGGGGGAGCAATTTGCAGCAATGAAAATGATCAAGTCAAAAATTTCTATCAAATTTCAGAATTTGGTACATAGAATTTCAGAATTTGGCACGCACCTTTCACACCTCGATACATAACCTGAAACTCATGTTTTATCTCAAATTTTTGGAGTTTCATCTTTAATGAATTATAAATGAAAGGGGGAGCAATTCAAAAAGTCAAATTGGCAACACTTGAATGATATAGGGGGAGACTTCACTCTTATATATGAAAAGCTGAAATTCAGCAAGTTAAGCCCTTTCAAAAACTGATTTTAAAATAAGTATCAAAAGGTTCATACTCTTTATTTTGTAATCATCAAAATGGGGGAGATTGAGGATGATAGTGTTATTTTGATGATTAACAAGCAATTATCTAGAGTATGTTATAAGTTAAATCGATACTTCATTTATAAGTCTGTTACTCTCAGTATATTTGTATAAATGCATTTCACTGTTTATTTGGATGAATCTAACCTTGAGTTGCAGCAAAGTGTGGATTGAGTCGACCCCAAAGGATGATTGGGTCGACCCCGGCACATCAAGAAAGCATTTGGCACACTTCTGCAAAAATGGCACAGATGAACAGTGAGTTGGGTCGACCCAAGGAAAGCATGAGTCGACCCAAACATCAAAATCCTCAAACAACTTAGAAAATGGTTCTCTGGATTTACTGAGAAGGTCGACCCAAGATAAAGTTGAGTCGACCCAAGCTTGAGTCGACCCAAACCCTGAGTGGGTCGACCCAAAGGCAAGACAGAACAAAAGACAGAAAAGGTTCTCTGGAAACCCTGTTAGGGTCGACCCAAGAAGAAGTTGAGTCGACCCAACTGAACCTTGAGTCGACCCAAAGAAATGTTGAGTCGACCCAAGTGAAGGAAGGCTGAAATGCAAGGTTCTGTGGTTCTGAGAGGGCCGACCCAAGAAAAGTTTGAGCTGACCCAAATCTGATGAACAGTGGTTTGGGTCGACCCAAGAAAAGTTTGGGTCGACCCAAGCACGGGCAGAAGCATAACGGCTAGTTGTGCAGAAGTGCTTTTTGGACTCCCAACGGCTATAAACGGCTAGTTTCTTCAATCCAACGGTCAGGAAGGACTATTTGGAGGTTGGAGAAGTATTTAAGAGGGAGTATTTATCAGAGGAAGCAAGCTTTGGAAAAATACATCAAGTGCATTCAAGAGAAAACCCTAGCAAGGCAAGCTTCATCCAAGTGCTTCAATCAAGAGTAAAAAGAAAGTGGTTGAGCAGATTCCAAGAGTCATTAAGAGCTCCTTCCACCCTTGAAGAGTGAAGAAACCTTGACAAAGAAGAGAGAAGTCACATCAAGCGATAACTATTCTCTAAACTCTTCTTTGTAGATTATATTGTTATATTTGCTCATCTAGGAGTTTAAATCTTCTTCCTTTGTTTATTAAACTACTTGTAAAGGTTGGTTGGTTAGCCCGCAAAACCAACGGAATAGGTTGATTGGTGAACCCGGAAAACCAATTGTAAAGGTTCGTTGGTGAGCCCGTAAAACCAACATAGGTTCGTTGGTGAGCCCGTAAAACCAACATAGGTTTTTGGTGAACCCGGAAAACCAAAGTGTAAAGGTTTTTGGATTGTGAACCCGGAAAACAATCCAACTGTAATCCGCGGGATTATAGTGAATTCCCAAGGGGTCGCTTGGGGAGTGGACGTAGGTGCTAAGGAGAGCACCGAACCACTATACTTCTTGTTGTTTGTATTGTGATTTGTTTAATTCCACTAACTCATCATTTAACATAAGTAAGATAGTTAAAATTAAGAGAAACCAATTCACCCCCCCCTCTTGGCTTGTCACCTTGGGCAACAAAGGCATAGAACTCACGGACTAATCCCAGGTAGATCACCACATCTAGGGAGCAAAGATACTCCCATCCTTGCCTTCGGATCCATTCCCCCAAACGGAACCCTTCTTGATCCAAGAACTCGGAATGGATCCTTCTCCCCGTTGTAACCGGTCTCCCCGCAAATTTTGCAAGTTGTACTGAAGGGGAGGGAGGAGGAGGTGGCTCTACACGTGTCTCACCTTGCGGAGACACTGTAGATGGCTCTGTAGCTTCCCTATCCGCACGTGTGATCCGTGAAACTCTTCCGAATCGCTTGGCTACGGCTCTCTTGGGTCCCATTTCTCCAAGATCTTGATGTAATCTACTGTTTGGAGATGATTGGAGGAGATTTGAGAGTGGGGAATAGGGTTTTTGGAAGAGGACAAAGTGAAAACAGTGCCCTAGATAGCTCACGGGTCTCCCTTTTAACAGTGGGGTCTCGACGTTGGGTCGACTCAAGAATTTTCTTGGGTCGACTCAACGTTGGGTCGACCCTATTCTGGGTTGGGTTGACCCAAGTTCAGAAATTTTTCCTTTCTCTTCCTTTTCCCTTCTAAAAATTTTCCTTGCTTCCAATCCTTACAAATTCTTTCTGGGACAATGATACATTAGTAAGGAATCTATAGATGACAAGTTTGACTCATGTTTCATGGGTTTTTAGAAATGAAAGGAGTGTATCATGAGACTGCTTGCTCCCTTTTATATCTCTTCAATAAAAAGGATCACATATGCCTAATTCCCTCCTAAGCATGCAGAATCTATCTTCACTCAAGGGTTTTGTGAATATGTCAGCTAATTGTTTCTCAGTACATACATGCTCAATACATATGTTTCCATTTTGCACATGATCTCTAATAAAATGATATCTTATTTCAATGTGTTTGGCTTTAGAATGCTGAATCGGAATTTTAGTAAGGTTGATGGCACTAGTATTATCACACTTTATAGGAATGTTATCTAGCTTAACTCCATAGTCCTCTAGTTGTTGCTTAAGCCATAGTACTTGAGCACAACAACTGCCGGCAGCTATATATTCAGCTTCAGCTGTCGACAGTGCCACTGAATTCTGCTTTTTGCTAAACTATGATACTAAGTTATTTCCTAAAAATTGACATGTTCCACTAGTGCTCTTCCTATCTAATTTGCATCCAGCAAAATCAGCATCTGAGTATGCAAGCAAATCTAGACAGGAGTCTCTCGAGTACCATAATCCTATGTTTGTAGTTCCTCTTAAATATCTAAGGATTCTTTTAACAGCACTTAAATGTGACTCCTTAGGATCTGATTGGTATCTAGCACATATTCCTACACTAAACACGATGTCTGGTCTACTAGCAGTAAGGTAGAGCAAGGATCCAATTAATCCTCTATAAAGCTTAATATCAATATTCTTTCCTTTCTCATCTTTGTCTAGCTTACTAGTAAGATTCATTGGAGTGCCTACTCCCTTGTGATTTTCATTCCCAAACTTCTTTAGTATTTCCTTTGTATACTTAGTTTGATGGATGAAGATACCTTCCTTAGTTTGTTTGATTTGTAATCCTAGAAAGAAACTTAGTTCTCCCATCAAACTCATCTCGAATTCTCCGTGCATTAAATCAGCAAACTCTTTGCAAAGATCATCATTTGTGGCACCAAAGATTATGTCATCTACATATATTTGTACCACTAGCAGATTTTCGTCCTTTCTTTTGAGAAAAAGTGTTTTATCTACATTTCCTCTACTGAAGTCATTATTTAGTAAAAATTTGCTTAATCGATCATACCAAGCCCTAGGTGCTTGCTTCAATCCATATAATGCCTTATGTAGTCTAAACACATGATTTGGCAATTCATGATTCTCAAAACCAGGAGGTTGCTCTACATATACTTTTTCCTCTATAAAACCGTTTAAGAAGGCACTTTTTACATCCATTTGATACAATTTGAAATCCATGAAACATGCAAAAGCTAGAAGTAATCTAATAGCCTCCAATCTAGCTACGGGAGCAAATGTTTCATCAAAATCTATCCCTTCTTCTTGATTGTATCCCTTAGCTACAAGTCTAGCTTTATTTCTTATAACTAACCCATTTTCATCTAATTTATTTCTAAAGATCCATTTTGTTCCAATTACAGAGTTATGCTTTGGTCTTTCAGTTAATGTCCATACATTACTTTTTTTGAATTGATTTAATTCTTCTTGCATGGCATTTATCCAATTGGTATCTTTTTCAGCTTCTTCATAAGTCTTAGGTTCTAACTGTGAAACAAAAGCAAGATAATCATTTAAATTTCTAAGAGAGGATCGAGTTCTTACCCCTTGAGATGGATCACCAATGATTAAGTCTTTAGGGTGTCCATATGCATACCTCCATTTCTTTGGCAAGTTTTGAGATTGTGGTGGCACGCAGTCATTTCCCTTATCTTGAATTGGCACGTCATCAAGATTCAACTTTTCAAAGTTAATAATTCCTGCATCATCATCAAGAATATTTTCTTTCCTAGCAGACTCACTATCAGACTCATCAAATATGATATTAACTGACTCTTCGACTACAAGAGTTCTTTTATTGAACACTCTGTATGCCCTGCTAGATGTGGAGTATCCTAAGAAGATACCTTCATCTGACTTGGCATCAAATTTACTTAGATCCTCCTTGCCATTGTTTAAAATGAAACATCTACATCCAAATACTCTAAGATATTTAGCGGTTGGTTTCTTATTCTTCCAAAGTTCATAAGGAGTTTTCTTGGTTATTGGTCGTATTAAAATCCGATTTAGAATATGGCAAGCAGTGCTTATAGCTTCAGCCCAAAAGTACTTTGGAAGATTTGACTCGCACAACATCGTGCGTGCCATTTCTGCCAAGGTCCTGTTTTTTCTTTCAACAACTCTATTTTGTTGAGGCGTTCTAGGTGCTGAAAATTGATGTGAGATACCGTTTTTATTACAAAATTCTTCAAAGTGTTGATTTTCAAATTCAGTTCCATGATCACTTCGAATTGCTACTAAGGTGAGCTTCTTTTCATTTATGATATAATTATAATGTTTCAAGAATTCTGAAAATGCTTCATTCTTATGTGCCAAAAATGAAACCCATGTATATCTTGAAAAATCATCTACTATAACTAGTCCATACTTCTTCCCTCCTAGACTCGTAGTTCTAGTGGGTCCAAATAGATCCATGTGTATGAGTTCAAAAGGCCTAGTTGTTGATACTATATTCTTTGATTTGAAGGATGATTTAGTTTGTTTTCCTAATGAGCATGGTCCACAAATTTTGTCCTTTTCAAAAATCAATTTTGGCACATCTTTTATTAATTCCTTCTTGACTAGTTTTGATATTAATTCCATACTAGCATGTCCTAGTCTACGATGCCAAAGCCAACTTGTTTCATTTTTCTTTTCTTCATTAGTAATTAAACATAATCCATTTTTCTTGCCTAAATCATGAAGATCTACCATGTAAATATTTCTTAGCCTTTGTCCTACAAGTACAATGCTATTATCTTTAGGATTTGTGATTATGCATACTGATGCTTCAAATGTGACTTTAAACCCTTTATCACAAAATTGACTTATGCTAAGTAGGTTATGTTTCAAACCATTAACTAATAAGATATTTTCTATGAAGGTAGATGGAGTAATAAAAATTTTACCCTTTCCAATGATATACCCTTTTCCATTGTCTCCATAGTCTACTCCACCCTTCTTAGATTCCAAGGTGACAAATTGGTCTACGTCACCGGTCATGTGTCTTGAACAGCCGCTATCTAGATACCATCGTTTTTCCACTTTGTTAGCTGCAAGACACCCCTGCAATCAAGATCAAGAATGAGCTTTAGGTACCCAAACTATGTTGGGTCCTTTAGGGTTAGTACTTGATGTTCCTTTTGGAACCCAAACTTTCTTGAATTTAAGCTTATGATTATTACTCAATTTGTTTTGACTGGTGTTAGATGTATGCCCTAGAAGCCAATCTGGCTGACACATTATTAATTCTGGGGACATAATTTTGTACTTGACTATTTATTATTGAATAAATAAAAGGCATCTTCTCATTCATATTGTTTATGTGTCTATGAATCGTCCAAGGAATTAATAAGATGATGATACATATTCTCAAGAGTTGAGAATTTGAGTCATGTATCATTGGTGATTAATTTCTAAATGCTCCTGATCAATGGATCATCATAAGGATGGTGATCGATCCGATCAGTGCACAGATCACTTTCCTTCTGGATGGACGAGACTTGAGTCCACAGTGTAGGGACACTGAAGTGATAGTGCAGGTGCTTGTTAGAGAACAAGGGTACTGAGCGTGACCAAGACAAGAAGTCACTTGGATGTCTATCCACTCGTCAGTGACTTGCTTGATGTTGCAGTAGTGTGACTGGTCCTTTGACCTACGGTGCTTCGGCTACTCACAGTGAGGTTATTGTAGTTTGACTGCACACATACATGGTCTCTAGCCATATGGGTCCATGCAGTGTAGATTGGCTGCAGTAGGTTCACTGTAGGAGTAGGGTATGCACCTATAAGGAATCTATCGACCTTGATAGGAGAGGAGTGATCCTATGTGATTTGTTAGACTGAGTTCTAAGACCTTGGCCAGGGCAGTGATATAAAGTGGAAAAAGAGTTTTCCACTATCGAACTCAAGTCGAATAAATCTTGACATATAACAGACGATGGGGTTTGACGAGTTGTCCATGACCTCCGTCCTGTAGGGATCCACGATAGTAGGACTGTATCACACGTTAACTGCACCTAGAGGTTCATCATTCCATTCTGCTGGGTAGCCACTACATGCTGCTAGGTGTCACTGGTGGATGGTGGGACTCACAGGGATTATCTCGATAATCGATAAACCCTAATGAGTTGAGTTGGAATCGTTCCAACCCATTGAAAGGAGTTTTTAATGATATTGTGATAGAGATCATAATATATCTCACTACCAATCAGAGTAGAACCTATGGGGTCACACACACTAGAAGTATTGACCGATCCGATGGTTGAAAAGTGATTATGAATCACGAGTAATCAATTCGATTGATAAGAAGTTGAAGAAGGAAAGGGAATAAATTAATTGGACTTGAAACAAGAATCCTACTTCGGGTCGGAATCCTAGAGTCCTAATTGGATTAGGACTGGGAATCCTAGTTGGAGTAGGACTGGGATTCCTACTTGGAATAGGATTCCTACAATCCTAATGAGATTAGGAATTTAGAATCAAAATCGGATTCCTACTTGGAGTAGGATTCCTAGAGTCCTAATCAGATTAGGACTTTGGATTCAAATTAGAGTCCTAATTGGATTAGGACTAGAATTAAACAAATCCTAATTGGATTAGGATTTCTTAAGTCTAAATTAATTATTAATCTAATGAATCAACATGACTCCTAATTGGATTAGGATTGAAGAGTTCAATTGAGTCATGATTCATCCAAGTCCTAATTGGATTAGGACTAGCATAGATTGAACCCAAAATTGGCTAATCCTAATTAGATTAGGATTAAACCATGAGAGAGGCACCTAATCCTCTTTGGAAGAGGATTAGGTTAACCAAGTAAGAGGGGAATCAGCCCCTCTCCACATGGCTAGGGCAACATGAAGAGAGGGGGCCGGCGCCCCCTCTTTGGAAAATTGTCTTGGAGCTCCTAATTGTTAGGAGCTCCACTCCTTATAAAAAGAGGACTAGGGCCGGCCCCAAGTAAGTAGCTCTCTCCTCTTCCTCCAAGCTGTGGCCACCCTCTCCCTCTCCTCCCTTGGTTCAGCCGCCATCAGCAAAGGGAAAAGAAGAGGAGGCGTCTCCCTCCTCTTGGTCTTCATCCTTGGCTTCAGCGCGTGCGAAGAGAAGAAGGCTGCGAAGGGATTTGATCTTCTTCCTCTTCTTCATCCTTCTTCTTCCTCCTCTCAAGTGCAATCAAGAGTTGATTGAAAGAGAGGACATCAGCCATCAAAGCTATCTCTGCAAGGGAGCTAGCACCCCGGTGAGATAGAGAGCTTGGATCGGATCCTGCTTCGTGTGGATACCCGTAGAGGCCGGACGTTTGAACGACTTCAAGCGAACCCTCTTCCAAAACCACGAATTCAGATTTGCGGTGATCATCTACCCGCGCAAGGTGAAGATTTGATCTTCCTATTAGTTTTAAAAGTTTTAATTCTTACCTAATTACGAAAGGTCTCGAAACAACGTTCATGCGATGAACGTCGAACCCGTGCATGCCGATTCCGCTGCCATCTGATTTAATTTTTGAAATATCAGCGGCATGGGCGGGTTCCCAACAACTGGACTTTCTATAGTTACATTCATATGCTTTATGTCCTAATTTATTGCAGCAATGACAAGTAATATTTTCATTTTTAGCTTTTACAAAAATGTTCTTTAAGTATTTTTGTTTCCTATTTATTTTATATCCTAATCCAGCCTTATCATATACAGCTTTTTGACTATCAAGAATCATATTTAATTTGGTTGAACTAAGTGTAAACTTATCTACTAAGGATTTATATTTTTCAGCATCTTCTTTTAACTTGACATTTTCAGCAATTAGATTCTTGGTTTCATTTGTGAGTTTCCTACTTAATGTTTCATAGTTATGAGATAGTTTTAATTTATCTTTGATAAGAGATTGATTTTCTTCTTTTAGAACTTTATTTTTATTGATTAGTTTTTTATGTTCTTCCATGAGTTCTAAAAATGCATCATGTAGTTCATCAACAGTAAAATCACATTCAAGTTCAGAATCTACCTCATCGTCATTGGCCATATGGCATATTTGGGCCGTCTCTTGATGATCTTCCTCTTCCGAACTTGACTCCTCACTTTCACTCCATTCAGCCATGAAGTTCTTCTTTTTAAGTTTTCTTGCCATCCACTTTAATTCCGGGCAATCTATCTTATAATGCCCGGGTTTGTTACACTCATAACAAATAGGTGTTTCTTTTTCCTTTTCTTTGTCCTTACCCTTTTCTTTGCTTGAACTACCTTTGAAGAAGGATTTCTTTTTATGAAATCTATTCTTACCTCTCATGAATTTTCTGAATTTTCTTCCAAGCATAGCCATTCCTTCTTCATCAAATTCATCATCATCATCAGAATCTTCCGACTCAGTTTGTTGTTTTGGAGTGGTAGACTTTAGGGCAATGGTCTTTCTTCTCTTGACCTCATCTTCTGAATTTTGCCTCATGGTCAACTCTTGGTAGAGACCTGAGAATTTTTCGCACCAATTCAGAATTAGTATAAGACTTTTCTAAACTCTTTAGCCCATTTATAATTTCAGTAAAACGAGTAAACATATCAGTTATGGACTCAGCGGATTCCATTTTAAACAATTCATACTTATGTACTAATATGTTTATTTTTGACTCCTTAACTTGATTAGTTCCTTCATGTGTGACCTCAAGTTTGTCCCAAATTTCTTTTGCAGAGATGTATGTAGATATTCTATTGAATTCACTTACATCTAATGAACAGTAAAGTACATTAATCGCTTTAGCATTTAATTGTGCTAATCTTCTATCACTTTCATTCCAATCCATTTCTGGTTTGGGTATGATAGTGCCCTCTATACTAATTGTGGGTGTATGAGGTCCTCTAGTTATAATATACCACAATTCATAGTCTAGAGCTTGAATGAATATCCTCATCCTAGCTTTCCAGTATGTGTAATTTGTGCCATTAAATAGAGAAGGTCTATTTGTGGATTGCCCCTCACTCATAGAACATCCCACTTGGGTTGTCATGATCTTTGACTCTTGATTGTGAGATCAACAAATACTATAGGAGCACCTCGCTCTGATACCACTTGTTGCCCAAGGTGACAAGCCAAGAGGGGGGGTGAATTGGTTTCTCTTAATTTTTAATATCTTACTTATGTCAATTTATGAGTTAGTGGAATTTAACAAAGTACAATACAAATACACAAGAAGTATAGTGGTTCGGTGCTCTCCTAAGCACCTACGTCCACTCCCCAAGCGACCCCTTGGGAATTCACTATAATCCCGCGGATTACAGTTGGATTATTTTCCGGGCTCACAATCCAAAAATCTTTACACTTTGGTTTTTCGGGATCACCAAAAATCTATGTTGGTTTTACGGGCTCACCAACGAACCTATGTTGGTTTTCCGGGCTTACCAACGAACCTTTACAATTGGTTTTACGGGTTCACCAATAAACCTACACCGTTGGTTTTGCGGGCTTACCAACAAACCTTTACAAGGTGATTAATAAAAGAAGTAAGAAGATTTAAGCTCCTAGATGAGCAAATATAACAATATAATCTACAAAGAAGAGTTTAGAGAATAGGTATCGCTTGATGAGACTTCTCTCTTCTTTGTCAAGGATGCTTCACTCTTTAAGGGTGGATGGAGCTCTTAATGACTCTTGGAATCTGCTCAACCACTTTCTTTTTAACTCTTGAATGAAGCACTTGGATGAAGAAGATTAGGGCACTTGTCTTTCTTGTGTACTCTTTGATATTTTGCAAAAGGATATTTTCTCTGATGAATAGTGCCACTTTAAATAGTTTCCTTCATCCATTGGACAAGCCCCAATGGTTAGAATTCAAAAACTAGCCGTTACTCACTGTTGGAAGGACAAAAAGTACTTCTGCAGAACTAGCCATTATGCTTCTGCCCGTGCTTGGGTCGACTCAACTTTTACTGGGGTCGACCCAACTTTCGCTTGGGTCGACTCAACCTTTCCTTGGGTCGACCCTCTCAGAACCACAGAACCTTGCAATTCAGCCTTTCTTCACTTGGGTCGACTCAAC
Organism: Phoenix dactylifera; assembly: GCF_051530095.1. Lineage (NCBI taxonomy): Eukaryota > Viridiplantae > Streptophyta > Magnoliopsida > Arecales > Arecaceae > Phoenix > Phoenix dactylifera. The sequence continues at coordinate 5,310,568 of NC_143203.1, forward strand.
ATCTTTTTGGGTCGACTCAAGGTTCAGTTGGGTCGACTCAACTTCCACTTGGGTCGACCCTCTCAGGGTTTCTAGAGAACCTATTTTTGAATGTCATTGCCTTTGGGTCGACCCTCTCAGTGTTTGGGTCGACTCAAGTTTGGGTCGACTCAACTTTCTCTTGGGTCGACCCTCTCAGTGTTTCCAGAGAACTGTTTTCTTGAGGCTTGAGGTTTGGGTCGACTCATCCTTTCCTTGGGTCGACCCAACTACTGTTCATCCGTGCCATTTTTGCAGAAGTGTGCCATATGCTTTCTTGATGTGCCGGGGTCGACCCAATCAACCTTGGGGTCGACTCAATCCACACTTTGCTGCAACTCAAGGTTAGATTCATCCATATAAACAATGAAATGCATCTTTATCTTATTATACGAATTGTACTGAGAGTAACAGACTTATAAATGATGTATCGAATTAACTTGTAACATACTCTTGATTATTGTATTAATCATCAAAATACCACTATCATCCTCAGACAAGGCTATAAAAGCAGTCAACTTCTTGTCCGACAATCAGTTTTTCATAAATTTTCTTCCTTGAAGAACTCAGCATGAACCCGGTATGATTTGATAAGGATGCGCTGCGTCTAGCTGAAGATGTTAAACTTAGCGCTTGTTGGGAGGCAACCCAATTTTCGTAGTTCGTTTTTGCATTTTTCTTATTGCATTTTTCAATGTTTAACAGGATCCCTCATATTACTGATGCAACTACGGTAAAATGCTTCTATCCTCCATATGCATCATATTTTCATCCAAAATAAAAATAATAAAAAAATAATAAAAAATAATAATAATAATATAATATTATTAAAAAAATAAAAAATATTAAAAAAAATATTGAGGACAATGTCTGATCTAGGTTGGGGGGTATAGGATTCGAATTTTTGAAGAATTTTTATATTTTCGTATTTTTAAATAAGTTTATCTCAAAAAAAAAACTTAATTTCTATGCCTTAGTGCTGAAATAATAAACACACGAAGTATATAAAATCTAAAAAAGCCCAATGACTAGTCAGGAGTAAGACAATTTGAGTTCTTTTTATTAAAAGTTCTTTTAAGTGAGGTGTAAGATAATTTTTACTTTGGAATTTCACAACACACATGGCCTGCACTTCTAAGGGTTAGGCTCAACACTATGTTGTTAAGTCTGGTAGCAACTTTGAGTCCTGATGAATCATACCTATCTAATTTACTATTATCCCATATTTATTTAAAAAAAAAGAAAGAAGTGAATTTAGTCAGGTACATCGAAAAGGGCTACCTATCGTTAAAGGTCAGCGGGCTTGTATGAGGAATCCGAGCATAGGTCCGTAGGGAAGTCTTGATGCCCAACACCTTATGCCATCTGGTGTGGGAGTTGTTGACTGAATGCTCGCTACACGGAGGAATCATTACAAGAGTAAAAGTGCATAATAACAAATAAAAATAATAATAATAAATAAATAAAAGGAAAAAAAAGAGAGAAAATAATATTGACCTTGAAAAAGACGATAGTGTGAAAGCCGTCGTTGTAAAAATTCGAGTAAACTGGAATATTACAGATAAAGCCCATGAGGTACTAAAGTAAACATTCACAACTCTCAAAATCCTGCAAAATAGGATAATTTTGAATCAGTGAATAGGTCTTATCTGACCAATTCTTGGAAACTACTAGCTTTAGCAGTATTTTGGAGAATCTAAAGCCTTAGCTTGTGTATGGTCCAGATATCACCGAGCATCTAAGTATAAATTAGCCTTACAACTCCCTAACAGAAACTTAATGACTTCAACTTAAGTTGAATACTGACCTAGAATTTGGGCTAACTTAGTAATTAAAACTTTGTGTGCTTTTAAAATTTTTAGCACTTATGCATTTGAAATTAGACTTTATAAAACAGTAAAATAAATTCTTTAGTAGCGATAGCAGTTTGTGGGTATCTGAGCCGGAAACCCACACGAGACAAAACTCGTCCACTAGGGCCACCTAGGGGTTTAAAGCCTTATTGCATACGGTAAATGCAATCGCGATTCCTGCGAAAGTGAGTTAGCTTTTATTTTGCTCGAGGACTAGCAAAATGTAGGTTTGGGGGTATGATAAGTGCAAAATAATGCATAAATTAACTTCTTACTCATAGCACTTATTATTATTTTTACGCACATATTTCAAATTTAAACATAAGAAAATATATTTTCCTACATCATTGCATTTTAATAAATTATTAAAAGTGATTTAAGCTTGATTAATTTTGATCTAATCTAATGTATGCAGGTCAAGTTGAACGTATTTGAGATGATCCCTGAACCCGAATCGCATGCACCTCGTGAATCAGATCCTCTTAGATTTCCGATTTAGCCCAACTCATCTGTTCCTTTCACATCCAATCGAGTTCAGTCTTTTATGTTTTAACCTTCCCTCCCTAAACCCCCCACATTGTACTATTTGAGTCCTTATCACATCCGCAATTAACCATTCAAAGTCTTCCTAAAATTTCACGTGCAAGCCATCCACATGTAAGTCTTACACATCATCTCCCCGTGTCCGAGATTTTTCCACCGCGTCTCAGCCACGTCATGATGTCTTCCACACGTCTTCAGTCATGCAGCCCTTGTTCCTAAACCCATTCGTTCCCAAGCCAATCTAGCCACACTCAGCTTCATTCCTCCCGTAATGCATGCAAAGGGCTCCATCGTCCCGGATCCTCTTCTTCTTCCGCGATAAGTCCCAAGATTTCCTCCCGCATCCGAGTAGCCCGCGATTCATCCTCATCTACACCCAGCCAGCTATTCCGTTCGGAATAGAGCTCCATTGCCAAGCACCCCACGTATCTTCTCCATCTCCATCTCCTCTGTACCCCAATCCCTATGGATCGATACCCGTAATCACTATTCTACCAGATACGTGCTATTGCGTGGTCTTTAAAGTTGACTATCAGAGGTATAAATGGAAGAAGTAAAGTACTCATTTAACAGCTTGGGTTGTTCTTCAGCCATCTCGATAGGTGGAGCAGTTCCTATGGTTCTATAGGTGCGGATTTTGGCTCGAAGGGCCCTAATAGAACGCTCTATTTCAGAATCAAAAGGTACTAATTCAGGAGATCTGGAACGACACTGATCGGTCCTTTCAATTTCGAAAATAAACCACGCAATAGCACGTATGATGACCCAAAGATTGATTTAAAGATTGATTTTGATGATCACAAAACCTTGAAGTATAAATACTAATGTTTGTGTTGCAAGGAGAAAGATATTTATTTTGCAAGGAACATAGCAAGTTGGAAGAACACAAGAAGGCCTCCAAAGCTCTCAAGAAAAGTTGGAAGAAAGTTACAAATTATTGGCCCAAGTTTCAAGTTCAAAGGATTCAATTTGGAGGAGCAAATTCAAAGGAAAATTCAAAAGAATAGTCTTCGAGTCGACTCCTGAGGAATTCGAGTCGACTCCGATGCTTGTCGAGTCAACTCCAGAGTAGAACGAGTCGACTCCAGGGTGAAACAGGCAGAAAAGTCAGAGAGCGATTTTCGACCCTGAGATTCGAGTCGACTCCTGTGGAACACGAGTCGACTCCAATGGTTGGCGGGTCGACTCCAAAAAAGCGAGAGTCGACTCTCAGTGGAACACAAAGAAAAAGTCAGAGGGCAGTTTTCGGACTCTGAGATTCGAGTCGACTCCCAGACAGCTCGAGTCGACTCCAAGGCAGCGCTACACCAAGATGGCAGAAGGCTGTGTTTCGAAAACTGAGAGCCGAGTCGACTCCGGAACAATTTGAGTCGACTCCAAGACCAGACAAGCCAAAAATACAGAGGATCAGTTTTCGGGCTCTGAGAGCCGAGTCGACTCGAGGAAGAAAATCAGAAAGAATGTCCTCTGAATTCATGGGATGAGCCGACTCTGAAAAATGCCAAGTCAGCTCCAGATGTTGGCGAGTCGACTCCGGGTTAAGTCGAGTCGACTCCCAGTCGAGGATGCACAATAATTCAAATTTGGAACAGTGGGCGAGTCGTCTCCAGTAAAGCACGAGTCGACTCCTGCAACAGACGAGTCGACTCCTGATCGCGCGAGTCGACTCCGATCTCAACGGTAATATTGTCAGGAAGTGCAGACTATGTCCAACGGCTCTATTTTTGTCTCTAACGGCTATATTCTTGTTTCCACGCCATCTAAAGCTATAAAAACAAGAAGAGAGCTAGGGGAGAACTTATGGAAGTGGGAGAAAATATTTAGGAAAGAGATTACAAGGGAAATCTCCCATAAGCACAAAAAGGGCCATTCAAAGTGAAATAGAGAGAAGAAGAGCATCCAAGTGAATCCCAAAGCTTCCTCTTCATCCGTGTGCTGCCTCGGAAATCCTCTACTTCGTGCCAAATCAGAAGAGGGTCAAGTAAAGAAGAAGCCGAGCTCCTTCATCTTCAAAACTCGGTTGAGGGCTTCTCTTTACACTATTTTGTTTATATTGTTATATTTGCTTGTGTAAGAAGCTTTGATTTGTTTTAAACTTTGTTTTTAATATCTTGTAACTTGATTCAATCAAGGGATTGAATCAAGGGGTTAAGGTTTGTTGGTGAGCCAAAGGGAAAACCAACGGTAATAGGTTTGTTGGTGAGCCTAGGTTGAAACCAACGGTGTAAGGGTTCGATTGTGATCCCGGAAAAACAATCGGGATGGTTCTAGTCGGTGAGCCTGGGAAAACCGACCGAGTTCGTTGTGACCTCGTAAAACAACAAGTTGGGTTGTGAGCTTGTAAAACAACCGGCTGTAATCTGTAGGATTATAGTGAAATTCCCAAGAGGTCTTGGGGAGTGGATGTAGGTGCTGGGGTGCACCGAACCACTATATGTTTGTTGTGTTTGTGATGCTTTTTGTCATTGTCTATCTTGCTCACTTACTTACCTAGATAAATTGCCTACTTAACTCTTCTTCGTGCATCCTTTAGTTGCAAGCATATTCAATTTACTTAATCAAGTCTCATTCAATTGAATTGCATACTTGGGCAAACCTAGACTAATCTTTTATTGAATCCGCTGCTTAATAGTTGATTAGATTAGAATCATACTCTTGCTAAGTTTAAATTTCACTAAGCATCCATACAACTTAGCTTAATTAACTCTAAAAGATTAGAAGTAGTTTAAAAGTTTTTAAAAGACCCAATTCACCCCCCCCCCCCTCTTGGGTTGTCACCTTGGGCAACAAGTGGTATCAGAGCAGGTGCTCTAAGTTTAATCTTTGATCTCACGATCAAGAGCCAAAGATCATGACAACTCAAATAGATAGTTTTCTAGAAGAAGGACAATCAATTGATACACCTCCACTATTTAATGGCATAAACTATACTCATTGGAAAATACGCATGCGCATTTTTATTCAATCACAAAACTATTATTTATGGAAAATCATAATAAATGACCTTCACACACTCTCTCAAACTATTAATGAAAAGGACTTAGCACAATTGAATGCTAATGCTATGAACATATTATATTGTGCTATTCAAGAAACAAAGTTTAATGAAATTTCTGCATGCTTATCTGCTAAGAAAATCTGGGATACTTTAGAAAATATTTATGATAAATCTCAGATTAGCTCACATGTGCTTCAATTGCATACTAACAATAAGACTGCAGAAAAAGGTGTTGAATCACCCACCTCAGTCGAGTCGACTCCAAGTATTTCAGAGTCGACCCTCAAGTTAACCGAGTCGACTCCAATTATGTCCGAGTCGACTCCGAGGCAAATCAGCTTCCTAAAGACAAAGAAGAAGAGGAAGCAAGAAGAAAGGAAGAAAGAGGTAAAACGCAAGAAAGCCTTGACCAAGAGAAAGTCAGACAAGGAATTGAAAGTTAGGAGCAACAATGAACCACAAGAGGTAACTAATTTATGTCTTATGGTACAAGAAGATAATGTAGAATCTGAATCTAATCTTACACCAAATAAATTTCATGAAGAATATTCTTATAATGAACTTTTGAATGCTTTTCATGATTTGTATGGTGAATGTAGAAAACTAGCTATGAAGAGTAAAAATCTTAAGAAACTAACTTCTGAAAATGAAAGCTTAAGGTCATTTTCAGAAAAATTGATTCAGAAAAATCATAGCTTAATTAAAGAAAATCAAAACTTAAGCGAAGAAATTAACCAATTAAGATCTGTTATTAACAAATTCACTGTAAGTTCAGAAAGATTAAAAATGATGTTTGAAAGCCAACATGCTGATTTTGATAAATCAAAATTTAGCTTGACTCCTTCACTTAGCCATAAATCTCTAGAGAAAAAGGTTATCAATTCACCAAGCAAACCATTAAATAAGATAACTTATTTCAAACATGAAAAGAATGGGCATAACAACTTTACCTATCGTTCTAACACGATTAAATCAAATGGTAAAGTTATTACTATTAAACAGATTTGGGTTCCAAAAGGAACCATATGTCCTAACTCTCAAGGACCCAAGCAAGCTTGGGTACCCAAAATGAGGATGTACACATAGGTGTGCCAAGATACCCATGGAACAAAAAGAAACTTAAAAAGTTATTAACAAAAATAATTATAATGAAATCAGTAATCCTTGCATCTCATCATTATTTTTGCTTTAGTATTTGATATGAATTGCTAGTATTGATCAATTTTGTGATATAGAAAATACTTCTGGAAATATAATCAAATCATTTCATTGTATAGTATACTTTACTCACTATTGGATAAGTTGCTAAATGATTAATCAATTTATTAAGAATAACTCTATGAATTCTCTATATGCTTGATTGAGAGCTTTTATCCATGGCATTATTGTTTATTGATCATAGATATGAAAATGTGTACTTGGTATGCCTTTGAATATTGCACTATGAATATCATGATTAAAGAAACCATGTTTGACATATAAAATCAACTCATGCTAGTATGTACTTAATCTCAAAAGACCTTGCCATTGGCTTACTTAGATTATCTTCTGAAAGGTCAAAGTTTGCTATGCATGCAAACTCAGGAAACAAACGAAAATCAATTTCTAAATCTAAAGATGTTGTTTCCATCACTAAGTTTTCAAAAGCTTACATTGGATTTGTTCTTGGCAAATAAAATTGAAATATTTTCTGTATTTGCTAAATCTTGTAAAAGTGTTTCAAATGATAAAGGTTTCCAAACTATGAAGATAAAGAGTATCATGGCACAGTGTTGAAAACCAAAATCCTGATAAAGTTCATACAGAAATTAATTATGTCAGCACCAAGAACACCATAAGTAAAATAGGGTTAATAGAATTCTTGAAGAAATGAAAAAGATAATTGTGTATGATAGTCATCTACTTAAATATTTTTTTTAAGCTATCATCACTGCTTGTCATACATATGATTTCTATTAGATCTATTTTTGATGAAAACTCCTTTTGATCTTCTGAAAAATAGAAAATGATCTATTGCATATCTTTCATATTTTTCAGTAACTTATGATATGCTTGATATGGTCTTTTGAAAATAATGCCAAATCTGATACAGATATTTTTATCTTTGGATATCATTCATCAAGCAATGCATATAGAACATTCATGAAAAGATTCTAGTTGTAGAAATATGAATTCATTTTATTCTCTATGAGACTAATGATTTATTATCAAGATACTAAAATTAGATTATATATGTATATGGTTAATCTTTTACATATAACAATCTGAAAACTTGTTAATAATTAGAACCAAATTGAGTTTTTCAGAAATGCACTCAATAAAGAAAAATTGATAACTACTAAAAGACTAAATCAAGAAAAGATGAAATAGATCTTGATGAAATTCTTGCATGATTAGAAGTAAAGATCACCATTATCATCTGCTTGCTTTATGAGCTTTATATTCTGTCAAATGAATGTGTAGAATACACTCCTATGTGGTTATTTCATTAAAAAGGGGTCTATGTAAAATAACCACCTTATTTGAAAACACTCATTACAAATATGATAAAGTAATTTGTGATTTGGAACAAGCATCAAAAGCATGATAGAATAATTATTTAATAGACCAGACTGTGTGATCATTATGTGCCCTTGTGCAAGACTTCAATCTAACTCTAATGAATCATAATTTATTGATAACAAATGAATCATAATCTGAATTTTGATAGAAACAATTGTTTAAGGCAATTTGATCAAAACTTAGCTAGCATGCCTTATTGATAATTATCTTAAGCAAATAGAATCTAAGCTAAATTGATGTTGAAAATAAGAAATTGATTTGATCTTGATAAATCTTTCTATTGTCTCACATGCTTGTCCTTGAACCTTCTTGGTTAATGAAACTATCTCTTAAGTTCAAGTGACATGTGTTTGCTTATATTTAGGCAATCTCTTGAGTAAAGTGACTCAACATTCAATTGTTGTCATATCCTATGATTGAGTCACCCAGTTAAGAAATATGCTCCATGAATGTTTTGTATCTTGAAGAAACTAATGACTTTCTTTCAAGAAAGAAAAGGAGTTTGTTAATAATGCAGGATCCTTGAGCAAGAAAATGAGAGATTTCTACTTGTAGGATATCTCCATGTAAGATACAATAAACATTCACATGCAAACAAGAGAGAGGACCTTCATCAGCCAAAAGTTCATACATAAGAAATCTAGTAGGTATTTGACTGAAGAATATAGAATGAATTGGTAATTCTAGATACCTCTCTCATAAATTAATTGAGCAAAGTCAATAACTTAAATCTTATTATGGCATGATTAAGATCTTTAATTGTTAATTTTTGATATCATGTCTATATATATATATTGATTGACTTATACTTTTAGAAATTGTTTCATGGTTTGCCCAAACTAAAATATATCTTTACCTATGTCATAACCATGAAATACACAAGTTTATGCTTAAAATTTTGATTTAAAATAACTTGTGAGAAATTATGAATCCATGAGCTTAATGAAAATGTTGTTTGCATGATATACATCTATATGATACATAAGATTATTTCTTTATTCTGTTCTTTCATGTAAATTACTTGAGAATAACAAAAAGAGAGAGAGATAAAGAAAAGAAAATGGATATTATTCAAGAGAAGGCAAGTACTCCAATCTTAAGCAAAAGCAAAAACAAGCATAATATATTCGGCACATTTGTGATACTTGTATGAGCATTCTTTTGGAAGGGATAAAATTCGTAATTAATTACACTTAAATAGAGAGAGTTTCAAGTGAACATTTTAACCTTTCTATATTGCTCATCATAGGGATGGTGCCAATGGGGAGGCTAGTGGTAGTACCCGGCACTATTTGACCCAACTATTCGGTGTAGGGTATATTAGGGACGGCACAAGAGGGAGGCTAGTGGTAGTACCTCGTGCCTCTTCCAACTCCACCGGATAGGGAGCAAATAGAGTATAAAGCATAAGAAAGTAAAAAAAAAGGAAAAACAATAACAAAATGTTCATTAATTGATTAAGAAAAGAAATTAAAAAAATGAATGACAAAGTAAATGAAAGTATATAAGAAGAATCAAGTCAAGTTTTAGTCACTTGGAAACACACCTTAAGGATGAAATCAGTGCAAAAGTATGTTTAAATAGGGGGAGTTTATTTAAAAAAAAAAAAATTGATCATTGACATGCTTGCTATTTTAATGCATGACTTAACACATAATATATTTTGCATGTGGCATGATGTCTGAAATTATGGATTCTCAATATTTTGTAATGTTCCATGATTGGATAATCTGATTGAATGTTTGAAATACTATATGAAGTTATTTTATTTTATTATTGAAAAGAAATTTGTAAAAAGGAGAAGAGAAGGATATCTCTATTTAGGGAAAATAAATTGATTTTGTTCTATCCTTCAACTTGCCTAAATTTGGTATATAATGTTCTAATTCGTACCAAAACTCAACATTAAATACAAAGATTCTGAATATGCTCTTATATGTTTGAAATATGTGGTTTCAATCGTAATGATTTAAGATGAGCTATAATGTGGAAGATACATATCTCAAATTATGATTTTGAAAGCCTCTATTGAAAATCCTATGTAATTCAGAATCTGATTTTGTATAAAAGCTTAAACTCCATATGATTTCTAAATAAAATCTTAATGAAAGAAAAACAGAATTAATTTTGATGCCTTTGGTTGATTGCTCCGATACGCATCCGAAACATATCATTTCTTATCTTCAAAGTATACTAATATTGGCCTAAATGATGTGGCTTTCAATGATCTTGATTGCAAGTAAATATTTTTAATATATGATTTTATTTTGATATTAAAAATATTTATTGTGCTTCATGTATACATTGCTGAAAAACTATGATTAAGAAATTGAGTTCTATAAATATATATATTTCAATGATCATCTATATGTTTTTCTCTCCTACATTATTAAAGACAAAATAGAGTGAATGATCTTAAAGCTAGAAATATTTCAGCTCACTCAAATGATTCTAAAAGAAAGAAAATGTAAATGCTTTTGAAAGAAACTGAGCTTCAAATGAATCATTCTTTATTAATATTTCTATACATTTTCTCTAAGATTAAGAGAAAGCATAACTTGTTCTTAAAGGATTAGAAAGAGTAATTGCTATAAATTTTGAATAATACTAGATTACTCTACATTCTCGATATCATAGAATTTCAGTGTTATTCACGTTTATCACTAAAATCTGAAATTCAACAATTAAAAAAATGATTAAAGAAGAATGCATCTTTTGAGGGGGAGCTTTAGATATTCAGTTTCTCATACCTTGATTTTTATGGATTGATTTTGATGAACCTCCTTATATTGCAAGACTTGCTTTAAAAGTTGTCTATAAAGGTTGTCTTATCTCAAACATTGAGTCTTATGAAAATAAGCTGATACTTATAGAAAATATATTTGTTTTGAGATTGACAATTTTATTGAACATTATCTTCAAATTCTAAACTCTTAAATGGAATGATCAATTAAGGGGGAGAAAGAAAATTTCAGAAGGAAAGATCATCTGAAGCTAAATCGCATAAATCCATAACTAAAGGAGAGAGAAAGAATACTAAATGAAAAGTGATCTTAATGCTCTCCAATATTTATCATCTGAAATTTAAATCTGAAAATTATTACGATACACCTTGAGGCTTGTTATTTGGTTAGTATATCCTATGCATCAATCATGAACCAAATTACAATTCAAATAGTTGATCTTAAGAGCCTCTAACTTAATGAAAAAGGGGGAGAATAATGTGTTGAATTTTCTAGAGTATCTCATAGAAAATCTATTTAGGAATTTACTAATGAGTCCTAATTGGCTTGCTCTTTAGAACTTCAATTTTGTGCCAATTCATATCTCTATATATATATCAAATTGTGCTTATTTTCTAAAAGAATAAAAGAAAGTTTGTAAAAGAGCTCTAAGATGTATCAAAAACTGCATATTTTGGTACTTGTGCCCCAATGCTCTTATTATCATAAAAGAACTTTGAAGTCATTAAAAATTAATGATCCAACATGATGATATGTCTTTCAAGTATATAAGTTTTGATCTTTTACTCTGAAAATTAATTAAATTGCTCTCATGTTGATAAAATACTTAATAGATTGGGCAAAAGATCTTAAATGAACAAGTTTTCATACTTATTATTGAAGAGAGGTTAGATTTCCATTCGTATTTTCCTTGAATATCATTTGTGGTACTTCTTGAATTAACTTAAGAAAGATTCCACCTACATTTAATTAGAAAACTATCTGTGGTATCAAATTAGAAATCTTCTTGAAATCACATTCGATGTGTTTTGCTCTAAAATTATCTTAATTGGCTCTGATCTATACTCATTAATCTGATTCTAATATTATTGCCTTGAGTTATATAATTCATATATGATTCATATATGATTAATCTTATTTGAGTATTCTGATCTTTGTGCTTAATGTTTCACTACCTTTTTGATGTTGTCAAAAAGGGGGAGAAATATCTAAGTATATGCTCATAATGCTTTATGTTTTATATGCTCATAATGCTTTATGTTTTGAATTGAATACAAATCAGCTTAAATTGAAATATGTTGATTGTGTTAAGCTGATTAAATCTAAAGCATTATCATGAAGTATGTTTTCTACTTCATGCAACTTAGCTATGTATTACTTCTAGAACACAATATATTTTATATTGCATATACTCCAAGTTTTGTCATCATCAAAAAGGGGGAGACTGATGACCCAAAGATTGATTTAAAGATTGATTTTGATGATCACAAAACCTTGAAGTATAAATACTAATGTTTGTGTTGCAAGGAGAAAGATATTTATTTTGCAAGGAACATAGCAAGTTGGAAGAACACAAGAAGGCCTCCAAAGCTCTCAAGAAAAGTTGGAAGAAAGTTACAAATTATTGGCCCAAGTTTCAAGTTCAAAGGATTCAATTTGGAGGAGCAAATTCAAAGGAAAATTCAAAAGAATAGTCTTCGAGTCGACTCCTGAGGAATTCGAGTCGACTCCGATGCTTGTCGAGTCAACTCCAGAGTAGAACGAGTCGACTCCAGGGTGAAACAGGCAGAAAAGTCAGAGAGCGATTTTCGACCCTGAGATTCGAGTCGACTCCTGTGGAACACGAGTCGACTCCAATGGTTGGCAGGTCGACTCCAAAAAAGCGAGAGTCGACTCTCAGTGGAACACAAAGAAAAAGTCAGAGGGCAGTTTTCGGACTCTGAGATTCGAGTCGACTCCCAGACAGCTCGAGTCGACTCCAAGGCAGCGCTACACCAAGATGGCAGAAGGCTGTGTTTCGAAAACTGAGAGCCAAGTCGACTCCGGAACAATTTGAGTCGACTCCAAGACCAGACAAGCCAAAAATACAGAGGATCAGTTTTCGGGCTCTGAGAGCCGAGTCGACTCCAAGAGAATCCGAGTCGACTCGAGGAAGAAAATCAGAAAGAATGTCCTCTGAATTCATGGGATGAGCCGACTCCGAAAAATGCCAAGTCAGCTCCAGATGTTGGCGAGTCGACTCCGGGTTAAGTCGAGTCGACTCCCAGTCGAGGATGCACAATAATTCAAATTTGGAACAGTGGGCGAGTCGTCTCCAGTAAAGCACGAGTCGACTCCTGCAACAGACGAGTCGACTCCTGATCGCGCGAGTCGACTCCGATCTCAACGGTAATATTGTCAGGAAGTGCAGACTATGTCCAACGGCTCTATTTTTGTCTCTAACGGCTATATTCTTGTTTCCACGCCATCTAAAGCTATAAAAACAAGAAGAGAGCTAGGGGAGAACTTATGGAAGTGGGAGAAAACATTTAGGAAAGAGATTACAAGGGAAATCTCCCATAAGCACAAAAAGGGCCATTCAAAGTGAAATAGAGAGAAGAAGAGCATCCAAGTGAATCCCAAAGCTTCCTCTTCATCCGTGTGCTGCCTCGGAAATCCTCTACTTCATGCCAAATCAGAAGAGGGTCAAGTAAAGAAGAAGCCGAGCTCCTTCATCTTCAAAACTCGGTTGAGGGCTTCTCTTTACACTATTTTGTTTATATTGTTATATTTGCTTGTGTAAGAAGCTTTGATTTGTTTTAAACTTTGTTTTTAATATCTTGTAACTTGCTTCAATCAAGGGATTGAATCAAGGGGTTAAGGTTTGTTGGTGAGCCAAAGGGAAAACCAACGGTAATAGGTTTGTTGGTGAGCCTAGGTTGAAACCAACGGTGTAAGGGTTCGATTGTGATCTCGGAAAAACAATCGGGGTGGTTCTAGTCGGTGAGCCTGGGAAAACCGACCGAGTTCGTTGTGACCTCGTAAAACAACAAGTTGGGTTGTGAGCTTGTAAAACAACCGACTGTAATCTGTAGGATTATAGTGAAATTCCCAAGAGGTCTTGGGGAATGGATGTAGGTGCTGGGGTGCACCGAACCACTATATGTTTGTTGTGTTTGTGATGCTTTTTGTCATTGTCTATCTTGCTCACTTACTTACCTAGATAAATTGCCTACTTAACTCTTCTTCGTGCATCCTTTAGTTGCAAGCATATTCAATTTACTTAATCAAGTCTCATTCAATTGAATTGCATACTTGGGCAAACCTAGACTAATCTTTTATTGAATCCGCTGCTTAATAGTTGATTAGATTAGAATCATACTCTTGCTAAGTTTAAATTTCACTAAGCATCCATACAACTTAGCTTAATTAACTCTAAAAGATTAGAAGTAGTTTAAAAGTTTTTAAAAGACCCAATTCACCCCCCCTCTTGGGTTGTCACCTTGGGCAAGAACGTATCCTATAGGATAGTGATTACGGGTGTCGGTCCACAAGGATTGGAGACAAGTTATTTTTCTTTTAAAAAAATAAATTAAGAAGAAGAATTTGCTAACTTGAATTAACTAAATTAAACTATAAGTACGAATTAGAATTTATCAGATTAAATGGATCTAGGGTTTGGAGTCCACCACATAGCATTGCATCAGGGTCTGTGTTCTTTATTTTTTTTTTTATCTTTTGGAGAGGCATGCAATATTGGCTACAAGCCTTTTAAAATAAACGCATAAAGAGTTTTAGGAAAATCCATCTTAGGTATAGCAAGAAGTGTCTACCTAATTATCCTAACCTAGGATGTAGTACATCTCTTCTTCCTAGGCATGGATCATCTTAGACTACTTTAGCAAACATGAATAGTAAATGACATGCTCAAGGTTTAAATATCATAAAAAAAATATTTCATTGAAGATAAGAATTTAAAAAAGCTCCAAAATAATAAAGAAAATAAGAACTGCAATGCCCTGATACATTGCTAGGGCTTCATCCAGCCCTAGACTAGACGTTTAGCCGAGCATGGCTTCCGGACGACCTCCCATCTTCAAATGAAAGTCTTCACCTCCCATTATTCCCAAAATATCCAAAATACTCTCTCTTTCCCCCTCCTTTCTCTCTTTTTTTATTTCTTTTTCTCTTCTTCCCTCTCGGCTTTCTTCTTCTTTTCACAGAAACAAAGGGTCTCCCCTGTTTTTCTCAATCGAGCTCCTCTTCTTCCCTGTCGATGGCTTCTTCATATAGACCCTCTCACCTGGTGATGAATCCCTTGGGAGCGTGCTGGTGGGGATGCGAATCCGGGATACTCGATGGGAGGAGCTGCGGGATCAACGTGATGGCTGGCTCCGGATGCATCGCGGAAGAAGAAGCGGAGGACAGATCGTGGACGGATGGCTCAAATCCGGAAAAGGGGGACGGCTAGATGCTTGGGCTCATGCCTGATCTCATGGGATGCTGGAAGCGTTGATCATGGAGGAGATTTGGTTGCGGGATGGCTGGGAGGACCGCTTCGGACGACTTCTTTCTTTGGACCGTGGAAGGAATGGATGCGGGATCGCCGGACGCTTGATGCGGAAGGATGGCTGACTCTAAGAGCGGCTAGGACGCGATGCTGGGAGGAGCGGAAGAAGAAGGTGGCCAGATCCATGGCGTGATATGCTGGGACGCGATGTTGTCTCGGATGCTCGGAATGGCCGCTGTGCGGAGGCAATGGCGCAGGCGGATGAAGAGGCGGAGGAACGGGAGGCTGGCTGCACCGCGTGGAGGATTGCGTGGAGGATCTCTTAGGCGACGCCATCTCGTGGCTGGAACGGGAGAATCGACGGGAATCTCGGCCGTGATGCACTGCGGGGGAGGGGGGAAGAAGATGAATAGTGGAGTTTTCATTTGTTTTATTTTATATATATATATATATTTTGTAACACTGTTCATATGAACAGTGTTTTCACGGGACACTGTTCATATGAACAGTGAATCGTGGATATTTAATTATTATTATTATTATTATTTTTGTTTTAAAATTATAAATTTTATATGAAGGCAGGTAAGGAATTGGTTGGGAATTGGCTTTGGATTTGAGGTGGGTCATGATCGTTGATTTGCTTGAACTTGTTCTCGAGCCCAATGTCATTTAAATTTAATTCTTGCTGAACTGCTTCAGACCGGACTCGACAAGACTAAAAACAGGACCGTGACTTAATAAAAAGGGTTAATCAAACCTTTTTGCTCATACAAAAATAATTATCTAATCAGGACCAAAACCTATTTAATTATAACCTTAGCATGGTTACAACTCCATCAGGTTAATAAATCGGGTCAACAATCTCCTCCTTATATGTTTTTCTGTAGTTTTCATGAAAGATCGTCACCAAGAGAGAGACAAGTTCAGAGTCTGGTTTAAGAAAAGAATTATTTACTTCTTACTATATTTTAAATTTATTTCAATGATTATTCAATTTCATGGTAAAATATGTATTTACCAGTTTAAGAATATTGATAAGTGCTATGGAAAGATAACTAAATTATAGATTATTAAGCACTTATCACACCCCCAAACCTACATTTTGCTAGTCCTCGAGCAAAATAAAATTAGAAAAAAAAACTCTAACTCACTTTCGCAGGCATCGCGATTGCATTTACCATATGCAACAAGGCTTTAAACCCCTAGGTTACCCTAGTGGACGAGTTATAGTCTCGTGAGGGTTTCCAGTGAAGATACCCACAAACTTCAATATTAAAATAAAACATTTATTATTATGATTAATTTGTTTTTTTTAAAATTGATTGATCTATAAAGTGAAAATCAAATTCCAAATGCATACTAGCTAAGAATTTCAAAAACTCTTTTTTTTAATTAAAATCTAATTTAACATACATAAATGATAAGAATTTCAAAGCACATACGGTTTTATTTACTAAGTCAGCCCAAATTCTAGGTTAGTATGCAATCTTAGTTAAAGTCATTTAGTTTCCGTTTAGAAAGTTGTAAGACTTATTTATACTGGAGTGCTCGGTGAAATCTGAACCGTACACAAGCTAAGGGTTCGGATCTCCAAAATATTGCTAATAGTTTCCAAGGATTGGTCGAAAAGATCTGCTCACTGATTCAAAATCATCTTATCAGCAGGATTTCGAGAGTTGTGGATGTTTACTTTAGTACCTCACGGGCTTTATCTATAATATTTCAGTTTACTTGAATTTTTACAACGATGGCTTTCACACTATTGTCTTTTTTTTTAAGGTCAATACAAAACTTTTTTTTTTAATATCATAAATTATATACTTTTACTCTTGTGGTGATTTCTCTGTGTAACGAGCAATCAGTCGACAACTCTCACACCAGTTGGCATAAGGTGTCGGGCATCAAGACTCCCCTACGGACTTATGCTCAGAGTCTTCATCACAAGCCCACTTGACCTTTGACAATAGGTAGCCGTTTTCGATGTTCCTGACTAAATCCATTTTTATTGATGATTTTTTTTTATTTTTTTTTGGATTAGATAAGTATGATTTATCAGGGTCCAAGGTTGCTACTATACTATCAACATAATGTCGAGCCTAGATCTTAGAAGGGTCGGCCAGTGTGTAGTTAAATTTCAAAGTATTAATTAGCTTATAACTTCCTAAGAGAGGCTTAATAAAAAGAACTTAAATTTGTATTACTTCCGACTAGTCATTGGGGTTTTTAGATTTTATATACCCTGTGTGTTTATCATTCTCGCATTCATGTATAGAAATTAGGTAAAAAAATATTTTTTAAAAATTTTATTATTATTATTATTATTTATTATTATTTTTATTTATTTTTTTTCAATTTATAAAAATGAAAATGAACACAATTTTTTTTAAAGATATTTTTATTTTTTTATTTTTTTATTTTTTTCGATAAACCTGACATTATGAAGTGAAAACGAATACAAGAGATGCAAACAAAACAAAAATGATTAAAAATACTTTAAAATACCTCCAAACCTAAACCTAACATTGTCCTCAATGTTAAAGAAATTTAAGAGAATTGGGTTGCCTCCTAACAAGCGCTAAGTTTATGGTCTTTAGCTAGACGCAGTGCATCCTTAATTATTTTGATAAATAGGGTTCGTCAAATTAAGGGATTCGATCAATTGCCCGTCGGCAACACAGTCCACATAAGGTTTTAACCTTTGGCCATTGACTTTTAAAACATGTCCACCATTGAAGTGTTGGATTTCTACTGCACCATAAGGAGAAACCTTTTTCACTACGAATGGTCCATCCCACCTAGAACGATGTTTACCCGGGAAGAGTCGCAACTTGGAATTGAATAGCCAAACCTTTTGACCAGGTTCGAAGGACTTACGGTTAATATTTTTATCATGAAAAGCCTTAGTCCTTGATTTATAAATTTTTACATTTTCATAGGCCTCATTGCGCAACTCTTCAAGTTCACTTAGTTGGAGTTTTCGGTTAGGACCAGCTGCTGCCATGTCTAAGTTAAACTTTTTGATAGCCCAGAAAGCTCTATGTTCAAGTTCTACCGGTAAGTGACAAGCTTTTCCAAAAACTAATCGGTAGGAGGACATGCTAATAGGAGTTTTGTAGGCAGTACGGTAGGCCCAGAGTGCATCATTTATTCTTTGAAACCAATCTTTCCTATCGGGACGTACCGTTTTTTCTAAGATGTGTTTTAACTCCCTATTGGACACCTCGACTTGTCCACTCGTTTGAGGATGGTATGGGGTAGCAACTTTGTCGGTGATGTTATATTTGCGAACCAAAGCCTCGAAAGACCGGTTGCAAAAATGAGATCCCCCATCACTGATGATGGCTCTGGGTGTGCCAAAACGACAAAAGATATTTTCATGTAAAAATTTAACCACAACCTTGTGGTCATTAGTTTTAGTGGCGACAGCTTCTACCCATTTTGAGACATAATCAACCCCTACTAGAATGTATTCGAAACCAAAAGATGGTGGAAAAGGGCCCATAAAGTCAATACCCCAGACGTCAAAGATTTCTACAATTAAAATAGGATTGAGAGGCATCATATCTCTACGGGAGATGGTACTCATCTGTTGGCATCGTTGATAAGTTTGGCAAAAGTTATGGGCATCTTTGAAAAGAGTAGGCCAATAAAATCCACTCTGTAAAACTTTTGCTGTAGTTTTTCTACCCCCAAAATATCCCCCACAAGCTTGTGAATGGCAGAATGAAAGAATACTTTAAAATTCGCATTCGGGGACACATCGACGGATTACTTGATCGGGACAATACTTGAATAGATCGGGATCATCCCAATAATAGAATTTCACTTGTCAAAAGAATCGGTTCTTATCTTGAGTTGACCAATCATCAGGAATTCGTCCTATGGCCATACTATGTTTGCAAACCATGGTGTTTTTGTTCCTCGTACCTCAAATAATTGTTCATCTGGGAAAGCATCATCTAAGGATGAGGTATTCTTAGAGGGCTCAAGAAGAATCCTAGATAAGTGGTCTGCTACGACATTTGCAGTTCCTTTCTTGTCACGAATTTCTAGGTCAAATTCTTGTAGTAAAAGAATCCATCGAATCAGACGGGGTTTGGTGTCCTTCTTTGCAAGAAGGTGTCGAAGGGCAGCATGATCAGTGAATATGGTAACCTTGGATCCTAATAGGTAAGATCGAAACTTGTCTAGCGTGAATACTGCAGCTAGCAATTCTTTCTCAGTGGTGGTGTAGTTCAATTATGCATCTGAGAGTGCTTTACTAGCGTAGGAGATGACATGAGGTACTTTATCTAGCTGTTGCCCTAAAACTGCCCCAATTGCATAGTCAAATGCGTCACACATTAATTCAAATGGAAGGGTCCAATTAGGGGGCCGTATGATAGGTGCAGTGGTCAATTTCGAGTGAAGATTTTCAAATGCCTCCTCGCATGCTTTATCAAAGACAAAGGGAGTGTCCTTAGCAAGAAGATTGCACAAGGGTTTGGAAATCTTACTGAAATTCTGAATGAAGCGACGGTAGAAACCAGCATGGCCAAGGAATGATCGGATTTGTTTCACAGTTTTGGGTGGAGGGAGATTGGAAATAAGATCGACTTTGGCTTTATCTACTCAATGCCCCTCTTGGACACGACGTGTCCCAAGATTATGCCTTTTTGAACCATGAAATAGCTCTTTTCCCAACTTAACACTAGGTTGGTTTCCTTACATTTTTTCAGAACTAGAGTTAAATTATCCAGACAATCGTCAAAAGATAGGCCAAAAACTGAGAAATCATCAATAAACACTTCTAGAAAGTTTTCCACCATATCTGAAAAAATGGCCATCATGCATTGTTGAAAAGTTGCGGGTGCATTGCATAGTCCAAAAGGCATCCTCCTATATGCAAATGTCCCAAGTGGGCAAGTAAAGGTGGTTTTCTCTTGATCGTCCGGGTAAACAGGTACTTGATTATATCCAGAATAACCATCTAAGAAGCAGTAGAAACCTTGACCAGCCAACCGTTCCAAAATTTGATCTATGAAAGGTAGAGGAAAATGGTCTTTCCTAGTCATTGAATTACGTTTTCTGTAGTCAATGCACACGCGCCAACCCGTGGTTGTGCGTGTTTGTATCAATTCTCCTTCCGTATTTTCAACCACAGTGATACCTGATTTCTTGGGTACTACTTGTGTCGGACTCACCCACTTACTATCAGAAATTGGGTAAATGATTCCGGCATATAATAACTTCACAACTTCTTTCTTGACTACCTCCTTCATGTTAGGATTGAGTCTTCTTTGTATTTCTCAGGTGGGCTTTGCATCATCTTCGAGGTGGATTCGATGCATGCAAACAGAGGGGTCAACCCCTTTCAAATCGGCTACAGACCATCTGATGGCATGTTTATTCTCTTCTAGCACCTTTAAAAGTTTACCCTCCTGTTCAGTAGATAAGTTGGCTACGATGATTACAGGGAGGCTATCTTCTGGTCCTAAAAAGGCATACTTAAGATTTGTCGGAAGTGGCTTCAACTCAAGTTTAGGTGGAGAATCAATGGAAGGACAAAGTGGTGTGCTAGCAATGGGGGAAAGGGGTTCAGGTCGGATCTTCCAAGGAAGGGAACTCATAGAAGATTGATTGTCAAGTAAGATGTTAACTTCTTCTACGGCCTTGTCTATATCAAAGTTGTCAATGTCAAAATGGGCCAAACATGCCTCTAAGGGGTCATCTGCTAAGATATAGGGAAGGGCGTTCTCTACAAGATCATCCATTTCGTCAATTAGGCAACACTCGTCTTCCCTCAAATGTTGGTCAGCGGCATGAAACATATTTAACTTAATTTTCATGTTCCCAAATGATATATCCATTGCCCCAGTTCTACAGTTGATACATGCATTGGCTGTCGCTAAAATGGGACGACCAAGAATCATAGGAATTTGTTTTTTTAGGTTGGGCACATGTTCCATATCAAGGATGATAAAATCTACTGAAAAATAGAATTTATCTACCTTGACAAGAACATCTTCAATCATCCCCCGTGGTATCTTTACAGATCGATCAGCTAATTGTAAGGACACCGAGGTAGGTTTTAATTCACCTAACCCAAATTTTTCATAGACTGAATAGGGTAGAAGATTCACACTTGCCTCTAGATCTAAGAGTGCTCGGTCGATGGAGTTATTTCCTATGACACAGGAAATAGTGGGAGCACCAGAATCTTTGAACTTTGGAAGGGTGTTGTGTTGGAGAATGGTGTTAGAAGTATGCCCTAGAAGCCAACGTGGCTGACGCATATTTGTAATCTGGGGCATAAATTTGTAATTTGACACTTATTAATAAATAAGATTGGGCAATTTATTTTTCATTCATGTTTGTATGTGTCCATGAATCGTCCAAGAAATTAATAGATGATGACACATAATTTCAAAGAGTTGAGAATTTGAGACATGTGTCATTAGGGATTAATTTCTAAATGCTCCTGATCGATGGATCCATCACGAGGGACGGTGATCGATCCGCTAAGATTAGTGCATAGATTGAAAGTGAATCCTAGGTTCTTCGGTGTTAAGCATGCTGATTTTTTTTTTTTAAACCATGGCTGAACCTGATCGGGTTGCCTACGTACACCTTCATAAGGGGGATCAAGCCATACGTAGTTCTTTTTAAGTTTCAAAAACGCAGCGGAAAAATGAATCAAACAATTTAATTCATGCATGCTTACAAGATCAAATCTAGAAATCAGCACATTAAGAACACATAGGATTATGCCGGAATCGTTTAAACAATTATGCTAAAACTTTCATGCATGATGAACTATCAGATCTGAAACTTAAGAACTCTATTCCGATTAATCTCCGAATATCCATTGAATGGATTCTGGAGATATCTCCGTGAGGAGCCCCAAAAGAGGGTAAAACCTCGGGGAATCAGACCTAGATCTTGACACCATAATAAAAGATTAATGTAGGATTAATACCTTTTATGATGGATGAAGCTTGTGGATCTGATCCTCGACTTCGCAGCCACGCACACGAATGGCCTCTACGAGAAGTCCACGCGAAGTTTCTGAAGAGATCCAATCCTACGGAAGTGCTAGCTTGCGCAGAATTTCTTAAGGCTGAAATTTGATCTTCCAAACGCTATCAACTTTTGATCCGCCTTCTTGGAAGAACTTGGAGGAAAGGTTTAAAGGGATTGAAGAGGACTTAGATCTGATCTAAAGACTCTTATCAGGGACCCCTAACACTAATGGCGCGATGGACTTAGAGGAGGAAGAAGTCAGCTAGATTGAATGCAGAATTTTTCCATGCATGAACTAGGGTTCCTCTCTTTTCTTTTCCCTTTTTTCTTCTTCTTTTTTTCTCTTTTTTTCTTGAATTCGACCACCAGATGATGGAGGTCCTTTTAATGTTGCTCTTCTACCTAACTTCATGCCAACCATCCCATATTTGTGGAGGATTTTGTGGGGTTTTGAATTTTGAATTCAAAATTCAAGTTCATGTGCCATTACATGATGAAGCTTGATCTAATCTAAACCATTCATCATGTTGCCACTTTCCTCTTTCAATTTTGAAATTCCCATGCCCCCAAACAGATTAGAGGGTCACGTGGTGATTTTGTGATGATTAAATTCGAAATTCAACCTTAATTAGAAGTGAGATAAAGATAAGGATGACATATGTCATGAAGAGAGAGAATTTGATCTTATCCAATTCTTTTCATGAATTTATCTCTCCATTTCGACCCATCTAATGATGAAAGAGGTCCCTGATGTTGCCAAGTGTCCTATGGCACCATTAAATAAATTAAATTAATTTTTAATCATATTAAAAATCAATTTATGGCGCCATGTATGGATATGTGACAAGTGGATTTCAAGATCCGAACAGTTTTAGATCAAACCCATTTAATTTAATTAAATCCTAACAATTAGAATGATCCAATTACCATGGGTTGAACCTAATCCAATTAGGTCAATCCCTAATTAAGCACAAATTTAATCTAATTTAATTTGGTCAACCTAAGTCCTCTTGATTCAGACCTAATCCAATCAGGTCAAAAACCCTGATTGAGCCCAGAATTGAATCTAATTCAATTTGGCTCATCCTTAGTCTAATTACTCAATCCAATTGAGTTCATTAGCAATCTAATTACTAATTAATCCTTCGATAATTACTTTAATTATTTTATAAGATAATTTGCCAATCGATTTGACCAAATTACCCCCGAATGATTCTTAATCATTCATCAGCCTTCTTGATCAATCAGGAATCTTCTATGCGTGTGACCTCATAGGTTCGAACCTAAGCCGGTAGTATAGGAACGACTTCCTACACTAATCGATGTGATCATCTAGCAATGGTATCCAACGTCCGAATAGGCCGAATATATGCGAAGCAAATATTCTGGAACCCTGAACTATGGTTACTGTATAATTCAATCCCTTTGACTCTTAATGCCAGGATGACTTAGAGCTCACTGTCAACCCTATAATTAGTACATCCATTATGTGATTAACTTTAGATATCCCGTGACTCCTCACTGGGATTACCCTGGCCAAGGTTTTGCTAAATTAATCACAAGACATTATTCCTGTTTCCAGGAGGGGTCAATTCCATCTTGACTCACAACTGACTACGCAAGTACTTGACTGCACCCAGTGACCTTCCGTCACTGAATTAAAAATTCAGGTAGTCCGGTACCAAAGTACAGTGAGTTGCCTGCTAGTCACAGGTTGCGGTCTCAGGTCAGAGGACCAAACTTATACCCATATCCACTCGGAACATCTCTCGACAGTAGAGCGTTCCGGAATTGGTCACGTTCAG
This sequence comes from Phoenix dactylifera, assembly GCF_051530095.1. NCBI lineage: Eukaryota > Viridiplantae > Streptophyta > Magnoliopsida > Arecales > Arecaceae > Phoenix > Phoenix dactylifera. The sequence goes on from NC_143203.1 coordinate 5,334,582, forward strand.
TGAAATGTACTCCTACACTTCACCTGTATGGCATACCAGTGTCTCCACACTCCTTGGTTAAGAGGACAACCAACGTATATGTCACACAATGACCTAATCTCGATAATGTTGTCGTCCTAGTAACAACATATTATTTGGTCGCGAACAAGTTTAAGGACTCAAAGATAAATCCTCCTTTATCATAACAAAAGTCCTAAGGACTTCATCATATAAGAGTTCATTTGAAGATGAAATGATGAATAATGCCAAATAATACTTTATTAATTTGTCAATTTATTTACAAAATTCAATCATCAATATGCTGACGATTGACATTTAGGATACAATTTCCAACAGCTCCCACTTAGCCTAAAGCCAATCGGCACAGTATCTAATACCCATCTTCGACTTGTGTTCGTTGAACTCTTTGATGCCGAGGACTTTGGTAAATGGGTCAGCCAGATTTTCTTTTGTGTCAATCTTCTGAAGATCAATATCACCTCGTTCTATAATCTCTCGAACCAGGTGATAGCGTCGCAGAATATGCTTGGTCCGCTGATGTGCTTTAGGTTTCTTTGCCTGAGCTATGGCTCCAGTGTTATCACAAAATATAGGAACTAGACCATCAATGGAAGGTGCCACTCCCAGCTCGGTGATGAACTTGCGCAACCATACGACTTCCTTGGCTGCATCAGATGCTGCAATGTATTCTGCTTCACATGTAGAATCTGCCACTGTATGCTGCTTGGAACTCTTCAAGCAGATGGCCCCACCCTTAAGAGTGAAGATATATCCCGACACGCTCTTGCTATCATCTTGATCTGACTGAAAACTTGAATCGGTATATCCCTCAAGTTTTAAGTCAGAATCACCGTAGACAAGCCACTGATCTTTAGTATTTCTCAAATACTTAAGGATGGTTTTTACAACCTTCCAGTGGTTGCTACCTGGATCAAACTGGTATCTACTCACTGCTCCTAGTGAGTATGCCACGTCTGGTCTAGTACATGTCATGGCATACATTATAGATCCCACTGCCGAAGCATATGGAATTCTATCCATACTTTCTCTTTCTTGAGAGGTTGTCGGACAATCCCTTTTAGAGAGGTTAATTCCATGGCCCATTGGAAGATAGCCTTTTTTGGAATTAATCATACTGAACCTTTTCAGTATAGTATCAATGTATGTGGATTGGGATAATCCAAGCAATCTTCTAGATCTATCTCTATAGATCTTCATCCTTAGGATGTAAGATGCTTCTCCCAAATCCTTCATGGCAAATTGAGATGATAGCCAAACCTTTATTCCTTGTAATGTAGGAATGTCATTCCCGATTAAAAGAATGTCATCCACATACAAAACAAGAAATATAATAACTGAACCATTAGCCCATTTATAAATGCAAGGTTCCTCTTCATTCTTAATGAAGCCATATGATTTGATCACCTTATCAAATCATATGTTCCAACTCCGTGAAGCTTGCTTTAATCCATAAATGGATTTTTGAAGCTTGCACACCTTAGACTCATCTGCAGATATAAAACCTTCAGGTTGCATCATATACACCTCCTCTTCTAAATCTCCATTTAGAAAAGCGGTTTTAACATCCATCTGCCAGATCTCATAATCTAAGTGTGCTGCTATCGCAAGCATAATCCGAATGGATTTGAGCATTGCCACAGGAGAAAACGTCTCGTTATAGTCAATACCATAACGTTGACGATATCCCTTGGCAACCAGACGGGCTTTATAGGTCTCTACCTTTCCGTCTGCACCCCGTTTCCTTTTGAATATCCACTTACATCCTATGGGTTTAATCCCTTCGGGTAGGTCAACTAATGTCCATACATCATTGACCTTCATGGATTCCATTTCGGATTGCATGGCTCCAAGCCATTTATCAGAGTCATACCTCTGCATTGCATCCATATATGTGATCGGATCCTCATCGTTTTCATCAAGTTCGATAGGATCCCCGTCCCGGACCAAGAAACCGTAGTATTTGTCCGGCTGACGTGGTACTCTACCTGATCGCCTTAATGGTGCATCTAAGATGGGTTCTGGATCTGATCTAATCAAATCCGACTCAACTAGTTCAGTAGATGGTGTCGGATCTTCTACATGTTGAACTTCCCTAAGCTCAACATTAGAGCTTTTAGTTCCTTCACTAAGGAATTCTTTTTCTAAGAAAACAGCTCTATTGCTTACGAATAACTTTTGTTCTTTAGCAAAGTAGAAGTAATATCCTTTAGTTTCTTTAGGATAACCAACAAAGAAATATTTGTCAGACTTGGGTTCAAGTTTTTCTGTCTTCAAACGTTTGACGTATGCTGGACACCCCCAAACCCTAAGGTGAGAGAGCATCGGCTTACGTCCAGTCCACATCTCATGTGGTGTTTTATTTACAGACTTACTTGGAACCTTATTTAGAATGTAGCAGGCTGACTCAAGTGCATATCCCCAAAAGAATATGGGCAGACTTGCAAACCCCATCATGGATCGAACCATGTCTAACAGAGTTCGATTTCTTCTTTCTGATACACCGTTATACTGTGGTGTACCAGGAGGAGTCCATTGGGAGAGAATCCCATTCTCTCCTAAATATGTCAAAAACTCATTGGAAAGGTATTCGCCTCCTCGATCTGATCGAAGAGTTTTAATACTCTTTCCAGTTTGTTTTTCTACTTCATTACGATACAATTTGAACATTTCAAATGCTTCAGATTTATGTCTCATTAAATAGACATAACCATACCTAGAAAGGTCGTCTGTAAACATAATGAAATATGAATACCCACCTCTAGCATTTGTGCTCATTGGCCCACATACATCAGAATGTACAAGGGTCAATAAGTCACTGGCTCGTTCACCTTTTCCGGTAAAAGGTGATTTGGTCATCTTACCTGACATGACTCACAGGTTGTCAATGATTCACAATCATTAACATTGAGGATTCCCTCTTTACTTAACCTGTTCATCCTGTTCTTATTAATATGACCTAGCCTATGATGCCAAAGGTAGACATCCGTGACATTATCTATTCTAGGACGCTTACTTGACGTGTACATTACATTAACAGGTTGTGATAACAAGTAGATGCCATTGCTCAATTGTCCATTCATTACAGTAACACCATTCATAATGATATCACAAGAACATTTCTTTATTGAAATTTCATAACCGTTCATGGCCAAAAGGCCTACGGAAATTACATTCAATAAGAATGTAGGACAATAGTGACAATCACTCAAAACAACTAAATGAGAATTGAAAATAAGTTTGAGATTTCCTAAAGCTAGAACTGGAACAGATCTTCCATCTCCAACATTCAGAAATCTCTCGCTGTTTTCAAATCTCTCATTGACCTGAAGTCCTTGCAACGAATTGCATATATTAAACGGACTTCCAGTATCTAATAACCAGGTCGAATTATCACATATAGAGAAATTACAAGGTGTTATCATATAAATACCTTGATCAGCAACTGATTGCCCTTTTCTCTTGCTTAGCCTGTTCGGGTCAAGTGAGGTAAGGTACTGAGGACAATTCCTCTTCCAATGCCTCTGCTTCTTACAATAGAAGCATTCTGCCTGACTTTGGTCATCCTTAATCCTTTTGGTCTGACTATGCTGAGTTTTCAGCTTTCTATACCAATTATTGAAGTTGGGACCAGTCAACTTGTCATTATCCAATAATGAGCGAAGTGACAAACTTGTGGCCATTTCTACATAAAAGAAAATTTGGCTATTAGTATATGAATTGACTAAACACAGTAGACTTGAACTTTAGTCTAAAGATACTTTCACTATTTTATACAAATTGGTAGTCTCTACCTCCAATTCGAAAAATTACTCCTAATTCTTTAGTGGGCACTAGAACCCAATAGATCGCATATAGGCCCGAGTGTGGCTCGGCTAACCCATATGCACCTATTGGTAGATTCTAAACCAGTTGCTTCACCAAGCAACTTCTAGTGATAATTTTGCCCTAGGTTCTTCGGCAGGCGTGTGGCGCCTCCACCGAATACCCTAGTCAGGTCCAACCATTAAATGATAGGGTTAAGTCTAATCAACTAATAGACGATCAAGCCCGAGTGTGGCTCGGCTCACCTGACCGCCTATTGAAGGTACACTTAACTCATCATATATTGAATGACAATTCCAATGCTTGATAAGTACCAGGCGTGTCGCGCCTCCAATAATTATCAAAACATTGGACCCATTATCACCCAACTTAATGGGAGGCTATGACCTAGTTATCCCTATAACCATTTCATTTTAACGACCTAATAATTTTAGAGGATTTCTTAATTAGGATAGATAAGAAGATCCGGTTAGTCTAATTTCTTCCACTGACTTCACCAAATCAGATTAGACTCAAACCGGTTAAGGAGGCACCTAAATCAGTCAAACTGATTTTCCTTATAGGCATGGGCTAACTCGAATCATTAAGTGATCCAATCAAAATGTGATTGACCATGTCGGCCAGGTAAGTGAGATCGGTGGAAGGGATATGCAATTAACTCGACAAAGACGAATCAGTGCGAGTAGCTCCCAATTAAAAATCACTGGTCAAAACTGCCAAACTTACCTTAGACACCGACTGGTTAATCAATTTCGATTTGATTACTCAAATGACTCGGGCTACACCTCTGAGCCTAAATCAAGTTCCATCTTGGTCTAATCAAAGACATGGACTTGATCCATCTACAACTATTGTAAATTGACCTAGAATTTCCTTGACCTAATCTAGTTACTACTTAATTAGATTTGATCAATTAATTCTATTTGTCCATGTATGATTCTAACCTTAGGTCTAACCCAATCCTAGAAACTTGATTCAAGCTAACCCATATGCCCAAAGAATTATGCAATGTCAATTAATTGAGTTACAATTCTATTTCATAACACTTAATTCTTAATTAAGTTTAGACTTATGAAAGTTTTGATCATTGCATATTTTTTTTTAATTACATATTAATTACAATCTTTCAGTTCTTAAAATATATTTTCAGATCTGAGTTTTTGTAATTAATCACATGTAATCAGATTTAATTCATGTTTAAGTCATTATATTTAATGTTCATGCATCACATATACATAACAACATGAATTAATACAAACAACATACATCTTATGCATTTGTTTTTTCACTTTTATTTTCAGATCTAATTTGTTCATTAAAATCAGAGATCATATGAATCATAAACTTTATTTAGATCTAATCTAAACAATATTATGATTTCAGATTTATTCATGTTACTAATCCTAACACAAACATGCATCATATGCATCCAAAATTTCAGATCTACTTAATCATGCATAATCAGCAATTAAATCAATCATAAAAAATACTTTAGATCTAATCTAAATATGTTAATGATTTCAGATTTAATTACAAGAATTAAAACATAAAAGTTTAAACATGAACCTGGCTCTGATACCACTGAAAGTGAATCCTAGGTTCTTCGGTGTTAAGCATGCTGATTTTTTTTTTTTTTAAACCATGGCTGAACCTGATCGGGTTGCCTACGTACCCCTTCATAAGGGGGATCAAGCCATACGTAGTTCTTTTTAAGTTTCAAAAATGCAGCGGAAAAATGAATCAAACAATTTAATTCATGCATGCTTACAAGATCAAATCTAGAAATCAGCACATTAAGAACACATAGGATTATGCCGGAATCGTTTAAACAATTATGCTAAAACTTTCATGCATGATGAACTATCAGATCTGAAACTTAAGAACTCTATTCCGATTAATCTTCGAATATCCATTGAATGGATTCTGGAGATATCTCCGTGAGGAGCCCCAAAAGAGGGTAAAACCTCGGAGAATCAGACCTAGATCTTGATACCATAATAAAAGATTAATGTAGGATTAATACCTTTTATGATGGATGAAGCTTGTGGATCTGATCCTCGACTTCGCAGCCACGCACACGAATGGCCTCTACGAGAAGTCCACGCGAAGTTCCTGAAGAGATCCAATCCTACGGAAGTGCTAGCTTGCGCAGAATTTCTTAAGGCTGAAATTTGATCTTCCAAACGCTATCAACTTTTGATCCGCCTTCTTGGAAGAACTTGGAGGAAAGGTTTAAAGGGATTGAAGAGGACTTAGATCTGATCTAAAGACTCTTATCAGGGACCCCTAACACTAATGGCGCGATGGACTTAGAGGAGGAAGAAGTCAGCTAGATTGAATGCAGAATTTTTCCATGCATGAACTAGGGTTCCTCTCTTTTCTTTTCCCTTTTTTCTTCTTCTTTTTTTCTCTTTTTTTCTTGAATTCGACCACCAGATGATGGAGGTCCTTTTAATGTTGCTCTCCTACCTAACTTCATGCCAACCATCCCATATTTGTGGAGGATTTTGTGGGGTTTTGAATTTTGAATTCAAAATTCAAGTTCATGTGCCATTACATGATGAAGCTTGATCTAATCTAAACCATTCATCATGTTGCCACTTTCCTCTTTCAATTTCGAAATTCCCATGCCCCCAAACAGATTAGAGGGTCACATGGTGATTTTGTGATGATTAAATTCGAAATTCAACCTTAATTAGAAGTGAGATAAAGATAAGGATGACATATGTCATGAAGAGAGAGAATTTGATCTTATCCAATTCTTTTCATGAATTTATCTCTCCATTTCGACCCATCTAATGATGAAAGAGGTCCCTGATGTTGCCAAGTGTCCTATGGCACCATTAAATAAATTAAATTAATTTTTAATCATATTAAAAATCAATTTATGGCGCCATGTATGGATATGTGACAAGTGGATTTCAAGATCCGAACAGTTTTAGATCAAACCCATTTAATTTAATTAAATCCTAACAATTAGAATGATCTAATTACCATGGGTTGAACCTAATCCAATTAGGTCAATCCCTAATTAAGCACAAATTTAATCTAATTTAATTTGGTCAACCTAAGTCCTCTTGATTCAGACCTAATCCAATCAGGTCAAAAACCCTGATTGAGCCCAGAATTGAATCTAATTCAATTTGGCTCATCCTTAGTCTAATTACTCAATCCAATTGAGTTCATTAGCAATCTAATTACTAATTAATCCTTCGATAATTACTTTAATTATTTTATAAGATAATTTGCCAATCGAATTGACCAAATTACCCCCAAATGATTCTTAATCATTCATCAGCCTTCTTGATCAATCAGGAATCTTCTATGCGTGTGACCTCATAGGTTCGAACCTAAGCCGGTAGTATAGGAACGACTTTCTACACTAATCGATGTGACCATCTAGCAATGGTACCCAACGTCCGAATAGGCCGAATATATGCGAAGCAAATATTCTGGAACCCTGAACTATGGTTACTGTATAATTCAATCCCTTTGACTCTTAATGCCAGGATGACTTAGAGCTCACTGTCAACCCTATAATTAGTACATCCATTATGTGATTAACTTTAGATATCCCATGACTCCTCACTGGGATTACCCTGGCCAAGGTTTTGCTAAATTAATCACAAGACATTATTCCTGTTTCCAGGAGGGGTCAATTCCATCTTGACTCACAACTGACTACGCAAGTACTTGACTGCACCTAGTGACCTTCCGTCACTGAATTAGAAATTCAGGTAGTCCGGTACCAAAGTACAGTGAGTTGCTTGCTAGTCACAGGTTGCGGTCTCAGGTCAGAGGGCCAAACTTATACCCATATCCACTCGGAACATCTCTCGACAGTAGAGCGTTCCGAAATTGGTCACGTTCAGTGAAATGTACTCCTACACTTCACCTGTATGGCATACCAGTGTCTCCACACTCCTTGGTTAAGAGGACAACCAACGTATATGTCACACAACGACCTAATCTCGATAATGTTGTCGTCCTAGTAACAACATATTATTTGGTCGCGAACAAGTTTAAGGACTCAAAGATAAATCCTCCTTTATCATAACAAAAGTCCTAAGGACTTCATCATATAAGAGTTCATTTGAAGATGAAATGATGAATAATGCCAAATAATACTTTATTAATTTGTCAATTTATTTACAAAATTCAATCATCAATATGCTGACGATTGACATTTAGGATACAATTTCCAACATAGATCACTTAGTCAGATGGACGAGTCTCGAGTCCACGGTGTAGAGACACTGGAGTGATTATGCAAGTACTTGTTAGAGACCAAGGTACTGAGCGTGACCAAAGATAGTAGTCATATGGATGTCTATCCACTCGTCAGTGACTACTTATGCTGCAGTTGTATGACTGATCCTTTAACCAGCGATGCCTCAGCTATTCACTGTGAGGTTGCTGTAGTTTGACGAGCATGTAAACTTGGGCCCTAGTCATTCGGATCCTTGTAGTGCGAATTGGCTGTAGTAGGTTCATTTTGAAATAGGATTGCATCTAGATGAGATCTATCGACCTTGATAGATTAGGAGTGATTCTATGTGATTTATGAGACTGAGTTTGATAAATTCTTGGCTAGGTATTTTGGAAAAAGAGTTTTCCATATCTTGAATTGGAAGTCGTATAAATTTGACATATGACAGACGATGGGGTTTGACGAGATATCCATAATATCCGTCACGTCAGGATCCATGATAGAGGAACTATATCATACGCTAACTGCACCAAGAGGTTCAGATATTCCATTATGCTGGGTTGCCACCACATACTGCTAGGCATCACTAGTGGATTGTGAGACTCGAAGGCATTCACTTGGTGATCAGTGAACCCTAAGAGTAGAACTGAAATCGTTTCAGTCCATTGAAAGGAGTTTCAGTCATATTGAGATGGAGATCTCAATATTTCTCACTACCAGTCAGAATAGAACCTACGGGGTCATACACATAGAGGATTTAATTAGTTAGACTATCATAATTGTGATTTGGAATCATAATAGAAATCAATTATCAATATGATTGGTGATTGAATTAACCCACTAAGTGTTAGTGAGTTAATGGAAGAAGAATTAAGTGGAACTGATTGCAATTGGATTGTAATTGGGCTGATTTAATGAGCCAAATCAAATTGGGTTCGACCCAAATTGATTTGGGTTCATGATTGGGTCAATTTGATTAAACCAAGATTTGTGCGGATTTTAAAGACCACATGTCGTCGTAGGATGAATATGACTTAAGTCATGTTCACACTATGCGGACTTTGAAGTCCACATGGCGTCGTAGGATGCATGCTCCCAAATCAATTAATTCTTCTAATAAGATTAGGAATCCTAATGTGGTTAGAAAATTAATCAATTGATTAAATAGACACATGTCATGCATCTATGAGCACAAGGATTGGACATTTGGCATTAATCCAAGGATGGGTTATAGTTCCATACTCCTAATAAAATTAGGAGGAGCCCTAAACCCAATCTATAAAAGGGTAGCAAGGGAGAAATTATGAATTAATTCTCTCCTCTTCCCTTCCACGCCTCCTCTTCTTTCTTCCTCCTTCTCCACGGCAGCAAAGGGTCTTCATCCTCCTCTTCTTCCACGGTAGCAAGGCAAGGAAGATCCACGTGCAAGGTTCCTCCTTCCTCTTCCTCCATTGCGAGCAAGGTTGAAGAAGAAAGGGTTTTTCTTTAAGGAGGTATGTTGCAGATTTTTATCTTCTAATCTATATGATAGTCATGAGAGGTCTTTGTAAGGAGCTAGCACTCCGGTAAGATCCTATCTCAGATGATTAGATTCTCGTGTGGATACCTGTAGAGGCCAGACAATTGTGTGGCTCAAACAGGAACCTAGATAGATCATCAGGCTGCGGTATTCTTCACCTGCAGAATTTTTGAAGATGAGATCTTCAAATTATTTTTTTTTTGATTTTAGTTTCAGTTTTATGAATCTTAATCAACCTTCCTCAGATCCTAATCTTTCCTTCCTAATGAATTCAAAGATCTTCTGGATTTGGATCCAGAAAAATTTTTAAATTCTACGATCCGAGGCGCGTTCATGCGATGAACGACGTTTTGTTCGAATTCCGCTGCGAACGTCGCATCGAACAGGGCGTAACTCAGCAAATGGAACTTACCTGCTCAGTTAGGAGGACCTTTTTAGGCACATGTGTCCTAGATTTCCGCTTTTGGGTGCAAGGGTCTTTGAGAAATTTGGCATAGGAGGGAACTTGTTTGATGGCATCAAGGAGTGGGAGGTTGATTTTAACTTGTTTGAAGACCTCCATCATCTCTTCTAAAGAAGTTCCCTTCTTGCCAAAGGGAGAGGGTGCATTAAGTGATTCAGGAAATGGAGCCTTTGGAATGTGGGTTGTGGCAGATGGTGGACTAGCTGAAGAAGGTTTTGGGTTTTCATGTGATACATTCCTCTCCTCTTCTTCACCTTCCTTATTGTTACCCTCCCCAACCTTATTATCTATTATACGTCCACTCCATAGGGTAGTCAAAGCATTGGCTTGCTCATGATTTATTCGAGTTTCTTGAGCCACGTATTGTCCCCTAGGATTACTTATTGGTTGACTTGGAAGCTTACCTTCCTCTCGCTTGTTTAATGCATTGGCTAGTTGACCCATTTGGGATTCTAGCTTAGCAATTGATTGCGTGTGAGAGTGCAATAGTTGTGTGTTTGCCTCCAAACCTTGACGGGCAGTCAACATTTTCTCCTCAAAGGCTGTATTTCTTTGGGTTGGAGGAGGAGGGTGTTGAAATTGAGTTGAGAGACGGTAGAGACGAAAATTCTGAGGGTTTTGAAAATTTTGGAAGTAGGGTTGGGCAGTATTTGAAGCTTGCTGTCTCCAAGAGAAATTTGGATGATTCCGCCATCTCGGGTTATATGTATTAGAAAATGGGTCATTACCCGGTCTGGGTTATGTTTGAGCAGCATTGATGTGTTCTTGCACGAGTTCGGAAAATTGGGGCGCTGAGGGGCACTCATGAATAGGGTGGGATGGGCTAGAACAGATAGTACACACTTGTGCTTGAGAAGAGTTAGTGAAATGCCCGCCTATCATCAGTTGGTCAATCTTATGGGACAATGCATCTACCTTGCTAGACAGGTCCATAGAATGACTTATTTCACAAATGGTCCCTTTTCTTTGAGAACTCGGGGTGCTTGACGAGAACAGGAAGCATGGTGGAGGAAGTTTTCATTAAGATTTTCAAATAATTGCCATGCTTCATGCTCATTTTGAAGTATGAAAGTCCCCCCGCATGCAGCATCGATCATCTGACGGTTTCGTTCAGTCAATCCGTCATAGAAATATTGCACTAACTACCATTTAGGTATTTGATGATGTGGGCATTTACGGATTAGGTTCCGAAATCTCTTCCAAGTTTCATGAAATTCTTCTCCCTCAGTTTGGGAGAAGCTTGTGATGGCACGTCTAAACTGGTTCGTTCTTCCTATGGAAAAGTATTTTTTAAGGAATTCTTGTTGCATTTGATCCCAGGAACAAATCGAATTGGCTTCTAAAGAATTCATGTGGAGTGATTGATTATAACCCTATTTGATTTTGATGAGCTCAAAGCATTTGAGTATATCTTATGTTATACTAATGAATTCAATCTAGTGTTTCAGTCAAATATTTGTGATTTTATACTTAAGTGTCTCTAGCTTTGGTTCAATACACTTTGGCTAAGTATGGAAATCAACTTGAACCAAAGTCTGAATCTCGAGTCGACTTCGGAAGATTACGAGTCGACTCCAAGCGTATCAGAAGCACTGACAAAAGCTCGAGTCGACTCCTACATATTACGAGTCGACTCCGACTGAGAACAGACAGCCGGACAGAAAGATATATCTCAGAACCTGTCACCGAGTCGACTCTGAAAGAATTCGAGTCGACCCCGATGTTTGCCGAGTCGACTCCAGCAAAGTACGAGTCGACTCCATGGAGTAACAGACAGAAAGACAGAGAAGCCATTTTGGACTCTGAGAGCCGAGTCAACTCCCGAAGAACTCGAGTCGACTCCGACGGTTGGCAGGTCGACTCCTAAGGAAGCAAGAGTCGACTCTCAGAGAAATGCAAGGCTAAAAGTCAGAGAGCCAACTTCGTGTCTGAGAGCCGAGTCGACTCCCGCAAAGTCCGAGTCGACTCCAAGGCAGTTCAACTCCAAAGACAGAAGACCGGTACTTCGGTGTCTGAGAGCCGAGTCGACTCCCACAAAGTCCGAGTCGACTCCGAGGCAGTTCAACTCCAAAGACAGAAGATCGGTATTTCGATGTCTGAGAGCTGAGTCGACTCCCGCAAAGTCCGAGTCGACTCCGAGACAGTTCAAGTTCAAAGACAGAAGACCTGTCTTTCCGGCTCTGAGAACCGAGTCGACTCCAAGGAAATTCGAGTCGACTCGAGGAAGTAAAATCGAGAGGATGATTTTGGAATCCTGAAGATCGAGTTGTCTCGAGAAGGGAAAGTCATCTCCGGACAATTGGCGAGTCGACTCCAGGTTCAGCCGAGTCGACTCCAGAACGGGACGACACTTTATTTCGAATTTTGAATAGTGGCCGAGTCGTCTCCAGTAAAGCATGAGTCGACTCCAGCAACACTCGAGTCGACTCCTGATCGAGCGAGTCGACTCCGATCCCAACGGACATTTTGTCAGGAGTTGCAGTGTGTGCAGAACGGCCATCAAAGTGTGTCTAACGGCTATTTTTCGTTGGGAATGGCTTAAATAGCCTGAGTGAACAGTAATAGAGTAAGAAAGAGAGACTCCATTCAAAGCAAAAGATTTTTCCACCAACCAAAAGCTCTCTAGAGTAATTACAAGAAAAAGAAGGAAGAAGTGCATTGAAGTCTACTCTCCAACCGTCTTCCTCACATTCAAGGCTCTCCTCCTGACAGCAAATCTTCAGCAAATTCAAGAGGAGTCAAAGAGTTTGAAAAGCCCCTTCCTCCACCTCCAAAATCTGTTTGAGGGCTTCTAACTCTTCCTTGCTTATATTGTTTAAATACGCTTTTTGAGAAGCTTCCTTTTTTACTTGTTTCAAACTATTTGTTTCTTACTTGATTCAATCAGAGGATTGAATCAAGGGTGTTAAGGTTTGTTGGTGAGCCGAGGTTAAAACCAACGGTGTAAGGGTTTGTTGTGATCCCGGAAAAACAATCGGGTGGTTCTAGTCGGTGAGCCTGTGAAAACCGACCGAGTTCGTTGTGATCTCGTAAAACAACAAGTTGGGTTGTGAACTTGTAAAACAACCGGTTGTAATCCGAGGGATTATAGTGAACTTCCAAGTGAGGCTTGGGGAGTGGACGTAGGAGCAAAGGTTAGCTCCGAACCACTATAAAATCGCTTGTGTTTGTGATTATTTCATTGTCTCTTCCTTTCCCTTCATCCACTGCATATAGCAACTAATTAATCCACTTGCAATAAGTTTTAATTAGTTACTCACAAAGTTATTTTAATTGCAATAATTACTTTAAAACCCAATTCACCCTCCCTCTTGGGTTGTCTTTTTGGGCAACAATTCAGCCATTGCTTGGCTCTATCTTTAAGGGAGAAGGGGAATAATCTAAGTTTTAGAGTATCATCAGTGAAGTTCTGAATCTTGACAGTGGTGCAAATCTCAAGAAATTCATCTAAGTATTTATAAGGGTCTTCGTTGGTGAGCCCATAAAAAGATGGGAGCATTTGGATCACACTAGACTTTATTTCGTATTGTACAGCTGCTACCTCAGGTAATCGAATGCAAGACGGGGAAGTGTAAATGGTGGGAGTAAAGTACTCCCTCAGGAGTTTGGATTGTTCTTCAGCCATCTCAGGAGGTGGGGATGATTCTAATGTTCTGATCTCAGCTCGAATATTCCTAAGGGTTCGTTCTATTTCGGGATCAAAAGGTAATAGGTCACGTACTCTTGAACGACTCCCTTGCATACACTAGTACTTGATCAATCAAGCATCCAATAAAAGAAAAACACATCAATCCTTGTATTTGTCCTAAAATCACTAGACAGCTCCTAACTGGTTTGAAGAGGGCACCTAAGCCTCCAATCCGGTCTAATGAACCGAGTTGACCAGGTAAGCTCCCAGGTAAGTGGAGGGGTCACGATGCGTTCGCAAAGGTCCCACTTAAAATCCACTTGCCTCGAACAGATGAACTGTCTCCCTTATAGGGACAAAGCTTGCCTAGACATCAACTAAGCCACAGAGCGAAATTGGTGCAACTTTCGGTGATCTTCATCCTATTGAACTCGAATGTCCCTAGGAGCCAACGTCTAATTGATTTTAATTAAAGTGACACTATGTGAGATTGAGTTCACCTAAGTTGGGCAAGAATCCGGTGATGAAATCCGGCTCTTATCTTGTTGGGGTGATTGCCCTTACTATGTGCGGATTAATTTGTGTATGTGTATCAAGCATGCATTCACACTTTTGCTGAAATTAAAATCAAACAATCACCACAAAATTTCAAGCTAATAATTAATTTAAATAAGAAAGGTTTAGAGGTTACCAAAGAAAATTTCTCCAGCAATTTAAATTTTTTTAGGCAAACCTTTACAACATTTCTTTTCCTGCAGTTCTCTTTCTGATCATCCCAGATTTTTTCTCGATTCCTCATAAAATAATATAAAAAGAAAAATTAAAATTTAGTAGGAGAGAAAAAGGAGATAAGAAAAGTAACAACAATAGAAAATATTTTTATTTTAGATATATATATATTTTAATTTTTTTTAATGAAAGGAAAAAATAACTATACTAGCAATCCCCGGCAATGGCGCCAAAAATTGATCGGTCCTTTCAATTTCGAAAATAAACCACGCAATAGCACGTATCCTGTAGGATAGTAATTACGGGTGTCGGTCCACACGGATTGGAGACAAGTTATTTTTCTTTTAAAAAAATAAATCAAGAAGAAGAATTTGCTAACTTGAATTAACTAAATTAAACTATAAGTACGAATTAGAATTTATCAGATTAAATGGATCTAGGGTTTGGAGTCCACCACATAGCATTGCATCAGGGTCTGTGTTCTTTATTTTTTTTTTTTTATCTTTTGGAGAGGCATGCAATATTGGCTACAAGCCTTTTAAAATAAACGCATAAAGAGTTTTAGGAAAATCCATCTTAGGTATAGCAAGAAGTGTCTACCTAATTATCCTAACCTAGGGTGTAGTACATCTCTTCTTCCTAGGCATGGATCATCTTAGACTACTTTAGCAAATATGAATAGTAAATGGCATGCTCAAGGTTTAAATATCATAAAAAAAATATTTCATTGAAGATAAGAATTTAAACAAGCTCCAAAATAATAAAGAAAATAAGAACTACAATGCCCTGATACATTGCTAGAGCTTCATCCAGCCCTAGACTAGACGTTTAGCCGAGCATGGCTTCCGGACGACCTCCCATCTTCAAATGAAAGTCTTCACCTCCCATTATTTCCAAAATATCCAAAATACTCTCTCTCTCCCCCTCCTTTCTCTCTTTTTTTATTTCTTTTTCTCTTCTTCCCTCTCGGCTTTCTTCTTCTTTTCACCGAAATAGGGGGTCTCCCCTGTTTTTCTCAACTGAGCTCCTCCTCTTCCCTGCCGATGGCTTCTTCATATAGACCCTCTCACCCGGTGATGGATCCCTTGGGAGCATGCTGGTGGGGATGCGAATCCGGGATACTCGATGGGAGGAGCCGCGGGATCAACGTGATGGCTGGCTCCGGATGCATCGAGGAAGAAGAAGCGGAGGACAGATCGCGGATGGATGGCTCAAATCCGGAAGAGGGGGACGACTAGATGCTTGGGCTCATGCCTGATCTCATGGAATGCTGGAAGCATTGATCATGGAGGAGATTTGGTTGTGGGATGGCTGGGAGGACCGCTCCGGATGATTTCTTTCTTTAGACCGTGGAAGGAATGGATGCGGGATCACCGGACGCCTGATGCGGAAGGATGGCTGACTCTGAGAGCGGCTGGGACGCGATGCTGGGAGGAGCGGAAGAAGAAGGTGGCCAGATCCATAGCGTGATATGCTGGGACGCGATGTTGTCTCGGATCCTCGGAATGGCCGCTGTGCGGAGGCGCTGGCGCAGGCGGATGAAGAGGCGGAGGAACGGGAGGCTGGCTGCACCTCGTGGAGGATTGCATAGAGGATCACTTAGGCGATACTATCTCATGGCCGGAACGAGAGAATCGACGGGAATCTCGGCCGTGATGCACTGCGGGGGAGGGGGGAAGAAGATGAACAGTGGAGTTTTCATTTGTTTTATTATATATATATATTTTTTGTAACACTGTTCATATGAACAGTGTTTTCACGGGACACTGTTCATATGAACAGTGAATCGTGGATATTTAATTATTATTATTATTTTTTTTGTTTTAAAATTATAAATTTTATATGAAGGCAGGCAAGGAATTGGTTGGGAATTGGCTTTGAATTTGAGGTGGGTCATGATCGTTGATTTGCTTAAACTTGTTCTCGAGCCCAATGTCATTTAAATTTAATTCTTGCTGAACTGCTTCAGACCGGACTTGACAAGACTAAAAACAGGACCGTGACTTAATAAAAAGGGTTAATCAAACCTTTTTCCTCATACAAAAATAATTATCTAATCAGGACCAAAACCTATTTAATTATAACCTTAGCATGGTTACAACTCCATCAGGTTAATAAATCGGGTCAACAATCTCCTCCTTATATGTTTTTCTGTAGTTTTCATGAAAGATCGTCACCAAGAGAGAGACAAGTTCAGAGTCTGGTTTAAGAAAAGAATTATTTACTTCTTACCATATTTTAAATTTATTTCAATGATTATTCAATTTCATGGTAAAATATGTACTTATCAGTTTAAGAATATTGATAAGTGCTATGGAAAGATAACTAAATTATAGATTATTAAGCACTTATCAGACACCCTAGCATACACTAATACTCTTCTGATCAGTCAAGTACAGTCAAGCGTGCACTAAAAGAAAAACACATCAAATCCTTGTATTTGCCCTAAAATCACTAGACAGCTCCTAACTGGTTTGAAGAGGGCACCTAAGCCTCCAATCCGGTCTAATAAACTAAGTTGACCAGGTAAGCTCCCAGGTAAGTGGGGGGGTCACGATGCGTTGCAAAGGTCCCACTTAAAAACCACTTGCCTCGAACAGATGAACTATCTCCCTTATAGGGACAAAGCTTGCCTCGACATCAACTGAGCCATAGAACGAAATTGGTATAACTTTCGGTGATCTTCGTCCTATTGAGCTTGAATGTCCCTAGGGGCCAACGTCTAATTGATTTTAATTAAAGTGATAGCTATGTGAGAATTGATTCACCTAATTTGGGCAAGAATCTGGTGATGAAATCCAGTTCTTATCTTGTTGGGGTGATTGCCCTTACTATGTGCGTGATATATTAAGTGGTGTGTCAAGCAATCATACATGCCTTACTCAAATTAAATCAAACAATCACAACAAGGATTCAAAGACAGGAGAGGTTTAGAGGTTACCAAGCAAAAATTGCAGCTGGCTAATTGATCAAACCTTTTCCGTACGTGTCCTCTAGTCGTCCAAAATTCATTCCTTCTTTCTTCTTTTTTTTTTCGATAATCCTATCAAAACAAATAATGATTAGTACATCTCAAAAATTATGGCAATATAAGAAAGTGGATGTATCCAATTGCTAAAAAGAAACAAATAAAAATAAATAAACAAAAAGAAAACAACCGTGTTAGCAATCCCCGGCAACGGCGCCAAAAATTGACAGTCAACTTTAAAGACCACGCAATAGCACGTATCTGGTAGGATAGTAATTACGGGTATCGATCCACAGGGATTGGGGTACAATTGTTTTCTTAAAAATATTTGAAAAAGAGAATTTGTGAAGACTATTGAACTAAATAATTTAATAGGAAATGCAATTAAAATGATATCAGTTGAGAGAACCTAGGGCAAGAAATTCACCACTATCATAGCAACAAGGATTATTTGTAATTTATTTCATTCTTGGATTATTATGCAAATTGGCTACAAGCCTAATAAGCATTTGAATAAAATTTTACAAAAGTAATTTAGGCATAGTCCATCTTCAGTTAGCATGAAATGTCTACCCTAATCTAAGGTGGCAGCACACCGCATCTTCTTTAGGCATGAACTATCTTATTTTTACTTTAATAATTATAAAAAATATTTGTATAAACATCATACTTAAAATCACAGAATTTAAGTATGAGATAAAAGGATATTTATTAAGAGCAAGAGTGCCTATATAATTTCAAGAACATGAAATTAAATAAACAAAACCCGTGTCCCTTTGTTAGGGCTGCATTCAGCCCTAGAGAAGAGCTTAGGCTTCCATGCAGTGGTGGACGACAGCAGCGCAGGAAGCTTGCATCTCTTCTTCTCTTCCTTTCTCCTCTGATCCTCTCCTCCCTTCTTTGTCTTCCGTGGGACTTCCCAAATAAATGAATTAATGGATGGGATCGGGTGAGAAAAGAATGCCTCCTCTGTTCACGCCTGGGCTTTTTATAGGCTGCAACCTCTTTCTCTCTTCACTATTTCATGTGGCGATAAGGATGGATCGAAGCTGGATGAAGCTGAGGGATTGTTGCTTGATCCTCGGACGCATCGGAGGTGCTGGCCGGACGGCTGAGAGGTGATCTGAACGACTTCGAATCCGTGGATGGGCAGATGGATTCGGCTAAGAACAAATGGATGCTGAGATTTGTTTGGGATGCTCATCCTAGCTGGACACGAGATACCCGGACGCGAGAGAGGTTGGAGCTGGATCGGAAATTCCTTTAGACGCGTGGGGTGCATCGCTGAAGGCAGGAAATGTTGGGAGGAATCCTTCGCGGGTGGAAGAAGTCGACTTGATCCTTGGATGCAGAAGATCCTGGCTCTGTTCCGAAGCAGGGGGAGACTGTGGAAGCTAAACGGGATGAAGGGGAGATGAGCTCGATCATAGATGATTCGGGAGGATGAGGAGAAATAGGATGGAGTGCTGGATTTGATAGGAAATCTAGGAGGATCATACGCGGACAGGATGAAGATGGATCATGGAAAAAGCTGGGAGTCCGGAAGAAGAGGGTGGCTGCTGGCTTGGTTTTGTTCGTGGGACAGGGGCTGAGCTTGCACATGAATGATGAACGGGAAGGCTGGGAATGACTGGATTTGGCTAGAAGTGGTCCCAGAACTGGGGATTCCGTGAGGCTCGGGATGTTGGGAACGGATGCATTTGTTGGCTTGATCCGTGATGAAGGGACGATGGGATGCACGCGGGTGAGCAGCTAGAATGCGGATGAACCTTGCTCCACTGGGAAGAATCTGGAAGAAACTAATGAGGCTTCAATGTGGAGGAGGATGTGGAGAGGATCTCGGACGGGTGGAAGATGAACACAGGCACGAGGGGGAGCTGGACTCTGTTTTGTGGGAAGTTTGGATGTGAGCGTGGGAAGGATGAGGATGAACACGGAGAAACAGGGGATTTTGTTTAGAAGTTGATCTCGACTTTGTGCTGGGTGAATGTCGTGGAACGCAAGGGATTTGGAAGAAGCTGGGGTGCTATTTCTCCACATGGAAGAAGCTGGAACTTATTTGGATGAGGGGAGTTTGGATTTGTTCTTTGGACATGGGAGAACAGGTTATCTTGTTGCAAGGTGAGGACGTGGACATGGGAAAGCCGCATGCTGAGAAAAGAACTTGATGGGTGAACGTGTGAAGAAAGGAAAAGAATTTGATGAAGTGTGGGTTTAAGCATCATTCAATTGGATTTGACTTGACCTGCATACAAAAGGCTCAATCAATAAATAATCAAATCAAACTTGAATTACCTTTGATAATTTATTAAAATACAATGGTGAAGGTAACACATTTTTTATGGTTAAATTTACAAAATATGTGTATTAAAATTATGATAAGTACGATGAGAAAGAGGTTAATTTATGTATTATTTAGAACTTATCAGGGTCGACCCAAGTTCAGGCCAATTTTTTTTTTTTAATGATTTCTTACTTCTTTGATCATTACCAAATTTTCATGGGTCAGTTATGTTTATGAGAGGAAGCTCTAGGTTAATCATTTGACCAAAGTTTCAAATGATTTTGGAGATGAGAGGAGTGTGTCATGGAATATTTGACCTTTCTATGCAAAGGGGTCACACACTCCTAATTCTCTTCTTAGCATGCAAAATCTATCCTCACTAAGAGCTTTTGTAAATATGTCTGCTAATTATTTTTCAGTACATACATGCTCAACAATTATGTTTCCATTTTGCACATGGTCTCTAATAAAGTCATACTTAATTTCAATGTGTTTTGCCTTAGAGTGTTGAACTGGATTTTTAGTTAAATTAATTGCACTTGTATTATGGAGATTTTGTCAAGCTTAATTTCATAATCTTCTAATTGTTATTTAAGCCAAAGTACTTGAACACAACAACTCCCAGCTGCAATGTACTCGGCCTCAGCCGTTGATAGTGCAACTGAATTCTGCTTCTTGCTAAACCATGAGATTAAATTGGCACCTAAGAATTGACATGTTCCACTAGTACTTTTTCTATCCAATTTACATCTAGCAAAATCAGCATCTGTGTATGCAATCAAGTCAAAACAAGAATCTTTAGAGTACCATAAACCTATGCTAGATGTACCTCTTAGATATCTAAGAATTCTTTTAACAACAGAATAATATGAAACTTTAGGGTCTGATTGATATCTTGCACATACACCAACACTAAATACTATGCCAGGCCTACTAGCAGTAAGATAGAGCAAAGATCCAATTATGCCTCTATAAAGTTTAATATCATGCTCTTACCTTTTTTATCTTTGTCCAACTTACTAGTAGAGTTCATTGGAGTTTCCATTTCCTTGTAGTCTTCTTTCCCAAACTTCTTGAGTATTTTCTTTATATACTTAGTTTGATGAATGAAGATTCCTTCCTTAGTTTGCTTGATTAGGAGTCCGAGGAAGAAGTTGAGTTCTCCCATCATGCTTATCTCGAACTCTCCCGGTATTAACTTAGCAAACTCTTTGCATAGAAAATCATCAGTAGCACCAAATATTATGTCATCTATATATATTTGCACTACAAGAAGATTTTTATTTTTTCTTTTTAAGAATAGTGTTTTATCAACATTCCCTCTATTGAAATCATTATCTAGCAAAAATTTACTTATTCTATCATACCATGCTCTAGGAACTTATTTCAACCCATATAGTGCCTTATGCAATTTGAATACATGATTTGGAAACTCATGATTTTCAAAACTAAGGGGTTGCTCTACATATACCTCCTCTGCTATATATCCATTTAGAAAAGCACTCTTTACATCCATTTGATACAATTTAAAGTTCATGTAGCATGCAAATGCAAGTAACAATCTATTGGCTTCTAATCTAGCAACAGGAGCAAAAGTTTTCTCGAAGTCAATTCTCTATGTTACTATTCCATTTTCATCTAGTTTGTTTCTAAAGACCCATTTTGTTACAATTACTGAATTATTTTTAGGTCTTTCAATTAATGTCCATATATCATTTTTTTTAAATTGATTCAATTCTTCTTACATAGCATTAATCCAATTTACATCATGTTCTGCTTATTCATATGTTTTAGGCTCTATTTGGGATACAAAGGCAAGATAGTTATTAATGTTTCTTAAGAAGGATCGTGTTCTCACTCCTTGTGAACACTTGTGTTAATGTTGTATACTGATGCTGTTGGCTTGATTGTAAAGATCGCAAAGTCAAGAAAAATCAAGAGGAAAAGAAGCACTCCAAACTTTTTTTTCAGACACTTCATTGGATACTGTTCTAAAAGAAAACCCCTAAGCGAAGAGGACATGTTAGAGTCGATTCTAGCACGATAGTTGTCTACTGGCACAGTAAATGAGTTAACCCCCGCAAGACTTGAGTCGACCCTAGTGTAGTTCAAATTTCACAGAGAGCTTTTGCCGCCTGATACATTTCTTCATGAGTCGACTCCTGAGTTTAAAGAGTCAACCCCCGATAACAATGAGTCGACCCTTGTGTTTCAAGAGTCGACCCTAGCTCAGTCTCAGCGTTGGACAGAAAGTCAACCTCTGGATTTCTCAATGAGTCGACCCTTGTGTTCCAAAAGTCGACCTCCGATCTCAATGAGTCGACCCTTGTGCTTCAAGAGTCGACCCCAGCTCAGTCTCAACGTTGGACAGAAAGTCAACCTCTGGATTCCTCAATGAGTCGACCTTTGTATTTGTTGAGTCAACCCTTGATGCAGATGAGTCGACCCTTAGGTTTGAAAAGTCGACCCTTTGAAGCTACTGCTGGATGAGCCGTCTCAGGATTTTGTTGTGCCGACTCATTATAAGCATGAGTCGACTCCTGTACACCTGGCACCTCAACAACTAGTCTGTAACAACTTTTGTCTTTTTCCCTAACCGATTGCTTTCTCATCAGAATGGCAAGGAATCTTTTGAATTCCTCTGAGGGAGCTCTCTATAAATGAAAAGGAACCTCAAGAAGGGAAGCACAATAGAGAAAATAACAGAATTGAGAATATACTTTGAGAAAATCGCAAGAGAAGAGAGAAAAAGAATTTTCAAGTTCATCCTCCTCACCTGCTTTCTTCTGAAACCATTTTTATGTGAGGAAATCAGTTGAAGCTTCTCATCCACTGATTCAAGAAGAGTTGGTACTCAACATTGGAATCTTCATCAACAGCCAACCTCTTCATCAGTTTCAGCATTATTTTTATTATTTCATTCTAATTCTTTCTGAAGAAGTAGTTTTGTTACAGCAATCCTTTGGTTGGATTTCTTGCTGCTGTAACTGTTTCATTGATTGAAACTTGTAAAGGCACTTTCAAGCCTTAATTGAAAGTTGCTGAATTGGGTTTTTCAGCAAGAAAAAGTTTGTGGTTGATTTATCTGAAAATCAACTGAGTTGTTTGTGAGCCCAGAAAACAAACTGTGTAACGGTTTGTTGTTGGTTGCCTGTGAAAACCAACTGGGTTGTTTGTGAGCCCGGAAAAACAAACAGGGATAGGTTTGTGGTTGGTTGCCTGAAAAAATCAACTGAATTTTTGATTATGAGCTCGAAAAATAATCAGGCTGTAATCTGCTGGATTATGGTAAATTCTCAAGTTTGGCTTGGGGAGTGGATGTAGGTGCTTATGTTAGATGTATGCCCTAGAAGCCAATCTGGCTGACACATTGTTAATTCTAGGACATAATTTTATACTTGACTATTTATTATTGAATAAATAAAAGGTATTTTTTTCATTCATATTATTTATGTGTCTATGAATCGTCCAAGAATTAATAAGATGATGATGCATATTCTTAAGAGTTAAGAATTTGAGCCATGCATCATTGGTGATTAATTTCTAAAAATGCTCCTGATCAATGGATCATCAAGAGGACGGTGATCGATCCGATGAGATCAGTGCACACATTACTTTTCTTGTGGATGGACGAGACTCGAGTCCACGATGTGGCGACACTGAAGTAATAGTGCAGGTGCTTGTTAAAGAACAAGGGTACTGAGCGTGACCTAGACAAGAAATCACTTGGATGTCTATCCACTCGTCAGTGACTTGCTTGATGTTGCAGTAGTGTGACTGGTCCTTTGACCTGCGGTGCTTCGGCTACTCACAGTGAGGTTATTGTAGTTTGACTGCACGTATACATGGTCTCTAGACGTATGGGTCCATGCAGTGTAGATTGGCTACAGTAGGTTCACTGTAGGATTAGGGTATACACCTATATGGAATCTATCGACCTTGGTAGATAAGAAAAGATCCTATGTGATTTATAAGACTGAGTTTGTAAGACCTCGGCCGGGGTAGTATGCATAGTGGAGAAAGAGTTTTTCACTCTCGAACTTAAGTCGAATAAATCTTGACATATGACAGACGATGGGGTTTGACGAGTTGTCCATGACCTCCGTCCTGTAGGGATCTACGATAGTAGGACTGTATCATACGATAACTGTACCTAGAGGTTCATCATTCCATTCTGCTGGGTAGCCACTAAATGCTGCTAGGTATCACTGGTGGATGGTGAGACTCACAGGAAATATCTTGATGATCGATAAATTCTATTGAGTTGAGTTGGAATTGTTCCAACCCATTGAAAGGAGTTTTCAATGATATTGTGATAGAGATCGCAATATATCTCACTACCAGTCAGAATAGAACATATGGGGTCACACACACTAGAGGTATTGACCGATCCGATGGTTGAAAAGTGATTATGAATCACGAGTAATCAATTCGATTGATAATCAGTAGAAGAAGGAATAATGGAAATTGATTAATTGAACTTTAAAAACAAATCCTACTTGAAGTAGGATTTCTAGAGTCCTAATTGGATTAGGACTGGGAGTCCTACTTGGAGTAGGATTCCTACAATCCTAATTGGATTAGGATTTTGAATTCAATTTGGATTCCTACTTAGAATAGAATTTCTAGAAGTTCTAATTGGATTAGGACTAAAATTAAATAAGTCCTAATTGGATTAGGATTTCTTAAGTCCCAAATTAATTATTAATCTAATGAATCAAGATGACTCCTAATTAGATTAGGATTGAAGGTTTCAATTGAGTCATGATTCATTGAGTTCTAATTGGATTAGGACTTACCTAGATTAAACCCAATTGGTTCACCCTTAGACTAAGCCTAATTAGATTAGGACTTAGCTATTAGGAGGCCCCCTAATCCTCCTTAGAGGAGGACTAGGGCTAACCAAGAGGAGGGCCGTACGCCCCCTCCTCCTTCTCTTCTTTGGTGCGGCAAGACAAGAGGGGCGCCGGCCCCTCTTGGAAATCAATCAAGGAGCTCCTAAAAATTAGGAGCTCCACTTGCTTTATAAAGGGGTATGGGAGGCACCTAGGGCATTCAATAAAAGTCCTCCTCCTTGTGGCCGTACGCCTCCCTCTCCCCTTTCCTTGGTTCAGCCGCAAGCAAGAAGAGAAAAGAAAGAAGCTTGGCGGCCTCCTCCCTCCTCCTTTGCTTCATCCAACGCAAGGGAAAGAAAAGGGCTGCAAAGTGCTTTGGTTCTTCTTCAAGATCCCTCCTTCTTCTTCCTCCTCCCAAGCACATTCAAGAGTTGAAAGAAAGGAAGGAAATCAGCCATCTAAAGTAGTCTCTGCAAGGGAGCTAGCACCCTGGGGAGATAAGGAAGCTTTGATCGGTCCTCTGCTTCGTGTGGATACCCGTAGAGGCCGGACGCGTGTGCGGCTTCAAGCGAGCCTTCTTCCAAAATCACGATCATCAGTTTGCAGTGATCATCTACCCGCACAAGGTGAAGATCTGATCTTCATAATTACTTTAAAAGTTTTTAATTCTAATCTATCTACGAACGGTTTTTGAACAGCATTCATAGGATGAACGTCGATCCCGCACATGCCTCTTCCACTGCCATCTGAAAAGTTTTGTAATTTTCTGCGGCATGGGCGGGTTCCCAACAGTGGTATCAGAGCAAAGGTTCAAGAGTTGTGACTGATCTTCGAAAACTTTCACGCGTGATCGTGTGACGAAGCATGGCTCTCCGTCCGGAGGCGTATAGAGATGCGTGCTCTGGTAGGTATACATGGGTGTCACCCTATTTTTAATAGGACCGAACCCATGTAGGAGTGGAGACTCCCCCAACAGTGGTATCAGAGCTTAGGCTTCATAGATTAAGGTTAGAATTAATTATAAATAGGCATGTTAGATCTGAAATTTAAAAGGTTATGTGTGCTGAAATTTTCTGCATGCAGAATTTTTCAGGATTGCTGATTTTTGCATGCTGATTTTTATGTGATAAATTGATGATTCTAATTGCATTGTTAATGGGATTACAAAGTTTAGAATCATGTTTAGCATGATCAGCAACCCATGTCATAAGATGATCAATTAGATTTCAGATCTGAAAATTATAATTATTGCATGTGGTGATGATCATTGAATTCAAACCCTTTTGGTATAAATTGTAAAGACCTGCGATGTGATCTGCAATGTCATGTAATTTTTCAGATGCTTGCATGCATCTTATTTGATGTTTTGAGAGGCCTGCGTGCCTCCTAAAAGG
The DNA here is from genome assembly GCF_051530095.1 of Phoenix dactylifera. Taxonomy (NCBI): domain Eukaryota; kingdom Viridiplantae; phylum Streptophyta; class Magnoliopsida; order Arecales; family Arecaceae; genus Phoenix; species Phoenix dactylifera. The sequence continues at coordinate 5,360,455 of NC_143203.1, forward strand.
GGATGTAATTTATTATTATATATCTGGTTGTATTTCTATGATGTGATGTATGTCAACGATCAAGTCAAAGACAGTACATGAGATGAACGGCGAATGTGAGCGGTTGATGGCGATTGGATCAAGAGTTGATCAGGGATCGAATCAAGAAGGCTCGGGACCAATTCAAGAGTTGAAGACCAGTTGATCATTTGACGTGCATGTGCTTGTAATATGACCTAATTAGAATTCATGATCATCACCTATTTAAAGTTTAGTTTTATTTATTGCTGCAATTATAACTGCCTGTGATGTGCTATTTGCATGTGATGCGAATGTGAGCGGGGTAGATAGGTTTACATGTGATGCAAACTAATAGACCAATCCAAATGAGACCTAAACTAAAACCTCCTCAATCAAGTCGAGAGTGAACCAACATGAGCGAGTCATATTAGATTAATTGATCTAATTGGTGTCTAGGAAAGCATGAAAGTTGGTTACTTAATTAGGACCTTACTCTATGAGTAAGGAAAGCCTCCCACCTGCTTACCTGGCCAATTGTTCGATTACCTCTTATGAAGAGCTCAAGTTGCAAACACTAAGACATGATTAACCAATATTAAGTCTATAGGTCTTCCACCGTAGTAGAGCTGTTAAGGTCTTTCTGATGTTGACTTGTCTCAGCTGGACATAGTGGGCAAGTTGCATCGGGGGGCTGGACCTCTCTATAGACATGAGATGTTGTAGGGGTAAAGGTGGGGTTGGGGACCAATAACTGTTAGGTGAGGACCCAATGACGACTTTATTCCTACGGTTATACGTTGGATCAGACTTAACTAAGGAATGGGACCAATAACTGTTAGGTGAGGTCTTCATGACTTAGAGACCAAGTAGCATTGCAACATGCTTGAGAAGCATTGTACAAGAGTTGTACACTCATCCATTCATGTGTCACCAATAACTGTTAGGTGAGGTGGCATGTAAATCGGTGGGACCGCAATACCCACTAGAAATCCTAATCGTGTAGGATTTTCGTTTTCTACCAGGGGAGTGTGAGAAATTCGAGAAAATAGTGGGAGGTACACTTGTTCTAAAAGATCCTAGAACAAATTAGGATCAAGTACAAAAGTCTAAATAGAATCTTTACTCTCTGCAGATCATAATGTCAGCCTCAAACCCTTTGACCCGTATTCTTGAGACCAACAGACTGACCGGTACCAATTACAGAGACTGGCTTAGAAATCTCAAAATTATTTTGAGTTGCGAGAAAATAGGCTATGTGCTCGACAATGATATCCCCACATTACCAGCACGTCCGACCACTGATCAGCGTGCGATGCATGAAAAGTGGACAGACCATGACATTAGGGTCAAGTGCTACATCATGGCATCCATGTCCAATGAACTCCAATGCCAGCATGATAATATGAAGACTGCTAGGAACATACTGGCACACCTGCAAGAGTTGTATGGTGAGCAGAGTTGTACAGCTCGTTTTGAAGTATCCAAGAGACTCTTCAAGGCAAAGATGCGCGAGGAGCAGTCTGTCCATGATCATGGTCTGACTATGATCAAGGACCTAGAGGAGCTTGAGAAGCTCGGTATGAACATGCACAAGGAATTGCAAGTAGATCTGATCCTTCAATCCCTTCCTGATTCATTTGGACAGTTTATAGTAAACTACCACATGAATAATATTGAATGCACTAAGACTGCACTGTTAAATATTTTGGTAACTGCTGAGGGAGCCTTGAAAGGTTCAAGGGGCAATGTCCTTGCTGCTGAGTTGACTTCTGGTTCCAAGAGAAAGTCCACTTGGAAGAAAAAGAAGCCTGTAAAGAAGCAGAAGAAAGACAAGAAGCCAAAGAGGGAAGTTCAAAAGAAAAAGGCAAATGACAAAGGAAAATGTTTCCACTGCAATGTCGATGGCCACTGGAAGAGAAACTGTCCTTCATATCTCGAGAGCCTGAAGAACAAGAAGGCAGACACACCTTCAGAAGGTATGTTAGACTTGCTCGTGATTGAAACTAACCTTACGGTTTTCTCTACTTCGAGTTGGGTTATAGATTCTGGTTCTAGTGCTCATTTGTGCACTACCATGCAGGATCTAAAGGAAGTAGAAGGTTGGCGGAAGATGCGGTAACCCTTCGGGTTGGCAACGGGGCAAAAGTTGCTGCTATGGCTGTGGGCACCTACCCTCTACGACTACCGTCTGGTTTTAGTTTATTACTTAGAGATTGTTATTATGTACCTGTCGCTAACAGAAATTTGATTTCTGTTTCATGTCTAGCACAGGAAGGTTATATTTTTATATTTGACAAAGACTGCTGTTCTATTTATTTCAGAAATAAAATAGTCGCACGTAGTTTTATGATTGATAGTCTCTATCATTTGCATATGGATGTATCTGTAAATGTGTCTGAGCAAGAAGTGAGTGCCAAAGGATCCAAGAGATCCAGGGATGAGATAAACCAAATATATTTGTGGCACCTCAGGCTTGGCCATATTGGAGAGGACAGAATGAATAAAATGGATAAAGATAGGCTTCTCGGCTCATTGACTTTCGAGTCATATCCAGTTTGCGAGTCCTGTCTTCAAGAAAAAATGGCTAGATTGCCCTTTGTCATGGGGAGAGGACCACTGAAATACTTATCCTAGTACACACAGATGTGTGTGGCCCATTCGATGTGCAAGCTAGGGGTCGTTATTCGTACTTCATTACCTTTACCGATGATTATTCATGGTATGGGTATGTGTATCTTATGAGACATAAATCTGAATCTTTTGAAAAGTTTAAAGAGTTCAGAAATGAAGTAGAAAAATAAACTGGAAAACCTCTTAAGGCTCTTCGATCAGATCGAGGAGGAGAATATCTAAGTGGGGAATTTCGGAACTATCTCAAGAAGAATGGCATAGTCTCACAATGGACTCCTCCGGGTATACCTCAACTCAACGGAGTGTCAGAAAGGAGAAATCAGATTCTATTGGATATGGTCCGGTCCATGATGAGCTTCACTGATTTACCTATGTTTCTTTGGGGAGATGCCTTACTTACCGCAGTATATCTACTGAATAGAATTCCCTCTAAATCCGTTCCTACCACACCGTATGAGATATGGCATGGTAAGAAACCAAGTCTTGGTCATCTCAAGATTTGGGGATGTCCGGCCCACGTCAAACGACTACAGGCGGACAAGCTAGAGGCTAGGACCATAAGTGCTCGTTTTATAGGATATCCTAAAGAGTCATTAGGATACAATTTTTTCGTCTCAGAGGATCACAATGTTTTTGTGAGCCGACATGCCATCTTCTTGAAAAAACAGTTTATCTTTGATAGAGGCAGTGGGAGAAAAATTGAGCTTGAAGAGAAAGTCTCTGAAAAGCAACGAGTCATGGATCCTATAGAACTCATTCATACAGAGCCAGTACACGTTGTTCCTCCACCTCGCAGATCTAGTAGGATCTCCCATCATCTTTATAGATACTTAGGTATGCTTGAAGAGGATACTAAGGATATGTTTCTCATGGGAGATAGGGAACACATAAAGGATCCCAAAACCTACAACGAGGAGATATCAAATATTGATTCCGAGAAATAGTTGGAAGCTATGAAGTCAGAGTTAGACTCCATGCATTCCAACCAAGTCTGGATTTTAGTGGATCCACCAGAAGGTATTGTACCTATTGGATGCAAATGGATCTACAAAAGGAAGACAGGTTCGGATGGAAAGGTAGAGACCTATAAGACAAGGCTAGTAGCGAAAGGGTATAGTCAACGCGAAGGCATTGACTATCAGGAGACCTTTTCACCTGTAGCCATGCTAAAATCCATCCGAACATTGCTTGCCATAGCAGCATTTCATGATTATGAAATTTGGCAGATGGACGTGAAAACAGCTTTCCTGAATGGATATCTTGATGAAGATATCTATATGGAGCAGCCTTTGGATTTCACTTTCAGTGATGGAGATCACAAGGTCTGCAAGCTGCAAAGGTCCATTTATGGACTAAAGCAAGCATCTCGGAGTTGGAATACTCGTTTCAATGATGCAATCAAAACGTTTGATTTCATCAAGAATGAAGAGGAACCGTGTGTCTATAAGAATGTTAGTGGGAGTGCTATCGTATTCCTCGTACTGTACGCGGACGACATCCTCCTGATAGGGAATGATATTCCCATGCTAACCTCAGTCAAGGTCTGGTTGTCAAAAGAATTCTCCATAAAAGACCTTGGGGAAGCATCCTATATTTTGGGGATAAAGGTCTATAGAGATAGATCTAAAAGGATGTTTGGCCTATCACAGAAGATGTACATAAAGGAAGTGCTAAAAAGGTTCAGCATGGAAAACTCTAAAAGGGGTCTCTTACCCCTAAGGCATGGAATTCATCTCTCCAAGAAGATGTGCCCCAACACATCTGAAGAGATTCAACGCATGAGCAAGATCCCTTATGCATCGGCAATAGGGAGCCTCATGTATGCCATGCTGTGTACACGACCTGATATAGCCCTTGCTGTGAGTGTCACTAGCAGATATCAGTCGAAGCTAGGTGAAGAGCACTGGATAGCTGTGAAGAATATTCTTAAGTACTTAAGAAAAACTAAAGATTTATTCTTGGTCTATGGAGGAACATCGGTGTTAAAGATAAAAGGGTACATAGATTCAGACTTTATGACTGATATCGATGATAGAAAGTCTACATCTGGATATGTATTCTTGTGCAATAGTGGTACGGTGAATTGGAAAAGTTCTAAACAACTGATCATTGCTGATTCTACTATAGAAGCTGAATACATCGCCACCTCTGAAGTTACTAAAGAAGGCTTCTGGTTCAAAAAATTTATTGCAGAGTTGGACGTGATGACATCAGATGCCATAACACTCTACTGCGATAATAATGGCGCAATAGCTCTTGCTAAGAAGCCAAGGTCTCATCAGAAGTTCAACCATATAGAGCGGCGCTTTCACCTCATACGCGACTATGTTGAGAAGAAGTATGTCGAGGAGCAGAGAGTAGACTCCGCGGACAACGTGGCGGATCCGTTCACTAAGCAGCTGAGTCAGCAAAAGACTGAAGCCCACCTTGAGAAGATGGGACTAAGATATATGACTGATTGGCTTTAGTGCAAGTGGGAGATTGTTAGATGTATGCCGTAGAAGATAATCTGGCTGATACATTGTTAATTCTAGAACATAATTTTGTACTTGACCATTTATTATTGAATAAATAAAAGGCATCTTTTTCTTTCATATTGTTTATGTGTCTATGAATCGTCCAAGAATTAATAAGATGATGATGCATATTCTTAAGAGCTAAGAATTTGAGCCATGCATCATTGGTGATTAATTTCTAAAAATGCTCCTAATCAATGGATCATCACGAGGACGGTGATCGATTCGATGAGATCAGTGCACACATTGCTTTTCTTATGGATGGACGAGATCCGAGTCCACGGTGTGGCGACACTAAAGTAATAGTCCAGGTGCTTGTTAAAGAACAAGGGTACTGAGCGTGATCAAGGCAAGAAGTCACTTGGATGTCTATCCACTCGTCAGTGACTTGCTTGATGTTGCAGTAGTGTGACTGGTCCTTTGACCTGTAGTGCTTCGGCTACTCACAGTGAGGTTATTGTAGTTTGACTGCACGTATACATGGTCTCTAGATATATGGGTCTATGCAGTGTAGATTGGCTGCAGTAGGTTCACTGTAGGAGTAGGGTATGCACCTATATGGAATCTATCGACCTTGGTAGATAAGGAGAGATCCTATGTGATTTATAAGACTGAGTTCGTAAGATCTCGGCCGGGGCAGTATGCATAGTGGAGAAAGAGTTTTCCACTCTCGAACTTAAGTCGAATAAATCTTGACATATGACAGACGATGGGGTTTGACGAGTTGTCCATGACCTCCGTCCTGTAGGGATATACGATAGTAGGACTGTATCATACGATAACTGTACCTAGAGGTTCATCATTCTATTCTGCTGGGTAGCCACTACATGCTGCTAGGTGTTACTGGTGGATGGAGAGACTCACAGGGAATATCTTGATGATCGATAAATCCTAATGAGTTGAGTTGGAACTGTTCCAACCCATTGAAAAGAGTTTTCAATGATATTGTGATAGAGATCGCAATATATCTCACTACCAGTCAGAATAGAACCTATGGGATCACACACACTAGAGGTATTGACCGATCCGATGGTTGAAAAGTGATTATGAATCACGAGTAATCAATTCGATTGATAATCAGTAGAAGAAGGAACAATGGGAATTGATTAATTGGACTTTAAAAACGAATCCTACTTGGAGTAGAATTCCTAGAGTCCTAATTGGAGTAGGACTGGGAGTCCTACTTGGAGTAGGATTCCTACAATCCTAATTGGATTAGGATTTTGAATTTAATTTGGATTCCTACTTAGAATAGGATTCCTAGAAGTTCTAATTGGATTAGGACTTCGGATTTAAATCAGAGTCCTAATTGGATTAGGACTAAAATTAAATAAGTCCTAATTGGATTAGAATTTTTTAAGTCCCAAATTAATTATTAATCTAATGAATCAAGATGACTCCTAATTAGATTAGGATTGAAGGTTTCAATTGAGTCATGATTCATTGAGTTCTAATTGGATTAGGACTTACCTAGATTAAACCCAATTGGTTCACCCTTAGACTAAGCCTAATTAGATTAGGACTTAGCCATTAGGAGGCCCCCTAATCCTCCTTAGAGGAGGACTAGGGCTAACCAAGAGGAGGGCCGTACGCCCCCTCCTCCTTCTCTTCTTTGGTGCGGCAAGACAAAAGGGGCCGGCGCCCCTCTTGGAAATCAATCAAGGAGCTCCTAAAAGTTAGGAGCTCCACTTGCTTTATAAAGGGGTATGGGAGGCACCTAGGGCATTCAATAGAAGTCCTCTTCCTTGTGGCCGTACGCCTCCCTCTCCCCTTTCCTTGGTTCAGCCGCAAGCAAGAAGAGAAAAGAAAGAAGCTTGGTGGCCTCCTCCCTCCTCCTTTGCTTCATCCAACGCAAGGGAAAGAAAAGGGCTGCAAAGTGCTTTGGTTCTTCTTCAAGATCCCTCCTTCTTCTTCCTCCTCCCAAGCACATTCAAGAGTTGAAAAAAAGGGAGGAAATCAGCCATCTAAAGTAGTCTCTGCAAGGGAGCTAGCACCTCGGGGAGACAAGAAAGCTTTGATCAGTCCTCTGCTTCGTGTGGATACCCGTAGAGGCCAGACGCCTATGCGGCTTCAAGCGAGCCTTCTTCCAAAACCACGATCATCAGTTTGCGGTGATCATCTACCCGCACAAGGTGAAGATCTGATCTTTATAATTAGTTTAAAAGTTTTTAATTCTAATCTATCTACGAACGGTTTTTGAACAACGTTCATAGGATGAACGTCGATCCCGCGCATACCTCTTCCGCTGCCATCTGAAAAGTTTTTAATTTTCTGTGGCATGGGCGGGTTCCCAACAGCTTGGGTGTGCACCGAACCACTATAAATCTTCTTGTATTTGTATGTGGCTTGCCTTCTTCCTTGTTGCATCATTTTTATTGCTTTCCTTACTTTGCTTACTTCACTGTTTTTGTTTCTCTATTTCCGCTGCTAAGCTCTCTGAGTTTGTTTAAAGTTTTAAGTTATTTCATAAATTTTAAAAAGACCCAATTCACCACCCTCCTGGGCTGCATATCTGGGCAACAAGTGGTATCAGAGCCTGGTACTCACAGCCACTTATTGATCTAACCATTAAGAGTTAAAAGTTATGGCAGTCTCTTTTGGATCTTCTATTGCCGAAGGGCAATCAACCAATAGACCACCTCTTTTCAATGGCACTAACTATACTTATTGAAAAGTACGTATGCGCATTTTCATTCAAGCACTTGACTATGATTTGCGGAATATCATTGTCAATGGACCGCAGACACCCACAAAAATCATCGATGGCATCACGTCATTCAGACCTGAAAATGAATGGAATGACCATGATAGAAGGATGGCTCAGCTGAACGCTAAAGCCATGAATGTTCTTTATTGTTCCTTAGATGTAAATGAATTTAATCGCATATCCATCTGCATGACTGCTAAAGAAATTTGGGATAGGTTGGAAGTTACTCATAAAGGCACTAACCAAATCAAAGAATCTAAAATCAACATGCTTGTGCATAAATATGAACTGTTTAAAATGAAAAACGGTGAGTCTATAACTGCAATGTTTACTAGGTTCTCTGACATTATAAACGGACTAAAAAGTCTTAGTAGATCTTATTCTAACGGTGATCTTGTTCGGAAAATTCTTAGGTCTCTTCCTAGAGCATGGGAAGCAAAAGTCACTGCCATCCAAGAAGCCAAAGACCTCAACTCTCTCCACTGGAAGAACTTCTGGGCTCTTTAACGACACATGAGCTTTCAATGAAACAAAACCAAGAAGAAGAAGAGTCAAAGAAAAAGAGAAATATTGCTTTTAAGTCTACTACAAGAGTTGAAGAAGAGAGCAATGATTTTGATTCTGAAGATGAGGAGTTGGCCTTAATCACAAGAGGCTTCAGAAAATTTCTGAAAAAGAAGGGACAAAATTTTAGAAGAAAGCCTATGATTAAGGGGGAGCATAGCAAAGAGAAAGAAAAGGATCAACAAGTTATTTGCTATGAATATAAGAAACCCGGACATGTAAGACCAGACCGTCCGTTGCTCAAGAAGAAAGCTCCCAAAAGGTTCAAGAAGAAGGCAATGATAGCCACTTGGAGTGATAGTGACGAGTCTACTTCTCCAGAAGAAGCCAATCTCTGCCTTATGGCTCATGAGGATGAGGTGTGTTCTAAAACGTCCTATGATTATACTTTTGATGAGCTTCAAGATATATTTGCTGAATTACTCTTGGAATATGATAGAGTAAATCTGAAAAACAAGGACTTGAAACTTAAGAATTGTTCTCTTCTGCATGAAAACAACTTACTTCTGAAAAGTAAAGAATTATTGTCTGAAGAAAATCAGAAGCTAATCAAAGAGGTTGATAAACTTAAACCTCTAGTAGATAAATTTACTCTAAGTTCTGAAAAATTAAATCTGATTCTTAAAAGTCAGAGAGCTATTTTTGACAAAGCTGAATTAGGATATAACCCTTGGAGAAAAAAAAATCTCTGAAGAATATGTTTGTAAAACCTTCTTATGTTCCACCAAAATCTGCATGGTATAAGTTTGATAAACTGAAACATAAGTACATTGCATGCAATCCTGAAAACGAATGTCTTGTAAGTAAAGTTTCAATCAAGAAAATATGGGTTCCAAAAGGAACTATCATTGCTAATATTCAAGGACCCAAAAAATCTTGGGTACCAAAGATAAAGAATTAAATTTCTGTTTTGCAGGCGTATCTAGCATCCCAAGGATCAAACAGAAAATAATACTTGGACAATGGATGCTCTAGACACATGACATGGAATGAATCCCAATTCATTGCCCTCAAGAAGAAAGATGGAGGAATGGTTACCTTTGGTGATAATGGTAAAGGCAAAATCATTGGTATTGATAACATTCGGATCACTCCATCAACCTTTATTGAAAATGTTTTATTAGTAGATGGCTTAAAACATAATTTACTAAGCATCAGTCAATTTTGTGATAAAGGATATAAAGTAACTTTTGAATCTTCTATGTGTTTAGTTTCTAGTATCAATAATAGTGGCATAATATTCACTGGACATAGATATGGAAATGTGTATTTGGTTGATTTAGATCAAATACTCCTGAAGAACATGCATTGTTTAGTGGCTATGAATGCCAAAGTTAACAAGACTAGCTGGTTATGGTATCGAAGGTTAGCCCATGCAAGCATGGATTTAATTTCAAAACTTATTCGAAAAGAACTTGTTTTTGGCTTACCGAAATTGAATTTTGAAAAAAATAGAATCTGCACTGCATGTCAATTAGGAAAACAAACCAAAACTTCTTTCAAATCTAAGAATGTTATTTCCACTACTAGACCCCTGAAACTTCTTCACATGGATTTATTTGGACCAATTAGGATTGCTAGCCTAAGTGGAAAACTTTATGGTTTTGTAATTGCGAATGATTTTACTAGATTTACATGGGTATTATTTTTGGCACATAAAAATGAAGCATTTTCAGCATTCACAAAACTGTATAAAAAGATTTCAAATGAGCATGGCTTACAAACTGTTAAGATTAGAAGTGATCATGGAACTAAATTTAAAAAACATGACTTTGAAACTTTCTGCACTAAAAATAGCATTGATCATAATTTTTCTGCACCAAGAACACTACAGTAAAATGGAGTTGTAGAAAGAAAGAATAGCACTCTTGTTGAAATGGCTAGGATAATGCTATGTGAAAGCTTGCTGCCTAAGTACTTTTGGGCTAAAGCAATAAACACAGCTTGTCATATCCTTAATAGAGTTTCTGTTAGATCTATTCTGAAGAAAACTCCTTATGAACTTATGAAAAACAAGAAACCAAATCTTTCATATCTTCATATTTTTGGTTGCAATTGTTTTGTTCTAAACAATGGCAAAGATAACTTAAGTAAATTTGATGCTAAATCTGATGAAGCTATCTTTCTTGGATACTCTTCATCAAGCAAAGCATATAGAATATTCAACAAGAGAACTTTAGTTATAGAATAATCAATTCATGTTATCTTTGATGAATCTAATGACCTTTCACCAAGAAAGGATGTAGATCTTGATGATGATGCAGGAGATCTCAACAAGGACTTTAAAGAGTTAACCCTAAAGGATGTTTCTGCATCAGAAAATACAGAACATGATGTTGCGGAACAAAAAGATGATGATGATCATGAAGAAGAAGATCAAACTCATAAAGGTAAAAAATGCCTGCCAAAAGAATGGAGGTATGTACCCAATCACCCTAGAGTTTAATCATTGGGGATCCTCCACATGGCATCAAAACTAAATCTTCTATTAGAGATGCTTGTAATCATCTTGCATTTATTTCTCAGATAGAACCAAAATCTTTTGAAGAAACTGAAAAAGATAACAATTGGTTAATGGCTATGCAAGAAGAAATAAATCAATTTGAAAGAAACAATGTTTAGAATTTAGTTAAAAGATCTGAAAACTTTCTGTAATTGGAACAAAATGGGTCTTCAGAAATAAATTAAATAAAGATGGCATTTGTTGTCCGATTCCTGTTTACCTAAAAATATGCTAAACATATCATTGTTAGAACCGATAAAACAAAGTTTAAATTAATTTTACTCTTACCTGTGATGCGCTCGCAAAAATGTTTTCGCGAAACTAATCTCCCAAGTATAGGAGAATCGTACAAGTAGTAAAATCTCGGGAGTCCGAAGTCGAATCCTCAGGGAACGTTCTATGGATTGTTAGCGTAATTTTTAGATGTATTTTTCAGTTGATTTTTAGAAATTAAAAACAGAGAATAATAGATTAATAAACAAAGTTCAATCAAATAGAAATGGTTAGGGATCCGGAATCCCCCTTGATAATATTGCATTCAAGAATAAATCCTGCGATTCTTGATTAAGGATGTAAAAGTAGAATAGATCAAAACATGGAATATATTTTATGAACATATGAACTCTATTTCTAAGCATTCATCGTGCCTATTACATCAACGATAAATCAAATACTAAAGCAGTCGATGTGCCAATAAACATAAACTATTAAAAATCTATCTACGAAATAGTTATGCAAGAACCCATAACACATCAAAAATATAAATCAATAAGAGCAAAGGTTCAGAATTTACTTCAAAGAAAGCAATACATCAAAGGTTCCTCCATCACCCTTCACCTAAGGAATCAGCCGGCCATCAACATAAAAGAAATCTCCCCTGTTCCTCTTCCTTCTCACTTTTTTTTTTCTTTTTATTTTCGGAAACAGGGCATGCCCTGTTTCCTCTCTTTTTTTTTCTTCTTCTTTTTGAATGGGGCTGAGGCTCTCCTCTGTTTTTTGAATGAACTCTCTCCCCCTGTTTCCGAAAAGAGAGCCCCTTATATCTCTCGATGGACCCCCTGATCACACGGGATGCTCCTCTCGTGCTGGCTGCCGAGTATCCCGGACGCGGAGAGGCTGATCCATAGAAGATTGGAGAGGCGGAAGAAGCGGGCGGACGCATGGAGACGTGGATCGCTCGCGGACGGCCGGGATTGGGATTCGGATGATGCGTGTGACCTTTGCTGGGGGCTGAGATGCTCGGGAGACTGCTGCGAACTGGGACTCGGATGCAGGATCCACGCGGGATGTTGAGCTGCATGCGGAGAAGACGGGAAGGAAGGGGATCTGATAGGAGCTGGGATGCAGACGTTGGGATTACGGTCGTAGTGAAGCTCTGGGACGCGGACGATTGGGTGCAGAGATGCTCACAAACGGCTGGGATGCATGAAGAGCAAATGGATCGAAAACTTGGGCTCTCTCGATCGCCAACGGATGCTTGGATGCGGGATCTTCGGTCGCTGTGAAGCTTGGGTGGTCGTTCGAAGTATATATCCCGGCTGGCCGCGAGATCTCCGGACGTGTGAAGGAAGCTGAGAATCGGGATGAGGGATCGCACGCTGGGATTTGGATGATGCGTTGGAAGGTTACACGGACATGGGATGCTGGATGCTTTGGGGACGCACGAGAGAAACACCTGATCGCAGGTTCCAAGGGCTGGGAGAAAGGCTGATCGCGGCATGATTCGATCACGGATCCTGAGATGCGGACGGGTCTTGAGAGGGCTGATGTGGCTCACGGACGCGGCAAGGATGCTGAGGTGCTTACGAACGGCTGAATCTGGGCTCTGTTCTGCAGCTGGGAAGAGATGAATTTATATAATGATAAAAATTATAATAAGTGCTAAGGATAAAATATTTAATCATGTAAATGTTAACAACTATTATTTATCATTATTTTGCTAGCATTAGGCTAAGTTAATTGGTACTTAGATCGCACTTTTGTGCTCTCATCACACCCCCCAACTAGCTTATTGCTAGTCTCTAACAATTAATGAGCAAATAATAAAATGAGAGTGCAAAAGGTGTGGTTTAACCTATGATGTTTTATTAGAACTAATTGCATAAAATTAAGATAAATACTCACTTTCGTATGAATCACGATTGCACTTAGCACGTGCAACAAGCCGTTAAACTCCTAGGTTACCCTAGTGGATGAGTGTTGTCTCGTGAGGGTTTTCAGGGATGCTACCCACAAACATCATGAATGATATGACATGAGATTCTAATAGAAATATGAAACAAATCCTAAGCTAATACACATGTAATTAATTGATATATATTTTCAAGCATGGTAACTATTAAAGCAAGGAAATATAAAAATGTAGTGTGCATCAAATCGCATGACTTTCTCAAAGTACTAATACCTCCACCACAATCGGGCACCGCCTGAGTTTTAGGTGCACTACTCAAGTTCACAAGTGTTTTCTACAATTTGTTAGATACTGATCCATCAAATTTTTAGAATATCGCATGTTGTCTAAATTTGTCAAGAATGGTTCGCATATAAAGAAAGAGCTATCAATCCCAACTAAACAATCTGGGTACACAGAGGTCCATTACAATGGAGTCAAACCAGCCATTACCACATGTCACTGGGTTCAGCCTAACCAACTCATACATGCTTATTATTATTTCATTCATTTTTTTTTTTAATACCCATGACGACTACATCTATCCAACCCCATTAGGCTCTAGTAAGATCCATGTAGCGAGCTTTCAGTCAATGATCCCCGATCCAGTTGGCTCAAAACATTAGGTGAAACACCCCTCGGACTTAATTACTCGAACCAGACTACGCCACGAGGCCAGACTTGTCATCATAAGTTTTTTTTTTTTAAAGAATAATTATGCAAGAAAAGAGATGGTAGACTAAACCATATAAATATTTTTATTATATATGTGACTGCATCGTGACTATAGGTCAACCAAGGTCGGATCATAAGGCACCTAAGTAATCTAGTCGGGATATTCAACCTCTATCTTTTTGTGAAAACCAAATCATGAACCTTATGGTACGAACAAGGATACTCGTACTTCTTTTACGGATAAAGGTAACAAAAATGCAGTTAACAAATATGAACTCCTGAGGCCTTCCTATTGTCATTAAGTACATGTGTGGGGATCTAATAATAGATCTCTGATCAGTCATAGTATGCATGTGTTCCTTGCCTTAATAGTTGCACAAACTCAATATGAAAATACATGTGCATTTGCTCAGCAAAGAAATTAATAGAATAAATCAAATGCAAAAACAAGTTTTTTTTAAATTTTTTATTTATTTTTTTTTTTGCAAAATATTTCCCTCCCCCCAACTTAAACATTGCATTGTCCTCAATGTAAAAGATACAAGAAACGATATATATGAAAGACAATAGAGAAAATAATATTGGAGAGAAGAGTAATACCTTGAGCTGTTGAGATCCAGAAAAGAAGACCTACAAAATAAGAAGAAAACTAGAAATAAAAGAAAAAATTGAATTCTAACTAATATACACATACCTTGGCCGTCATGCTCAGTCATAAGAAGGCTCCTCCAAGGAAAAGGAGTCCTCTTCATCTGCAAAATTCTCAAGAAAAGGTTTTAATCTTTGTCCATTTACCTTAAAAATTGTGCCATCCTGTGGATTTTCAATTTCAACCGCCCCGTGTGGAAAAACAGTTTTTACAATGAAAGGACCTGTCCATCTTGATCGTAACTTTCCAGAAAACAGATGTAAGCGAGAGTCATAACAAAGAACTTTTTGTGCAGGTTCAAAAGATTTTCTTAGAATTGATTTATCATGCCTAATTTTCATTCGTTCTTTACAAAGTCTAGCATTGTCATACGCATCCCGTCGAATTTCATTTAACTCACTTAGTTGTATTTTTCTGGCTAAACCAGCATCTGACAGTTCAAAGTTTAATTTTCTAATAGCCCAATACGATTTATGCTCTATTTCAACAGGTAGATGACATGCTTTTCCATAGACTAGCCGATACGGGGACATACCAAGAATAGTTTTATAAGCAGTACGGTAAGCCCACAATGCGTTAGAAAGTTTTAAAGACCAGTCTTTGCGTGATGGATTCACCGTTTTCTCTAAAATTCGTTTAATCTCCCGATTGGCTAACTCTACTTGGCCACTAGTCTGCGGATGATAAGGAGTTGCAATTCTATGAGTGATACCGTACTTTCGTAATAGGATCTCAAAAGGCTTATTACAAAAATATTTTCCCCCATCACTAATTATAACCTTGGGCATCCCAAACCTAGAAAATATGTTTTCTTTAAGAAATTTTAAAAGTGGTTTGTGGTCATTTGTTTGACAAGGCACAGCTTCTACCCATTTGGACACATACTCAACACCAACTAAAATGTACTCATATCCAAAAGATAGTGGGAATGGGCCCATGAAATCGATGCCCCACATATCAAAAATTTCAATAGCAGTAATGGGCTGAAGAGGCATCATTTGCCTACGAGTTAGACTTCCAACACGTTGACATGGGTCACATGTCCTACAGAACTCGTGGGCATCTTTAAATAGTGTAGGCCAATAAAAACCACATTGCAACACCTTAGCTGCCATTTTCTTAGATGCAAAGTGTCCTCCACAAGCACTGGCATGACAAAAAGAGAGTACACTTTGTATCTCATGCTCCGGAATGCATCTTCTAAAGATTTGATCATCGCAATACTTGAACAAATAAGGAGCATCATAATAATAATTTCTTACTTCACGCAAGAAATTATTCTTATCATTCGATCTCCAATGCTCCGGCATCCGGTTCGTGACAAGAAAGTTTACAATATCAGCATACCATGGCATAGTAGAAAGTGCAAACAGCTGCTCTTCGGAGAATGAGTCCTTGATGGAAAACTGTGGCACCGAATCGTTAAAAACTAGCCGTGATAAATGGTCAGCAACCACATTCTCTACTCCCTTTTTATCTTTGATAGTGATGTCAAATTCTTGGAGTAGAAGTATCCATCGTATTAAGCATAGTTTGGCTTCTTTCTTATCCAGTAAATATTTTAGCGCTGCATGGTCCGTAAAGATAACAATAGGAGCACCAAGGATATAAGAGCGAAATTTGTCTAATGCAAATACTACTGCAAGCAATTCCTTCTCGGTGGTGGTGTAATTCATTTGAGCATCGTTCAAGGTTTTGCTTGCATAGTAAATGACATATGGCTTATTATCCTTGCGTTGTCCTAGGACAGCTCCTATCGCATAGTCGCTAGCATCGCACATGATCTCAAAAGGTAATGACCAATCAGGTGGTCGCACGATGGGTGCAGTGCTAAGCATAGACTTCAACTTTTCAAATGCCTCTTGATAGGTTTCAGTCCAATTGAATGGTGTATCAAGGGCTAGGAGGTTACATAATGGTCGAGCTATGACACTAAAATCCTTCATGAACCTCCTATAAAATCCGGCATGACCCAAAAATGATCTAACATCTCTAACCGTCTTGGGTGCAGGTAGCTTGGCGATTAGGTCAATCTTAGCTCTATCAACTTCCATGCCCTTCGATGAAACAATATGTCCTAGGACAATTCCCTTTGGCACCATGAAGTGGCATTTCTCCCAATTCAATATCAGATTCTTTTTCATGTATCGAGCTAAGACTGCTTGTAAATGTGACAGGCAATCATCAAAAGAGTCGCCAAAAACAGAGAAATCATCCATAAACACTTCTAAAAACTTCTCGTTCATGTCTTCAAAAATACTGAGCATGCATCTTTGGAATGTTGCAGGTGCATTACACAACCCGAATGGCATCCGACGGAAAGCAAATGTACCAAAAGAACAAGTGAAGGTAGTCTTCTCTTGATCTTCTGGTGAAATCTCGATTTGGTAGTACCCGGAATAGCCATCGAGAAAATAATAGAATTTGTGTCTTGCAACTCTTTCCAAAACTTGGTCTAGGAAGGGTAGGGGAAAGTGATCTTTCCTAGTGACCAAATTCAATTTTCGGTTGTCAACACACATACGCCAACTCGTCGGAACACGAGTTGGGACTAGTTCACCCTGCTCATTTTTGACTACCGTCAGACCTGCTTTCTTGGGCACGACTTGAGTAGGACTCATCCACTTGCTGTCGAAAATCGGATAAATAATACCCACATCAAGCAGCTTGAGGACTTCTGTTTTAACCACGTCTCTCATTGTCGGATTCAGCCTACGCTGCATTTGCCTTGTGGTTTTCGCATTATCCTCCAAATATATCCGATGCATGCAAATCAAAGGGTTAATCCCCTTTAAGTCTGCAATCGACCATCCAAGTGCTTCTTTATGACTCTTTAGGACCATAAGTAATTTCCCTTCTTGATCATTATCGAGCTCAGTCGAGATAATTACGGAAAAAGTGTTATCGGGTCCAAGAAAGGCATACTTGAGTTCCCTTGGTAAGGGTTTCAGCTCAAGTATGGGTGCTTGTTTCCGAGATTGTACAAGTTTTGTCCCTTGTGAGGGCAACTGCTCGAATTCCTCTATTCTCGGTCTCCACCCATTGACCATCATGACATCCGAATTATTTCAAACAGGTGGGACCACATCATCAGCAGTACCTTCAAAATACCAATCTATCAAACCATTGTCGGTCGATTCAATAAATGTTTCTTTTAATAGATATTCTTCCGCAATGGTTTCAACCCATTCAACCTCTTTACTTTCTTCATGATCACTGGGTTGTTTGCCTATACTAAAGACGTTTAGTTCCAAGGTCATATTGCCAAAAGAAAGCTTCATGACACCATTCCTACAATTGATCAATGCATTAGAAGTTGCAAGGAATGGACGTCCTAAGATGACCGGAATCTGAGATGGTGAATTGGAAGCCGGATGTGTGTCCAGTACGATAAAGTCAACAGGAGAATAGAACTTGTCTACTTGGACCAACACATCTTCGATAATCCCTCTAGGAACCTTCACTGATCTGTCAGCTAATTGTAAGGTCACAGTTGTTGGCTTCAACTCATCCAAACCGAGTTGCTCATATACCGTATATGGCAACAAGTTCACACTCGCTCCCAAATCAAGCAATGCTCGCTCAATCCTAAAATTGCCAATGATGCACGAGATAGTTGGGCAACCTGGATCCTTATATTTAGGAAGAATGTTATGCTGTAAAATTGCACTCACATTTTCAGCCAGAAATGCCTTCTTCTTGACATTTAAACGATGCTTAACAGTGCACAAATCCTTCAAAAATTTTGCATATGAAGGCACTTGTTTGATTGCATCAAGAAGAGGTACATTGATTTTTACTTACTTAAAAAACTCAAGAATTTCAGAGTTTGGTTCAAGCTTTTGCAAGGGCTTTAATCTTTGTGGAAATGGTGCTGGAAAAGGACATTTAATTTTTTCAGTAGATGTTGGTGCTTCAGTTTCTTCGTTATCCTTTTCTTTTGTCTTGGGAGGGTCAGAATCAGGTATGACTTGAGTTTGTTCTGGGACTGGTCGGTCAATAACCTTTCCACTTCGCAAAGTTATTATACTCTTCGCTTGTTCTTTATGCGAAGTTGAAGATGATGCATTACTACCGCCATAGACTTGAGGATTAGGTTGTGGTTGAGCTGGTAGCTTACCTTTCTCTTGAGCACTTAAAGCAGTGGTCAGCGTTGTCAGTTGATTTCTTAATTCATCATTGATTTTAGCTTGACCTTGCATGAAAGATTGCAAAGTTTCTTCGAGACTGGATTTTTGAAGGGGTGCATGTGCATAATGAGGGTGCGGAGGTGGAGGAGTTGGGTTATATACTTGTTGAGGTTGGTCATTCCTCCACCTGAAATTTGGATGGTTCTTCCATCCAGGGTTGTAAGTACCCGAAAAAGAATTATTGAAAGATTTTTGATAGGTATTCATAACATTGGCCTGATCGTGCAAGACTTCCTTGAATGCGGGTATTGTGGGGCAATCAGTGGTGAGATGGCCAGGCATCTCACAAATCCTACAACACTCGCTGTTATGTTCTACGGTCTTGACGGGTTCAATCCTTCTAAGTTCAATTTCCTCTACCTTCCTAGTAAGGGCTGCCATTTTAGCCTGAATATCATCCTGAGTACTAAGGTTGTAAAGGCCCCCATGTCCAACGCTAGTAGGCTTAGGTAAAGGTTTATTCACTCTATCCCCTGTATCCCATAATTGTGCAGTCTCTACGAGAGAATCTAAATAGTCCCATGCCTCATCGGGTTGCTTTTCCAAAAATAGACCATTGTACATAGTCTCTATAAATTGTTTTAACTGTGGAGACAACCCTTCGTAAAAAAAACTAATGGTTCTCCATGTTTCAAACCCATGATGAGGACAAGAGAGAAGCAAATCTTTAAATCTCTCCCAGCATTCATAAAATGTTTCATGGTCTTTTTGTTGGAAATTACTAATGTGCCTTTTCAAAAAGTTAGTCCTTTGTGCGGGAAAGAATTTTTTCAGAAATTCTCTTTGCATATCATGCCATGTTCCTAGCGATCTAGGTCTCAAGGAGTTCAGCCATGTTTTGGCTTTATCCTTTAAGGAAAAAGAAAACAAGGTCAATTTAAGGACGTCTTCCGATACATTTGGCACTCTAAATGTGATGCTAATTTTCTCAAAATCCTTAAGATGAAGATAAGGGTTCTCAGATTCCATCCCATGATACTTGGGCAGCAATTGAATTACTCCTGGTTTGATTTCAAAGTGTCCTACATTTTCAGGAATAATCATGCATGAAGGTTGACTAGTCCTAGTGGGATGTAAGTATTGTCGAAGTGTCATAACTGGGGGTCTACCTTCATCACCATGATGACTTCCTACATCATCAGGAAAATTTGCCATCTCACAAGGTGTGAGATACTGCGAAGGAATTTCAAGGATGTGTCCTAAGGGATGATCTAAAGTTGTACGACTTAATCGACCGGTGTCGTCCCTATTCCAACCTAGCATACAAAATTTAATTAAATTTTTTTTTATATTTTTTTAAATAAATATAAATATAAGTACCAACTAAAGACATCCTAAAATGAAAATCTATTCACAATCAAACATGCAACTAAACATTACACCTCAATTTCTAATATTTTTCTTAAATTTCTAGACAGCTCCTAACTGGTTTGAAGAGGGCACCTAAGCCTCCAATCCGGTCTAATAAACCGAGTTGACCAGGTAAGCTCCCAGGTAAGTGGAGGGGTCACGATGCGTTCGCAAAGGTCCCACTTAAAATCCACTTGCCTCGAACAGATGAACTGTCTCCCTTATAGGGACAAAGCTTGCCTAGACATCAACTAAGCCACAGAGCGAAATTGGTGCAACTTTCGGTGGTCTTCGTCCTATTGAGCTCGAATGTCCTTAGGGGCCAACGTCTAGTTGATTTTAATTAAGCTTAGGATATTTATGCAATGGGATAATTTTTGGGCTAAGGACGAGTGATGAAATCCCGATCTTATCTTTTTAAATGGGTTCAGCCCTTAGAATATTTTATGCTGATGCCTTATACTATATGCAACAATCAAGAGATTTTTTTTTTTAATGTTTTATGACATGACATTAAATTTCATTGAATAAGTGATCAAGCAAATTATTTATTTTTTTTTTAATTTTATGAGTTGAAGTTTGAAATTTGAATTCTGAAATTTGAAATTTGAAATTTTAGGTTTTTCCTCTTTTTTTTTTTTGAATAATCACCCTTGATCTTTTCTTAAAGTTTTTTTTCTTAAATTTTCAATTAGCAACAAGGGTTAATGAGATATGATAACAATAAAATTCTGATTCTAAAACAATTAAATGCAGAAAATTAAAAATAGAAAGCAGCAAGGTTTCGTATTAATCTAATGGTCTTAAAAATTTCAGAATGTCAATCAGACCGTTCAGATGAAAGAAACACAGGTCCTGCACCTGAAGACCAAATTTAAGTTCAATCAGACGGTTAATTACTTTGATATCAGAGTTTGATGCAGACTGTGCAGGGAATAAAAAAAAGCAGTAAAGAATTTTTTTTTTTTTCGAAAGAAAAAGACTAACTACTAAAGTACTAATTAAATCTAAAATTATACTAATAAATCAGCCGTTTCCCGGCAACGGCGCCAAAAACTTGACGCGCTCGCAAAAATATTTTCGCGAAACTAATCTCCCAAGTATAGGAGAATCGTACAAGTAGTAAAATCTCGGGAGTCCGAGGTCGAATCCTCAGGGAACGTTCTATGGATTGTTAGCATAATTTTTAGATGTATTTTTTAGTTGATTTTTAGAAATTAAAAATAGAGAATAATAGATTAATAAACAAAATTCAATCAAATAGAAATGGTTAGGGATCCGGAATCCCTCTTGATAATATTGCATTCAAGAATAAATCCTGCGATTCTTGATTAAGGATGTAAAAGTAGAATAGATCAAAACATGGAATATATTTTATGAACATATGAACTCTATTTCTAAGCATTCATCGTGCCTATTACATCAACGATAAATCAAATACTAAAGCAGTCCATGTGCCAATAAACATAAACTATTAAAAATCTATCTACGAAATAGTTATGCAAGAACCCATAACACATCAAAAATATAAATCAATAAGAGCAAAGGTTCAGAATTTACTTCAAAGAAAGCAATACATCAAAGGTTCCTCCATCACCCTTCACCTAAGGAATCAGCCGGCCATCAACATAAAAGAAATCTCCACTGTTCCTCTTCCTTCTCTCTTTTTTTTTTCTTTTTATTTTCGGAAATAGGGCATGCCCTGTTTCCTCTCTTTTTTTTTTCTTCTTCTTTTTGAATGGGGCTGAGGCTCTCCTCTGTTTTTCGAATGAACTCTCTCCCCCTGTTTCCGAAAAGAGAGCCCCTTATATCTCTCGATGGACCCCCTGATCACACGGGATGCTCCTCTCGTGCTGGCTGCCGAGTATCTCGGACGCGGAGAGGCTGATCCATAGAAGATTGGAGAGGCGGAAGAAGCGGGCGGACGCGTGGAGACGTGGATCGCTCGCGGACGGCTGGGATTGGGATTTGGATGACGCGTGTGACCTTTGCTGGGGGCTGAGACGCTCGGGAGACTGCTGCGAACTGGGACTCGGATGCAGGATCCATGCGGGATGTTGAGCTGCATGCGGAGAAGACGGGAAGGAAGGGGATCTGATAGGAGCTGGGATGCAGACGTTGGGATTACGGTCGCAATGAAGCTCTGGGATGCGGACGATTGGGTGCAGAGATGCTCACAAATGGCTGGGATGCATGAAGAGCAAATGGATCGGAAACTTGGGCTCTCTCGATCGCCAACGGATGCTTGGATGCGGGATCTTCGGTCGCTGTGAAGCTTGGGTGGTCGTTCGAAGTATACATCCCGGCTGGCCGCGGGATCTCCGGACGCATGAAGGAAGCTGAGAATCGGCATGAGGCATCGCACGCTGGGATTTGGATGATGCGTTGGAAGGTTACACGGACACGGGATGCTGGATGCTTTGTGGACGCACGAGAGAAACACCTGATCGCAGGTTCCAAGAGCTGGGAGAAAGGCTGATCGCGGCATGATTCAATCACGGATCCTGAGATGCGGACAGGTCTTGAGAGGGCTGATGTGGCTCACGGACGCGGCAAGGATGCTGAGGTGCTTACGATCGGCTGAATCTGGGCTCTGTTCTACAGCTGGGAAGAGATGAATTTATATAATGATAAAAATTATAATAAGTGCTAAGGATAAAATATTTAATCATGTAAATGTTAACAACTATTATTTATCATTATTTTGCTAGCATTAGGCTAAGTTAATTGGTACTTAGATCGTACTTTTGTGCTCTCATCAACCTGTTCTACTCGAAGAATAGTGGTCGTAAGAGGTTGATCTACAGGAAGGCTATTGAAGTTGCATAAAAATTAAAATGTTCACTCGGATTCGAAATTGATTTTTGAATGATAGAAGAAAAACATTACTTCGAGGATGTTTGAATGATTCTCTGGGTTACCAGAGAATGTTTTCTACTTGAAATTGACAAAAAGACAGGTATTTAAATTCGAAAGGCATTTATATATTGAACTAATCAAAAAAAAGCTTTGGCATAAAATGGATGAAAACAGTGCTAGGAAAATTGCAGACTGGAATATAGATTGCATAAAAGAAGATTTAATGTATTGCAGAATAGAAATTAAAATTGCAGAATAAATACAACTTTCTACCCAAATAAACTCTCAAAAATTAAAACTCAAAACAAAACCTAAAATAAAACTAAAAATAAGAACAACATGCTCTGAAACTCAAAACATAACTTCTCAATTAAAACTTTCAGTTAAAATAAAACTAAAAAAATGCATTTCTCTCATAAACTCAAACTAAAGAAAAACACTACTATCATAATAAACTAAACTCAAACAGAAAACTAAAATACTCTCTTTTTTCTTTCTTTCTTTTCTTCCCCAAAACAGAGCTTCCTCCCCTATTTCTTTGGCCCAACCGAGCGCCACCCTCCTCTCTGTTTCTTGGCCTCAAACCCAACCGAGCACTCCCTTCTTCCCTCTTCCTTCTTCCTCCTCCCTAGCCGATGGCCTCTCCTCCCTTTATATAGATCTCTCCCTTCTTCTTCAAGCCGGCAATCAATCCATGGGGAAAGGGCTGAATCACAGGCTGCTGGGATTCCGGAATGGAGCTGATCACGGCCGCGGTGGAGGCTGGGATCACGGGATGAGCTGGGAGCTGAGATGAATGCTTGGATCATGGAGAAGGTGGACGTCCGGTCTTTGGTCCGCGGGACTGCTGGGATGCGGAAGATGAATCTCGAATTCGGAAGAGCTTGGATCATAGGAGGAAGGAGAGGGCAGACGCTAAGGACGCCTCGAATCCGAAAGGGAGAAGTGGGGATTTCTCGAAGGAAGGCGTGGGTGCGGTTGGGACGCGGTTGGGATGCGCTGAAGACGCGGGGATGGCGCTAGCAGTGACGGCTCCGAGATGGCTGGGCTGCGTTCGAAACGGGCGCCTGGGATCTGGGATGCTGCATCGATCGCGGGAAGGCTGAGATGTTGCTGCATCACGGGCGGAAGAAATGGGAGTAGGGGATCGCGAGGCTGATCATGGTGCGGATGCGGCTGGAATGGGCGGAAGAAGATGGATTTTCTTCTTTGGCCCACGGACGGATGGAGTGCTAAGTCGGAGGAGACGCGGGCTGGATGCGGAGACGCACGATCGCTTGGTACGTTGATCACGAAAAAGCAGGCGAGACTTGATTTGGAAGGGAAGATGCTGGCACGCTGGCTGGCACGGACTGGAATCACAATTGGGCTGAGACGGGATGAAGGGATCTGTTGTGTTGGGAAAACTCCTCACGGACGGCTTAGGATGTTGCATCTGGAAGCCACATGCATGGAACGAGCGTGTGGATGGAAGGTGATTCTGGAAAGCTGGCTGCATCGCGGGATGAGCTCCATCATGTGAAGATGCTGGCTTGACTTGAGCTCGGGCTGCCGGGAATTGAGCTCAAACCCAATGCTATTGGTTCCTTGGATTACTTGCACTCAAACACAAATACAACGTTAATTAGTTAATTTTATTATTAATGATTAGCAATAATACTAATTAAGATGCTATGACGATTGCACTTTTGTGCTCTCATCACACCCCCCAAGCAGCTTATTGCTAGTCTCTAGCAATTTAGTGCGAAAATGAAAGTGCAAAAGTTTTATTTTTTTAGTATTAATTATTATTATATATATATATGAACTAAAATAAATACTCATTTTCGTAGAGCACCACGATTGCACTTAGCACATGCAACAAGCCGTTAAATCCCTAGGTTATCCTAGTGGACGAGTGTTGTCTCGTGAGGGTTTGCAGTGAAGTTATCCACAAACTTCAATCTCAATTTTTTTTTTTAATTATTTATTATGAAATGAAAGTCTAATTTCAAGTACATAACTGATAAGAATTTCAAAAGTACACAAAGTTTTAATTGCTAAGTAGCCCAAATTCTAGGTTAGTATGCAATTTAAGTTAAAGTCATTAAGTTTTCCGTCAGGAAGTTGTAAGACTTATTTATACTTGAGTGCTCAGTGAAATCTGGACCATGCACAAGCTAAGGTTTTGGATCTCCAAAATATTGCTAATACTAGTAGTTTCCAAGAATTGGTCGGACAAGACCTAATTGCTGATTCAAAATCATTTTATCTGTAGAATTTCGAGAACTGTGGATGTTTACTTTAATACCTTATGGGCTTTATCTGTAATATTCCATTTTACTCGAATTTTTGCAACGACGGCTTTCACACTATTGTCTTTCTTAAGGTCAGATTTTTTTTTCTTTTCCAAGAAACATGATAATGTATATACATTGTGCACTTTTACTCCTATGATGATTCCTCCATGTAGCAAGCAATTAGTCGACAATTCTCACACCAGTTGGCATGAGGTGTCGGGCATCAAGACTCCCCTACGGACCTATGCTCGGGTTCCTCATCACAAGCCCACTGACCTTTGACAATAGGTAGCCCTTTTCGATGCACCTGACTAAATCCACCATTTTTTTATATTTTTATATATATATTTTTTTTTGTTTTTTTTTTTGTGAATCAGAAACAGATGGTTCATCAGGATTCGAGGTTGCTACCATATTCTCAACACAATGTCGACCCTATACCTTAGAAATGCAGGTCAGATGTGTTGTAAAATTCAAAGTATTAATTAGCTTACAACTCACTAAAAGAAACTTAATAAAAAGAACTCACTTTGCACTACTTCCGACTAGCCATTGGACTCTTAGATTTTATATACCTTGTGTATTGTACAGAAATTAATTTTTTTTTTTGTTTTAAATGCTTAAAAACACCCCCAAACCTAAATCTAACATTGTACTCAATGTTAAAGAAAATTGAAAACAATAATAGGACAGAGGAGAGACATTACCTGATATTGGATCTTGATATGGCTAATAACTTGAAGATTAGAAAAAATACCCCCAAACCTGCATATTAGTAACTTATTAAAACTAATAATTTTAATCTTTACCTATTGGTTGCCTCCCAAGAGCGCTAAGTTTTATGTCTTCAGCCATAATTCTAACTTAATTAGTATAAACAGGATCTACCAGAAGTGTTTCTTCAACTTTTGGACTCAGATAATCGAGGTATGGTTTGAGGCGATGTCCATTAACTTGGAAAGATCTGCCATCCTTGGTATTGCCTATAATTATCGCACCATGCGGATGTACTTTCTCCACAATGTATGGGCCAGTCCAACGGGATTTAAGTTTTCCAGTGAACAGATGTAATCGAGAGTCATATAAAAGAACTTTCTATCCTGGATGAAATTCCTTACGGATGATCATTTTATCATGCATGATCTTCATGCGATCTTTGTACTTCTTGGCACACTCGTAAGCATCGTTTCTAATTTCTTCAAGCTCATCGAGCTGAAGCTTCCTATGTTCTCCCGCTTTGTCAAGATCAAAATTTAAATGTTTAATAGCCCAATAGGCCTTGTGCTCTAACTCGACTGGTAAATGGCAGGCCTTGCCATAGACAGTTTTATATGGAGATATTCCAATTGGTGTTTTGTAAGCCGTTCGATATGCCCACAGTGCATCTGTTAGCCTAAGAGACCAATCCTTCTGAGATGTATTAACAGTTTTTTCAAGGATGGTCTTGATTTTCCGATTGAAAATTCGACTTGTCCACTTGTTTGTAGATGATATGGTGTACTGACCTTGTGATTAATGTTGTACTTTCTCATAAGGACTTTAAAGATTTGATTACAAAAATGTTTCCCCCCATCACTAATGATAGCACGAGGGGTGCCGAAACGAGCAAAGATAGATTCTTTAAGAAACTTGATCACCACTTTGTGATCATTGGTCTTACACGCGATAGCCTCAATCCATTTTGATACATAGTCAACTGCCACAAGAATGTACTGGTGCCCAAACGACATAGGAAAAGGACCCATAAAATCAATACCCCAAACATCGAAGATTTCTATAATTAAGATAGGGTTCAGGGGCATCTCATTCTTTCTCGAAAGTTTTTCTAATCATTGACATCGATCGCAAGATTTACAATAGTCATGCGCATCTCGAAAAAGTGTGGGCCAATAAAATCTGCATTGCAAAACTTTTGCAGCAGTTTTTTTTTCACTAAAATGACCACCACAAGCATGGTCATGATAAAAGAAAAGGACATTCCTTTGATCGTGTTTAGGGATGCATCGTCTAATGATTTGATCAGGATAGTATTTGAACAAGTATGGTTCATCTCAAAAATACCATTTTACACGAGCTAGGAAGCGGAATTTCTCTTGTTTGGTCCATGAATTAGGCATTTGTTCAGTAACTAGATAGTTGACTACATCAGCATACCATGGAACATTGGTATGGGAAATCATCATTAATTGTTCATCAGAGAAGGTCTCGGACACAGGCATGACTCCAGATGATTCAACAATTAATCAGGACAAGTGGTCAGCTACAACATTTTCAGATCCCTTTTTATCTCGTATTTCAAGATCAAATTTCTGAAGCAATAGGATCCAACGAATGAGTCTTGCCTTGGCATCCTTCTTTGTGAGAAGGTACTTAAGGGCGGCATGATCAGAACAAATAAGAACCTTGGATCCTATCAGATAGGGACGAAATTTGTCAAGAGCAAAGACAACAGCCAACAACTCTTTTTTAGTGGTAGAATAGTTGAGTTGGGCGTCATTCAGAGTTTTGCTCGCATAATGAATCACATGGAGAAACTTCCCCACTCGTTGACCTAGGACGGCACCTATTGCATAATCAGATGCATCACACATGATTTCAAATGGCAGATTCCAATCAGGGGACCTATTGGTGCTGAGGTTAGTTCAGACTTCAGTCTTTCGAAAGCAGTTATACAGATTGGTGAAAAATTAAAAATAGCATCTTTCGCCAATTGATCGCATAAGGGTTTCGACAATTTACTGAAATACTTGATAAAATGGCGGTAAAAATCCGCATGCCCTAAAAAGGATCTGACTTCCCTAACAGTTTTGGGAGGTGGTAACTTTACAATTAATTCTACTTTGGCTTTATCCACCTCAATTTCCTTTTGTGATACAATGTGTCCCAAAACAATACCTGATTGAACCATAAAATGACATTTTTCCCAGTTGAGAACTAAATTTTTCTCTTTACATCGTTCTACAACGAGGGTCAAGTGATGCAGACATTCATTAAAATTAGATCCGAATATAGAAAAGTCATCCATAAAAACTTCTAAAAAATTTTCCACCGTGTCGGAGAAAATGCTCATCATACACTGCTGGAACGTAGCCGGTGCATTGCATAACCCAAAAGGCATGCGATGATAGGCAAAAGTGCCATAAGGACAGGTGAATGTAGTTTTCTCTTGATCCTCACGTGCAATTGGAACTTGGTTATATCCAGAATAACCATCAAGGAAATAGTAATGAGAGTGGCCAACTAGACGTTCTAACATTTGGTCAATGAAGGGTAGTGGGAAGTGGTCTTTTCTAGTCATGGCGTTCAGCTTTCTGTAGTCGATGCACACTCGCCATCCAGCTTGGATTCGAGTTGGAACTAACTCATTGTGGTCATTCTTAATTACAGTGATCCCAGATTTCTTTGGTACAACTTGAACTGGGCTCATCCACTGGCTATCAGAAATAGGATATATAATCCCTGCATCTAAGAGTTTAATGATTTTCAGCTCGAACCACATCCTTCATGACTGGATTAAGTCGCCTTTGTGGTTCTCTAGAGGTTTTTGCATCCTCTTCTAGATGAATTTTATGTTGGACCATAGAAGGGCTAATCCCCTTGATATCAGCTATAGACCAACCGATCGCTTCTTGATTTTTCTGAAGGATATTTAACAACTTATCTTCCTGTTCTTCAGTTAAATTTGATGCAATAATAACAGGTAAGGTGTTGTTGTCCCCGAGAAATGCATATTTTAGGTTTTCAGGCTGATCTTTAAGTTCAAGCTGGGGAGGTTTGACACTTGAAGGTACTAGCTGGGATTCAAGTATAGGTAATGATTAAAATTTAGTAGCCCATCTGCTAGTATCTATTACAGGAATGAAATCTAACAATGCATTAACCTCCTAATTTGACTCTCCTTCCTCACAATCTTGATTGAATTGGGCCAAACATCTTTCTAGTGGATCAGAATAACTTGATTCCTTGAAGGACTTGCTGATTATGTTTTCAATCATGTGAATTTCTTCTAAATCGTCCATCTCAGATGGTTGATTACTACTGTGAAAGACATTGAGTTGGATGGTCAAGTTTCCAAATGCTAAGGTCATTATCCCATTTCGGCAACTGATCACAGCATTTGAAGTGGCCAAAAATGGTCTGCCAAGAATTACCGGTATGTGACTACCTGGATTTTTCACTGATTCAGTTTCGAGGACTACAAAATCCATAGGGTAGTAAAACTCATTTACCTTTACAATTACATCCTCTACAATTCTCTTAGGATACTTCACAGTCCTATCTGCTAATGACAAAGTAATGTTTGTGGGCTTTAATTCCCCCAAACCTAGTTCGGTGTAGATAGAATAGGGTAATAGGTTTACACTTGCTCCTAAGTCTAATAGGGCTCTCTGGATGATCGTTTCTTCTATTTTTATTTCAATGGTAGGGCAACCAGGATCTTTGTATTTTGGGGCAATCTATTGTTGAATAAGAGATGAAGCCTGTGCAGCCATAACAGCTTGCCTAGGAATGCTGGTTTTTCTTTTGACCGTGGTGAGGTCTTTCAAGAATTTTGTATAGGAGGAAATTTGTCGTATGGCATCGAGGAAAGGTATATTTATTTGAACATTTTTAAAGACTTTTATTATTTCATCAAAGTTAGATTGTTTCTTAGAGTCCTGAAGTCTACTGGGAAAGGGAACCTTAGGTTTGTATGTTTCTATGGGTTCTTCCTTTTTTTCTGGTTTGTTCTGCTCTTGACCCCTCTTTTGAATAGGGTTCTTATTGGATTCATTCTTATTTTCTTTTACGTGTTCAGAAAGTTGGACTTTATTGTCCACTTGCTTGCCAGACCTTAAAGTGGTAATTGCCTGGACTTCATGGGTCGGATTTTCATTAGAATCGATTTGATACTGACCTCTCTGACCTTGTTGTCTACTAGGGTTAGGCACTGGTTGACTAGGTAGTTCACCTTTCTTCCTATTTCCTAGAGAGTTTGCTATTTGGCTCGGACTAACTTCAAGTTTTGCAATTGCTTGCGCATGGAATTGGTTAATCTAGATTTGGGTCATGTTGGTTTGTTGTTGCTATTGGATAAAATCTTGTTGTTGTTTCATCATATTAGCCATCATGGTTTCTAGTGGTGAAGATTGTTGTGGGATAGGGGTATTGTAAGGAGGTATAGATGGAACCAAAGATTGGTTCATTTGTGATGGACCTATCCTGGAAAAGTTTCTCTGAAAACCTGGTGGACCACCTTGATGCTGAATAGGTTCATTTTTCTTGTATGAGAAATTTGGGTGGAACCTATTATCAGGATGGTAGACTAGGCTGAATGAATTGGGAGTGGGCTTCTTGAAGGCACTATATGAATTTAGAGCATTTGCTTGCTCAGCCTTTATGGTGGGCAGATTAGGGCAGCACTCCACTAGATGTTCCGGACTGTTACACAAGACACATAAACTATGTGACTTGTGATCCACTTTCATGATGGGATTTAACTCTTTATATGAACTCGAGCTAGTGAAAACAGTAAAAGCATCAAACTTTTTACTTAAGTTGTTCATTCCAGTCACCAGATTGGACATGGCATTTTTGAGATTTGGGTCTGCTTTCATTTCATAATTACCTGGTTTTCTAGACCCGAACTCATCTCTATTTATTTCCTCACCATAGCTACTCCAATTTTGGGCGTTCTCAGCTAAGTCAACAAGAAATTCATAGGCTTGATCCGGGGTTTGGTTCATGAACCTACTGATAAGTGCTAAATAATGTATAAATTAATCTACTTTACCTAGCACTTATTATTATTTTTATGCACAAACTTTGGATTTAAACATAGGAAAATGTGTTTCATTTATCATTAGACAAATTATTCAAGTTTGATTGATTTTCTATATTAATCTAGTCTAATGGGTGCAGGTCGAGTCACCCCATTCACGAATTAGTCCCAATCAGTTCCATGTGTGGATTGCTTTCTCCCACATGTGCATGAAGCTATCCATTCCTTTGTCTACGTCATATTTCTCCGTGTGCACCAAGCTTCCCAACCTAGCAAAACAGAGGCCTCTCCCATTTTCTCCACGTGTCCAAACTTCCTCTATTTTAGATTCAGGACCAAGCCCTTCCAACCTACCCGAGTGGACCCCAACCACTTTTCAAAACAAATAAATAATAATAATAATAATAAATATATATATATATATATATATATATATAATAACTCTCACGCATTCATCTCCCACATCATATTTACTCTCTTCCCCTCCCTGTTTTGGAACATACCGCGTGATCCCCTCCGCATCCTCCCCCGCGCGATCAAAGGAGTTCCTCCCAGCCGAACGCATCATCGTCTTCTCCTAATCCTCCCAGATCACTCCCTTCCGTTTACAACCACAGCATCCCAGACCGGCCGCTCATCCCAGCACGTTCGCAGCAGGATAAAATCTCCACTGTTCATTTCTTCCTCCCGCGGTGGATCACGACCGAGAATCGAGTCGCCACCCGTCGATTCTCCCGTTCCAGCCACGAGTCCCACGCGGTGTAGCCAGCGACCGGATCCCCCGCCTCTTCTTCCTCCCGTGATGCCTCCGACCCAGCAATCACCCAGCACCCGAGCATCTGCGACGTCTTCCCTTTCGGATTCATTCCTAGCACCAAGCCATGATCGGCTCCCAACAGCCGGTAACCCAGCTCGGCATCCATCTCCAGCTCTGTCCCCGTCTTCTCCGAGATCCAGACATTCTGCATCAGCCTCCCATCGATCCCGCGACCATCTCATCTTCTTCCATCCACCTCCCATCGATCCAGCGGCCAGCTCCATTTCAGACCATCTACATCAATCCGGCGCTCCACGGATCACTCCCAAGATCCAGCCATTCCACGGATTAACGCCCTTCATCCTCTATAAAAGGATGAGGGTGGCCATCGGCTTGGGAGAGCTCGGTTGAGAAAAACAGGGGAGACCCCCTGTTTCGGTGAAAAGAAGAAGAAAGCCGAGAGGGAAGAAGAGAAAAAGAAATAGAAAAAGAGAGAAAGGAGGGGGAGAGAGAGAGTATTTTGGATATTTTGGGAATAATGGGAGATGAAGACTTTCATTTGAAGATGGGAGGTCGTCCGGAAGCCATGCTCGGCTAAACGTCTAGTCTAGGGCTGGATGAAGCCCTAGCAATGTATCAGGGCATTGTAGTTCTTATTTTCTTTGTTATTTTGGAGCTTGTTTAAATTCTTATCTTCAATGAAATATTTCTTTTATGATATTTAAATCTTGAGCATGCCATTTACTATTCATGTTTGCTAAAGTAGTCTAAGATGATCCATGCCTAGGAAGAAGAGATGTACTACATCCTAGGTTAGGATAATTAGGTAGACACTTCTTGCTATACCTAAGATGGATTTTCTTAAAACTCTTTATGCTTTTATTTTAAAAGGCTTGT
This sequence comes from Phoenix dactylifera, assembly GCF_051530095.1. Taxonomy (NCBI): domain Eukaryota; kingdom Viridiplantae; phylum Streptophyta; class Magnoliopsida; order Arecales; family Arecaceae; genus Phoenix; species Phoenix dactylifera. The sequence goes on from NC_143203.1 coordinate 5,392,963, forward strand.
AGCCAATATTGCATGCCTCTCCAAAAGATAAAAAAAAAATTAAAGAACACAGACCCTGATGCAATACTATGTGGTGGACTCCAAAACCTAGATCCATTTAATCTGATAAATTCTAATTCGTACTTATAGTTTAATTTAGTTAATTCAAGTTAGCAAATTCTTTTTCTTGATTTATTTTTTTAAAAGAAAAATAACTTGTCTCCAATCCCTGTGAACCGACACCCGTAATCACTATCCTACAGGATATGTGCTATTGCGTGGTTTATTTTCGAAATTGAAAGGACCGATCACCTACCCTTGTGCATGGACTCGATCATGTTTCTATGTGCTGGAAGTAGTCCTTTATAAAAGAAGTGGACCAGATCAGCCTTATCAAGCCCATGGTGTGGGCATTTGACCAGCAAGTCATGGAATCGTTTCCAAGTTTGGAAAAATTCTTCTTCAGATTTTTCTCTGAAAGTTCTTATGGCATCCTTAATTTTTTCGATTTTAATCATGGGATAAAATTTTGCCATGAACTTTCTAGATAGTTGTTCCCATGTTGTGATGGAATTTGGGGCCAGAGAATATAGCCATGCCGCGGCTCGATCCTCTAAGGTCATTGGGAACAATCTCAATTTTACACTTTCTTCATCTAAATTTTGATTTTTGAAAGTTTGACAAATTGTCGTGAATTTATTTAGATGGATGTAGGGTTGTTCACTTTCAAACCCATAGAATTTGGGTAGCATATTTATTGTTGCAGCCCAAATTTCAAATTGGGCTGCATTATTTATTGGCAACACTATACATGTAGGTGGACTAGCGGATGCAGGAGCGAATAATTCATTCAGGGTTCTAATATGATCCCCATTGTAGAGATTGGTGGTTGATCAATAATTCGTCGGATGTGACGATAATTTTTTCCAACCTTTGGGTTAAATGGTGTTAACTTACCCCTTAATGATCTCTACCATGCATACATTATCCACAACTAATTAGACTCGACTCCTAAATGAAATCCTAAAAGAGAAGAAGAAGGGCTAGACCAAGATGACCACAATCAACACCACACAATGGATTGGCTCTTTAATCTTGAGGTTAAAGAAGGTTTAGTAGCTTTTAATCTAGTTGCATAAAGATTTATCAGGTTAAAAAGTTCCTGAAATTCTCTCCTAGATTAGACAGCTCCTAATCTCCCTTTCAGATTAAGCTTGAGCTTACCAGTTAAGCAATCCAGTAACCAGTAACCAGTAACCAGAAACGTTCTGGGGTGTGTGGTGGTGCCAGAAGGGATATACCAGTACCACAATATCCGTAACAGTTCTCACTGTTGTAAAACTTTCCTAGACATCATCAATTACTAAATTCTTACTGGAGTGGCATTCAGCCGCTTCTTTCCAAGAGCATAATTGAGCTCGAAAACCCTAAGGCCAACGTCTAATTGATTTTAATTTAATTTAGTTTAGGATATGTATGCAAGGTGGTGATTTTTGGGCTATAAGGACAGGTAATGACTTTCCGACCTTATCTTTTTAATGGATTTTGCCCTTAAATTATTTTATGCAAATGCTTAATACTAAATGCAGCAAATATTCAATGATTTTTTTTTAAAGTTTATGGAATGTCATTAGGTTGTACTAATTAAATGAGCAAGCAAATTTTTTTTTAATTTTATATATTTTTTAAAATTTTTATATAGGAATAACTTGAATGTAAACTAAAACTAATCCTTATGCGTCAATCAATCTCCGAATGCCCGTTGAATAAGCTCTGGAGATTACTCCGTGAGGAGCCCCAATAGAGGTATGATAAACTCGGAGGATTGCACCCTATCAATTACTAGCAAATTTTTTTTTAAAATTTCAAATTTTGAATTCCAAAATTCAAATTTTGAATTTAAATTTTTAGATTTTAGAATTTTGGAAAAAAATTTTAATTTTTTTTTGAATTTTAAATTTTTTTTTCAAAATTTTAAATTCCGAATTTCAAATTTTAGAATTTAATAACTACGAAATTATTAACTAAAAATAATCAAAACAAGAAAAATTAAAGAAAATAAAAAAAAATTACTACCGGAGTGTGTTCACTCCGGGCATCCAAAATTTGATTTGATCTTCGTGATCGTTCTTGTTTCTCGATTTGCCTCTCTGGCAATGGCGCCAAAATTTTGTTGTCCGATTCCTGTTTACCTAAAAATATGCTAAACAGATCGTTGTTAGAACCGACAAATAAAGTTTAAATTAATTTTACTCTTACCTGTTCTACTCGAAGAATAGTTGTCGTAAGAGGTCGATTCACAGGGAGGCTATTGGAGTTGCATAAAAATTAAAACGTTCACTTGGATTCAAAATCGATTTTTGAATGATAGAAGAAAAATATTACTTCGAGGATGTTTGAATAATTCTCTAGGATACTAGAGAATATTTTCTACTTGAAATTGACAAAAAAATAGTATTTAAATTCGAAAGGGATTTATATATTGAACTAATCAAAGAAAAGCTTTAGCATAAAATGGATGAAAACAGTGCTAGAAAAATTACAGACTGGAATATAGATTGCATGAAAGAAGATTTAATGTATTGCAGAACAGGAATTAAAATTGCAGAATAAATACAACTTTCTACCCAAATAAACTCTCAAAAATTAAAACTCAAAATAAAACCTAAAGTAAAACTAAAAATAAGAACAACATGCTCTGAAACTCAAAACATAACTTCTCAATTAAAACTTTCAATTAAAATAAAACTAAAAAAATGCATTTCTCTCATAAACTCAAACTAAAGAAAAACACTGCTATCATAATAAACTAAACTCAAACAGAAAACTAAAATACTCTCTTTTTTCTTTCTTTCTTTTCTTCCCCAAAACAGAGCTTCCTCCCCTGTTTCTTTGGCCCAACCGAGCGCCACCCTCCTCTCTGTTTCTTGGCCTCAAACCCAACCGAGCACTCCCTTCTTCCCTCTTCCTCCTCCCTAACCGATGGCCTCTCCTCCCTTTATATAGATCTCTCCCTTCTTCTTCAAGCCGGCAATCAATCCATGGGGAAAGGGCTGAATCACAGGCTGCTGGGATTCCGAAATGGAGCTGATCACGGCCGCGATGGAGGCTGGGATCACGGGATGAGCTGGGAGCTGAGATGAATGCTTGGATCATGGAGAAGGTGGACGTCCGGTCTTTGGTCCGCGGGATTGCTGGGATGCGGAAGATGAATCTCGAATTCAAAAGAGCTTGGATCACGGGAGGAAGGAGAGGGCGGACGCGGTTGGGACGCGCTGAAGATGCGGGGACGACGCTGGCAGTGACGGCTCCGAGATGGCTGGGCTGCGTTCGAAACGGGCGCCTGGGATCTGGGACGCTGCATCGATTGCGGGAAAGCTGAGATGTTACTGCATCACGGGCAGAATAAATGGGAGCAGGGGATCGCGAGGCTGATCATGGTGCGGATTGAAAGTGAATCCTAGGTTCTTCGGTATTAAGCATGCTGAATTTTTTTTTTTTAATACCATGGCTGAACCTGATCGGGTTGCCTACGTACCCCTTCATAAGGGGGATCAAGCCATACATAGTTCTTTTTAAGTTTTAAAAATGCAGCAGAAAAACCGAATCAAACAATTTAATTCATACATGCATACAAGATCAAATCTAGAAATCAGCACATTAAGAACACATAGGATTATGCCGGAATCGTTTAAACAATTATGCTAAAACTTTCATGCATGATTAACTATCAGATCTGAAAGGTAAACACTCTATTCTGATTAATCTCCGAATATCCATCGAATGGATTCTAGAGATAACTCCATGAGGAGCCCCAAAGAAGGGTAAAACCTCGGAGAATCAGACCTAAACCCTGACTCCAAAATAAAAATATTGATATGGGATTAATACCTTTTATGATGAAAGAAACTTATGGATCTGATCCTTGACTTCGCAGCCATGCACACGAATGGCATCTATAAGAAGTACACGCGAAGCCTTAGGTAGATCGTCTTCCGCGGGAGTGCTAACTCGCGCAGGAACGTTGCAATGGCTGAAGCTTTCTCCTTCTAAACACTCAAACTTTGATTGTTCTTCTAGGAGATGGAGAATGGACGTGAAGAAGAAGGAGAAGAAGGGATGGAGGCCCTCAGGAAATTTTTTCAGAATTTTTTGAAACCTCTAAATATGGTATATCTTGAACCCAAGGCATGGGGGTCTTTTATAGCCAAAAGACCACCCCACGCCTCACACCTAATTTAGCCAACTAATTTAGCTGATAAAATCCCCAAAAAATTCTGGTGGTTTGGAAGCTAAGAGGAGATAAACATATCCAAATTTAGTGCATTTTGGATCTCTAAAAGATAGAAATTCATACATCCAAAGTTCAGCTGCAGACCACCCTATGTCATGCACCATGCAATCCCTACAAATTAGGAAATTCATCTAAATCTTTATAGAAAGATTTAAGGTGCCATTTTTATAGGAAATATAGCCCCACACCTTCTCTCTTCTCAAGCCAATTTTTGGCCAAAAATAAAGAGGATAGGCATAGAAAATATTGAGAAAAAATCAAGGTATCATTTTTTTCCAAGAAGATAAGGATGGGTTCCAAAAATTTAGGAATTCGTCTTATCTAATTCTGATTATTTGGACTCATAATCCTCATCAAATAAGGTCTTCTAATTGATTTGGATCAATCCCAATCCAATTGGGTCAAGTCCCATCAATTGGGTCAAGCTCAATCTACTTGGGTTGAACCTAATCCAAATAGGTCAAATCCTGATGCAGCCCAAATTGAATCTTATTCAATTTGGCTCAACCTAAGCCCAATTACTCAATCAATTGAGTTCATTAGCAATCTAATTTCTAATTAATCCTTCAATAATTCAATAATTATTTTAATAAATTTTTGCTTTGGATAATTTGTCAATCGAATTGATCAAATTATCCCTAAATGATTCTTAATCATCAATCAGCCATTTGATCAACCTAGAAACTTCTATGCATGTGACCTCATAGGTTCGAACCTAAGCCGGTAGTATAGGAACGTATTCCTATACTAATCGATGTGACCATCTAGCAATGGTACCCGACGTCCGGATAGGCCGAATATATGCGAAGCAAATATTCTGGAACCCTGGACTATGGTTACTGTATAATTCAATCCCTTTGACTCCTAATGCCAGGATGACTTAGAGCTCACTGTCAACCCTATAATTAGTACATCCATTATGTGATTAACTTTAGATATTCCGTGACTCCTCACTAGGATTACCCTGGCCAAGGTTTTGCTAAATTAATCATAAGACATTATCTCCTGTTTTCAGGAAGGGTCAATTCCATCTCGACTCACAACTGACTACGCAAGTACTTACTGCACCTAGTGACCTTCCATTACTGAATTAGAAATTCAGGTAGTCCGGTACCAAAGTACAGCGAGTTGCTTGCTAGTCACAGGTTGCGATCTCAGGTCAGAGGGCCAAACTTATACCCATATCCACTCGGAACGTCTCTTGACAGTAGTGCATTCCGAAATTGGTCACGTTCGGTGAAATGTACTCCTACACTTCACTTGTGTGGCATACCAGTGTCTCCACACTCCTTGGTTAAGAGGACAACCAACGTATATGTCACACAACGACCTAATCTCGATAATGTTGTCGTCCTAGTACCAACATATCATTTAGTCGCGAACAAGTTTAAGAACTCAAAGATAAATCCTCCTTTCTCATAACATAAGTCCTAAGGACTTCATCATATAAGAGTTCATTTGAAGATGAAATGATGAATAATGCCAAATAACACTTTATTAATTTGTCAATTCATTTACAAAATTCAATCATCAATATGCTGACGATTGACATTTAGGAAACAATTCCCAACAACTCCCACTTAGCCTAAAGCCAATCGGCATAGTATCTAATACCCATCTTCGACTTGTATTCGTTGAACTCTTTGATGCCGAGAACTTTGGTAAATAGGTCAGCCATATTTTCTTTTGTATCAATTTTCTGTAGAATTTGCCACTGTGTGCTGCTTGGAACTCTTCCAGCAGATAGCACTGATAGTCAACTTTAAAGACCACGCAATAGCACGTATCTAGTAGGATAGTGATTACGGGTATCGATCCATAGGGATTGGGGTACAGTTGTTTTCTTAAAAAAAATATTTAAAAGGAAAAGTTTGTGAAGAAAATTAAACTAAGAAATTTAATAAAAGAAAATACAATTAAAAGGATATCAGTTTAGGGAAAACCTAGGGCAAGGAATTCACCACTAACATCGGAACAAGGGTTATTTGTAATTTATTTCATTCTTGGATTATTATGCAAATTGGCTACAAGCCTAATAAGCATTCGAATAAAATTTCACAAAAGTAATTTAGGCATAATCCATCTTTAGTTAGCATGAAATCCTAATCTAAGGTGACAGCACATCGCATCTTCCTTAAGCATGAACTATCTTATTTTTACTTCAATGATCATGAAGAGTAGTTGTATAAACTTCATATTTAAAATCACAGAAATTAAATATGAGATAAAATAAAATATTCATTAGGAGCAAAATAAAGTTTATACAACTTCAAGAATAAAAATCAAAAATACAAAACCCTTATTCCTTTGTTAGGGCTGCATCCGACCCTAGAGAGGAGATCAGCCTTTCATGGAGTCGTGGGCAAAAGCAGCGAAGAAGGACGAAGACGGCATGGCTGGTGTCTTTAGTCGGAGAAGGAAGCGTGATGATGCGATGGTAGAAGAAGCTCTGTTTCTCCCTTCCCTCTTTCATTCCATTTCATTTTTTTTCTTTCCATGGGAATTCTTCCGATAATACCCAAAAGTATTCTCTCCCTATTGTCTTCTATGGGATTCAGCCTCCGAAAGATTGCCATGGGATCCATCTCCTTCCCCTCTTATAGCCTTCCCGAATGAAGAGATAAGGGTAGAGGAACGGCTGACGCGTGCGTGGAGGATTTGGACGACGCGGGATAAAGATTGGAGCCGATCCGGAAGTTGATATGCTGCTGGGATTTGGTTCTGAAGCAGAGGAAGGTGAGCTGCAGCCATTTCACCGTGGAGAAGACGTGGGCGTTGGAACTCTGTTCCGAATAGGATGTGCGGAAGATTTGAGCTGATCTTGAAGCTGGGGAGAAGCTTTAACGCGGCGGACGACTGGGATGCTGGGGAGCTAATCCAAAATGAAGTGGAAGATCTTGGTTCTGTTCCAAAACAGGGGATACGGATGACAAGTGGGTGGCTGGGACACACGGGAGAAGCAGAAGAAGGTATGCATCGCGGGAGGTAATTAGGATATGAGGGCGAAACGGAAGGAAGGTTGCTTGATTTGATCCTCACGGTAGTTCGGAATTCACTGATGCTCAAGATGAAGCTGAGAGGATCTCAGCTGGGATGGATGAGGATGAACGCAGAAACATGGGAGCTAGGGAGTTTGGAAGTGCTGCCGTTGGCTGGATGTGGCTGAGATTGCTTTATTCCGAAGCAAGGGATGAAGGTTGGATGGATCCGTGAGCAGGGGATGAGCTTGGGACCAAGTTGTTTGGGATGCTCACGGGATGAAGATGAATCGCGGATGCAGGAGAAATGCTTGATTTTCGGAGAGGACGAGCTTTGTTTTGAGATGCAGGGGAGGCTTGGGAACGATGGATACGGTTGATGGCTGATCCGTGGGAATGGAAGCTGATCGTGTGAAGATTTGTTGCGGATTGGAGGCGGCTGGCTGGATGACACGGGTTCAGCTGCAAATGCGACCCGCACACATTAGTTCAGACAATATCCTAATTAGTTTGACTTGACCTGCACACATTAGACTCGACCAATAAAATCAAGCAAACTCGATTTATTTATTAAAATGCAATGATGAAGGAGAATGAATTTTCTTATGTTTAAATTTAAAATATATGCGTAAAAAATAATGATAAGTGCTATGAGTAAAATATTAATTCATGCATTATTTAGCACTTCTCACACCCCCAAACCTACATTTTGCTAGTCCTCGAGCAAAATAAAAAAAAACTAACTCACTTTTGCAGGAATCGCAATTGCATTTACCGTATGCAATAAGGCTTTAAACCCCTAGGTGGCCCTAGTGGACGAATTTTATCTCATGAGGATTTCTGGCGTAGATACCAACAAACTGCTGTCTCCACCCAAAGAATTTATTTTACTGTTTTATAAAATCTAATTTCAAATGCATAAGTGCCAATAATTTCGAAAGCACACAAAGTTTTAATTACTAAGTCAGCCCAAATCCTAGGTCAGTATGCAATTTAAGTTGAAGTTATTAAGTTTCCGTTAGAGAGTTGTAAGGCTAATTTATACTTGGGTGCTCGGTGATATCTGGACCATACACAAGCTAAGACTTTAGATCCCCAAAATACTGCTAAAGCTAGTAGTTTCCAAGAATTGGTCAGATAAGACCTAATCACTGATTCAAAATCATCCTATCTTGTAGGATTTCGAGAGTTGTGGATGTTTACTTTAATACCTCATGGGCTTTATCTGTAATATTCCAGTTTACTCGAATTTTTACAACGACGGCTTTCACACTATCATCTTTTTCAAAGTCAATATTTTTTCTCTTTCTTTTTTTTTCAATTTATTTATTTATAAATAAATTATGCACTTTTACTCTTGTAATGATTCCTCCATGTAGCGAGCATTCAGTCAACAACTCCCACGCTAGATGGCATAAGGTGTTGGGCATCAAGACTCCCCTACGGAACTATGCTCGGGTTCCTCATACAAGCCCGCTGACCTTTGACAATAGGTAGCCCTTTTTGATGTACCTGACTAAATTCACTTTCTTTTTTTTTTAATAAATAAATATGGGATAATAGTGAATTAGATAGGAATGATTCATCAGGACTCAAGGTTGCTACTAGACTTAACAACATAATGTTGAACCAAACCCTTAGAAGTGCAGGCCATGTGTGTTGCGAAATTCCAAAGTAAAAATTATCTTACAACTCGTTAAAAATTTTTTTAATAAAAAGAACTCAAATTGACTTACTCCTGACTAGTTATTGGACTTTTTAGATTTTTTATACTTTGTGTGTTTATCATTTCAGCACTAAAGCATAGAAATTAGTTTTTTTTTTTTTAAGATGAAATATTTAAAAATACAAAAAATTTCTTCAAAAATTCAAATCCTATACCCCCAACCTAGACCAGACATTGTCCTCAATATTTTTTTTAATAATATTATATTATTTTTTTTATTTTTTTTTTATTTTTATTTTGGACGAAATTATGATGCATATGGAGGATAGAAGCATTTTACCGTAGTTGCATCAGTAATATGAGGAATCCTGTTAAACATTGAAAAATATAATAAGAAAAATGCAAAAACGAACTACGATAATTGGGTTGCCTCCCAACAAGCGCTAAGTTTAACGTCTTCAGCCAGACGCAGCGCATCCTTATCAAATCATACCGGGTTCATGCCGAGTTCTCCAAGGAAGAAAATTTGTGGGAAACTGATTGTCGGGCAAGAAGTTGACTGCTTCTATGGCCTTGTCTATATCAAAGTCAAAATGGGCCAAGCATGTTTTCAGAGGGTCATCTGCCAAAATATAGGAAAGTGCTTCTTCTACAAGATCGTCCATTTTGTCTATTAGGAAGCACTCAACTTTCCTCGCGGGTTGGTCGGCCGTATTGAACACATTTAATTTTACCTTCATGTTCCCAAATGATATGTTCATTACCCCCGTTCTACAATTGATGCACACATTGGCTGTTGCTAAAAAGGGGCACCCGAGGATCACGGGGATTTGTTTCTTAGGATTAGGCTCATGTTCCATATCAAGGATGATAAAATCTACTGAAAAATAGAATTTGTCTACTGATGAGAGCACAAAAGTGCGACCTACATGTCACTAAAATTAGTGTTATTGCTAACCGATAATGATAAATTCGCTGGATTAATATTATATTTGGGTTTGACACAGATTATCATAAATTAGAGATAAAATGCACATTGAGTACAAATTTGACTTCAGAAGGATCCCTTTCCAGATCCGACCCGGTTGAAGATCGGGTCGGGTCCGAGTCGGGTTCAGGTCCGAATCGGGTCCATTTTGTTTGTGCTTTTGGGAAAGAATTTTGGGCAAATCTAATTTGGCCATATCATAACTATGAGGTGCTGGGTGACCCATGACTTGAAAGACTTGCACTTGACCTCCAGTCAGAACAGATGACCCGTGACGAACTGAGTCTGTTCGTCTACAAGCCAAATTTCATATCACACTATTTTTTTTATCTATATGACTGATTGGACGGAACTTGGTATCTCCTAGCTCCCATCTCAGGAGGGCAAAGAAAATCCTAGCTCTTCCTGGATCCACGGCATCTTCCATTTCGGCTCATCCCAGTCATCCCGCACATCTCCTTCCTTCCCGTGATCCCATTCTTCAAGCGGTGAACAGCCCACGGGTCATATCGAAGAAAAAATCTTAGTACGATGAAATCATGGAAGTCTTTAAAAATGTCCAAATAAATTTATCCTTCCTAGATGCCATCAGACAGATCCCCTCCTATACCAAATTCTTAAAAGACCTAACCACGGTGAAAAGAAAAACCAGTATTCCTAGGCAAGCTGTGATGGCGGCACAAGCCTCATCTCTTATTCAACAACAGATTGCTCCAAAATACAAGGACCCTGGTTGCCCCACTGTTGAAATTAAAATAGGAAAAACCATCATTCGGAGAGCTCTCCTAGATTTAGGAGCTAGCGTGAACCTATTACCCTATTCTGTCTACACCGAACTAGATTTGGGGCAATTAAAATCCACAAACATTACTTTGTCATTAGCAGATAGGACTGGGAAGTATCCTAAGGAAATTGTAGAGGATGTAATTGTAAAGGTAAATGAGTTTTACTATCCTGTGGATTTTGTAGTCCTCGAAACTGAACAAGTAAAAAATCCAGGTAGTCACATCCCGGTAATCCTTGGCAGACCATTTTTGGCCACTTCAAATGCTGTGATCAGTTGCCGAAATGGAATAATGACCTTAGCATTTGGGAACATGACTGTCCAGCTCAATGTTTTTCACAGTAGTAGTCAGTCAACCGAGATGGATGATTTGGAAGAAATTCACATGATTGAGAACATAATTAGCAGTTCTTTTGAAGAGTCGAGTTATTCTGATCCATTAGAAAAATGTTTGGCTAATTTCGATCAATATTGTGAATCAAGTCAGGAGGTTAATGCATTGTTAGATTCTATTCCTATGATGGATACTAGCAGATGGGCCACCAAGTTTGAATCATTGCCTATTTCAAACTCTCAGCTAGTGCCATCCAATGTCAAACCTCCCCAGCTAGAACTTAAAGACCTTTCCGAAAACTTGAAGTATGCATTTCTTGGAGACAGCAAGATCTTACCGGTTATAATTGCATCGAATCTGACTAAAGATCAGGAAGAGAAGTTATTAAGTATCCTTCGGAAGAATTAGGAAGCTATCGGCTGGTCTATAGCTGATATTAAGGGGATTAGTCCTTTTGTGGTCCAACATAAAATTCATCTAGAAGAAGATGCAAAAATCTCTAGAGAACCACAAAGGCGACTTAATCCAATCATGAAGGATGTAGTTCGAGCCGAGGTCATCAAGCTTTTAGATGCAGGGATTATATATCCTATTTCTTATAGTCAGTGGGTAAGCCCAGTTCAAGTCGTACCAAAGAAGTCTGGCATCACTGTGGTGAAAAATGATCACAATGAGTTAGTCCCTACTCGAGTCCAAACGGGATGGCGAGTATGCATCGACTATAGAAAGCTTAATGCCATGACTAGGAAAGACCATTTTCCTCTACCCTTCATCGATCAAATGCTAGAACGTTTAGCTGGCCACTCTCATTATTGTTTCCTCGATGGTTATTCTGGATATAACCAAGTCCGTATCGTACGTGAGGATCAAGAGAAAACCACGTTCACCTATCCTTATGGCACTTTTGCCTATCGTCGCATGCCTTTTGGGCTATGCAATGCACCGGCTACATTCCAGCAGTGTATGATGAGTATTTTCTCCGACATGGTTGAAAATTTTTTAGAAGTTTTCATGGATGACTTTTCTGTATTTGGATCCAATTTTGATGAATGTGTGCACCACTTGACACTTGTTGTAGAACGCTATAAAAAGAAAAATTTAGTTCTTAACTGGAAGAAGTGTCATTTCATGGTAGAATCAGGTATTGTTTTAGGACACATTGTGTCACAAAGGGGAATTGAGGTAGATAAGGCCAAAGTAGAATTAATTGCAAAATTGCCACCTCCCAAGACTATTAGGAAAATCCGATCATTTTTAGGGCATGCGGGTTTTTACCGCCGCTTTATCAAGGATTTCAGCAAAATATCAAAACCCTTATATGATTTGTTGGCCCAAGATGCGATCTTCAATTTTTCATCAACTTGTGTAACTGCTTTCGAAAGACTGAAGTCTGAATTGACATCAGCACCCATCATAAGGTATCCTGATTGGAGTCGTCCTTTTGAAATCATATGTGATGTATCTGATTATGCCATAGGTGCTGATGACCCAAAGATTGATTCATAGATTGATTTTGATGATCACAAAACCTTGAAGTATAGATACTAATGTTTATGTTGCAAGGAGAAAGATATTTATGTTGCAAGGAACATAGCAAGTTGGAAGAACACAAGAAGGCCTCTAAAAGCACTCAAGAAAAGTTGGAAGAAAGCTACAAGTTATTGGCCCAAGTCTCAAGTTCAAAAGATTCAAATTGGAGGAGCAAATTCAAGGAAAATTTAAAAGAATAGTCTTCGAGTCGACTCCTGAGGAATTCGAGTCGACTCCAATGCTTGGCGAGTCAACTCGAGAGTAGAACGAGTCGACTCCAGGGTGTAAAAGGCAGAAAAGTCAGAGAGGGATTTTCGACCCTGAGATTCGAGTCGACTCCTGAGGAATGCGAGTCGACTCCAATGGTTGTCGGGTCGACTCCAAAGAAAGCGAGAGTCGACTCTCAGTGGTACACAAGGGAAAACTCAGAGAAGCAGTTTTTGGACACTGAGATTCGAGTCGACTCCCACAAAGTCCGAGTCGACTCCAAAGACAGCGCAACCCCAAGACAGAAGACGGTATTTTCGTCTCTGAGAGGCGAGTCGACTCCAAGACAAGTCGAGTCGACTCCAAGGCAGCGCGGCTCCAAAATACAGAGGATCAGTTTTCCGACTCTGAGATTCGAGTCGACTCCCAGACAGCTCGAGTCGACTCCAAGGCAGCACTACACTAAGATGGCAGAAGACCAACTTTCGAAAACTGAGAGCCGAGTCGACTCCAAGGAAGTTCGAGTCGACTCCAAGACTGGACGAGCCAAAAGACAGAGGATCGGGAGTTCGGACTCTGGGATTCGAGTCGACTCCCAGGATAGTCGAGTCGACTCGAGTGGACAAAATTCAAATTTGGAACAGTTGCCGAGTCGACTCCGGAAAAGCTTGAGTCGACTCCCGCTACAGCCGAGTCGACTCCTGATCGCGCGAGTCGACTCCGATCCCAACGGTAATATTGTCAGGAGGTGCAGACTGGTTCCAACGGCTATATTTTTGTCTCTAACGGCTATATTCTTGTTTCCACTCCATCTAAAGCTATAAAAACAAGAAGAGAGCTAGGGGAGAACTCATGGAAGTGGGAGAGATCATCTAGGAAAGAGATCTCAAAGAGATTACAAAGGAAATCTCCCACAAGCACAAAAGGGCCATCCAAAACGAAATAGAGAGAAGAAGAGCATCCAAGTGAATCCGAAAGCTTCCTCTCCATCCGCGTGCTGCCTCGGGGATCCTCTACTTCATGCCAAATCAGAGGAGGATCAAGTAAAGAAGAAGCCGAGCTTCTCCATCTTCAAAACTCGTTTGAGGGCTTCTCTTTACTCTATTTGTTTATATTGTCATATCTGCTTGTTTAAGAAGCTTTGATTTGTTTTTATTCTTTGTTTTAATATCTTGTAACTTGATTCAATCAAGGGATTGAATCAAGGGGTTAAAGGTTTGTTGGTGAGCCAAAGGGAAAACCAACGGTGTAAGGTTTGTTGGTGAGCCAAAGGGAAAACCAACGGAGATAGGTTTGTTGGTGAGCCAAAGGGGAAAACCAACGGAGATAGGTTTGTTGGTGAGCCGAGGGTAAAACCAACGTGTAAGGGTTTGATTGTGAGCCCGGGAAAACAATCGGGGTTGGTTCTAGTCGGTGAGCCTGGGAAAACCGACCGAGTTCGTTGTGCGCTCGTAAAACAACAAGTTGGGTTGTGAGCTTGTAAAACAACCGGCTGTAATCGGTAGGATTATAGTGAAATTCCCAAGAGGTCTTGGGGAGTGGATGTAGGTGCTGGGGTGCACCGAACCACTATATGTCCTTTGTGTTTGTAATGCCTCTAGTTATTGTCTAACTAACACACTTACTTACTTAGATAAATTGCTTGCTTAATTCTTATCCGCACATCCTTTAGTTGCAAGCATATTTAATCAAGTCGAAGTCTATACATCAAACCCTTGCTAAGTTTAACTTTCACTGTGCATCTAGACAACTTAGCATAGTTAATCAAAAAGTTTTAGAAGTAGTTTAAAAGTTTTAAAAGACCCAATTCACCCCCCCTCTTGGGTTGTCACCTTGGGCAACAAGTGGTATCAGAGCAGGTGCTCAAGATTAATTGTTGATCTCACGATCAAGAGCCAAAGATCATGACAACTCAAATAGATAGTTTTCTAGGAGAAGGACAGTCAATTGATAGGCCTCCACTGTTTAATGGCATAGACTACACATATTGGAAAGCACGCATGCGCATTTTTATTCAATCACAAAACTATTATTTATGGAAAATCATAATAAATGATCTTCACACACTCTCTCAAACTTTTAATGAAAAGGATTTAGCACAATTGAATGCTGATGCCATGAACCTTTTATATTGTGCATTAGATAGGAATGAGTTTAATTGCATATCTTCTTGCATGACTGCTAAAGGAATATGGAATATGCTTGAAGACAAATATGAATGCACTAACAAATCTGAAACATCATGTGTAGAAGGAGAGCAGTATCATATTGAAAATCCATGCTTGGTGGCACATGAGGTACATGCTGGAACTGAAAGCAATTTTACATTTGATGAACTCCACGATGCCTTTTCTGATTTGTATTTAGAATATAAGAAACTTGTTTGTAAGAACAAGAACTTGAAGAATGAAAATCAAATTCTAATAGATGAAAAACTGAAACTAACTAGTAAAACTGAAATCTTAATTAAAGAAAATCAAGAACTAAATCAGAAAAACCAACTTCTCACTGAAAGCCATGATAAACTTAAGAAAAATAATGAATTGCTTTCAGAAGATAACAAAAGATTAACTAAAGAAGTTGACAAATTAAAACCTGTTGTTGAAAGATTTACTTTGAGCTCTGAAAAGTTGAATCTAATGATAAATAATCAAAGAGCTGAATTTGATAATATTGGATTGGGATGTCAACCTTGGTACACCCAAAAATCTTTCAAGAATATGTTTGTTAAAACAGTTTCTAATCATTTTAAAATAGATTCTTATAATGCTGATAAACAGGAACAAAGGTTATGCAAAATCTCTTCTGTTCCTAAATCTGTACATTACAAATTTGATAAACCTAAAAGGCAAAAACAGAAAACTGAAGGATTATCTACCACTCATGTTAAATCCATGTTTGTTAAATTTAATAAGAAGATGCAGAAATACACTTCTTGTAGTCCAAAAATCTGCAAGCCTATGGACAAAATAGCTATTAAGAAAATATGGGTTCCAAAAGGAACAATAATAGCTAACCTGCAAGGACCCAAAAGAGCTTGGGTTCCTAAGTTGAAAATCTAAATATTTTCTGCAGGTGTGTCTAGCACTCAAGGCTCCAACAAAAGATGTTAAATTGGACATTGGGTGCTCTAGACATATATTAAAGAATAAAACTTAAATGTAATCAAGAAAAATAATTAAAATAGAAGAAATAACTTCAAATTTCTCCATCTTTCTATATTATACTTTACTTATTGTTGGATAAGTTGCTAGATGATTAATCAATTTATTAAGATTAACTCTATGAATTCTCTATATGCTTGATTGAGAGCTTTTATCCATGGCATTATTGTTTATTGATCATAGATATGAAAATGTGTACTTGGTATGCCTTTGAATATTGCACTATAAATACCAAGATTAAAGAAACCATCTTTGGCATATAATATCAACTCATGCGAGTATGGATTTAATTTCAAAAGACTTTGGCATTGGCTTACTTAGAGTATCTTCTGAAAGGTCAAAGTTTGCTATGCATGTTAACTAAGGAAACAAACAAGAATCAATTTCTAAATCTAAAGATGTTGTTTCTATCACTGAGTTTTCAAAAGCTTACATTGGATTTGTTCTTGGCAAATAAAACTGAAGTATTTTCTGTATTTGCTAAATCCTGTAAAAGTGTTTCAAATGAAAAAGGTTTCCAAACTGTGAAGAATCATGACACAGTGTTGAAAACCAAAATCCTGATAAAAGTTATACAGAAAATAATATTAAATCCAATGATTTCAGCACCAAGGACACCATAAGTAAAATAGAATTAATAGAATTCTTGAAGAAATGAAAAAGACAATTATGTATGATAGTCATCTACTCAAACAATTTTTAAAAGACTATCATCACTGCTTGTCATACATATGACTTCTATTAAATCTATTTTTGATGAAAATTTTGATCTTCTGAAAAATGGAAAATGAACCATTGCATATCCTTTTCAGTCGTACATGTTATGCTTGATATGCTCTTATGAAAATAATGCCAAATCTGATAAAGATATTTCTATTCTTGGATATCATTCATCAAGCAATGCATATAGAGCATTCATGAAAAGATTCTAGTTGTAGAAGTATCAATTCATTTTGATTCTTTATGAGACTAGTGATTTATTATCAAGATACTAAAATTATATGGTTAATCTTTTACATATAACAATCTGAAAAACTTGTTAATAATTAGAACCAAATTGGATTTTTCAGATATGCTCTTAATAAAAAAAAAAATTTTTGACTATTAAAAGACTAAATTAAGAAAAGATAAAATAGATCTTGATAAGATTCTTGCATAATTAGAAGTAAAAATCACCTTTATCATTTATTTGCTTTACGAGCGTTATTTTCTATCAAATGAATGTGTAGAACACACTCTTGTGTGGTTATTTCATTAAAAAGGAGATCTATGTAAAATAACCACCATACTTAAAAATACACATTACATATATGATAAAGCAATATGAGATTTGATACAAGCATCAAAAACTTAATATATAAAAGCTTAAGTAAACTTTTTGATAGAAAGCAATAGTGATAAATCTATGGATCAAAAAGAAGAATTTGTAATATTTTATTTGCTCAAAGAATGCATTGATGACATCAGTTTTGGTTCTACTAATGAAGAGTTATATGAAGATTTTACTTAGCTCATGTAAGGTGAGTTTGAAATATGTGTGATGAATGAATTAACATCTTCTCTCAAACTCCAAATTAAGACAAACAAGAAAGGGGATCTTCATTGACCAATGTTAGTCCACAAGAACACTCTTATAGAAGATTGGCATGAAGAAGGTACATCTAAGACCCCATCTTGTAGAATTTGAATAGGATGAGCAAAGTAGATCTATTGTTTAAAGTTGTATTGAAGATTGATAGAATAATTATTTCATCATACAGCTAATAGACCAGAATGTATGCTCATTATGTGCACTTGGGCAAGACTTCAATCTAACTTTAATGAATCTTATTTTATTGATAACAAATAAATCATAATCTGAATTTCTGATAGAAACAACTGTTTAAGATAAAATTGATTAAAACTTAGCTAAAATATCTTATTGATAATTATCTTAAACAAATAGAATCTAAACTAAATTATAGTTGAAAATAAGAAATTGATTTGATCTTGATAAATCCTTCTATTGTCTCACATGCTTGTACTTGAACCATATTGGTTAATGAAACCATCTCTTTAGTTCAAGTGATATGTGCTTGCTTATACTTAGGGAATCTCTTGAGTAAAGTGACTCAACATTCAACTAGTATCATATCTTATATCGAGTCATCTAGTTAAAAATATGGTGGATGAATGTTTTGTATCTTGAAGAAACTAATAACTTTCTTTCAAGGAAGAAAAGGAGCTTGCAGGATCCTTGAGCAAGAAAATGAGAGATTTCAACTTGAAGGATATCTCCACGTAAGATACAATAAACATTCTCATGCAAACAAGAGAGAGGACCTTCTTCAGCCAAAAGTTCATACATAAGAAATCTAGTAGGTATTTGACTGAAGAATGCAGAATGGATTGGTAATTCTAGATACCTCTCTCATAAATTAATTGAGCAAAGTCAATAACTTAAATCTTAGTATGGCATGGTTAAAATCTTTAATTATTAATTCCTTGATATCATGTCTATATATATGTATTGATTGACTTATGCTTTTAGAAATTGTTTCATGGTTTGCCCAAACTAAAATATATCTTTGCCTATGTCATAACCATGAACTACACAAGTTTATGCTTAAAATTTTTGATTTAAAATGACTTGTGAGAAGCTATGAATTCTTGAGCATAATGAAAATGTTGTTTGCATGATATACCTCTATATGATACATTTGATTATTTCTTTATTCTGCTCTTTCAAGTAAATTACTTGAGAATAACAAAGAGAAAGAGAGATAAAGAAAAGATAATGGATATTATTCAAGAGAAGTAAAATCTAAGTAAAGGCAAATACTCCAATCTTAAGAAAAAGCAAAACAAGCATAATATATTCAGCACTTGTGTGAGCATTCTTTTGGAAGGATAAAATCCGTAATGAATTACACTTAAATAGAGGGAGAGTTTAAAGTAAATAGTTTAACCTTTCTATATTGCTTATCATAGGGATGGTGCCAATGGGGAGGCTAGTGGTAGTACCCGGCACTATTTGACCCAACTATTCGGTGTAGGGCATATTAGGGACGGCACAAGAGGGAGGCTAGTGGTAGTACCTCGTGCCCCTTCCCAACTCCACCGGATAGGGAGCAAATAGAGTATAGAGCATAAGAAAGTTATAAATGAAAAACAAAGTAAATGAAAGTAGAATTAAGTCAAATTTTTAATCACTTGAAAACACACTTTAAGGATGAAATCAGTGCAAAATTATATTTAAATAGGGGGAGTTTATTTGAAAAGAATTGATTTTGATCCTTAACATTCTTACTCTTAATATTCTAATGCATGACTTAACACATAATATATTTTGCATATGGCATGATGCTTTAAATTATGGATTCTCAATATTTTGTAATGCTTCATGCTTGGACAATTTGATTGATTGTTTGAAATACTACATAAAATTTTTGTTTGTTAAGAAAATTCAGATTTGTCATTCACAATCATCGTTAAAATGTGAAAGTTGAAATGAGAAGAGAAAGATATCTCTATTTAGGCAAAATGAATTGATCTTGATCTATCTTTCTACTTGCCTAACTTTGATACATAATATCCTAATACTTGTTAAAATATCCTCCATTTTGTATCGAAACTCAATACTAAATACAAAGATTCTGAAAGTGCTCTAATGTTATTGAAATATGTGTTTTCAATCTTAGTAATTTAAGATGAGCTACAAAGTAGAAGATACATATCTCAAATTTTGAGAGCCTTCTTGAAAATTCTTATGAAAATTCAGAATCTGATTTTGTATAAAAGCTTAAACTCAATATGATTTCTAAATAAAATCTTAATTTAAGAAAAACAGAATTAATTTTGATGTCTTGGCTGATTGCTCCGATACGCATCCGAAACATATCCTTTCTTATCATTAAAATCTACTAATATTGGTCTAAATGATCAATGATCTTGATTGCAAGCAAATATTTTTAAATATATGATTTTATTTTGATATTAAAAAGATTTATTGTGTTTCATGAATACATTGGTGAAAAACTATGATTAAGAAATTGAGTTCTAAAAATATATATATTTCAATAATCATCTATATGTTTTTCTCCCCTACATTATTAAACACTTCTATCAATAGAGTGAATGATCTTAAAGCTAGAAATATTTCAGCTCACTCAAATGATTCTAAAAGAAAGAAAATGTAAATGCGGTTGAAAGAAACTAAGCTTCAAATGAATCATTTTCTGATTAATATTTCTACACATTTTCTCTAAGATTATGAGAAAGCATAACTTGTTCGTAAAGGATTAGAAAGAGTAATTACTACAAATTTTGAAATAATACTAGATTACTCTACATTCTTGATATTACAGAATTTTAGTGTTATTCACGTTTATCACTAAAGTCTGAAATTCAACAATTAAGAATGATTAAAGAAGTACGCATCTTTTGAGGGGGAGCTTTAGATATTCAGTATCTTATCCTAAAGTTACTTCAATTTGATGTATACCTTAAATCTTATGGATTGATTTTTATGAACTTCCTTATATTGCAAGACATGCTTTAAATTACCTTGAGATGAGTTCTATAAAGGTTGTCTTATCTCAAACCTTGAGTCTTATGAAAATAAGCTGAAACTTATAGAAAATATATTTTTGAGATTGACAATTTTATTGAACATTATCTTAGGATTCTAAACTCTTAAATGGAATGATCAATTGAGGGGGAGAAAGAAAATTTCAGAAGGAGAGGTCTTATGGAACTTAATCACATAAATCTATAACTAAAGGAGAGAGAAAGAATACTAAATGAAAAGTGATTCTAATACTCTCCAATATGTATCATCTGAAATTTAAATCTGAAAATCTTTATGATACACCTTGAGGCGTGTTATTTGGTTAGTATATCTCATGCATCACTCTTGAACCAAATTGCAAATCTTAAGAGCCTCTAATTTAATGAAAAAGGAGGAGAACAATGTATTAAATTTTCTTGAGTATCTCTTAGAAAATCTATTTTGAACCTCACTAATGAGTTTTAATTGGCTTACTCTTTAGAACTTCTATTTTGTGCCAATTCATTATTTTATGTATCAAATTGTGCTTATTTTCTAAAGGAATAAAAGAAAGTCTTTAAAAGAGCTCTAAGATGTATCACAAATTGCATGATTTCATAATTTGGTATTTGTGCTCAAATGCACTTATTATTATAAAGAACCTTTGAAGTCATTAAGAATTAATGACCCAACATGATGATATGTCTTTCACATATATAAGTTTTGATCTTTTACTCTGAAAATTAATCAAAATTGCTCTCATGTTTGATAAAATACTTAATAGATTGGGCAAAAGGTCTTAATTGAACAAGCTTTCATACTTATTATTGAAGAGAGGTTAGATTTCCACTCGTGTTTTCATTGAATATCATTTGTGGTACTTCTTGAATTAACCTAAGAGAGATTCCACCCACACTTGATTAGAAAACTATCTGTGGTATCAAATTAGAAAACTTCTTGAAATCACATTCAATGTGTTCTGCTCTGAAATTATCTTAATTGGCTCTGATCTGTGCTCACTAATCTGATTCCAATATTATTGCCTTGAGTTAAATGATTCATATCCTGGCAATAATATAACATTCAAACCAGAGTACAGTAAGGGAAAGAAATATTTGAGTGTTCTGATCTTTGTGCTTAATGTTTCACTATCTTTTTGATGCTGTCAAAAAGGGGGAGAAATATCTAAGTATATGCTTATAATGCTTTGTGATAATCAGCTTGAACTGAAATATATTGATTGTGTTAAGCTGATTAAATCTAAAGCATTATCATGAAGTATGTTTTGTTTTAAATATACATGTTGTCTACTTCATGCAACTTAGCTATGTATTACTTCTAGAAAACAATATCTTTTATATTGCATATACTCCAAGTTTTGTCATCATCAAAAAGGGGGAGATTGATGACCCAAAGATTGATTCATAGATTGATTTTGATGATCACAAAACCTTGAAGTATAGATACTAATGTTTATGTTGCAAGGAGAAAGATATTTATGTTGCAAGGAACATAGCAAGTTGGAAGAACACAAGAAGGCCTCTAAAAGCACTCAAGAAAAGTTGGAAGAAAGCTACAAGTTATTGGCCCAAGTCTCAAGTTCAAAAGATTCAAATTGGAGGAGCAAATTCAAGGAAAATTTAAAAGAATAGTCTTCGAGTCGACTCCTGAGGAATTCGAGTCGACTCCAATGCTTGGCGAGTCAACTCGAGAGTAGAACGAGTCGACTCCAGGGTGTAAAAGGCAGAAAAGTCAGAGAGGGATTTTCGACCCTGAGATTCGAGTCGACTCCTGAGGAATGCGAGTCGACTCCAATGGTTGTCGGGTCGACTCCAAAGAAAGCGAGAGTCGACTCTCAGTGGTACACAAGGGAAAACTCAGAGAAGCAGTTTTTGGACACTGAGATTCGAGTCGACTCCCACAAAGTCCGAGTCGACTCCAAAGACAGCGCAACCCCAAGACAGAAGACGGTATTTTCGTCTCTGAGAGGCGAGTCGACTCCAAGACAAGTCGAGTCGACTCCAAGGCAGCGCGGCTCCAAAATACAGAGGATCAGTTTTCCGACTCTGAGATTCGAGTCGACTCCCAGACAGCTCGAGTCGACTCCAAGGCAGCACTACACTAAGATGGCAGAAGACCAACTTTCGAAAACTGAGAGCCGAGTCGACTCCAAGGAAGTTCGAGTCGACTCCAAGACTGGACGAGCCAAAAGACAGAGGATCGGGAGTTCGGACTCTGGGATTCGAGTCGACTCCCAGGATAGTCGAGTCGACTCGAGTGGACAAAATTCAAATTTGGAACAGTTGCCGAGTCGACTCCGGAAAAGCTTGAGTCGACTCCCGCTACAGCCGAGTCGACTCCTGATCGCGCGAGTCGACTCCGATCCCAACGGTAATATTGTCAGGAGGTGCAGACTGGTTCCAACGGCTATATTTTTGTCTCTAACGGCTATATTCTTGTTTCCACTCCATCTAAAGCTATAAAAACAAGAAGAGAGCTAGGGGAGAACTCATGGAAGTGGGAGAGATCATCTAGGAAAGAGATCTCAAAGAGATTACAAAGGAAATCTCCCACAAGCACAAAAGGGCCATCCAAAACGAAATAGAGAGAAGAAGAGCATCCAAGTGAATCCGAAAGCTTCCTCTCCATCCGCGTGCTGCCTCGGGGATCCTCTACTTCATGCCAAATCAGAGGAGGATCAAGTAAAGAAGAAGCCGAGCTTCTCCATCTTCAAAACTCGTTTGAGGGCTTCTCTTTACTCTATTTGTTTATATTGTCATATCTGCTTGTTTAAGAAGCTTTGATTTGTTTTTATTCTTTGTTTTAATATCTTGTAACTTGATTCAATCAAGGGATTGAATCAAGGGGTTAAAGGTTTGTTGGTGAGCCAAAGGGAAAACCAACGGTGTAAGGTTTGTTGGTGAGCCAAAGGGAAAACCAACGGAGATAGGTTTGTTGGTGAGCCAAAGGGGAAAACCAACGGAGATAGGTTTGTTGGTGAGCCGAGGGTAAAACCAACGTGTAAGGGTTTGATTGTGAGCCCGGGAAAACAATCGGGGTTGGTTCTAGTCGGTGAGCCTGGGAAAACCGACCGAGTTCGTTGTGCGCTCGTAAAACAACAAGTTGGGTTGTGAGCTTGTAAAACAACCGGCTGTAATCGGTAGGATTATAGTGAAATTCCCAAGAGGTCTTGGGGAGTGGATGTAGGTGCTGGGGTGCACCGAACCACTATATGTCCTTTGTGTTTGTAATGCCTCTAGTTATTGTCTAACTAACACACTTACTTACTTAGATAAATTGCTTGCTTAATTCTTATCCGCACATCCTTTAGTTGCAAGCATATTTAATCAAGTCGAAGTCTATACATCAAACCCTTGCTAAGTTTAACTTTCACTGTGCATCTAGACAACTTAGCATAGTTAATCAAAAAGTTTTAGAAGTAGTTTAAAAGTTTTAAAAGACCCAATTCACCCCCCCTCTTGGGTTGTCACCTTGGGCAACAGGTGCTGTCTTAGGTCAGCGAGTAGAGAAGCTTCCCCATGTTATTCATTATGCGAGCAAAACGCTCAATGACGCCTAACTCAACTATTCCACCACTGAAAAAGAATTGTTGGCAGTTGTTTTTGCTTTAGATAAATTTCGCCCCTACCTGATAGGATCTAAGGTTCTTGTTTATTCTGATCATGCCGCCCTTAACTACCTTCTCATAAAGAAGGATGCTAAGGCAAGGCTCATTCGTTGGATCCTATTGCTCCAGAAATTTGATCTCGAAATTCGAGATAAAAAAGGATCTGAAAATGTAGTAGCTGACCACTTGTCCAGACTGATTGTTGAGTCATCTGCAGAATCCTTACCTGTATCCGAAACTTTTTTGGATGAACAACTAATGATGATTTTCCATACCAATGTTTCATGGTATGCTGACATAGTCAACTACCTCGTTACTGAACAAATGCCGAGCTCTTGGACCAAACAGGAGCAATTTCGCTTCCTAGCTCGTGTGAAGTGGTATTTTTGGGATGAACCATACTTATTTAAATATTGCCCTGATCAGATCATCCAACGGTGTATCCCTGAATACGAACAAAGAAAAGTCCTTTCCTTTTGTCATGACCACGCTTGTGGTGGTCATTTCAGTGGTAAAAAGACGGCTGCAAAGGTTTTGCAGTACAGATTTTATTGGCCCACACTATTTCATGACTCACATGAGTATTGTAAAGCATGTGACCGATGTCAAATACTAGGAAAAATTTCAAGAAAAAATGAGATGCCCCTGAACCCGATCTTAATTGTAGAAATCTTTGATGTTTGGGGTATTGATTTTATGGGTTCTTTTCCTATGTCATTTGGGCACCAGTACATACTCCTAGCTGTTGACTATGTGTCCAAGTAGATTGAGGTTGTCGCATGTAAGACCAATGATCACAAAGTAGTGATCAAGTTTCTTAAGGAGTCTGTCTTCGCTCGCTTTGGCACCCCTCGTGCTATCATTAGTGATGGGGGAAAACATTTTTGCAATAGAATTTTTAAAGCCCTTGCTAGGAAGTACAACATCACCCATAAGGTCGGTACACCATATCATCCACAAACGAGTGGACAAGTTGAGATTTCCAATAGAGAAATCAAGACCATCCTTGAGAAAACTGTCAATCCATCTTGAAAGGATTGGTCCCTTAGGTTAACAGATGCATTGTGGGCATATCGTACGGCCTACAAAACACCAATTGGAATGTCCCCATATAGGATTGTCTATGGCAAGGCTTGCCATTTACCTGTCGAGTTAGAACACAAGGCCTATTGGGCAATCAAACGCTTAAATTTCGATCTCGACAAGGTGGGAGAACATAGAAAGCTTCAGCTCGACGAGCTTGAAGAAATTAGGAACGATGCTTACAAGTGTGTTAAGAAGTACAAGGATCGCATGAAGGTCATGCATGATAAAATGATTACTCGTAAAGAGTTTCACTAAGGACAAAAAGTTCTTTTATATGATTCTCGATTACATCTATTTCCTGGGAAACTTAAATCTCGTTGGACTGGCCCATACACGGTAGAGAAAGTGCATCCGCATGGTGCAGTAGTAATATGCAATACTAAGGATGGTAGGTCGTTTCAAGTCAATGGACATCGTTTAAAACCATACCTTGAGTATCTGAGTCTAGAAGTCGAGGAGATACTTTTGACCGACCCTATCTATTATGAGTGAATCAGAATTGTCTGGCTGAAGACATTAAACTTAACGCTCTTGGGAGGCAACCCAACATGTAAATATTATTAAATAATAATAATAATAATAATAAATAAATAAATAAAATCAATAAATTACTAACATGCAGGTTTGGGGGTTTTTGCCCCAATTGTCACTTTACCCACCCATATCAGGTAACTTCTCCTCTGTCCTATTACTGCTTTAAATTTTCTTTAACATTGAGGACAATGTTAGATTTAGGTATGGAGGTGAGAACATTTTTGATTTAAAAAAAAATTAAAAATTAAAAAAAAGAGAATTTCAAATTTTTAACTCAAACTCTAATCTTTTTGGCTGTACAAACTAGGAATTGCTTTGACAATAGCTTTGAGTTAAGGAATATGATAGCAGTTCTAGTTTGAGTTTTCGTCCCACCTATCTTCTGCTAACATGATACAAGATGATTTAGCACCTACAGTTAAGCACATGAATAGTGGGGTATGTAAACTTACAACCAATATGAATACTTTTAATCTTCTGGATAATTTAAAGTTATATGTGTGATGAACACCCTATTATTATTTTAAAAAAAAAGAAAAAAAAAAGAAAATAAAATAAAATGAGTTTATTTTAAGTCTTCTCACTGAGTAACCGGGCCTTTTGCCTGGCAAGCAGCGAGTGTTCGTGTAAAAAGGTGAGGATGGCTGAGATTAAACTCTGAGTGACTAATTTGGCCTTGGAGCCTAGTTGACTTGAGTTATTAAGCTTGTTAGGGTGTCTTTACACCTAGTGCCCTGAGCGATCTGGATCGGGAGTCATTAGCCTAATACTCGCTACATGGATTAGTTAGAAAGTTTAAAAAGGCTAGATATTGCACAAGTCAGGTATTCATTATCATTTAACTCTAGAGAGTCTTGGAAATTAGAGTAATCATGTTGGAAGTAAGTGAAAGCCACTCATTTATATGATACTATCTTGCACCTCACTACATTCTTAACTTGTTAGCAGATAGATGGGGTATAATGGAACTTGAGTTAGAGTCTGCTTAAATATGATGGCAATAAGTCTCTATTGTCCTTGCAATTCTAAGTTCATACAATAATACTTGTTCAAATTTCGAGTTAAACATTGGAAATTCCTGACTGATGAAGTTTGTGGCTAACTTTCCTGCAAACCCTCACGAGACAACACTCGTCCACTAGGGTAACCTAGGAGTTTAATAGCTTGTTGCATCTGCTAAATGCAACCGCAATGCCTGCGAAAGTGAGTTAGGATATTGCTTGAGGACCAGCAAAATTCAGGTTTAGGGGTGTGTTAAGTGCAAGGTTTAGGGTGTCTTTACACCTAGTGCTCTGAGCCATCTGGATCGGGAGTCATTGGCCTAACACTCGCTACATGGGTTAGCTAAAAAGCTTAATAAGGCTAGATATTGCACAAGTTATTCTTCTTAGCATTCAAAAAAATAAATAAATAAATAAATAAATCTGGGGTATTCATTACCATTTAACTCTAGAAAGTCTTGAAAATTGGAGTGATCATGTTGGAAGTAAGTGAAAGCCACTTATTTATATGATACTATCTTGCACCTCACTACATTCTTAACTTGTTAGCAGATAGATGGGGAGTAATGGAACTTGAGTTAGAGTCTGCTTAAATATGATAGCAATAAGTCTTTATTGTCCTTGCAATTCTAAGTTCATATAATAATACTTGTTCAAATTTTGAGTTAAACATTAGAAATTCCTGACTAATAAAGTTTGTGGATAACTTCACTGCAAACTCTCACGAGACAACACTCGTCCACTAGGGTAACCTAGGGGTTTAAAGGCTTGTTGCACGTGCCAAGTGCAATCGTGACTCCCTACGAAAATGGGTACATATCTTAGTTTGTGTATTTAGCTTCAATAAAAAAAAAAAAGAAGAAAAAGTCATAAGTTAGACTACATCTTTTTGTGCCCTCATTTTATCGTTTGCTTGTTAATTGCTAGAGACTAGCAATAAGCTAGTTGGGGGGTGTGATGAGAGCACAAAAGTGCGACCTACATGTCACTAAAATTAGTGTTATTGCTAACCGATAATGATAAATTCACTGGATTAATATTATATTTGGGTTTGACACAGATTATCATAAATTAGAGATAAAATGCACATTGAGTACAAATTTGACTTCAGAAGGATCCCTTCCCAGATCCGACCCGGTTGAAGATCGGGTCGGGTCCGAGTCGGGTTCAGGTCCGAATCGGATCCATTTTGTTTGTGCTTTTGGGAAAGAATTTTGGGCAAATCTAATTTGGCCATATCATAACTATGAGGTGCTGGATGACCCATGACTTGAAAGACTTGCATTTGACCTCCAGTCAGAACAGATGACCCGTGACGAACTGAGTCCGTCCGTCTACAAGCCAAATTTCATATCACACTATTTTTTTTTATCTATATGACTGATTGGACGGAACTTGGTGTCTCCTAGCTCCCATCTCAGGAGGGCAAAGAAAATCCCAGCTCTTCCCGAATCCACGACATCTTCCATTTCGGCTCATCCCAGTCATCCCGCGCATCTCCTTCCTTCCCGTGATCCCATTCTTCAAGCAGTGAACAGCCCACGGGTCATCACCTACTCCCAGCATGGCCCGAAGAAGCAAGGCCACATCCTCCTCACCAGCGCATGAAATCTCCCGTCAATCATGCTCCCAGCAGCCAAGAGCCCGTCGGCATTCATTTCAGTGCATCCCCGTGATCGCAGCATCCGGCGTCCGCCCTCTCCACGCCTGTTTCTCTTCCCAGCGGTCCCACAACATCCGCCTCTTCTCCCGTCCGTATCCAGCTCCACGGATCAAGCCTCCGTGATCCATCCCAGCAACTCCTTCCGTTCCAGCACCCGGCCACGATCAGCCGTCTCGAGCGTTCCTCCCTGCATCGCGTCCCCCTCTTGGCCCAAAGAAGGAAGTCCACAGCGCCCCTCCTCCGAGTTCTAGCTCCATTCCGTCGATCCTGTGGCCCCAAGTTCGTGATCAACGTCCCAGCCGCCCGTGAAGCACCTCATCTCGCCGTCCATGACACCTCCAAGCCTTCCTCCACGGCAGATCCACGTCATCCTCCCAGATTTCTAGCGATCCCGCGTGCATCAGCTCCCGATCCAGCCTCCTCTGCCTCTGCTTCCGCCGTGATGCAGCCGTGATCCCGCACACGACCGCAGACCGCGCCCTCCTCCTCTCCCAGGATCCATCGGTCTTCGGCGATCTATAAGAGGAGGACGGGAGGAGAAGAGAAGGAGCGCTCGGTGGGAGGCCAAGGGCTAGGAGGGTGGGAGCTCGGTTGGTGTGGCCCAAGAAACAGGGGAAGAGCCCTATTTTCCGAGAAGAAGAAGAAGAAGAAAAAAAATAATATTTTATTTGTTTTAGGGGTTCCACCAGGAGAGAAAAGCTTCTTGTTTTGTTTTCTTTATGTTATTTGCAAAAGAGAAGAAACATTAGGCTTCCAATCTCCATTTTTATTTGTAATCAATTTTTTTTTTATGAAATCTAGCAATTTTCTTTC
Source organism: Phoenix dactylifera (assembly GCF_051530095.1). NCBI lineage: Eukaryota > Viridiplantae > Streptophyta > Magnoliopsida > Arecales > Arecaceae > Phoenix > Phoenix dactylifera. The sequence continues at coordinate 5,422,140 of NC_143203.1, forward strand.
ATGCAATCCCTATTCTAGGTTCAAGTTAATTTCTATTTTTTTTAATGAAATCTTTTAATTTTTCTTTTTATGCAATACATTAAATCTTCTTTTATGCAATTTGTGTTCACTTCAATCTTCTTGTTTTCATCCATTTTAATTTATGCCAAAGCTTTTCTTTGATTAGTTAAACATATAAATGCTTTTCGAATTTAAATACATGCCTTTTAGTTAATTTCAATAAAAAAAATATTCTCCGGTAGACTAGAGAATCCATCAACATCCTCAAAATAATATTTTTCTTCGATCATTCAAAAATCGATTTCGAATCCGAGGGAACGTTTTAATTTTTATGCAACTCCAAACGTCTTCCTGTGGATCGACCTCTTACAACCACTATTTTTCGAGTAGAACAGGTAAGAGTAAAATTAATTTAAATTTTGTTTGATGGTTCTAACAACGATTTGTTTAGCATATTTTTAGGTAAACAGGAATCGGACAACATCTACCTTGACAAGAACATCTTTAATTATCTCACGGGGTGTTTTTACAGATCGATCAGCCAATTGAAGGTATACCGAGGTTGGTTTTAACTCACCTAACCCAAGTTTCTCATAAACTGAGTAAGGTAAAAGGTTGACACTTGCCCCTAGATCTAAGAGTGCTCGATCAATGAAATTATTTTCTAAGACACAGGAGATGGTGGGAGCACCAGGATCTTTGAATTTTGGAGGGGTGTTGTGTTGGAGAATAGAACTCACTTGCTCAGTTAGGAAGACCTTTTTAGGCACATGTGTCCTAGATTTTTGCTTTTGGGTACAAAGGCCTTTGAGAAATTTGGCATAGGAGAGAACTTGTCTAATAGCATCAAGAAGCGGAAGGTTGATTTTGATTTGTTTGAAAACCTCCATCATCTCCTCTAGTAAAGTTCCCTTTTTGCCAAAGGGAGAGGGTGAACTAAGAGCTTCAGGAAATGGGGCCTTTGGAATGTGAGTTGTGGCAGATGGTGGACTAGCTGAAGAAGAAGAAGGTTTTAGATTTTTATTTGACACATTTCTATCCTCTTCTTCACCTTCTTTATTGTTATCCTCCCCAATCTTATTATCTACTACACGTCCACTCCTTAGGGTAGCCAATGCATTGGCTTGTTCATGATGAATTGTATTTAGTTGATTTTCTTGAACCATGTATTGTCCCCTAGGATTACTCACTGGTTGGCTCGGAAGCTTGCCTTCCTCTCGCTTGTTTAATGCATTAGCTAGTTGCCCCATTTGGGATTCTAGCTTGGCGATGGATTGCGTGTGAGAGTGCACCAATTGTGTAATGGTTTTCAAACCTTGAAGGGTAGTCAACACTTTCTCCTCAAAGGCTGTGTTTCTTTGGGGTGGAGGAGGAGTGTGTTGAAATTGAGTCGAGGGACGGTAGGGATGAATATTTTGTAGGGTTTGAAAATTCTGAGGGTTTTGAAAATTTTGGGAATAGGGTTGGGCAGTATTCGAAGCTTGCTGTTTCCAAGAAAAGTTTGGATGATTTCGCCATCCTGGGTTATATGTATTGGAAAATGGGTCATTACCGGGTCTGGCTGTGTTTGAGCAGCATTGATGTGTTCTTGCACGAGTTCGGAGAATTGAGGTGCTGAGGGGCACTCATGGATAGGGTGGGATGGGCTAGAACAGATAGCACACACTTGTGCTTGGAAAGAGTTAATGAAATGTCCTCCTATCATCAGTTGGTCAATCTTATGGGACAATGCATCTACCTTGCTAGACAGGTCCATAGAATGACTTATTTCATAAATGGTTCCTTTTCTTTGAGAACTCGGTGGTGCTTGACGAGAACAGGAAGCATGGTGGAAGGAGTTTTCATTGAGATTTTCAAATAATTCCCATGCTTCATGCTCATTTTTAAGCATGAAAGTTTTTCCACAAGAAGCATCAACCATCTGACGGTTTCGTTCAGACAATTTGTCATAAAAGTATTGCACTAATTGCCACTTGGGTATCTGATGATGCGGGCATTTATGGATTAGGTCCCGAAATCTCTCCCAGGTTTCATGAAATTCTTCTTTCTCAATTTGGGAGAAGCTTGTGATGGCACGTCTAAACTGGTTTGTTCTTCCTATAGAAAAGTATTTTTTAAGGAATTCTTGTTGCATTTGATCCCAGGAACGAATCGAATTGGCTTCTAAAGAATTCAGCCATTGTTTGGCTCTGTCTTTAAGAGAGAAGGGGAATAATCTAAGTTTCAGAACATCATCAGTGAAGTTCTGAATCTTGACAGTGGTGCAAATCTCAAGAAATTCATCTAGGTATTTATATGGGTCTTCGTTGGTGAGCCCATAAAAAGATGGAAGTATTTGGATCACACTAGACTTTATCTCATATTGTACAGTTGCTACCTCAGGTAATCAAATGCAAGATGGGGAAGTGTAAATGGTGGGAGTAAAGTACTTCCTCAAGAGTTTGGGTTGTTCTTCAGCCATTTCGACAGGTGGAGCAGATCCTATGATTCCATAGGTATGGATTTAGACTCGAAGGGCCCTAATAGAACGCTCTATCTCAGAATCAAAAGGTACTAATTCAGAAGATCTGGAACGACACCCTAGCATGCACTAATATTCTTCTGATCAGTGAAGTGTTAGAATTCCTCATATGCCATGAAAATTTCGAAATAATTTTCAGATTGCAGCGGAAAAACATATGCGGGATCCGTTCATCGCATGAACGTGTTTTAAAATCTTTCGTTTGCAGATAGATTAGAATTAAATTATTTTAAACCATTTTAAAATTATTAAGAAGATCAGATCTTCACCTTGTGCGGGTAGATGGTCTCCGCAAATCTGATTTACGTGGTATTTGATCAAGGCTCAGTGGAAGCCGCACATGCGTCCGGCCTCTACGGATATCCACACGAAGTAATGAGTCGATCGAAGCCTTTGGATCTCTCCGGGGTGCTAGCTCCCTTGCAGAGATGGCTATTGATCGTTGAATCCTTTCTTCTTGCAGCAATCAACACTTGGTTGCTTTCTCTTGAGGATGAAGAAGAGGAGGAAGAAAAATAAAAGGAAGCATAGACTTGCAGCCTTTTATTTTCGGTGGAAGAAGGAAGAAAAAAAAAATGCACACGCCTCCCTTCTTTTCTTTGTTGATGGCGGATGAGAACCCAAAAGAGGAGAGGACTTCTCACAGCACAAAGAAGGTTGAGAGGAGGAGAGGTACGGCTCAATAATGGAATGAATAAATCCCATGCGGCAGCCCCTCTTTTATTTTGTTTAAGATAAAGTTGGAGCTCCTAAAATTTAGGAGCTCCATCCTTATCCATTATTCAAGAGGAGGGGGGTGGGCCCCTCCTCCTTTTCTTCCCGTGAAATGCCAAGGGAGGGGTGTACGCCCCTCCCTCCTTATGTTACATCACGCACGCTTGATCTAATCAAGTGGAGGTTAGGGGCTTATTCTTAGGTGGTTTAGTCCCTTTCAAAAAGAACTAGGTGCACCCTTTCTTTCATTCCAAATACTAATCCAATTAGGATTTAATTGAACCAAGATTCTATTGAACTCTTCAATCCTAATCCAATTAGGAGTCATTTAATTAATTAGATTAAAATTAAAATTAATTAGGACTTCAGAAAATCCTAATCTAATCAGGACTTGTTCAAATTTCAGCCCTAAGATAATTAGGACTTTAGAAATCCTATTCCAAGTAGGACTCTAATTTAATTTGAAATCCTAATCCAATTAGGACATCATGAATCCCACTCCAAGTAGGACTCATGATCAAGTCCAATTAATTAAATTAAATTGCAATCCGATTGCAATTATTCCTTCTTCTAACCACTAACTCTTAGCGGGTTTTCAATTTATCAATCTAATTGATCATATGTGATTCTTAATCATAATTCAACCATCGGATCGGTCAATACTTCTAATGTGTGTGACCCCATAGGTTCTATTCTGACTGGTAGTGAGATATATTGCGATCTCTATCACAATATCATTGAAAATTTCTTTTAATGGGTTGAAATAATTCCAACTCAACTCGCCAGGGATCATCGACCATCAAGATGATCCCTGTGAGTCTCACCATCCACCAGTGACACCTAGTAGTATGTAGTGGCTACCCAGTAGAATAGAATAATGAACCTCTAGGTGCATTTATCGTATGATACAGTCCTTCTATCGTGGATTCCTACAGACCGGAGGTTATAGATAACTCGTCAAACTCCGTCGTCTGTCATATGTCTAGATTTATTCGACTTGAGTTCAAGAGTAGAAAACTCTTTTCCACTATATATTCTGCCCTGGCCAAGGTCTTAGAACTCAGTCTTATAAATCACATAGGATCTCTCCTCATTGATCGGTTATTTCAATTTCAAAAATAAACCACGCAATAGCACGTATCCTGTAGGATAGTGATTACGGGTGTCGGTCCACAGGAATTGAAGAATAAGTTATTTTTCTTTTAAAAGTAAATCAAGAAGAAGAATTTGCTAACTTGATTTAACTAAATTAATTCAAAGGGCATAAGCTAGAGTAAAAAGAATTTTAAGTTATCGATTAATGAGAGCTAAAAGTAAGATGAATGCAGTAGTAGGAATATTTTACGGGAAGAGATGTTTAGGGTTAGAATCCACCGATGGATTTGTAAATATGATGCTTTCAATGATTTAGATGCGTGTATGATCTGATTGCTCTTAACTACAAGTTAGGGCAATCATATAAAAAGTTGAAATCTAACCCACAGTATGAGTCATCTAAGCCTAGTGCAAACCATCTTCTCTAAGGATAGGCATGGTCTGTCCTATTTAGCATGATTCATCTGATGATTAATTTCTCAAAGATAAATCTGGTAGTTGCATAACAATCTCCTCCAAACCACAGGTATTGAATTCGATTTCGATAAACTATATTAATTCATGTAGAGGCTTTCTACAAGATAAACATCTTACACAAATTAGACAAGACATTTCAAGATCATAATTTCATTAAATATGCAACTGTCTTACAATGCTAAAAATCAAAGAAATGCAACATAAATACTCATCCACGGCTTCATCAAACCCCTAAACCAAGATTTAGCTGCTCATGGTGGCCGGAAGTCCTCCCATCTTCATAAAAAAATTACTCTTCACTCCCTTCCACGCACGGCTTTCTCCTTCCTTTTCTTCAACGAAACAGGGGGTCCCCTCTTTCTGTCGAAGCCCGCTCCCCCCTTCCACCGAACGCCTCAGCCCCCCTTTTATAGCCATCCGGTGCACACTGAGAGGAGGAAGGAGGGATCACGGTGGCTGATTCCGGGGCGTAGTGCCGGGAGGCAGATCGCGGGAGAGGAGGAAGAGGGGCCGCGGGATCTCAGGCTTGATTTGCAGGTGCTGGTCGCTGGCGGAACATCCGGGGATGAAGACGGTGCTGCAGCTGCTCGGATGCGGAAGACGCCTTATTTTGAAGCGAGGGCGGAGGACCGGGCTGATTTGGAGGGATTTCTGGGCGGCAGGGTCGCCGATCATGGAGGGGAAGATGCCACACGCGGTCGATGGCGGAGGACTCGGGGACGACGACGACGCTAGGATGAGCTCCTTTAATCGCGCAGGTGGGAAGGATTGCATCGCGGGAGGCGCCGCGGGATCTAGTCGGTGATGGCGGAGAAGGTGGCCGACTGCGGAAGGAAGAAGATAAACAGTGAATTCCCATTTTTTTATTTTTTATTATTTATTTATTTATTATGTATTATTTATTTTTTTCTCTAACACTGTTCACATGAACAGTGATTTCACGAACACTGTTCATATGAACAGTGTTTTCGGCATTTTGGTTTTTTTTTTAACACTGTTCATATGAACAGTGTTTTAACTGGACACTGTTCATATGAACAGTGAATCGTGAATATTTAGTTATTATTATTATTATAAATTTTATATGAAGGCAGGTAACGAATTGGTTGGAAATTGGCTTTGGATTTGCGGTGGGTTATGATCGTTGAGTTGCTTGAACTTGTTCTCGAGCCCAATATCTTCCAAATTTAATTATTGCTAAACTGCTTCAGACCGGACTCGACGAGACCAAAAACAAGACCGAAACTTAATAAAAAAAGTTAATCAAAGCTTTTTCCCATACAAAAATAATTATCTAATCAGGACCAAAACCTATTTAATTATAGCCTTAGCTTGATTACAACTCCATCAGGTTACTAAACCGGATCAACCCAATCCCCTGTTTTCATGAAAGATCGCAACCAGGAGAGAGACGAGTTCAGATTCTGTTTTAAGAAAAGAATTATTTACTTATTACCATATTTTAAATTTATTTCAATGTTTATTCAATTTCATGGTAAAATATGTATTTATTAGTTTAAGAACATTGATAAGTGCTATGGAAAGATAGCTAAATTATGAATTATTAAGCATTTATCACTCATCTATCAAGGTCGATAGATTCCATGTAAGTGCATGCCCTACTCCTACAGTGAACCTACTGCAGCCAATCTACACAACAAGGACCCATATGACTAGAGACCATGTATATGTGCAGTCAAACTACAATAACCTCACTGTGAATAGCCGAAGCACCGCAGGTCAAAGGACCAGTCACACTACTGCAATATCAAGCAAGTCACTGACGAGTGGATAGACATCCAAGTGACTTCTTGTCTTAGTCATGCTCAGTACCCTTATTCTCTAACAAGCACTTGCACTATCACTTCAGTGTCCCTACACTTTGGACTCGAGTCTCGTCCATCCATAAGGAAAGCGATCTGTGCACTGATCGGATCGATCACCGTCCTCGTGATGATCTATTGATCAGGAGCATTTAGAAATTAATCACCAATGATACATGGCTCAAATTCTCAACTCTTGAGAGTATGCATCATCATCTTATTAATTCCTTGGACGATTCATAGATACATAAACAATATGAATGAAAAGATGCCCATTTATTATTCAATAATAATAAAGTCAAGTACAAATTTATGTCCCAGAATTGATAATGTGTCCGCTAGATTGGCTTCTAGGGCATACATCTAACAATCTTCCACTTGCACTAAAGCCAATCAGACATATATCTAAGTCCCATCTTCTCAAGGTGGGCTTCAGTCTTCTGCTGATTTAACTGCTTAGTGAGCGGGTCCGCCACGTTTTCCGTAGAGTCTACTCTCTGCACCTCGACATATTTCCTTTCGAGGTAGTCGCGTATGAGGTGAAAGCGCCGTTCTATGTGCTTGGACTTCTGATGAGACCTAGGCTCCTTAGCAAGAGCTATGGCGCCATTATTATCGCAGTAGAGTGTGATGGCATCTGATGGTATTACATCTAGCTCTGCAATGAATTTTTTGAACTAGAAGGCTTCCTTTGCAGCTTCTGAGGCAGCGATATACTCAGCTTCCATGGTAGAATCAGCAATGATCGGTTGTTTGGAACTCTTCCAATTTACCATACCACCATTGCACAAGAACACATATCCAGATGTAGACTTTCTATCATCAATATCAGTCATAAAATCTGAATCTGTGTATCCTTCTACCTTTAACTCTGATGATCCTCCAAAAACCAAGAACAAATCTTTAGTTCTTCTTAAGTACTTAAGAATGTTCTTCACAGCTGTCTAGTGCTCTTCGCCTGAATTCGACTGATATCTGCTAGTGACACTCAAAGCAAGGGCTATATCAGGTCGTGTACACAGCATGGCATACATGAAGCTCCCTATTGCCGAAGCATAAGGGGTCTTGCTCATGCGTTGTATCTCTTCAGATGTGTTGGGGCACATCTTCTTGGAGAGATAAATCCCATACCTTAGGGGTAATAGACCCCTCTTGGAGTTTTCCATACTGAACCTCTTCAGTACCTCCTCTATGTACATCTTCTGTGATAGGCCAAGCAACCTCTTAGATCTATCTCTATAGACCTTAATCCCCAAAATGTAGGATGCTTCCCCAAGGTCTTTCATGGAGAACTCTTTTGACAACCAAACCTTGACCGAGGTTAGCATGGGAACATTATTTCCAATCAAGAGGATGTCATCCACGTACAGTACGAGGAACATGACAGCACTCCCACTAACCTTCTTGTAAACACACGGTTTCTCTTCGTTCTTGATGAAATCAAACGATTTGATCGCATTATTGAAACGAGTGTTCCAACTCCGAGATGCTTGCTTTAGTCCATAGCCTTTGCATCTTGCAGACCTTGTGATCTCCATCACTGGAAGTGAAACCCAAAGGCTGCTCCATATAGATATCTTCATCAAGATATCCATTCAGAAAAGCAGGTTTCACATCCATCTGCCATATTTCATAATCATGAAATGCTGCAATAGCAAGCAATGTTCGAATGGATTTCAGCATGGCTACTGGTGAAAAGGTCTCCTGATAGTCAATGCCTTCGCGCTAACTATACCCTTTCGCCACTAGCCTTGCCTTATAGGTCTCTACCTTCCCATCCGAACCTATTTTTTTTTTGTAGATCCATTTACATCTAATAGGTACTATACCTTCTGGTGGATCTACTAAGATCCAGACTTGGTTGGAATACATGGAGTCTATCTCTGACTTCATGGCTTCTAGCCATTTCTCGGAATCGATATCAGATATCGCCTCATTGTAGGTATTGGGATCCTGTATATGTTCCCTATCTCCCATGAGGAACATTTCCTCGGTGTCCTCTACTAGTATACCTAAGTATCTATCGGAAGGATGGGAGACCCTACTAGATCTACGAGGTGGAGGAGGTACTATGTGTACTGGCTCTATGTGAATAGGTTCTATAGGATCCATGACTCGTTGCTTTTCAGAGACTCTCTCTTCAAGCTCAATTTTTTTCCTACTGCCTCTATCAAGGATAAACTATTTTTCCAGGAAGACGGCATGTCGGCTCACAAAAACATTGTGATCCTCTGAGACGTAAAAATTGTATCCTAATGACTCTTTAGGATATCCAATGAAACGAGCACTTATGGTCCTAGGCTCTAACTTATCCGCCTGTTATCGTTTGACGTGGGCCGGACATCCCCAAATCTTGAGATGACCAAGACTCGGCTTCTTATCATGCCATATCTCATACGGTGTGGTAGGAACGGATTTAGAGGAAACTCTATTCAATAAATAAATCGCGGATAATAAGGCATCTCCCCAAAGAAACATAGGCAGATCTGTGAAGCTCATCATGGATCGGACCATATCCAATAGAGTCTGATTCCTCCTTTCTGACACCCCGTTGAGTTGAGGTGTACCTGGAGGCGTCCATTGTGAGACTATGCCATTATCTTTGAGATAGTCCCGAAATTCCCCACTAAGGTATTCTCCTCCTCGATCTGATCGAAGAACCTTAAGGGTTTTTCCAGTCTATTTTTCTACTTCATTTCTGAACTCTTTGAACTTTTCAAAAGACTCAGATTTGTATCTCATAAGATACATATACCCATATCGTGAATAGTCATCGGTAAAGGTAATGAAGTACGAATAACAATCCCTGGCTGACACATCAAATGGGCCACACACATCAGTATGTACTAGGGTAAGTATTTCAGTGGTCCTCTCCCCATGTCCTACAAAGGGCAATCTAGCTATTTTTCCTTGAAAACAAGACTCACAAACTGGATATGACTCGGAAGTCAATGGGCCGAGAAGCCCATCTTTCTCCATTTTGTTCATTCTATCCTCTCCAATATGGCCAAGCCTGAGGTGCCACAAATACTTCTGGTTTATCTCATCTATGGATCTTTTAGATCCTATGGCACTCACTACTTGCTCAGACACATTCACAGACACATCAACATGCAAGTAATAGAGACTGTCAATCATGAAACCACGTGCAACTAATTTATTTCTGAAATAAATAGAGCAGCAGTCTTTGTCAAAGGTCAAAACATGACCATCCTATGCTAAACACAAACAGCAGGGACATAATAATAGTCTCTAAGCAATAAACTAAATCCAGATGGTAATCGCAGAGGATAGGTGCCTACAGCTACAGCAGCAACTCTTACTCCGTTGCCAACCCAAAGGGTTACTGCACCTTCCGCCAGCCTCCTACTTTCCTTTAGACCCTGCATAGTAGTGCACAAATGAGCACTAGAACTAGAATCCAAAACCCAACTAGAAGTAGAAGAAACCGTAAGGTTAGTTTCAATTACGAGCAAGTCTAACATACCTTCAGAAGGTGTGTCTGCCTTTTTGTTCTTTAGGCTCTCGAGGTATAAAGGGCAGTTCCTTTTCCAGTGGCCGTCGACGTTGCAGTGGAAACATTTTTCCTTGTCATTAGCCTTTTTCTTATGAACTTCCTTCTTAGGCTTCTTATCTTTCTTTTGCTTCTTTGCAGACTTCTTTTTCTTCCAAGTAAACTTTCTCTTGGAACCAGAAGTCAACTCAGCAGCTAGAACAGAGCCCCTTGAACCTTTCAAGGCGCCTTTAGCAGTTACCAACATGTTCAAAAATTCGATCTTAGTGCATTCAATCTTATTCATATGGTAGTTTACTATAAACTGACCAAATGAATCAGGAAGGGATTGCAGGATCAGATCTATCTGCAGTTCCTTATGCATGGTCATACCGAGCTTCTCAAGCTCCTCTAGGTCCTTGATCATAGTCAAACAGTGATCGTGGACAGACTGCCCCTCGCGCATTTTTGCCTTGAAGAGTCTCTTGGACACTTCAAAGCGTGCAGTGCGGTTCTGCTCACCATACAACTCTTGCAGGTGTGCCAGTATTTCCCTAGCAGTCTTCATATTCTCATGCTGGCATTGAAGTTCATTAGTCATGGATGCCATGACGTAGCACTTGACCCTAATGTCATCATCTGTCCACTTTTGATGCGTCTCACGCTGATCATCAGTAGGACGTGCTGGTAACCTGGGGATGTCACTCTCGAGCACATACCCTAATTTCTCACAACTCAGAACTATTTTGAGGTTTGTCAGCCAGTATTTGTAATTGGTTCCGGTCAGTCGGTTGGTTTCAAGGATACGGGTCAAAGGGTTCGAAGCTGACATTGTGATCTGTAGAGAGTAAAGATTCTAGTTAGACTTTGTACTTGAACTCTATTTGTTTTAGGGTCTTTTAAAACAAATGTACTCCCACTATTTTTTCGAATCCCTCATACTCCCCTGATGGAGAAACGAAAATCCTACGCGACTAGAATTTCTAGTGGGTACTGCGGTCTCACCGATTTATATGCCGCCTCACCTAACAATTATTGGTGACATATAAATGGATGAGTGTACAACTCTTGTACAATGGTTCTTAAGCAAATTGCAGTGGTACTTGGTCTCTAAGTGATGAAGACCTCACCTAACAGTTATTGGCCCCATTACTTAGTTAAGTCAGGCCCACCGTATAACCGTAGAAATAAAGTCGTCATTGGGTCCTCACCTAACAGTTATTGGTATCCAACCCCACCTTTACCCCACAACATCTCATATCTAATAGAGAGGTCCAGTCCCCCAATGCAACTTGTGATGACCCAAAGATTGATTTTGATGATCACAAAACCTTGAAGTATAAATACTAATGTTTGTGTTGCAAGGAGAAAGATATTTATTTTACAAGGAACATAGCAAGTTGGAAGAACACAAGAAGGCCTCCAAAGCTCTCAAGAAAAGTTGGAAGAAAGTTACAAATTATTGGCCCAAGTTTCAAGTTCAAAGGATTCAATTTGGAGGAGCAAATTCAAAGGAAAATTCAAAAGAATAGTCTTCGAGTCGACTCCTGAGGAATTCGAGTCGACTCCGATGCTTGTCGAGTCAACTCCAGAGTAGAACGAGTCGACTCCAGGGTGAAACAGGCAGAAAAGTCAGAGAGCGATTTTCGACCCTGAGATTCGAGTCGACTCCTGTGGAACACGAGTCGACTCCAATGGTTGGCGGGTCGACTCCAAAAAAGCGAGAGTCGACTCTCAGTGGAACACAAAGAAAAAGTCAGAGGACAGTTTTCGGACTCTGAGATTCGAGTCGACTCCCAGACAGCTCGAGTCGACTCCAAGACAGCGCTACACCAAGATGGCAGAAGGCTGTGTTTCGAAAACTGAGAGCCGAGTCGACTCCGGAACAATTTGAGTCGACTCCAAGACCAGACAAGCCAAAAATACAGAGGATCAGTTTTCGGGCTCTGAGAGCCGAGTCGACTCCAAGAGAATCCGAGTCGACTCGAGGAAGAAAATCAGAAAGAATGTCCTCTGAATTCATGGGATGAGCCGACTCCGAAAAATGCCAAGTCAGCTCCAGATGTTGGCGAGTCGACTCCGGGTTAAGTCGAGTCGACTCCCAGTCGAGGATGCACAATAATTCAAATTTGGAACAGTAGGCGAGTCGTCTCCAGTAAAGCACGAGTCGACTCCTGCAATAGACGAGTCGACTCCGGATCGCGCGAGTCGACTCCGATCTCAACGGTAATATTGTCAGGAAGTGCAGACTATGTCCAACGGCTCTATTTTTGTCTCTAACGGCTATATTCTTGTTTCCACGCCATCTAAAGCTATAAAAACAAGAAGAGAGCTAGGGGAGAATTTATGGAAGTGGGAGAAAACATTTAGGAAAGAGATTACAAGGGAAATCTCCCATAAGCACAAAAAGGGCCATTCAAAGTGAAATAGAGAGAAGAAGAGCATCCAAGTGAATCCCAAAGCTTCCTCTTCATCCGTGTGCTGCCTCGAAAATCCTCTACTTCGTGCCAAATCAGAAGAGGGTCAAGTAAAGAAGAAGCCGAGCTCCTTCATCTTCAAAACTCGGTTGAGGGCTTCTCTTTACACTATTTTGTTTATATTGTTATATTTGCTTGTGTAAGAAGCTTTGATTTGTTTTAAACTTTGTTTTTAATATCTTGTAACTTGATTCAATCAAGGGATTGAATCAAGGGGTTAAGATTTGTTGGTGAGCCAAAGGGAAAACCAACGGTAATAGGTTTGTTGGTGAGCCTAGGTTGAAACCAACGGTGTAAGGGTTCGATTGTGATCCCGGAAAAACAATCGGGGTGGTTCTAGTCGGTGAGCCTGGGAAAACCGACCGAGTTCGTTGTGACCTCGTAAAACAACAAGTTGGGTTGTGTGCTTGTAAAACAACCGGCTGTAATCTGTAGGATTATAGTGAAATTCCCAAGAGGTCTTGAAGAGTGGATGTAGGTGCTGGGGTGCACCGAACCGCTATATGTTTGTTGTGTTTGTGATGCTTTTTGTCATTGTCTATCTTGCTCACTTACTTACCTAGATAAATTGCCTACTTAACTCTTCTTCGTGCATCCTTTAGTTGCAAGCATATTCAATTTACTTAATCAAGTCTCATTCAATTGAATTGCATACTTGGGCAAACCTAGACTAATCTTTTATTGAATCCGCTGCTTAATAGTTGATTAGATTAGAATCATACTCTTGCTAAGTTTAAATTTCACTAAGCATCCATACAACTTAGCTTAATTAACTCTAAAAGATTAGAAGTAGTTTAAAAGTTTTTAAAAGACCCAATTCACCCCCCCCCTCTTGGGTTGTCACCTTGGGCAACAAGTGGTATCAGAGCAGGTGCTCTAAGTTTAATCTTTGATCTCACGATCAAGAGCCAAAGATCATGACAACTCAAATAGATAGTTTTCTAGGAGAAGGACAATCAATTGATACACCTCCACTATTTAATGGCATAAACTATACTCATTGGAAAATACGCATGCGCATTTTTATTCAATCACAAAACTATTATTTATGGAAAATCATAATAAATGACCTTCACACACTCTCTCAAACTATTAATGAAAAGGACTTAGCACAATTGAATGCTAATGCTATGAACATATTATATTGTGCTATTCAAGAAACAAAGTTTAATGAAATTTCTGCATGCTTATCTGCTAAGGAAATCTGGGATACTTTAGAAAATATTTATGATAAATCTCAGATTAGCTCACATGTGCTTCAATTGCATACTAACAATAAGACTGCAGAAAAAGGTGTTGAATCACCCACCTCAGTCGAGTCGACTCCAAGTATTTCAGAGTCGACCCTCAAGTTAACCGAGTCGACTCCAATTATGTCCGAGTCAACTCCGAGGCAAATCAGCTTCCTAAAGACAAAGAAGAAGAGGAAGCAAGAAGAAAGGAAGAAAGAGGTAAAACGCAAGAAAGCCTTGACCAAGAAAAAGTCAGACAAGAAATTGAAAGTTAGGAGCAACAATGAACCACAAGAGGTAACTAATTTATGTCTTATGGTACAAGAAGATAAAGTAGAATCTGAATCTAATCTTACACCAAATAAATTTCATGAAGAATATTCTTATAATGAACTTTTGAATGCTTTTCATGATTTGTATGGTGAATGTAGAAAACTAGCTATGAAGAGTAAAAACCTTAAGAAACTAACTTCTGAAAATGAAAGCTTAAGGTCGTTTTCAGAAGAATTGATTCAAAAAAATCATAGCTTAATTAAAGAAAATCAAAACTTAAGCGAAGAAATTAACCAATTAAGATCTGTTATTAACAAATTCACTGTAAGTTTAGAAAGATTAAAAATGATGTTTGAAAGCCAACATGCTGATTTTGATAAATCAAAATTTAGCTTGACTCCTTCACTTAGCCATAAATCTCTAGAGAAAAAGGTTATCAATTCACCTAGCAAACCATTAAATAAGATAACTTATTTCAAACATGAAAAGAATGGGCATAACAACTTTACCTATCGTTCTAACACAATTAAATCAAATGGTAAAGTTATTACTATTAAACAGATTTGGGTTCCAAAAGGAACCATATGTCCTAACTCTCAAGGACCCAAGCAAGCTTGGGTACCCAAAATGAGGATGTACACATAGGTGTGCCAAGATACCCATGGAACAAAAAGAAACTTAAAAAGTTATTAACAAAAATAATAATAATGAAATCAGTAATCCTTGCATCTCATCATTATTTTTGCTTTAGTATTTGATATGAATTGCTAGTATTGATCAATTTTGTGATATAGAAAATACTTTTGGAAATATAATCAAATCATTTCATTGTATAGTATACTTTACTCACTATTGGATAAGTTGCTAAATGATTAATCAATTTATTAAGAATAACTCTATGAATTCTCTATATGCTTGATTGAGAGCTTTTATCCATGGCATTATTGTTTATTGATCATAGATATGAAAATGTGTACTTGGTATGCCTTTGAATATTGCACTATGAATATCATGATTAAAGAAACCATGTTTGACATATAAAATCAACTCATGCTAGTATGTACTTAATCTCAAAAGACCTTGCCATTGGCTTACTTAGATTATTTTCTGAAAGGTCAAAGTTTGCTATGCATGCTAACTCAGGAAACAAACGAAAATCAATTTCTAAATCTAAAGATGTTGTTTCCATCACTAAGTTTTCAAAAGCTTACATTGGATTTGTTCTTGGCAAATAAAATTAAAATATTTTCTGTATTTGCTAAATCTTGTAAAAGTGTTTCAAATGATAAAGGTTTCCAAACTATGAAGATAAAGAGTATCATGGCACAGTGTTGAAAACCAAAATCCTGATAAAGTTCATACAGAAATTAATTATGTCAGCACCAAGGACACCATAAGTAAAATAGGATTAATAGAATTCTTGAAGAAATGAAAAAGATAATTGTGTATGATAGTCATCTACTTAAATATTTTTTTAAGCTATCATCACTGCTTGTCATACATATGATTTCTATTAGATCTATTTTTGATGAAAACTCCTTTTGATCTTCTGAAAAATAGAAAATGATCTATTGCATATCTTTCATATTTTTCAGTAACTTATGATATGCTTGATATGGTCTTTTGAAAATAATGCCAAATCTGATACAGATATTTTTATCTTTGGATATCATTCATCAAGCAATGCATATAGAACATTCATGAAAAGATTCTAGTTGTAGAAATATGAATTCATTTTATTCTCTATGAGACTAATGATTTATTATCAAGATACTAAAATTAGATTATATATGTATATGGTTAATCTTTTACATATAACAATCTGAAAACTTGTTAATAATTAGAACCAAATTGAGTTTTTCAGAAATGCACTCAATAAAGAAAAATTGATAACTACTAAAAGACTAAATCAAGAAAAGATGAAATAGATCTTGATGAAATTCTTGCATGATTAGAAGTAAAGATCACCATTATCATCTGCTTGCTTTATGAGCTTTATATTCTGTCAAATGAATGTGTAGAATACACTCCTATGTGGTTATTTCATTAAAAAGGGGTCTATGTAAAATAACCACCTTATTTGAAAACACTCATTACAAATATGATAAAGTAATTTGTGATTTGGAACAAGCATCAAAAGCATGATAGAATAATTATTTAATAGACCAGACTGTGTGATCATTATGTGCCCTTGTGCAAGACTTCAATCTAACTCTAATGAATCATAATTTATTGATAACAAATGAATCATAATCTGAATTTTGATAGAAACAATTGTTTAAGGCAATTTGATCAAAACTTAGCTAGCATGCCTTATTGATAATTATCTTAAGTAAATAGAATCTAAGCTAAATTGATGTTGAAAATAAGAAATTGATTTGATCTTGATAAATCTTTCTATTGTCTCACATGCTTGTCCTTGAACCTTCTTGGTTAATGAAACTATCTCTTAAGTTCAAGTGACATGTGTTTGCTTATATTTAGGCAATCTCTTGAGTAAAGTGACTCAACATTCAATTGTTGTCATATCCTATGATTGAGTCACCCAGTTAAGAAATATGCTCTATGAATGTTTTGTATCTTGAAGAAACTAATGACTTTCTTTCAAGAAAGAAAAGGAGTTTGTTAATAATGCAGGATCCTTGAGCAAGAAAATGAGAGATTTCTACTTGAAGGATATCTCCATGTAAGATACAATAAACATTCACATGCAAACAAGAGAGAGGACCTTCATCAGCCAAAAGTTCATACATAAGAAATCTAGTAGGTATTTGACTGAAGAATATAGAATGAATTGGTAATTCTAGATACCTCTCTCATAAATTAATTGAGCAAAGTCAATAACTTAAATCTTATTATGGCATGATTAAGATCTTTAATTGTTAATTTTTGATATCATGTCTATATATATATATTGATTGACTTATACTTTTAGAAATTGTTTCATGGTTTGCCCAAACTAAAATATATCTTTGCCTATGTCATAACCATGAAATACACAAGTTTATGCTTAAAATTTTGATTTAAAATAACTTGTGAGAAATTATGAATCCATGAGCTTAATGAAAATGTTGTTTGCATAATATACATCTATATGATACATAAGATTATTTCTTTATTCTGTTCTTTCATGTAAATTACTTGAGAATAACAAAAAGAGAGAGAGATAAAGAAAAGAAAATGGATATTATTCAAGAGAAGGCAAGTACTCCAATCTTAAGCAAAAGCAAAAACAAGCATAATATATTCGGCACATTTGTGATACTTGTATGAGCATTCTTTTGGAAGGGATAAAATTCGTAATTAATTACACTTAAATAAAGAGAGTTTCAAGTGAACATTTTAACCTTTCTATATTGCTCATCATAGGGATGGTGCTAATGGGGAGGCTAGTGGTAGTACCCGGCACTATTTGACCCAACTATTCGGTGTAGGGTATATTAGGGACGGCACAAGAGGGAGGCTAGTGGTAGTACCTCGTGCCTCTTCCAACTCCACCGGATAGGGAGCAAATAGAGTATAAAGCATAAGAAAGTAAAAAAAAAAAAGGAAAAACAATAACAAAATGTTCATTAATTGATTAAGAAAAGAAATTCAAAAAAATGAATGACAAAGTAAATGAAAGTATATAAGAAGAATCAAATCAAGTTTTAGTCACTTGGAAACACACCTTAAGGATGAAATCAGTGCAAAAGTATGTTTAAATAGGGAAAGTTTATTTGAAAAAAAAAAAAAAATTTGATCATTGACATGCTTGCTATTTTAATGCATGACTTAACACATAATATATTTTGCATGTGGCATGATGTCTGAAATTATGGATTCTCAATATTTTGTAATGTTCCATGATTGGATAATCTGATTGAATGTTTGAAATACTATATGAAGTTATTTTATTTTATTATTGAAAAGAAATTTGTAAAAAGGAGAAGAGAAGGATATCTCTATTTAGGAAAAATAAATTGATTTTGTTCTATCCTTCAACTTGCCTAAATTTGGTATATAATGTTCTAATTCGTACCAAAACTCAACATTAAATATAAAGCTTCTGAATATGCTCTTATATGTTTGAAATATATGGTTTCAATCGTAATGATTTAAGATGAGCTATAATGTGGAAGATACATATCTCAAATTATGATTTTGAAAGCCTCTATTGAAAATCCTATGTAATTCAGAATCTGATTTTGTATAAAAGCTTAAACTCCATATGATTTCTAAATAAAATCTTAATGAAAGAAAAACAGAATTAATTTTGATGCCTTTGGTTGATTGCTCCGATACGCATCCGAAACATATCATTTCTTATCTTCAAAGTATACTAATATTGGCCTAAATGATGTGGCTTTCAATGATCTTGATTGCAAGTAAATATTTTTAATATATGATTTTATTTTGATATTAAAAATATTTATTGTGCTTCATGTATACATTGCTGAAAAACTATGATTAAGAAATTGAGTTCTATAAATATATATATTTCAATGATCATCTATATGTTTTTCTCTCCTACATTATTAAAGACAAAATAGAGTGAATGATCTTAAAGCTAGAAATATTTCAGCTCACTCAAATGATTCTAAAAGAAAGAAAATGTAAATGCTTTTGAAAAAAACTGAGCTTCAAATGAATCATTCTTTATTAATATTTCTATACATTTTCTCTAAGATTAAGAGAAAGCATAACTTGTTCTTAAAGGATTAGAAAGAGTAATTGCTACAAATTTTGAATAATACTAGATTACTCTACATTCTCGATATCATAGAATTTCAGTGTTATTCACGTTTATCACTAAAATCTGAAATTCAACAATTAAAAGAATGATTAAAGAAGAATGCATCTTTTGAGGGGGAGCTTTAGATATTCAGTTTCTCATACCTTGATTTTTATGGATTGATTTTGATGAACCTCCTTATATTGCAAGACTTGCTTTAAAAGTTGTCTATAAAGGTTGTCTTATCTCAAACATTGAGTCTTATGAAAATAAGCTGATACTTATAGAAAATATATTTGTTTTGAGATTGACAATTTTATTGAACATTATCTTCAAATTCTAAACTCTTAAATGGAATGATCAATTAAGTGGGAGAAAGAAAATTTCAGAAGGAAAGATCATCTGAAGCTAAATCGCATAAATCCATAACTAAAGGAGAGAGAAAGAATACTAAATGAAAAGTGATCTTAATGCTCTCCAATATTTATCATCTGAAATTTAAATCTGAAAATTATTACGATACACCTTGAGGCTTGTTATTTGGTTAGTATATCCTATGCATCAATCATGAACCAAATTACAATTCAAATAGTTGATCTTAAGAGCCTCTAACTTAATGAAAAAGGGGGAGAATAATGTGTTGAATTTTCTAGAGTATCTCATAGAAAATCTATTTTGGAATTCACTAATGAGTCCTAATTGGCTTGCTCTTTAGAACTTCAATTTTGTGCCAATTCATATCTCTATATATATATCAAATTGTACTTATTTTCTAAAAGAATAAAAGAAAGTTTGTAAAAGAGCTCTAAGATGTATCAAAAACTGCATATTTTGGTACTTGTGCCCCAATGCTCTTATTATCATAAAAGAACTTTGAAGTCATTAAAAATTAATGATCCAACATGATGATATGTCTTTCAAGTATATAAGTTTTGATCTTTTACTCTGAAAATTAATTAAATTGCTCTCATGTTGATAAAATACTTAATAGATTGGGCAAAAGATCTTAAATGAACAAGCTTTCATACTTATTATTGAAGAGAGGTTAGATTTTCATTCGTGTTTTCCTTGAATATCATTTGTGGTACTTCTTGAATTAACTTAAGAAAGATTCCACCTACACTTAATTAGAAAACTATCTGTGGTATCAAATTAGAAATCTTCTTGAAATCACATTCGATGTGTTTTGCTCTGAAATTATCTTAATTGGCTCTGATCTATACTCATTAATCTGATTCTAATATTATTGCCTTGAGTTATATAATTCATATATGATTCATATATGATTAATCTTATTTGAGTATTCTGATCTTTGTGCTTAATGTTTCACTACCTTTTTGATGTTATCAAAAAGGGAGAGAAATATCTAAGTATATGCTCATAATGCTTTATATTTTGAATTGAATACAAATCAGCTTAAATTGAAATATGTTGATTGTGTTAAGCTGATTAAATCTAAAGCATTATCATGAAGTATGTTTTTACATATATATGTTTTCTACTTCATGCAACTTAGCTATGTATTACTTCTAGAACACAATATATTTTATATTGCATATACTCCAAGTTTTGTCATCATCAAAAAGGGGGAGACTGATGACCCAAAGATTGATTTAAAGATTGATTTTGATGATCACAAAACCTTGAAGTATAAATACTAATGTTTGTGTTGCAAGGAGAAAGATATTTATTTTACAAGGAACATAGCAAGTTGGAAGAACACAAGAAGGCCTCCAAAGCTCTCAAGAAAAGTTGGAAGAAAGTTACAAATTATTGGCCCAAGTTTCAAGTTCAAAGGATTCAATTTGGAGGAGCAAATTCAAAGGAAAATTCAAAAGAATAGTCTTCGAGTCGACTCCTGAGGAATTCGAGTCGACTCCGATGCTTGTCGAGTCAACTCCAGAGTAGAACGAGTCGACTCCAGGGTGAAACAGGCAGAAAAGTCAGAGAGCGATTTTCGACCCTAAGATTCGAGTCGACTCGTGTTCCAGAAAAGTCAGAGAGCGATTTTCGACCCTAAGATTCGAGTCGACTCCTGTGGAACACGAGTCGACTCCAATGGTTGGCGGGTCGACTCCAAAAAAGCGAGAGTCGACTCTCAGTGGAACACAAAGAAAAAGTCAGAGGGCAGTTTTCGGACTCTGAGATTCGAGTCGACTCCCAGACAGCTCGAGTCGACTCCAAGGCAGCGCTACACCAAGATGGCAGAAGGCTGTGTTTCGAAAACTGAGAGCCGAGTCGACTCCGGAACAATTTGAGTCGACTCCAGGACCAGACAAGCCAAAAATACAAAGGATCAGTTTTCGGGCTCTGAGAGCCGAATCGACTCCAAGAGAATCCGAGTCGACTCGAGGAAGAAAATCAGAAAGAATGTCCTCTGAATTCATGGGATGAGCCGACTCCGAAAAATGCCAAGTCAGCTCCAGATGTTGGCGAGTCGACTCCGGGTTAAGTCGAGTCGACTCCCAGTCGAGGATGCACAATAATTCAAATTTGGAACAGTAGGCGAGTCATCTCCAGTAAAGCACGAGTCGACTCCTAAAACAGACGAGTCGACTCCTGATCGCGCGAGTCGACTCCGATCTCAACGATAATATTGTCAGGAAGTGCAGACTATGTCCAACGGCTCTATTTTTGTCTCTAACGGCTATATTCTTGTTTCCACGCCATCTAAAGCTATAAAAACAAAAAGAGAGCTAGGGGAGAATTTATGGAAGTGGGAGAAAATATTTAGGAAAGAGTTACAAGGGAAATCTCCCATAAGCACAAAAAGGGCCATTCAAAGTGAAATAGAGAGAAGAAGAGCATCCAAGTGAATCCCAAAGCTTCCTCTTCATCCGTGTGCTGCCTCGGAAATCCTCTACTTCGTGCCAAATCAGAAGAGGGTCAAGTAAAGAAGAAGCCGAGCTCCTTCATCTTCAAAACTCGGTTGAGGGCTTCTCTTTACACTATTTTGTTTATATTGTTATATTTGCTTGTGTAAGAAGCTTTGATTTGTTTTAAACTTTGTTTTTAATATCTTGTAACTTGATTCAATCAAGGGATTGAATCAAGGGGTTAAGGTTTGTTGGTGAGCCAAAGGGAAAACCAACGGTAATAGGTTTGTTAGTGAGCCTAGGTTGAAACTAACGGTGTAAGGGTTCGATTGTAATCCCGGGAAAACAATCGGGGTGGTTCTAGTCGGTGAGCCTAGGAAAACCGACCGAGTTCGTTGTGACCTCGTAAAACAACAAGTTGGATTGTGAGCTTGTAAAACAACCGGCTGTAATCTGTAGGATTATAGTGAAATTTTCAAGAGGTCTTGGGGAGTGGATGTAGGTGCTGGGGTGCACCGAACCACTATATGTTTGTTGTGTTTGTGATGCTTTTTGTCATTGTCTATCTTGCTCACTTACTTACCTAGATAAATTGCCTACTTAACTCTTCTTCGTGCATCCTTTAGTTGCAAGCATATTCAATTTACTTAATCAAGTCTCATTCAATTGAATTGCATACTTGGGCAAACCTAGACTAATCTTTTATTGAATCCGCTGCTTAATAGTTGATTAGATTAGAATCATACTCTTGCTAAGTTTAAATTTCACTAAGCATCCATACAACTTAGCTTAATTAACTCTAAAAGATTAGAAGTAGTTTAAAAGTTTTTAAAAGACCCAATTCACCCCCCCCCCCTCTTGGGTTGTCACCTTGGGCAACAACTTGCCCACTGTGTCCAACCGAGATAAATCAATACCGAAAAGACCTTAGCAGCTCTACTATGGTGGAAGACCTATGGACTTAATATTGCATAATCAAGTCTTAGTGTTTGCAACTTGAGTTCTTCATAAGAGGTAATCGAACAATTGGCCAGGTAAGCAGGTGGGAGGCTCCCCTTACTCAGAGAGTAAGGTCCTAATTAAGTAACCACCTTTTAGGCTTGCCTAGACACCAATTAGATCAATTAATCTAATATAACTAACTCATGTTGGTTCACCCTTGACTGATTAGGGAGGTTTGGATTTAGGTCTCACTCGATCGCGTATTCACATCTCATGCAAATATAAATCTACCCGCATAAACATAAGCATTAAGCATCTAGGCATTTATCAAAAATAAATATAAATGGTGATGATCATGGATCCAGGATGGGATTATTTTACAAGCACATGCACGTCAATTGGTTTGATCGTCTTCAACTCTTGACTTGATCTTGATCCCTTAGGTCCAATTATGATCAACTCCTTGATCCATCTTCAATCAACCCTTGATCTCTATCCGCGCATCTTGAGCTTGTTGATGTACATATCGATCAACCATCGACGTGCAACACACATCACAGAATACATCACAGATTGCTTTAAAAATAAAAATAAAAATAAAAATAAAATTACAACCCTTTTTTATGAGACACGCATGTCTCTAATACATGAATTTAAGATGCACGCAGACATCTGAAAAATTAAAATTACATGCATCACAGAACATCGCAGAACATTTCAGCACATTCAAAGGGTCCATCCATGATCATCACCATACGCATCACATGCATAAAAATTATTTTCAGATCTGTAATTTAATTGATTATTTCATCTCATGACTTGCTGATCATGCTAGATTTGACTCTAAATATTTGTAATCACATTATCAAAGCATTAGAATCATTAATCTAAGCATCTATCCGTTCATGCGATGAACGGATCCCGCATATATTTTTCCACTGCAATCTGAAAATTATTTCGAAATTTTCATAGCATATGAGGGATGCTAACAGTGGTATCAGAGCCAGGTTATGTAGATTAAGATTAGAATTAAATTTTTCAAGACATTTTAGATCTGAAATTTAAGGGATTATGCTTGCTGAAATTTATGTATGCAGAATTAATAATGTATCCGCCAGATTGGCTTCTAGGGCATACATCTAACATGAAGTACAGTCAAGCATGCATTAAAAGAAAAACACATCAATTCCTTATGTTTACCCTAAAATCACTAGACAGCTCTTAACTGGTTTGAAGAGGGCACCTAAGCCTCCAATCCGGACTAATGAACTAAGTTGACCAGGTAAGCTCCCAGGTAAGTAGGGGGGTCACGATGCGTTTGCAAAGGTCCCACTTAAAAACCACTTGCCTCGAATAGATGAACTGTCTTTCTTAAAGGGACAAAGCTTGCCTAGACATCAACTGAGCCATAGAGTAAAATTGGTGCAACTTTCGGTGATCTTCGTCCTATTGAGCTCGAATGTCCCTAGAGGCCATCTAATTGATTTTAATTAAAGTGATAACTATGTGAGAATTGATTCATCTAATTTGGGCAAGAATCTGGTGATGAAATCCAATTCTTATCTTGTTGGGGTGATTGCCCTTACTATGTGCGGATTAATTGGTGTATGTATATCAAGCATGCATTCACACTTTTGCTGAAATTAAAATCAAACAATCATTACAAAATTTTAGGCTAATTGGGAATCAACTTAAATAAGAAAGGTTCAGATGTTACCAAAGAGAATTTTTCCAACAATTTTTTTTATTTTTAGGCAAATCTCTACAGCATTCCTTTTCCAGCAGTTCTCTTTTTGATCGTCCCAGACTTCCTCTTCGATTCCTGATCAAATAATACCAAAAGAAAAACCAAAAATTAGTAAGAAAGAAAAAGAAGATAAGTAAAGTAACAAAAATAGAAAATATTTTTATTATATATATATATATTAAAGAGTTTTTTTTAAAAAAAATGAAAAGAAAAACAACTATGCTAGCAATCTCCGGCAATGGCGCCAAAAATTGATAGTCAACTTTAAAGACCATGCAATAGCACGTATCTAGTAGGATAGTGATTACGGGTATCGATCCACAGGGATTGGGGTACAGTTGTTTTCTTAAAAAAAAATATTTAAAAGAAAAAGTTTGTGAAGAAAATTAAACTAAAAAATTTAATAAAAGAAAATGCAATTAAAAGGATATCAGTTTAGGGGAACCTAGGGCAAGGAATTCACCACTAACATTGGAACAAGGGTTATTTGTAATTTATTTCATTCTTGGATTATTATGCAAATTGGCTACAAGCCTAATAAGCATTCGAATAAAATTTCACAAAAGTAATTTAGGCATAATCCATCTTTAGTTAGCATGAAATGTCTATCCTAATCTAAGGTGGCAGCACATCGCATCTTCCTTAAGCATGAACTATCTTATTTTTACTTCAATGATCATGAAGAGCAGTTG
The DNA here is from genome assembly GCF_051530095.1 of Phoenix dactylifera. Lineage (NCBI taxonomy): Eukaryota > Viridiplantae > Streptophyta > Magnoliopsida > Arecales > Arecaceae > Phoenix > Phoenix dactylifera. The sequence continues at coordinate 5,447,156 of NC_143203.1, forward strand.
TATAAACTTCATATTTAAAATCACAGAAATTAAATATGAGATGAAATAAAATATTCATTAGGAGCAAAATAAAGTTTATACAACTTCAAGAATAAAAATCAAAAATACAAAATCCTTGTCCCTTTGTTAGGGCTGCATCCGGTCCTAGAGAGGAGATCAGCCTTCCATGGAGTCGTGGGCAATAACAGCGAAGAAGGACGAAGACAGCATGGCTGGTGTCTTTAGTCGGAGAAGGAAGCGTGATGATGCGATGGTAGAAGAAGCTCTGTTTCCCCCTTCCCTCTTTCGTTCCATTTCATTTTTTTTTCTTTCCATTGGAAGTCTTCCCATAATACCCAAAAGTATTCTCTCCCTATTGTCTTCTATGGGATTCAGCCTCCGAAAGATTGCCATGGGATCCGTCTCCTTCCCCTCTTATAGCCTTTCCGAGTGAAGAGATAAGGGTAGAGGAACGGCTGACGCATGCGTAGAGGATTTGGACGACGCGGGATAAAGATTGGAGCCGATCCGGAAGTTGATATGCTGCTGGGATTTGGTTTTGAAGCAGAGGAAGGTAAGCTGCAGCCATTTCACCGCGGAGAAGACGTGGGCGTTGGAACTCTGTTCCGAACGAGATGTGTGGAAGATTTGAGCTGATCTTGAAGCTGGGGAGAAGCTTTAACGTGGCGGATGACTGGGATGCTGGGGAGCTAATCCGAAATGAAGTGGAAGATCTTGGTTCTGTTCCAAAACAGGGGATACAGATGATAAGTGGGTGGCTGGGACACACGGGAGAAGCGGAAGAAGGTATGCATCGCGGGAGGTAATCAGGATATGAGGGCGAAATGGAAGGAAGGTTGCTTGATCTGATCCTCACGGCAGTTCGGAATTCACTGATGCTCAAGATGAAGCTGAGAGGGTCTCGGCTGGGATGGATGAGGATGAACGCGGAAACGTGGGAGCTAGGGAGTTTGGAAGTGCTGCCGTTGGCTGGATGTGGCTGAGATTGCTTTATTCCGAAGCAGGGGATGAAGGTTGGATGGATCCGTGAGCAGGGGATGAGCTTGGGACCAAGTTGTTTGGGATGCTCACGGGATGAAGATGAATCGTGGATGCAGGGGAAATGGTTGATTTTCGGAGAGGATGAGCTATGTTTTGAGATGCAGGGGAGGCTTGGGAACGATGGATACGGTTGATGGCTGATCCGTGGGAATGGAAGCTAATCGTGTGAAGATTTGTTGTGGATTGGAGGCGGCTGGCTGGATGGCTGAGAGGTGATCCGAACGACTTTGAATCCACGGATGAGCAGATGGATTCGGCTGACAATGAAATATCTAGATGCTGGGAGGAAAGTTGGAATTCATTGGATTCGGGCGTGAAAGAAGGGAATGGATGGGGTCAGGTGATGATGCTGTTGGGATGAAGATTGGTCGGTTGGGGATGAGGAGATTTGAAGTTATTTGACTGGGAAGAGGGAAGATACGCAGAGATGCAGACACTGGGAAGAAAACGGAATGAAGGAGCTTGGATATGGCTCGGTTCGTGGGAGAACAATGCGGAAGGATGACATGGAATAGGGGAGATGATGTGTGGAATTTGATCTCTTAGCATTTAAAGGGTGACATGGACACGGGTTCAGCTGCAAATGCGATCTGCACACATTAGTTCAAACATCATCCTAATTAGTTCGACTTGACCTGCACACATTAGACTCGACCAATAAAATCAAGCAAACTCGAATTATTTATTAAAATGCAATGATGAAGGGGAATGAATTTTCTTATGTTTAAATTTAAAATATATGCGTAAAAAATAATGATAAGTGCTATGAGTAAGATATTAATTCATGTATTATTTAGCACTTATCAAGCACCACCCTTAAGATAAAGATAGAACCCGACACGCTCTTGCTATCATCTTGATTTGACTGAAAACTTGAATCGGTATATCCCTCAAGTTTTAAGTCAGAATCACCATAGACAAGTCACTGATCCTTAGTATTTTTCAAATACTTAAGGATGGTTTTTACAACCTTCCAGTGGTTGCTACCTGGATCAGACTGGTATCTGCTCACCACTCCTAGCGAGTATGCCACGTCTGGTCTAGTACATGTCATGGCATACATTATAGATCCCACTGCCGAAGCATATGGAATTCTATCCATACTATCTCTTGTTGGGTTTCCCAGTGCCCTAGGGCGCAGCGGAAGATACGAAATTATAATATTTTTTTATAAAGCCTATTATATGAAACCCTAATAAGCCAAGATTATCTTAATAGTATAACCAAATAATGTAGAAAATATAATCTTGGTATAGAAGAATACCTATCACGCTATATCCAATATATCTGAAGATATCCTAAGGTGCCCAAATGTTCACCCTCCAATGTTGATCCACACAGGAATGGGTTCAAGACTCTAGCTCCACCAAAACTTGATTCTAATTGTTCAATCCTTCCAAAGTATTTAATTGGCTGATTTTCCTTCACTTCCTTCTTCCTTTCTACCTCTAAAACATTCACTAGCCCTTTTGTCCTAAAGAAGACCCTCTTGTCTTGGGTTAAGACAAAAGAGAGAGGCTTGTAAGAAAGAAAGCATAAGGGAGAGAGAAGAAGAAGCTTTTTCTTGGATGATCTTTAGAACCCCAAGGCACCTCCTTATTTATAAGAGATGGAGGGATGCATCCCATCCACACACCTCATCATGATGAGGCATGTGCCAAGAGAGGCATCCCATCATGATGGGGTGCTAAGGAGAAGGGTGTATAAACGTCTTTCTCATGTCTCCCTCTTAAATCCTGATGATCCAAGGGCCCAAATGCAGTGAACCAAAGCCAATGGTCTAGATCTAGGTGCCATCTAATGGTCCAGATCAAGGCGTCATCATCCAGGGAGCGATCCAATGGTCCAGAAGTGAAGGCCCTATCAAACCCAATCCAATTGGGTTTAACCAACTTAAAGGAAACATTAAACCTAATCAAATCAGGTCTAATTAAAGCCAAATGGGTTTCAACTCTTGGCTAACCCATATTAGGTCATGATTTAATCATATTAGATCAACCTAATCTAAGAATCAGATTCGAATTTAATTTGAATCAGGAGCTAGGGTTTGCAACACGTGCTATCATGTTCATCTTGCAAACATGATCTAATCCAATTAGACCCTTGATCAATTCTCTTGTGTGTGACCCATTGGGTTCCTTATCTTAGCCAGCAGTAGGTGCAGGTGCAAGTTGACCTAACCTGATTAGAATACCTCTAATCCAATTTAGGTTCAATTTAGTGCTAAACCTGACTTAGCAATCAGAACCTTTCTGATGCTTTGATCTAATCAAACTCTTTGATCCGATCAACCCACAAGACAAGATTGACGTCTAGCAACGTATCATGTCTACCCGAAAGATGAGGAATGTATTGGACAAATCCAAACATACCCTTTAGTGGCAAGTTACCGTGCAATTCAATCCCTCAGTCATACTACATCCTGAATAAGTGCATGACTATGGATCAATATCGAACTCAATCACTAATTCATGTCTCTCTCAATCTTTTATATGATAATTCAAACAATGAAACATTAGATACTCTTTCTAATATTCATTTTGCTTTGATCAAAGGCTTCTTGAATCATCATAAGATTAGAGTAAGTAGGATGTTACCTTCTCTTACTAGAAGTGACTGATTTCTTGTTGACCTACTCACAACCTTCGTACAAAATCCACCATATCCAGAATACCCCGTACACAATGCAATGTCGTGAATGAGGGTAAACCAAAATATAGGTTCAAGTGCACAAGATACCATGGTGATCTCAGGTCTAAGGATCACTTGCACAACTCCCACTATGAGAACCATCTTTTGACAATTAAGTAGGAATCCATAAGATGTTCTCATGGCTGGTCATTTCAGTGAACTCATTCCTCTAATGAGCACCCACATTTTTGTATTAGTGTCTCACACAAGTGATTGTGAGATCAATCACCCTCTACATTGAGCATACATAAAATATGTCAGTCTTTCTAGTAATATTGATCCCCGACTTAATATACCAATTTGACTGGAAATATTCTAAATTAGGATTTTAGAATTTTAGGTCTCACTGGTATGATGTCATCATAACCCTAAAACCAATGTCCTAATTTATGGGGTTCATCATCCAATAATAAAATTGATAAGCAGCAAATGATGAAACACAATGCCTTTATTGATATATATCGAGTGTCAAAGTACATGATTTGGAGGATTACAAAGAGAAACCCATCAAATGATTGGCTTATAGGACATCTACTCTTTCAATCTCCCACTTGCACTAAAACCAATCGCCCTTATATTTTAATCCCATACAATCGAGGTGACGATTGAATTGCTGCTGTGGTAGAGCTTTAGTAAATGGGTCTGCTATATTGTTCTTTGTGTCTACTCGTTCAATCTTGACGTCTTGTCTTTCGATTATCTCTCGAACAAGGTGGAAGCATCTCAAAATATGCTCGGATCTATGATGAGACCTTGGTTCCTTAGCCTGTGCAACAGCTCCAGTGTTATCGCAATAAACTGGAACTGGTCCGGCAATCTCAGGAACTACACCCAGCTCTGTGATGAACTTCTTCATCCAGACTGCTTCCTTAGCAGCTTCACTAATAGCTATGTATTTTGCCTCAGTAGTTGAGTCAGCTACAGTTTGCTGTTTGGAACTTTTCCAACTCACAGCTCCACCATTCAAAGTGAAGATATATCCAGAGATTGACTTGCTATCATCTGGATCAGATTGAAGGCTAGAATCTGAATAGCCTTCTAGTTTCAATTCTGATCCTCCATAAATCAGAAAAACATCTCTAGTCCTTCTCAAGTATTTGAGATGCTTTTCACAATTTTTCAATGATTCTCCCCGGGATCTGCCTGAAATCTACTTACCATACCCAAGGCATAAGCTACATCAGGCCTGGTACATAACATAGCATACATGATCGACCCTACTCCGAAACATAGGGAATAGAACTCATTCTATTCCTCTCTTCAGATGTCTTAGGAGACATCTTCCTAGAGAGTTGTATGCCATGTCCTATGGGTAAGAAACCTTTCTTACTTCCATCCATGCTGAACCTCTTCAGCACATTATCTATGTACCTAGAATGGGACAAACCTAGCATCCTTTTAGATCTATCTCTATAGATCCTTATACCAAGTATATAGGATGCTTCACCCAAGTCTTTCATGAAAAATTTCTTTGATAGCCAAGTCTTGACCGATTGCATCATTGGAACATCATTTCCAATGACCAATATATCGTCCACATATAATATCAAGAAGACAATAGCACTCCCACTAGTCTTCTTGTACACATAAGGTTCAACTATATTTTTAATGAAGCCAAACTCTTTGACTATCATGTCAAAATGGATGTTCCAACTCCTAGATGCCTGCTTTAATCCATAAATGGATTTCTTTAGCCTACATACTTGATTTGCTCTCCCTCTTGAGATAAATCCCTCTGGCTGTGTCATATAAACCTCTTCCTCAAGGTGACCATTAAGGAAGGCGGTTTTGACATCCATCTGCCAGATCTCATAATCATAGTATGCAGCTATAGCAAGCATAATCCGAATAGATTTGAGCATAGCTACTGGCAAAAAAATTTCATCATAATCAATACCTTGTTTTTGCCTGAAACCTTTTGCCACTAGCCTGGCCTTGTAGGTTTCTACTTGGCCATCAGCTCCTATCTTCTTCTTGTATACCTATTTGCACCCTATTGGAATCACTCCCTCAGGTGCATCAACCAAAGTCCACACTTGGTTTGTATACATAGAATCTATCTCGGATTTCATGGCGTCCAGCCATCTGTCAGAGTCCCTACTCTTCATAGCTTCTGAATAGGTCAGAGGGTCATCGTTATCAACGATGTGGGCTTCATCATTCTCAATGATAAATCCATACTTCTCAGGTGCATTTCGCACTCTTTCTGACCTTCGGAGAGGAGTAGTGTGTAGTGGCTGTACCTCTTCCATGGGTACATCTGGTTGAGGATTATTATGTGTCTCACCTTGTAGGTCTTGAACTTCATCAAGTTCAATTCTTCTATCCTTGCCCTTTTCTAAGAAAAAACTTTTTTTCCAAGAAAGTAGCATGCCTAGCAACAAATACCTTTTGTTTGGTAGGATCATAGAAGATATATCCTACACATATACATTTGTCCGATCTAGCACTTAGCTTATGTCCAAAATTTTTTTTGACATAAGCATGACAACCCCATATCTTAAGATACTTAAGATTAGGTTTTTTTTCTTTCCATATCTCATATGAAGTGCTAGATACAGACTTAGATGGTACTCTATTTAATACTAATGCAGCAGTTTCTAGGGCATGTCCTCAGAAGAAAATTAGAAGATTTATGAAGCACATCATGGACCGTACCATATCTAATAAGGTATGATTCCTCCTTTCAGCTACACCATTTAATTGTGGCGTATATGGAGGTGTCCATTCAGAGAGTATACCCTTTAATTTAAGATAGTCTAAAAATTCACTAGAAAGGTATTCTCCTCCTCGAACAGATCGAAGGATTTTAATACACTTTCCAGTTTGTTTTTCGACCATACTTTGATACTCTTTAAATTTATCAAAGGCTTCGGATTTATGTTTCATTAGATACATAAAATCGAACCTTGATAAGTCATCAATAAACGTGATGAAGTAAGAGTATCCACCTCTAGCTGGAGTTGACATAGGACCGCATACATCAGTGTGTACGAGTTCTAACAACTCACTTGCCTTTCTCCATGTTCCGAGAATGGAGACTTGGTCATTTTACCCATAAGACAAAATTCACAAGTTCCTAATGATTCAAAATCATAAGGGTCAAAGAATTTATCTTTATATAACTTGTATAACATTGTCTCACTAATATGACCTAATCGGTAATGCCAGAGGAGAATATTATTAATATTCTCTCTTTTTTTTTATTATCTTTGCTAATATGAAACATAATATTATTAAGACATAATACTAAAAGACCATTTTCCATAGTGCCATGACAATAATACTCATTAGATAAAGAAATAGAGCAACCATTGCTCTTTCCATTTATTTCGAATCCTTTCTTAAGCAACAAAGGAATTGAAATTACATTTCTAATGATTTTTGGCATAAAATAACAGTCTTCTAGCTTCAAAAACTTTTCGGAGGGTAGCTCTAGTATGTAGGTGCCAACAGCTTCAGCTTGGATGGATTCTCCTCCAACGCCATATAGCTCGAAGTCACCTTTCTTCAGACTTCTAATTTTCTACAGTCCATGCAAAGATTTGCATATATGAGAACCACAACCGGTATCCAATACCCATGAATTAGAATCAGAAGAACTTAATGTCATAATGGCATGTAATAAAAATATACCTTTTGATGCAACACTTGCATCAGGCTTCACACTTGCAAGAAAGCTCTTGCAGTTCCTTTTCCAATGCCCCGTCTTGCCGCAGTGGAAACAGGTACCGGGTCCAGAGATTTTCTTTTCCTTCTTCTTTTTGATGCGACTCTTAGGGTTTAGTTTTTTCTTTGAACCCTTGTTGCCCGATTTCTTCTTTGAGCTCTCACCAACAAGAAGGATCGGACCCTTGTCCTTCTTGATGTGAGACTCTGCTGTTTTCAACATATTTAGAAGCTCAGGCAGGAAGAAATTCAGTTTGTTCATGTGATAATTCACAACAAACTGCGAGAATGAGTCGGGTAGTGATTGCAGGATCAAATCCTGACTGAGCTCACTGTCCATAGCAAAGCCAAGTTGACTCAATCGAGTGATCAAGTCTATAACCTTTAAACAGTGGTCTTGCACAGACGATCCCTCGATCATTCTAGCACGGAACAACTGCTTAGATATCTCATATCTAGCAGTTCTGCTCTGCTCACCATATAACTCCTTCAAGTTAAGGAGTATGGAGTGAGTATCCATGCTATTATGCTGCCTCTGCAATTCATTATTCATAGAAGCAAGCATGATACATTTGACAGTCAAACTGTCATTTTTCCACATACGATATGTGGCCAATTCCTCCTCAGTTGCATCTTCCCTGCTGACCCTAGGTCAGGAGTTTCAAGAATGTAGGAAAGTTTTTCTTGTGTGAGAACAATCTTTAAATTTCTCAACCAGTCACTTAGTTGGGACCAGTCAATTTGTTTGTATCTAAGATACCTCTAAGTGAGAGTGAAGATGCCATTTATGCAGAATTAATCTATAATTACAAAGAACACTAATGTAAGCAGACCAATCATGATGACATGTATTCAATCTGACAAGGACTTTTATCTAATTGTTACTTCCACTATTTTTATCGAATATCATAACCCTCAAGTATGATGAACGAGAAAATATTAATTTTCTTAGTGGGGTTGAGATCCAAATTTCTTATAAAAGATCTTGTGGGAATCACAACAAGCTCTTATAAGTTCAAAGGTAGGAAACTCTTTCCAATTGCATCCCATGCAATTTCCAACTTTATTCTGTCCTCTAGCACACATATAGTCTTGTGGGAATCACAACAAACTATTGTGTCTAGTTAAATCAAACCCTTCATTTTTATACAGTCATATTTGAATAATGCTGCCCTTTTGGAAATCACAACAAAGCAACATATTAAAATATGCCATATGCATCATATGCACCAAGATATTACAATATCAATCCCTAATACTAGCCTTGTGGGAATCACAACAAGCTAGCGTAGATATTGACATAATAATATCTAAGCATGAAGGAAAGACCTTTATAGTGTTATATCAGCAATTAGCTTTTCCATGGAGGCCAATCAAATAGTTGGCTAAGTAAGCAGATGGAAGGCTCTCCTTACTTAGTAAGGTCCTAATTAAATAACCACCTGTAGCCTCTTTCCTAGACACCAACTTAGTCAATTGATTCAGAATGGCTCAGCTTAAAGCAATTAACACTACGACTTAATTATGAATTTAGTGAGGGCTTTCAAATAGTAGTATCTTACTAACATTAAGCTCAACCATAAAGGACAATCAAATAATTGGCCAGGAAAGCAGGTGGAAGGCACCCCTCACTCAGAGAGTGAGGTCCTAATTAAGTAACCACCTGTGGCTTCCTTCCTAGACACCAACTAAGTTGATTGTTCCAGAATGGATCAGCCCAAAGTTTTCATACTACTATATTGGTCTCATTGCACATTTTATAATTTAGCACTAGCAATTATACTGTGCTACAACATGAATATAATACTATCTCATGGCATAAACTAATCATGCATACAAACAACCTAGCTATCTCATAGCATGTATTATCATTTGGTTAAAAGGATTAAGGGTGGCTCTGATACCACTGTTGGGTTTCCTAGTGCCCTAGGGCGCAGCGGAAGATACGGGATTATAATATTTTTTTATAAAATCTATTATATGAAACCCTAATAAGCCCAGATCACCTTAATAGTATAACCAAATAATGTAGAAAATATAATCTTGGTATAGAAGAATACCAATCACGCTATATCCAATATGTCTGAAGATGTCCTAAGGTGCCCAAATGTTCACCCTCCAATGTTGATCCACACAGGAATGGGTTCAAGACTCTAGCTCCACCAAAACTTGATTCTAATTGTTCAATCCTTCCAAAGGATTTAATTGGCTGATTTTTCGTCACTTCCTTCTTCCTTTCTGCCTCTAAAATATTCACTAGCCCTTTTGTCCTAAAGAAGACCCTCTTGTCTTGGGTTAGGACAAAAGATAGAGGCTTGTAAGAAAGAAGGGATAAGGAAGAGAGAAGAAGAGGCTTTTTCTTGGATGATCTTTAGAACCCCAAGGTACCTCCTTATTCATAAGAGATGGAGGGATGCATCCCATCCACACACCTCATCATGATGAGGCATGTGCCAAGAGAGGCATCCCATCATGATGGGGTGCTAAGGAGAAGGGTGTATCAACTTCTTTCTCATGTCTTCCTCTTAAATCCTGATGATCCAAGGGCCCAAATGCAGTGAACCAAAGCCCATGGTCCAGATCTAGGTGCCATCTAATGGTCCAGATCAAGGCATAATCATCCAGGGAGCGATCTAATGGTCCAGAAGTGAAGGCCCTATCAAACCCAATCCAATTGGGTTTAACCAACTTAAAGGAAACATTAAATCTAATCAAATCAGGTCTAATTAAAGCCAAATGGGTTTCAACTCTTGGCTAACCCATATTAGGTCATGATTTAATCATATTAGATCAACCTAATCTAAGAATCAGATTCGAATTTAATTTGAATCAGGAGCTAGGGTTTGCAACACATGCTAGCATGTTCATCTTGCAAACATGATCTAATCCAATTAGACCCTTGATCAATTCCTTTATGTGTGACCCATTGGGTTCCTTATCTTAGCCAGCAGTAGGTGCAGGTGCAAGTTGACCTAACCTAATTAGAATACCTCTAATCCAATTTAGGTTCAATTTAGTGCTATACCTGACTTAGCAATCAGAACCTTTTTGATGCTTTGATCTAATCAAACTCTTTGATCCGATCAACCCACAAGACAAGATTGACGTCTAGCAACGTATCATATCTACCCGAAAGATGAGGAATGTATTGGACAAATCCAAACATACCCTTCAGTGGCAAGTTACCATGCAATTCAATCCCTCAGTCATACTACATCCTGAATAAGTGCATGAGTATGGATCAATATCAAACTCAATCACTTATTCATGTCTCTCTCAATCTTTTATATGATAATTCAAACAATGAAATATTAGAAACTCTTTCTAATATTCATTTTGCTTTGATCAAAGGCTTCTTGAATCATCATAAGATTAGAGTAAGTAGGATGTTACATTCTCTTACTAGAAGTGACTGATTTCTTGTTGACCTACTCACAACCTTCGTACAAAATCCACCATATCCAGAATACCCCGTACACAACGCAATGTCGTGAATGAGGGTAAACCAAAATATAGATTCAAGTGCACAAGATACCATGGTGATCTCAGGTCTAAGGATCACTTGCACAACTCCCACTATGAGAACCATCTTTTGACAATTAAGTAAGAATCCATAAGATGTTCTCATGGCTGGTCATTTCAGTGAACTCATTCCTCTAATGAGCACCTACATCTTTGTATTAGTGTCTCACATAAGTGATTGTGAGATCAATCACCCTCTACATTGAGCATACAAAAAATGTGCCAGTCTTTCTAGTAATATTGATCCCCGACTCAATATACCAATTTGATTGGGAATATTCTAAATTAGGATTTTAGATTTTTAGGTCTCACTGGTATGATGTCATCATAACCCTAAAACCAATGTCCTAATTTATGGGGTTCATCATCCAATAATAAAACAGATAAGCAGCAAATGATGAAACACAATGCCTTTATTGATATATATCGAGTGTCAAAGTATATGATTTGGAGGATTACAAAGAGAAACCCATCAAATGATTGGCTTATAGGGCATCTACTCTTTCATCTCTTTCTTGAGGGTTTGTCGAACAATTTCTTTTAGAGAGGTTAATTCCATGGCCCATCGGAAGATAGCTTTTTTTGGAATTAATTATACTGAACCTCTTCAGTATAGTATCAATGTATGTTGATTGAGATAATCCAAGCAATCTTCTAGATCTATCTCTATAGATCTTCATCCCTAGGATGTAAGATGCTTCTCTCAAATTCTTCATGGCAAATTGAGATGATAGCCAAACCTTTATTCCTTATAATGCAGGAATGTCATTCCCGATTAGAAGAATATCATCCACATATGAAACAAGAAATATAATAACTCAACCATTAGCTCATTTATAAATGCAAGGTTCCTCTTCAATCTTAATGAAGCCATATGATTTGATCACCTTGTCAAATCGTATGTTCCAACTCCGTGAAGCTTGCTTTAATCCATAAATAGATTTTTGAAGCTTGCACATCTTAGACTCATCTGCAGATATAAAATCTTCAGGTTGCATCATATACACCTCCTCTTCTAAATCTTCATTTCGAAAAGCGGTCTTTACATCCATTTGTCAGATTTCATAATCTAAAAGTGCTGCTATCACAAGCATAATCCGAATGAACTTGAGCATTGCCACGGGAGAAAACATCTCGTCATAGTCAATACCATAACGTTGGCGATATCCCTTGGCAATCAGACGGGCTTTATAGGTCTCCACCTATCCGTCTGCGCCCCATTTTCTTTTGAAAATCCACTTACACCCTATGGGTTTTATCCCTTCAGGTGGGTCAACTAATGTCAATACATCATTGACCTTCATGGATTCCATTTCGGATTGCATGGCTCCAAGCCATTTATCAGAGTCATACCTCTGCATTGCATCCATATAGATGATCAGATCCTCATCGTTTTCATCAAGTTCGACAGGATCCCCATCCCGGACTAAGAAACCGTAGTAACTGTCTGCTGACGTGGTACTCTACCTGATCGCCTTAATGGTGCATCTAAAATGGATTCTGGATCTGATCTAATCAAATCCGACTCAATTGATTCAGTGGATGGTGTCGAGTCTTCTACATGTTGAACTTTTCTAAGCTCAACATTAGAGCTTCTACTTCCATCTCCAAGGAATTCCTTCTCTAAGAATATAGTTCTATTACTTACGAACAACTTTTGTTCTTCAGCAAGGTAGAAATAATATCCTTTAGTTTCTTTAGGGTAACCGACAAAGAAACATTTGTCAGACTTGGGTTCAAGTTTGTCTGTTTTTAAATGTTTGACGTACGCCGGACATGCCCAAACCCTAAGGTGAGAGAGCATCGGCTTACGTCCAGTCCACATCTCACGTGGTGTTTTATTTACCGACTTACTTAGAACCTTATTTAGAATGTAGCAGGCTGACTCAAGTGCATATCCCTAAAAGAATATGGGCAGACTCGCAAACCCCATCATGGATCGAACCATGTCTAACAGGGTTCGATTTCTCCTTTCTGATATGCCGTTATACTGCAGTATACTAGAAGAAGTCCATTGGGAGAGAATCTCATTCTCTCTTAGATATATCAAAAACTCATTGGAAAGATATTCATCCTCTCGATCTGATCGAAGAGTTTTAATACTCTTTCCAGTTTGTTTTTCTACTTCATTACGATACAATTTGAACGTAATGAAATATGAATACCCATCTTTAGCATCTATGCTCATTGGCCGACATACATCAGAATGTACAAGGGTCAATAAGTCACTGGCCCGTTCACCTTTTCCAGTAAAAGGTGATTTAGTCATTTTACTAAGAAGGCATGATTCACAGGTTGTTAATGATTCACAATCATTAACATTGAGAATTTTCTTTTTACTTAACCTGTTCATCCTGTTCTTGTTAATATGACCTAACCTATGATGCCAAAGGTAGATATCCATGATATTATCTATTCTAGGGTGCTTACTTGACTTGTACATTACACTAACAGGCTATGACAATATGTATATGCCATTACTCAATTGTCCATGTATTACAGTAACACCATTCATAATGATATCACAAGAACATTTTTTTATTGAGATTTCATAACCGTTTATGGCCAAAAAGCCTACGAAAATTACATTCGATTAGAATGTAGGACAATAGTGATAATCACTTAAGACAACTACATGAGAATTGAAAACAAGTTTGAGATTTCATAAAGCAAAAACTAGAACAGATTTTCCATCTCTAACATTCAGGAATCTCTCACTGTTTCCAAATCTCTCATTGACCTGAAGTCCTTGCAACGAATTGCATATATTAAACGGACTTCCAGTATCTAATGCCCAGGTCGAATTATCACATATAGAGAAATTACAAGGTGTTATCATATAAATACCTTAATCAGCAACTGATTGCCCTTTTCTCTTGCTTGGCCTGCTCGAATCAAGTGAAGCAAGGTACTAAGGATAATTCCTCTTCTAATGCCCTTGCTTCTTACAATAGAAGCATTCTGCTAGATTGTGGTCAGCCTTAATCTTTTTGGTCTGACTTGGCTTAGCACGTTGAACCTTTTTCTTTTGATTCTTATTTTTCTTTTTTCCTTTCTTAAAGGCACCACGACCCCTGGATGAACCTCCCACTAAATTCACCGACCCTTTTAGGAGTTGGTGATCCTTCTCAAAAGTTTGTAGTAAACCCAACAATTGGTGATAATTTACTGCCAGTTTCGTCATACGAAAGTTGGTGAGAAATGGGCAGTACGAACCAGGAAGAGAATTCAGTATAGCATCCTTCCCCAATTGATCATGTAGGGAAAATTCGAGAGTGCCTAGGCGCTTGATTAACTCAATCATGTACAATACATGATCGGTCACTGAAGCCCCATTCTTCATATGTGCGCTAAAAATAGCACAACTATTCTTGTGCCTTTCAACGTTATCAGGAATACTGAATGATTCATTCAACACTTGAATGATGTCTTCCGACTGCACATTCTCAAAATGCCTACTAAACTCATCATTCATTACAGCGAGCATAATGCAACGGACAGTGATATGATCACTGAGCCACTTCTGATAAGTGTCTCTAACCGTACCTCGTGCATTAGCAGCGAGCTGCTCAGGTGCCGGATCTATTATCACATAAAGGATCCATTCATGCTCTAGCATAATTTTCAGTTTTCTATACCAATTATTGAAGTTGGGACCAGTCAACTTGTCATTGTCCAACAATGAGTGAAGTGACAAATTAGTGGCCATTTCTGTATAAAAGAAAATTTGGCTATTAGTATATGAATTGACTAAACATATTAGACTTGGACTTTAGTCTAAAGGTACTCCCACTATTTTATACAAATTGGTAGCCTCTACCTCCAATTCAAAAAATTACTCTTAATTCTTTAGTGGGCACTAGAATCCAATAGATCGTATATAGGCCCGAGTGTGGCTCGGCTAACCCATATGCACCTATTGGTAGGTTCTAAACCAGTTGCTTCACAAGCAACTTCTAGTGATAATTTTGTCCTAGGTTCTTCGGCAGGCGTGTGGCGCCTCCACCGAATACCCTAGTGAGGTCCAACCATTAAATGATAGGGTTAAGTCTAATCAACTAATAGACGACCAAGCCCGAGTGTGGCTCGGCTCACCTGACCACCTATTGAAGGTACACTTAACTCATCATATATTGAATGACAATTCCAAAGCTTGATAAGTACCAGGCGTGTGGCGCCTCCAATAATTATCAAAACATTGGACCCATTATCACTCAACTTAATGGGAGGCTATGACCTAGTTATCTCCATAACTATTTTATTTTAAGGACCTAATAATTTTAGAGAATTTCATAATTAGGATAGATGAGAAGATCCGATTAGTCTAATTTCTCCCACTGACTTCACCAAATCAGATTAGACTCAAACCGGTTAAGGAGACACCTAAATCAGTCAAACTGATTTTTCTTAAGGCATGGGTCAACTCGAATCATTATGTGTTCCAACCAAAATGTAATTGACCATGTCAGCCAGGTAAATGAGATCGGTGGAAGGGATATGCCATTAACTCGACAAAGATGAATCAGTACGAGTAGCTCCCAATTAAAAACCACCGGTCAAGACTGCCAAACATACTTTAGACATCGACTAGTTAATTAATTTTGATTTGATCACTCAAATGACTCAGGCTCTACCTCTGAGCCTAAATCAAGTTCCATCTTGGTCTAATCAAAGACATGGACTTGATCCATCTACAACTATTGTAAATTGACCTAGAATTTTCTTAACCTAATCTAGTTACTACTTAAATAGATTTGATCAATTAATTCTATTAGTCCATGAATGATTCTAACCTTAGGTCTAACCCAATCCTAGAAACTTGATTCAAGCTAACCCATATGCCTAAAGAATTATGCAATGTCAATTAATTGAGTTACTATTCTATTTCATAACACTTAATTCTTAATTAAGTATAGACTTATGAAAGTTTTGATCATTGCATATTTCTTTTAATTACATATTAATTACAATCTTTCAGTTCTTAAAACTTATTTTCAGATCTGAGTATTTGTAATTAATCATATGTAATCAGATTTAATTCATGTTTAAGTCATTATGTTTTATGTTGATGCATCACATATACATAACTACATGAATTAATTCAAACAACATACATCTTATGTAATAATTTTTTTTTAATTTTTAGATTTGATTTGTTCTTTAAAATAAGAGATCAATTGAATCATAAATTTAATTTAGATCTAATCTAAATAATATTATGATTTCAAATTTGTTTATGTTACAAATCTTAACACAAACATGCATCATATGCATTCAAAATTTCAGATCTAGTTAGTCATGCATAATTAGCAATTAAATCAATCATAAAAAATACTTTAGATCTAATCTAAACATATTCATGATTTTAGATTTAATTACAAAAATTAAAACATAAAAGTTTAAATACGAACCTGGCTCTGATACCACTTGAAGTGAATCCTAGGTTCTTCGGTATTAAGCATGCTGATTTTTTTTTATACCATGGCTGAACCTGATCGGGTTGCCTACGTACCCCATCATAAGGGGGATCAAACCATATGTAGTTTTTTTTAAGTTTTAAAAATACAGCGGAAAAACCGAATCAAATAATTTAATTCATACATGCATACAAGATCAAATCTAGATATCAGCACCTTAAGAACACATAGGATTATGTCGGAATCGTTTAAACAATTATGCTAAAACTTTCATGCATGATTAACTATCAGATCTGAAAGGTAAACACTCTATTTCGATTAATCTCCGAATATCCATCGAATGGATTCTGGAGATAACTCCATGAGGAGCCCCAAAGGAGGGCAAAATCTCGAAGAATCAAACCTAGACCCTGACTCCAAAATAAAATATTGATATGGGATTAATACCATTTATGATGGAAGAAACTTGTGGATCTGATCTTTGACTTCGCAGTCATGCACACGAATGGCCTCTATGAGAAGTACACTCGAAGCCCTAGGTAGATCATCTTCCGCGGAAGTGCTAGCTCATGCAGGAACGTTGCAATGGCTGAAGCTTTCTCTTTCTAAACACTCAAACTTTGATTGTTCTTCAAGGAGATGGAGGATGGATGTGAGGAAGAAGGAGAAGAAGGGATGGAGGCCCTCAAGGAATTTTTTCAGAATTTTTTGAAACCTCTAAATATGGTATATCTTGAACCTAAGGCATGGGGGTCTTTTATAGCCAAAAGACCACCCCACGCCTCACACCTAATTTAGCCAACTAATTTAGCTGATAAAATCCCCAAAAAATTTTGATGGTTTGAAAGATAAGAGGAGATAAACATATCCAAATTTTGTGCATTTTGGATCTCTAAAAGATAGGAATTCATACGTCCAAAGTTCAGCTACAGACCACCCTATTTCATGCACCATGCAATCCCTACAAATTAGGAAATTCATATAAATCTTTCTAGAAAGATTTAAGGTTCCATTTTTATAGAAAATATATCCCCACACTCCTCTCTTCTCATGCTAATTTTTGGCCAAAAATAAAGAGGATAGGCATGGAAAATATTGGGGAAAAATCAAGGTATCATTTTTTTCCAAGAAGATAAGGATGGGTTCCTAAAATTTAGGAATTCTTCTTCTTATCCAATTCTGATTATTTGGACTCATAATCCTCATCAAATAAGGTCTTCTAATTTATTTGGATCAAGCCCAATCCAATTGGGTCAAGTCCCATCAATTGGGTTAAGCTCAGTCTACTTGGGTTGAACCCAATCCAATTAGGTCAAACCCTGATGCAGCCCAAATTGAATCCTATTCAATTTGGCTCAACCTAAGCCAAATTACTCAATCAAATTGAGTTCATTAGCAATCTAATTTCTAATTAATCCTCCAATAATTCAATAATTATTTTAATGCAATTTTTGCTTTGGATAATTTGTCAATCGAATTGACAAAATTATCCCTGAATGATTCTTAATCATGAATCAGCCATTTGATCAACCTAGAAACTTCTATGCATGTGACCTCATAGGTTCGAACCTAAGCCAGTAGTATAGGAATGTCTTCCTATACTAATCGATGTGACCATCTAGCAATGGTATCCGACATCCGGATAGGCCGAATATATGCGAAGCAAATATTCTGGAACCCTGGACTATGGTTACTGTATAATTCAATCCCTTTAACTCCTAATGCCAGGATGACTTAGAGCCCACTGTCAACCCTATAATTAGTACATTCATTATGTGATTAACTTTAGATATCCCGTGACTCCTCACTGGAATTACCCTAGCCAAGATTTTGCTTAATTAATCACAAGATATTATCTCCTATTTCCAGGAAGGATTAATTCCATCTCGACTCACAACTGACTACGCAAGTACTTGACTGCATCCAGTGATCTTCCGTCACTGAATTAGAAATTCAGATAGTCCGGTACCCATATCCCCTTCCGTCACTGAAGTACAGTGAGTTGCTTACTAGTCACAGGTTGCGATCTCAGGTCAGAGGGTCAAACTTATACTCATATCCACTCGGAACATCTCTTGACAGTAGAGCGTTCCGGAATTGGTCACGTTCGGTAAAATGTACTCCTACACTTCACCTGTGTGGCATACCAGTGTCTCCACACTTCTTGGTTAAGAGGGCAACCAACGTATATGTCACACGACGACCTAATCTCGATAATGTTGTTGTCCTAGTAACAACATATCATTTGGTCGCGAACAAGTTTAAGGACTAAAAGATAAATCCTTCTTTCTCATGACATAAGTCCTAAGGACTTCATATATAAGAGTTCATTTGAAGATGAAATGATGAATAATGCCAAATAATACTTTATTAATTTATCAATTTATTTACAAAATTCAATCATCAATATGCTGATGATTGACATTTAGGATACAATTCCCAACACGGATGCGGCTGGAACGGGCGGAAGAAGATGGATTTTCTTCTTTGGCCCACGGATGGATGGAGTGCTAAGTCGGAGGAGACGCGGGCTAGACGTGGGGACGCGCGATCGCTTGGGATGTTGATCATGGAAAAGCGGGCGAGACCTGATCTGGAAGGGAAGATACTGGCACGCTGGCTGGCACGGGCTGGAATCACAGTTGGGCTGAGACGGGATGAAGGGATCTATTGTGTTGGGAAAACTCCTCACGGACGGCTTGGGATGTTGCATCTGGAAGCCACATGCATGGAGCGAGCGCGTGGATGGAAGGTGATTCTGGAAAGCTGGCTGCATCGCGGGATGAGCTCCATCACGTGAAGATGCTGGCTTGACTTGAGCTCGGGCTGCCGGACATTGGGCTCAAACCCAATGTTATTGAGTTTCTTGGATTACTTGCACTCAAACACAAATACAACGTTAATTAGTTAATTTTATTATTAATGATTAGCTATAATACTAATTAAGATGGTATGACGATTGCACTTTTGTGCTCTCATCAGCATTGTAACAAGAAATAAAACTAGATTAGTTGTTAAAGAATATAATCAAGAAGAAGGAATTGATTTTGATGAAACTTTTGCATATGTAGCTAGACTTGAAGCTATTAGGTTATTACTTACATTTGCATATTTTATGAACTTCAAATTATTTTAAATGGATGTCAAAAGTGCATTTCTAAATAGTTTTATTATTAGAAAAGTTTATGTAGAACAGCCATCCGGCTTTGAAAATTATGAACTTCCAAATCATGTTTTTAAATTGAACAAAGTACTTTATGGTTTAAAACAAGCTCCAAGAGCTTGGTATGAAAGATTAAGCAACTTTCTAATAAAGAATAATTTTTTAAGAAAAAATATTGATAAAACCTTTTTTATTAAAAAGAAAAATTCTAAAATCTTGATTATGCAAATATATGTTGATGATATTATATTTGGTGCTACTAATGAAAATCCATGTGAAGATTTTGCTAAGCTTATCCAAGGTGAGTTCGAGATGAGTATGATGGGTAAACTCAACTTCTTTTTTGGACTCCAAATCAAGCAAACAAGAGAGGGGATCTTCATCTGCCAAAGCAAATACACTAAAAAAATCTTAAAGAAGTTTGGCATGGAAAATTCAAAGCCATTAGGTACTCCTATGAGCCCCTATTGTAAACTAGAAAAAGATGAGCAAGGTAAGTCTATTGATTTGAAATTGTATAGAGGCATGATTGGTTCTCTACTCTATCTTACCACTAGTAGACCTGATATAATGCATAGTATTTGCACGTGTGCAAGATATCAAGCAAATCCAAAAGAATCACACCTTATTGCTGTTAAAAGAATTATAAGATATCTAATAGGAACTCAGAATTTAGGTTTATGATATTCTAAGGCATCCACAATTGACTTAATTGGCTATTCAAATGCTAATTTTGCTGGTTGTAGATTAGACAGAAAAAGTACTAGTGAAACATGACAATTTCTTGGGACAAACTTAATCTTATGGTTTAGCAAGAAACAAAATTCAATAGCACTATCAACAGCTGAAGCTGAATACATAGCTGCTGAAAGTTGTTGTGCCCAAATCTTGTAGATTAAGCAATAACTTAAGGATTTTGGCATAAAACAAAGTAAAATTTTCATAAGATGTGATAATACTAGTGCCATAAATCTAACTAAAAATTCTATTCAACGCTCAAGATCAAAATATATAGAAATCAGATATCACTTCATAAGAGATCATGTTCAAGATGGAAATATAAAAATGGAATTTGTGAGCACTGAAAGACAAATTGCAAACATTTTCACTAAACCTCTTAATAAAAAAACCTTCTGTAAATTTAGAGGAGAATTGTGAATTTGTCATCCATTCTGATTGATTATTGATGTTAAATTGCTTATTCTATTTCGTGAACTTGTTACATGGTTTTCACATGATTTTTAAAGCTTGAATTAGAGCAAATTATCTCTTATACAGCTTGAGGAGACGACTCATGTAAATGAGGAGTCGACTCATGTAGTAAGGGACGACTCATTACTTTCATGAGTCGACCCCCGACTTACATGAGATGACTCATGAATTAGAGGAGTCGACTCATGTAGTAAGGGACCACTCATTACTTTCATGAATCGACCCCCGACTTATATGAGACGACTCATGAATTAAGTGAGTCGACCCATATAATTTACTCTCTCTGAAACTTTAGCCTAGAGACAACCCTTCGTTTTTAAAACATTTATGTGCTTTCAAACGGTTCTTCAAAACAAAAAACTACCCAAACCTAGAAAACCCTCTCCAAGGTCCAGATTGATACTCCAATGGCACCAAGAAAACAGCTCACTTCCGGACCAAAGAGAAAGGAGGTTCTTGTGCATTCTAAATGAAGGACCAAGGCCAAGGTAGACCGGGCAGTGGATCCTCCTCGGGAAGAAACTCCACCACCTCAGCTAGATTCGACTCCTTCATCACTTTCGACTTCGATTCCGAAGCCAGAATCTCTCTTCACCAGAACCGTCTCCACTGGAAGGAGAGTCAATTTTGGGTTTCTGGAGAAGAACAACTTCCATCTATGTCAGAATCTGAAGGAGATGGGATGGAAATACTTGTGCTTCTTGAACCTTCCAATGTATCCGGACTTGGTACGTGAGTTCTACAGCAATGCTAGATTTGGACAAGGTCAGATCTCATCCAAGGTCAAAGAGACTCCTCTCCTAATTTTAGAAGAAATTCTTGGAAATGCCCTTAGGGTTCCCACTGATGGAGAAAGTTCAGATCACCTAGAGGACCGAAAAGCAGGGGTCAGCAACATTCTGAACAAGAAACTTTCAGAGGACTGGACAGAAGTCAATGCAAACCAGTTGAATGCAGAGATGCGTTTGCTGCATCACATAGTCAACAAACTGATGTTCCCGAAAACTGGAAGGTTTGACTATGTCTCTAAGAGAGACATATTGGCATGCACCATGTCATCCAAGGTCTTCCATTGAACCTTCCCTGCATGATGATCAGATACATGGAAGATCAAGGTCAAAGGAAGGGAGGTTCACAAAGGCAAAGGACCTCAAGAGAAAAGTGGTCAAGAGTCTCCAAGGCCACTTAAAGAAAAAAGAACTGCCATTGAGATCCCTTAGAAAGCTGCTAGGGTCAATCCACCTCCACCAGTCCAAATTTCCACTGTTCAGCCACTTCGACTTGAGAAATGGCAGTTGAAACTCATTGGTGACAATATCATCAATGCATTATTTAACTTCGGAGTCTGCTGGAATTCTGTTTATGATCTCACTAACTTGACCAAGGAGATAAAAGTGGAACTTCAAGGATTGAGAACACTTGCAGCTAATCAACAAAGAAGAATTATCGAGATTACAAAACAGTTGAAGCAGCAAAGAAACTCAATTCAAGGTTCACTGCAAGAACTGAAGGAGGAGCACTCTCATCTCTCTGCCTCCCTCTCTGCTCTGGCCTCCAAAGTGGACAAGCTGATAGAAGAAAAGAAGGAAGATCGGTATGGATCTTCAACCTCATCAAAACCTTCAGACCTAGACTGAACCCTTTTTTTTTCTTTGTTTTTTTATCAAAACTATTTTTATATTGTATTTGTCTTCATACCTTTTTAGTACTTTTGTATTTTGATTAAAGATATCAATTGTATTTGATTGTGTACTTCATCCTTTTTGCAATGAATATGCTTATTCTTTATCTCATTGCTTCTTTGCTCTGATATATTAGTACCTTATTGGCTCTGATCTTTCTCACTTTAACAATATCATTAACCCTTAATGCTAAAGATCAACAATTTTTTGTTGATGACAAAAAGGGGGAGAAGATATGAAAAGAATCTTAAGAAAAGAAGAAAGAATCTTAAATAAAGAAGACTGTTAATTAAAGAAGAATGTTAATTAAAGGGGGAGAAGAAGAGAAATGAAAAACAAAAAGGACAATCTTAAATAAAGAAGTTTTCTGCATAAGTTAATTGTTTGCAATTGACAGGGAGAGCATCTAGTCTGTGAACTTGCTAAATTAATGACTTTAAATGTTATAATTATTCTAAACTTTACTGTAAAATTCTTTTAGACTCAATGGTTTGTCATCATCAAAAAGGGAAAGATTATTAATCCTAAAGGATGAATTTTGATGATTACAAAATACTTGAGTTAATGTTGTATACTGATGTTGTTGTCTTGATTGTGAAGATCGAAAAGTCAAGAAAAATCAAGAAGAAAAGAAGCACTCCAAACTTTTTTTTCAAACACTTCATTGGATACTGTTCTAAAAGAAAACCCCTAAGTGAAGAGGACATGTTAGAGTCGACTCTAGCACGGCAGTTGCCTACTGGCACAGTAAATGAGTCAACCCATGCAAGACTTAAGTCAACCCCAGTGTAGTTCAAATTTCACAAAGAGCTTTTGCCGCCTGAGATATTTCTTCATGAGTCGACTCCTGAGTTTAAAGAGTCGACCCCCGATATCAATGAGTCAACCTTTGTGTTTCAAGAGTCGACCCCAGCTCAATCTCAGCTTTGGTAGAGCTCTTGAAGACACCTGAAGACTGCTCAACCACCTTCTTTCAGAATTTGAATGAAGTAACGAATGAAGAACGCTAGAAATATCTTTTCGTTTGAATGCACACCTTGATTTTGCAAAATATCCCTTCTTCTGATGAATAGTGGCTCTTAAATATCTCTCCAACCTCTATTAGTCACTTTCTAGCTATTAGAATGGAGAAACTAGCCGTTTTTAGCCGTTGAGCCTCAAAATGTACTTCTACAGAACTAGTCGTTATGCTGTCAGTCGTGCTTGAGTCGACTCGGATTTTGCTGGGGTTGCCTCGAGCTACTGTGCCACAGCCTGGGGTTGACTCAAGCATTTCTAGGGTCGACTCAATCTTAGCTGAGGTCGACTCTAGCTTAGCCGAGGTCGACTCTGATATAAAATTCAGAGAGCAATATTTCTGATGTTTCAGGCTGCGGTCGACTCAACTTTTTCTGGAGTCAACTCGAGCTACAGTGGGGTCGACTCTAACTTTCTTAAGATCGGATCTGACAAAAATTCTAGAGAGTTGCTTTTCTGATGTTTCAAGTTGGGGTCGACTCTAATTCTTTTGGGGTCGACTCCAACTCTATGCCAAAAGTTCAATAGTGAGCCACAGTGTGCCAAAGCATGCCAAATATATCAGAGTCGACTCCAAACTTCTTGGGGTCGACTCTAATCCTGATTTTCTATATCTTAAGACAAGTTTAGCACATAAAACCAATAAAATATATTGCAATTAATTTAGGATGCATGGCACATACAAGTTTCATCTCTTTAACTAGTAAAAAGATAGAATTGCCCCTTAATAAGGGAAGTTCACTCTTAATTTTGTCAAACTAAAAATTAGTTTTTTTTCTCAAGTTCTTCTAATAGATTTATCCTTCGATGAGTTTTTGAAGGTTTTTTAAAATGTATAGGAAGAGTATATTAAGAATGTATCGATTGTGCAGAATGTATCAAGGATGTATCGCTTCTTTCTTCTTGAGTGTTTATTTACTTGATCAATTAAGTTAATGGCATTAGCACTTCCATATGGCCTCAATGGCTTTGTAGACATCAAAATAATACCAAGATTCTCACGGTAGAACTCAAGCATAGAGCTTTTTGGGCTATTAAAAAGTTTAACTTCGATATGGCAGCAATTGGTTCTAATCAAAAACTCCAACTCAACAAGCTTGAAGAGTTACGCAATGAGGCATATGAAAATGTCAAAATTTACAAGGCAAGGACTGAGGCTTTTCATGACAAATCTGATCGGTTCTTTCAATTTCAAAAATAAATCACGCAATAGCACGTATCCTGTAAGATAGTGATTACGGGTGTCGGTCCACAGGGATTGGAGACAAGTTATTTTTCTTTAAAAATTACTTCAAAGGGCATACGCTAGAGTAAATGATAAAAACTAAAAATTAATATGGATGTAATAGTATGAATTATCTATGGGGAGAGGTATTTAGGGCTAGAATCCATCGATAGATTTATATCTGTGATGCTTTCAATGATTGAGTTGTATTTAGGACTTGATTGCTTCCGACTACAAGCCAAAGCAATCATAAAAAAAATTATAACTAATTTCCAGCATGAATCATCTAAGTCTAGCACAAAATATCTACTCTAACGATAAGCATGACCTGTCTAACCTAGTATGATGCATCTGATCATTAAATCATTAAACATGAAATCAATGTCACATGAATATCTCCTCCAAACCACAGGTGTTGGATTCGATGAAATAGATCAATCTATGTAAAATATTTTATGCAAGATAAACGATTCACATAAATTGAATTAATCATAAGATCAATTAATAAATTTTTTATCATGCAACAATCTTACAATACAAACTCAAGTCAATAAAAATGAAACGAATACTCTTCTATAGCTTCGTCAAACCCCTAAACCGAGGTTTAGCTGCTCATGGTGCTCGTCATCTCCATTGGTATGCTGAAAGACTCCTCTGCCATCTGCCTCAAATCCTTCCCCAGCCTCTCTTTTATTTTTTTTTTTTTTATTCTTCTTTCCAAGAATAGAGCATCCCCTGTTCTTGGCTCTCTTTCTTATGAACCGAGCTCTCCCCTCTCTTCCCAAACCGAGCTATCTTCTCCCCTATTCTTTGGCCCAACCCCAATCGAGAGCTCCCCTGTTCCTCTGCTCTTCCTCCTTTTATAGATCCCCACCAAAGATTAGCCAGTGATGGATCCATGAAGAGGATCGTCCGGGGTGCTCATTCGAGAAGGGGGAATGGATCATGGGCTGCTGATTTCGGGGCGTGATCCTGGAGGGCAGATCGTGGACGAAGATGATGAAGGGCGTCAATGGCTGGATCTCGGGGTTGATTGCAGATGCTAGTGAATGCGGAAGGGAGAAGAAGGATGCGGACATGCTAGGATGCGATCTAATCTTAAAACAGGGGAGGAAATCTTGCTTGAGTCACGAACGCTGGGAAGATTGCATTGCGGGAGGGGATCAAATCTGGAGCAAGAAATCTAGGAGGATGATCTTTGCCATAGTTCGGATGTTGAAGACTGATCCGTTGGTGATTGCAGGCCATTGCGAATGGGAGGAATCCGGAAGCAGAGGATACGCTGGGAGGATGTGGAGGATATCTCGGATGCGGAAGGGACGCGGAGAAGGCTTGGATGGTTCGGAGGCTTGGAGGAAATCTGGAAAGTGATCAGTTAATTTCAATTTCAAAAATAAACCACGCAATAGCACGTATCCTGTAGGACAGTGATTATGGGTGTCGGTCCACAGGGATTGGAGACAATGTATTTTTCTTAAATTACTTCAAAGGGTATAAGCTAGAGTAAATGCTAAAAACTAAGAATTAATATGGATGTAATAGTATGAATTATCTATGGAGGGAGGTGTTTAGGGCTAGAATCCACCGATAGATTTATATTCGTGACGCTTTCAATGATTGAGTTGTATTTAAGACTTGATTGCTTCCAACTACAAGCCAAAGCAATCATAAAAGAAAATTATAACTAATTCCCAGCATGAATCATCTAAGTCTAGCACAAACCATCTACTCTAACCATAAGCATGACCTGTCTAACCTAGCATGATGCATCTGATCATTAAATCATTAAACATGAAATCGATGTCACATGAATATCTCCTCCAAACCACAGTTGTTGGATTCGATGAAATAGATAAATCTATGTAAAATATTTTATGCAAGATAAATGATTCACATAAATTGGATAAATCATAAGATCAATTGATAAATTCTTCATCATGCCACAATCTTATAATACAAACTCAAATCAATAAAAATGAAACGAATACTTCTCTATGGCTTCATCAAACTCCTAAACCGAGGTTTAGCTGCTCATGGTGCTCGTCATCTCCATTGGTATGCTGAAGAACTCCTTTGCCATCCGCCTCAAACCCTCTCTTGGTTTTTATTCTCTTTTCTTTTCTTTTTTTTTATTTCTTTCTCTTCAAAACAGAGCATCCTCTGTTTTCGAACCGAGCCCTCCTCCCCTTTGAACCGAGCTCCCCGTCATCCTCTTATAGATCACCGAAGACCCGGTGATCGATCCCGAGAGAGGAGGAGGCGTGATGCTGGGAATGATCTCGCGGAGGCTTGATTCCTGTTGCACGCGAGATCGCTGGAGAAGGGCGTGATGCTGGAAATAATCTCGGGCTTGATTGCAGAGGCTGGTGAATGTGGAAGGAGAAGAGCAGCGGAGGCGGGGGCATCCGTGATTTGGGGATCTTGAATCCGGAGGAGACGCGGACGGAAACGGGATGCTGGGTTGCAGGAAGGAGGGATGCGAGCTGGAAGGAGCGGATCACGGCTTGGATCTGGGAATCCGGACTCTTGGATGCGGAAGACGCCCGGCTTGCTGGAAGGAGCTGATCGGAGGAGCTGGATCTCGGCTGCTGGGAGGTGGAACGGGCTGTGTCACGGGCGAATGGCATGCGACAGATGCGGCTAGCACGGGCGGCGGATCTGCTCGCGGGATCGACGGGAGGTAGCCGTGGATGGTCGGGATGCTTACAGGGAGGAAGAAGATGAACAGTGGGATTAGTTTTATTATTATTTTTTTTTTGTAACACTATTCATATGAACATTGTTTACACGGAACACTGTTCATATGAACAGTGTCATCTCGGAACACTGTTCATATGAACAGTATTTTCAGCATTTCAGGAAAAACTCTTTTTCTTGCTCTTATTTTATCATGAAAATGGGCATATATGGATTTAAAAAAAAGGTCTCCCCTATTTTGCTTAGTTTGGAAATATGATACGGAGATGGAAATTTC
The DNA here is from genome assembly GCF_051530095.1 of Phoenix dactylifera. Classification (NCBI taxonomy): domain Eukaryota; kingdom Viridiplantae; phylum Streptophyta; class Magnoliopsida; order Arecales; family Arecaceae; genus Phoenix; species Phoenix dactylifera. Next base: position 5,474,769 of record NC_143203.1, read on the forward strand.
TGAACCGTTGGATCACTTGGGGAGCCATGGATGGTGGACAGTGCTTGGGTGCATGCATGTCAGTTGGGCATTAGGCTCGAACCTAGTGTTATTGAACTGAAACATGCTGGCTGGTATGCTCGGTGTTGCCCAAGGTGACAAGCCAAGAGGGGGGGTGAATTGGTTTCTTCTAAATTTTGGTGCTTTAAATGTTTTCTTAATTAAGTGTGGTGGATGCTTCCTTAAACTATTTGAATGATTTAAACTAGTGCAAAGATAGAAGATGATGCAAGAATAAACGTAAGCACAAGCACAACACAAACACAACAATATATAGTGGTTCGGTGCTCTCCTTAGCACCTACGTCCACTCCCCAAGCATCCCCTTGGGAATTCACTATAATCCCGCGGATTACAGTTGGATTGTTTTCTGGGCTCACAATCCAAAAACCTTTGTTGGTTTTACGGGCTCACCAACGAACCTATACACTTGGTTTTCCGGGTTCACCAAAAACCTTTGTTGGTTTTGCGGGCTCACCAACGAACCTATACACTTGGTTTTCCGGGTTCACCAAAAACCTTTGTTGGTTTTGCGGGCTCACCAACGAACCTTTACAAAGTGTTTAACAAATAAAAAGAAAAGATTCAAACTCCTAAATGAGCATATAAAACAATATGAACTACAAAGAAGAGTTAGAAAGTATTTATCGCTTTGAAGTCGCTTTGCTCTTCTTTGTCAAGGATGCTTCACTCTTCAAGGGAGGATGGAGCTCTTGATGACTCTTTGAATCTGCTCAACCCCTTTCTTTTGACTCTTGAATGAAGCACTTGGATGAAGCTTGCCTTGCTAGGGTTCTCTCTTGAATGCACTTGATGTATTTTCCCAAAAGCTTGCTTCCTCTGATGAATACTCCCTCTTAAATACTTCTCCAACCTCCAAATAGTCCTTTCTGACCGTTGGATTGAAGAAACTAGCCGTTTATAGCCGTTGGGAGTCCAAAAAGCATTTCTGCACAACTAGCCGTTATGTTCAGCCCGTGTTTGGGTCGGCTCAACCTGTCCTTGGGTCGACCTAACCTTCACTTGGGTCGACTCAAACATTCCTTGGGTCGACCCTCTCAGAAACCACAGAAACCTCAATTTCAGCCTTCCTTCCCATGGGTCGACCCAACCATTCTTTGGGTCGACTCAAAGTTCACTTGGGTCGACTCAACTTCTTCTTGGGTCGACCCTCTCAGTAATTCCAGAGAACCATTTTCTGTCTGTCTTTCTATCTTGCCTTTGGGTCGACCCTCTCAGGGTTTGGGTCGACTCAAGATTGGGTCGACTCAACCACTGTGTGGGTCGACCCTCTCAGTAAATCCAGAGAGCATTCTTCTGTTGTGTTTTGAGGTTCTTTGGAGGTTGGGTCGACTCATGCTTACCTTGGGTCGACCCAACTCACTGTTCATTTGTGCCATTTTTGCAGGAGTGTGCCAGATGACTTCTTGATGTGCCGGGGTCGACCCAATCAACCTATGGGTCGACTCAAACCACACTTTGCTGCATTCTCAAGGTTAGATTCATCCAAATGAACAAGGCCATTTATCCATTTTCAATTAAACAAATATACTGAGAGTAATGAACTTATAAATGAAGTATCAATTTAACTTATAGCATGCTCTAGATAATTGCTTGTTAATCATCAAAATAACACTATCATCCTCAATCTCCCCCTTTTTGATGATTACAAAATAAAGAGTATAAGCCTATTGATACTTGTCTTTAAAATCAGTTTATAAAAGGGATTAAACTGCTGAATTTCAGCTTTTCATATATACTTGTGAAATCTCCTCCTATATCATTTAAATGTTGCCAATTTGACTCTTTGAATTGCTCCCCCTTTCATTTATAATTCATTAGCGATGAAACTTCAAAAATTTGAGATAATATGAGTTTCAGGCTATGTATCGGGGTGCGAGAGGTGCGTGCCAAATTCTGAATTTATGTGTGCCAAATTCTGAAATTTGATATAAATTTTTGAGTTGATCATTTTCATTGTTGCAAATTGCTCCCCCTTGGATGTATATGCTTTCCTATATGATTTTCAATTTGTTTTACAAATTATTTCTCTTTCTTTCTTTACTTCTCCTCTTATTACTCTTTCTTTACTTTTTCCCCTTTTTGTTACTCTATTTACTCTAAAGATATCTTTACTTCTCCCTTTACTTCTCCTAAGATACTCTTTCTTTACTTCTCCGCCAAGATGATCTTTGCTTCTCCTAAAGTACTCTTTCTTTACTTCTCCCCCTTTTTGTTATCATCAAAAAGATACATGGGAAAAAATGCAATAAATGATAAGCTTCAAACTTCATTGATCAAAATAGGAATCATTTTCATACATTCAGACCAAAAACAAAAGCAGATACAATGTTCCTTAATCAAAGTTTAAAGATGCATGATAAACACAAAATACATATGAGAACTAGATACATATCCTAGGCTCTAAACAAGATCATGAGACTCTCCCGGATCGCTTGGCTACGACTCTCTTGGGTCCCATTTCTCCAAGATCTTGAAGTAATCTACTGTTTGGAGATGATTGGAGAAGATTTGAGAGTGGGGAATAGGGTTTTCAGAAGAGGACAAGGGCAAACAGTGCCCTAGATAGCTCACGGGTCCCCCTTTTAACAGTGGGATCCCGACGTTGGGTCGACCCTATTCTGGGTTGGGTTGACCCAAGTGCAGTATTTTTCTTTTCTCTTCCTTTTTGCTTCTAAAAATTTTCCTTGCTTCCAATCCTTATAAATTCTTTCTGGGACAATGATACATGAGTAAGGAATCTATAGATAACAAGTTTGACTCATGTTTCATGGATTTTTAGAAATTGGAGGAATGTATCATGAGACTACTGGCTCCCTTTTATATTTCTTCAATAAAAAGGATCACATATACCCAATTCTCTCCTTAGCGTGCAGAATCTATCTTCACTCAAGGGTTTTGTGAATATGTCGGCTAATTGTTTTTCAGTACATATATGCTCAATACATATGTTTCCATTTTGCACACGATCCCTAATAAAATGATATCTTATTTCTATGTGTTTGGCTTTAGGAATGAGATATTAAGGATGTAAGCCAGAAGTGATCTCTAAATGTAGATTCCAAAGATATTTTTCAAATCAAGTGTAGATGGAATCTTTTTCAAGTTATTTCAAGGAGTATCAAGAATAATATTCAAAGAAGGCACGAATGAAAACTCAACATCTTTATATATATATATATATATATATATATATTAAGTATATAACAAGATGAGAGCAATCTAATTAATTTTCAGAGTATAGTATAAGAGCAAATAAAGATCAAAACTTATATACTCGAAAAACATAAGATTATGTTGAATCCTTAATTCTTAATGACTTCAAAGTTCTTTCATGATATAAAAGTATTGGAGCATAGATACCAAAATATGAATTTATGCAATGTAGGATATAAAATTCAAGACTTTGAAAGTTCTTTTAGAGCTCTCTTAAAAACTTTCTTTTACTCCTTTAAAGATCATAGCATCAAAATCAATTAAAATGAATTGGCTCAGGATTGAAACACCAAAGTGCAAGCCAATAAGAACTCATAGGTAGAATCCAAGATAAATTTTCAAAACTAAGACAGATGGAATCCTTTTCAATTAAATTTTCAGAAATAAATGATTTACCGATGAATACAGATGGAAATCCAACTTTCAAAAGATATTCAATGAAGCACAAAGTTTAATACCACTTCACATTTAGTATTCTTTGTCTCATCTTTAGATGCGAATTTATACGATTAAGTTCTATATGATCTCTCCCTCTGAAATTTTCTTTCTTCCCCTTAATTAATCATTCCATTTTGAGAGTTTTAGAATTTGTTCAATAAAATTGTCAATCTCGAAAATATATTTTATTTTCATAAGACTCAAGGTTTGAGATAAGACAACCTTTATAGAACTCATCTCAAGGTATAAACTTATTATATAATTAAAGCAAGTCTTGCAATATAAGGAGGTTCATCAAAATCAATCCATAAAATTCAAGGTATGCATCAAATTAAAGTAACTTTAGGATAAGATACTGAATATCTAAAGCTCCCCCTTAAAAGATGCATTCTTCTTTAATTATTCTTATCTTTTGTTGAATTTCAGATTTTAATGATAAACGTAAATAAAACTGAAACTTTATGATATCAAGAATGTAGAGTGATCTAGAATTATTCAAAATTTATAGCAATCACTCTTTTTAATCTTTTAAGAACAAGTTATGCTTCCTCTTAATCTTTGAGAAAATGTACTGAAATATTAATCAGAAAATAATTCATTTGAAGCTCAAATTCTTTCAAAAGCATTTACATTTTCTTTCTTTTAAGAATCATTTGAGTGAGCTGAAATATTTCTAAACTTAAGATCATTCACTCTTTTAATAATATATATACATATATATTTTGATAGAAGTCTTTAATAATGTAGGAGAGGCAAAAAAAATTAATTTCTTAGTCATAGTTTTTCAGCAATGTATATATGAAGCACCATAAATCTTTTTAATATCAAAATAATATCATATGTTTAGAACCATTTATTCGCAATCAAGATCATTGAAAAATACATCATTTAGACCAATTTCAGTACACTTATAAGATAAAAAATGATATGTTTCATATGCGTATCGGAGCAACCAACCAAGGTATCCAAAGTAATTCTATTTTTCTTAAACCGTAGATTTCATCTAGAAATCATATTGAGTTATTCCCCAAAATGATGCAATCATTGAAGTATATAATGAAAGTTACAAAAACGCAACGATAGAAGCATTTTTAAATTAAATTTAAGCTTTTATCCTTAAGGTGTGTTTTCAAGTGATCGAAACTTCATTTGGCTTTTCACAAGCTTTTTATATACTTTCATTTATCTTGTCATTCATTTCCTCATTTTTGAATTTCTTCCTTTAACCACTCAGTGAATATTCTAATTTTCATTTCTTTTGATTTTACTTTTCTATGCTCTATACTCTATTTGCTCCCTATCCGGTGGAGTTGGAAGGGGCACGAGGTACTACCACTAGCCTCCCTCTTGTGCCGTCCCTAATATGCCCTACACCGAATAGTTGGGTCAAATAGTGCCGGGTACTACCACTAGCCTCCCCATTAGCACCATCCCTATGATGAGCAATATAGAAGGGTTAAAATGTTCACTTCAAACTTTTTATGTAATTAATTACAGATTTTATCTCTTCCAAAAGGAATGTTCATATTAGTCTCACAAATGTGCCAAATATATTATGCTTGTTTTGCTTTTCCTAAAGATTGGAGTATTCCCTTGAATAATTGTTCATTTTCTTTTCTTTATCTCTCTTTCTTTTTATTATTTCAAGTAATTACATGAAAGAGCAGAATAAAAAATTAATCTAATATGCTGCATATAAATATATACCATGCAAACAGCATTTTCATTATGCCCAATGATTCATAGCTTATCACAAGTTATTTTGAATTAGAGGTTTGAGGCATAAGCTTGTGTATTTCATGGTTATGCATTATATAGAAAAAGGTAGTTTAATCACACCATGAAACAATTATTACTAGCATGAGAATGAAGCATGATATCAAGATGATCAACAATTAAAGGTTTAATCATGCAACCATATAATTTCACACTATTGATTTTGCTCAACTAACTCGCAAGAGAAGAGTTTAGATTACCAGTGCATTTAGCATTCTTCAAGCCAAATACCTTTTAGATTCTTTACACCCTTGGCTGAAGAAAATCTCTCTCTTTTTTTGTTTGCAAGGGAATGTTTATTGTATCTTTCATCGATGTGTCTTTCAAGTTGAAATTTCTTGCTCATAAATTCTGTATCATTAGCAAAATCTTTTTCTTTTCTTGAAGGCAATTCATTAGGTTCTCTAGGATACAAAAACATTCATACAACATATTTCTTAACTAGATGACTCAACATGAGACATGACAATAATTGAATTTGAGTCACTTTACTCAAGAGATTGCCTAAGTATAAGCAAGCACAAGTCACTTGAACTAAAGAGATAACTTCATTAAGTAAAATGGTTCAAGGACAAGCATGTGAGGCAATAGAAAGATTCATTAAAGTTAAATCAAATTTTTTTTTGTTTTCAGAATCAATTTAACTTAGATTCTATTTGCATAAGATAATTATCAATAAGACGTGCTAGCTAAGTTTTAATCAAATTATCTTAAACAGTTGTTTCTATCAAAATTCAGATTGTTACATAGAATCAAAATGATAAACTATATTCTCAATAAAGGATCTAGTTTTAATAAGAATAGTATGAATTGATATTTCTACAACTAGTATCTTTTCATTGAATTTTCAATATACATTGCTTGAAGAGTGATATCCAAAGAAATATTTGTTTTATCAGATTTGACATTATTTTCATAAGAACATATCAAGCATGACATGTATGACTGAAAAATATAAAAGATATACAATATATCATTTTCTATTTTTCAGAAGATCAAAAGGAGTTTTCTAATAGAAACCATATGTATGACAAGCAATGATGATAGCCTTTAACAGAAATCATTTAAGTAGATGACTATCATACATACAACATTGTCCTTTTCATTTCTTCAAGGATTCTATCAACCCTATTTTATTTATGGTGTTCTTGGTGTAGAAACAATTGTATTCAATATTATTTTCTGTGCACAACTTAATAAGAAATTGGTTTTCAAAACTATGCCATGATACAATTTTATTTTCATAGTTTGCAAACCTTTTTCATTTGAACCCTTTTTGTGAGTTTGTGCCAATGCAGAAAATATTTCAATTTAAGTGCCAAGAACAAAGCCAATGTAAGCTTTTGAAAAACTCAATGATGTAAACAACATCTTTAGATTTAGAAATTATTTTTTTGTTTGTTTCCTTAGTTAACATGCGTAGCAAACTTTTACCTTGCAGAAATTAATCTAAGTAAGTCAATGACAAGGTCTTTTGAGACTAAGTACATACTAGCATGAGTTAATGCCAAAATAAAGGTTTCTTTAATCTTGGTATTCATAGTGCATATATGAGACTTATAAAGCAAATCATAATATATTTCAGATAATCATATAAGGAATGAATGGTATAATAACATGATGAATTACATTCATACCTTCACGAAGGATAACCTAAGATTTCATAAGTATTATGCTCAATAAAGTTTTAGCATGAAATCAGCATCAACCATTTATATTAGAGAAGAAATTTAGATTTTGAAAAACTTAAAGGAGAAGGTTATACATATTCATTCATTGTTTTCTTATTATGATGCAAGCACTAGAAAGTTTCATGCTAAAATCGTTGAGATAAGATTTAACATATGAGGCATTTAAAAACTTTGATGCAGAGAGTATCGTAATTTCATAAAAAGATAATTTCAATACATGAAGTAGAATGTTAAACCTTATACTAGATTTAATGAATAAATTGAGACTTATCTTTAATTATGTGTCAACGCACCCATTTGTATGAAAATTTCATTTATTCCATGGGTAGCTTGGCACACCTACATCTACACCCTCATATTTTCATTTTGGGTACCCAAGCTTGCTTGGGTCCTTGAGGGTTAGTGCATATGGTTCCTTTTGGAATCCAAATCTGTTTAATCGTAATAACTTTACCATTTGATTTATTCGTATTAGAACCATAGGTAAAGTTTTTATGTCCAATCTTTTTATGTTTGAAATAAGTTATCTTATTTGATGGTTTGCTTGGCGAATTGATAACCTTTTTCTTTAGGGGTTTATTATTGAGCAAAGGAATCCAGCCAAGTCTTGATTTATCAAAAACAGCATGTTGGCTTTCAAACATCGTTTTTAATCTTTCTGAACTTACAGTGAATTTGTTAATAAAAGATTTCAATTGGTTAACTTCTTCACTTAAGTTTTGATTTTCTTTAATTAAATTCTGATTTTTCTGAATCAATTCTTCCGAATTTAATCTTAAGCGTTCATTCTCAGAATTTAATTTGTCTTTCATTTCAGCGGAAGAATTTCTTTCTTCTGACATTTCCAGATTTAGCTTTTTAAGATTTTTATTTTTCGTAGCTAATTTTCTACATTCACCATACAAATCATGAAAAGCATTTAATAGTTCATCATAAGAGAATTCTTCCTGAAATTCATTAGGTGTGAAATCAGATTCAGATTTTACCTTATCTTCTTGTGCCATAAGGCATAAGTTAGTTACCTCTTGTAGTTCTTTGGAGCTAGTATCATTATTGTTGCTCCTCACTTTCATTTTCTTGCTTGACTCTTCTTTGGTCAAGGCTTTCTTGCTTTTTATCTCTTTCTTCCTTTCTTCTTGCTTCCTCTTCTTCTTTGTCTTTAGGAAGCTTTTGAATTTTTCGGTGTTTGGGTATGGGTCCTTGTTTTCATCGCCGAATTCTTCATTTGTTGTTCTTTCTTCCGGATTGGGAGATTCAACATCCTTTTCTGCAGGCTCACTGTTAGTGTGTAATTGAAGCACATGTGAGCTAATCTGAATTTTGTCATAAATATTTTCTAAAGTATCCCAGATTTCCTTAGCAGATAAGCATGCAGAGATTTTATTAAATTCAGTTTCATGGATAGCACAATATAGTATGTTCATAGCATTAGCATTCAATTGTGCTAAGTCTTTTTCATTAATAGTGTGAGAGAGTGAGTGAGGGCCTCTAGTAACAATGTACCATAATTCATAGTCTAAAGCTTGAATGAATATCCTCATCCTAGCTTTCCAGTATGTGTAGTTTGTGCCATTAAATAGAGGTGGTCTATTTGTGGATTGCCCCTCACTCATAGAACATCCCACTTGGGTTGTCATGGTCTTTAACTCTTGATTGTGAGATCAATGAGTACTATTGGAGCACCTTGCTCTGATACCACTTGTTGCCCAAGGTGACAAGCCAAGAGGGGGGGTGAATTGGTTTCTTCTAAATTTTGGTGCTTTAAATGTTTTCTTAATTAAGTACGGTGGATGCTTCCTTAAACTATTTGAATGATTTAAACTAGTGCAAAGATAGAAGATGATGCAAGAATAAACGTAAACACAAGCACAACACAAACACAACAATATATAGTGGTTCGGTGCTCTCCTTAGCACCTACGTCCACTCCCCAAGCGTCCCCTTGGGAATTCACTATAATCCCGCGGATTACAGTTGGATTGTTTTCCCGGCTCACAATCCAAAAACCTTTGTTGGTTTTACGGGCTCACCAACGAACCTATACACTTGGTTTTCCGGGTTCACCAAAAATCTTTGTTGGTTTTGCGGGCTCACCAACGAACCTATACACTTGGTTTTCCGGGTTCACCAAAAACCTTTGTTGGTTTTGCGGGCTCACCAACGAACCTTTACAAAGTGTTTAACAAATAAAAAGAAAAGATTCAAACTCCTAAATGAGCATATAAAACAATATGAACTACAAAGAAGAGTTAGAAAGTATTTATCGCTTTGAAGTCGCTTTGCTCTTCTTTGTCAAGGATGCTTCACTCTTCAAGGGAGGATGGAGCTCTTGATGACTCTTTGAATCTGCTCAACCCCTTTCTTTTGACTCTTGAATGAAGCACTTGGATGAAGCTTGCCTTGCTAGGGTTCTCTCTTGAATGCACTTGATGTATTTTCCCAAAAACTTGCTTCCTCTGATGAATACTCCCTCTTAAATACTTCTTCAACCTCCAAATAGTCCTTTCTGACTGTTGGATTGAAGAAACTAGCCGTTTATAGCTGTTGGGAGTCCAAAAAGCATTTCTGCACAACTAGCCGTTATGTTCAACCCGTGTTTGGGTCGGCTCAACCTGTCCTTGGGTCGACCCAACCTTCACTTGGGTCGACTCAAACATTCCTTGGGTCGACCCTCTCAGAAACCACAGAAACCTCAATTTCAGCCTTCCTTCCCATGGGTCGACCCAACCATTCTTTGGGTCGACTCAAAGTTCACTTGGGTCGACTCAACTTCTTCTTGGGTCGACCCTCTCAGTAATTCCAGAGAACCATTTTCTGTCTGTCTTTCTGTCTTGCCTTTGGGTCGACCCTCTCAGAGTTTGGGTCGACTCAAGATTGGGTCGACTCAACCACTGTGTGGGTCGACCCTCTCAGTAAATCCAGAGAGCATTCTTCTGTTGTGTTTTGAGGTTCTTTGGAGGTTGGGTCGACTCATGCTTACCTTGGGTCGACCCAACTCACTGTTCATTTGTGCCATTTTTGCAGGAGTGTGCCAGATGACTTCTTGATGTGCCGGGGTCGACCCAATCAACCTATGGGTCGACTCAAACCACACTTTGCTGCATTCTCAAGGTTAGATTCATCCAAATGAACAAGGCCATTTATCCATTTTCAATTAAACAAATATACTGAGAGTAATGAACTTATAAATGAAGTATCAATTTAACTTATAGCATGCTCTAGATAATTGCTTGTTAATCATCAAAATAACACTATCATCCTCACCAATTGTCAGGATCAAGCGCTACCATTACACCAAAACCCGCAGGTATTAGTGAAGGCGCAACTTTATTTCCTTAAACTAGCGCAGGGGCCCATAGCGCCACGAGTCGACTCCGACCAAGCCTCGCCCAACTCCGGACTCCGACAGGGCCTCGCCAGTGGGTTCAGGGACCCCCTAGTGGTATAACCCACCCTACTCCTCCAGCGCATCCACGTTGGCAGGCGGCAGGACTGACTCGGCCTTCCAGGCCTCCGCCAACGTTGACTCGGCCCCTCAGGCCTCCGCCAACAATCCCCCCCCCAACGTGATGCCTGGGTTTCGAACTCGAGACCTATGACTCTGATACCAATTGTCAGGATCAAGCGCTACCATTACACCAAAACCCGCAGGTGTTAGTGAAGGCGCAACTTTATTTCCTTAAACTAGCGCAGGGGCCCATAGCGCCACGAGTCGACTCCGACCAAGCCTCGCCCAACTCCGGACTCCGACAGGGCCTCGCCAGTGGGTTCAGGGACCCCCTAGTGGTATAACCCACCCTACTCCTCCAGCGCATCCACGTTGGCAGGCGGCAGGACTGACTCGGCCTTCCAGGCCTCCGCCAACGTTGACTCGGCCCCTCAGGCCTCCGCCAACACTCGGAAGGCGAGGACATGTGAATTATTTACTTCTTACCATATTTTAAATTTATTTCAAAGATTGTTCTATTTTGTAGTAAAATAAGTAGTTATCTGTTTAAGAACATTGACAAGTGCTGGAAAAAGAATATTAAATTATAGATTAATCAGCACTTATCACACCTCCAAACCTACATTTTGCTAGTCCTCGAGCAAAATAAAACTAGAAAAGAAAAACTCTAACTCACTTTCGCAGGCATCGCGATTGCATTTACCATATGCAATAAGGCTTTAAACCCCTATGTTACCCTAGTGGATGAGTTATAGTCTCGTGAGGGTTTCCAGTGAAGATACCCACAAACTTCAATCTTAAAATAAATCATTTATTATTATTGTTATTATCAATTTTTTTATTATTATTATTATTATTTTTAGATCGATTGATCTATGAAGTGAAAATCAAATTCCAAATGCATACTAGTAAAGAATTTCAAAAACTCTTTTTTTTATTATTAAAATCTAATTTAAGATATATAAATGATAGGAATTTCAAAACACACACGGTTTTATCTACTAAGTCAGCCCAAATCCTAGGTCAAAATGCAATTCAAGTTAAAGCCATTAAGTTTCCGTTTAGGGAGTTGTAAGACTCATTTATACTGGAGTGCTCGGTGAAATCTAGACCGTACACAAGCTAAGAGTTCGGTTCTCCAAAATATTGCTAATACTAGTAGTTTCCAAGGATTGGTCGAAAGGACCTGCTCACTGATTCAAAATCATCTTATCTGTAGGATTTCGAGAGTTGTGGATGTTTACTTTAGTACCTCACGGGCTTTATCTGTATTATTCCAGTTTACTCGAATTTTTACAACGACGGCTTTCACACGATTGTCTTTTTCAAGGTCAATACAGAGTTTTTTTTTTAATAAAAGATATATAAATTGTGCACTTTTACTCTTGTGGTGATTTCTCCGTGTAACGAGCAGTCAGTCGACAACTCTCACACCAGTTGGCATAAGGTGTCGGGCATCAAGACTCCCCTACGGACTTATGCTCAGAGTCCTCATCACAAGCCCACTTGACCTTTGACAATAGGTAGCCCTTTTCGATGTTCCTGACTAAATCCATTTTTACTGATGATTTTTTTTTTTGAATTAGATAAGTATGATTCATCAGGGTCCAAGGTTGCTACTATACTATCAACATATTGTCGAGCCTAGACCTTAGAAGGGTCGGCCAGTGTGTAGTAAAATTCCAAAGTATTAATTAGCTTACAACTCCATAAGAAAGACTTAATAAAAAGAACTTAAATTTGATTTACTTCTGACTAGTCATTCGGATTTTTAGATTTTATATATCTTGTGTATTTATCATTCTCGCATAAATGTATAGAAATTAGGTTTTTAAAAAAACAAAAACTTTTTTTTATTTAAATTTATTATTATTATTATTATTTATTATTATTTTATAAAAAATGAAAATGAACACACATTTTTTTTTTGGGATGAAAATCAAGATGAATACCTCCAAACCTAAACCTAACATTGTCCTCAATGTTAAAAAAAATCTAAGAAAATTACATTGCCTCCCAACAAGCGCTAAGTTTATTGTCTTCAGCCAGACATAGTGAGGTAGTTTTTGCATCTCCTTCTATGAGGTCATCTATTTTATCTATTATAAAACACTCAACTTTCCTCGCGGGTTGGTCGGCCGCATTGAACACATTTAATTTTACCTTCATGTTCCCAAATGATATGTTCATTACCCCCGTTCTACAATTGATGCACGCATTGGCTGTTGCTAAAAAGGGACGCCCAAGGATCATGGGGATTTGTTTCTTAGGATTAGGTTCATGTTCCATATCAAGGACGATGAAATCTACTGAAAAATAGAATTTGTCTACCTTGACAAGAATATCTTCAATTATCCTACGTGGTGTTTTTACAGATCGATCAGCCAATTGAAGGGATACCGAGGTTGGTTTTAACTCACCTAACCCAAGTTTCTCATAAACTGAATAAGGTAAAAGGTTGACACTTGCCCCTAGATCTAAGAGTGCTCAATCAATAAAATTATTCCCTAAAACACAAGAGATGGTGGGAGCACCAGGATCTTTGAATTTCGGAGGGGTGTTGTGTTGGAGAATAGAACTCACTTGTTCAGTTAGGAAGACCTTTCTAGGCACATGTATCCTAGATTTTCACTTTTGGGTACAAAGGTCTTTGAGAAATTTGGCATAGGAGGAAACTTGTCTAATAGCATCAAGAAGCGGAAGGTTGATTTTAACTTGCTTGAAAACCTCCATCATCTCCTCTAGTGAAGTTCCTTTTTTGCCAAAGGGAGAGGGTGAATTAAGAGCTTCAGGAAATGGGGCCTTTGGGATGTGAGTTTTGGCAGAAGGTAGACTAGCTGAAGAAGAAGAAGAAGTTTTTAGATTTTCATTTGACACATTTTTATCCTCTTCTTCACCTTTCTTATTATTGTCCTCCCCAATCTTATTGTCTACTACATGTCCACTCCTTAGGGTAGTCAAAGCATTGGCTTGTTCATGATGAATTGCATTTAATTGATTTTTTTGAGCCATGTATTGTCCCCTAGGATTACTTAGTGGTTGGCTTGGAAGCTTTCCTTCCTCTCGCTTGTTCAGTGCATTAGCTAGTTGCCCCATTTGAGATTCTAGCTTGGCGATGGATTGCATGTGAGAGTGCACTAATCGTGTAATGGTTTCCAAATCTTGAAGGGCATTCAACACTTTCTCCTCAAAGGTTGTGTTTCTTTGGGGTGGAGGAGGAGTTTGTTGAAATTAAGTCGAGGGACAGTAGGGATGAATATTTTGTGGGGTTTGAAAATTCTGAGGATTTTGAAAATTTTGGGAGTAGGGTGGGGCAGTATTCGAAGCTTGCTGCTTCCAAGAAAAGTTTAGATGATTCCGCCATCCCAGGTTATATGTATTGAAAAATGGGTCATTACCCGGTCTGGGCTATGTTTGAGCAGCATTGATGTGTTCTTGCATGAGTTCGGAGAATTGGGGTGCTGAGGGGCACTCATGAATAGGGTACGATGGGCTAGAACAGATAGCACACACTTGTGCTTGGAAAGAGCTAACGACATGTCCTCCTATTATCAGTTGGTCAATCTTATGGGACAATGCATCTACCTTGCTAGACAGGTCCATAGAATGACTTATTTCACAAATGGTCCTTTTTCTTTGAGAACTCGGGGGTGCTTGACAAGAACAAGAAGCATGGTGGAGGGAGTTTTCATTAAGATTTTTAAATAATTGCCATGCTTCATGCTCATTTTGAAGCATGAATGTCCCCCCGCATGCGGCATCGATCATCTGACGGTTTCGTTCAGTCAATCCGTCATAGAAACATTACACTAGCTGCCATTTAGGTATTTGATGATGTGGGCATTTATGGATTAGGTTCCGAAATCTCTTCCAAGTTTCATGAAATTCTTCTCCCTCAGTTTGGGAGAAGTTTGTGATGGCACGTCTAAACTGGTTCGTTCTCCCTATAGAAAAGTATCTTTTTAGGAATTCTTGTTGCATTTGATCCCAAGAACGAATCGAGTTGGCTTCTAAAGAATTCAGCCATTGTTTGGCTCTATCTTTAAAGAAGAAAGAGAATAGTCTAAGTTTCAGAGCATCATCAGTGAAGTTCTGAATCTTGACAGTGGTGCAAATCTCAAGGAATTCATCTAGGTGTTTATATGGGTCTTCATTGATGAGCCCATAAAAAGATGGGAGCATTTGGATCACACTAGACTTTATTTCGTATTGTACAACTGCTACCTCAGGTAATCGAATGCAAGATGGGGAAGTGTAAATGGTGGGAGTAAAGTACTCCTTCAGGAGTTTGGGTTGTTCTTCAGCCATCTCAGGAGGTGGGGATGATTCTATTGTTCTGATCTCAGCTCGAATATTTCTAAGGGTCCGTTCTATTTCAGGATCAAAAGGTAATAGGTTACGTACTTTAGAACGACTCCCTTGCATACACTAGTACTTGATCAGTCAAGCATGCAATGAAAGAAAAACACATCAATCCTTGTTTTTTTCCTAAAATCACTAAACAGCTCCTAACTGGTTTGAAGAGGGCACCTAAGCCTCCAATCCGGTCTAATGAACCGAGTTGACCAGGTAAGCTCCCAGGTAAGTGGAGGGGTCACGATGCATTCGCAAAGGTCCCACTTAAAACCCACTTGCCTCGAACAGATGAATTGTCTTCCTTATAGGAACAAAGCTTGCCTAGACATTAACTAAGCCATAGAGCGAAATTGGTGCAACTTTCGGTGATCTTCGTCCTATTGAGTTCGAATGTCCCTGGGGGCCAACGTCTAATTGATTTTAATTAAAGTGACACTATGTGAGATTGAGTTCACCAAGTTGGGCAAGAGTCCGGTGATGAAATCCGGCTCTTATCTTGTTGGGGTGATTGCCCTTACTAAGTGCAGATTCAATGGTGTATGTGTATCAGGCATGCATTCACAATTTTACTGAAATTAAAATCAAACAATCACCACAAAATTTCAAGCTAATAATAAATTTAAACAAGAAAGGTTTAGAGGTTACCAAAGAAAATTTTCCCAGCAATTTAAATTTTTTTAGGCAAACCTTTACAGAATTCCTTTTCCAGCTATTCTCCCTTTGATCATCCTAGATTTTTCCTTCGATTCCTGATCAAATAAGACCAAAAGAAAAATTAAAAAAAATTAGTAGAAGAGAAAAAGAAGATAAGAAAAGTAACAATAATAGAAAATAATTTTTTTATTTTATTTTAGATATATATATATTTTTTGAAAGTTTTTTTTAATTAATTAATTTTTTTTAATGATAGAAAAAATAACTATGCTAGCAATCCCCGGCAACGGCGCCAAAAATTGATTGGTTAATTTCAATTTCAAAAATAAACCACGCAATAGCACGTATCCTGTAGGACAGTGATTACGGGTGTCGGTCCACAGGGATTGGAGACAAGTTATTTTTCTTAAATTACTTCAAAAGGTATAAGCTAGAGTAAATGCTAAAAACTAAGAATTAATATGGATGTAATAGTATGAATTATCTATGGAGGGAGGTGTTTAGGGCTAGAATCCACCGATAGATTTATATTCGTGACGCTTTCAATGATTGAGTTGTATTTAAGAATTGATTGCTTCCGACTACAAGCCAAAGCAATCATAAAAGAAAATTATAACTAATTTCCAGCATGAATTATCTAAGTCTAGCACAAACCATCTACTCTAACCATAAGCATGACCTATCTAACCTAGCATGATGCATCTGATTATTAAATCATTAAATATGAAATCGATGTCACATGAATATCTCCTCCAAACCACAAGTGTTGGATTCGATGAAATAGATAAATCTATGTAAAATATTTTATGCAAGATAAATGATTCACATAAATTGGATAAATCATAAGATCAGTTGATAAATTCTTCATCATGCCACAATCTTATAATACAAACTCAAATCAATAAAAATGAAATGAATACTCCTCTATGGCTTCATCAAATCCCTAAACCGAGGTTTAGCTGCTCATGGTGCTCGTCATCTCCATTAGTATGCTGAAGAACTCCTTTGCCATCCGCCTCAAACCCTCTCTTGGTTTTTATTCTCTTTTCTTTTCTTTTTTTTTTATTTCTTTCTCTTCAAAATAGAGCATTCTCTGTTTTCGAACCGAGCCCTCCTCCCCTTTGAACCGAGCTCCCCGTCATCCTCTTATAGATCACTGAAGACTCGGCGATCGATCCCGAGAGAGGAGGAGGGCGTGATGCTGGGAATGATCTCGCGGAGGCTTGATTCCTGTTGCATGCGAGATCGCTGGAGAAGGGCGTGATGCTGGGAATGATCTCGGGCTTGATTGCAAAGGCTGGTGAATGCGGAAGGGAGAAGAGCAGCGGAGGTGGGGTCATCCGGAATTTGGGGATCTTGAATCCGGAGGAGACGCGGACGGAAACGGGATGCTGGGTCGTAGGAAGGAGGGACGTGAGCTGGAAGGAGTGGATCACAGCTTGGAGCTAGGAATCCGAACTCTTGGATGCGGAAGACGCCCGGCTTGCTGGAAGGAGTTGATTGGAGGAGCTGGATCTCGGCTGCTGGGAGGTGGAACGGGCTGCATCACGGGCGGATGGCACGCGGCTGATGCGGCTAGCACGGGCGGCGGATCTGCTCGCGGGATCGACGGGAGGTAGCCGTGGACGGTCGGGATGCTTACAGGAAGAAGATGAACAGTGGGATTAGTTTTATTATTATTATTTTTTTTTGGAACACTGTTCATATGAACAGTGTCATCTCGGAACACTGTTCATATGAACAGTGTTTTCAGCATTTCAGGAAAAACTCTTTTTCTTGCTCTTATTTTATCGTAAAAATGGGCATATATGGATTTAAAACAAAGGTCTCCCCTATTTTGCTTAGTTTGGAAATATGATGCGGAGATGGAAATTTCTGAACCGTTGGATCACTTGGGGAGCCATGGATGGTGGACAGTGCTAGGGTGCATGCATGTCAGTTGGGCATTGGGCTCGAACCCAGTGTTATTGAACTGAAACGTGCTGGCTGGTATGCTCGGAAGGCGAGGACATGTGAATTATTTACTTCTTACCATATTTTAAATTTATTTCAAAGATTGTTCTATTTTGTAGTAAAATAAGTAGTTATCTTTTTAAGAATATTGACAAGTGCTGGAAAAAGAATATTAAATTATAGATTAATCAGCACTTATCAGGAAGGAATGGAAGATCGGGTTTGGCATGGATGCGGTGGGGACGCATCGCGGGAGAAGAGGAATGGAAGCTGGCTGCACACGGCTGATGCGCACGTTGGGGAAGATGGAAGGTTGGATTTTTCCCCTGCTTCGACGTTGGGATGGAAGGCTGATGCGGAAACCTGCGAGATGGCTGAGCTTGCACGCTTTGCGTTGGGCTGAAGAATGGCACGAATCCTGGAATGGTTGGTACTTCGTCGCGGACGGCTTGGGAGGAAGCGTGATGCGGAGACGGAAATATGTGAACCGTTGGATCACTTAGGGAGCCACAGACGGTGGACAGTGCTTGGGTGCATGCATGGCAGTTGGGCATTGGGCTCAAACCCCATGTTATTGAACTAAGATGTGCCGGCTGGTATGCTCGGAAGGCGAGGACATGTGATTTTATTTCAATGATTATTCAATTTCATGGTAAAATTAATATTTATAAGTTTAAGAACTTTGATAAGTGCTGGGAAAAGATAACTAAATTATAAATTATTCAGCACTTATCACACCCCCAAACCTATATTTTGCCAGTCCTCGAGCAAAATAGAACTAGAAAAGAAAAATTCTAACTTACTTTCGCAATCATCGCAATTGCATTTACCATATGCAACAAGGCATTAAACCCTTAGATTACCCTAGTGGACGAGTTATAGTCTCGTGAGGGTTTCCAGTGAAGATACCCACAAACTTCAATCTTAAAATAAGTCTTTTTTTTTTTGGATTAGATAAGTATGATTCATCAGGGTCCAAGGTTGCTACTATACTATCAACATAATGTCGAGCCTAGACCTTAGAAGTGTCGGCCAGTGTGTAGTGAAATTAGCTTACTCACTAAGAGAGACTTAATAAAAAGAACTCAATTTTGCATTACTTTCGACTAGTCATTAGGCTTTTCAGATTTTATATACCTTGTGTGTTTATCATTCTCACATTAATGTATATAAATTAGGTTTTAAAACCCCCTTTTTTATATTATTATCTTTTTTTTTCAATTTATAAAAATGAAAATGAACACATTTTTTTTTTCTAAAAGATTTTTTTTTTGATGAAAATCCAGATGAAGCCCCCCAAAACTAAACCTGACATTGTGAAGTGAAAACGAATGCAAGAGATGCAAACAAAACAAAAATGCTTAAAAATACTTAAAAATATTCCCAAACCTAAACCAAACATTGTCCTCAATGTTAAAGAAATCTAAGAGAATTGGGTTGCCTTCCAACAAGCGCTAAGTTTATTGTCTTCAGCCAGACACAATGCATCCTTAATTATTTTGATAAACAGGGTTCGTCAAATTAAGGGATTCGATCAATTGCCCGTCGGCAACATAGTCCACATAAGGTTTTAACCTTTGGCCATTGACTTTGAAAACATGTCCATCATTGAGGTGTTGGATCTCTACTGCACCATAAGGAGAAACCTTTTTCACTACGAATGGTCCATCCCACCTAGAGCGAAGTTTACCCGGGAAGAGCCACAACTTGGAATTGAATAGCCAAACCTTTAGACCAGGTTCAAAGGACTTACGGTTAATGGTTTTATCATGAAAAGCCTTAGTCCTTGCTTTATAAATTTTAGCATTTTCATAGGCCTCATTGCGCAACTCTTCAAGTTCACTTAGTTGGAGTTTTCGGTTAGGACCAGCTGCTTCCATGTCTAAGTTAAACTTTTTGATAGCCCAGAAAGCTCTATGTTCAAGTTCTACTGGTAAGTGACAAGCTTTTCCAAAAACTAATTGATCGGTTCTTTCACTTTTGAAAATAAACCACACAATAGAACGTATCCTGTAGGATAGTGATTACGGATGTCGGTCCACAGGAATTGGAGAATAAGTTATTTTTCTTTAAAAATAAATCAAGAAAAAGAATTTGCAAACTTGATTTAACTAAATTAATCTATAAGTACGAATTAGAATTTATCAAAGTAAATGGATCTAGGGTTTGGAGTCCACCACATAGCATTGCATCAGGGATTGTGTTCTTAATTTTTTTTATATCTTTTGGAGAGGCATGCAAATTAGCTACAAGCCTTTTAAAATAAAAACATAAAGAGTTTTAGGAAGATCCACCTTCGGTATAGCATAAAGTGTCTACCTAAGTATGCTAATCTAGGGTGCAGCACACCTCATCTTCCTAGGCATGGATCATCTTAGACTACTTTAGCAAATATGAATAGTAAATAGCATGCTCAAAATTTAAATATCATAAAGAAGTTTTTCATTGATAATAAGAATTTAAACAAGCTCCAAAAAAAATTAAAAGAGAAAGACAACAAATGCCCTATTACATTGCTAGGGCTTCATCCAGCCCTAGACTAGATGTTCAGCCGCGCATGGCTTTCGGACGACCTCCCATGTTCATGTGAATTCTGCTCCCTCTATTCCCAAAATACCCAAAGTATTCTCTCTCCCCCCTCCTTTCTCTTTTTTTATTATTATTTTTCTTTCTCTTCAAAATAGAGCAAGCTCTGTTTTCTCCCTTCCTCCCCCCTCACCGAGCGCCCCTTCCACCCTTTATATAGATCTCTCCCTGGCAATGAATCCAATGGGAACGGACGCATGATCCTTGGGCGGAATGCACGTCAACGGCTGGATCACGGGAGCTGGTCGCGGAAGAGTGATCCATGGAAGATGAATACCGAACAGGGGAAGGGGTTGAATGCATATCCCATCTTGGATGCGTGATCCTTGGCTGGATGCGGGAGGGCTGAATCACAGGCTACTGGGATTTCCTTCACGGATGTAGGGGATACGCTGGGAGGAGCCGATCACAGCTTGGAGCTAGGAATCCGGAAGAGGAAGAGTCGGAACGCCATTTCTAGGATTCGGCAGTTGGTGGCTGGGCGAATGATGATTGCAGAGGAGATTGGTCTTCCACTCGGTCGCTGGCTGCACGCATGGAGGATTCCGTGGGTCTCGTGGCTGGAATGGGCTGATCGGAGTGAAAGAGTAGATGCCCTATAAGCCAATCATTTGATGGGTTTCTCTTTGTAATCCTCCAAATCATGTACTTTGACACTCGATATATATCAATAAAGGTATTGTGTTTCATCATTTGCTGCTTATCTGTTTTATTATTGGATGATGAACCCCATAAATTAGGACATTGGTTTTAGAATTATGATGAGATCATACCAGTGAGACCTAAAATCCTAAAATCCTAATTTAGAATATTTCCAGTCAAATTGGTATATTGAGTCGGGGATCAATATTACCGGAAAGACTGGCACATCTTATGTATGCTCGATGTAGAGGGTGATTTATCTCACAATCACTTGTGTGAGACACTAATACAAAGATGTGGGTGCTCATTAGAGGAATGAGTTCACTGAAATGACCAGCCATGAGAACATCTTATGGATTCTTACTTAATTATCAAAAGATGGTTCTCATAGTGGGAGTTATGCAAGTGATCCTTAGACCTGAGATCACCATGGTACCTTGTGCACTTGAAGCTATGTTTTGGTTTACCCTCATTCACGACATTGCGTTGTGTACGGGGTATTCTGGATATGGTGGATTTTGTACGAAGGTTGTGAGTAGGTCAACAAGGAATCAGTCACTTCTAGTAAGAGAAGGTAACATCCTACTTACTCTAATCTTATGATGATTCAAGAAGCCTTTGATCAAAGCAAAATGAATATTAGAAAGAGTTTCTAATGTTTCATTGTTTGAATTATCATATAAAAGATTGAGAGAGACATGAATAAGTGATTGAGTTTGATATTGATCCATACTCATGCACTTATTCAGGATGTAGTATGACCGAGGGATTGAATTGCACGGTAATTTGCCACTGAAGGGTATGTTTGGATTTGTCCAATATATTTCTCATCTTTCGGGTAGACATGATACGTTGCTAGACGTCAATCATGTCTTGTGGGTTGATTGGATCAAAGAGTTTGATTAGATAAAAGCATCAGAAGATTCTGATTGCTAAGTCAGGTTTAGCACTAAATTGAACCTAAATTGGATTAGAGGTATTCTAATCAGGTTAGGTCAACTTGCACCTGCACCTACTGCTGGCTAAGATAAGGAACCCAATGGGTCACACACAAGAAAATTGATCAAGGGTCTAATTGGATTAGATCATGTTTGCAAGATGAACATGCTAGCACGTGTTGCAAACCCTAGCTCCTGATTCAAATTAAATTCGAATCTGATTCTTAGATTAGGTTGATCTAATATGATTAGATCATGACCTAATATGGGTTAGCCAAGAGTTGGAACCCATTTAGCTTTAATTAGACTTGATTTGATTAGGTTTAATGTTTTCTTTAAGTTGGTTAAACCCAATTGGATTGGGTTTGATAGGGCCTTCGCTTCTAGACCATTGGATCGCTCCCTGGATGAAGGATCTGGTCCACTGGTTGGCGTCTTCATCTAGACCATTGGATGGATTCCTGGATGAAGGATCTGGACCATTGGTCAGCGCCTGAATCTGGACCACTGGATGGCTCTCTGGATGAAAGATCTAGACCGTTGCTCAGCGCCTGAATCTGGACCATCGGTGATGGCATCTTGCTTCTGGACCATTGGATGGCACCCTGGATGATGATGCCTTGATCTGGACCATTAGATGGTGCCTAGATCTGGACCATTGGCTTTGATTCACTGCATTTGGGCCCTTGGATCATCAGGATTTAAGAGGGAGACATAAGAAAGAAGTTGATACACCCTTCTCCTTAGCACCCCATCATGATGGGATGCCTCTCTTGGCACATGCCTCATCATGATGAGGTGTGTGGATGGGATGCATCCCTTTATGATGCATCCCTCCATCTCTTATAAATAAGGAGGTGCCTTGGGGTTCTAAAGATCATCAAAGAAAAAGTCTCTCCTTCTCTCTCCCTTATCCCTTCTTTCTTACAAGCCTCTCTCTTTTGTCCTAACCCAAGACAAGAGGGTCTTCTTTAGGACAAAAAGGCTAGTAAATGTTTTAGAGGTAGAAAGGAAGAAGGAAGTGAAGAAAAATCAGCCAATTAAATCTTTTGGAAGGATTGAACAATTAGAATCAAGTTTTGGTGGAGCTAGAGTCTTGAACCCATTTCTGTGTGGATCAACATCGGAGGGTGAACATTTGGGCACCTTAGGACATCTTCAGACATATTGGATATAACGTGATAGGTATTCTTCTATACCAAGATTATATTTGCTACATTATTTGGTTATGCTATTAAGATGATCTTGGCTTATTAGGGTTTCATATAATGGGTTTTATAAGAAAATTTTATAATCCCGTATCTTCCGCTGCGCCCTAGGGCACTGGAAAACCCAACAGTGGTATCAGAGCCACCCTTAATCCTTTTAACCAAATGATAATACATGCTATTATCTTGATGCTATGAGATAGCTAGGTTGTTTATATGCATGATTAGTTTATGCCATGAGATAGTGTTATATTCATGTTGTAGCATAATATAATTGCTAGTGCTAAATTATAGAATGTGCAATGAGACCAATATAGTAGTATGAAAACTTTGGGCTGACCCATTCTGGAACAATCGACTCAGTTGGTGTCTAGGAAGGAAGCCACAGGTGGTTACTTAATTAGGACCTCACTCTCTGAGTGAGGGGTGCCTCCCACCTGCTTTCCTGGCCAATTATTTGATTGTCTTTTATGGTTGAGCTTAATGTTAGTAAGATACTACTATTTGAAAGCCCTCACTAAATTCATAATTAAGTCGTAGTGTTAATTGCTTTAAGCTGAGCCATTCTGAATCAATTGACTAAGTTGGTATCTAGGAAAGAGGCTACACAGGTGGTTATTTAATTAGGATCTTACTAAGTAAGGAGAGCCTCCCATCTGCTTACCTGGCCAACTATTTGATTGACCTCCATGGAAAAGCTAATTGCTAATATAACACTATAAAGGTCCTTCCTTCATGCTTAGATATTATTATGTCAATATCTACGCTAGCTTGTTGTGATTCCCACAAGGCTAGTATTAAGGATTGATATTGTAATATCTTGGTGCATATGTTGCATATGGCATATTTTAATATGTTGCCTTGTTGTGATTCCTACAAGGGCAGCATTATTCAAATATGACTGTATAAAAATGAAGGGTTTGACTTAACTAGACACAATAGTTTGTTGTGATTCCCACAAGACTATATGTGTGCTAGAGGACAGAATAAAGTTGGAAATTGCATGGGATGCAATTGGAAAGAGTTTCCTACCTTTGAACTTATAAGGGCTTATTGTGATTCCCACAAGGTCTTTTATAAGAAATTTGGATCTCAACCCCACTAAGAAAATTAGTATTTTCTCGTTCATCATACTTGAGGGTTATGATATTCGATAAAAATAGTGGGAGTAACAATTAGATAAAAGTCCTTGTCTGATTGAATACATGTCATCATGATTGGTCTGCTTATATTAGTCTTCTTTGTAATTATAGATTAATTCTGCAAAAATGGCATCTTCACTCTCACTTAGAGGTATCTTAGATACAAACAAATTGACTGGTCCCAACTATGTGGACTGGTTGAGGAATTTAAAGATTGTTCTCACATAAGAAAAACTTTCTTACATTCTTGAAACCCCTGACCTAGGGTCAGCAGGGGAAGATGCAACTGAGGAGGAATTGGCCACATATCGTATGTGGAAAAATGACAGTTTGACTGTCAAATGTATCATACTTGCTTCTATAAATAATGAATTGTAGAGGCAGCATGATAGCATGGATGCTCACTCCATACTCCTTAACTTGAGGAGTTATATGGTGAGCAGAGCAGAACTGCTAGATATGAGATATCTAAGCAGTTGTTCCGTGCTAGAATAATCGAGGGATCATCTGTGCAAGACCACTGTTTAAAGGTTATAGACTTGATCACTCGATTGAGTCAACTTGGCTTTGCTATGGACAGTGAGCTCAGACAGGATTTGATCCTGCAATCACTACCCGACTCATTCTCGCAGTTTGTTGTGAATTATCACATGAACAAATTGAATTCCTCCCTATCTGAGCTTCTAAATATGTTGAAAACAGCAGAGTCTCACATCAAGAAGGACAAGGGTCCGATCCTTCTTGTTGGTGAGAGCTCAAAGAAGAAGTCGGGCAACAAGGGTTCAAAGAAAAAACTAAATCCTAAGAGTCGCATCAAAAAGAAGAAGAGAAAGAAAATCTCTGGACCCGGTACCTGTTTCCACTGCGGCAAGATGGGGCATTGGAAAAGGAACTGCAAGAGCTTTCTTGCAAGTGTGAAGCCTGATGCAAGTGTTGCATCAAAAGGTATGTTTTTATTACATGTCAATATGACATTAAGTTCTTTTGATTCTAATTCATGGATATTGGATACTGGTTGTGGTTCTCACATATGCAAATCTTTGCATGGACTGCAGCAAATTAGAAGTCTGAAGAAAGGTGACTTCGAGCTATATGGCGCTGGAGGAGAATCCATCCAGGCTGAAACTGTTGGCACCTACATACTGGAGCTACCCTCCAGAAAGTTCTTGAAGCTAGAAGACTGTTATTTTATGCCAAAAATCGTTAGAAATGTAATTTCAATTCCTTTGTTGCTTAAGAAAGGATTCGAAATAAATGGAAAGAGCAATGGTTGCTCTATTTCTTTATCTAATGAGTATTATTGTCATGGCACTATGAAAAATGGTCTTTTAGTATTATGTCTTAATAATGTTATGTTTCATATTAGCAAAGATAATAAAAGAAAAAGAGAGAATATTAATAATACCCTCCTCTGGCATTACCGATTAAGTCATATTAGTGAGACAAGGTTACACAAGTTGTATAAAGATAAATTCTTTGACCCTTATGATTTTGAATCATTAGGAACTTGTGAATCTTGTCTTATGGGTAAAATGACCAAGTCTCTATTCTCGAAACATGGAGAAAGGGCAAGTGAGTTGTTAGAACTCGTACACACTGATGTGTGCGGTCCTATGTCAACTCCAGCTAGAGGTGGATACTCTTACTTCATCACATTTACTGATGACTTATCAAGGTTTGGTTTTGTGTATCTAATGAAACATAAATCCGAAGCCTTTGATAAATTTAAAGAGTATCAAAGTATGGTCGAAAAACAAACTGAAAAATATATTAAAATCCTTCGATCTGATCGAGAAGGAGAATACCTTTCTAGTGAATTTTTAGACTATCTTAAATTAAAGGGTATACTCTCTGAATGGACACCTCCATATACGCCATAATTAAATGGTGTAGCTGAAAGGAGGAATCGTACCTTATTAGAAATGGTACGGTCCATGATGTGCTTCACAAATCTTCCAATTTTCTTCTGGAGACATGCCCTAGAAACTGCTGCATTAGTATTAAATAGAGTATTATCTAATGCTGTATCTAGCACTCCATATGAGATATGGAAAGGAAAGAAACTTAATCTTAAGTATCTTAAGATATGGGGTTGTCATGCTTATGTCAAAAGAAATTTTGGACATAAGCTAAGTGCTAGATCGGACAAATGTATATTTGTAGGTTATCCTAAAGACAGTTTAGGATATATCTTCTATGATCCTACCGAACAAAAGGTATTTGTTGCTAGGCATGCCACTTTCTTGGAAAAAGAGTTTTTCTTAGAAAAGGGCAAGGATAGAAGAATTGAACTTGATGAAGTTCAAGACCCACAAGGTAAGACACATAATAATCCTCAACCAGATGTACCCATGAAAGAGGTACAGCCACTACACACTACTCCTCTCCGAAGGTCAGAAAGAGTGCGAAATGCATCTAAGAAGTATGGATTTATCATTGAGAATGATGAAGCCCACATCATTGATAACGATGACCCTCTGACCTATTCGGAAGCTGTCAAGAGTAGAGACTCTGACAGATGGCTGGACGCCATGAAATCCGAGATAGATTCTATGTATACAAACCAAGTGTGGACTTCGGTTGATGCACCTGAGGGAGTGATTCCAATAGGGTGCAAATAGGTATACAAGAAGAAGATAGGAGCTGATGGCCAAGTAGAAACCTACAAGGCTAGGCTAGTGGCAAAAGGTTTCAGGCAAAAATAAGGTATTGATTATGATGAAACTGTTTCGCCAGTAGCTATGCTCAAATCTATTCTGATTATGCTTGCTATAGCTGCATACTATGATTATGAGATCTTGCAGATGGATGTCAAAACCGCCTTCCTTAATGGTCACCTTGAGGAAGAGGTTTATATGACACAGCCAGAGGAATTTGTCTCAAGAGGGAGAGCAAATCAAGTATGTAGGCTAAAGAAATCCATTTATGGATTAAAGCAGGCATCTAGGAGTTGGAACATCCATTTTGACATGATAGTCAAAGAGTTTGGCTTCATTAAAAATATAGATGAACCTTGTGTGTACAAGAAGACTAGTAGGAGTGCTATTGTCTTCCTGATATTATATGTGGACGATATATTGGTCATTGAAAATGATGTTCCAATGATGCAATCGGTCAAGACTTGGCTATCAAAGAAATTTTCCATAAAAGACTTGGGTGAAGCATCCTATATACTTGGTATAAGGATCTATAGAGATAGATCTAAAAGGATGCTAGGTTTGTCCCAGTCTAGGTACATAGATAATGTGCTGAAGAGGTTCAGCATGGATGGAAGTAAGAAAGGTTTCTTACCCATAGGACATGGCATACAACTCTCTAGGAAGATGTCTCCTAAGACATCTGAAGAGAGGAATAGAATGAGTTCTATTCCCTATGCTTCAGCAGTAGGGTCGATCATGTATGCTATGTTATGTACCAGGCCTGATGTAGCTTATGCCTTGGGTATGGTAAGTAGATTTCAGGCAGATCCCGGGGAGGATCATTGGAAAATTGTGAAAAGCATTCTCAAATACTTGAGAAGGACTAGAGATGTTTTTCTAATTTATGGAGGATCAGAATTGAAACTAGAAAGCTATTCAGATTCTAGCTTTCAATCTGATCCAGATGATAGCAAGTCAATCTCTGGATATATCTTTACTTTGAATGGTGGAGCTGTGAGTTGGAAAAGTTCCAAACAGCAAACTGTAGCTGACTCAACTACTGAGGCAGAATACATAGCTGTTAGTGAAGCTGCTAAGGAAGCAGTCTGGATGAAGAAGTTCATCACAGAGCTGGGTGTAGTTCCTGAGATTGCCGGACCAGTCCTAGTTTATTGCAATAACACTGGAGCTGTTGCACAGGCTAAGGAACCAAGGTCTCATCATAGATCCAAGCACCTTTTGAGACGCTTCCACCTTGTTCGAGAGATAATCGAAAGACAAGACGTCAAGATTCAACGAGTAGACACAAAGCAGACCCATTTACTAAAGCTCTACCATAGCAGCAATTCAATCGTCACCTCGATTGTATGGGGTTAAAATATAAGGGCGATTGGCTTTAGTGCAAGTGGGAGATTGAAAGAATAGATGCCCTATAAGCCAATCATTTGATGGGTTTCTCTTTGTAATCCTCCAAATCATGTACTTTGACGCTCGATATATATCAATAAAGGCATTGTGTTTCATCATTTGCTGCTTATCTATTTTATTATTGGATGATGAACCCCATAAATTAGGACATTGGTTTTAGGATTATGATGAGATCATACCAGTGAGACCTAAAATCCTAAAATCCTAAGTTAGAATATTCCCAATCAAATTGGTATATTGAGTCGGGGATCAATATTACCGGAAAGACTGGCACATCTTATGTATGCTCGATGTAAAGGGTGATTGATCTCACAATCACTTGTGTGAGACACTAATACAAAGATGTGGGTGCTCATTAGAGGAATGAGTTCACTGAAATGACCAACCATGAGAACATCTTATGGATTCTTACTTAATTATCAAAAGATGGTTCTCATAGTGGGAGTTGTGCAAGTGATCCTTAGACCTGAGATCACCATGGTACCTTGTGCACTTGAAGCTATATTTTGGCTTACCCTCATTCACGACATTGCGTTGTGTACGGGGTATTCTGGATATAGTGGATTTTGTACGAAGGTTGTGAGTAGGTCAATAAGGAATCAGTCACTTCTAGTAAGAGAAGGTAACATCCTACTTACTCTAATCTTATGATGATTCAAGAAGCCTTTGATCAAAGCAAAATGAATATTAGAAAGAGTTTCTAATGTCTCATTGTTTGAATTATCATATAAAAGATTGAGAGAGATATGAATAAGTGATTGAGTTTGATATTGATCCATACTCATGCACTTATTCAGGATGTAGTATGACTGAGGGATTGAACTGCACGGTAACTTGCCACTGAAGGGTATGTTTGGATTTGTCCAATACATTTCTCATCTTCCTGGTAGACATGATACGTTGCTAGATGTCAATCATGTCTTGTGGGTTGATCGGATCAAAGAGTTTGATTAGATCAAAGCATCAGAAAGGTTCTGATTGCTAAGTCAGGTTTAGCACTAAATTGAACCTAAATTGGATTAGAGGTATTCTAATCAGGTTAGGTCAACTGCACCTGCACCTACTGCTGGCTAAGATAAGGAACCCAATGGGTCACACACAAGGAAATTTATCAAGGGTCTAGTTGGATTAGATCATGTTTGCAAGATGAACATGCTAGCACGTGTTGCAAACCCTAGCTCCTGATTCGAATTAAATTCGAATCTGATTCTTAGATTAGGTTGATCTAATATGATTAGATCATGACCTAATATGGGTTAGCCAAGAGTTGGAACCCATTTGGCTTTAATTAGACTTGATTTGATTAGGTTTAATGTTTTCTTTAAGTTGGTTAAACCCAATTGGATTGGGTTTGATAGGGCCTTCACTTCTGGACCATTGGATCGCTCCCTGGATGAAGGATCTGGTCCACTGGTTGGCGCCTTCATCTGGACCATTGGATGGATTCCTGGATGAAGGATCTGGACCATTGGTCAGCGCCTGAATCTGGACCACTGGATGGCTCTCTGGATGAAAGATCTGGACCGTTGCTCAGCGCCTGAATCTGGACCATCGGTAATGGCATCTTGCTTCTGGACCATTGGATGGCACCCTGGATGATGATGCCTTGATCTGGACCATTAGATGGTGCCTAGATCTGGACCATTGGCTTTGATTCACTGCATTTGGGCCCTTGGATCATCAGGATTTAAGAGGAAGACATGAGAAAGAAGTTGATACACCCTTCTCCTTAGCACCCCATCATGATGGGATGCCTCTCTTGGCACATGCCTCATCATGATGAGGTGTGTGGATGGGATGCATCCCTTTATGATGCATCCCTCCATCTCTTATAAATAAGGAGGTGCCTTGGGGTTCTAAAGATCATCAAAGAAAAAGTCTCTCATTCTCTCTCCCTTATCCCTTCTTTCTTACAAGCCTCTCTCTTTTGTCCTAACCCAAGACAAGAGGGTCTTCTTTAGGACAAAAAGGCTAGTAAATATTTTAGAGGTAGAAAGGAAGAAGGAAGTGAAGAAAAATCAGCCAATTAAATCTTTTGGAAGGATTGAACAATTAGAATCAAGTTTTGGTGGAGCTAGAGTCTTGAACCCATTCCAGTGTGGATCAACATCGGAGGGTGAACATTTGGGCACCTTAGGACATCTTCAGACATATTGGATATAACGTGATAGGTATTCTTCTATACCAAGATTATATTTTCTACATTATTTGGTTATACTATTAAGATGATCTTGGCTTATTAGAGTTTCATATAATGGGTTTTATAAGAAAATTTTATAATTCCGTATCTTCCGCTGCGCCCTAGGGCACTGGAAAACCCAACAGTGGTATCAGAGCCACCCTTAATCCTTTTAACCAAATGATAATACATGCTATTATCTTGATGCTATGAGATAGCTAGGTTGTTTGTATGCATGATTAGTTTATGCCATGATTAGGTTTGGAGTCCACCACATAGCATTGCATGAGGGACTGTGTTCTTAATTTTTTTTTATCTTTTGGAGAGGCATGCAAATTAGCTACAAGCCTTTTAAAATAAAAATATAAAGAGTTTTAGAAAGATCCATCTTCAGTATAGCATAAAGTGTCTACCTAAGTATGCTAATCTAGGGTGCAGCACACCTCATCTTCCTAGGCATGGATCATCTTAGACTACTTTAGCAAATATGAATAGTAAATAGCATGCTCAAAGTTTAAATATCATAAAGGAGTTTTTCATTGATAATAAGAATTTAAACAAGCTCCAAAAAAAATTAAAAGAGGAAGACAACAAATGCCCTATTACATTGCTAGGGCTTCATCCAGCCGTAGACTAGATGTTCAGCCGTGCATGGCTTTCGGACGACCTCCCATGTTCATGTGAATTCCACTCCCTCTATTCCCAAAATATCCAAAGTATTCTCTCTCCCCCCCCCTCCTTTCTCTTTTTTTTTATTATTTTTCTTTCTCTTCAAAATAGAGCAAGCTCTGTTTTCTCCCTTCCTCCCCCCCACCGAGCGCCCCTTCCACCCTTTATATAGATCTCTCCCTGGCAATGAATCCAATGGGAATGGACGCATGATCCTTGGGCGGAATGCACGTCAACGGCTGGATCACGGGAGTTGGTCGCGGAAGAGTGATCCATGGAAGATGAATACGGACAGGGGAAGGGGTTGAATGCATATCCCGTCTTGGATGCGTGATCCTTGGCTGGATGCGAGAGGGCTGAATCACAGGCTGCTGGGATTTCCTTCACGGATGTAGGGGATACGCTGGGAGGAGCCGATCACGGCTTGGAGCTAGGAATCCGGAAGAGGAAGAGTCGGAACGCCATTTCTAGGATTCGGCAGCTGGTGGCTGGGCGAACGATGATCGCGGAGGAGATTGGTCTTCCACTCGGTCGCTGGCTGCACGCGTGGAGGATTCCGTGGGTCTTGTGGCTGGAATGGGCTGATCGGAGGACATGAATCTCGGCTGCTGGGCGGTTGGGACGGAAGCTGGGCGTGGCATGGATGCGGCGAAGGCTGAATCACAGGCTTGGAGCTGGGAATCGATCCGGATGAAGAGGATTTGGCTGCACGCAGCTGATGGCGGAGGAGCTGATCGGAGGATCGATGGGAAGACGCCGTGGACGGCCGTGATGCATTGCGGGAGGAAGAAGATGTACAGTGAAATGAGTTTGGTTTCCATAACACTATTCATATGAACAGTGTTTTCACGGAATACTGTTCATATGAACAGTGTCATCTCGGAACACTGTTCATATGAACAGTGATTTCAGTAATTTTGGGAAAAGTTTTTTTTCTTGCTCTATTTTGACGTGAAAATGGGCATATGTGGATTTAAAACAAAGGTCTCTACTGTTTTGCTTAGTTTGGAAACGTGATGCGGAGATGGAAATTTCTGAACCGTTGGATTGCTTGGGGGAGCCACGGACAGTGGTCAGTGCTTGATCTCAATCTAGTTGGCTGAAGTTGGGTGCATGCATGGTAGCTGGGCATTGGGATCAAACCCACTATTATTGAACTGAGACGTGCTGGCTGGTATGCTCGGAGGGCGGAAAACTTCTTACCATATTCTAAATTTATTTCAATGATTTTTCAATTTCATGGTAAAATACGTATTTATAAGTTTAAGAACATTGATAAGTACTGGAAAAAGATAACTAAATTATAAATTATTCAGCACTTATCACTAATCGGAAGGAAGACATGCCAATAGGAGTTTTTTAGGCAGTACGGTAGGCCTAGAGAGTATTATTTATCCTTTGAGACCAATCTTTCCTATCGGAACGTACCATTTTCTCTAAGATGTGTTTTAACTTCCTATTGCACACCTCGACTTGTCCACACGTTTGGGGATGGTATAGGGTAGCAACTTGGTGGGTGATGTTATATTTGCGAGCCAAAGCCTCGAAAGACTGGTTGCAAAAATAAGATCCCCCATCACTAATGATGGCTCGGGGTGTGCCAAAACGATAAAAGATATTTTCATGTAAAAATTTAACCACAACCTTGTGGTCATTAGTTTTAGTGGCGACAGCTTTGACCCATTTTGAGACATAATCAACCCCTACCAGAATATATTCGAAACCAAAAGATGGTGGAAAAGGGCCCATAAAGTCAATACCCCGGACATCAAAGATTTCTACAATTAAAATAGGATTGAGCGGCATCATATCTCTATGGAAG
This sequence comes from Phoenix dactylifera, assembly GCF_051530095.1. NCBI lineage: Eukaryota > Viridiplantae > Streptophyta > Magnoliopsida > Arecales > Arecaceae > Phoenix > Phoenix dactylifera. The sequence continues at coordinate 5,507,612 of NC_143203.1, forward strand.
ATGGTACCCATCTGTTGGCACCGTTCACAAGTTTGACAAAAGTTATGGGCATCTTTGAAAAGTGTGGGCCAATAAAATTCACTCTGTAAAACTTTTGCTGCAGTTTTTCTACCCCAAAATGTCCCCCACAAGCTTGTGAATGGCAGAATGAAAGAATACTTTGAAATTCGCATTCGGAGACACATCGACGGATTACTTGATCGGGACAATACTTGAATAGATTGGGATCATCCCAATAATAGAACTTCACTTGTGAAAAGAATCGGTTCTTGTCCTGAGTTGACCAATCATCAAGAATTCGTCCTATGGCAAGGTAATTCACTATATTTGTAAACCATGGCGTTTTTATTCCTTGCACCTTAAATAATTGTTCATCTGGAAAAGAATCGTGTAAGGGTGAGGTAATTTGAGAGGGCTCAAGAAGAATCCTAGATAAGTGGTCCGCCACGATATTTGCAGTACCTTTCTTGTCACGAATTTTTAGGTCAAATTCTTGTAGTAAAAGAATCCATCGAATTAGACAGGGTTTGGTGTCTTTCTTTGCAAGAAGGTGTCGAAGGGCAGCATGATCAGTGAATACGGTAACCTTGGATCCTAAAAGGTAAGATCGAAACTTGTCTAGCGCGAATACTACGGCTAGTAACTCTTTCTTAGTGGTGGTGTAGTTCAATTGTGCATCTGAGAGTGCTTTACTAGCGTAGTAGATGACATGAGGTACCTTTTCTAGCCGTTCCCTAAAACTACCCCAATGGCATAGTCGGATGCGTCACACATTAGTTCAAATGGAAGGGTCCAATTAGGAGGCCGTATGATAGGTGCAGTGGTCAATTTTGAACGAAGATTTTCAAATGCCTCCTCGCATGCTTCATTAAAGACAAAGGGAGTGTCCTTGGCAAGAAGATTGCACAAGGGTTTGGAAATCTTACTGAAATTCTGAATGAAGCGATGGTAGAAACCAGCATGGCCAAGAAATGAACGAATTTGTTTCACAGTTTTGGATTGTGGGAGATTGGAAATAAGATCGACTTTGGCTTTATCTACTTCAATACCCCTCTTGGACACGACGTGTCCCACGACTATGCCTTCTTAAACCATGAAATGGCTTTTTCCCAACTTAACACTAGGTTGGTCTCCTTACATCTTTTTAGAACTAAAGTTAAATTATCCAGACAATCATCAAAAGATAGGCCAAAAACTGCGAAATCATCAATGAACACTTTTAGAAAGTTTTCCACCATATCTTAAAAAATGGCCATCATACATCGTTGAAAAGTTGCGGGTGCATTGCATAGTCCAAAAGGCATCCTCCTATATGCAAATATTCCAAATGGATAGGTAAAGGTGGTTTTCTCTTGATCGTCTGGATAGACAAGTACTTGATTATATCTAGAATAACCATCTAAAAAGCAGTAGAAACCTTGACCAGCCAACCGTTCCAAAATTTGATCTATGAAAGGTAAAGGGAAATGGTCCTTCCTAGTCATTGTGTTGAGTTTTCTGTAGTCAATGCACACGCGCCAACCCGTGGTTGTGCATGTTTGTATCAATTCTCCTTCCGTATTTTCAACCATAGTGATACCTGATTTTTTTGGTACCACTTGTGTCGGACTTACCCACTTACTATCAGAAATCGGGTAAATGATTCCGGCATCTAGTAACTTCACCACTTCTTTCTTGACTACCTCCTTCTTATTAGGATTGAGTCTTCTTTGCATTTCTCGGATGGGCTTTGCATCATCTTCGAGGTGAATTCGATGCATGCAAATGGAGGGGTCAACCCCTTTCAAATCGGCTACAGACCATCCTACGGCATATTTATTCTCTTCTAGCACCCTTAAAAGTTTACCCTCCTGTTCAGTAGATAAGTTGGCCGCGATGATTACAGGGAAGGTATCTTCTGGTCCTAGAAAGGCATACTTAAGAGTTGTCGGCAGTGGCTTTAACTCAAGTTTAGGTGGAGAATCAATGGAAGGACAAAGTGGTGCGCTAGCAATGGGGGGAAGAGGTTCAGGTCGGATCTTCCAAGGAAGGAAACTCATGGGAGATTGATTGTCGAGTAAGATGATGACTTCTTCTATGGCCTTGTCTATATCAAAGTTGCCAATGTCAAAATGGGCCAAGCATGCCTCTAGGGGGTCATCTGCTAAGATATAGGGAAAGGCTTCCTCTACAAGATCATCCATTTCGTCAATTAGGCAACACTCGTCTTTTCTCACATGTTGGTCAGCGGCATGAAACACATTCAACTTAATTTTCATGTTCCCAAATGATATATCCATTGCCCCAATTCTACAGTTGATATATGCATTGGCTGTCGTTAAAAAGGGACGACCAAGAATCATAGGGATTTATTTTTTTAGGTTGGGCACATGTTCCATATCAAGGATGATAAAATCTACTGAAAAATAGAATTTGTCTACCTTGACAAGAACATCTTCAATCATCCCCCGTGGTATTTTCACCGATCGATCAGCCAATTGTAAGGACACCGAGGTGGGTTTTAATTCACCTAATCCAAATTTCTCATAGACTGAATAAGGTAGAAGATTCACACTTGCCCCTAGATCTAAGAGTGCTCAGTCAATGGAGTTATCTCCTATGACACAGAAAATAGTGGGAGCGCCAGAATTTTTGAATTTTGGAGGGGTATTGTGTTGGAGAATGGAACTTACCTTCTCAGTTAGGAGGACCTTTTAAGACACATGTGTCCTAGATTTTCGCTTTTGGGTGCAAAGGTCTTTAAGAAATTTGGCATAGGAGGGAACTTGTTTGATGGCATCAAGGAGCGGGAGGTTGATTTTAACTTGTTTGAAATCCTCCATCATCTCTTCTAGTGAAGTTCCCTTCTTGCCAAAGGGAGAGGGTGCATTAAGTGCTTCAAAAAATGGGGCCTTTGAAATGTGAGTTGTGACAGACGGTGGACTAGCTGAAGAAGAAAAAGAAGATTTTGGATTTTCATGTGATACATTCCTCTCTTCTTCTTCACCTTCCTTATTGTTACCCTCCCCAACCTTATTATCTATTACACGTCCACTCCTAAGGGTAGTCAAAGCATTGGCTTGCTCATGATTTAGTCGAGTTTCTTGAGCCACGTATTGTCTCCTTGGATTACTCATTGGTTGACTTGGAAGCTTGCCTTCCTCTCTCTTGTTTAATGCATTAGCTAGTTGACCCATTTGGAATTCTAGCTTAGCAATTAATTGCGTGTGAGAGTGCAATAGTTATGTGTTTGCCTCTAAACCTTGAAGGGCAGTCAACACTTTCTCCTCAAAGGCTGTATTTCTTTGGGTTGGAGGAGGAGGATGTTGAAATTGAGTTGAGGGACGGTAGAGATGAAAATTTTGAGGGTTTTGAAAATTTTGGGAGTAGGGTTGGGAAGTATTCAAAGCTTGCTGCCTCCAAGAAAAATTTGGATGATTCCGCCATCCCGGATTATATGTATTGAAAAATGGGTCATTACCCGGTCTGTGCTGTGTTTGAGCAACATTGTTGTATTCTTGCACGAGTTCGAGGAATTGAGGTGCTGAAGGGCACTCATGAATATGATGCGATGGGCTAGAACAGATAGCACACACTTGTGCTTGGGAAGAGCTAACGACATGTCCTCCTATTATCAATTGGTCAATCTTATGGGACAATAAATCTACCTTGCTAGACAGGTCCATAGAATGACTTATTTCACAAATGGTCCCTTTTCTTTGAGAACTCGAGGGTGCTTGACGAGAACAAGAAGCATGCTGGAGGGAGTTTTCATTGAGATTTTTAAATAATTGCCATGCTTCATGCTCATTTTGAAGCATGAAAGTCCCCCCGCATGCGGCATCGATCATCTGACGGTTTCGTTTAGTCAATCCGTCATAGAAACATTGCACTAGCTACCATTTAGGTATTTGATGATGTGGACATTTACGGATTAGGTTCCGAAATCTCTCCCAAGTTTCATGAAATTCTTCTCCCTCAATTTGGGAGAAGCTCGTGATGGCACGTCTAAACTGGTTCGTTCTTCCTATAGGAAAGTATTTTTTAAGAAATTCTTGTTGCATTTGATCCCAGGAACGAATTGAATCAGCTTCTAAAGAATTAGCCATTGCTTGGCTCTATCCTTAAGGGAGAAGGGGAATAATCTAAGTTTTAGAGCTTCATCAGTGAAGTTCTGAATCTTGACAGTGGTACAAATCTCAAGAAATTCATCTAGGTGTTTATATGGGTTTTCGTTGGTGAGCCCATAAAAAGATGGGAGTATTTGGATCACACTAGACTTTATTTCATATTGTACAGCTGCTACCTCAGGTCATCGAATGCAAGATGGAAAAGTGTAAATGGTAGGAGTAAAGTACTCCCTCAGGAGTTTGGGTTGTTCTTCAGCCATCTCAAGAGGTGGGGATGATTCTAATATTCTGATCTCAGCTCGAATATTTCTAGGGGTCCGTTCTATTTCAGGGTCAAAGGGTAATAGGTCACGTACTCTAGAACAACTCCCTTGCATAAACTAGTACTTGATCAGTCAAGCATGCAATAAAAGAAAAACACATCAAATCCTTGTATTTGCCCTAAAATCACTAGATAGCTCCTAACTGGTTTGAAGAGGGCACCTAAGCCTCCAATCCGGTCTAATGAACTGAGTTGACCAGGTAAGCTCACAGGTAAGTGGGGGGTCACGATGTGTCGCAAAGGTCCCACTTAAAAACCACTTGCCTCGAACAGATGAACTATCTTCCTTATAGGGACAAAGCTTGCCTAGACATCAACTGAGCCACAGAATGAAATTGGTGCAACTTTCGGTGATCTTCGTCCTATTGAGCTCGAATGTCCCTAGAGGCCAACGTCTAATTGATTTTAATTAAAATGACACTATGTGAGATTGAGTTCACCTAAGTTGGGCAAGAGTCCGGTGATAAAATCCGGCTCTTATCTTGTTGGGGTGACTGCCCTTACTAAGTGCGGATTAATTGGTGTATGTGTATCAAACATGCATTCACACTTTTGCTGAAATTAAAATCAAACAATCACCACAAAATTTCAAGCTAGTTGGGAATCAATTTAAACAAGAAAGGTTTAGAGGTTACCAATGGGAATTTTTCCAGCAATTTTTTTTTTTAAAGCAAACTTCTACAGCATTCCTTTTCTAGCAGTCCCCTTTTTGACCGTCCCAGATTTTCTCTTCAATTCCTGATCAAATAATTCCAAAAGAAAAATCAAAAATTAGTAAGAGAGAAAAAAGAGATAAGGAAATTAACAAAAATAGAAATATTTTTATTTTATTTTAGATATATATATATTTATATATATATATATATTTGAAAGTTTTTTTTTAAGAAAAGAAAAATAACTATGCTAGCAATCCCCGGCAACGGCGCCAAAAATTGATCGATTTTTCAATTTCAAAAATAAACCATGCAATAGCACATATCCTGTAAGATAGTGATTACGGGTGTCGGTCCACAGGGATTGGAAACAAGTTATTTTTCTTTAAAAATTACTTCAAAGGGCATAAGCTAGAGTAAATGATAAAACTAAAAATTAATATGGATGTAATAGTATGAATTATATATGGAGAGAGGTGTTTAGGGTTAGAATCCACCGATAGATTTATATCCGTGACGCTTTCAATGATTGAGTTGTATTTAGGACTTGATTGCTTCCGATTACAATCGAAAACAATCATAAAAAAAATTATAACTAATTTCCAGCATGAATCATCTAAGTCTAGCACAAACCATCTACTCTAATGATAAGCATGACCTGTCTAACCTAGCATGATGCATCTGATCATTAAATCATTAAACATGAAATCAATGTCACATGAATATCTCCTCCAAACCACAGGTGTTGGATTCGATGAAATAGATCAATCTATGTAAAATATTTTATGCAAGATAAACGATTCACATAAATTGAATAAATCATAAGATCAATTGATAAATTCTTCATCATGCAATAATCTTACAATACAAACTCAAGTCAATAAAAACGAAACGAATACTCCTCTATGGCTTCGTCAAACCCCTAAACCGAGGTTTAGCTGCTCATGGTGCTCGTCATCTCCATTGGTATGCTGAAAGACTCCTCTGCCATCCGCCTCAAGTCCTTCCCCAGCCTCTCTTTTTTTATTATTTTTTTATTTTATTCTTCTTTCCAAGAATAGAGCATCCCCTATTCTTGGCTCTCTTTCTTATGAACCGAGCTCTCCCCTCTCTTCCCAAACCGAGCTATCTTCTCCCCTGTTCTTTGGCCCAACCCCAACCGAGAGCTTCCCTGTTCCTCTACTCTTCCTCCTTTTGTAGATCCCCACCAAAGATCAGCCAGCGATGGATCCATGAAGAGGATCGTCCGGGGTGCTCATTCGGGAAGGGGGAATGGATCATGGGCTGCTGATTCCGGGGCGTGATCCTAGAGGGCAGATTGCGGACGAAGATGATGAAGGGCATCAATGGCTGGATCTCGGGCTTGATTGCAGATGCTAGTGAATGCAGAAGGGAGAAGAAGGATGCGGACGTGCTGGGACGCGATCTAATCTTAAAACAGGAGAGGAAATCTTGCTTGACTCGCGGACGCTGGGAAGATTGCATCGCGGGAGGGGATCAAATCTGGAGCAAGAAATCTAGGAGGATGATCTTTGCCATAGTTCGGATGTTGAAGACTGATCCGTTGGTGATTGCAGGCCATTGCGAATGGGAGGAATCCGAAAGCAGGGGATACGCTGGAAAGATGTGGAGGATATCTCGGACGCGGGAGGGACGAGGAGAAGGCTCGGATGGCTCGGATGCTTGGAGGAAATCTGAGAAGGAAGGAATGGATGATCGGGTTTGGCATGGACGCGGTGGGGACGCATCGCGGGAGAAGAGGAATGGAAGCTGGCTGCACACGGCTGATGCGCACGTTGGGAAAGATGAAAGGTTGGATGTTTCCCCTGCTTCGATGCTGGGATGGAAGGCTGATGCGGAAACCTGCGAGATGGCTAAGCTTGCACGCTTTGCGTTGGGCTGAAGAATGGCACGGATCCTGGAACAGTTGGATACTTCATCGCGGACGGCTTGGGAGGAACCGTGATGCGGAGACGGAAATTTCTGAACCATTGAATCACTTGGGGAGCCACAGACGGTGGACAGTGCTTGGGTGCATGCATAGCAGTTGGGCATTGGGCTCAAACCCCATGTTATTGAACTGAGATGTGCCGGCTGGTATGCTCGAAAGGCAAGGACATGTGAATTTATTTCAATGATTATTCAATTTCATGGTAAAATTAATATTTATAAGTTTAAGAACATTGATAAGTGCTGGAAAAAGATAACTAAATTATAAATTATTCAGCACTTATCAAAATCCATTAACCGTAAGTCTTTCAAGCCTAATCAAAAAGATTTGGCTACTCAATTCCAAGTTGCATCTCTTCTCTGGTAAACTTCGTCCTAGGTGGGATGATCCCTTTTTAGTTAGAAAGATTTTTCCTCATGGTGCGATAGAAATTCAAAACCTCAGTGATGGTCGTATCTTCAACGTCAATGGCCAAAAGTTGAAACCTTATATGGAATGCATTGCAGAAGAAAAATTGATCAAATCTCCTGATTTGATGGATCCTATTTACCAGAATAATTAAGGATGCGTTGTGTCTGGCTGAAGACGTTAAACTTAGTGCTTGTTGAGAGGCAACTCAATTCTCATAAGTCATTTTTGCACATTTCTCTGTTACATTTTTCAATTTCTTAATAGGGACTCTCATACTGCTGATACAACTAAAGTATAATGCTCCTATCTTTCATATGCATTGCATAGTTTTTTTTTTTAAAAAAAAATATTGAGGACAATGTATGATTTAGGTTGGGGGGTATGGGTTGGAAATTTTTATTTTTGATTTTTCATTCTAAAAAAAGTTTTTCTTCAATTAAAAAAAAAGAATGAAAGTCTAATTTTTGTGCATTAGTGCTAGAATGATAATACACAAAGTATATAAAATATAAAAAGCCCAATGACTAGTCGGAAGTAAGACAATTTGAGTTCTTTTTATTAAAAATTATTTTAGTGAGTTGTAAGATAATTTTTACTTTAAAATTTTATAACACACATGGCCTGTACTTCTAAGGATTAGGTTCAACATTATGTTATTAAGTTTGGTGGCAACCTTGAGTCCTGATAAATCCTACCTATCTAATTCACTTTTATCTCAAAAAAAAAAGAGTGGATTTAGTCAGGTACATCGAAAAGGGCTACCTATTGTCAAAGGTCAGCAGGCTTGTGATGAAGAACCCGAGCATAGGTCCGTAGGGGAGTCTTGATGCCTAACACCTTACGCCAACTGGTGTGGGAGTTGTTGACTGAATGCTCGCTACACGGAGGAATCATCACAAGAGTAATAGTGCATAGTATATAAAAAAAAGAAAAAAAAAGAAGGAAAAAAAGAAAAAAGAAAAAAATAATATGTATATTGACCTTGAAAAAGATGATAGTGTGAAAGCCATCGACGTAAAAATTTGAGCAAACTGAAATATTACAGATAAAGCCTATGAGGTATTAAAGTAAACATCCACAACTCTAAAAATTCTGTAATATAGGATAATTTTGAATCAGTGATTAGGTTCTATCCAACCAATTTTTGGAAACTACTAGCTTTAGTAGTATTTTGGAGATCCAAAGCCTTAGTTTGTGCATGGTCCATATTTCACCGAGCACTCAAGTATAAATAAGTCTTACAACTTCCTAATGAAAACTTAATGGGTTCAACGTAAATTGCATACTGACCTAGGATTTGGGCTAACTTAGTAATTAAAACTCTATGTACTTTTAAAATTCTTATCATTTATGCATTTGAAATTAGATTTTAGGAAAAGATAAAATAAATTCTTTTGGTAGAGATAGAAGTTTGTGGGTATCTTCACTAAAAATCCTCATGACACAAAACTCGTCTACGAGAGCCATCTAGGGGTTTAAAGCCTTATTGCATACAGTAAATTGAATTGCAATTCCTGCGAAAGTGAGTTAATTTTTTTTTTCTATTTTTAGTTTGCTCGAGGACTAGCAAAATGTATGTTGGGGTGTGTGATAAGTGCTAAATAATACATAAATTAACCCCTTTCTCATTGCACTTATCATCATTTTCATGCACATATTTTGTAAATTTAACCATGAAAAGATGCATTCCCTTTCACCATTGCATTTTAATAAATTATCAGAAGTGATTCGAGTTTGATTGATTTTTTTGTCATATTGGTCGAGTCTAATATGTGTAGGTCGAGTCGAACCCCTTCTATCGTAGGCTAAGACCAAGTCCAAGGTGAAAGGAGGACCAAGTCTAAGACTCCCTTGTCATCATGGACTCTTGGAGGCGTGCATGATCAAATTAAGAAAAGGTGGAGGCGAGATCCCATATCTAAAAATATAACAGCCATATTTGGAAATTATTAGCCTATACAAGTATTGGTATTCTATCTGTAACTTTTGAGATACATCTCTGATTAAGCTGAAATTGGTTGCGTTGGAAATTTAACTTAAAAAGAAACAAAAGTCTATCACACAAGGATTTCAAAATTCAAACGTTTACTAGGTCAAAAGTGGACCTCAATCAGAGACACAAAATCAGGGGCAGATTCTGGGATGATTCTATTCCAAATAAAACTCTGCTTCGTGGATACATTATATTAATTATTCTCCTTTTGTGGAGGATGAGGGAACCACCCCCTGCAGCCTTCCTCAAAGCCCTAGTAGCCAAATTAGGAGTGGACTCTTTTGATTTTTTGTCCAAATCAAGTCGTGATCTCCAAAAGATGTTGTGCTGATATTTCTCTCGAGAAATCAGTTGATTTCTTTCCACACCGGGCCAACCCTCTCCCTATAAATTGAGGGGCGCAGAAGCAAGAAGTGTTGGAAATTGTATCCTAAGAGTCAATCGTCAGTATGTTGATGATTGAATTTTGTAAATGAATTGACAAATTAATAAAATGTTATTTGGCATTATTCATCATTTTATTGTACATCTTCAAATAAACTCTTATATGATGAAGTCCTTAGAACTATTTTATGATAAAGAAGGATTTATCTTCAAGTTCTTAAAACTGTTCGCGATCAAATGATATGTTGTTACTAGGACGACAGCATTATCGAGATTAGGTCGTTTGTGACATATACATTGGTTGTCCTCTTAACCAAGGAGTGTGGAGACACTGATATATCACACAAGTGAAGTGTAGGAGCACATTTCACTGAACATGACCAATTTCGGACCGCTCTACTATCAAAAGATTGTTCCGAGTGGATATGGGTATATGTGTCCCTTCGATCTGAGATCACCACGGTGACCAGCAAGCAACTCACTGTACTTTGGTACCGGACTATCTGAGTTTCTAATTCAGTGACGGAAGGTTACTGGTTGCAGTCAAGTACTTGCGAAGTCGGTGTGTGAGTCAAGATGGAATTGACCCCTCCTGATGATATGAGATAATGCCCTTGTATTCAATTTAGCAAAATCTTGGCCAGGATAATCCTTGTGAGGAGTCACAGGATTTCTAAAGTTGACACATAGAGGATGTACTTATTACAGAGTTGACAGTGAACTCTGAAGTCGTCCTGAGCATTTGGAGTCATAGGGATGAATTATACGGTAACCATAGTCCAAGGATTTTTGAATGTTGCTTTGCAATCATTCAGCCTATCCGGACGTCGGGTACCATTGCTAGATGGTCATTTCGATTAGTACAAGAAGTTGTTCTTGTGTTACCGATTTAGGTTCGAATCTATGGCGTCACACGCATAGAAGTTTCTAGGTTGATCAAATGGCTGATTGATGATTAAGAATCACTCAAGGGTAATTTGATCAATTCAATTGACAAATTATCCTAAGCAAAAGTTGCATTAAAATAATTATTGAATTATTGGAGGATTAATTAGCAATTAGATTGCTAATGAACTCAATTTGATTGAGTAATTGGGCTTAGGTTGAGCCAAATTGAATAGGATTCAATTTGGGCTGCATCAGGATTTGACCTAATTGCATTGGGTTCAACCCAAGTAGTTTGAGCTTGATCCAATTGATGGGACATGACCCAATTGGATTGGGATTGATCCAAATCAATTAGAAGACCTTATTTGATGAGGATTATGAGTCCAAATAATCAGAATTGGATAAGGAGAAGAATCCCTAAATTTTATGAACCCATCCTTATCCTTCTTGGAGAAGAATGATACCTTGATTTATCCCCAAGATTTTTCATGCCTATCCTATTTATTTTTGGCCAAAAATTGGCGTGAAAAGAGAGAAGGCGTGGGGCTATATTTTCTATAAAAATGGAACCTCAAATATTTCTAAAAAGATTTATATGAATTTCCTAATTTGTAGGGATTGCATGGAGCATGAAATAAGGTGGTCTGCGGCTGAACTTTGGATGCATGAATTCCTATCTTTTGGGAATCCAAAATGGCTGAAATTTGGATATGTTTATCTCCTCTTAATTCCAAATCACCATAATTTTTTGGGGATTTTATCAGCCAAATTAATTGGCTAAATTAGGTGTGAGGCGTGGGGGGATCTTTTGGCTATAAAAGACCCCCATGCCTAGGGTTCAGAATATACAATATTTAGAGGTTTTAAAAAATTATGAAAAAATTTCTTGAGGGCCTCCATCCCTTCTTATCCTTCTTCCTTACGTCCATCCTCCATCTCCTTGGAGAACAATCAAAGGTTGAGTGTTTAGAAGGAGAAAGCTTCAGCAACTGCAGCGTTCTTGCGCGAGCTAGCACTCCTGCAGAAAACGATCTACCTAGGGCTTCGCGTGGACAATCTATAGAGGCCGGACATGTGTGCGGCTGCAAACCTTGATCAATGAGTCATCCAAGACCTCCAAGGAATCATGTATGAGATTTGATCTCATTAAAGTTAAGATTAGATCTTAAACATGGTTGCTGAAATTTCAGGGTTGCTGAAATTTCAGAATTGTATGTTAGACATACAATCATTGTTTCATGCTTTACATAAATATTTAAATCATGGTTCTTATTTTTTTTGTAGAGATCTAATCTCTAGCATGCATAAAAATTAAATAGTTTAATTTTTAGATGCTTCCGCTGTAATTTTTTGAAAATAAATGCATGTAGCCCGCAAGGGTTCCTTTCGAGAAGGAGACGTTAGAGAGAAGAGGAAGAAAGGAGGAGAAGCCAGTCTTGATGGAAGAATCTCTTTGTTTGGGCTTCATCCTGCCCTAGTGAAGAGGTCAGCCTTCCATGCAGATGTTATTTTTAATTTCTGTTCTTGGAGTTGTCTAAACTTTTTGTTCTTAATGAATATCTTCTTTTATCTCATATTTAATTTATATAATCTTAAGTATGATGTTTATATGACTATTTTTCATGGTCACTAAGTAAATATAAGATAATCCATGCGTAAGGAATTAATTTAGGGTAGACATCTCATACCAACTGAAGATGGATTTTTCTAAATTACTTTTATGAAATTTGATTTGAATGCTTATAAGGCTTGTAGCTAATTGGCATGTTAATCCAAGAATGAATTAAAATACAATTAATCATTGTTGTTATGTTAGTGGTGAATTGCACTTCTTGTTAGATTGCCGTAGTTTAATCTTCTTCACAAACTCTTCTTTACATATTTTTAAAAAACAACTGTTCTCCAATCCCAGTAGATCGATACCCGTAATTAGCCACTATCCTACAAGATACATGCTATTACGTGGTCTTTAAAGTTGACTATCAGCTACACAAACCCTACACTTACCCTCTTTCTCTCTAAGTTGTGGAGCAGGAGGAGATGGGGTTGAAGGTTGTGGCAACCAACCATTCTATTATAGAAGACTTGGGCGACCCAGGCTAGTACGGTGGCTCACCAACCTCGGGCACGCATCGCCTAGACATTTTCCCTCAAGCGATTTCTCGAATTATCGTTAGACCTTAAGGGTCCATTTGGCCTCCAAACATCCTCTCCATAATTATGATGCTTTCAAAATGACAAAAATGGCCACGCCTCTTATAAATGCAGAAACTAGAAAACTTCCATGTTCATATCAAAAAGAGCGTTATGGAAAATGGCCCTAATAATCAACTGGCTTCGCAGGCTATATTCACTAGTTGGCTCTACTGAGGAGACTACTTTTGCAAGCTGAGCCAGCAAGCTTAACTCAGCAATAGAAGTGGGGGGCAAATAGGGGTCTCAAAACCAACCATAGCATATATGAGGACTGGCCAACCAAAGCTCACCATAAATCCTCTGGATCATCAACTAAAGCCCATTATGTGGCAAGCCCAAAAGTGTGCAGCTGATTTCAAATTTCAAAGACTGCCCATAGCTAGTGACACCTTGGCCAAAATATCAAGCGGCCTCTAAGATCACGCCAGCCAAATAGACGGGATGCGATCCGTGTGTGAAATGCCTGTCCTAATTGTTGGAACATGTGGGGCCTAGCAATCCTAGCCGACCCACATGCCTAAATTTTGGGGCGATAGGCTCGCACCTCTACTTATATAATCCACTCCTGAGGGTCCTTCTAGGTAACTCCTCATGTGCCTTGACAGGCTATTAAGAACCTCCTATGTTTCCTAATTATCATCTTGACTTAAGCATCAAAAAGTCTCCCATCAAATACACTCCGACAAGAGGACTTCTTTGTCTTTGCTATTTTAAGTCGGAGCTTGACCACATGCTAGGACCTCAACGGCAACTCTCTATTCCAATTGCCACCATGCATGACTGGAATAGCTCTTCACCAAGCACTCCGGTGTCTCTGTCACTCGGTGCCTAAGATAGATTGGTTCTCAGTGGCAACACTCCTCTTCGACTTTACTCTCTAACATCTGAAAGAAGGTGCCTTCATTAGAACACGCCCTTAAGAAGATAACTGAGTTGGGCTCGAGTTTGGAACCCACTTTATGGATCCTTCCCCGACAGATAGTGAAACCCTTCTTGAAAGAGTCTCTAGTGGCCTCCAGTATCTCACTAAAAACTTCCTAGAAAGCTCTGTAGTCTGCAACAACATGTTGGGCCTTCTCCTCACATGTGAGACCTCCTCCCTTGCTCGGGTGATGATGACCCAAAGATTGATTTAAAGATTGATTTTGATGATCACAAAATCTTGAAGTATAATTACTAATGTTTGTGTTGCAAGAAGAAAGATAATTTGTTTTGCAAGGAACATAGCAAGTTGGAAAAATACAAGAAGGTCTCAAAAGCTCTCAAGAAAAGTTGGAAGAAAGCTACACTTCATTGGCCCAATGTTCAAGTTCAAAGGATTCAAGTTAGAGGGACAATTCTAAAGAAAAACTCAAAAGAACTGTTCTCGAGTCGACTCCTGAAAGTTCAGAGTCGACTCTAGCACTCTAGAGTTTCAAGGAACAGTGCTCGAGTCATCTCCGGGACTCTGCGAGTCGACTCCGACTGAGAACAGACAAAAAGACAGAGAGTTTATTTTCAGCGCTACAGTGCTCGAGTCGACTCCTACTTCAGTGCTACAGTGCTCGAGTCGACTCCCAGCTACAGTGCCGGCAGACTCTTATTCATGAGTCGACTCCTACTTCAGCCGAGTCGACTCGAGCACGCTGGGAGGCATAACGGCTAGTTTTTTCTCAACTCCAACGGCTCTATTTTTGTCTCTAATGGCTAGATCTTTGTTTCCATGCCATCCAAAGCTATAAAATCAAGGGAAGAGCTAGGGGAGAAGTTAAGGAAGTGGGAGAGAACACATAGGGAAGAGATTTCAAAAAAACTTCTAGAGAAACCTCCCAAAAGCACAAAAAGGCCATTCAAAGCAAAAGAGAGTGAAGAAGAGCATCCGAGTGAATCACAAGGCTTCCTCTCCAACTGTGTGCTGCCTCAGTGATCCTCTACCTCGTGCAAAATCAGAAAAGGATCAAGTAAAGAAGAAGCCGAGTTCCTTCATCTACAAAACTTGTTTGAAGGCTTCTTCTCTTTACTCTATTTGTTTACATTGTTATATCTGCTTGATTAAGAAGCTTGTATTTATTTTAAACTCTTGTTCTAATATCTTGTAACTTGATTCAATCAAGGGATTGAATCAAGGGGTTAAGGTTTGTTGGTGAGCCAAAGAAAAAACCAACGGTGTAAGGTTGTGGTTGGTGAACCAGGAAAAACCAACTGGGTTTGATTGTGAACTTAGAAAATAATCGAGTGGTTCTAGTCGGTAAGACTGTGAAAACCGACCGAGTTCGTTGTGATCTCGTGAAAACAACAAGTTAGGTTGTGAGCTTGTAAAACAACCGGCTGTAATCTGAGGGATTATAGTGAAATTCCCAAGAGGTCTTGGAGAGTGGATGTAGGTGCTGGGGTGCACCGAACCACTATATGTTTGTTGTGTTTGTGATGCTTTCTTTCATTGTTTAATTTCCTCACTTACTTAGATAAATATTTAATTGAATTGCTTGCTTAACTCTTATCCGCGCATCCTTTAGTTGCAAGTATATTCAAATTGTTTACTCAAGTTTCTTTTAATAAAACTGCATTAAGATTCATTATATTGAAATGCTTGCTTGGGGAAATCTAGACTAATTGTTTATTGAGTCCGCTCCTTAATAGTTTTAATCTTGATCAGATTAGAATCAAACTATAGCTAAGTTTAAATTCCACTGTGCATCTATACAACTTAGCTTAATTAATTGAAAAATTTAGAAATAGTTGAAAAGCTTTAAAAAATCCAATTCACCCCCCCTCTTGGGTTGTATCTACTGGGCAACAAGTGGTATCAGAGCAGGTGCTCTAAGGTTAATTGTTGATCTCACGATCCAAAGCCAAAGATCATGACAACTCAAATAGATAGTTTTCTAGGAGAGAAACAATTAATTGATAAACCTCCACTATTTAATGGCATAAACTACACACATTGGAAAGCACGCATACGCATTTTCATTCAATCACAAAACTATGATTTATGAAATATCATAATAAATGACCTTCACACACTCTCTCAAGCTGTTAATGAAAAAGACTTAGCACAATTGAATGCTAATGCTATGAACATACTATATTGTGCTATCCATGAAACTATATTTAATAAGATTTCTGCATGCTTATCTGCTAAAGAAATCTGGGATACTTTAAAAAATATTTATGATAAATCCCAGATTAGCTCACATGTGCTTCAATTACATACTAACAGTGAGACTGCAGAAAAAGATGTTGAATCTCCCATGTCAGCCGAGTCGACTCCCAATTTGTCCGAGTCGACTCCTAGAGGAAAACAGTCTGAAAGGCAAAGACTCAGTTTCGGAGACTCTGTGAACGAGTCGACTCCAAGTGTTTCAGAGTCGACCCCCCAAGTTAGCCGAGTCGACTCCAACAAAGCCCGAGTCGACTCCGAGGCAGAACAGTTCAAAAGATAAAGAATTAATTTTCCGATCTCTGAGAATGAGACATCTTCCGAAGATCTCGAGTTGACTCCAAGTAAACCCGAGTCGACTCGAAGTAAATCCGAGTCGACTCGAGGAAAAAAGAACAACAAAAAAATTCAAAAGCTTCCTTAAGACAAAAAAGAAGAGGAAGCAAGAAGAAAGAAAGAAAGAGATAAAAAGGAAGAAAGCCTTGACCAAGGAAGAGTCAAGCAAGAAAATGAAAGTTAGGAGCAACAATGATGATATTAGCTCCAAACAACTACAAGAGGTAACTAACTTGTGCTTTATGGCACAAGAAGATAAAGTAAAATCTGAATCTAATTTTACATCAAATGATTTTTAAGAAGAATTCTCTTGTTATGAATTATTAAATGCTTTTCATGATTTGTATGGTGAATGTAGAAAATTAGCTATAAAGAATAAAAATCTTAAAAAACTAAATCTGAAAATTTCAAAAGAAAGAAATTCTATTGCTGAAATACAAGACAAACTAAATTCTGAAAATGAAAGCTTAAGGTTAAATTCAGAACGATTGATTCAGAAAAATCAAAATTTAATTAAAGAAAATCAAAACATAAATGAAGAAATTAACCAATTGAAATATTTTATTTACAAATTCACTGTAAGTTCAGAAAGATTAAAAATGATGTTTGAAAGCTAACATGCTGATTTTGATAAATCAAAATTTGGCTTGACTCTGTCGCTTAGCAATGAACCCCTAAAGAAAAAGATTATAAATTCGTCAAGCAAATCATCAAAAAGGATAACGTATTTCAAACATCAAAAGAATGGGCATAACAATTTTACCTATAGTTCTAGTATAATTAAATCAAATGGTAAAGTTATTACTATTAAACAGATTTAGGTTCCAAAAGGAACCATATGTCCTAACCCTCAAGGACCCAAGCAAGCTTGGGTACCCAAAATAAAAATATGAGGGTGTAGATGTAGATGTGCCAAGATACCCATGGAACAAATGGAACTTTCACACAAATGGGTGTTCTAGACACATGTTAAAGAATGGAACTTAAATGTAATCAAGAAAAGCAATTAAAATAGAAGAAATAAATTCAAATTTCTCCATCTTTCTATGTTATACTTTACTTATTGTTGGATAAGTTGCTAAATGATTAATCAATTTATTAAGAATAACTCTATGAATTCTCTATATGCTTGATTGAGAGTTTTTATCCATGGCATTATTTTTATTGATCATAAACATGAGAATGTGTACTTGGTATACCTTTGAATATACGCATTATAAATACTAAGATCAAAGAATTCTTTTTGGCATATAAAATTAACTTATGCTAGTATGGACCTAATTTCAAAAGATCTTGTAAAAGTTTGCCATGCATGTTAACTAAGAAAACAAACAAGAAACAATTTCTAAATCTAAAGATGTTGTTTCCATCACTAAGTTTTCAAAAGCTTACATTGGATTTGTTCTTGGCAAATAAAATTGAAGTATTTTCTGTATTTGCTAAATCTTGTAAAAGTGTTTCAAATGAAAAAGATTTTCAAACTATGAAGATAAAGAGTATCATAGCACAGTGTTGAAAACCAAAATTCTGATAAGGTTTGCATAGAAAATAATATTGAATACAATTGTTTCTGCACCAAGGATACCATAAGTAATATAGGATTAATAGAATCCTTGAAGAAATGAAAAAGACAATGTTGTATGATAGTCATTTTTTTTAAAAAAGCTATCATCACTGCTTGTCATACATATGGTTTCTATTAGATCCATATTTTTCAGTCGTACATGTTATGCTTGATATGTTCTTAAGAAAATAATGCCAAATCTGATAAAGATACTCCTATCTTTGGGTATCATTCATCAAGCAATGCATATAGAATATTCAATGAAAAGATCCTAGTTGTAGAAATATCAATTCATTTTTTTTCTTTATGAGACTAATGATCTTTCATCAAGCCACTAAAATCAGATTATATATGTATATGGTTAATCTTTTTGCTTACATATAACAATCTGAAACTAAAACACCTTAAGAAGAATGAACAAGATTATAATTGGTCAAGTTAAACTAAATCATTTTTGAAAGAGATAGAATTTGAAATCTTGCCAATAAAATCTGAAAACTTGTTAATAATTAGAACCAAATTGAGTTTTTCAGAAATGCACTTAATGAAGAAAAATTGGTGACTACTAAAAGATTCAATCAAGAAAAGATGAAATAGATCTTAATGAATTTCTTGTATGATTAGAAGTAAAGATCACCATTATCATTTGCTTGCTTTATGAGCTTTATATTCTGTCAAATGAATGTGCAGAATGCACTCCTATGTGGTTATTTCATTAAAGAAGTTCTATGTAAAATAACCACCTTATTTGAAAATACTCATTATAAATATGATAAAGCAATATATGATTTGGACCAAGCACCAAAAGCATGATATAAAAGCTTGAGTAACATTTTTGATAGAAAGTAATAGTGATAAATCTATGCATCAAAAAGAAAAATTTGTGATATCTTATTTGCTCAAAGTATACATTGATGACATCATTTTTGGTTCTACCAATGAAGATTTATATAAAGATTTTACTAAGCTCATGCAAGGTGAGTTTGAAATATGTATGATGAATAAATTAACATTTTCTCTCGAACTCCAAATTAAGACAAACAAGAAAGGGGATCTTCATTGACCAAAGTTAGTCCACAAGAAAACTCTTATAGAAGATTGGCATGAAGAAGGTATATCTATAACCCCATCTTGTAGAATTTGAAAAGGATGAGCAAAGTAGATCTATTGTTTTAAAGTTGTATTGAATCATACAGTTAGTGGACCAGATTGTATGCTCATTATATGCCCTTGTACAAGACTTCAATCTAACTCTAATGAATCATATTGATAACAAATGAATTATAATCTGAATTTTGATAGAAACAACTGTTTAAGATAATTTGATTAAAACTTAGCTAGCATGTCTTATTAATAATTATCTTAAGCAAATAGAATCTAAGTTAAATTGATTCTGAAAATAAAAAATTAATTTGACCTTGATGAATCTTCCTATTGCCTCACATGCTTGTCCTTTAACTATCTTGGTTAATAAAACTATCTCTTTAAGTTCAAGTGACATGTGCTTGCTTATATTTAGGCAATCTCTTGAGTAAAGTGACTCAACATTCAATTACTGTTATATCTTATGTTGAGTCATCTAGTTAAGAAATATGTTGTATGAATGTTTTGTATCTTGAAGAAACTAATGATTTTCCTTCAAGAAAGAAAAAGATCTTATTAATAATACACAATCCTTAAGCAAGAAAATAAGAGAATTCAACTTGAAGGACACCTCCACATAAGATACAATAGACATTCACATGTAAACAAGAAAGGGGACCTTCTTCAGTCAAAAGTTTACACATAAGAAATCTAGTAGGTATTTGACTTGAAGAATGCAGAATGAATCGGTAATTCTAGATACCTCTCTTATAAATTAGTTGAGCAAAGTCAATAACTTAAATCTTATTATGGCACGATTAAAGTCTTTAATTATTAATTTCTTGATATCATGTCTATATATGTAGTGATTGACTTATACTTTTAAAAATTATTTCATGGTTTGCCCAAACTAAAATATATCTTTGCCTATGTCATAACCATGAAATACACAAGTTTATGCTTAAAATTTTGATTTAAAATAACTTATGAGAAGCTATGAATCCTTGAGCATAATGAAAATGTTGTTTGCATGATATACATCTATATGATACATAAGATTATTTCTTTATTCTGCTCTTTCATGTAAATTACTTGAGAATAACAAAAAAAGAGAGAGATAAAGAAAAGAAAATGAACATTATTCAAGAAAAGTAAAAATCTAAGGCAAATACTCCAATCTTAAGGAAAAGCAAAACAAGCATAATATATTCGGCACATTTGTGAGACTTGTGTGAGCATTCTTTTGGAAGGGATAAAATCTATAATTAATTACACTTAAATAGAGGAAATTTGAAGTGAACATTTTAACCTTTCTATATTGCTCATCATAGGGATGGTACCAATGGGGAGGCTAGTGGTAGTACCCGGCACTATTTGATCCAACTATTTGGTGTAGGGTATATTAAGAACGGCACAAGAGGAAGGCTAGTAGTAGTACCTCGTGCCCCTTCCAACTCCATCAGATAGGGAGCAAATAGAGTATAGAGCATAAGAAAGTAAAAACGAAAAAAAAACACAAAATCAAAATTTTCGTTAATTGGTTAAGAAAAGAAATTCCAAAAAAAATGAGGAAATGAATGACAAAGTAAATGAAAGTATATAAGAAGAATCAAGTCAAGTTTTAATCACTTGAAAACACACCTTAAGGATGAAATCAGTGTAAGATTATATTTAAATAGGGGGAGTTTATTTAAAAAGAATTGATTTTGATCCTTGACATGCTTGTTCTTAATATTTTAATGCATGACTTAACACATAATATATTTTGCATGTGGCATGATGTTTTGAATTCTGGGTTCTTGATGATCCAAAGATTGATTTAAAGATTGATTTTGATGATCACAAAATCTTGAAGTATAATTACTAATGTTTGTGTTGCAAGAAGAAAGATAATTTGTTTTGCAAGGAACATAGCAAGTTGGAAAAATACAAGAAGGCCTCAAAAGTTCTCAAAAAGTTGAAAGAAAGTTATACTTCATTGGCCCAAGTTTCAAGTTCAAAGGATTCAAGTTGGAGGAGCAAATTAAAAAAAAGATTCAAAAGAATAGTCCTCGAGTCGACTCCTGGAAGTTCAGAGTCGACTCTGGCACTCTGGAGTTTCAAGGAACAGTGCTCGAGTCGACTCCGAGACTCTGCGAGTCGACTTCAACTGAGAACAGACAAAAAGACAGAGAGTTGAATTTCAACGCTATAGTGCTCGAGTCGACTCCTACTTCAGCGCTACAGTGCCGGAGTCGACTCCCAGCTACAGTGCCGGCAGACTCCTATTCACGAGTCGACTCCTGCTTCAGCCGAGTCGACTCGAGCATGCTGGGAGGCATAACGGCTAGTTTTTTCTCAACTCCAACGGCTCTATTTTTGTCTCTAACGGCTAGATCTTTGTTCCCACGCCATCCAAAGCTATAAAATCAAGGGGTTAAGGTTTGTTGGTGAGCCAAAGGAAAAACCAACGGTGTAAGGTTGTGGTTGGTGAACCAGGAAAAACCAACTGGGTTTGATTGTGAACCCGAAAAAACAATCGAGTGGTTCTAGTCAGTGAGCCTGTGAAAACCGACCGAGTTCGTTGTGATCTCGTAAAAATAACAAGTTAGGTTGTGAGCTTGTGAAACAACCGGCTATAATCTGAGGGATTATAGTGAAATTTTTAAGAGGTCTTGGGGAGTGGATGTAGGTGCTGGGGTGCACCGAACCACTATATATTTGTTGTATTTGTGATGCTTTCTTTCATTGTTTAATTTCCTCACTTACTTACTTAGATAAATATCTAATTGAATTGCTTGCTTAACTCTTATCCGCGCATCCTTTAGTTGCAAGTATATTCAAATTGTTTAATCAAGTTTAATTTAATAAAACTGCATTAAGATTCATTGTATTGAAATGCTTGATTAGAAAAATCTAGACTAATTGTTTATTGAGTCCGCTGCTTAATAGTTTTTAATCTTGATCAGATTAAAATCAAATTGTTGCTAAGTTTAAATTCTACTGTGCATCTATATAACTTAGCTTAATTAATTGAAAAGTTTAGAAGTAGTTGAAAAGTCATTAAAAGATCCAATTCACCCCCCCTCTTGGGTTGTATCTACTGGGCAACAAGTGGTATCAGAGCAGGTGCTTTAAGGTTAATTGTTGATCTCACGATCAAGAGCCAAAGATCATGGCAACTCAAATAGATAGTTTTCTAGAAGAAGGACAATTAATTGATAGACCTCCACTATTTAATGGCATAAACTACACACATTGGAAAACACGCATGCACATTTTTATTCAATCACAAAACTATGATTTATGGAATATCATAATAAGTGACCTTCACACACTCTCTCAAGCTGTTAATGAAAAAGACTTAGCACAATTGAATGCTAATGCTATGAACATACTATATTGTGCTATCCATGAAACTATATTTAATAAGATTTTTGCATGCTTATCTGCTAAAGAAATCTGAGATACTTTAAAAAATATTTATGATAAATCGCAGATTAGCTCACATGTGCTTCAATTACATACTAACAGTGAGACTGCAGAAAAAGATGTTGAATCTCCCACATCAGCCGAGTTAACTCTCAATTTGTCCGAGTCAACTCCCAGAGGAAAACAGTCTGAAAGGCAAAGACTCAGTTTCGGAGACCCTGTGAACGAGTCGACTCCAAGTGTTTCAGAGTCGACCCCCAAGTTAGCCGAGTCGACTCCAACAAGGCCCGAGTCAACTCCGAGGCAGAACAGTTCAAAAGACAGAGAATCAATTTTCCGATCTCTGAGAATGAGACGTCTTCCGAAGATCTCGAGTCGCCTCTTAAGCCAGTCAAGTCGACTCCAAGTAAATCCGAGTCGACTCGAGGAAGAAAGAACAACAAATAAAGAATTCGGTGATGAAAATAAGGATCCATTTCCAAACACCGAAAAATTCAAAAGCTTCCTAAAGACAAAGAAGAAGAGGAAGCAAGAAGAAAAGAAGAAAGAGATAAAAAGCAAGAAAGCTTTGACCAAGGAAGAGTTAAGCAAGAAAATGAAAGTTAGGGCAACAATGATGATATTAGCTCCAAAGAACTACAAGAGGTAACTTACTTGTGCTTTATGGCATAAGAAGATAAGGTAAAATCTGAATCTAATCTTACACCAAATGAAATTCATGAAAAATATTCTTATGATGAACTATTAAATGCTTTTCATGATTTGTATGGTGAATGTAGAAAATTAGCTATGAAAAATAAAAATCTTAAAAAGCTAAATCTAAAAATTTCGAAAGAAAGAAATTTTATTGCTGAAATACAAGACAAAGTAAATTCTGAAAATGAAAGCTTAAGATTAAATTCAGAAGAATTGATTCAGAAAAATTATAGCTTAATTAAAGCAAACCAAAACTTAAGTGAAGAAGTTGACCAACTGAAATCTCTTATTAACAAATTCACTGTAAGTTCAGAAAGATTAAAAATGATGCTTGAAAATCAACATGCTGTTTTTGATAAATCCAAATTTGGCTTGACTCCCTTGCTTAACAATAAATTTCTAGAGAAAAAGATTATCAATTCACCAAACAAACCATCAAATAAGATAACTTATTTCAAATATGAAAAGAATGGGCATAATAACTTTACCTATAGTTCTAATACACTTAAATTAAATGGTAAAGCTATTACTATTAAACAAATATGGATTACAAAAGGAACAATTATAGCTAACCTGCAAGAACCCAAAAGAGCTTGGGTTCCTAAGTTAAAAATCTAATTATTTTTCCAGCAGGTATGTCTAGCTACCCAAGGTTCCAATAAAAGATGTTATCCGGACAATGGGTGTTCTAGACACGTGTTAAAGAGTAACTAAAATAGAAGAAATAATGAAATTAGTAATTCTTGCATTCTCTCATACTGAAATTGTTTTATTAGTTGATTAAAACATAACTTGCAAGTATTAATCATTTTTTGTGATATAAGTGATATTTTTGGTATGAAAAGAAAATATATCTAAATCACTCCATCTTTCTATATTATGCTTTACTTATAGATGGATAATTTGGTAAATCAATTCTCCTAGAATAACTCTATGAATTTTCTATATGCTTGATTAAGAGTTCTTATCCATGGCATTATCTTCTATTGATCATAGACATAAGAATATGTACTTGGTATGCTCTTAAAAATATGCATTATAAATACTAAGATCAAAGAAAAAAAAATTTTGGCATATAAAATTAACTTATGCTAGTATGGACCTAATTTCAAAAGATCTTGTCATTGGTTACTTAGATTATCTTCTGCAAGGTCAAAGTTTGCTATGCATATTAACTAAGAAAACAAACAAGAATCAATTTCTAAATCTAAAGATGTTGTTTCCATCACTAAGTTTTCAAAAGCTTACATTGGATTTGTTCTTGGTAAATAAAATTGAAGTATTTTCTGTATTTGCTAAATCTTGTAAAAGTGTTTCAAATGAAAAAGGTTTCCAAACTATGAAGATAAAGAGTATCATGGCACAGTGTTGAAAACCAAAATTCTGATAAGATTTGCACAAAAAATAATATTGAATACAATTGTTTCTGCACCAAGGACACCATAAGTAAAATAGGGTTAATAGAATTCTTGAAGAAATGAAAAAGACAATGTTGTATAATAGTCATCTTTTATCAAAAAGCTATCATCACTACTTGTCATACATATGGTTTCTATTAGATCTATTTTTGATGAAAACTTCTTTTGATCTTCTGAAAAAATAGAAAATGAACTATTGCATATCTCTCATATTTTTTAGTCGTACATGTTATGCTTGATATGTTCTTATAAAAATAATTCCAAATCTGATAAAGATACTCCTATCTTTAGGTATCATTCATCAAGCAATGCATATAGAATATTCATTGAAAAGATCCTAGTTGTAAAAATATCAATTCATTTTATTCTTTATGAGACTAATGATCTTTCATCAAATCACTAAAATCAGATTATATATGTATCAGGTTAATCTTTTTGCTTACATATAACAATCTGAAACTAAAACACCTTAAGAAGAATAAACTAGATTATAATTGGTCAAGTTAAACTAAATCATTTTTGAAAGAGATAGAATTTGAAATCTTGCCGATAAAATCTGAAAACTTGCTAATAATTAGAACCAAATTGAGTTTTTCAGAAATGCACTTAATGAAGAAAAATTGGTGACTACTAAAAGATTCAATCAAGAAAAGATGAAATAGATCTTGATGAAATTCTTGCATGATTAGAAGTAAAGATCATCATTATCATTTGCTTGCTTTATGAGCTTTATATTCTATCAAATGAATGTGTAGAATGCACTCCTATGTGGTTATTTTATTAAAGAAGATCTATGTAAAATAACCACCTTATTTGAAAATACTCATTACAAATATGATAAAGCAATATGTGATTTGGAACAAGCACCAAAAGCATGATATAAAAGCTTGAGTAACCTTTTTGATAGAAAGTAAAGTGATAAATCTATGCATCAAAAAGAAGAATTTGTGATATCTTATTTGCTCAAAGTATACATTGATGACATCATTTTTGGTTCTACTAATGAAGATTTATATGAAGATTTTACTAAGCTCATGCAAGGTGAGTTTGAAATATGTATGATGAATGAATTAACATTTTCTCTGGAACTCCAAATTAAGACAAACAAGAAAGAGGATCTTCATTGACCAAAGTTAGTCCACAAGAAAACTCTTATAGAAGATTGGCATGAAGAAGGTATGTCTATGACCCCATCTTGTGGAATTTGAAAAGGATGAGCAAGGTAGATCTATTGTTTTAAAGTTGTATTGAAGCATGATAGAATAATTATTTTATCATACAGCTAGTAGACCAGATTGTATGCTCATTATGTGCCCTTGTGTAAGACTTCAATCTAACTCTAATGAATCATAATTTATTGATAACAAATGAATCATAATCTGAATTTTGATAGAAACAATTGTTTAAGATAATTTGATTAAAACTTAGCTAGCATGTCTTATTGATAATTATCTTAAGCAAATAGAATCTAAGCTAAATTGATTCTAAAAACAAAAAATTGATTTGACCTTGATGAATCTTCCTATTGCCTCATATGCTTGTCCTTGAACCATCTTGGTTAATGAAACTATCTCTTTAAGTTCAAGTGACATGTGCTTGCTTATATTTAGGCAATCTCTTGAGTAAAATAACTCAACATTCAATTATTGTCATATCTTATGTTGAGTCATCTAGTTAAGAAATATGTTGTATGAATATTTTGTATCATAAAGAAACTAATGACTTTTCTTTAAGAAAGAAAAAAATTTTGTTAATAATGCACAATCCTTAAGCAAGAAAATGAGATATTTCAACTTGAAGGACACCTCCACATAAGATACAATAACCATTCACATGCAAACAGGAAAGAGGACCTTCTTCAGCCAAAAGTTCACACATAAGAAATCTAGTAGGTATTTGACTGAAGAATGCAGAATGAATCGGTAATTTCAGATACCTCTCTCATAAATTAGCTAAGCAAAGTCAATAACTTAAATCTTATTATGGCATGATTAAAGTCTTTAATTATTAAATTTCTTGATATCATGTCTATATATATATTGATTGACTTATGCTTTTAGAAATTGTTTCATGGTTTGCCCAAACTAAAATATATCTTTGCCTATGTCATAACCATGAAATACACAAGTCTATGCTTAAAATTTTGATTTAAAATAACTTGTGAGAAGCTATGAATCCTTGAGCATAATGAAAATGTTGTTTGCATGATATACATCTATATGATACATAAGATTATTTATTTATTCTGCTCTTTCATGTAAATTACTTAAGAATAACTAAAAGAGAGAGAGATAAAGAAAAGAAAATGAACATTATTCAAGGAAAGTAAAAATCTAAATAACGGCAAATACTCCAATCTTAAGAAAAAGCAAAACAAGCATAATATATTCGGCACATTTGTGAGACTTGTGTGAGCATTCTATTGAAAGGAATAAAATTCGTAATTAATTACACTTAAACAGAAAAAATTTGAAGTGAACATTTTAACCTTTCTATATTGCTCATCATAGGGATGGTGCCAATGGGGAGGCTAGTGGTAGTACCCGGCACTATTTGATCCAACTATTCGGTGTAGGGTATATTAGGGACGGCACAAGAGGGAGGCTAGTGGTAGTACCTCGTGCCCCTTCCAATTCCACCGGATAGGGAGCAAATAGAGTATAGAGCATAAGAAAGTAAAAACGAAAAACAAAATCAAAATGTTCGTTAATTGGTTAAAGAAAGAAATTCAAAAAAAATGAGGAAATGAATGACAAAGTAAATGAAAGTATATAAGAAGAATCAAGTCAAGTTTTAATCACTTGAAAACACACCTTAAGGATGAAATCAGTGCAAGATTATATTTAAATAGGGGGAGTTTATTTGAAAAGAATTGATTTTGATCCTTGACATGCTTGTTCTTAATATTTTAATGCATGACTTAACACATAATATATTTTGCATGTGGCATATTGTTTTGAATTATGGGTTCTCAATATTTTGTAATGCTCCATACTTGGATAATTTGATTAAATATTTGAAATACTACATAAAATTTTTTTTTGGTATTATTGAAAAGAAATTTTAGATTTGTCGTTCATAATTATCTTTGAAATCTGAAAGTTGAATAAATTTGTAAAAAGGAGAAGAGAAGGATATCTCTATTTAGGCAAAATAAATTGATTTTGTTTTATCTTTCAACTTGCCTAACTTTGGTACATAATGTTCTAATTCGTACCAAAAATACAAAGATTCTGAATATGCTCTAATATGTTTGAAATATATGTTTTCAATCGTAATGATTTAAGATGAGCTACAATGTAGAAGATACATATCTCAAATTATAACTTTGAAAGCCTCCTTGAAAATCTTTATGAAGTTTAGAATCGATTTTGTATAAAAGTTTCAACTTAATTTAAAAAAGGCTTATATTATTACATCTTTGTAACCTTAGTTATATGCTTCAATGATCGCATCATTCAGAAGAATAACTCAATATGATTCCTAAATGAAAATTTTAACTTAAGAAAAACAGAATTAATTTTAATGCCTTGGTTGATTGCTCCGATACGCATCTGAAACATATCATTTCTTATCTTTAAAGTGCACTAAAATTGGTCTAAATGATGTATTTTTTAATGATCTTGATTGTGAACAAATGTTTCTAAATATATGATTTTATTTTGATATTAAAAAGATTTATTATGTTTCATGTATACATTGCTGTGAATCTATGAGTAAGAAATTAAATCCTATAAACATTCACTTGAATGATCTTCTATGTCCCTTTCTGCATGATTGTTGCTTCCATCACTAAAAGAAAAAGCTATTTTTAAAAGAAAGAGAATGCTCCTAAAGGTAGAAACATTTTAACTCACTCAAATGACTCTTAAAAGAAAGAAAATGTAATTGCTTTTGAAAGAAATTGAGCCTCAAATGAATTATTTTTTGATTAATATTTTAGTACATTTTCTCAAAGATTAAGAAGAAGCATAACTTATTCTTGAAAGATGAAAAAGAGTGATTTCTATAAGTTTTGAAAAACTCTAGATCACTTTACATTCTTGATATCATAGAATTTCAGTTTTATTCACGCTTATCATTAACATCTGAAATTCAACAAAAAGAAGAGAATGATTAAAGAAGAATGCATCTTTTGAGGGGGAGCTTTAGACATATCAATCTCTCTAGATTTTGCATCTTATTTAAAAGTCACCATCATATGATGTATACCTTGAATATTTTATGAATTGATTTTGATGAACCTCCTTATGTTGCCATTACTTGTCTTAACTATATAAAGCCTATACCTTGAGTTGAGTTTTATAAAGGTTGTCTTATCTCAAACTTTGAGCTTTATGAAAATATGCTCTCATTAGTATAAGTTGTGCTGAAACTTATAGGACATATATTTTCGAGATTGACAATTTGAATATTTTATTGAAAATTATCTTCAAATTCTAAACTCTTAAATGGAATGTTCAATTAAGGAGAAGAAAGAAAATTTTTAGGAGGAGAGATCATATGGAACTTAATCGCAAAAATTCATAACTAAAGGAGAGAGAAAGAATACTAAATGAGAAGTAATCCTAATACTCTCCATTATATAAATATCTAAAATTTAAATATGAAAATCTTTGTAATACACCTTGAGGCTTACTATTTGGTTAATATATTTTATGTATCAATCATGAACCAAATTGCAATTCAAACAGTTGATCTTAAAAGCCTCTAGTTTAATGAAAAAGGGGGAGAATAATGTGTTGAATTTTCTTGAGTATCTCTTGTGAACACAAATTTAAAAGTAGCTGCTACATATGATAGATTTATAGATTTTAAAATGCACCTAATCATAAAATCAGCTATCTTGAAAATTATTTGAAAACGAATTCCATCTGTCTCTATTAGAAAATCTATTTTGAAATTCACTAAAGAGTTCTTATTGGCTTGGTCTTTAGAGCTTCAATTTTGTGCCAATTCATTTTTATATGTATCAAAATGTGTTGCTCTTTAACGGAGTAAAAGAAAGTCTTTAAAAGAGCTCTAAAAGAACCTTCAAAGCTTTGAATTTTATGTATGCTCTAAGATATATCATAAATTGTATGAATTCATGTTTCGGTATTTTGTGCCCCAATGTTTTTATATCATAAAAGAACTTTGAAGTCATTAAGAATTAATGATCCAATATGATGTTATATTTTTCGAGTATATAAGTTTTGATATTATACTCTAAAAAATTGATTAGATTGCTCTCATGTTGCTATATATTTAATATATTGGGCAAAAGATCTTAAATGAACAAGCTTTCATAATTGTTATTAAAGATCTTTCAAAAAAAAGGGGGTTAGATTTTCATTCGTGCCTTTTTTGAATATCAGTCTTGATACTTCTTGAAATAACTCGAAAAAGGTTCCACCTACACTTGATTTGAAAACTATCTTTGGAATCACATTCGATGTGCTCTCATTATAATTTGCTCTAAAATCATCTTAATTGGCTCTAATCTATGCTCATTAATCTTATTCTGACATTATTGCCTTGAGTTATATGATTCATATTTATGCAATAATTCGACATGCATTGACTAAAAATCAGAGTACAATAAGGAAAAGGAATATTTGAGTATCATTTACTGCTTTGTGCTTAGTGTTTCATTATCTTGCAACCTTTTTGATGTTGTCAAAAAGGGAAAGAAATATCTGAGTATATGCTCAGAATGCTTTATGTGTTGATTATGTTAAGTTGATTAAATCTAAAGCATTATCATGAAGTATTTTAAAGATATATATTTTCTACTTCATGTAACTTAGCTATGCATTAGTTCTATAACATAATATATTTTATATTGCACATACTCCAAGTTTTGTCATCATCAAAAAGGGGGAGATTGATGACCCAAAGATTGATTTTGATGATCACAAAATCTTGAAGTATAATTACTAATGTTTGTATTGCAAGAAGAAAGATAATTTGTTTTGCAAGGAACATAGCAAGTTGGAAAAATACAAGAAGGCCTCAAAAGTTCTCAAAAAGTTGAAAGAAAGTTATACTTCATTGGCCCAAGTTTCAAGTTCAAAGGATTCAAGCTGGAGGAGCAAATTCAAAGAAAGATTCAAAAGAATAGTCCTCGAGTCGACTCCTGGAAGTTCAGAGTCGACTCTGGCACTCTAGAGTTTCAAGGAACAGTGCTCGAGTCGACTCCAAGACTCTGCGAGTCGACTCCGAGACTCTGTGAGTCGACTCCGACTGAGAACAGGCAAAAAGATAGAGAGTTGATTTTTCAGCGCTACAGTGCTCGAGTCAACTCCTACTTCAGTGCTACAGTGCTCGAGTCGACTCCCAGCTAAAGTGCCGGCAAACTTCTATTCACGAGTCGACTCCTGCTTCAGCCGAGTTGACTCGAGCACGCTGGAAGGCATAACGGCTAGTTTTTTCTCAACTCCAATGGCTCTATTTTTGTCTCTAACGGCTAGATTTTTGTTCCCACGCCATCCAAAGCTATAAAATCAAGGGGTTAAGGTTTGTTGGTGAGCCAAAGGAAAAACCAACGGTGTAAGGTTGTGGTTGGTGAACCGGAGAAAACCAACTGGGTTTGATTGTGAACCCGGGAAAACAATCGAGTGGTTCTAGTCGATGAGCCTGTGAAAACCGACCGAATTCGTTGTGATCTCGTAAAAACAACAAGTTAGATTGTGAGCTTGTAAAACAACTAGCTGTAATCTGAGAAATTATAGTAAAATTCCCAAGAGGTCTTGGGGAGTGGATGTAGGTGTTGGGGTGCACCGAACCACTATATGTTTGTTGTATTTGTGATGCTTTCTTTCATTGTTTAATTTTCTCACTTACTTACTTAGATAAATATCTAATTGAATTGCTTGCTTAACTTTTATCCGCGCATCCTTTAGTTGCAAGTATATTCAAATTGTTTAATCAAGTTTAATTTAATAAAACTGCATTAAGATTCATTGTATTGAAATGTTTGATTAGGAAAATCTAGACTAATTGTTTATTGAGTCCGCTGCTTAATAGTTTTTAATCTTGATCAGATTAAAATCAAATTGTTGCTAAGTTTAAATTCTACTGTGCATCTATACAACTTAGCTTAATTAATTGAAAAA
Source organism: Phoenix dactylifera (assembly GCF_051530095.1). NCBI lineage: Eukaryota > Viridiplantae > Streptophyta > Magnoliopsida > Arecales > Arecaceae > Phoenix > Phoenix dactylifera. Next base: position 5,539,263 of record NC_143203.1, read on the forward strand.
TTTAGAAGTAGTTGAAAAATCATTAAAAGACCCAATTCACCCCTCCTCTTGGGTTGTATCGACTGGACAACAGTTCTCAATATTTTGTAATGCTCCATGCTTGGATAATTTGATTGAATGTTTGAAATACTACATAAATTTTTTTTTGGTATTATTGAAAAGAAATTTTAGATTTGTCGTTCACAATCATCTTTGAAATCTGAAAGTTGAATAAATTTGTAAAAAGGAGAAGAGAAGGATATCTCTATTTAGGCAAAATGAATTGATTTTGTTTTATCTTTCAACTTGCCTAACTTTGATACATAATGTTCTAATTCATACCAAAACTCAACATTAAATACAAATATTCTGAATATGCTTTAATATGTTTGAAATATGTGTTTTCAATCGTAATGATTTAAGATGAGCTACAATGTGGAAGATACATATCTCAAATTTTAACTTTCAAAGCCTCCTTGAAAATCTTTATGAAGTTCAAAATTCGATTTTGTATAAAAGCTTAAACTTAATTTAAAAATGCTTATATCGTTACATCTTCATAATCTTAGTTATATGCTTCAATGATCGCAACATTCAAGAGAATAACTCAATATGATTCCTAAATAAAAATCTTAACTTAAGAAAAATAGAATTAATTTTGATGCCTTGGTTGATTGCTCCGATACGCATCTGAAACATATCATTTCTTATCTTTAAAGTGTTCTAAAATTGGTTTAAATGATGTATTTTTCAATGATCTTGATTGCGAACAAATGTTTCTAAATATATAACTTTATTTTGATATTAAAAAGATTCATTGTATTTCATGTATACATTGCTGTGAATCTATGAGTAAGAAATTAAATTCTATAAACATTCAGTTGAATGATCTTCTATATCCCTTTCTGCATGATTGTTGCTTCCATCACTAAAAGAAAAAGCTATTTTTTAAAAAAGGAGTGAATGATCTTAAAGCTAGAAACATTTCAGCTCACTCAAATGACTCTTAAAAGAAAGAAAATGTAATTGCTTTTTGAAAGAAATTGAGCTTCAAATGAATTATTTTCTGATTAATATTTCAGAACATTTTTTCAAAGATTAAGAGGAAGCATAACTTATTCTTGAAAGATTAAAAAGAGTGATTGCTACAAATTTTGAATAATTCTAGATCACTCTACATTCTTGATATCATAGAATTTCAGTTTTATTCACGCTTATCATCAAAATATGAAATTCAACAAAAAGAAAAGAATGATTATAGAAGAATGCATCTTTTGAGGAGGAGTTTTAGATATTTAATCTAAATATATTATGTATCTTATTCAAAAGTCACTTTCACTTGATGCATTCCTTGAATGTTTTATAGATTGATTTTGATGAACCTCTTGTGTTGCCATTGCTTGCCTTGAGTTGAGTTCTATAAAAGTTGTTTCAGGAGGAGAGATCATATGGAACTTAATCGCATAAATCCATAATTAAAGGAGAGAGAAAGAATACTAAATGAGAAGTGATTCATAATCATTGTTGTCGATATCTGAAAAGCATGAATAGATCTCAAAGGTTACTCTATGTAAATTTGGCAAAAGACTTTTAGATTCATGATCATTGTTGTGGATATCTGAAAAGTATGAATAGATCTCAAAGGTTACTCTATGTAAATTTGGCTATTCAAAAATTGGATAGGGGTAAAGACGCAGCCGGGCGCCGGCGGCTTATTCAAGTGCCCCCCGAACCGCGCGAAATGGCAAAAGACTTTTAGCATATTTTTAATGTCTAATTGGTATCAATTTAAGTAGATTTTTTTTTTGGTATCAAACTTTGTGCTTCATTAAATATCTTTTGAAAGTTGAATTTTCATCTGTACTTAATTGGTAAATCATTTGTTGTGAAGGATTTCACCTGTCTTAGTACCATAAATTTTCATTGGAATCTACTAATGAGTTCTTATTGGCTTGCACTTTAGAGTTTTAATCCTGTGCCAATTCCTTTTAATTGATTTTGATGTTATTCTTTTTAAAGGAATAAAAGAAAGTCTTTAAAAGAGCTTTAAAAGAACTTTCAAAGCTTTGAATTTTATGCATGCTCTAAGATATATCATAAATTGCATGAATTCATGTTTTGGTATTTGTGCCCGAATGCTTTTATTATCATATAAGAACTTTGAGGTCATTAAGAATTAATGACCCAACATGATGTTATATTTTTTTCTAAGTTTTGATCTTATACTCTGAAAATTAATTAAATTGCTTTTAGCAAATACTTAATATATTGGACAAAAGATCTTAAATGAACAAGCTTTCATACTTGTTATTAAAGATCTTTCAAAAAAAAAAGGGGTTAGATTTTCATTCGTGCTTTCTTTGAATATCATTCCTGATACTCCTTGAATTAACTTGAAAAAAGTTCCACCTACACTTGATTTAAAAACTATCTTTGGAATCACATTCAATGTGCTCTTATTATAATTTGCTCTGAAATCATCTTAATTAGCTCTGATCTATGCTCATTAATCTTATTCTGACATTATTGCCTTAAGTTATATGATTCATATTCTTGCAATAATTCGACATACATTGACTGAAAATCAGAGTACAATAAGGAATAGTAATATTTGAGTATCATTTGCTGCTTTGTGCTTAATGTTTCATTATCTTGCAACCCTTTTGATGTTGTCAATAACTTAAATCTTATTATGGCACGATTAAAGTCTTTAATTATTAATTTCTTGATATCATGTCTATATATGTAGTGATTGACTTATACTTTTAAAAATTATTTCATGGTTTGCCCAAACTAAAATATATCTTTGCCTATGTCATAACCATGAAATACACAAGTTTATGCTTAAAATTTTGATTTAAAATAACTTATGAGAAGCTATGAATCCTTGAGCATAATGAAAATGTTGTTTGCATGATATACATCTATATGATACATAAGATTATTTCTTTATTCTGCTCTTTCATGTAAATTACTTGAGAATAACAAAAAAAGAGAGAGATAAAGAAAAGAAAATGAACATTATTCAAGAAAAGTAAAAATCTAAGGCAAATACTCCAATCTTAAGGAAAAGCGAAACAAGCATAATATATTCGGCACATTTGTGAGACTTGTGTGAGCATTCTTTTGGAAGGGATAAAATCTATAATTAATTACACTTAAATAGAGGAAATTTGAAGTGAACATTTTAACCTTTCTATATTGCTCATCATAGGGATGGTACCAATGGGGAGGCTAGTGGTAGTACCCGGCACTATTTGATCCAACTATTTGGTGTAGGGTATATTAAGAACGGCACAAGAGGAAGGCTAGTAGTAGTACCTCGTGCCCCTTCCAACTCCACCAGATAGGGAGCAAATAGAGTATAGAGCATAAGAAAGTAAAAACGAAAAAAAAACACAAAATCAAAATTTTCGTTAATTGGTTAAGAAAAGAAATTCCAAAAAAAATGAGGAAATGAATGACAAAGTAAATGAAAGTATATAAGAAGAATCAAGTCAAGTTTTAATCACTTGAAAACACACCTTAAGGATGAAATCAGTGTAAGATTATATTTAAATAGGGGGAGTTTATTTAAAAAGAATTGATTTTGATCCTTGACATGCTTGTTCTTAATATTTTAATGCATGACTTAACACATAATATATTTTGCATGTGGCATGATGTTTTGAATTCTGGGTTCTTGATGATCCAAAGATTGATTTAAAGATTGATTTTGATGATCACAAAATCTTGAAGTATAATTACTAATGTTTGTGTTGCAAGAAGAAAGATAATTTGTTTTGCAAGGAACATAGCAAGTTGGAAAAATACAAGAAGGCCTCAAAAGTTCTCAAAAAGTTGAAAGAAAGTTATACTTCATTGGCCCAAGTTTCAAGTTCAAAGGATTCAAGTTGGAGGAGCAAATTAAAAAAAAAGATTCAAAAGAATAGTCCTCGAGTCGACTCCTGGAAGTTCAGAGTCGACTCTGGCACTCTGGAGTTTCAAGGAACAGTGCTCGAGTCGACTCCGAGACTCTGCGAGTCGACTTCAACTGAGAACAGACAAAAAGACAGAGAGTTGAATTTCAACGCTATAGTGCTCGAGTCGACTCCTACTTCAGCGCTACAGTGCCGGAGTCGACTCCCAGCTACAGTGCCGGCAGACTCCTATTCACGAGTCGACTCCTGCTTCAGCCGAGTCGACTCGAGCATGCTGGGAGGCATAACGGCTAGTTTTTTCTCAACTCCAACGGCTCTATTTTTGTCTCTAACGGCTAGATCTTTGTTCCCACGCCATCCAAAGCTATAAAATCAAGGGGTTAAGGTTTGTTGGTGAGCCAAAGAAAAAACCAACGGTGTAAGGTTGTGGTTGGTGAACCAGGAAAAACCAACTGGGTTTGATTGTGAACCCGAAAAAACAATCGAGTGGTTCTAGTCGGTGAGCCTGTGAAAACCGACCGAGTTCGTTGTGATCTCGTAAAAATAACAAGTTAGGTTGTGAGCTTGTGAAACAACCGGCTATAATCTGAGGGATTATAGTGAAATTTTCAAGAGGTCTTGGGGAGTGGATGTAGGTGCTGGGGTGCACCGAACCACTATATATTTGTTGTATTTGTGATGCTTTCTTTCATTGTTTAATTTCCTCACTTACTTACTTAGATAAATATCTAATTGAATTGCTTGCTTAACTCTTATCCGCGCATCCTTTAGTTGCAAGTATATTCAAATTGTTTAATCAAGTTTAATTTAATAAAACTGCATTAAGATTCATTGTATTGAAATGCTTGATTAGAAAAATCTAGACTAATTGTTTATTGAGTCCGCTGCTTAATAGTTTTTAATCTTGATCAGATTAAAATCAAATTGTTGCTAAGTTTAAATTCTACTGTGCATCTATATAACTTAGCTTAATTAATTGAAAAGTTTAGAAGTAGTTGAAAAGTCATTAAAAGATCCAATTCACCCCCCCTCTTGGGTTGTATCTACTGGGCAACAAGTGGTATCAGAGCAGGTGCTTTAAGGTTAATTGTTGATCTCACGATCAAGAGCCAAAGATCATGGCAACTCAAATAGATAGTTTTCTAGAAGAAGGACAATTAATTGATAGACCTCCACTATTTAATGGCATAAACTACACACATTGGAAAACACGCATGCACATTTTTATTCAATCACAAAACTATGATTTATGGAATATCATAATAAGTGACCTTCACACACTCTCTCAAGCTGTTAATGAAAAAGACTTAGCACAATTGAATGCTAATGCTATGAACATACTATATTGTGCTATCCATGAAACTATATTTAATAAGATTTTTGCATGCTTATCTGCTAAAAAAATCTGAGATACTTTAAAAAATATTTATGATAAATCGCAGATTAGCTCACATGTGCTTCAATTACATACTAACAGTGAGACTACAGAAAAAGATGTTGAATCTCCCACATCAGCCGAGTTAACTCTTAATTTGTCCGAGTCAACTCCCAGAGGAAAACAGTCTGAAAGGCAAAGACTCAGTTTCGGAGACCCTGTGAACGAGTCGACTCCAAGTGTTTCAGAGTCGACCCCCAAGTTAGCCGAGTCGACTCCAACAAGGCCCGAGTCAACTCCGAGGCAGAACAGTTCAAAAGACAGAGAATCAATTTTCCGATCTCTGAGAATGAGACGTCTTCCGAAGATCTCGAGTCGCCTCTTAAGCCAGTCAAGTCGACTCCAAGTAAATCCGAGTCGACTCGAGGAAGAAAGAACAACAAATAAAGAATTCGGTGATGAAAATAAGGATCCATTTCCAAACACCGAAAAATTCAAAAGCTTCCTAAAGACAAAGAAGAAGAGGAAGCAAGAAGAAAAGAAGAAAGAGATAAAAAGCAAGAAAGCTTTGACCAAGGAAGAGTTAAGCAAGAAAATGAAAGTTAGGGCAACAATGATGATATTAGCTCCAAAGAACTACAAGAGGTAACTTACTTGTGCTTTATGGCATAAGAAGATAAGGTAAAATCTGAATCTAATCTTACACCAAATGAAATTCATGAAAAATATTCTTATGATGAACTATTAAATGCTTTTCATGATTTGTATGGTGAATGTAGAAAATTAGCTATGAAAAATAAAAATCTTAAAAAGCTAAATCTAAAAATTTCGAAAGAAAGAAATTTTATTGCTGAAATACAAGACAAAGTAAATTCTGAAAATGAAAGCTTAAGATTAAATTCAGAAGAATTGATTCAGAAAAATTATAGCTTAATTAAAGCAAACCAAAACTTAAGTGAAGAAGTTGACCAACTGAAATCTCTTATTAACAAATTCACTGTAAGTTCAGAAAGATTAAAAATGATGCTTGAAAATCAACATGCTGTTTTTGATAAATCCAAATTTGGCTTGACTCCCTTGCTTAACAATAAATTTCTAGAGAAAAAGATTATCAATTCACCAAACAAACCATCAAATAAGATAACTTATTTCAAATATGAAAAGAATGGGCATAATAACTTTACCTATAGTTCTAATACACTTAAATTAAATGGTAAAGCTATTACTATTAAACAAATATGGATTACAAAAGGAACAATTATAGCTAACCTGCAAGAACCCAAAAGAGCTTGGGTTCCTAAGTTAAAAATCTAATTATTTTTCCAGCAGGTATGTCTAGCTACCCAAGGTTCCAATAAAAGATGTTATCCGGACAATGGGTGTTCTAGACACGTGTTAAAGAGTAACTAAAATAGAAGAAATAATGAAATTAGTAATTCTTGCATTCTCTCATACTGAAATTGTTTTATTAGTTGATTAAAACATAACTTGCAAGTATTAATCATTTTTTGTGATATAAGTGATATTTTTGGTATGAAAAGAAAATATATCTAAATCACTCCATCTTTCTATATTATGCTTTACTTATAGATGGATAATTTGGTAAATCAATTCTCCTAGAATAACTCTATGAATTTTCTATATGCTTGATTAAGAGTTCTTATTCATGGCATTATCTTCTATTGATCATAGACATAAGAATATGTACTTGGTATGCTCTTAAAAATATGCATTATAAATACTAAGATCAAAGAAAAAAAAATTTTGGCATATAAAATTAACTTATGCTAGTATGGACCTAATTTCAAAAGATCTTGTCATTGGTTACTTAGATTATCTTCTGCAAGGTCAAAGTTTGCTATGCATATTAACTAAGAAAACAAACAAGAATTAATTTCTAAATCTAAAGATGTTGTTTCCATCACTAAGTTTTCAAAAGCTTACATTGGATTTGTTCTTGGTAAATAAAATTGAAGTATTTTCTGTATTTGCTAAATCTTGTAAAAGTGTTTCAAATGAAAAAGGTTTCCAAACTATGAAGATAAAGAGTATCATGGCACAGTGTTGAAAACCAAAATTCTGATAAGATTTGCACAAAAAATAATATTGAATACAATTGTTTCTGCACCAAGGACACCATAAGTAAAATAGGGTTAATAGAATTCTTGAAGAAATGAAAAAGACAATGTTGTATAATAGTCATCTTTTATCAAAAAGCTATCATCACTACTTGTCATACATATGGTTTCTATTAGATCTATTTTTGATGAAAACTTCTTTTGATCTTCTGAAAAAATAGAAAATGAACTATTGCATATCTCTCATATTTTTTAGTCGTACATGTTATGCTTGATATGTTCTTATAAAAATAATTCCAAATCTGATAAAGATACTCCTATCTTTGGGTATCATTCATCAAGCAATGCATATAGAATATTCATTGAAAAGATCCTAGTTGTAAAAATATCAATTCATTTTATTCTTTATGAGACTAATGATCTTTCATCAAATCACTAAAATCAGATTATATATGTATCAGGTTAATCTTTTTGCTTACATATAACAATCTGAAACTAAAACACCTTAAGAAGAATAAACTAGATTATAATTGGTCAAGTTAAACTAAATCATTTTTGAAAGAGATAGAATTTGAAATCTTGCCGATAAAATCTGAAAACTTGCTAATAATTAGAACCAAATTGAGTTTTTCAGAAATGCACTTAATGAAGAAAAATTGGTGACTACTAAAAGATTCAATCAAGAAAAGATGAAATAGATCTTGATGAAATTCTTGCATGATTAGAAGTAAAGATCATCATTATCATTTGCTTGCTTTATGAGCTTTATATTCTATCAAATGAATGTGTAGAATGCACTCCTATGTGGTTATTTCATTAAAGAAGATCTATGTAAAATAACCACCTTATTTGAAAATACTCATTACAAATATGATAAAGCAATATGTGATTTGGAACAAGCACCAAAAGCATGATATAAAAGCTTGAGTAACCTTTTTGATAGAAAGTAAAGTGATAAATCTATGCATCAAAAAGAAGAATTTGTGATATCTTATTTGCTCAAAGTATACATTGATGACATCATTTTTGGTTCTACTAATGAAGATTTATATGAAGATTTTACTAAGCTCATGCAAGGTGAGTTTGAAATATGTATGATGAATGAATTAACATTTTCTCTGGAACTCCAAATTAAGACAAACAAGAAAGAGGATCTTCATTGACCAAAGTTAGTCCACAAGAAAACTCTTATAGAAGATTGGCATGAAGAAGGTATGTCTATGACCCCATCTTGTGGAATTTGAAAAGGATGAGCAAGGTAGATCTATTGTTTTAAAGTTGTATTGAAGCATGATAGAATAATTATTTTATCATACAGCTAGTAGACCAGATTGTATGCTCATTATGTGCCCTTGTGTAAGACTTCAATCTAACTCTAATGAATCATAATTTATTGATAACAAATGAATCATAATCTGAATTTTGATAGAAACAATTGTTTAAGATAATTTGATTAAAACTTAGCTAGCATGTCTTATTGATAATTATCTTAAGTAAATAGAATCTAAGCTAAATTGATTCTGAAAACAAAAAATTGATTTGACCTTGATGAATCTTCCTATTGCCTCATATGCTTGTCCTTGAACCATCTTGGTTAATGAAACTATCTCTTTAAGTTCAAGTGACATGTGCTTGCTTATATTTAGGCAATCTCTTGAGTAAAATAACTCAACATTCAATTATTGTCATATCTTATGTTGAGTCATCTAGTTAAGAAATATGTTGTATGAATGTTTTGTATCATAAAGAAACTAATGACTTTTCTTTAAGAAAGAAAAAAATTTTGTTAATAATGCACAATCCTTAAGCAAGAAAATGAGATATTTCAACTTGAAGGACACCTCCACATAAGATACAATAACCATTCACATGCAAACAGGAAAGAGGACCTTCTTCAGCCAAAAGTTCACACATAAGAAATCTAGTAGGTATTTGACTGAAGAATGCAGAATGAATCGGTAATTTCAGATACCTCTCTCATAAATTAGCTAAGCAAAGTCAATAACTTAAATCTTATTATGGCATGATTAAAGTCTTTAATTATTAAATTTCTTGATATCATGTCTATATATATATTGATTGACTTATGCTTTTAGAAATTGTTTCATGGTTTGCCCAAACTAAAATATATCTTTGCCTATGTCATAACCATGAAATACACAAGTCTATGCTTAAAATTTTGATTTAAAATAACTTGTGAGAAGCTATGAATCCTTGAGCATAATGAAAATGTTGTTTGCATGATATACATCTATATGATACATAAGATTATTTATTTATTCTGCTCTTTCATGTAAATTACTTAAGAATAACTAAAAGAGAGAGAGATAAAGAAAAGAAAATGAACATTATTCAAGGAAAGTAAAAATCTAAATAACGGCAAATACTCCAATCTTAAGAAAAAGCAAAACAAGCATAATATATTCGGCACATTTGTGAGACTTGTGTGAGCATTCTATTGAAAGGAATAAAATTCGTAATTAATTACACTTAAACAGAAAAAATTTGAAGTGAACATTTTAACCTTTCTATATTGCTCATCATAGGGATGGTGCCAATGGGGAGGCTAGTGGTAGTACCCGGCACTATTTGATCCAACTATTCGGTGTAGGGTATATTAGGGACGGCACAAGAGGGAGGCTAGTGGTAGTACCTCGTGCCCCTTCCAACTCCACCGGATAGGGAGCAAATAGAGTATAGAGCATAAGAAAGTAAAAACGAAAAACAAAATCAAAATGTTCGTTAATTGGTTAAAGAAAGAAATTCAAAAAAAATGAGGAAATGAATGACAAAGTAAATGAAAGTATATAAGAAGAATCAAGTCAAGTTTTAATCACTTGAAAACACACCTTAAGGATGAAATCAGTGCAAGATTATATTTAAATAGGGGGAGTTTATTTGAAAAGAATTGATTTTGATCCTTGACATGCTTGTTCTTAATATTTTAATGCATGACTTAACACATAATATATTTTGCATGTGGCATATTGTTTTGAATTATGGGTTCTCAATATTTTGTAATGCTCCATACTTGGATAATTTGATTAAATATTTGAAATACTACATAAAATTTTTTTTTGGTATTATTGAAAAGAAATTTTAGATTTGTCGTTCATAATTATCTTTGAAATCTGAAAGTTGAATAAATTTGTAAAAAGGAGAAGAGAAGGATATCTCTATTTAGGCAAAATAAATTGATTTTGTTTTATCTTTCAACTTGCCTAACTTTGGTACATAATGTTCTAATTCGTACCAAAAATACAAAGATTCTGAATATGCTCTAATATGTTTGAAATATATGTTTTCAATCGTAATGATTTAAGATGAGCTACAATGTAGAAGATACATATCTCAAATTATAACTTTGAAAGCCTCCTTGAAAATCTTTATGAAGTTTAGAATCGATTTTGTATAAAAGTTTCAACTTAATTTAAAAAAGGCTTATATTATTACATCTTTGTAACCTTAGTTATATGCTTCAATGATCGCATCATTCAGAAGAATAACTCAATATGATTCCTAAATGAAAATTTTAACTTAAGAAAAACAGAATTAATTTTAATGCCTTGGTTGATTGCTCCGATACGCATCTGAAACATATCATTTCTTATCTTTAAAGTGCACTAAAATTGGTCTAAATGATGTATTTTTTAATGATCTTGATTGTGAACAAATGTTTCTAAATATATGATTTTATTTTGATATTAAAAAGATTTATTATGTTTCATGTATACATTGCTGTGAATCTATGAGTAAGAAATTAAATCCTATAAACATTCACTTGAATGATCTTCTATGTCCCTTTCTGCATGATTGTTGCTTCCATCACTAAAAGAAAAAGCTATTTTTAAAAGAAAGAGAATGCTCCTAAAGGTAGAAACATTTTAACTCACTCAAATGACTCTTAAAAGAAAGAAAATGTAATTGCTTTTGAAAGAAATTGAGCCTCAAATGAATTATTTTTTGATTAATATTTTAGTACATTTTCTCAAAGATTAAGAAGAAGCATAACTTATTCTTGAAAGATGAAAAAGAGTGATTTCTATAAGTTTTGAAAAACTCTAGATCACTTTACATTCTTGATATCATAGAATTTCAGTTTTATTCACGCTTATCATTAACATCTGAAATTCAACAAAAAGAAGAGAATGATTAAAGAAGAATGCATCTTTTGAGGGGGAGCTTTAGACATATCAATCTCTCTAGATTTTGCATCTTATTCAAAAGTCACCATCATATGATGTATACCTTGAATATTTTATGAATTGATTTTGATGAACCTCCTTATGTTGCCATTACTTGTCTTAACTATATAAAGCCTATACCTTGAGTTGAGTTTTATAAAGGTTGTCTTATCTCAAACTTTGAGCTTTATGAAAATATGCTCTCATTAGTATAAGTTGTGCTGAAACTTATAGGACATATATTTTCGAGATTGACAATTTGAATATTTTATTGAAAATTATCTTCAAATTCTAAACTCTTAAATGGAATGTTCAATTAAGGAGAAGAAAGAAAATTTTTAGGAGGAGAGATCATATGGAACTTAATCGCAAAAATTCATAACTAAAGGAGAGAGAAAGAATACTAAATGAGAAGTAATCCTAATACTCTCCATTATATAAATATCTAAAATTTAAATATGAAAATCTTTGTAATACACCTTGAGGCTTACTATTTGGTTAATATATTTTATGTATCAATCATGAACCAAATTGCAATTCAAACAGTTGATCTTAAAAGCCTCTAGTTTAATGAAAAAGGGGGAGAATAATGTGTTGAATTTTCTTGAGTATCTCTTGTGAACACAAATTTAAAAGTAGCTGCTACATATGATAGATTTATAGATTTTAAAATGCACCTAATCATAAAATCAGCTATCTTGAAAATTATTTGAAAACGAATTCCATCTGTCTCTATTAGAAAATCTATTTTGAAATTCACTAAAGAGTTCTTATTGGCTTGGTCTTTAGAGCTTCAATTTTGTGCCAATTCATTTTTATATGTATCAAAATGTGTTGCTCTTTAACGGAGTAAAAGAAAGTCTTTAAAAGAGCTCTAAAAGAACCTTCAAAGCTTTGAATTTTATGTATGCTCTAAGATATATCATAAATTGTATGAATTCATGTTTCGGTATTTTGTGCCCCAATGTTTTTATATCATAAAAGAACTTTGAAGTCATTAAGAATTAATGATCCAATATGATGTTATATTTTTTGAGTATATAAGTTTTGATATTATACTCTAAAAAATTGATTAGATTGCTCTCATGTTGCTATATATTTAATATATTGGGCAAAAGATCTTAAATGAACAAGCTTTCATAATTGTTATTAAAGATCTTTCAAAAAAAAGGGGGTTAGATTTTCATTCGTGCCTTTTTTGAATATCAGTCTTGATACTTCTTGAAATAACTCGAAAAAGGTTCCACCTACACTTGATTTGAAAACTATCTTTGGAATCACATTCGATGTGCTCTCATTATAATTTGCTCTAAAATCATCTTAATTGGCTCTGATCTATGCTCATTAATCTTATTCTGACATTATTGCCTTGAGTTATATGATTCATATTTATGCAATAATTCGACATGCATTGACTAAAAATCAGAGTACAATAAGGAAAAGGAATATTTGAGTATCATTTACTGCTTTGTGCTTAGTGTTTCATTATCTTGCAACCTTTTTGATGTTGTCAAAAAGGGAAAGAAATATCTGAGTATATGCTCAGAATGCTTTATGTGTTGATTATGTTAAGTTGATTAAATCTAAAGCATTATCATGAAGTATTTTAAAGATATATATTTTCTACTTCATGTAACTTAGCTATGCATTAGTTCTATAACATAATATATTTTATATTGCACATACTCCAAGTTTTGTCATCATCAAAAAGGGGGAGATTGATGACCCAAAGATTGATTTTGATGATCACAAAATCTTGAAGTATAATTACTAATGTTTGTATTGCAAGAAGAAAGATAATTTGTTTTGCAAGGAACATAGCAAGTTGGAAAAATACAAGAAGGCCTCAAAAGTTCTCAAAAAGTTGAAAGAAAGTTATACTTCATTGGCCCAAGTTTCAAGTTCAAAGGATTCAAGCTGGAGGAGCAAATTCAAAGAAAGATTCAAAAGAATAGTCCTCGAGTCGACTCCTGGAAGTTCAGAGTCGACTCTGGCACTCTAGAGTTTCAAGGAACAGTGCTCGAGTCGACTCCGAGACTCTGCGAGTCGACTCCGAGACTCTGTGAGTCGACTCCGACTGAGAACAGGCAAAAAGACAGAGAGTTGATTTTTCAGCACTACAGTGCTCGAGTCAACTCCTACTTCAGCGCTACAGTGCTCGAGTCGACTCCCAGCTAAAGTGCCGGCAAACTTCTATTCACGAGTCGACTCCTGCTTCAGCCGAGTTGACTCGAGCACGCTGGAAGGCATAACGGCTAGTTTTTTCTCAACTCCAATGGCTCTATTTTTGTCTCTAACGGCTAGATTTTTGTTCCCACGCCATCCAAAGCTATAAAATCAAGGGGTTAAGGTTTGTTGGTGAACCAAAGTAAAAACCAACGGTGTAAGGTTGTGGTTGGTGAACCGGAGAAAACCAACTGGGTTTGATTGTGAACCCGGGAAAACAATCGAGTGGTTCTAGTCGATGAGCCTGTGAAAACCGACCGAATTCGTTGTGATCTCGTAAAAACAACAAGTTAGATTGTGAGCTTGTAAAACAACTAGCTGTAATCTGAGAAATTATAGTAAAATTCTCAAGAGGTCTTGGGGAGTGGATGTAGGTGTTGGGGTGCACCGAACCACTATATGTTTGTTGTATTTGTGATGCTTTCTTTAATTGTTTAATTTTCTCACTTACTTACTTAGATAAATATCTAATTGAATTGCTTGCTTAACTTTTATCCGCGCATCCTTTAGTTGCAAGTATATTCAAATTGTTTAATCAAGTTTAATTTAATAAAACTGCATTAAGATTCATTGTATTGAAATGTTTGATTAGGAAAATCTAGACTAATTGTTTATTGAGTCCGCTGCTTAATAGTTTTTAATCTTGATCAGATTAAAATCAAATTGTTGCTAAGTTTAAATTCTACTGTGCATCTATACAACTTAGCTTAATTAATTGAAAAGTTTAGAAGTAGTTGAAAAATCATTAAAAGACCCAATTCACCCCTCCTCTTGGGTTGTATCGACTGGACAACAGTTCTCAATATTTTGTAATGCTCCATGCTTGGATAATTTGATTGAATGTTTGAAATACTACATAAATTTTTTTTTTGGTATTATTGAAAAGAATTTTAGATTTGTCGTTCACAATCATCTTTGAAATCTGAAAGTTGAATAAATTTGTAAAAAGGAGAAGAGAAGGATATCTCTATTTAGGCAAAATGAATTGATTTTGTTTTATCTTTCAACTTGCCTAACTTTGATACATAATGTTCTAATTCATACCAAAACTCAACATTAAATACAAATATTCTGAATATGCTTTAATATGTTTGAAATATGTGTTTTCAATCGTAATGATTTAAGATGAGCTACAATGTGGAAGATACATATCTCAAATTTTAACTTTCAAAGCCTCCTTGAAAATCTTTATGAAGTTCAAAATTCGATTTTGTATAAAAGCTTAAACTTAATTTAAAAATGCTTATATCGTTACATCTTCATAATCTTAGTTATATGCTTCAATGATCGCAACATTCAAGAGAATAACTCAATATGATTCCTAAATAAAAATCTTAACTTAAGAAAAATAGAATTAATTTTGATGCCTTGGTTGATTGCTCCGATACGCATCTGAAACATATCATTTCTTATCTTTAAAGTGTTCTAAAATTGGTTTAAATGATGTATTTTTCAATGATCTTGATTGCGAACAAATGTTTCTAAATATATAACTTTATTTTGATATTAAAAAGATTCATTGTATTTCATGTATACATTGCTGTGAATCTATGAGTAAGAAATTAAATTCTATAAACATTCAGTTGAATGATCTTCTATATCCCTTTCTGCATGATTGTTGCTTCCATCACTAAAAGAAAAAGCTATTTTTTAAAAAAGGAGTGAATGATCTTAAAGCTAGAAACATTTCAGCTCACTCAAATGACTCTTAAAAGAAAGAAAATGTAATTGCTTTTTGAAAGAAATTGAGCTTCAAATGAATTATTTTCTGATTAATATTTCAGAACATTTTTTCAAAGATTAAGAGGAAGCATAACTTATTCTTGAAAGATTAAAAAGAGTGATTGCTACAAATTTTGAATAATTCTAGATCACTCTACATTCTTGATATCATAGAATTTCAGTTTTATTCACGCTTATCATCAAAATATGAAATTCAACAAAAAGAAAAGAATGATTATAGAAGAATGCATCTTTTGAGGAGGAGTTTTAGATATTTAATCTAAATATATTATGTATCTTATTCAAAAGTCACTTTCACTTGATGCATTCCTTGAATGTTTTATAGATTGATTTTGATGAACCTCTTGTGTTGCCATTGCTTGCCTTGAGTTGAGTTCTATAAAAGTTGTTTCAGGAGGAGAGATCATATGGAACTTAATCGCATAAATCCATAATTAAAGGAGAGAGAAAGAATACTAAATGAGAAGTGATTCATAATCATTGTTGTCGATATCTGAAAAGCATGAATAGATCTCAAAGGTTACTCTATGTAAATTTGGCAAAAGACTTTTAGATTCATGATCATTGTTGTGGATATCTGAAAAGTATGAATAGATCTCAAAGGTTACTCTATGTAAATTTGGCAAAAGACTTTTAGCATATTTTTAATGTCTAATTGGTATCAATTTAAGTAGATTTTTTTTTTGGTATCAAACTTTGTGCTTCATTAAATATCTTTTGAAAGTTGAATTTTCATCTGTACTTAATTGGTAAATCATTTGTTGTGAAGGATTTCACCTGTCTTAGTACCATAAATTTTCATTGGAATCTACTAATGAGTTCTTATTGGCTTGCACTTTAGAGTTTTAATCCTGTGCCAATTCCTTTTAATTGATTTTGATGTTATTCTTTTTAAAGGAATAAAAGAAAGTCTTTAAAAGAGCTTTAAAAGAACTTTCAAAGCTTTGAATTTTATGCATGCTCTAAGATATATCATAAATTGCATGAATTCATGTTTTGGTATTTGTGCCCGAATGCTTTTATTATCATATAAGAACTTTGAGGTCATTAAGAATTAATGACCCAACATGATGTTATATTTTTTTCTAAGTTTTGATCTTATACTCTGAAAATTAATTAAATTGCTTTTAGCAAATACTTAATATATTGGACAAAAGATCTTAAATGAACAAGCTTTCATACTTGTTATTAAAGATCTTTCAAAAAAAAAAGGGGTTAGATTTTCATTCGTGCTTTCTTTGAATATCATTCCTGATACTCCTTGAATTAACTTGAAAAAAGTTCCACCTACACTTGATTTAAAAACTATCTTTGGAATCACATTCAATGTGCTCTTGTTATAATTTGCTCTGAAATCATCTTAATTGGCTCTGATCTATGCTCATTAATCTTATTCTGACATTATTGCCTTAAGTTATATGATTCATATTCTTGCAATAATTCGACATACATTGACTGAAAATCAGAGTACAATAAGGAATAGTAATATTTGAGTATCATTTGTTGCTTTGTGCTTAATGTTTCATTATCTTGCAACCCTTTTGATGTTGTCAAAAAGGGGAAGAAATATCTGAGTATATGCTCATAATGCTTTATATGTTGATTATGTTAAGTTGATTAAATCTAAAGCATTATCATGAAGTATATTTTAAAGATATATGTTTTCTACTTCATGTAACTTAGCTATGCATTAGTTCTAGAACACAATATATCTTATATTGCACATACTCCAAGTTTTGTCATCATCAAAAAGGGGAAGATTGATGACCCAAAGATTGATTTAAAGATTGATTTTGATGATCACAAAACCTTGAAGTATAATTATTAATGTTTGTGTTGCAAGAAGAAAGATAATTTGTTTTGCAAGGAACATAGCAAGTTGAAAAAATACAAGAAGGTCTCAAAAGCTCTCAAGAAAAGTTAGAAGAAAGCTACTGTGGAGTGATTGATTATACCCCTATTTGATTTTGATGAGCTCAAAGCATTTGAGTATATTTCATGTTATACTAATAAATTCAATCTAGTGTTTCAGGCAAATATATGTGAATTTATCTTTAAGAGCATCGAGCTTTGGTTCAAAGAATTTTGGCTAAGTGTTGAACTCAATTAAGCCAAAGTCTGAAGCTCGAGTTGACTCCGGAAGATTGCAAGTCGACTCTAAGTATTTCAGAGGTTCTGGCACAAGCTCGAGTCGACTCCGGTATATTACGAGTCGACTCCGACTGAGAACAGACAAAAGGATAGAAAGATGAATTTCAGACCCTGTCACCGAGTGGACCCCAAAGATTTCGAGTCGACTCCAATGCTTGCCGAGTCGACTCCCAACGGTTCCGAGTCGACTCCAAAGGGTAACAGATAGAAAGACAGAGAAGTGTTTTCTAGACCTTGTTACCGAGTCGACTCCAACGTTTGGCGAGTGGACTCCTAAACATACGAGAGTCGACTCTCAGAGGAAAGCGGACTGAAAGGCAGAAAACCAAACTCAGTGACCCTACGAACGAGTCGACTCCGAGAATACGAGAGTTGACCCCAAGTCAGTCGAGTCAACCCCAACAAAGTGCGAGTCGACTCCGAGGCAGTTCAACTCGAAAGACAGAGGATCAGATTTTCGGTCTCTGAGAGCCGAGTCGACTCCAAAAGGATCCGAGTCGACTCGAGAGAGAAAAGCAGAGAAATGGATTTCTGGAATCCTGAGAACAAGCCGTCTCCAAAAGTGCCAAGTCATCTCCAGATATTGGCGAGTCGACTCCAGGTTTGATCCGAGTCGACTCCAGGTCGGGACAGCACTTTAATTCAAATCCTGAACAGTGGGCGAGTCGTCTCCAGTAAAGCATGAGTCGACTCCAGCAACAGCCGAGTCGACTCCAGATCGAGCGAGTCGACTCCGACCCCAACGGATACATTGTCAGGAGATGCAGACTGTGCAGAACGGCCACAAATCAGTGTTTAATGGCTATTTTTCAAAAGAGACTGTTTAAATAGCCAGAGTAAATAGTAGTAGACAATAGGAGAGCTATTCCATTCAAGTAAAAAGGCATTTCCACCTACCAAGAGTTCTCAAGAGTAAATACAAGCAAAAGAAGGAAGAGGTGCATTCAACTCCATCCGACAAGCACTTCCTTCGCTTTCAAGGCTCTCCTACTGTCCTCAAATCTTCAGTACATTCCAGAGGAGACCCAGAAATCGAGAAGTCCCAAATTTCCATTCCAAAATCTGTTTGAGGGCTTTCAACCTTTACTTTGCCTTTATTGTTTATCACATCTACTTGTTTAGAAGCTTTCTCTATGAAATCCCAAACACTACTTTTCTTACTTGATTCAATCAGGGAATTGATTGAATCAAGAGTTGTAAGGTTTGTTGGTGAGCCGAAGTTAAAACTAACGGTGTAGGGTTTGATTGTGATCCCGAAAAAATAATCGGATGGTTCTAGTCGGTGAGCCTGTGAAAACCGACCAAGTTCGTTGTGATCTCGTGAAAACAACAAGTTGGGTTGTGAACTTGTAAAACAACTGGCTGTAATCTAAGGGATTATAGTGAACTCCCAAGTGAAGCTTGGGAAGTGGACGTAGGAGCAAGGGTTAGCTCCGAACCACTATAAAATCTCCTTATATTTGCATTGGCTATTTATCTCTTCCAATCTCCTCATCAAGTAGTTTAATTAACCTGCTTGCTTTAGATTTGAATATTTACTAATCAAGTTTTTAATTGATCGAGAATTAATCCAAACCCAATTCACCCCCCCTCTTGGGTTGTCTTCTTGGGCAACAAGTGGTATCAGAGCCGGAGCTCTTATATTAAAAGAGTAAAAGATCAAAATGACAATCTCTTTTGGATCTTCTCTTAGTGAGGGACAATCCACCAATAGGCCTCCATTCTTCAATGGAACTAACTACACCTATTGGAAGGCTAGAATGAGGATATTTATCCAAGTCCAAGACTATGATGTTTGGAGCATCATAGTTAATGGACCATATATTCCTTCTATCTATGTAGATAACATTACTATACCCAAGCTTGAAAAAGATTGGGATAATAGTGATAGAAGAAAGGCACAACTAAATGCCAAAGCAATGAATGTACTTTTTTGTGCCTTAGACCATAATGAATTCAATAGAATCTCTACTTACAATTCTGCAAAAGAGATATGGGATAGACTTGAAGTGACCCACGAGGGCACGAATCAAGTCAAGGAATCTAAAATAAACATGCTAGTTCATAAGTATGAACTATTTAAAATGGATCTAATGAAACCATCACTTGCATGTTCACTAGATTTACTGATATTGTCAACGGCTTAAAAAGCCTTGACAAAAGTTATACTAACAGTGATCTTGTCAGAAAAATTCTTCGATCTTTACCAAGATCATGGGAAGCCAAGGTAACGGCGATCCAAGAAGCTAAAGACTTAAACAAGTTGCCACTCAAGGAGCTCCTTGGATCTTTGATGACACATGAGCTCACAATAAAGCAACATAGTGAAAAAGAGTCCTCCCACAAGAAAAAGGTAATTGCCCTTAAGTCTACTTCTTCTAACAAGGATCCCTCTTGCAGTATTAGCAGTGAAGAAGAAGACAATAAGGGAGATGAAGATAAGGCTCTTCTCGTGCGAAAGTTCAGAAGATTCATCAACCAGAAGAAGTCCTTTCATTAGAAGAGAGGTTCCTCAAGTTCCTACAACAAGGATAAAGGTAAGGAAAGAAAAAGTGAGGGAATCGGATGCTATGAATGCAAGAAGCCGGGACATTTCAGAATCGACTGTCCCTTGCTGAAGAAGGGCAGCAAATACAAGAAGAAGAAAGCTCTTGTCTCCACTTTGACAGACTCCGATCAATCATCATCATCATCGGATGAGAAACAAGAGGAAAAAGCAAATTTTTGTTTTATGGCGAACGAAAATGAGGTAATATCTGAAACACATTTTGATTTTACCTTTGATGAATTGTATAATGCTTTTAATGAACTAATGGATGAATATAAGACAATAAACCTTAAAAATAAAGAATTGAAACTAACTCATAAATCTTACACTCATAAGTACGATAAAATAATTAAGGACAAGGATTCTATCATCAAAGAAAACTTAGAACTTAAAACAAGCAACCAATTGCTAACTCAAAAAACTAATACTTTAATTAAAGATAACGAATGACTAACTAAAGAAGTTTCAGAACACAAAAACAGTAACCAAACTCTAAAAGATAACGTTACAAAAGATCTAAATTTACTAAAAACAAAAAAACTGAACTTAACAAAAGAATTTGAAAAATATAAACCTATAGTTGAGAAGTTTACCTTTAGTTCTGAAAAACTAGAAATGATTCTTAATAGCCAAAGAGCTGTATTTAATAAAGCCGGTTTAGGGTATAAGCCTAACAACAAGCAAAAATTTCTTAAAAACTTTTTTGTAAAAGCCGGAGAAAGTAAAACCAAAAATGTAACTTGTTTTTGTTATGGTAAAGTAGGACATATAGCAAATATATGTAACCACAAAAAAACTGAAGTTAAAAGAATGATTAAAAAGATTTGGGTTCCAAAAGGAACCAACATTACTAACCTTGAAGGACCCAAGAAAACTTGGGTACCTAAAACTGTATGATTTCCTTGTGTAGGAGTGTCTTGCACCCAAGGTCAACAAACACTGTTGGTACTTGGATAGTGGCTGCTCAAGACACGACGGGTGACAAGAAGCAATTCTTCATCCTAGAGCCTAAAGAGGGAGGTGCGGTGACTTTTGGAGACAACAACCAAGGTCACATCATTGGTATAGGTAAAATATAAATCACTCCTTCAACCTTCATTGATAATGTACGGTTTGTAGATGGTCTTAAGCATAACTTACTTAGCATTAGTCAATTATGTGATAGAGGTTTTGATGTTCTGTTTAAGCCATCTTTATGCATCATAACCAACTCAATTGACAATAGCTTAGTATTCAAAGGAATAAGACGTGGCAATGTTTATGTAGTAGATCTTGAAGATCTCGCCAATAATAGCCGTTGCCTAGTAGCTAGTGATTCTAAAGTCAATTATGCAAGTTGGTTATGGCACCGTAAATTAGGTCATGCAAGTATGGATACAATATCAAAATTAGTTAAAAGAGATTATGTGATTGGTTTGCCAAAGCTAAAATTTGAGAAAAATAAAATTTGTGAAGCATGTCAATATCGCAAACAATTTAGAAGTTCCTTTAAATCCATAAATTGTGTCTCTACTACTAGACCCCTTGAACTACTTCACATGGATCTTTTTGGACCAACTAGAACCACAAGCCTTGGTGGAAACAAGTATGGCCTTGTCATTGTAGATGATTATTCTAGATACACATGGGTCATATTTTTAGCTCATAAAGATGAAACATTTTCAGTATTTAAGAAATTTCATAAGGAAGTAACTAACTCAAGAAATGCTTCAGTTATAGCTATTAGGAGTGATCATGGAACGAAATTTGAAAATCATCTATTTGATGAATTCTGTAGTAAAAAGGGGATAACTCATAATTTCTCTGCACCTAGGACACCACAACAAAATGGAGTTGTGGAAAGAAAGAATAGAACCCTAGAGAAAATGGCTAGAACCATGTTGTGTGAAAGTAACATCCTAAAGTATTTTTGGGGAGAAGCCATTAACACATCATGTCATATATTAAATAAAGTTCGATTAAGACCAATTATAAAGAAAATACCTTACGAACTTTGGAGAGATAGAAAGCCCAAAGTAAACTACTTTCATGTGTTTGGATGTAGGTGTTTCATTCATAATAATGGCAAAGATAACTTAGGTAAATTTGATTCCAAATCTGATGAAGGTATCTTTTTGGGATATTCTACATCAAGTAAGGCTTATAGAGTCTTCAACAAAAGAACCCTTGTAATTGAAGAATCCATCTATGTTGTTTTTGATGATTCTAATGATGCTTTCTCCAGCAAGAGAGTAGTATTTGATGATGATGCAGGAATAATTGAAGAAAAGATGGATCACATGACTCTACAAGAGGATGAACCCAAGCAAGTTGAAGAAACTACAACAAGCCAAGATGTAATTGCCGAACATGGGCTTACAAAGGCTTGGAGGTATGCTCACGGTCATCCTAAAGAATTAATCTTAGATGATCCATCTCAACCTGTTAGAACTAGAGCCTCTCTTAGAAACTTAAATAATCATCTTGCATTTGTTCCACATTTAGAACCTAAAAACATTGAAGAAGCTGAAAGTGATGTAAATTGGATAAATACTATGCAAGAGGAACTTAACCAATTTACAAGAAATAAAGTATGGAACTTAGTTGAAAGACCCACTGAATACTCAATAATAGGAACTAAATGGATATACAAAAATAAACTTGATGAAAATGGAGTTGTGGTTAGGAATAAGGCTAGACTAGTAGTAAAGGGCTATAATCAAGAAAAAGGTATAGACTTTGATGAGACTTTTGCTCCTGTAGCTAGACTTGAGGCAATTAGATTGTTACTAGCATTTGCATGTAATAAAGATTCCAAATTATTTCAAATGGATGTAAAAAGTGTCTTCTTAAATGGGTATATTAATGAGGAGGTTTATGTAGAACAACCTCCTGGTTTTGAGAATCATCAATACCCCAATCATGTTTATAAACTAAATAAAACACTTTATAGCCTAAAACAAGCCCCTAGAGCATGGTATGAAAGACTTAGTAAATTTCTATTAGACCATGAATTTTCTAGAGAAAATGTTGATACAACTCTATTTTTGAAAAAGAAAAATAAAAATATGTTGGTAGTGCAGATTTATGTAGATGATATTATTTTCGGTGCTACTAACAAACGTCTTTGCGAAGAGTTTACTGAATTAATGCAGAGTGAAATTGAGATGAGCATGATGGAAGAATTGAACTACTTTCTCGGACTTCAAATCAAACAATCCAAGGAAGGGATTTTCATCAATCAAGCTAAATACATCAAGAAAATGCTAAAGAAGTTTGATATGGATGGAAACAAGTCAATTGGTACTCCCATGAGCTCATCATGCAAACTAGACAAAGATGAATCAGATAAATCAGTAGATCAAAAGCTGTATAGAGGTATGATAGGATCTTTACTATATCTTGCAGCAAATAGACCTGATATCATGTTTAGTGTATGCATGTGTGCTAGATATCAATCTAATCCTAAGGAATCACACCTAATTGCAGTTAAGAGCATTTTTAAATATCTCATAGGAACAAAAAACATAGGTCCATGGTACTCTAAAGAATCAAGCATAAACTTAATAGGGTATACTAATTCAGACTTCGCTGGTTGTAAACTTGATAGAAAAAGCACCAGCGGGTCTTGTCTATTTTTAGGAGAAAACTTAATTTCATGGTTTAGCAAGAAACAAAACTTGGTTGCACTATCTACGGCTGAAGCCGAATATGTTGCTGCCGGGAGTTGTTGTGCTCAAATTTTATGGATCAAAAAACAACGTGAACATTATGGCATTAAACAAGATAAGATTTTCATAAATTATGATAATACAAGTGCCATAAATCTAACTAAAAATTCAATTCAACACTTAAGAACTAAACATATTGAGATAAGACATCACTTTATAAGAGATCATGTGTTAAATGGTGATGTGATGCTTGAATTTGTTTGCACTGATGATCAACTTGCTGATATCTTCACAAAACCCTTGAGTGAAGATCGATTTTGTATTCTTAGAAGAGGGTTAGGAGTGATTGATTCATTCTTGTGATACTTCCCTATAATTCATTGATTTTGATGATTAGCTTATATTGGATATAGGATTTCTCATCTATGGTCATCAAATCATTCCTTAAGTCCTAAAGATTTCTATATCTCTCTCCTTTGGCACGGAATTAACTGAGTTTTTTTTTGGTTATGTGTCAGAGTTCGAGTCGACTCGAATAAATTTTAGAGTCGGCTCGTGGGCGAGTCGACTCACACATATTTAGGAGTCAACTCGAGGTTGAGTCGACTCGCAACTTACCGGAGTCGACTCGAGGTCGGAAATCCGACTTTTAACCCTAAGCAGAATATTTTTCTCTTCACTTCTATTTTCGGCCGACACTGTTCCAAAGGGTTTTCTTCCATTTTTCTTGTCCATCCCTCAGTTTTTAGGTCAAAATGCCTAGAAAAGCCGTTGTCCCGAGCCGGAAGAGACCTCTCTCTGCGAGCGACGCCGAGCGACGGTCCAAGGCACGGAACGAACCCTAGGGCCTAGGCCAGTTTCCTCACGTCCGTGCGCCGGGAGGGTTGTCTCTACCGGGAGGAAAGTCAACTTTGACTTTCTCTCCCGGGAAGGGTTCACCCTAGGGCATCATCTTAGGGCCCAGGGCTTAGAGTTCTTTTGTTCCTTTGACCTCCCTACATACGCAGGGTTAGTTAGAAAATTTTACGGGACCGTCACACAGGGTGGCGGTGGTATCCAAGGGACTGTGGCAGGAGTCCCTATTTTCATTTCGGAGAACTTCATTGCTCGAGTCCTCCATCTCTTCCGAGAGGGGATTGCTCCCACACATCCATCCGATAGGACTGAGGCCCTTACGGTTATCTTAGGGAGCCCACCTCAATCCCCCATAGAGGAGGTGTTTGCAAATCAGCTTCAGCTAAAATACGACTCCTCCTAAGTATCATCTCTAGGACTCTCTTTTCTAAGACTGGGAGGTTTGACTTCATTTCTGAGAGAGACCTAGGATTGATGTTCCACATTCTACAGGACATCCCCCTGAACTTTCCCAAACTCATTTATAGATATATCTGTGAACCCCTAGACAAACCTAGATTGAGTCTCCCGTATGGCATGCTTTTCACACTAATTTTTAGGAAGTTAGAAGTCCCTATCCCTGAGAGAGAACCCTCTCGCTCCCTCAGACACACTGACCACATGGGTGAGGGGACTCTCCACCGAATGGGTTTCCACAAGATGGAGGGAGTCTGGGTTAGGAGAACATCTTCATCCACACCATCTGACCCTACTACTCACCATTCACCTAGTCCTGACCATGACCAGGACCACTACACAGCTCCCACTTTTTCTTCCACTTCTAGTCCTTCATTCCCATCTACTTCAACTGGACCATCTACAGCTCCACCACCTCAGCAACCTCTAGAAGTCCGGATCAGCACTGAGCAGCTCCGGGAGATGAGATAGGAGATAGTGAGGGAGCTGAGAGATGATATATTGAGAGAGCTGCGAGGTCCACTGAGTGCTCCCTCCACTGACGTCGTTCCCTCCTTAGCAGTCGTGTCCAAGATGGTAGCAGACCTTAAGGAGAAAATGTACAACATAAGGAGCCTAGTCCAAGGTCAATATTGGAGCATTAGCGACATAAAGGATGACACGAGGAAGATGCGACATAGCATCAGAGAAGAGCTGGGCAGCCAGAGTCAAGGTACGGAAAGGCTTGCAAATGCCTTGATGTTCAAGCTTGACACTATTCAGGAAAGTGTGACCCAACTCACTGAGATACAATCTAGGGCCACCTCGGAGATCATCGAACAACTAGGAAACATATCTGAGGGGATAAGCTTGGTCATGAAATATACTAGACTGAGTACGGGAGCCACATCCTCCACTACTAAAAGACCCTAGTGTATTTTTGATTTTATGATGTACAGTCCCTTGAGGACTTTTTCTGTTATGTATTCATATTTGTACTCAATTTGACTTTAATACAATGAATAGAAATTTCCTTTCAAAACTGTGCAAATTGACTTCTTATCTTTTTCTGTGTTTTGTGCCTTTTTGCTATGATGACAAAAAGGGAAAGAAAATATGATGAATTGAAATGTAAAGAAAATCACTAAAAAGAAAATTCTTAAAGCAAAATGTAATTTGTTCTTAGTGGATTCAATACCTCGAGGCTCATTATCTCTCTGTTAGGGCTCCTCAAGGAGTAATCTCCAGAATCTATTCAAGGGATATTCGGAGAATAGTTGAATCATACTCAAGAACAAATTGTCAGATTTTTCCTCTGAAAGTAAGAATTTAAGCTCAAAAGTTTCAAAATATTTAAAGAAAATTCAGAAAACTTAAACAAAATTGAATGCACATGTTGAGGGGGAGAATCTGAAATCTTAAGAAAGCAAATTCATTAATCACATATAAGCCAAACAATTGATTGCATGATATAATTCCAAATGAAAGGGGGAGCTTTAATTTCAAGATTTACTGTTTCATACCTTTCAATTTTGGATAAATTAAATGATCAGATATTTAAATTTATTTCAAAACTTTACTATAAATCATCTCTTAGTTGAGCAATTCACTTTACAAATACTCAATGTTTTGTCATCATCAAAAAGGGGGAGATTGTGGAGTGATTGATTATACCCCTATTTGATTTTGATGAGCTCAAAATATTTGAGTATATTTCATGTTGTACTAATAAATTCAATCTAGTGTTTCAGGCAAATATATGTGAATTTATCTTTAAGAGCATCGAGCTTTGGTTCAAAAAATTTTGGCTAAGTGTTGAACTCAATTAAGCCAAAGTCTGAAGCTCGAGTCGACTCCGGAAGATTGCGAGTCGACTCTAAGTGTTTCAGAGGTTCTGGCACAAGCTCGAGTCGACTCCGGTACATTACGAGTCGACTCCGACTGAGAACAGACAAAAGGACAGAAAGATGAATTTCAGACCCTGTCACCGAGTCGACCCCGAAGATTTCGAGTCGACTCCAATGTTTGCCGAGTCGACTTCCGACGGTTCCGAGTCGACTTCAAAGGGTAACAGATAGAAAGACAGAGAAGTGTTTTTCTAGACCTTGTTACCGAGTCGACTCTAGAAGGATGCGAGTCGACTCCAACGTTTGGCGAGTCGACTCCTAAACATGCGAGAGTCGACTCTCAGAGGAAAGCGGACTGAAAGGCAGAAAACCAAACTCAGTGACCCTGCGAACGAGTGGACTCCGAGAATACGAGAGTCGACCCCAAGTCAGCCGAGTCGACCCCAACAAAGTGCGAGTCGACTCCGAGGTAGTTCAACTCGAAAGACAGAGGATCAGTTTTTCAGTCTCTGAGAGCCGAGTCGACTCCAAGAGGATCCGAGTCGACTCGAGAGAGAAAAGCAGAGAAATAGATTTCTGGAACCCTGAGAACGAGCCGTCTCCAAAAGTGCCAAGTCATCTCCAGATATTGGCGAGTCGACTCCAGGTTTGATTCGAGTCGACTCCAGGTCGGGACAGCACTTTAATTCAAATCTTGAACAGTGGGCGAGTCGTCTCCAGTAAAGCATGAGTCGACTCCAGCAACAGCCGAATCGACTCTAGATCGAGCGAGTCAACTTCGACCCCAACGGATACATTGTCAGGAGATGCAGACTGTGCAGAACAGCCACAAATCAGTGTCTAACGGCTATTTTTCAAAAGAAACTGTTTAAATAGCCAGAGTAAACAGTAGTAGACAATAAGAGAGCTATTCCATTCAAGTAAAAAGGCATTTCCACCTACCAAGAGTTCTCAAGAGTAAATATAAGCAAAAGAAGGAAGAGGTGCATTCAACTCCATCTGACAAGCACTTCCTTTGCTTTCAAGGCTCTCCTACTATCCTCAAATCTTTAGTACTTTCCAGAGGAGACCCAGAAATCGAGAAGTCCCTAATTCCCATTCCAAAATCTGTTTGAGGGCTTCCAACCTTTACTTTGCATTTATTGTTTATCACATCTGCTTGTTTAGAAGCTTTCTTTGTGAAATCCCAAACACTACTTTTCTTACTTGATTCAATCAGGGATTGAATCAAGGGTTGTAAGGTTTGTTGGTGAGCCGAAGTTAAAACCAACGGTGTAGGGTTTGATTGTGATCCTGGAAAAACAATCGGGTGGTTCTAGTCGGTGAGCCTATGAAAACCGACCGAGTTCGTTGTGATCTCGTGAAAACAACAAGTTGGGTTGTGAACTTGTAAAACAACCGGCTGTAATCCAAAGGATTATAGTGAACTCCCAAGTGAAGCTCGGGGAGTGGACGTAGGAGCAAGGGTTAGCTCTGAACCACTATAAAATCTCCTTGTGTTTGCATTGGCTATTTATCTCTTCCAATCTCCTCATCAAGTAGTTTAATTAACCTGCTTGCTTTAGATTTGAATATTTACTAATCAAGTTTTTAATTGGTCGAGAATTAATCCAAACCCAATTTACCCTCCCTCTTGGGTTGTCTTCTTGGGCAACAGCTACACTTCATTGGCCCAAGGTTCAAGTTCAAAGGATTCAAGTTGGAGGGACAATTCTAAAGAAAAACTCAAAAGAACTGTCCTCGAGTCGACTCCTGGAAGTTCAGAGTCGACTCTGGCACTCTGGAGTTTCAAGGAACAGTGCTCGAGTCGTCTCCGGAACTCTGCAAGTTGACTCCGAC
This sequence comes from Phoenix dactylifera, assembly GCF_051530095.1. Lineage (NCBI taxonomy): Eukaryota > Viridiplantae > Streptophyta > Magnoliopsida > Arecales > Arecaceae > Phoenix > Phoenix dactylifera. The sequence goes on from NC_143203.1 coordinate 5,568,093, forward strand.
TGAGAATAGACAAAAAGACAGAGAGTTGATTTTCAGCGCTACAGTGCTCGAGTCGACTCCTACTTCAGCGCTACAGTGCTCGAGTCGACTCCCAGCTACAGTGCCGGCAGACTCTTATTCACGAGTCGACTCCTACTTCAGCCGAGTCGACTCCTACTTTAGCCGAGTCGACTCGAGCACGCTGGAAGGCATAACGGCTAATTTTTTCTCAACTCCAATGGCTCTATTTTTGTCTCTAACAGCTAGATCTTTGTTCCCACGCCATCCAAAGCTATAAAATCAAGAGAAGAGCTAGGGGAGAAGTTAAGAAAGTGGGAGAGAACACATAGAAAAGAGATTTCACAGGATTTCTAGAGAAACCTTCCAAAAGCACAAAAAGGCCATTCAAAGCAAAAGTGAGTGAAGAAGAGCATCCGAGTGAATCCAAGGCTTCCTCTCCAACTGTGTGCTGCCTCAGTGATCCTCTACCTCGTGCAAAATCAGAAAAGGGTCAAGTAAAGAAGAAGCCGAGTTCCTTCATCTACAAAATTTGTTTGAAGGCTTCTTCTCTTTACTCTATTTGTTTACATTGTTATATCTGCTTGATTAAGAAGCTTGTATTTGTTTTAAATTCTTGTTCTAATATCTTGTAACTTGATTCAATCAAGGGATTGAATCAAGGGGTTAAGGTTTGTTGGTGAGCCAAAGGAAAAACCAACGGTGTAAGGTTGTGGTTGGTGAACCGGGAAAAACCAACTGGGTTTGATTGTGAACCTGGAAAAATAATCGAGTGGTTCTAGTCGGTGAGCCTGTGAAAACCGACCGAGTTCGTTGTGATCTCGTGAAAACAACAAGTTATGTTGTGAGCTTGTAAAACAACCGGCTGTAATTTGAGGGATTATAGTGAAATTCCCAAGAGGTCTTGGGGAGTGGATGTTAGGTGCTGGGGTACACCGAACCACTATATGTTTGTTGTGTTTGTGATGCTTTCTTTCATTGTTTAATTTCCTCACTTACTTACTTAGATAAATATCTAATTGAATTGCTTGCTTAACTCTTATCCGCGCATCCTTTAGTTGCAAGTATATTCAAATTGTTTACTCAAGTTTCTTTTAATAAAACTGCATTAAGATTCATTATATTGAAATGCTTGCTTGGAAAAATCTAGACTAATTGTTTATTGAGTCCGCTCCTTAATAGTTTTAATCTTGATCAGATTAGAATCAAACATAGCTAAGTTTAAATTCCACTGTGCATCTATACAACTTAGCTTAATTAATTGAAAAGTTTAGAAGTAGTTGAAAAGCTTTAAAAGACCCAATTCATCCCCCCTCTTGGGTTGTATCTACTGGGCAACAGGTGACCTCCCTCTCAGTGAGGTCAGCCCTTTCCGTAGATTGGGTAGTTTTGCCTTCTGCCGAGGCGAACCTCTCCTCAGCCTAAGAAGTTCAAAACTTGGCATCAGTGACCACCTCTTTCAGGCGAGCGATCTCTTCCTTGGCCTCCCTCCTGACACAGACCCTTTCCTCACTAATGGCCCACTGCATCTCTGTAGCCATGCCGCCATCCAGCTAGCTCGACCTCAGCAGCTTCGACCCTAGCACACCGAAGGCAAGCCCGTGTCTCTACCTCCTCTCTCCTCTTCTCTGTCGTTGTCCACTCCTCCTCACCATAGGCCCTACTGCACTTGGTCTCTTGAAGACGGTCGTCGACAACATCCAATCTCCATTGGTAGGAGCGGATGATCTCGATGAGCACCCAAGAGGCATACATCCCCTATAAATATGAAGAGAGAAACAATCACTCTTGATTATAGAGAGAGAGAAAGAGATAAAGATGACAGGGTCAACCCCATTTCCTCAATGGTAGTTCAGCATGATGAGGGGAGCCCGCTCTCCAGCAGCCTTTTACGCAACTCCTCTTCATCCTCAGGGAGTATGAACCTCTGAACCATGTCCCACATGATGCGAGGATCGCCTCGACGAAGTAATGAGTTGGAAGTCATCACTGAACAATTTGGGTAGAAGACCCTAGCACTATACTCCACCGGGCAAGCTGTAATGAGGACGTAGATGCATGAGTGCCCCCGATGGCTGTGGCAAAAGCTAGTTCAGATGCCACCACCTGAGGCGTAATAGCATCTAGGGCAGGTGTAGAAACATGAGGCCCCTCGGCATGAGCCATGGAAGGTGGGGCTGCATCCGCCATAGTTGACAAAATAGGGACGGCTTCTGGAGCCATCACAAAAGCTTGGGTGAACACAAGGGTGGCCACCAAAGTGGACTTGGAGACATCAATGGGGATAGCTCCCTGGTAGGCCCCCATGGTAGGAGAATGCACATGATGGGAGGGATATCGATCACCTCTACCTCTGGCAATCCTTCCCTAATGGGCCTCTGTCCGACTCTAACGGCAATGTGATAGAGGGCCCAACCTTGGTAACAGAAGAGCATATCGTCAATCTCCTCCTTCTGCTCAGGAAAGGATTAGCCTCCCCACATCTCCTCTTCTTTGAAGAACTAAAAAAGTGGTTCACCTCGAACTTCATCACTATAAGCACGAAGAAAGACTAAGTCAATCAGTAAAGCAACATCAATAAAAGATAAAGTGAGGCAAGGAGGTATACCAACAGTGAAGCAAGGCTCAAGTCGGTATTTACCAAAGCCGATTCCTAGAGCAACTCGATCAAATCCGGGGCCCTCAACTGGTGAAGAGTTTCAACAAACTGCTATTCTTCATCTAACAAAAAATAAAAATAGCTTAATGCCTGCTTCCTATGTTAGGATCTGTCACATGCCGCTGAAAATTCAAAAATTTTCAGATATGCAGCGGAAAGACATGTACATATCCCATCCATCGCATTAACGTATTTTAAAACCTTTGTAGATAGATCAGGATTAAATTCTTATTAAATCATTTTAAAATCATGATTAAGAAGATCAGATCTTCACCTTGTGCAGGTACATGGTCTCCGCAAATCTGATTCACGTGGTATTTGATGAGGGCTCAATGGAAGCGGCACACATGTCCGGCCTCTACAGGTATCCACACGAAGTAGTGAGTCGATCAAAGCCTTTGGATCTCCCCGGGGTGCTAGCTCCCTTGCAGAGAAGGCTATTGATGGCTGAAGTCCTCTCCTTTGAATCAACCTTTGATTGGCTTGAGAGGAGGAAGAAGGAAATGCCAAGGAAGAAGAAACGAAGGCTCTTCGCAGCCTTTTACTTTCCCTTGCGCTAGAACCAAAAGAAGAAGAGGAAGGAGATGACGCAACCTTTATTTTCTTCGCTTGCTCTTGCAGCTGAAAGGAGCAATGGAGATGGGAACTTGCTGCCGTGAACACCCAGAAAATAGCATGAGAGGAGGGGCCGAAACCCCTCCTCCTTTTAATTCCTTATGTGATAAGGATGAGCTCCTATTTTTAAGGAGCTCATCCCTATCTCATTATTTCAGCAGCAAGGAGGGGCTTACGCCCCTCCTTTTTCTTCCACGCACATCCCAAAGGGAGAGGCGTGGGCCCCTCCCTCAAGTCCATATAAATCTGCCACTTAACCAATTTAAGGGGTGATTTAATTTGGATCTATTGCATGAGTCCAATCCTATTCAAAATAGGATTTGTTTGCACCCATTTCAATTTCCTCCTTATTCTAATCTAATTAGGATTTAATTGAACCATGACTCTATTGAACTCTTCAATCCTAATCCAATTAGGAGTCATTTAATTAATTAGATTAAAATTAAAATTAATTAGGACTTAAGAAAATTCTAATCTAATTAGGACTTGTTCAAATTTTGGCCCTAAGACAA